>NC_089235.1:38409123-39609123 GCF_963924675.1 Phocoena phocoena | reverse complement strand
AAGGAATTTTCAGTATTAAAAGGTAAAATGCCCTGTTTCTATCTTTGGGAAATCTAAACTGATTAGGAATATTAGACAGATGTGGGAGACAACTGAAAAATTTGGTAAGTTTAAACTACAGCTCAAAGGAGAAAGAGAATCAGAGACTAGGATTGCTAATGCTGAAGATTCAGTTGGACATAATAGTTGCTGCAGGGCGGTTTGGGTGAGAGTGGTCTGTGGGTTGTGGCAGGACGCGGAGGAGTACTGGACACTTCAAAGCACCGGTTTCTAATCTGGGACTTCAGACTGTAAAGCCATGTCCAGCAAGCATTGTTTGTACTCTGGTTAATGGTTCAGCTACCATCATGTCAAGGGGTTTCTGTAGTAATTTTTGACATTAAATAGGAAGTTTTAATGTACAAAGCAAGCTTTAGAAGACTGAAGTCTGCAAGGAGAAAGGAGTTACTCATTTAATCTCCAATTGGGGTTTCTGCAATCAGCTTTTGCTTCCTTTCAGGGAAATTTCTTTTAGACTGAATATTGTCTTGAGATGTTGAATAAAGACTCAATTGTGTATCATCAAATCTGAGTTCTTTGGATCTGTGGTGCCATGCCTGGGCACTTGTACATCTAGGATTCATGAACTGGCAGTTTGGGGATCAAGTTTGTCGGTAAGGAAGTAGTCAACTAATAAAAAGCAAAAATGGTGTTTCTTGGCCCTTTGTATATGCCTCTTATATGAGGCTTTGCATATAAAACGTCTTCCAATATGTATCTTGTATCACATATTCTCAGGTGTAAAATCTTAAAAAAAAATAAGAGACTAGCAACTTTATTGTCTATCTTAACTGTAGTGGATACTAGGGTGTATTGCCCAGATTGCCCCCTTCAGGACCAATGTGCTCATTTACCCATCTATTGGGGGTGCTGCCTCTGACCACTCATAGCCAGATCTCTCCCTAAGAATATCCCACAGCTGAAAGGAGCTCAAGGTTACCCTCCCTCCCCTGGGTGGCTGGCATCCAGTGATTTGTTGTTGCAGGGTAGAAAGGCCCAGCCTCCTTGCCTCAATTTGGGACAACTCTTCAGGATCATTCCAGCTCCAGAGCTCCTCAGTTGAGGCCGGTGTTGCAGCTTCATTGCAGTCCAGCTTCTCTGTCTTTCCAGTGCCTTACAGATAATCGTGTATTATAAGTTTTGCTTTATACCACATTTGAAAAATAGACCATGACGAAATGAATTACTATTTGTACATTCACAGTGTTGTACAATCGTCACTACTATCCATTTTCAGAAGAGAGTTCTCTTCTTAGTGTGTCCCTTCCCAACACTCAAGGCCTCCATCCCAGCTACTCCCTAGTTGACAAATGCAGTGAACTCTGCAGTCTTTATCTTGACTTCTGTTCACATTAGGTATTGGTAAACTTCTTGAAATTCCTGCCTTTCTTAATTTTGATTAAATGATTAAACTCATTTGTCATTCCACAGATATTTATTGAGTACCTAGTACATGCTGGACATTGTCTTAGGCGTTATGCCTATAACAATTAAATAGGCAAAGTCTCTGCCCTCATTGTGCTTTCGTTCTAGCACCGTGAGAGTAATACACATATATAATATTGTACATGGTGATAATTGCTATGAAAAGAAATAAGCAGAATAAGGGAGATACTAAACAAGGTGGGGATGGGGGTTGCTATTTATATAGGGTGGATTTATGCAGAGACCTGAAAAAACTGAGGGACTGAGAACCATGACATTCTCTGGAAAAAAGTGTTCCAGACAGAAGGAACCACAAATGCAGAGGTCCTGAGACAGGTGAAGGAGTGTTCAACATATCTGAGAAACAGCCAGAGGCCGTGTGGAGAAAGTAAGAAGCAAGTTAGAGCTGAGGTGAAAGAGGCAATTGCAATGGGGGATCAAATGTTACAGGGCATTGAAAACCACTTTGAGGGCTTTAGTTTTTCTCTGAGGGAGATGGAAAACCTCTGGAAATTGAGCCAAGGAAAGTCATGACCTGAGTTGCTCTGTGATGAGAACAGACTGTGGTGGAAACAGTGAGATGAGTTAGGAGGCTCTTGCCATAATCCAGTCAAGAGGTGTTGGTCATTTAGACCAAGTGGCAGCAGGGCAGTGTTGAATTCTGCATATTTTTGAAGGCAGGGCCAATAAGATGTCTGAATGAAAGGTATAAGAAAAAGAGAAAAATCACGAGTGATCTTGGAGTCATTTGGAATCATCGAGTTTCTGGTCTGAGCCAAAGGAGAAGTGGAGTTGCCAGTTACTGGGATAAGAAGACTGGGAGAGGAGAGGTTTGTGGGGGGAAAGCACAAGTTCACATTTGATTATGTCAAGTTTGATATGCCTATTAGATATCCAGTGGAGATGTCAGATAAGCAGTTTGGTACATGAGTTGAATTCAGAAGCATTGGTCAAGGCTGGAGATAAATTTAGGATTTGTCAGCATGTAGATGGTATTTAATAAAGTCATGAGATTGGAGGATATTACCTAGGTAGTAAGTGTAGCTACAAAAGAGATAGAACGAATATTATAGTGATAAAAATAATAATGGCTAACATTTATTAAGTGTTGATTACTGTGTTCTAAATGCTAAGTGCTTTCCATGCATTAGCAACCTATGACATAGGGTTAGTATTGTCTTAGATGAATTGAGTTTTCCTGTCTGTTCAATGATATGTCCAAGGGTAGTTGTGAAGCTTAAATGAAATAATATATGGCCAGCCAGGTAGAGAAATATTATCTTTTTCTTTTTTCTTTTCTTGTTGAAGTATATAGTTAGTTCACAATGTTGTGTTAATTTCAGGTGTACAACAAAGTGATTCAATTATACATATATATCTATTCTTTTTCAGATTCTTTACCATTATAGACTATTATAAGATACTGAATATAGTTCCCTGTGCTATACAGTAGGTCTTTGTTGTTTATCTATTTTATATATAGTCATGTGTATCTGTTGATCCCAAACTCCTAATTTATCCCTCCCCACTCCCTTTCCCCTTTGGTAACCATAAATGTGTTTTCTGTGTCTGTGGAGAAATATTATGTTTACTGAGTTCAGAAAAACACGTGTTAATACTTGGGTGAGCCTTTCAAGACCGTGGGTGTTGGTTGCTGTCAAAGTGTAATGGAGGAAGGAAAATTTGGAAGTTTGGAGACCATCTGAGAGGGAAGGGTGAGGGGAGAATACGGAGGGACTCTGGGACTGGGTTAGATAAGGGAAACTCTCTGTGATGAGAACCAGGGAGGATATTTGAATTATAGTTGTTCTCCAGTTGGTTGTTTGCTAAGTAGTGTGGAAAGTAACGTTCCCTTCATCTCTGCCCCACCCTGAAATCTTGCCAGAATTTCAGAAGAGAGGCTGAGTTTGGTGAGCGAATCCACGTGACATGGGACAAAGGCAGCGTGCATGACACAGCAGCCCAGAGGCTGAGAAGCACAGTGCCCAGCCCTTGGGAATTGAGGAAGCCTCTGGGACTCTGACAGGCTGGAGGTTTGCGGGGGTTCAAACTCATTGAATGCAAGTGGTAAAGAGTACGTGTTGGGCTTCCCTGGTGGCGCAGTGGTTGAGAGTCCGCCTGCCGATGCAGACGACACGGGTTCGTGCCCCGGTCCGGGAAGATCCCACATGCCGCGGAGCGGCTGGGCCTGTAGAGCCATGGCCACTGAGCCTGTGCGTCCGGAGCCTGTGCTCCGCAACTGGAGAGACCACAGCAGTGAGAGGCCCGCGTACAGGAAAAAAAAAAAAAAAAAGAGTATGTGTTAACATCTGGTTTACACATACAAAGCACCTCTTCTGTGGTAGATACT
This sequence comes from Phocoena phocoena, assembly GCF_963924675.1. Lineage (NCBI taxonomy): Eukaryota > Metazoa > Chordata > Mammalia > Artiodactyla > Phocoenidae > Phocoena > Phocoena phocoena. Next base: position 39,605,309 of record NC_089235.1, on the reverse strand, counting down.
CAATTTATAAAAAATTCTCTTCTTTCGTCCATCATCTACTCCTAGTCCGTACCTCTGCTATGTAGCATTTAACATAGTTTGTAACTGTTTATTTACCTTTCTCCCTCTCATGCTAAGCTGAATTCTTTGAGGACAGGGATTTTATCTTATTCATCCTAGTACCTCAGTACCTTGTATAGTCCCTGGTACAAGACAGCTACTTTTAAGTAAGAAATGAATGAATGAATACTTCATTGTTTTTCCCCCTTAGCCGCCATGATCGGGTTCCTTGCTCAGAGATCTCAGTTCCAAGGTATTTTTAAAGCCTTTTTCTGAGCATGGAGCTATGCTTGACACTGAAGGAGGCAGAGCCAGCGATTTTTTTTTTCCCTTCTGGCAGCATAGAGATTTCTCTTTTTGATTCCATGATTTCCATCAATCTGCACGAGCTGACAAAAGCTGTCAGCGCAATGGGTATTATTTGAGTTACATACATGATTCGTTTCTAATTACACAAATACACCTTTGACACATTCATGTGAAAATCTTGCTCTAAATGACAACATAAATACATTTTAATCACATTCAAATACATTTTAATCACATTCTCATTAGGACTGAATCACTAGTGATGAATTAAAACGTGAGCGGCTCTGATCTGTAGAATTCAACTTCCTGGCAGCCTATCCATCCATTAAACAGGGTGTATGATAAAGGAACAAGTCAAAAAACCCTGCTGTCATTTTGTTTCTGAGTATTGCAATCTAGGCGTACATCACATTGCCTGGCAACTTTATTTATTTATTTATGTTAAAAAAAATATTACCCACATTGGGCTTCCCTGGTGGCACAGTGGTTGAGAGTCCGCCTGCCAATGCAGGGGACACCGGTTCGTGCCCCGGTCCGGGAAGATCCCACATGCCGCGGAGCGGCTGGGCCCGTGACCATGGCCGCTGAGCCTGCGTGCTCCGCAACGGGAGAGGCCACAACAGTGAGAGGCCCGTGTACCGCAAAAAAAAAAAAAAATTACCCACTGATAATACAGTATAATTCTATTTCCAGTATCGGTGTTCATTTTCTTTATTATTTATTTATTTATTTACTTATTTATTTACTTACTTAGTCTGCGCCGGGTCTTAGTTGTGGTATGCGGGATCTTCATTGTGGCATGCAGAATCTTTAGTTGCCGCCTGCAGGCTTCTTAGCTGTGGCACGCCTGCAGGATCTAGTTCCCAGTGCAGGGGTCCCAGGATCGAACCCAGGACCCCTGCGTTGGGAGTGGGGAGTCTTACCCACTGGACCCCCAGGGAAGTCCCTTGCCTGGCAACTTTAGTGTTTGTCATATTAATGTTGGCAAGATTGAAATTCTGTGACTTGCAGCAAACAGCATGTATAATCAGCAGATGGCACTGTTTCTCTGAGTTGGTTCCGAATTAGTATATTGGGCCTTAGAGGGGTTTGTGGACATGCTATTTTTGTTGTTGAAGAAAGGATGCAACTAAGGGGTATTATTTTCTCTTACCTTGTGTGGCACAGAGTTTTTTTTTTTTTTTTTTTTGGTTTAGAATAGCTTCCTGTGGCACTCTTCTATAGCTGGTCTGTGTTCTTTGCTTCAAGCCATTACAAACTTTCATCCCCTGAGATCCCTTGTTGTCCACAAAATCAAAACCGGTTCAGCATACAGCTTTTATGGTTAAAAAAAAAACTGGGAAAAAAATCTTTATTGATGCAGACAGAATGGTTTGTTGGAGTTTGTTACACTTATTTGAAAACCTAAAGTGTTAAATGTAATTTAATCTTTATTAAAAAAATTATAAATCTCTTTGAGTAAGAGATAATGAAAATCCAACAAAGCAGACCAAACAATTCCTTTATTTTTATTCTTTGAGGAAATATCAGCAAATACTGGACATTTTTGAGTAGTTTTAAATATGTTTAATGTCATAGGTAGGGACGTAGCATGGGGTGGGAGGGAAGCTCACTTCAACGTCTTATCCCTCATCTTTGCTGTTATCTTTATTTTTATATTGATGGAAATATTTGGTCCACATAGATGTTCATACTGTCACAGAACAGTATAGAAATGATATTTTACCGTCGATGCAGTTGATTTGATTGTACCACCTGTTCTGTTCAGGTCGTTCAGATTGACAAACTCACAAGACACAGTAGGCTGCATCCAGCTCTAGGGTTACTTATATTCAGGATGGGGAAAAAGAAAGCATGTACTGTAAAAGCAGAGCAGAAGTTTCCTGACTCCAGGTAAGGCTTCCAAATGTCGCAGCCACTCTGTACTTGGGGTACACGTGGTCATGGGAGATAAGACTGAGTTGGTGTGGACAACCTCAGTTACTGGGAGCCATCAGCCCTGGCGTCCTTCAGCCTTTATGCCCTGTTGAGGTTGGGGAATAAAGAGTCAATATGGAGGCCAAGCTATCCCTTTCATTATCGACAGTAGCTTAGTTGGTGGACTTGGCTTGAGGTCTGTTACCAAGTGAGTGTGATACTGAGCTCTATGCTGCCCATGAGGAAATGCTTCCCTGGGAAAGCTATGACATGGAGGCACTAGGAGAGCTTGGGCTTTCTATGTCTCGTCAAGCAGGAAGGAGGTGGAAATTTTTTTATTGAGGTAAAATTCGCATCACATAAAATTCATCACTGAAAATTTATTGGGGACGTCCCTGGCGGTCCAGTGGTTAAGACTCTGTGCTTCCACTGCAGGGGTCACGGGTTTGATCCCTGGTCAGGGAACTAAGATCCCTCATGCTGCAAGGCATGGCCAAAAAAAAAAAGAAAAGAATTTACTGAGGTGAGGTTCACATAACATAAAATCAATCATTTTAAAGTGAATAATTCACTTCCATTTGTTATATTCGAAATGTTGCTTAGCCATCACCACTCTCTTATTCTAGAACATTTTCATCACCCCAAAAAGAAACACTGTGCCTATAAAGCTTTACTCCCAGCGCTGGGGTAGACTGTTACCATTATGGGCCCTCTCATCTTCTGCTCTAAATCAGTGGCAAGGAAAGGAGGGTGACTGAACATTTGGGGTCCTGGAGAGGTTATTCCTCAGGGCGGCTGTGAGAGGAGAGGAGGTATGGGGAGTGATGGATGGTGTGTTGAACAAGGCTTCTAGTCTGACTACTCTGGTCCCTCAACCCACCTCCCAGCTGTCAACATACAAATTCCAGTGGCTTCTAGTACAGGTTTATGTTAACTTTCCATTTGTATTAGCGTTCTCTAGAGAAACAGAATCAGTACAGGGTCAGTCTCCTTTACTTATAGTCATCTGATTGTAATCTTTAATCATATCTAAAATATACCTTCACCACAGACTTTAGACCAGTGCTTTACTAAACAACTGAGCACCATAGCCTAGCCAACTTGACACAAAATTAACCACCACACCATTCATTCTTATTTATTTTTAGTTAGTAGCACCTTTATAATATTTACTGTGTGCTAAGGATTTTTCAAAGTGCTTTATAAATATTAACTTATTTAGTGTATTTATGCTTATTGAGAATCCATTATATGTGCACGTGAATACAAATCTTGTGTATGAATATAGATCACGACTTGTTAGATTGTTCCCCAGATATGTTTCCCCCCCACCACCATTCATCTACTTTCTGTTCACCCTTCATCACTTTACTCTTTGATTTGGACTTATTGACTGAGTTTCCTTTTCCTGGGCTGCATCTCCCCCTGCCCCTGCATTCCTAGAGTCTCTGCTGCCATTCTGTGGCTATAATTGTCAGAGAATCCAAAATAACAGGAGCTAAAATGAGGCAGAAGTTTATTTCTTAAGTTAAAAGTCTGGGTTGGTAGTCAAGGCTGGTGTGATGATTTCAGTCATCAGGGGCCCAGGCTCCCAGCTTGCTGCTACCCCTCTGTTCTTATTATGCAGCTTCTGCCTTGCGGTCCAGACTGGCTCTAGCAATAGTCTCTGTATTACAGCAGACAGGAAGGAGGAGGACAAGCTCTTCACTTGAGGACCCATTCTTGAAATTGCATGCCCCACTTTCACTTACATTGGCCAGAACTCGTCACATGCCAAGGTGGAATTATTCTTGACAAATGCGCCAGATAAGTCAGCCCTTCTCCCAGGGAATAAAGGAGCAAAGAGAGGCAGGGGTTATATTAATCGAGCCCTCTTTACTGGAATGTTGAGAAAGAAGCCCATCCCCCTAATAATGCTCAGTCTGCACAATCTTAATGAACATCAACATATGGAAAACCATTCACTAGACAACTGGGGATGATGGGGAGTGTGGTATCCAATAAGATTTGAAAAAGTAGCTTGTAAGAGGGCTTTGTGAAGAAGACTGATGTACATATAGGCTACGATTCTTTCAGGCATTGTTGAATTTATTTTCAAGTTCTGGACAGAGTGTGATTATTTATATGATTGCTATTTAATCTGTCATAATGAGAACAGCAGTCATGCTAATAGGCTGTGGCTTATATCAGCACTTGGAAATGTTAACACAGTAATGACTATTTTCTACTGTTAGCAATAACCATCACAATAGGGTGTCACATTAACCTTTATTCTCTGAATCCTGTTTATATTTTTAAGTTCAATCGCTGGAATAGCAGACACTGCCAGCTGTATTATAGGAAACCAGTTGCTGTTATCTGTCTCCCTTTATTCATTCACACCTTCTCAACCATAGGAGGAAACCATCAAGGAGAAACTCCTTGTTCTCTTCATGAGGCCTCATTAAACATGGTCAGGATGGAAATGTAGCCGTAATTTCCCCCAGGGTTGGCTTTGAAAATCAGTTTCTAATTAGGGGCCAGCAAAAACATGTAGCACTAAGGCCGTTGTGGGTGACACTTTGTTTCTTTCTTCCTGACGTTTATGCTCCCTTTGCTCAGGGGCAAAGCTAAGTGAAGACAGCTCACGGTCCACCAGAGTCCATAAGCCGTGAGGAGGGGCCCACGGCTCTGTCATCTCAGCTAGAACAAGGGACTTTGCTCATCCCACAGAACAGCCACTAACGCGCTCACTCTTATAGTTGATGAGGAATTTCTGGAGAGGAGATTAGGGAAAGTAGGAAGGGTAGGCAAGTGTTAGGGAGCAAGAGGGAGGTGACTGACGCGGAACCAAAGCCCCTGTTCAGGTCCCAGTCCATGGGCTACTTTGTAAGACTGAGCAATAGTCCACTCTGAACATTTGTTTGAATCCTGCAGTGCCTGGGGGTGTCTGTGGAAGCCCCTGTGACAATGCCCAGGGTGATGGGGACATGGTACCTAATACTGGGGCATCCATTTTTAATAATTTGGTAATTTTGCTCTTATCAACAAAGGAAAAAAAAATTCTGCTTTTTCCCTCCAAACCTCATTCTTCTCACAGTGAGAGTCTAAGTCCTAGCAATGGCCTCAGGTAGACATGATCTGGCTGCATTACCTTTATGACCTCATCTTGCCTCAGTAACTCCACTCCATGCCTACCATCCTCCTCGCTGTTCCTTGAATGTCAAGCAGGCTCCCGTCCAGGTGCCCTGCGGCCTGGCCCATAGTGAGTAGATTCTCAGCAACTGATTGGGAACTTGAATTGAAGGAAGGAGTGTCCAATGGTATCTAACCTTTTCTATGGAAACAAGAAGGAATGGGAGACAGGAAAAAGCCGTCAGATGAGTACCAAGACTTTCCTTGTAGTGAAGGCACTTTTAAAAATGGGTTTTATGGTCCGTTACACATATTGACATACTGTTGCCGGAGACAAAATTCTTAGGTGTCGCTGTACCCTTGAAAGGTAATTAAGAAAGAACTGCATGATTGAGAAGGTTGACTGGATGCCAAAGAGCATTGATGTTTACTTTTCTTATACACTAAGACCCACTATCAGTCGTGGAGAGCTAGAGCCTTAAGAAAACACAGTAAGTGGCAGGCGTGTGAGTGGGTGGGGAGTCAGGATGGTGGAATAGGAGGCTGCAGAATTCGTCGCTCCTTACAAGTACATCAAGAATTCATCTACAGATGGAACAGTTCCCACAGAGCATCTACTGAACATTAGCAGAAGACTTCGGACACCTAAAAGAATGAAAGAAAGAAGAAAAAAGAAAAGAGGAATCAAAAAAGGGACCAGCTAGGAGATGAAAACATCATAGAGATTTGTAGATGTGTTCATGCTTTGTGTAGCTTCTTTAAAAAACATTTTTAATAGTAAAAAATGAGTTATGTGCTTTAAAAAAAGTTACAAACTTCTAGTTGTAAGATAAATAAGCACCAGGGATGTAATGCACAAAATGATAAGTATAATTACCACTGCTCCATGTTATTTATAAAAGTTGTTAAGAGAGCAAATCCCAAGAGTTCTCATCACAGGAAAAATATTTTTTTCTATTTCTTTAATTGTGTATTTATATAAGATGATGGTTGTTCACTAAATTTATTATGATAATCATTTCATGATGCATGTAAGTCAAATCATTATGCTGTACACCTTAAACTTATACGGCACTGCATGTCAATTATATCTCAATAAAAGTAGACAACAAAAATTAAAAAAAAAAAAAAAAGGGACAGCAACCCTGGCGGGAAGCTGAAAGTAAGCAGAAGTCCCCACACTCAGGAAAACTCCGTCACGGTGGGGAAGTCAGCTGGGACAGAAAAGGACCTTCAGGGGATCAAAGGAGAATGCAGCAGATGTTCTGTGGAAGGCAGGACAGAGTAGGAACTGCATGCAAGGTCTCCACCACAGCTCTGCACATTCCAGCCTGAATCATGAGTTGCCTGTTGCGAAAGGGGGCTGGGTGCTGGAAAGTGGAGTTTCCAGCGCAGACCCAGGGAGGGGACAGCTGTTGGCTGTGAAAAGACAGCCTGAAGGGACAGGAGTAAGGAGCTCCACAACCGGGAAAGTCTGCAGAAAAAGCCTGAGATACCATAAAAGTAAGGTGTCATTGTTGAGTGGTGTGCAAGGGGCGGAGCTGCCATTATAACCCCTCTCCCCAGCTGCCAGCTTCTTCCGCCTCCGCGGGTGCTGGGAGGGGCTCCCACCTGAGCGGACGTCCTCCCCCCTCGGGCCGGGGTCTCCTCCATCCGCCCGGGCTTCAGGGCCCAGAGCGCTGCCAATCCCAAAGCCTCCTTGGGAATCAGCCCTGGGTGTCCCTGCCTGAGATGAGAGTCTGTCAGTGCTGGTGGAGGCTGGGTGCTAAAGCGTGGGGTTGGGAGGATGGATCCGGGGAGAGGAACGCTGTTGGCTGCATGGATACAGCAGAGGGGACGGGAGTGAGGGGACGCGTGACCAGGAATGCCCCCAGGGGAAGCATGGTCTGCCTGGAAAGTGAGGCGCCATGGTTGACAGGTGCGATGGGGGTGGGGCCGCCACCGCCCTCATTCTCCAGTTCCTCCTCCGTGGGCACTGGGAGGGACACCTACCAGAGCAAGCACACCACAGTCTGTTCCAGTTGCCTGTCAGTCCCGCTGCCGCAGGCAACTTGTAGACACTTCAACTGTGGCCGCAGTAACCCTGCCCCGGCTTGAGTGAGTAAACGTGCCCCAAGCAGCCACTGCTTTCACTCCCTCTTGCCTGAGCAAGGAGAAGACACCTGAGGGCGGCACACACACAGAGGTGGGGTCAAAGTCAAAGCTGAGCCCCAGGGGCGGTGCGACTAAGGAAGAGAAACGGAAATCTTTCTGTGCAGCTGCACAAGCTGTGGATTAAATCCCCAGTATCTGCTGGGTAAATCCTGTGTCTGTGGAAACCTGAATAGGCAATGAGCGTTTCAGCAATTGAGACTGGTCCAGCCTTCACAGCAGTGGACTCTAGGGACAAGTATATGCGATACTTGGGCCAGGTCAGAGTCTGAGCTGGCTCCACAGTGCCCACAGTAGGTCCAGAGACCTACCTAGAGGTATTGGAAGGCCTCCTGGGGAGGCGGGGATAGGCTCAGGCTCACTGTGAGAGCAAGGACACTGACAGACGAGGCCCTAGGAGAATATTCTTGGTACTATTATTCTTCTTTTGTTTGTTTCATTTTGCTCAGTTGTTGGTGTTGTAGCTTTTATTTTTAATTTTTTAATCTTTTTTCAATATATACAATTTTTTATTTTTCTGTTTTTACTTTTTTTTGCTTTGTGGATTTTTCTTGTTTTTGTCCTTTGTTTTTTATTTCCTTTTTTTTAGCATCTTTATTGGAGTATAATTGCTGTTTTTTACTTTCATTTTCTTTTTTTTCATTGTTTTTATGTGTATATTTTCTTTGCTTTTTTGTTGTTTGTTTGCTTTCTGTTATTGTGTTATTTTTCATTCTTTGTTTTTGTAAGTTTAGTCCTTATTGACTGTTCTCATATTAGAATTCTTTTCTTTGCTTGTCTATCCCCTTGGTTTCTTTGTTGTTGTTTTTTTGTCTGTTTGCTTTTTTTTTTCTTTTTTCTGTGTGTGTGTGTGTGTTTGTGTGTATACTGTTGCTACTCTTTGTTTGCTATTGTTTTTGCTATTTGTCTTGAGTTTTGTTTGTTTGTTTTCCTTTCTTTTCATTTTTTTCTTTCCTTTTCTTTCTTTTGTCTGGCTGCACTGCAAGGCTTGTGGGCTCTTGGTTCCCTGGGTCTCTGGAGTGGAAGCGTAGTGCCCAGGATGGTGGACCACCAGAGAATTCCCAGGTCTAGGGAATATTAATTGGCGTATGCACTCCCAGGGGTATCCATATCAACACCAAGACCCACCCCACACAACAGTCTGCAGGCTCCAGTGCTGGACATCTCATGCCAAACAACCAGCAAGACAGGAACACAGCCCCACCCATCAGGAGACAGGCTGCCTAAAGTTGTACTAAGCTCACAGACACCCCAGAACACACCACCTGACAAGGCCCTCCCCTTCAGAGGGAAAAGACTCTACTCCACCCATCAGAATGCAGGCACCAGTCCCTCCCACCAGGAAGCCTACACAAGCCCCTGGACCAACCTCACTCACCAGGGGCCAGACAACAGAAGCAAGAGGAACTATGACCCTGCCGCCTGCAGAAAGAAGACCATAAACACAGTAGGTTAGACAATATGAAACGACAGAGTAATATGTTGCAGACAGAGGACCAAGGTAAAATCCCACAAGACCAAATAAATGAAGAGTAAATAGGCAATCTACATGAAAAAGAATAAAGAATAATGATAGTAAAGATGATCCAAGATCTTCGAAATAGAATGGAGGCACAGATTGAGATGATTCAAGAAATGTTTAACAAGGACCTAGAAGAACTAAAGAACAAATAATCAGTGATGGACAACACAATAACTGAAATGAAAAATACACTAGAAGAAATCAACAGCAGAATAACTGAGGCAGAAGAACGAATAAGTGAGTTGGAAGATAGAATGGTGGAAATAACTGCCGAAGAGCAGAATAAAGAAAAAAGAATGAAAAGAATTGAGGACAGTCTCAGAGACCTCTGGGACAACATTAAATGCACCAACATTCAAATTAAAGGGGTTCCAGAAGAAGAAGAGAAAGGGAAAGGGCCTGAGAAAATATTTGAAGAGATTATAGTCAAAAACTTCCCTAACATGGGAAAGGAAATAGTCAATCAAGTCTAGGAAGCACATGGAGTTCCACACAGGATAAACCCAAGGAGAAACATACCTAGACACATATTAATCAAACTAAAAAAAATTAAATACAAAGAAAAAATATTAAAACACCAGGGGAAAAGCAAAAAAATAACCTACAAGGGAATTCCCATGAAGTTATCAGCTGATTTTTCAGCAGAAACTCTGCAGGCCAGAAGGGAGTGGCAGAACATAAAGTGATGAAAGGGAAAAACCTACAACCAAGATTACCCAGTGAGGATCTCATTCAGATTCGACAGAAATCAAAAGCTTTACAGACAAGCAAAAGCTAAGAGAATTCAGCACCCCAAACCAGCTTTACAACAAATGCTAAAGGAACTTCTCTAGGTGGGAGACACAGGAAAAGAAAGAGACCTACAAGAACAAACTCAAAACAATTGAGGAAATTGTAATAGGAACATGCATATCTATAATTACCTTAAATGTAAATGGATTAAATGCTCCAACCAAAAGACACAGACTAGCTGAATGTATACAAAAACAAAATCCGTACATATGCTGTCTACAAGAGACCCACTTCATACCTAGGGACACATACAGACTGAAAGTGAGGGGATAGAAAAAGATATTCCATGCACATGGGAATCAAAAGAAAGCTGGAGTAGCAATACTCATATCAGACAAGATAGACATTAAAATAAAGACTATTGCAAGAGACAAGGAAGAACACTACATACTGATCAAGGGATCAATCCAAGAAGAAGGTATACCAATTGTAAATATCTATGCATCCAATAAAGGAGCACCTCAATACATAAGGCAAGTGCTAACAGCCATAAAAGAAGAAATCAGCAGTAACACAATAATAGTGGGGAATTTTAACAAACCACTTACACCAATGGACATGTCATCCAGACAGAAAATAAATAAGGAAACACAAGCATTAAATGACACAATAGACAAAATAGACTTAATTGATAATTTATAGGACATTCCATCCAAAAGCAGCAGAATACATTTTCTTCAAAAGTGCTCACGGAATATTCCTCAGGATAGACCACATCTTGGGTCACAAATCAAGCCTCAGTAAATTTAAGAAAATTAAAATTATATCAAGCGTCTATTCTGACCACAACGCTATGAGATTAGAAATCAATTACAGGAAAAAAAAAAACTGTAAAAAATACAAACACATGGAGGCTAAATAACACACTACTAAATAACCAAGAACTCACTGCAGAAATCAAAGAGGACATCAAAAAATACCTAGAAACAAATGACAACAAAAACACGATGACCCAAAAGCTATGGTATGCAGCAAAAACAGTTCTAAGAGGGAAGTTTATAGCAATACAATCCTATCTCAAGAAACAAGAAACATCTCACATAAACAACCTAACCTTACACCTAAAGCAACTAGAGAAAGAAGAACAAACAAAAGTTAGCAGGAAAGAAATCATAAAGATCAGAGCAGAAATAAATGAAATAGAAACAAAGAAAACAATAGCAGGGACTTCCCTGGTGGTCCAGTGGTGAAGAATCTGCCTTCCAATGCAGGGGACATGGGTTCGATCCCTGGTCAGGGAGCTAAGATCCCACATGCTGCAGGGCAACTAAGTCTGCTCATTGCAACTATGGAGCCCGTGCACTCTAGAGCCTGTGTGCCACAACTAGAGAGCCTGCATGCTGCAACTACTGAGCCTGCACACTCTGGGGCCCGTGCATCACAACTAGAGAGGCTGCTCATTGCAACTGCTGAGCCCACAGGTTCTGGAGCCCGTGCGCCACAACTAGATAGAAGCCCGCACACCACAACAAAAGATCCTGCATGCTGAAACTAAGGTCCCACGTGCCGCAACTAAGATCCGACGCAGCCGAAATAAATAAAATAAATTAAAAATATAAGAAAGCAACCAGTAAAGTTTAAAAGAAAAGAAGAAAACAATAGCAAAGATCAATAAAACTAAAAGTTTGTTCTTTGAGAAGATAAACAAGACTGATAAACCTTTGGCCAGACCCATCAAGAGAAAGGGGAGAAGACTGAAATCAATAAAATTAGAAATGAAAAAGGAGAGGTTACAACTGACACCGCAGAAATACAAAGGATCATAAGAGAGTACTATAAGCAACTATATGCCAATAAAATGGACACCCTGGAAGAAATGGACAAATTCTTAGAAAAGTACCACCTTCCAAGACTGAACCAGGAATAAACAGAAAATATGAACAGACCGATCACAAGTAATGAAATTGAAACTGTGATTAAGAATCTTCCAACATGCAAGAGGGAAGAGATATGGGAACATATGTATATGTATAACTGATTCACTTTGTTATAAAGCAGAAACTAACACACCATTGTAAAGCAATTATACTCCACCAATAAAGATGTAAAAAAAAAAAAGAATCTTCCAACAAACAAAAGTCCAGGACCAGGTGGCTTCACAGGTGAATTCTATCAAACATTTAGAGAAGAGCTAACACCTGTCCTTCTCAAGCTCTTCCAAAAAACTGCAGAGGGAAGAACACTCCCAAATTCGTTTTACGAGGCCACCATCACCCCGATATCAAAACCAGACAAAGAAATCACACAAAAAAGAAAATTACAGGCCAATATCATTGATGAACATAGACACAAAAATCCTCAACAAAATACTGGCAAACCAAATCCAACAGCACATTAAAAGGATCATACTCCACAATCAAATGGGACATATCCCAGGGATGCAAGGATTTTTCAATATATGCAAATCAATTAATGTAATACACCGCATTAAGAAATTGAAGAAGAGAAACCATATGATCATCTTAATAGATGCAGAAAAAGCTTTTGACAAAATTCAACACCCATTCATGATAAAAACTCTTCAGAAAGTGGGCATAGATGGAACCTACCTTAGAATAATAAAGGCCATATACAGCAAACCCACAGCAAACATCATTCTCAATGGTGAAAAGCTGAAAGAATTTCCTCTAAAATCAGGAATAAGACAAGTGTGTCCAGTCTTGCCACTATTGTTAAACATAGTTTGGAAGTCCTAGCCATGGCAATCAGAGAAGAAAAAGAAATAAAAGGAATCCAAATCGGAAAAGAAGAAGTAAAAGTGTCACTGTTTGCAGCTGACATGATACTATACATAGAAAATCCTAAAGATGCCATCAGAAAACTACTAGAGCTCATCAATGATTTTAGTGAAGTTGCAGGATATAAAATTTATACACAGAAATCTCTTGCATTCCTATACACTAACAACGAAAGAACAGAAAGAGAAATTAAGGAAACAATCCCATTTACCACTGCAACAAAAAGAAAAAAATACCTAGGAATAAACCCACCTAAGGAGGCAAAAGACCTGTACACAGAAAACTATAAGATACTGATGAAAGAAATCAAAGACCACAAAAACAGATGGAGAGATATACCATGTTCTTGGACTGGAAGAATCAATACTGTGAAAATGACTATACTACTCAAAGCAATCTACAAATTCAATGCAATCCCTACAAATTACCAATGGCATTTTTCACATAACTAGAACAAAAAATTTTACAATTTGTATGGAAACACAAAAGACCCCAAATAGCCAAAGCAATCTTGAGAAAGAAAAATGGAGCTTTAGGAATCAGGCTCCCTGACTTCATACTATACAACAAAGCTACAGTAGTCAAGACAATATGGTACTGGCACAAAAACAGAAATATAGATCAATGGAACAAGATAGAAAGCTCAGAGATAAACCCATGCACCTATGGTCACCTAATTTTTGACAAAGGAGGCAAAAATATACAATGGAGAAAAGACAGCCTCTTCAATAAGTGGTGCTGGGAAAACTGGACAGCTACATGTAGAAGAATGAAATTAGAACACTCCGTAACACCATACACAAAAATAAACTCAAAATGGATTAAAGACCTAAATGTAAGGCTAGACACATTAAAACTCTTAGAGGAAAACATAGGCAGAACACTCTTTTTTTTTTTTTTTTTTTTTTTTTTGCAGTACGCGGGCCTCTCACTGCTGTGGCCTCTCCCGTTGCGGAGCACAGGCTCCAGACGCGCAGGCTCAGCGGCCATGGCTCACGGGCCCAGCCGCTCCGCGGCATGTGGGATCTTCCCGGACCGGGGCACGAACCCGTGTCCCCTGCATCGGCAGGCGGACTCTCAACCACTGCGCCACCAGGGAAGCCCCCAGAACACTCTTTGACATAAATTGCAAGATGTTTTTGACCCACCTTCTAGAGTAATGAAAATAAAAACAAAAACAAACAAATGGGGCCTAATTAAGCTTCAAAGCTTTTGCACAGCAAAATAAACCATCTACAAGATGAAAAACAACCCTCAGAATGGGAGAAAATATTTGCAAACGAAGCAACAAAGGATTAATCTCCAAAATATACAAGCAGCTTATGCAGCTCAATGTTGAAAAAACAAACAACCCAATCAAAAAATGGGTGGAAGACCTAAATAGACATTTCTCCAAAGAAGACATACAGATGGCCAACAAACACATGAAAACATGTTCAACATCACTAATTATTAGAGAAATGCAAATCAGCACTACAATGAAGTATCACCTCACTCCCATCAGAATGGCCACCATCAAAAAATCTACAAACAATGCTGGAGAGGGTGTGGAGAAAAGGGAACCCTCTTACCTTGTTGGTGGGAATGTAAATTGATACAGCCAGTATAGAAAACAGTATGGAGGTTCCTTAAACAACTAAAAATAGAACTACCATATGACCCAGCAATCCCACTATTGGGCATATACCCAGAGAAAACCATAATTCAAAGAAACACATGTACCCCAATGTTCATAGCAGCACTGTTTACAATAGCTAAGACATGAAAGCAACCTAAATGTCCATCAACAGATGAATGGATAAAGAAGATGTGGTACATATATACAGTGGAATATTAGCCATAAAAAGGAACAAAATTGGCTCATTTGTAGAGACGTGGATGGACCTAGAGAGTGTCATACAGAGTCTGTCATACAGAGTGAAGTAAGTCAGAAAGAGAAAAACAAATATCATGTATTAACGCATATATGTGGAGTCTAGAAAAATTGTATAGATGACCTGAATTGCCAAGCAGAAATAGAGACACAGATGTAGGAAGAAATGTATGGTTGCCAGGGGGGAAAGGGGTGGGGTGGGAGGGATTGGGAGGTTGGGATTGACACATATACACTATTGATACTATGTATAGAATAGACAACTGATATGAACATACTGTATAACACAGGGAACTCTACTTAATGCACTGTAGTGTCCTAAATGGAGGGGATATATGCATGTGTATGGCTGATTCATTTTGCTGTGCAGTGGAAGCTAGCATGGCATTGTGAAGTAACTATACTCCAGTAAAAATTAATAAAAAAAAAATAAAGGTTAGTTCTGATCCAGAAACCTGTCAATTTGAACATCAATTGAACCCTGCTGACAACAAAAATACAATTATTAAGATTGATAATAACTTCCATTTATTAAGCACTTATTATTCTCCACACTTAACATTCTTATCTCACTAAAACTTCACAACAATGCTGTAAAGTAGGTACTATTACTGTGTTTGAGATGAGGACCCTGAAGTTAACAACATGGTCAAAGCAGACAGGTGTTAAGCAAAACCTCCTTTCAGCTGCTTCTTTTTTTCTCTTGGCATTTCTTTTCTGTTTGTTTTTTAACATCTTTATTGGAGTATAATTGCTTTACAATGCTGTGTTAGTTTCTGCTTTATACCAAAGTGAATCAGCTATACATATACATATATCCCCATATCTCCTCCCTCTTGCATCTCCCTCCCACCCTCCCTATCCCACCCCTCTAGGTGGTCACAAACCACCGAGCTGATCTCCCTGTGCTATGCGGCTGCTTCCCACTAGCTATCTATTTTACATTTGGTAGTGTATATATGTCTATGTCACTCTCTCACTTCGTCCCAGCTTACCCTTCCCCCTCCCCGTGTCCTCAAGTCCATTCTGTACGTCTGCATCTTTATTCCTGTCCTGCCCCTATGTTCTTCATAACCTTTTTTTTTTTTTAGATTCCATATATATGTGTTAGCATACAGTATTTGTTTTTCTCTTTCTGACTTACTTCACTCTGTATGACAGACTCTGGGTCCATCCATCACATGGCTCTTCTGATGGATCTTCCTGTGATCTAACAGTCATCTAAATTCAACAGCAACATTCACATGAAAGCCAATGTGTGTATGTCTTATTCTTGATCGTTTGTGCATCTTTAGTTTTTCTTTCTTTGAAACAGGAACACTAAAGTTCGTGTAAATCTCACAGGGCATTGTGAAGGTAATATGTGACACAACAATCAGAATTCCATCATAGATATTGCCAAGTTATCTTTATTGTATTTTTAAAAATTTTATATTGGAGTGTAGTTGATTTACAGTGTTGTGTAAGTTTCAGGTGTATAGCGGAGTGGCTTAATTATACATATATGTATGTCTATTCTTTTTCAGACTCTTTCTCCATGTAGGTTACTACAGACTATTGAGTGGAGTTCCCATTGCTGTATAGTAGGTCCTTGTTGATTTTTTTTTTTTTTTTTTTTTTTTTTGCGGTACGCAGTCTCTCACTGCTGTGGCCTCTCCCGTTGCGGAGCACAGGCTCCGGACGCGCAGGCTCAGCGGCCATGGCTCACGGGCCCAGCCGCTCCATGGCATGTGGGATCTTCCCGGACCGGGGCACAAACCCGTGTTCCCTGCATCGGCAGGCGGACTCTCAACAACTGCGTCACCAGGGAAGCCCAATTATTTTATATATAGTAGTGTGTATGTGTTAATCCCAACCTCCTAATTTATGCCTCCCCCACCACGTTTCCCCTGTGGTAACCATAACCAAGTTTTCTTTATCTTAACACTGCCCATCCTGAACTTGATTCTGAATGAAAAGATTCCCAACCATCTTTTAGAAGTTATTTTAAATATCAAACAACAGAAAAGAGACAGAATTTTGACTATACTTAGGGTGATCCTGCATGTGCAGAGAAAGCTCAGTAATTTTCAATTCTTGATAATGATAAAATAAATTAATGTAAAAAGGAACCAAAAACATTCATTTAATCTTACAGAGGGATTCCATGTTATACTTTTTCGTGGTTTTAGTGTTTTCCACCTTACAGATGAAGCATCTCATCTTTAATCTTCTAAAAGAAGATTAATTTCAAAACAAACTGTTAAATATTTTCTTTACTCATTCAGACCCTCAAAAAAAAGAAAAAAACCAGAATAAGCAATAAAGAAGGCTCTGATGCCTGTGCACGGAGATGAGATTAACAGCCAGACTTTTCTATCACTTGCTAATGATCCATAACTCTTTATAAACTCTAGTCTAATAGAGTTAAAGAAGCAAACCCTGTAAATTCTCTCCCTCGTTCTGCAACTCACTCACCTTCAGCATTTAGTTTCTATGCAGCAGGTTTATCTCCAAAGTGTGGAAAAGCCTTTGGAAATCCTTTGTTAGAATGCATTTGCAGATAGGAATAATTAACATATAATTCAACATTTGATGAGACAGCAAATCTAAAATAGCTACTGTTCAAGTAGAAAGGGAGGTATAATGAGAATATAGTTGCAGGATAATATTTTAAGACCTTGTCTGACATCTCGGGTCTTCCCCATCTCCTGACTCCATGATATTTTAGAGCAAGGCTAGATGGGAATTCATGTTGTCCTGTCTTGTACTGCATGGAAGCTCCTCAGTGAGACATCCAAGGGATCGGTCTCAACCAGTGTCAGGCAAGGAAGCTCTGTGGTGTTGGTTACTGTCTTGGCCTAGACTAGAAATCATTTCCACTAATTGCACTGGGGAGCAGCCCTCTTAGTTACACTCCACCATGAATATATTTATTGGTGTCGCTTGACAGAAACAAATAATGGATAGGTGCTTTATTTCTCTGAAACTCCTCAAAAGAAGGAAATTTCAAAGCTTAGAGAGAAATCACATGTATTTTATAAGAAATATTACCATGGAAACACCACTTCTGTCATCCACTGGGAAGAAAGCTGTTATCAGGTGTTAGTGGGACATCCAGTGAACCTAATGGTTTGTATAATTCTGGGCCTATCAAAGACTTCATTTTTTTAAAATGATGCTTGCAGCACTTTTATACTTATCTCAAGGGAACCAGAGCTTTAAAATTAAAGGGACAAATATAAAGTCAGCATCAGAGCAGTGTGATGGTCAGAGCTCTGGCTTGGGAGTCTGCTGTCTGCAGGTCTAGGCAGAACTGTCTCATTTGGCTTCTGATCGTATAGAAGTCATTTAATTTTTACCCTTTCGGGTAATAAAAATTATAAATCATTTATTGATTGCTTACTATGTGCTAGACATTTTGCTAAACGCTTTATAGTCATTATTTCATTTATTCATCTTGACAATCCTGAGATGTACATATTATTATCTTCATTTTAAAGAGGAAGAAACTTAGACCTAGAAAAGTTAAATACTCCCCTAGAGCACAATGCTAGTTAGTGATAGAAGCTGGTTATAATCCCAGGATGATGTGGCTTTGGAACTCACTTGTATTCTCCAGCCTTAAACTTGCAAGCTAAATGAAAATTTAAGGAATGTCTTGTAGCGGTCAGATCACTTGTTCTCAAATTAACATACACTTACCAGAAAGATGATCTCAAAAAAGCAAGAATTTGGGAGCTTATGAAAAAAAATGAAAGTAGGAATAGATGACAACGGAAAAGATTAGACTTATTTCTAAAAGAAAAAAATGTTATATACTGTAGATTTAAAAACTTTAATTGTTAGTGAGGGTACCCATGAAAGAGATTCGTTATTAGGTAATAATTATCCTGATTAAAGAATCTGGTATTCAAGAAATATCTGTAGATGAGTTGGAAACAAAGGCAAGAGCAAAGGGGAAAATATCGTTTTGTGAGAATGACCTGCTGGTGGCAGCAATAGATCACAATTTTCTCTCGTCGCATTAGGAATTTCAGGCACATCTTAAAGCACGAGCTTCCTGTTTTTTTATAAGATTTCAAATCACAGGCTGCTGTTATGATAGCTATAAAAATTGGCAAATCATTCTAGCTATCAATATGACTGACAGGATTATTTTCCAGAACATTTTCTATTGCCAGAGTTTACATTCACTTTTTTCACGGTAGGCTGTGGGGGTAGAAGAGGGTGGGTAGTAAATTATTAAGTGAAAAGGGTGCAGACATTTAAAAAACTGATGGACTAGACCATTGAAATCAGTAGCACCTTAGTTATTAATCTCCGATTTTGCTGTAAGATGAATAAAGCTTTAATAAGCTGACCTCTGCACAGAATGAAAGATCTCTTGTTTTACTGAGAATGTTTTGTGAGAGCTCCAGTAATGGATTTCCAGTTCTCCTTCATAAAAATTATTAAGGAATTCTTTGACTGTCAGATGGCTTTGAAAACATGGAAACATTAGTGTTTATTCCATAAATAGTAGAAGATAAATAAATGTTTGTGGTGTTGTAGGAAGTGCTGAGGAAGTGCTCATAAAAGGAAATTGAAAATGTCTCCAGTTTCTGAGCTTTGATGAAGGCCAGCCTTGGGTCTTACTCCCATCAATGTCCCTGGAGGCCCAGATTAGAAGGTTCTCATGGTCAGACAGTGATGATTTGACCTGGACATTGCTTTCTCTCTGAATGGCTTAGCCCCACAGGCCTTGCTACCTCTGAGCCTGGTTCTGATTCTAGAGTACTGCTGAAGAGGAGGAGATAGAAGAACCAGGCTTTTTGTTAGTAAAGTGTCAGCAGACCACATCCAGCCTCCTCTAATGGAAGGGACAAATACTGAGGCTTAGAGGATGCTCAGGACCTTGTAGATAAAAGGAGGTCTGCCCCAAAGCTGGACCTGGATGGAGCCCTTTAACGGGAGAGATATGATCAACCTGGAAGGACACATTGAGCTTTCAATCATTCCTATACCCTGAGATATAGATGGACCAAGCAAGTGAGCAATACATGTGAGTTAAATGAAGAAACGAATGAATAAGACAAATAATATAATGCAAGAGAATTTCTTTCATTTTTTCAGTAAGGAGCTCTAGGTCTATCTCATTCACTTATTCATTCATCTGCCATACATTATTTGTACATATGATATTCTAGGTTTTTTGTTAAACACCTAGATTCAGAGATGGTGACTTCCATTTCTGCTGGTTTGTCATCTGCAATTTTGAAGTGAGGAGTGAGTCAGGAATCTAAGTTTTAGAAAAAACTTGGATTTTTTTTTTAGTTGGCTGGTTGTAATAACAACACTTAAATAATCCGTTTTCCCCCATTGATGTCATATGTCATCCATATCCTACAGGTTTATTTCTGGACTTTTTATGTTTTCTATTGACTTGTCTGCTTTTTTTTTTTAACATCTTTATTGAAGTATAATTGCTTTACAATGTTGTGTTAGTTTCTGCTGTATAACAAAGTGAATAAGCTATATGTATACATATATCCCATATCCCCTCCCTCTTGCGTCTCCCTCCCACCCTCCCTATCCCACCGCTCTAGGTGGTCACAAAGGATGGAGCTGATCTCCCTGTGCTATGTGGCTGCTTCCCACTAGCTATCTATTTTACATTTGGTAGTGTATATATGTCAATGCTACTCTCTCACTTTGTCATAGCTTACCCTTCCCCCTCCCCATGATTTGTCTGCTCTTGAACTTAGACACAGTATTTTAATTACTGTGGATTTACAAGGTTTATTAATATTTAGTAAAGCAAACGTCCCTTTAATATGCTTTTTTTAAAATCTTTATTGGAGTATAATTGCTTTACAATTGTGTGTTAGTTTCTGCTTTATAACAAAGTGAATCAGTTATACATATACATATGTTCCCATATCCCCTCTCTCTTGCATCTCCCTCCCACCCTCCCTATCCCACCCCTCTAGGTGGTCACAAAGCACCGAGCTGATCTCCCTGTGCTATGCGGCTGCTTCCCACTAGCTATCTGTTTTACGTTTGGTAGTGTATATATGTCCATGCCACTCTCTCACTTTGTCACAGCTTACCCTTCCCCCCTCCCCATATCCTCAAGCCCATTCTCTAGTAGGTCTGTGTCTTTATTCCTGTCTTACCCCTAGGTTCTTCATGACATTTTTTTTTCTTAAATTCCATATATATGTGTTAGCATACGGTATTTGTCTTTCTCTTTCTGACTTACTGCACTCTGTATGACAGACTCTAGGTCCACCCACCACTATGGAGAACAGTATGGAGGTTCCTTAAAAAACTACAAATAGAACTACCATATGACCCAGCAATCCCACTACTGGGCATATACCCTGAGAAAACCATAATTCAAAAAGAGTCATGTACCAAAATGTTCATTGCAGCTCTATTTACAATAGCCAGGAGGTGGAAACAACCTAAGTGTCCATCATCAGATGAATACGTTTCTTTTTCAATATTTCTTTCATTATTCTATATCAGTTATTTTTCTGGATGAGTCTTAAAATTATTTTGCCAATTGATTTTGGGGAAAAATGATATATTTACAGTATTTGTCCAGGAATATGGGATGTCTCTCTAGGTATTCATGTCTTATTTTATGTTCCTAGGAAATGTATTGTTTTCTTTATGTGAAAGGAAACACATAAAGAAAACAATACATTGCTGGCTCCTTTAATTAGTTCACTTCTCTGCTGAGAAGTCACCTCCTTAGAGTCGCTTTCTAACCTTGCTTTAAGAAAAAAATTTTTTTTTAACATTTTTGTATATTTTATAGCAACCGCACAAAATTTTTTTTTTCTTTTAAATTTTGGCTGTGCCGTGTGGCATGTGGTGTCTTAGTTCCCCTACCCCTGCAATGGAAGTGTGGAGTCTTAACCACTGGACCACCAGGGAAATCCCACGCTTTATTTTTTTTTAATTTATTTATTTTATTCATTTATTTTGGCTGTGTCGGGTCTTAGTTGCGGTGGCACGTGGGGTCTTCGTTGAGGCACGCGGGATCTTTCGTTGTGGCGCGGGCTCTTTGCTGTGGTGCTGGGTTTCTCTCTAGTGTGGTGTGTGGGTTTTCTCTCTCTAGTTGTGGTGTGCAGGCTGCAGGTCGTGTGAGCTCTGTAGTTTGTAGCACGCGGGCTCTAGTTGAGGTGTGCGAGCTCAGTAGATGTGGCGTGCGAGCTCAGTAGATATGGCACGCGGGCTTTGTTGCCCTGCAGCATGTGGGATCTTAGTTCCCTGACCAGGGATCGAACCTGCGTCCCCTGCATTGGTAGGCAGATTTTCTACAACTGGACCACCAGGGAAGTCCCTCACGCTTTTTTTTTATAATTGAAGTATAGTTGATTTACAATGTTGTGTTAGTTTCTGGTGTACAGCAAAGTGATTCAGGTATATATATATATATATATATATATATATATATATATATATATATGTATATATATATATATATATATACATATATATTTATTCTTTTTCAGACTCCCTTCCATTATAGTTTATTACAAGATATTGAATATAATCCCCTGTGCTGTACATTAGGTCCTTGTTGTTTATCTATTTTATATTTAGTAGTTTGTATCTGCTAATCCCAAACTCCTAAAATGAAAAATTATATAATGAAATATATATATATATATATATATATATATATATATATATATATATATATACGCAAACACACAGTAGGATTGCTGGATCATATGGTAACTCTATTTTTAGTTTTTTAAGGAACCTCCATACTGTTCTCCATAGTGGCTGCACCAATTTACATTCCCACCAACAGTGTAGGAGGGTTCCCATTTCTCCACACCCTCTCCAGCATTTGTTATTTGTAGACTTTTTGATGATGGCCATTCTGACTGGTGTGAAGTGATACCTCATTGTAGTTTGATTTGCCTTTCTCTAATAATTAACGATGTTGAGCATCTTTTCATGTGCCTATTGGCCATCTGTATGTCTTCTTTGGAGAAATGTCCGTTTAGGTCTTCTGCCCACTTTTTGATCGGGTTGTTTGGTTTTTTTGTTACTGAGTTGTATGAGCTGTTTGTATATCTTGGAAGTTAAGCTCTCATCAGTCACATCATTTGGAAATATTTTCTCCCATTTTGTAAGTTATCGTTTCATTTTGTTTATGGTTTCTTTTGCTGTGCAAAACTTATAAGTTTGATTAGGTCCCGTTTGTTTATTTTTGCTTTTATTTCTATTGCCTTGGGAGACTGACCTAGGAAAACATTCCTATGATTTATGTCAGAAAATGTTTTGCTTATGATCTCTTCTAGGAGTTTTATGGTATAATGTCTCATATTTAAGTCTTTAAGACATTTTGTGTTTATTTTTGTGTATAGTGTGAGGGAGTGTTCTAACTTTACTGATTTACATGCAGCTGTCTAGTTTTCCCAGCACCACTTAACTGAGACTGTCTTTTCTCCATCATATATTCTTCCCTCCTTTGTTGAAAAGTAATTGACCGTAGGTGTGTATAACCTCACTTTTTAAATAGTACCCCACCCCCATAACTTTTTATTTTTCTTTATAGCACTTACTATCTGACATAAATATTTATTTTATATTTACATGGTCTGTTTCCTGCTATGGATTGTAAGTTATGTGTTGGGGGGAGACTTGGCTGTCCTGTTCATCTTCTGTCTCACTGGCAGCAGTGCCCAGCACGTTCTATATGAATATTTGTTAGACGAATTGTACCCACTGCCTATCTCTTTCAAATCTTAGCATTTTGCCATATTTGTTGCAGATTTTTTAAAAAGAAAGAAAACAGTACAGATACTGTTGAAGCCTGCTCTCTGTCTCTAACCCTATTCCCCTTTTTCTCTCTTTGAGTCAAAATTTGAAGTTTAACATTTTTATAAACGTTCATATGCTCTTACTTCATATTTATGTAACATAAACACTATATTTTCTAAGAGAACTATTTTCTCTTATTTTAAAATTTCATGGGAAATATGTATATATTAGAATAAGTAAATGTATGTATGTGTATATACATATATGTGAGTGTGTGTATATATATGTTTGCAAATTGTCTTTTTTCACTCAAAAATATGTTTTAGAGATTTACCCATACTGACAGATGTATCTTTTGTTCTTTCATCTTAACTTTGGGTTAACAAATCTATTCTCTTGTTGATGACATTTAAGTTGTTTCTAATTCTTCTGCAATTACATACATTTCTGCACTGAAAATACTAGTACATACTAGAAGTGGATTGGCTTCACATCTTCATCTTTATTAGATGTTTCCAGATTGCTCTGGAGAGTAGGTGTACTCCAGCAGTGTACTAGAACTCTTGTTGCTCCACATCCTTGTGAACACTTGGCACTGACAGTCTTCGTCGTTCAGGCTGCTATAACAAACTACCATAGACTGTGTGGCTTATAAACAACAGGCATTTATTTCTCACAGTTCTGGAGGCTAGAAGTCTGAGATCAGGGTGCCAGCATGGTTGATTTGGGTGAGGGGCCTCTTTGGGACTGTGGACTATTGACTTCTCATTGTACTCTTATGTAGTGTAGAGCAGAGAACTCTCTGTGGTCTCTGATAAGGGCACTAATCCAATTTGTAGGGGTTTCATCCTCATGACCTAATCACTCACAAAGGCTCTACCTCCTAATATGGGGGTTAGAATTTCAACATATGAATTTTGGAGGATACAAACATTGAGACTATAGCACAGACTTTGAAGTTTCTAGTCCAATGAATGTTAACTGCAATCTTATTTCATTTCTTAATTTCCTTATTACCAATAAGGATAGATATATTTTCATATGTTTAATAGGACATTTGGATTTCCTCTTCTGTACATTGCCTGTGCATTATATTGTCCATTTCCTTATTGTTTTTCTTCCTCTTACTGATATGTAGGATTGAAAATACTCAGGTTGATTTAATTGTTTAATATTAACATTGACTTAATATTTGTTTAATATTTAATATTTTGGTTTGTTACTAATCTTTTGTCAGTTGTATGAGTTACAAATATATCTTCTTCTAGCAATCTTTGTTTCTTTATGTATAGAATTCTTAAGTTTTAAAGTAGCCAAATTTATCTATATTTTCTTGTATAGTATGTGGGTTTTGTTTGCTTACTTGTTAATTTATTGAAGAAATTCTTTCTTGTCCTGAAGTCATAAGAGATTCTATAATTTCTCCTAAAGTTTCAGGTTTCATGTTTTCTATTTAGGTCTTTAATTCACCTGGAATTTATTTTTGCAAGTGATGTGAGATAGGAGTCTATGTTTTTTTTTCTGATTGCATAATTAATTGTCCTAATAATACTTGTTGAACAAATTTCTCCCTTTGATACTAGAATGTAATGTCACCTCAGTCATAGTTCAAGTTTTCACAGTTGCATGGATAAGCTCTGCATTTTGTGTTCTTTTACATTGGTTCCTTAGCCTAACCCTGAAGAAATATTACATTCTTTTAAATAACATAGCTGTGTAATAAATCTTAACATATGAATGGAAAGTTCACCCATTTGGCTTAAAATTTGTACTTGACTTGTTTTGATTTTTTGCTCTTTTCCATTAATTTTAGTTTCAACTTTTAAAGCTATGTAGAGCCATTGACATTGTTTTTTAGTTACTCATTCTCTATTTAGTCCATTTTAATAGTAATACAAATGTATTTTTAAAAATTGGAAAGAAGATCTTAGCACTCCAGAAAACCACTATAATTTTTTAATAACAAGACTGGTTATGTCACCTTGACTAGGACAGTTTCTTCTCCCTGTCTCCCTCCCTCTGTACTCTTGTCCCTGACCCTCTTTCTTTTCTTCTTTTTGCACCAATCTTTGAACACCTTCTAACAACTCGGCCCCTTTCTAAATTATATTAAGAAACCCCAGTTTGCAGCTACTTAAATACAGTCTTTCTAAAAAATGGCCTATGTCCATCTTCATCCCCAAATCTTAGTTGTAATGTTTTGTTTCTCTGAGCTGACATCTTTAGGCTTAGTTTTGTGCTTAAGTCTTTCCAAATCTTTTTTTTTAAGTAAATTTATTTGTTTTTGGCTACATCAAGTGTTCACTGCTGTGCATGGGCTTTCTTTATTTGCGGTGAGTGGGGGCTACTTCTTGCTGTGGTGCATGGGCCTCTCATTGCAGTGGCTTCTCTTATTGTGGAGCACCTGCTCCAGGCACGTGGGCTTCAGTAGTTGTGGCACATGGGCTCAGTAGTTGTGGCTCGTGGGCTCTAGAGCACAGGCTCAGCAGTTGTGATGCACAGTCTTTGTTGCTCCATGGCATGTGGAATCCTCCCGGACCAGGGATGGAACCCCTGTCCCCTGCATTGGCAGGAGGATTCTTAACCACTGCACCACCAGGAAAGTCCCTTTCCAAATCTTAAGTAAAGCAATGTCAATGGTTCTGAGATTTCTTACTTCTTGGAGGAATGTTTATTTGTTTTCTCTGGGGAGTAAGATAAGCTTCTTATCTGAGATGCTATAATTCTATTGTTTCTTTGACTGTTAGTAGGCCTGCTGGCTGGACGCACCCATAAAATGCCATAAAACAGCTTAAGATTTCTGCTTTGCTAAAAGTGCCAGTGGAGTCATTTTGTGTTCTAGGTTTTCTGTACAGGTCAGTGTTAGTATTTTCTACCTCCAGTAAATAAAAAATGCAGTTCTAACTGATGTTTGGAGTACACTTTATAATGTAGATAAAATCCATGGAAACCTGGAAACATAAACAAATCCTGGCAAGATGTTTTTAGACAATACTAAATTTGAATTTTGCTGGGGGGGGGTGTGTTGTGGTGAGGGGGGTGCTCTCTGTAGGAGATAAGCTCTGCTCCTGGGATTCAGAGCTTCACTTGCTTCTACTGAGACTTCTAAGTGCTCTGATAATTAGATTGGCTCAGGTTCATTCCGTCTCAGAGAGGATTTCGGTGTCTCCCTTGGAACAAATCCCCTAACAGCCAGAACAGAACCCAATTTTCTCCTTCTTGCAGCACTGCCATGACGTATTCCTTCACCACTGACTCAGAAATTTCAGTGTGCTGTGCCATCAACCACAGTTTGAGAAACACTGTCATGCCCCATGGTCATGAGCAGAAATCTTGGTCAACAGATATCTTTTTATTTGAGCCCCGAGCTAGCAGAGCTGGTTAACTAATACCTATGTAAAGAACTCTGATGGTTCCTGCACTGGAGAAACCACTACTATGAGTAAAAACAATGGGATTTAAATTTAATGTTGATAAATAGGCTGCTTGCTCCTTCTTCCATCCCAGACCCTGTGAAAGACATGCCATTAGACAATGGTGCCTGATAGCCCTCTCTGTTGCTTTCACCCACCCTTCCTTGTTACATGTATGCATTCACATATCTTCATTCATTAATGACTTGATTACCTTGGTTACTGTCTTTTTCCTCAACATTACTCTGTCACCAGACTATTATTCAGTATCTGTTTATACAATCTTTTTCTTTTTAAAATTATGAAATACTTTAAACATACAAAAAGATATATAGTACAATATCATAATAACTACCTCTGTATATATCACAGAACTTTACATTATTATAACATCTTGCTGTGTTTACTTTAGATGTGTTTTCATTAAGAAATAAAATCTAAATAAAAAAAGTAAAAATAAATGAAATAAAAAAAGAAATAAAATCTAACAAATACAATGAACCCTACTCTGACCTCATTCCTCTTCCCAGAAATAGTATTCTGAATTTGTCCATAAAGTTTTTATAGTATTGTTTTGTGGGCTGTAAAACTTTATGTAAATGTTATAGTCCTGTGAGTATTCTTTCAACCTACTCTTTCTACTCTACATATCTTTTACAAATTATCCATGCTGATAAAAGTAGCTCTGGTTTTTTATTTTAATTACTGAGTAGTATTCATAGAATGAACATACCACAATTCACTTTTTCTCTTATTGATGAACATTTAGGTTGTTTTCAATTTTTTTCCACTATAAGCAATGCTCCCAAATTTATTCTTGTGCATGTCTCTTTGTACATGTGAGCAAGACTTTGTCTAGAAGTGCAATTGTTCAGCCATAAGCTATTCCATCCTTATGGGAAAATTACTCTCCAGGTGGTTTTTGCCAATCTCAGAGGGAGTGAAATTGTATGTTAGTGAAATTGTATTTAACTTCAAGTGGAACTGAGTATATTGTCATATTTTTATTGACTATTTGGACTTTTTTTCTCTGAGAATTGTCCACTTTAAACATTGGACTTTCTGCTTTTCTTATTTTTTTGGTATGAACTCTTTACATATTCTGGACACTAGTCTTTTCAGTTGCATGGCAAGTATCTTCTTTTAAGTAGTTTGTATTGTCATTTTGTTACTAGTATGCTTTGATGTACAGTTTTTTTAAAATTTTGTATCATTTTGCTCAATAAATATTTTAAAATTTAATTAATTTTTTAAACTTTATTGGAGTATAGTTGATTTACAATGTTGTGTGAGGTTCAGGTGTACAACAAAGTGATTCAGTTGTACAGAGGTTTTTAAATTCAATCTTTCCTTATGGTTTACTTATGTTTTGGTTAAAAAATTCCTTCCTTACCCTAAAGTCATAAGCACATTTTTCTATATTTTAGTTTAAAAGTTTTAATGTTTTCCTTTTCGCATTTAAGTGTTTAGTCTACTTGAAATTTATTTTTGTATATGCTGTTTAATCGGGATTTAATTTTACTTTTCTTTCCCTAATGGATCACTATTTATTCCGACACTATTTACTGACTAGTTGATACTTTCCCCATGACTTTTACTGCTGTCTTTGAAAATATCAAGTTTTTATATTTATGGTTCTGTTTCTGAGCTCTCTGTGATCTCTCATGGATATACTTGGCTGTCCCTGTACCAGTCCTAAGCTGCATTACTCACTATAGCTTAATAGCCAAATGTGTTCTTCTTCAAAATGCTTTGGCTATTTCTGGCCCTTTGTTTTTCCTATAAATTTCAGAATTAGCTTATCAAGATGCACAAAGAACAGTCTTGGTATTTTGATTGGATTTGCACTGACTTATCTAGATTCATTTTGGGAGACTTGCTCTCTTGATGATGTGGGGGCTTCCCATCTATGAATATCACATCTTTTCCCATTTATTTAACCCTTCAATTGTGTTTTGTGTCCTTCAATATTGTTTTATGACCTTTTCCACAAAAATACTGCACATAAGTTGTAGATTTAGTCCTTGGCATAGGTGGTATTTATTTTTTGTGAAAAACATGCTATTAAAAATTACTATGGCTACTTGTTTGTTGCTGGTGCATAGGAAAGTAATTGATTTGTGCCTGTTGATCTTGTATCCTAATAACTTGCTGAACTCTAATAGTTTGTAAGTTCTTTTGGCTTGTCTGTTGGCATACCATCTGTGAGTAATGACAGTTTTGTTATTCATTTGTAACCCTTATGTTATTTTTTCTTGTTTTACAAGGTCTTCCAGTACACTGTAGGATAGAATCAGTGCTAATGGGCATCCTTGACTTTTCTCTACTTTAAAGGGAATAGATCTATCATTTACCATCAAATAAGATGTTTGAATTTGGTTGATTCCTATTCTCAGATTGAGGATATTCCTTTCTATTCTTAGTTTTCTATGATTTAAAAAAATTATGAATGGATTTTCAGTTATGTCAATGCATCTTCTGCAACTGTTGAAAGACTTATAACTTTTTTTGCTTTTTAATGAGGTAAAGTACACTAATAAATTTTTTAATATTAAACCATATTTGTATTCCTAGAATAAACACAGTTCAGTAAAGAGAATTTCTAATATACTCAGAATTTAAGAAGCATTTTATTTAGGACTTTTGCCTTTATATTCATAAATGTTATTAGCCCATAATTTCCCTTTTTCATAATCTCCTAAGTTTGTTTTAGTAGAATGATCACATTAGCTTTGTCAAATGAACTGCAGAATTCGTCTTTTCTATTCTCTGGAACACAAGAATGAGACTGTCTGTTCTTTGAGTATTTGTTAGAACTTGCCTGTGAAATTCTTTAGGTTTGGCTTTTGTGGTGTGTCTGTGTGCGTGTGTGTGTGTATGCGTTCAAGAGGCGTAGATTTTTAAAACACTGAAACACTTTAATGGTTGTTAGTTTATTTAGGTTTAAAAAAATTTCACCTTGAGTCAGTTTTGGTAAGTAAAATTTTTCTAAAAGTGTCATTTTCAAATATATTGGCATAACATTGTATATTTCTTATGATTTTTGATATCTACTTTCTTTATACTTCTGCCCTCTTTTTCATTCCTAGTGTATTTATTTTTTACTTTTCTTCTTTTTCTTGATAAATCTTGCCAGATTCTGTTTACTTTATCACTTATTTTGTCAAGGTATATTATTGAAGTCATTGTTTTAACTATTGCTTAGCTAATTATTAAGGTATAGTCTACATACAGTAAACTGCACATATATAAAATGTAAAATGTGATGAGTTTTGACATATGTATATAACCAAGAAATCATTACCACAATCAAAATGATGAATCTATCACCGCCAAAAGTTTTCTCATGTCCCTTGGTAATCCCTCCTTCCCTACCCTCTTCCCCCTTCCAACGCCCCATCTTCAGGCAGCCACTGATCAACCTTCTATCACTGAAAACTAGTTTGCATTTTCTAGAATTTTATTTAAACGAAAGGATGAAAGTATTTACTCTTTTTGTCTGTATTCTTTTACCCAGCATAGTTATTTTAAGACTCATCCATGTTGTTGCATACGTCAGTAGTTCACTCCTTTTTATTTTTATTTTTTTTAACATCTTTATTAGAGTATAATTGCTTTACAATGGTGTGTTAGTTTCTGCTTTATAACAAAGTGAATCAACTATACATATACATATGTTCCCATATCTCCTCCCTCTTGCGTCTCCTTCCCATCCTCCCTATCTCACTCTTCTAGGTCGTCACAAAGCACCAAGCTGATCTCCCTGTGCTATGCAGCTGCTTCCCACTAGCTATCTATTTTACATTTGGTAGTGTATATATGTCCATGCCACTCTCTCACTTCATCCCAGCTTACCCTTCCCCCTCCCCGTATCCTCAAGTCCATTCTCTACATCTGTGTCTTTATTCCTGTCCTGCCCCTAGGTTCTTCAGAACCATTTTTTTTTTTTAGATTCCACATATATGTGTTAGCATACGGTATTTGTCTTTCTCTTTCTGACTTACTTCACTCTGTATGACAGTCTCTAGGTCCATCCACCTCACTACAAATAACTCAATTTCATTTCTTTTTATGGCTGAGTAATATTCCATTGTATATATGTGCCACATCTTCTTTATCCATTCATCTGTTGATGGACACTTAGGTTGCTTCCATGTCCTGGCTATTGTAAATAAAGCTGCAATGAACATTGTGGTGCATGACTCTTTTTGAATTATGGTTTTCTCAGGGTATATGCCTAGTAGTGGGATTGCTGGGTCATATGGTAGTTCTATTTTTAGTTTTTTAAGGACACTCCATACTGTTCTCCATAGTGGCTGTATCAAATTACATTCCCACCAACAGTGTAAGAGGGTTGCCTTTTCTCCACACCATCTCCAGCATTTATTGTTTGTAGATTTTTTGATGATGGCCATTCTGACTGGTGTGAGGTGATAACTCATTGTAGTTTTGATTTGCATTTCTCTAATAATTAATGTTGTTGAGCATTCTTTCATGTGTTTGTTGGCAACCTGTATATCTTCTTTGGAGAAATGTCTATTTAGGTCTTCTGCCCATTTTTGGATTGGGTTGTTTGTTTTTTTGCTATTGAGCTGCATGAGCTGCTTGTAAATTTTGGAGATTAATCCCTTATCAGTTTCTTCATTTGCAAATATTTTCTCCCATTCTGAGGGTTGCCTTTTCGTCTTGCTTATGTTTTCCTTTGCTGTGCAAAAGCTTTTAGGTTTCATTAGGTCCCATTTGTTTATTTTTATTTCCATTTCTCTATGAGAGCGTCAAAAAGGACCTTGCTGTGATTTATGTCATAGAGTGTTCTGCCTTTGTTTTCCTGTAAGAATTTGATAGTGTCTGGCCTTACATTTGGGTCTTTAAAACTGAGTAGTACTCCACTGTGTATATATACCCACAATTTGTTTATCCATTCACCTATTGATAGACATTTGGATTGTCTCCAGTTTTTGGCTCTTACAAATAAAACTGCTATGAACATTCATGTAAAATTCTTTGTGTGGACATATACTTTTATTCCTCTTTGGCAAATATCTAGGAGTAGAATAGTTGGATCCTATACTAGGTATGTGTTTAAAAATATTTTGCCTTGTTGTTCTTAAGAGGACAGTCAACTGAATTACCTAAGTTACTATTACAAGAAGTAGAAGTTCCCTATATTTTTTTCTTGGACTTTTGTGGTTTCTTTTCTTTTCTTTTTTTTTCTATTTAAGTGTATGGTTCTACTGGAATTTATTGTGGTGTAAGGAGTGAGGTATCTATTAAATTTTCTCAGATGGTCAGTTAATTATCCCAACACATACATTTGACAGCAATATAAATAAATTGATATTGGAAGTATACTCTTAAATCTCATCACAATACTGGCTGAAGATTTGGAAATCTTGTTAACCAAAATAAACAGAAACAGAGACTTGTGGGATGCTTGGAAAGTCAACAGGCAAGTGAACCATGCCCAATGAAACATTAATTATGGTTACTCTGAGGATATTTTTTTCCATACTTAATCGAAGAACAGGAAACAAAAGACATTTTAACCTCAGATATTTGTCTCACACAGTAACTTCATTATAGTCTATAATTTTTCCTCAGTAATAATTATGTAATTTAAGAAAACAAGTTTGTTATTTTGAATTTTAATCATGTTAGTTAAATATGAAATGAAGATAAAAAATGAAATAGTCAAGTAGACCAGTGTAAAAAGATATAAAACACAGAGTTTCTGCAATTTTCTCATATGATTCATAGTCTAGAAACGAACATCTCTCCTTATTTTGATTTCCTAATGATTTGTTAGGATAAATCATCCATGAAGGGGCAAAACTGACATTTCTCCACTGGAAAAAGAAGCTACTACTGCTAGTTCTTTTAGATGTCTGTTGATTCCCAAAATATATGTGGTGTGACTTTTTGATTACCGTGTTAATAAAGGTAATTCTCAAATATTTTTATTTTAGATTGCAAACTTATTGTAATTACTATAGAGGAAAGATAATGACTCTTGCTCAAGAACTGTGGATCACATCTGGGATTTGAAATATTGAACATTTTGATAGAAAATGAGTTTAATATAATGCATGATTTGTGCAAAGTATGAATGTGCTTTTAAGAAGGTTATGTGAACTCATTGTTTCAAAAACTACAAACCTTTTTCTGTATGACTTCTCTAAGCTTTGAGCTATTGTAATCCAAAAGAATTTTGATTTGTTTATTCAGCTAATATTTATTTACTCATTTACGTGACAGATGTTTATTTATACTATGAATAAGGCCTAGGCACCATCCTAGATGTTGGGGATACAGTGTGGAAGAAAGGTGGACAAGGTCCCTGATCTCATGGAGTTTATGTTCTAGTGGAACAAGCAACCAGTAGACATAGGAATACACAAATAAGATAACTGTTGGTAATAATAGCTACTGGGAAGAAACTTAACTGTGACATGAGGGAGCCATGCAAGAGTGTGGCTCCCTAATATGTACTGAGCACCTATGCCAGGCCCTCTGGACTGTCTGAATCCAAAATGGTGCCTGAGATCTGGGCTTTGGAGGAGAGTAGAGACCAGATTAAGCCCCATCTCTGCCCAGAGGTAGACATCATGAGCTAATGCTGGTTCAACCTCAGAGCCCCTCCCTATTACAGCCCCTGTGAGTGAAGGGAGTTGCAGAGTGTTCTAGATGGTGAGGGGAAGCCAGATAGCAACGAGGGAGCATTTTCTCTGTGAGCTTCTCAGGGAAATTTTCCAAAGCCACCTCAGAAGAAAGAGACTTGCATACCTGGGACTCAAGTAATTAGTTGTGGTTTTCTATTTTCATTTGGCATATTCACTCTGATACCTAATTTTGTATTTGTATATTTGAATTCTTTTTCTTGAAGAGAGCCTCCCTCTTCCAGCTTGTATAAGCCCCAAGCCCTGCAGAACTTGGATTTGTTTCTGTTCAGGCCTTTGTCTATCTGTATGACTCTGGGTAAGCTATTTAAATTCAGTTTCCTCATTTCTAAAACGGGAATAGTACCTCAATCATCAGTTTGTGTGAGGATTAAATGAAATTAAATAGTATTTCAAATGTTATGCATAGCACCTGGCACATAGTAAGTACTTAATAAGTTGTAGCTATTATTATTATCATTATTATTAATAGTATTGTAATTATAAACCCTCAAAGGATTTATAATTCTGGTGAAGAAACAAAATCAACAGACATAGATCCACTGGATACTTTTTTTTTTTTTTTGCGGTACGCGGGCCTCTCACTGCTGTGGCCTCTCCCGTTGCGGAGCACAGGCTCCGGACGCGCAGGCTCAGCGGCCATGGCTCACGGGCCTAGCCGCTCCGCGACATGTGGGATTTTCCCGGACCAGGGCACGAACCGTGTCGTCTGCATCGGCAGGCGGACTCTCAACCACTGCGCCACCAGGGAAGCGCCCCACAGGATACTTTTATACAGAACACCATAGAAGTTGAGGATGTAGGCTCTGGAGTCAGATAAACCCAATAAAATCCTAGTTCTATAACTTATTTGCTATGTAACCTTAAGCCAGTTAACTTTTCTGAGCCTCAGATTCTTCATTTGTAAAACGGGGATAATATTGGCTACCTAAAAGATTTGTTTTAGTAATACAGTGCCCAGTACATGGAAAATCTTCAATAACACTTAGATATTTAAACTAGAAAAATTCTCAAACATAAGCACAAGGAGACCTACATAAGAATGCCCATTACTTCTTTGTCTGTGATAGAGAAAAACTGAAAACAACCCAATTTTCAAAACAAATTGTGTTGCTTATAAAATGGAATGTACAGTATTAAAATGAATGAACTAGATCTATGGATTTAATATTAATAAACCTAAAAGCATAACATTGACTAAGAAAAAGCAAATTTCACAATGTTATGTACACTGATAACACTCATGTTAAAAAAAGCCACATAAAATAATGTTGTTTATGAACACATATGCTCTGATTATCTATTGCTTTATAACAAACCACCCTAAAACTTAGTAGCTTAAATCAATAAACATTTTATTTGGCTGCAGCTCTGCAATCTGGGCTCAGCTCAGCTAGGCAGTTCTGCTGGTCAGTCATTTGGTGGCTGGCAGGTCTGCTGGAGCTGAGTCAGCAGGGGCTTTCTCTCTCCATGTTGTTTTGGGACTTCACCCTCTCCATGTAGCTACTACACATGGTATGTACATGTGGTCTCTTAGATAGGCCGGGTTTCTTACATGGTGGGTCAGGGCTCCCAAGAGTGCAAAAGAGGAAGCAGCTGGACATCTTAAAGCTTAGACATGGAAATGACCCAGCATCATTTCTACTACTTACAGGCCAGATCAGACTCAAGGGAGGGGTCTACTGAATGGTGTGAATTCTGGAAGATGTGTTTCATTAGGGACAACTAATGTAACAGAGATCCATTGTGTGTGTGTATGCTTGTGTGTGTGTAAAATAAAATAAACAACACAATCAGGATACACACAAATTCATGATATTAGTTGCCAACGGCTAGGGAGGGAGAGTAATGGGACTAGGGAAAAAGAATTTCCGATATACCTGTAACATTATTTTCTCTAAAAACTCGATCTGAAATAGACATGACAAGTATTATAACATTGTCCTTTATACTTTTCTTTTTTTTAATTAAAAAATTCAATAAACAGTAGCTATCATATCATTAATATGTAGGAAGGTTTAGGTTAATAACCCAATAATCTGGCACGTGTTGTTTCTAGGAACATTGTTTCCTTCCTACCAAGGATCTTCCTGGCACAGGGGCACGCCTCCTCCGATTAACACAGAAACAGGCAGCCTCCAGGTCAAAGTTCTAAATATGCTGATTGAACGTAGCTCCATAAATACTTCGTATGATACTGAATATTGAGTTTGGTGGTGTGGTGAAAGCAAATATGCTCATAATTATTAAACTCATGCAAGATTTCCTTGCATCATTGGAGAAGAGCGGAAAGTGGCATAAATTGACTGAGGCTGTTACAAATGTGGGGAGAAGGGGGAGGTCAGTATGGGTTGCAAATATCTGCAAAAGCTCTAGGAGAATGTGTGACATGAATTAGACCTTGATGATAGGGTAGGTTTGGACAGCTGGATCAGATGGCTCAGTATTCACGGTGTCAGAGGGGAAGGGAAATATTCTGGAAGCATGAAATACAAGTATAAGAGGTTGGGTGGGGGAAGGGAACCCCAAGTATAAGAGGCTGGGTGGGGGAGAACGTGGAGGTTCTTAAGAAGAGCCTTAATGAAGTGTTGAAGGGTCATAAAAGCATTTGAACAATAACCAAAAATTGAAATTTCATTTAAATGAAAAATCTGATTTATATTGAAAAATTATTTAAAATTTTGTCTCTGTTACTAGTTCACTTTGTATTCCAGCTGGCTAAACTTTTGACCCTAAGACCACAAAGAAGAGAAAGCAACGCCTCCATGTTGGCACCAAACCCTTGGGTCACAAGTCTGAGAGGAGACTTAGTCAGTGATGACTTGTCCAAATAATTAAGACCAGGGTTGACTCATTAGTGGCCTTTTATTAATAATGGTTATTCAGCTAACAGAAAGGGAGTCCTTCCCAGATGATGAGCATGTCCAGAAACCAGCTTTAATGGGCCTTGGGCAGCCTTGAACATGGGGGCAAGAGCTGCCCATGGGAGTGGGCATATCTGCCACACTCTAGGCAGTTGTAGACAATAGACACTGCACCTCAATTTGTGCCTGGATGGCTAGACGGTGGAAAGAGAAGCTTCAATAATGAAGTGAAGGAGATTTTAAAAATATATAATATTTAAGAAAACGGATTCCTCTAAGAAGATCTCACGTAACTGCTCTGTTTAGGCAATTTGAGTTTATGACCTGTGGCCCAACACAAGCCTGGGGCATCCTTGGGGTCCCCGGTCATGACTTAACATCTCTTTAAGGAAGAGACAAACCATCTGCAGCAACATGGATGGAACTAGAGAATATTATGCTTAGTGAAATAAATCAGACAGAGAAAGACAAATAGCGCATGATATCACTTAAATGTGGAATCTAAAAAATAGTACAAATAAATGTATATGCAAAACAGAAACAGATTCACAGATACAGAAAATAAACTAGTGGTTACCAGAGGTGAGAAGAAAGGGGCAGGGACAAAATAGGAGTGTGGGATTAAGAGATACAAGCTACTATGTATAAAACAGATAAGCAACAAGGATATATTGTACAGCACAGGGAATTATAGCCATTATCTTGTAATAACTTTTAATGGAGTATAATCTGTAAAAATACTGAATCAGTGTGCTGTATACCTGAAGCTAATGTAATATTTTAACTCAACTATACTTTAATAAAAACAAAAAACAATGGACAAGCAAAGGGTAGCAGAACATGATTACAAACAACCTCAGGAGCTAAGAGCCAAGGACCATGTGCAGGTCAGAGTCAAGGGTGAGGAGAGCAGGTAAAGAGAGCAGCAAAACAGACACCTGGCCAGGGCCTCACTGAGCGTTGTGTTCCTGGGGAGAAAGCTGGTCTCTGTTGACTCAGGTTGGACATAGTGTTTGTGTATTGTTCTATACTGGCTGACAAAACTCAAGTTTTCACAAGTATCCTTCTACTCTGGCCAACACTTGGGGTGTTAGTCATAGAAATGTTAGCAGGATACATGAGATGATGAAGTTATTCTCTTCAGATTTAAACAATTTTAATCCCCTAGTTCCCTCCCGACCCCTCCCCTCCCCTCATAAGTGTAATAAAGGTATCGGACCTTCTAAGGCTGTATGTGTAGCTTTTATGTGAGGAACTCTAATTACAGATCCATAGTAATGAAGTTGAAATGTCATGATAAGTTTTGCATATAAGAATAATGGGAAATTGTGACATTAAATACGCAATTTAAGTCAATGATCTCCAAACACTTTTGATTATGTAAATTGTAATTGCATCACAATTTTTGGGTATGCACCCCCTGTATATAGAATTTATTTATTTATACACTATATACATTTACTATTGTACTATTGAATTGAAGTTCCCATATTTTTTCCCACACCCTCATGGATCAACTTGTGTACTTTTTGAGTTGCATGAATCACTCCTACCTCTCCTAATCACATTAGCTTCACGTAATGGTTTAAATAGTGACTTCAATAGTTTAAAGAAAGAGATTTTAAAAAATTTATCTTAATCTAATCGCAGGAAAAGAAATGATGTATAATTTTCAGAATTTAATCTTTGTCGTCAGTATTGTACTTTCTAAGCCTACCCTTTACTTCATCAAAGCAATAAATAAGATCTCAGGAAACAGTATGAGATGGAGTTGGGGGCTGTTGGGAGGTTGGCGCAGGGCTAGAAGTCAGAGACAGAGGAGAAATTCTTTTTTAATTTAATTTTTTATTTTATTGTGTATCTATGTAAGCCAGGTATGAGGGACACCAAATTATAGGAGAAATTGTCTCACTCCTTAAGTTGTTTACAAAAGCCTTAGTAACTTATAGAGATTTATCTGTTTGGAAGAAAGAGTCAGACAGTCCCAACTATGCAAGCATCGGCTTAATCCACACAAGAGGAAACAGTGGGTAGAAACAAAAAAGCTATTCCCTCTGATCAATGAATACTAGTTGAATGCCCATTCTGGGCCAGGCTCTTTTATATAGGTTATCTCATTTAATGTTCTCAAGAATTCTGTACCATAGGCACTTGTTATCATTCTTTTACAGAGGAGAAAATGGAAGCTCGGATAGATGGGTAGTTTGTACAAGGGAAACATCTGGTAAATGGTATAGCTAGGATTCTAATCTGATATAGTTACCATTTATTCAGTGTTTCAGGCAGTGATAAGCATTTAATTTATATTATTTCATTCAATTTCCATTAAATTAAACAACCCTATCAATTACTGTTATTTTGTCCAGTTTACAGATGAGGAATTTGGGACTTGAAGAGTTGCTCATGGCGTAAAAAAGTACCAAGTGGCAGGAGAGTTATTTGACACCTTTCTTTGACTGTGCTTCTCGTGGCACTGAGAGAAGGTGTCAGGGCAAGGGAGACGCAGACCAGGATGCTGAGGAGGAGCCTGTGGCATGAAGTGAAAGATTCCAGTGGTCAAAATTGCTTGCTTAGGGGCTTCCCTGGTGGCGCAGTGGTTGAGCGTCTGCCTGCCGATGCAGGGGACATGGGTTCGTGTCCCGGTCCGGGAAGATCCCACATGCCGCGGAGCGGCTGGGCCCGTGAGCCATGGCCGCTGAGCCTGCGCGTCCGGAGCCTGTGCTCCGCAACGGGAGAGGCCCCAACAGTGAGAGGCCCGCATACCGCAAAAAAAAAAAAAAATGCTTGCTTACAGGCTAATGTATAGGCATAACAATATAGGATATATGTAAATAGCTGGGTATGCTTTAGCTAAATGTTCAGTAAATTTGCTTTTAGTCTTATCCACAGATCATGAGTATTACAACTTCCCTGTAATAAACTCCTAGGTATAAAAGCCCAATTTAAGAACAACGGCAAGAGACTTGATTGTGTCTGGCATAAATCCTACTGACTATCTCAGCCCTGGTGCCCTCATCACAGGTGCCCTGGCTGACAGACCCCCAGACTGGATCTTCTCTTCCTCCTTAGAAGGCTGATATTAATAGAATTTTTTCCTAGCCTGTTCTTGAAACTGGCCATCACCGTTCATCCTCATTATCCTCCCTACGGTCTTCTGAGTCATCTCACCTAAACGCCTTAGAGCTCTGCTTTATTTCAGGAGCCGTGGGCAACCACTTAGCTAAATAATGGTTTTATTCTTCCCCAATCTCATAAACATGGATTTGTGACTCAGTTACATTCTCCAGAGAGCCAAAGTTATACTCATACGTGTACAGACAAGGAGTTAGACACACAAACAGTGCGGGTTGCTAAGCGATATCATACTTCATTAGTTGCAGGAAATGGCGTTGTTTGCTCTCAGTGTCACGATTTGTATGGGATTCCAGCTAAAGTCCTGAGGACATAGGTACAGTGAGGTACGGAGGGGTCACATGTGGTATTGCTTGGTCGAATCCCATAATCTCCTTTCTCCTTCCCAAATCCCTTTGGATCGATTTCACACTTTGTAATTAGAAGTAGAGTAAGACATGTCAGAGTGGGAGAGGGGACGGATGAACTGTTTAGTGCTGAGTATGTCAGTTAGCTGAGATATCAGCATATCTGGGCTTTACCTCGGGGATGTGTGTGTGTACGTGTGCATGTGCGTGTGTATGCGTGTGAAATACTTCAACTCTACAAACACCGACCGCTAACTTCTACTGGTTCTTTAGGTTTCAGCTTAAATATCACTTTTCCCCAAAAGCCACCCAAGGCTGGATTAGGTGTCTCCTGGTATGTTGTTGTTGTTTCTGGTTATTAACATCCAAAACCCCTACTGAATTTGGGGAAGAATTCCCTTATGTGTAGTATTTGTGGGAACTCTTTTATTCCTCTTGCCACTGAGGAATATGAATGGGGGGAGATTTCTCTCCCGTTCGCTGGCAATCTGATCAGATTCTACTTTCTGAAAATTTGGACCATGAATGAATGATAGATATAAAGACAAAAGAGATGGCTAGAATTCATTTCTTGTTTCCAATGGCAGGGGCAGCTGTCTCCTAGGAGGATTGTTCCTACCCCTTGGCATTTGAAACTTTCTGGGGGGGGGGCTCCTTCCCATTTTCTGAGCTTGCTGCTCCAGCCCTTCTAGATTCTATAAGTCTCCTACAAAACCCCCAGAAACCCATGGCCTTTCAGGAAACCTTTTTGCTTAAACCAGCCAGAATTAGTTCCCAAGCTTGACCCAGGAACCCTGAATGAACTACGCTCCCTTGAGCTTACAGAACATCTGTATTAGTTTCTTATGCTATCCTAACAAATTATCACAAATTTTGTGGGATAGAACAACAGAAATTTATTCCCTCACTGTTCTAGAAGCCCAAAGTCCAAAACCAGTGTTGTTGGGCCAAAATCAAAGTGTTGGCGGGGCCGCGCTCCCTCCAGAGGCTGTAAGGGAGAAGAATCTTGCTGTTTCTTGCTTCTTCCAGCTTCCAGCTTCTGCTGACTGCCATCATTCCTTGGCTTGTGGTTTGTGGTTGCATCACTCCATTCCTGCCTCTGTGATCACACTGTCTTCTCCTCTTCTGTGTGTATCAAATCTCCCTCTCTCCCCCTTTTATGAGGATGCATGTGATTGCAGTTAGGGCCCATCCAGATAATCTAGAATAATCTCCTCATCTCAAGATCCTTAATTTAATTACGTCTGCAAAGAGCCTTTTTTTGCCGTATAAGTTAACTTTCACAGGTTCCAGAAATTGTGTCGTGGATATCTTTGGGCCACTTTCAGCCAATCACAGTTTCCTCAGTTTACTCCTCTGTAGTTCTTGTGGTCAGTTTACTTGTCCATCTCCCTTACTAGACTGAACTCCTGGAGCTCAGGAGCATTTGTCTTGCCTATCATTCATTTATAGTGCCAAGCTTCTTGTAGGCACACAAAGATATCCGTTGAATGAATCAATAAACAAGTTAAATCCAAGATACAATTATTATTCCACCTTCTTTTCAGCACAAGGTTTGAAATTTAAAAATTTAGTGGCAAATTTTATCTTGTAATAGGCTTGATATGAGCGCATCTCTCTGTTTAATCAAGTTAGTTTTGCTTGCAAACCTCTAACGGTGCTCCTTACTTTACGACTAAGCCAATGAAACGTGCATCACCATTCAATGCCCAGGACAAGACATTGCTAATCAACCACAGCTCTTTCATAAAAGCCCAAACACTGACTTGGAATCCTTGACACCGTGTTCCGGGCAGCTGATCCCTATTGAGCAAAGTTGGCCTGCAAGATAAAAATTTTCACGTCATCATAGTTAGAGGATAAACAACCAGCCTCTTCAGTCTGGTCTCACTTTCTCATTATTTTCAACATTAACTCTGTACTTCAACCAGAATCAAACATACCATATTCATTCTCTAAGTTCATAATGTTCTCCTCTCTCTCCTACCCAGGTAGTAACTCCCCTTCAGATTCCAAAGTAAGTCCCCACTTCAAACAGAAGAGATTTTTCTTTAACCTGATCACTTCTTTTCATGCTGCCAGATGCAATTTGATTTCTCCAACTATAATTAGCACCTACTTACCCCAGTAAGTTTCCTCTACTTACTCCATCAAACTGACATTTAATTTATTATCTCTCCCCAAAATACAATATGTTAAACACTTTGCTTCTTTTCTGGATTTCTCCGAGGAGACCGTCAACCTGCCAAATGGCTCTATCAGTTGACAAGTGGTGCTGATACGGCCTCCAGCTACATTATATCTGGTTAGAAGACTGTTCCAGGTGTGTGTGGTTCTGAGCAACTGGAACCTGAACTCTATTTCTGGGCCAAGTTGGGAGGATCCACGAGGCTTTACCTTCCCTAGCCGGTGATTTCAATGGCCAAGTGAATAACACTTCCAATACAAACAGTGTAATCACTAATCAATACACTCCTTCCTTGCCTTCAGCATGGAGAATACAGCAGATGTTTTCCCACA
Organism: Phocoena phocoena; assembly: GCF_963924675.1. Lineage (NCBI taxonomy): Eukaryota > Metazoa > Chordata > Mammalia > Artiodactyla > Phocoenidae > Phocoena > Phocoena phocoena. The sequence goes on along the minus strand of NC_089235.1, from coordinate 39,563,150 downwards.
GTGTTTTCTAGTGCATAATGTGCCACGAAACCCACTTAACCTTGAAGAAACAACAATGTGCACATAAATTATCAAGCTGTTGTCTTTCTTCAGTTATAGGTTCTAGTCATTAGATATATAACATTAAACAGCCACAGATTGTAATGTACTGTCTTTCATACAGGAAGATAAACCTAAAGTGAGACATATCACCTAAACCTGCTTTATGAAACAAACATTTTGTTTTGTTTTGTTTTCTAACATCTTTATTGGAGAATAATTGCTTTACAGTGTTGTTTTAGTTTCTGCTTTATAACAAAGTGAATCAACTACATATGCATATATCTCCATATCTCTTCCCTCTTGAATCTCCCTCCCTCTCACCCTCCCTATACCACCCCTTTAGGTGGTCACAAAGCACTGATCTGATCTCCCTGTGCTATGCGGCTGCTTCCCACTAGCTATCTGTTTTACATTTGGTAGTGTATATATCCATGCCACTCTCTCACTTTGTCCCACTTACCCTTCCCCCTCCCTGTATCCTCAAGTCCATTCTCTAGTAGGTCTGCATCTTTATTCCTGTCTTGCCCCTAGCTTCTTCACGACCATTTATTTTTTTTTAGATTCCATATATATGTGTTAGCATACAGTATTTGTTTCTCTTTCTGACTTACTTCACTCTGTATGACAGTCTCTAGGTCCATCCACCTCACTACAAATAACTCAGTTTCATTCCTTCTTATGGCTAATATTCCATAGTATATATGTGCCACATCTTCTTTAACCATTCATCTGTAGATAGACACTTAGGTTGCTTCCATGTCCTGGCTATTGTAAATAGAGCTGCAATGAACATTTTGGTACATGACTCTTTTTGAATTATGGGTTTCTCAGGGTATATGCCTAGTAGTGGGATTGCTGGGTCGTATGGTAGTTCTATTTGTAGATTTTTAAGGAACCTCCATACTGTTCTCCATAGTGGCTGTATCAATTTACATTCCCACCAACAGTGCAAGAGGGTTCCCTTTACACCGCACCCTCTCCAGCACTTATTGTTTGTAGATTTTTTGATGATGGCTATTCTGAACAGTGTGAGATGATATCTCATTGTAGTTTTGATTTGCATTTCTCTAATGATTAATGATGTTGAGCATTCCTTCATGTGTCTGTTGGACATCTGTATATCTTCTTTGGAGAAATGTCTATTTAGGTCTTCTGCCCATTTTTGGATTGAGTTGTTTGTTTTTCTGATATTGAGTTGCTTGTAAATTTTGGACATTAATCCTTTGTCAGTCGCTTCATTTGCAAATATTTTCTCCCATTCTGAGGATTGTCTTCTGGTCTTGTTTATGGTTTCCTTTGCTGTGCAAAAGCTTTTAAGTTTCATTAGGTCCCATTTGTTTATTTATGTTTTTATTTCCATTCCTCTAGGAGGTGGGTCAAAAAGGACCTTGCTGTGATTTATGTCATAGAGTGTTCTGCCTACATTTTCTTCTAAGAGTTTGATGGTGTATGGCCTTACATTGAGGTCTTTAATCCATTTTGAGTTTATTTTTCTGTATGGTATTAGGGAGTGTTCTAATTTCATTCTTTTACATGTAACTGTCCAGTTTTCCCAGCACCACTTATTGAAGAGGCTGTCTTTTCTCCACTGTATATTCTTGCCTCCTTTATCAAAGATAAGGTGACCATATGTGTGTGGGTTTATCTCTGCACTTTCTATCATGTTCCACTGATCTATATTTCTGTTTCTGTGCCAGTAACATACTGTCTTGATTACTGTAGCTTTGTAGTATAGTCTGAAGTCAGGGAGCCTGATTCCTCCAGCTCCATTTTTCTTTCTCAAGATTGCTTTGGCTATTTGGGGTCTTTTGTGTTTCCATACAAATTGTGAAATTGTTCATTCTAGTTCCGTGGAAAATGCCATTGGTAGTTTGATAGGGATTGCATTGAATCTGTAGATTCCTTTGGGTAGTAGAGTCATTTTCACAATATTGATTCTTCCAATCCAAGAACATGGTATATCTCTCCAATACTTGTATCATCCTTAATTTCTTTCATCAGTGTCTTATAGTTTTCTGCATACAGGTCTTTTGTCTCCTTAGGTAGGTTTATTCCTAGATATTTTATTCTTTTTGTTGCAATGGTAAATGGGAGTGTTTTCTTAATTTCACTGTCAGATTTTTCATCACTAGTGTAGAGGAATGCAAAAGATTTCTGTGCATTAGTTTTGTATCCTGCTACTTTACCAAATTCATTGATTAGCTCTAGTAGTTTTCTGATAGCATCTTTAGGATTCTCTATGTATAGTATCTTGTCATCTGCAAACAGTGACAGCATTACTTCTTCTTTTCCAATTTGTATTCCTTTTATTTCTTTTTCTTCTCTGATTGCTATGGCTAAAACTTCCAAAACTATGTTGAATAATAGTGGTGAGAGTGGGCAACCTTGTCTTGTTCCTGATCTTAATGGAAATGGTTTCAGTTTTTCACCATTGAGGACGATGTTGGCTGTGGGATTGTCTTATATGGTTTTATTATGTTGAGGAAAATTCCCTCTATGCCTACTTTCTGGAGGGTTTTTATTATAAATAGGTGTTGAATTTTGTTGAAAGGTTTCTCTGCATCTATTGATATGATCATATGATTTTTCTCCTTCAATTTGTTAATATGGTGCATCATGTTGATAGATTTGCATATATTGAAGAATCCTTGCATTCCTGGGATAAACCCCACTTGATTATAGTATATGATCCTTTTAATGTGCTGTTGGATTCTGTTTGCTAGTATTTTGTTGAGGATTTTTGCATCTATGTTTATCAGTGATATTGGTCTGTAGTTTTCTTTCTTTGTGACATCTTTGTCTGATTTTGATATCAGAGTGATGGTGGCCTCATAGAATGAGTTTGGGAGTGTTCCTCCCTCTGCAATATTTTGGAAGAGTTTGATAAGGATAGGTATTAGATCTTCTCTAAATGTTTGATAGAATTCGCCTGTGAAGCCATCTGGTCCTGGGCTTTTGTTTGTTGGAAGATTTTTAATCACAGTTTCAATTTCAGTGCTTGTGATTGGTCTGTTCATATTTTCTATTTCTTCCTGATTCAGTCTCGGCAGGTTGTGCATTTCTAAGAATTTGTCCATTTCTTCCAGATTGTCCATTTTATTGGCATAGAGTTGCTTGTAGTAATCTCTCATGATCCTTTTTATTTCTGCAGTGTCAGTTGTTACTTCTCCTTTTTCATTTCTAATTTTATTCATGTGGGTCTTTCCCCTTTTTTTCTTTATAAGTCTGGCTAATGGTTTATCAATTTTGTTTATCCTCTCAGAGAACCAGCTTTTAGTTTTATTGAACTTTGCTATCATTTCCTTCATTTATTTCTGATCTGTATGATTTCTTTCCTTCTGCTAACTTTGGGGTTTTTTTGTTCTTCTTCCTCTAATTGCTTTAGGTGTAAGGTTAGGTTGTTTATTTGAGATGTTTCTTGTTTCTTAAGGTAAGATTGTATTGCTATAAACTTCCCTCTTAGAACTGCTTTTGCTTCATCCCATAGGTTTTGGGTCGTTGTGTTTTCATTGTCATTTGTTTCTAGGTATTTTTTATTTCCTCTTTGATTTCCTCAGTGATCTCTTGGTTATTAAGTAGTGTATTGTTTAGCCTCCATATGTTTGTAATTCTTACAGATTTTTTTCCTGTAATTTATATCTAGTCTCATAGTGTTGTGGTCAGAAAAGATACTTGATATGATTTCAATTTTCTTAAATTTACCAAGGCTTGATTTGTGACCCAAGATATGACCTATCTTGGAGAATGTTTCATGAGCATTTGAGAAGAAAGTGTATTCTGTTGTTTTTGGATGGAATGTCCTATAAATATCAATTAAGTCCATCTTGTTTAATGTATCATTTAAAGCTTGTGTTTCCTTATTTATTTTCATTTTGGATGATCTGTCCATGGGTGAAAGTGGGGTGTTAAAGTCCCCTACAATGATTGTGTTACTGTTGATTTCCCCTTTTATGGCTGTTAGTATTTGCCTTATGTATTGAGGTGCTCCTATGTTGGGTGCATAAAGATTTACAATTGTTATATCTTCTTCTTGGATTGATCCCTTGATCATTATGTAGTGTCCTTCTTTGTGTCTTGTAATACTCTTTGTTTTAAAGTCTATTTTGTCTGAAATGAGAATTGCTACTCCAGCTTTCTTTTGATTTCCATTTGCATGGAATATCTTTTTCCATGCCCTCACTTTCGGTCTGTATGTGTCCCTAGGTCTGAAGTGGATCTCTTGTAGACAGCATATATATGGGTCTTGTTTTTGTATCTATTCAGCCAATCTATGTCTTTTGGTTGGCGCATTTAATCCATTTACATTTAAGGTAATTATCAATATGTATGTTCCTATTACCATTTTCTTAATTGTTTTGGGTTTATTATTGTAGGTCTTTTCCTTCTCTTGTGTTTCCTGCCTAGAGAAGTTCATTTAGCATTTGTTGTAACACTGGTTTCGTGGTGCTGAATTGTCTTAGTTTCTGTTTGTCTGTAAAGGTTTTAATTTCTGTCAAATCTGAATGAGATTCTTGCTGGGTAGAGGAATCTTGGTTGTAGGTTTTTCTCCTTCATCACTGTAAATATATCCTGCCACTCCCTTCTGGGTTGCAGAGTTTCTGCTGAAAGATAAGCTGTTAATCTTATGGGGATTCCCTTATGTGTTATTTGTTGTTTTTCTCTTGCTGCTTTTAATATCTGTTCTTTGTATTTAATTTTTGATAGTTTGATTAATATGTGTCTTGGTGTGTTTCTCCTTTGATTTATCCTGTGTGGGACTCTCTGTGCTTCCTGGACTTGATTCACTATTTCCTTTCCCATATTAGGGAAGTTTTCAACTATAATCTCTTGAAATATTTTCTCAGTCCCTTTCTTTTTCTCTTCTTCTTCTGGGACCCCTTTAATTTGAATGTTGGTGCATTTAATGTTGTCCCAGAGGTCTCTGAGATTGTCCTCAATTCTTTTCATTCTTTTTTCGTTATTCTGCTCTGCAGTAGTTATTTCCACTATTTTATCTTCCAGGACACTTATCCGTTCTTCTGCCTCAGTTATTTTGCTATTGATCCCATCTAGAGAATTTGTAACTTCATTTATTGTGCTCCTCATCACTGTTTGTTTGCTCTTTAGTTCTTCTAGGTCCTTGTTAAACGATTCTTGTATTTTCTCCATTCTAGTTCCAAGATTTTGGATTATCTTTACTATCATTATTCTGAATTCTTTTTCAGGTAGACTGCCTATTTCCTCTTCATTTGTTAGGTCTGGTGAGTTTTTGCCTTGCTCCTTCATCTGCTGTGTGTTTCTCTGTCTTCTCATTTTGCTTAATGTACTGTGTTTGGGGTCTCCTTTTCACAGGCTGCAGGTTCATAGTTTCCATTGTTTTTGCTGTCTGTCCCCAGTGGCTAAGGTTTGTTCAGTGGGTTGTGTAGGCTTCCTGGTGGAGGGGACTAGTGCCTGTGCTCTGGTGGATGAGGCTTGATCTTGTCTTTGTGGAGGGCATATCCACATCTGGTGGTGTGTTTTGGGTTGTCTGTGGCCTTATTATGATTTTAGGCAGCCTCTCTGCTAATGGATGGGGTTGTGTTCCAGTCTTGCTAGTTGTTTGGCATAGAGTGGTCAGCACTGTAGCTTGCTGGTCGTTGAGTGGAACTGGGTCTTGGTGTTGAGATGGACATCTCTGGGAGACTTTTGCCATGTGATATTATGTGGAGCTGGGAGGTCTCTTGTGGACCAGTGTCCTGAACTTGGCTCTCCCATCTAAGTGGCACAGCACTGACACCTGGCTGGAGCACCAAGAGCCTGTCCTCCACATGGCTCAGATTAAAAGGGCGAAAAGAAAGAAAGAAAGAGGAAGATAAAATAAAATTAAATTAAAAAGTTATTAAAATGAAAAATAAAAAAATAATTATTAAGAAAAAAAATTTTTTAAGTAATAATAACAAAAACTAAAATGGACAGACAGAATCTAGGACAAATGGTAAAAGCAAAGGTATACTGACAAAATCACACATGGAAGCATACACATAAACACTCACAAAAAGAGAAAAAGGGAAAAAAAAAATATATCGTTGCTCCCAAAGTCCACCTCCTCAATTTGGGATGATTCGTTGTCTATTCATGTATTCCACAGATGCAGGGTACATCAAGTTGATTGTGGACGTTTAATCCACTGCTCCTGAGGCTCCTGGGAGAGATTTCCCTTTCTCTTCTTTGTTTGCACAGCTCCCAGGGTTCAGCTTTGGATTTGGACCCGCCTCTGCGTGTAGGTCACCTGAGGGTATCTGTTCTTCACTCAGACAGGACGGGGTTAAAGGAGCAGCTGCTTCGGGGGCTCTGGCTCACTCTGGCCGGGGGGGAGGGAAGGGTATGGATGCAGGGCGAGCCTGCGGAGGCAGAGGCCGGCGTGACATTGCACCAGCCAGAGGCGCGCCGTGTGTTCTCCTGGGGAAGTTGTCCCTGGATCACGGGACCGTGACAGTGGCAGGCTGCACAGGCTCCCCGGAAGGGGGGTGTGGAGAGTGACCTGTGCTCGCACACAGGCTTCTTGGTGGCGGCAGCAGCGGCCTTAGCGTCTCATGCCTGTCTCGGGTCTGTGCTCATAGCCGCGGCTCGCGCCCATCTCTGGAGTTCCTTTAAGCAGCGCTCTTAATCCCCTCTCCTTGCGCGCCAGGAAACAAAGAGGCAAGAAGAAGTCTCTTGTCTCTTCGGCAGCTTCAGACCTCTTCCCGGACTCCCTCCCGGCCAGCCATGGTGCACTAACCCCTTCAGGCTATGTTCACACAGCCAACCCCAGTCCTCTCCCTGCGCTCCTACCGAAGCCAGAGCCTCAGCTCCCAGCCCCGCCCACCCCAGGGGGTGAGCAGACAAGCCTCTCGGGCTGGTGAGTGCTGGTCGGCACCGATCCTCTGTGTGGGAATCTCTCCGCTTTGCCCCCTGCACCCCTGTTGCTGTGCTCTCCTCCGTGGCCCCGAAGCTCTCCCCCTCCGCCACCCGCAGTCTCCGCCCACGAAGGGGCTTCCTAGTGTGTGGAAACCTTTCCTCCTTCACCGCTCCCTCCCACTGGTGCAGGTCCCGTCCCTATCCTTTTGTCTCTGTTTTTCCTTTTTCTCTTTTGCCCTACCCAGGTACGTGGGGGAGTTTCTTGCCTTTTGGGAGGTCTGAGGTCTTCTGCCAGCATTCAGTAGGTGTTCTGTAGGAATTGTTCCACATGTAGATGTATTTCTGATGTATTTGTGGGGAGGAAGGTGATCTCTGCATCTTACTCTTCCGCCATCTTGAAGCTCCTCCAACAAACATGTTTTGAAGACACATGGTTAAACATTTTTTAATCACCCAAGGCTGCTCTGGTTTGGATGTAGTTATTCTTTTCTTTTTAATTATAGTATAGTTGATTTATAATATGTTAGTTTCAGGTGTACAGTATATTGATTCATATTTTTTTTAATATAAATGTATTTATTTATTTTTGGCTGAGTTGGGTCTTTGTTGCTGCATGCGGGCTTCTCACTGTGGTGGCTTCTCTTGTTGCAGAGCATGTGTTCTAGGCGCACGGGCTTCAGTAGCTATGGCATGTGGGATCAGTAGTTGTGGCTTGTGTGCTCTAGAGTGCAGGCTCAGTAGTTGTGGCACATGGGCTTAGTTGCTCCACGGCATGTAGGATCTTCCTGGGCCAGGGATCGAACCTGCATCCCCTGCATTGGTAGATGGATTCTTAACCACTGCGCCACCAGGGAAGTCCCAGTGATTCAGTTATATATATATATATTCTTTTTCAGATTCTTTTCCCTTATAGGTTATTACAAAATATTGAATATAGTTCCTAGTTATTCTTTTCTTTTTGGTAATTGTTGGGATCTCTGGGTTCAGTTTGATAGGTTAATATGGCTATTCATAGATGGAGGTAGCGTTGGACTCTGCTGGAAATGGCTCTTGCAGCTGGTGATGGGAATCTAGGCTGCAAGAATTGTCCCTCATCCAATGTCATAGTTTGAGTGTATATTTCTTCAAATCTTGGGAAGTAAAACTAGGGCCCTGAGAGGCACGTCATGTCATTTTTATGGTGTGTGGAAGACATCACAAGGGCCTCATATCATCAAGCTGCTCTCTGCCTGCTGTATTTGGAGCAGCTGCATCTGATGTCCACAGATGGTCAGCCACAGCCAACCTGTCCCAGCTCCAGACTGTCTTCTCCCTTCTTTCCCCTTTCCAGCTTTTGGCTCCACATCTTTGGCTCGAGAGCCCCAGCAGTCATGAATTCATTCTTTATCCACCCACAACAAGCATAAGTAAGGCAATACATGAAAAAAGCTTTTTACATTTTTGCAGAGTTTAGAAAATTCTTTACACTTCTCACTGTTGGAAGGAGTGAATGAATGTACTTTTGTATCAATTTCTAAAGTTTTTTTTTAACTTGGCTCAGAATTCGTCCGCCATCTTATGTTGAATCCCCTTGTGAGTTTGACTTCTCTGACTCAAGGAGGAGCATCACATAAAAAATAAAAATATTGTCCACTATTGTCCTCAGACCTCCAGAGGAATAGAGACTTGGCTAACCCAGCTTTGGCAACCTTTCCTTTCTCTTGCGCCTCGTTTGGAGGTAGTGGTGATGAAGGAAAAAATGATCAAAGTGAAGATACCTATGGGACCAAAGAAAGGCAGGTGTGAACCCTGGGCTGGATTGCCACCTTGAGTAACAGAGCAGGACAGGACTCTTTAAATGCCTTGCCTAACACTGTGGGATCGTGCTAAAACAACATAATGTTTTCTAAACAGTTTTGTGATTTAGAGATAGTCAAAATCTCTAAGGCAATTGAGATAATGTCTCTTAAGAGTAAAGTAAGAATTTTACAGTAAAAGTTGCAAGGAAAAGCCTCTATTATGTAGATATCTTAGGTTAACTTCAATGCCCGTACCTTCTCCGGGGATGGGGCAGCCTTTAGCTCCTGCAACTAACGGTCCCCAAAGCAGTTTCCAAATTCAGTTTCTGCTTGTCCTCCAGGCCAGAAGCGGAGCAATTAGGAACCAGGCCCCTGCTGTGTCACTCACTTTGCAGCAACAGAATATGGAAGAGTTGCTCACATTTAGGTTGTTTTCTAGCGCACAAGTCCAACCAGATGATATTTGTGTTAAGTGGGATTCCTGAGAGAAGCATCAGTAGGGGCAGCTTACCAACGTGACAGACTGTGGGGCGGCCTCCCAGCTACAGTAAATGGGCTGCATCCCTTGGATGCCTGGTATTTCACTCCCGGTTGCAACCTCACATAAACATCTTCTGGTCAAGGCTCTGAGGCAGGCCGGCAACACTGATTAGTGTTTATAACCAATAAACCTTAATTTGCAGAAAAGCTACTTTTTTTCCTATTACCTGGTCTCAGAAAGGCAAGAATGTTCTCAGAGAGAGGCCTTTTCCTAGCAAATGTTGGCTACAGAAAGGATTAAGGCAGGGGAAGAGGTAAGACCTTGTGAGGGCAGGAGACTCATGGTTTGCAGACTGTTGTAGATTCGTGCTTCTCAAGCTTCGATATTCTCACCAATTTCAAACCGCAATCACAGTTCCGTGATGGGGCCTCAGATTCCGATTTTTCAGTCAGCTTTCTGGGGACAACCGATGATGCTGGCCCCAGGGACTGCTCTTTGAGGACCAAAGGCTTGTGTCAGTGATTCTCATGGGGAGGCAGGGAAGGTGTATGTAAGAACCAGTCAGAAGAAATTCTTTCAGAATACACATTCCCCTCTTTCCCCCACAAGGACTTTCAAATTGGGGGTAACAAGGGAAATGTATAGTTTTAAAAAGCATTATTGAGACATAATTTACATGCCATAAAATTCATACATTTTAAGTGTACAACTCAAAGGTTATTAGTATCAGTTGTGCAACCATCACCACAATCTTATTTTAAATAATTTCTGTCCCGCCCCAAAGAAACCTCAGCCCCATTTGCCATCATTCCCCATCCCCACCTCCCAGCTCTAGGCAACTACTAATCTACTCCTTGTCTCTAAAGATTTGCCGTCTCTCGTCCTTTCATATAAATGGCATCATCCACTACGTGGTCTTTCGTGTCTGGCTTCATGTTTTTGAGATTTGTCCATGTTGTGGCCTGTGTCAGTACTTTGTTCCTTTTTATGGACATGTGTGTTTACAAAAAACTCAGGGTGATTCGGTGGTCTCATGGTTGAGGACCACCATATGTATACTATATTCTTTCAGAAATTATCATCTATTTTTTAAAATGAGGAAGGAGAGAGGCCAAACCCCTTTAGGCAATTAATAATTGAAACCAATATCTTTTTTTTTTTTTTTTTTTTTTTTTGCGGTAAGTGGGCCTCTCACTGCTGTGGCCTCTCCCATTGCAGAGCACAGGCTCCAGACGCGCAGGCTCAGCGGCCATGGCTCACGGGCCCAGCCGCTCCACGGCATGTGGGATCTTCCCAGACCGGGGCACGAACCCGTGTACCCTGCATCGGCAGGCGGACTCTCAACCACTGCGCCAGCAGGGAAGCCCTTCCTTCTGTTTTGGACATGTGCAGAGTGTCTCTTGCAATTCAGGCTATTACGTGCTGGGCATGGAGCAGAGCAACTCAACAATTTTGGCGTCTCTGATCTCTACTTTGCCCATGACCTGCGTGCTTCTCCCTGCCTTGAGTTCCTTCCCTTATTTACAAATGAAGACCTTCCTATTTAGAACCTCAGTGTCCCAGGTAGACAGAATTGGAAGGGTCCTTAGAACTCACCTTCTTTAACATCCTCATTTTTCAGGTGAGGAAACAGACCCTCAGGGGCGAAGTGTCTTGAAATCGTCAGCATTTTAGTTCCATGTATGTGTGTGTTTAGTTTGTGTGAGAAACAGAAAGGAAGAAGTAAAAGAGAACAGATTCTATAGAAAGCTGAGAGCAGAAAAAGATATAATTGGAAACTAGGAAAACGATAGCATTTGACACGGAGGTAAATTTCCAACTGTCTCTGCTGCCCTCACCACCTGGACCAAAGCAGTGATGAGAATACTAACATACAGTGCTGTTGTTAGATGAGGAATGTGTAAGAATTTTAAGGAAGGGAAAGAATGTGGATAGTTTCTGGAAGCCACTTGTCCAACACAGTCTTGGCCCAGAGCAGGTGCTGGATAAATATTTGTTGATAGATCCAAGTGGGATTGTAACAAGTAGTCACACTCCAGAGTATAAAGGCAACCTTGAAAGGTGTGTGCAAAATTACCAGGCTGCCATTTCTGCCTTTGGTTTGCAGGTCTCAGTGGGTACAGCTCCGGGCATGAATGTCACTCTCCTTCTCCTGTCCCTCGTACTAGTGTTTGAAGCTTCCCACTAGCGAAGAGACTATAGACGTCTACCTGCAACAGATCCAGTTGAACTCAATTCCACAATGATGACATTCTGAGAGCTCCCTTCTTATTCTTTCCTGGAAAATGGAAGTCAAAGGGAATAGAAAGGAGGGGCAGGGAACACTACATCCTGTAGGTCTGATGTCTAGTTTTTGTTTAGCCACAGCAACTAGTAGTAACAGTACTTTACAGCTTGAGGAACAATCTCACATACATTTTCTCATTCAATTACCTCAATAACCCTGTCAAACCTGGGCTCCTCAGAACAAACGTCAGGCTTCCCACGCCCAGGTCCATGCCTGGTTTTCTGCTGGCTCTTGAGTTCTTTCAGCCCTGGCCACCCAGTGAGGTTTCCATGGCACCCTGCATGATTTATCCCAGCATCTCTGACAGGGCCTTTCCTGGGTGCTTCTTCTGGGTCAGCGCTTCCCTTAGGGCGTGGGGGCCCCACAGCCCTGCTTTCCTAGGGAGATGTTCTGTGCCCAGAGGCCATGACTCACAAGTGACAGGAAGTTCTTGGCATGCTCCCTGCATGCTGAAAGAAAATTAATGGCTCAGAAGTTGTGCTTGGGGAAGCAGAAGGGCACGGGCAATGACAGTAGAGTTCGTGGCTGGAAAACACCTGCTGGTGCCTGGAGACGTTGGGCGCTGGTTTGGCAGAACTAGTGAGTCCTATACTGTACCGTGGACCAGGCAGAGTCTGCGTGGGCCTCTCAGATGCTCCTCCACCACATGTGCTTGCGTCTCTCCATTGGAGACAGGTGCTCTGGACTTTTCTACATCCACTGAGCTTCTCGCCTCAGCCAGCCCTCCTCAAAACACTATTGTGGATTTGTTTCCTTTCTTCCTCATCATATCATTAACAGTCCTCTTTCCTCCATGAGCCTTGACTCAGCAGCATTGAGGAGGAAAGTAGCTGAGTCTCATGTAAACTTACAAAGGCTGTTCTCTTAGGAGGTGGTTTCCATCCATCCATTCATTCATTCATTTTCTCAAATGATGAATATTTATTAAGAGCCCTCGTGTGCTAGATCCTGGGAGACAATGGCAAGCTTTTTACCCTGATGGGGCTTGCAAGAGGGTCTATCTAGAGGGCGGAACAGGCAATTAAATAAACAATAACAATACAGCATGGAAGGGGAGGGACGGCGTGCCTTAGAGCATATGGCAGGAATGTCTAATCACTTGTATGTGGATTCAGGGCTTATTAATTCAGAAGAGGAAATTCTGATGGTGGAATCTCAGGTAGTACAACAGACCACCGGGGGAAAGGTTAGTGCTCTGAGCTCTGGGCTCCAGTCCCAGCCTTGTTCCCCACTAGCTGAGTGGCATTAACAAGTCAGTGTACTTCTTAACTTTGTTTTCCTTCATAGTGCAAGGGCATTGGTCTTGACGGCCTCTAAGGTCCTTTTGAATGGTAAAAAATTTGGTGGGGCCTGGCTGATATTTCTTTAGGAGGCTGATTTTTTTAAAAAAAATTTTAACTTTAATGAGGAATAATTGACAAATCTCATTGCATATATTTAAAGTGTGCAACTTGATGATTTGATATATGCGTTCACTGTGGAATGATTACTAACATCAAGAAAATGAACACATCCATCACCTCATATGGTTAACATTTTTTTGTGGCGAGAATGCTTAAGCTCTACTCTCAGCAACTTTCAAGTATATAATACTGTATTATATTACCTATAGTCACTGTGCTGTATATTAGATCCTCAGAACTTATTCTTTTTATAACTGAAAATTTGTACCCTTTGACCTACATCACCCAATTTCCCCTATACCCCAGCCCCTGGCTATACCACATATTCTCTGTATGTATGAAATTAATTGGATTTTGTTTCCTTTACATTCCACATGTAAGTGATACCATACAGTATTTCTTTTCCTGTCTGACTTATTTCACTTAGAATAATACCCTCCAGGCTCATCCATAGTGTAGAAAATGGCAGGAGTTCCTTCTTTTTTATGACTGAATAATATTCTATTACATACATATATCACATTTTCTTTATCCATTCATTTGTCCAAGGACATTTAGGTTGTTTCCAAATCTTGGCTATTGTGAATAATGCTGCAATAAACACGGGTGTGCGGAGGAAGATCCTTAACCTTTTTTGCGTCACAGATCTCTTTGAAAACTGTTGAGTTTCTCCAATGAAAACATCCTTAAGCCACACAACATTTTGCATACGATTTTAGGAAACTCTCTCAGCTTTGGGCAATCCCTGGCAAATTTCCAGGGACTTTGACGCAAGGGCAGTGGATGTCAGTAAATTTGGCTGTATTTGTGGAACGTTGACACCAACCCTTAAAGCAGAGAGGGGAATAGAAGCCTCTCTGGGCTGGTTATCGGAGCTGGATGGGGTTAACCATGACCTGGTCTCCTCCATCCACCTTCTCAGGGGTCCTTGGACATTGGCTCGTTTGTGAGCCTGTCTTTTCGGGGTCAGAAAGTGGCTGCTGCTGACTTAGGCTCCTAGTGTGGAGGGTCACCTGGCTAAAGAAGAGGACATTTCCTCCCACGGATCTCATTTTATTTGGAAGAAAACACCCTCCCCTGAAGCCCCTCGACTGCTGCTTCCCCCAGCAGACTTCCCCATAGGATCCTCTGGCCAGAATTGGGTCACGGGCCAGTGCTTGATCTCCAAGGAAGGTGGCGATGGTACCTGGAAACTTCAGCTGCGGCCCTGGGGTCGGAGCAGGGTTGTCTGGGGGCCATCTGCACCGTCTGCCTTACAGACATCCAGTCGGCCCAGACTTCTCTCACATCAGCATCCCAGCCCCATCCCTCCATGACTCTTCCACAAGTCTTTCTTTATAGAGTAAAATGTATTAAATTAATACTATGCAGTGAAACTGATGCTTTGGGAACACATGCCTGGTGTAGCCTGTAGCTTCCATGTCAGTAGGTCCACCTGCCCCAGTTTGAGAGACCCAGAGATAATAAATACATTGCAACATTCACTGAAAATCTTTTTGAGGAACAGAGGGACTCCAACAAAAAACTGAACCCCCAGATTTTCGGGTTCCAAGCTCCTTGGATGGAGATGGTGGTGGAAAACGTGAAATGGTGGCAGGCAGGACTTTATCAGGGTGGAGAGAGTGAGGCGCTTGGTCAGTCCCGGATTGGGATGGCCCAGGTGATGAACAGAGATGATTCCTCTCACATAATCTCTAGGGAAGAAGGCTCTGTATTCTGCAGTCAACTTGGTAGCCATCTGGTGATAGTCAGCTGAGGCAGATTTAAAAATCACAGTCTCTCACTGAGCCCATACTGTTCCCCAAGCTCTCTACCGACCACTCATCATGCACTTGAACCTCACAGCAGTCTTATAAGATAATATTAATATACTTTCCTCATTTCACATAAGGAGGAAATTCGAAGCTAACCGAGGTAAGCAACCTGACCCGGGCCATTCAGCTCATGAGTGGAGAGCTAGACCTGGACCCCAGGTCTGACTTGAGGGCCCTCTGAGACAGAGTGAGGTGTCTCCTCATTAGCTGTGTGAAGTGGGGCTCACACTCCCACGCTCACAGCCTCCCACCTCTTCCTCAGCTTCCCACTGTGGGGTCGCAGCCTCCATGTTGGAATGGCCACCATGTGCTCTCTCCTGATTTGGTTGTCTTTTGCTTCTGTTCCCACCACACCCAACACATACACACTAGGACAGCCTGTGGTACTACTCTGGTTTCACAAAGCAGGCAAGAGGCCTTGTACAAGGTCTTTCCCATTTGGGGGTGTGGGAGGCAGGTGGCACGCTCCTCCTTCCCCGCCCCTACTCCTGCTGTGCTGGCCGCCAGTGCTGTGTCTGCACCCGGCTTTCCCTCTCACTGAACCTCAGTAGAGAAGGAGGAGAGTGAATGCTCCCAATTTGCAACTCTTCATGCACAAAACCACTGGCTAGGTCCGCTCCCCGTCTATACATTTTGTAGTATCTAATACTATTGGTTTTGAGACTTCCCTGGTGGTCCAGTGGTGAAAAATCCCAATGCAAGGGACGCTGGTTTGATCCCTGGTTGGGGAACTAAGATCCCACATGCCATGTGCCAACTAAGCCCATGCGCCACAACTACTGAGGTCATGTGCCTCACTGAGAGAGCCCGCGTTGCTGCAAACTACAGAGCCCATGTGCTCTGGAGCCCTTGCACCCTGGAGCCCGCGTGCCACAACTAGAGAGAGAAAACCCCCACGCCACAACTAGAGAGAAGCCCACAGACAGCAACAAAGAACCCGCGCACCACAAGGAAAGATCCAGCATGCCACAACTAAGACCCGATGCAGCCATAAAAAAATAAATAAATAAATAAAATAATACTACTGGTTTTCAGCACCTTGACTTTTAAAAGAAAAGGTGCTTTCCAGGTAGGTGAGAGGTGAAGATTTGTCAGAGTTTTGCAGTGAGCCAGCTCTTCTCCCAAGTGGCCATGGTTAGGTGTGGGCAGGATGAGAGCTGGGATGCAGCCCCCAGATCCTGCCAGAGCTTCAGGGTGACTGCTCAGAGGCTGGCCCTGGGGGAGGGGACGGGCATGGCTGGGAAAGCCTGTTTGTTCTTTGCTGACCAGAGAAGGCTGCAGTGCACATCTGGATTTAATCAGCTGTCAGGAGGTTACTAAATACTAAAATGCCCACAGAAGATGCTGTTGGTCTGCCAGTTCAGAGCCAAGTTAGAGGTGCATGTCTTTTGCCACCCAGAGGCATGGTATTTAATCAGAGGGGGTTTGGTTTTTTTTTCCAGAGTTTGGCTGGAAGTTGGCTTTCCAGGGGATAACATGTTTTGGACTTCGAATCAACGGGCTCTTTTCAAACAAGTTCCTCCTTGTGGCCGGGATTTCTCTCCCAATGCCAAGGGAACAACTCCTCCCAGGGGTCCTGACAGGTCCCTCCTGTAAGTGCTGGAGATGAGTCATGCGGAGGGAGAGTCTGGCTCCAGGGCTGAGAGTTGGGGGCTGTGGTGCTGGAGCTGGGCTGGCAGCTCTCAGGCAACAGGCCAGACTTCGTCCTCCATTCTGCCAAGAAGGACCTCTGTCTTGTTTTCCTCAGCTACACTTCTGTGTAGCTGAGAGGGGTCTAATTGCCCAAGAATGTGACATTTTTCAGTGGCTGGATAATCTTCCTGTCAGTGCTTTCTGGAGTGTGTACCAAGTATAATGCTGCCTGCTCTGCGGATACCGAGAGGTAGACTATAGAAACCCTGCCGTCTAGAATGGAATGCTCCAGCTGGGAAGACAAGACTTAGACATCTTCAGTGAAACGATAAGACTTAAATAACAGAGCAAGAGTCATCCCTGGTTGGGACACAGCTAACTGAGGAGAGGCCAGCGACTTTAGAAGGAGGTTGAGCTTTCTGTGGCGGGTGAGAAGTAGGAAGGTGGGATGGGGGGAGCGGCAGGAGAGCTTCCACAAAGGGATCAACCGTGCTGGGCTTTAAAGACTTATGAATTTTGGACAGCTAGTCATAAAAATGATTCCAGCCACTTAGTGAGTTCTGATCAGGTATAAACACTCCACTACCAAGCATTAATGCAGATATTATTAATTCAATCTAAACAACTTTATGGTGGATGCTACTATATCTACCTGACAGATGAGAAAACTAGTTCAGAGAAATTAAGAAACGTGTCCAAAGTCACACAGCTAGTAAGAAGGGGATCTAGAATTTGAACAGAAGTGAGTCTAGTTCCGAAGTCTGTGTTCTGGTGGCTCTTAGGAGACAACTCGCCATGTGCCTCTTGTGTTTCCCTTTGTCTTGTGAGTGAACTGGCTGCTTTTTGTTTGGTATTATCTTTTCCAAGATGTTTTTATAGCGAACTATCTTGAGGATAGCAATGATGTCTCCTTTCAGAACAAGGGGTAGGCACGCTCACTGCTCATTATAAAAAATTCAGGTTCCCTAAGCCCTGATTCCTCTCCTGTAGTGAAATCCACTGTGTGAGCAAGTGTTTACTGGCCCTATTCGTGCTGCTCTGGGGGGGGCTGTAGCTTGGGAAACCAGCACGGAATGCGCTGATGCTCAGGCTGCTTGCTGCACCATGAGTGGCAAATCCTTTGTCTTTGACCCAGGAGTCTCGTAGATTCTGTGAGTGACATCCATGAAATTGTGAGTGACTCAGTTGTTAGCTTGCAAGTGGGGCAAAATCTCAGACCCTTCATAGTTCTTGACAGGTGTGTGTGTGTGTGTTCTCCCTGACATGTGGGGAGAGGGAAGGCCCTGGGTGAGGGGTGGAACTTTGAAGGTCAAGCTGTGGACGCAGGAAATGGAAGCCTTTGGTTGAGGATCGGTGTGTACATGGGTTTGCCCAGTGTAGAGGGTTTGTGTGAAGGAGGAGAGGGAGACAAAGCTGAAGGAATAAATTATAGATAGCTTCTGAACTTTCCACAAACTGAAAACACGAGGATTATGAGGAAAGACCGCCAGAAATATGGTTGGCGCCTGGGAATGTTTCTTCAGTATCACCTAGGAATACATTTTAATGTGGCCCAATGGCAGTCGCTGAGAACATACTCAGAGCACTTGGCTCCAAGGATGCCAGTGGTCCACACCCAGTCCTGCCATGTTCCCCTGCCTCATGGTTTATGGACCAGCTGTGACCCTGATTTTCCACCTCCTTTCCCATTTCTCTGTTCCAAGGCAGATCTGGGCTTCAGTGGAAAGCACTTGAAGCAGCCTCAGCCCTCCAGTGTCCGGCGCAGAGCTGGTGTTTGAAATGTGGTACTTTGCTCTGTCTGGACTGGTTGGTTTGCCTGAACTGTGGCTGAGGATGGTGGCCAGCCTGGCACCCTCTCCTCTGTCAGCCAGACTGCACCCTGCCCATCTGACTCCAGCTTTTAGCCTTCTCCACCCTCGTTCACAGGCCCAATCAGGCCCCAGCTGTTCTCTTTTCCTGCCCAGTTTGGGCTGTAACCTGCCAAGCTCCACTGACCAATACTGGGATGGATGGTGACAAGGGTGGCGGATGGCCGTCCAGTAGGAGTGGAAGACAGCTAGGGCTGTTTGTACAATCTTCCCCATGGCAGAGCTTACACCTAGGACCATGTCTTCTCTTTCCCTTTTTTCCTGGTTTTGTGGAGGCATTCCTTCCTGCCTCTGCCCCTGCCCGCAGCATAATTCTTTCCCTGGGTGTGGAGATACACTTAAAATCTCAATTGATGGTGAAGTTGGTTCACAAGCCATGTTGGGACCTGAACCTATGGAAGGGCCAGGTTGAGACCAGAGCAGCTGTTGGTGCTCTGCCTGCATCTTCTTGGATCTCACCATTTCCATTCATGCCTGTCCTACTTCCAAATGCCAATACTGGATCTCTTTACACGAGGACTTGCTTTGCTGCCAAGACCCTCTTTTTCCATGTGCCAGGCAGGCTAGAAACGCCAGGGCGTGAACGTCTTCAGGAAACAGAGAGAAAAGAATGAAAAAATGAACTGAGTCTCAGTGAGTTATCGTAAAACTCAAATGGTCTATAATATACGTGTAATTGGAGTCCCTGAAAGAAGACAGGGCACAAAAATATTTGAAGAAATTGTTGCATCCTATTTCATTGTATTAATGACTATACTTTATTTAATCATTCCTTATTGTTGGCATTTAGGTTATTTCCAATTTTATACCATTAGAAATAACATTCTAATGAACACTCTTGTTCATAAATCTTCATGTGTCTTTCAGTTTCCTTGGGATAAATGCCTACGAGTGTGTATGTTGGTCCAAAGGATATAAACATTTTAAAGACTTTTGGGAATTTTTTCAAATGGTTCTTCAGAAACATTGACCCATTTACCCTCCCACAAGCAGCCTGGAAGGTGCCTGTTACCCTATACCCACACACACATTAGCTGAACTGTGCCCGTTTGATGGGCAGAGTGGTGTTTTTATTGTTGCGAGGTTGCATTTCTTTGGTTATTACTGAAGTTGAACAGTGCTTTTATGTTCCATTTACAGAGCTATCTGCTCATGTCCATTTCCCTCTTAAACACTGTGTTATCCATCTTTTTCTCACTGATATATGAATTTTTCTTTATAGATTAACTTTCACCTGTCATCTTTCAATTTTTCATATTTGTCATTTTGGATCAGTTCCCATCATGTTTCATTGCTAGTCATCTTTTGGACTGATAGTACCAAAATATATTGATGTTTTCCAGCCCACAGTTCACCTATCTGTCGTTATATGCTATTGCTAGTGGTAAGGGTAACGAGGATAAAAGACCTTTATTCAGGAATGACTTGGGCAAGAAGCATGCATACATGGCTGTTGTGTATAGTTGTGTAAGGTGTGCTTGCCCAAGGTTGCCAGGAGTCCCCTCTCCCTCCCTCAGTGGGGGTCAGTATCAACCTTGGGACACCTTGTAATTCTCAGAAAGACATATTAGTCAGTGTTCTCCAGAGAATATATATATATATATATATATATATATATATATATATATATATATATATATATATATATATATTTAAGCATGCATATACATAACCAAGCATACCCATATAGGAGATATATATATTAGGGCCCTCTGTATCTGCTGGTTCTGAATCTGTGCACATGAAGGGTCAACTGTACTACACCATTTTATATAAAGGTATATAAAGGACTTGAGCAACTGTAGTATCCCCAGGGGTCTTGCAACCAATCCCCTGCCAATACTGAGGGATGATTGTATGTGTGTGTGTGTGTGTGTGTGTGTGTGTGTATTTATATTTTCTTTCTTTTCTCTTTTTTCTATAAGGAATTGGTTTGTGTGATCATGGAGGCTGACAAGTCCAGCCTTCAGGGTGGGCTAGCAGGGTGGAGACCCAGGGAGAGCTGATGTTCCAGTTTGAAGGCCAGCAGGAAGAGCTGCAGAGAAAGTCTGAAGGTAGTCTGCTAGAAAATTCTCTCTTCGGGGAGGTTTGGTCTTTTGTTTATTCAACTGCTTTCAGCTGATTGAATGAGGCCCATTCACATTATGGAGGGCAATCTGCTTTACCCTAGTGATTAAAATTGTAGTCTAATCTACTGTTGAAGTCTACCCATCTAAATGTTAATCTCATCCATAAAACACTGTCACAGAAACACCCAAAATAATGTTTTTTAAAAAATATCTGTTTATTTATTTTTGGCTCTGTTGGGTCTTAGTTGTGGCACATGGGATCTTTTTGTTGCAGTGCACAGCCTCTTCATCGCGGTGCATGGGCTCTTTGTTGCGGTGCGTGGGCTTCTCTCTAGTTGTGGTGCATGGGCTCCAGAGCACGCAGGCTCAGTAGTTGCAGCACACGGGCTCTGTAGTGGTGGCACGTGGGCTGTCTAGTTGTGGTGTGTGAGCTCCGTACTTGTGGCGTGTGGGCTTAGTAGCCCTGTGGCATGTGGGATCTTAGTTCCCTGACCGGGGATGGAACCTGCGTCCCCTGCATTGTAAGGTGGATTCTTAACCACTGGACCACCAGGGAAGTCCCCGGAATAGTATTTGACTAAATATCTGGGGAATGCTGCCATCTATATCTCTAATAACTATATCTATCTGATATAGAGATAACTGCTTTTATTCATGTCTATATTTCCAGTACTTAGCATGGTTGGTGAGCAACAGATATTGAATGAATGAATGAACAAATGAATGAACACTAATTGAAATGCTCAGACACTGTGAGTGCCAGAATTAGGATCAGAATTTACGTCCTCTGGAATTCAAGTCCTATGTGTTCTCTTCCCGATTCATCAACATTTGGGTTTCCAGAGGCAATCATAAAGGTCAGTTCTTCCAGAAGACTCTCCAGCCCTAGGGCTGATTCCTTGCTGAACTGGCTTCTGGTACCAGCCAGACTCTGCATCTATTGTCTCAGGGCTCTTTACAAAGCCAAGCAGAATTATCCCTTAAACAATCACTTCCTTAAAATCCGCTGAATTATTAACAATGGAGAGGCTACTGCTGGGGAAGAACAAAAATCCCTGCGGGCTGTGCTTTGACTTGCCTGTCCTGAAACCTCATGGAGTAGAGGATGCCAGAAGAATATTGCCAAGACCTGGGACCAAAATCAAGGTAATTAAATAAAATCTCAGACTCTTCCTAAGGAACAAACAAAACTTTTCATAAGGAGTAATTGTTAGGAAATCTGTAGGTACTTTGCAAGTCTTAGAGGCTGGTTCATATTAGCTGACGCTATTCTCCTTAATTGCTTCCCTTTAAACATATTGACTGTTTTTGCTTTGGTCTTCCCTGCCTCCCACCTTTTTCTTCTCTGTGGAAGCTACAGTTGATTCAACTCACTAAGGTTTTACCAAGAACGAATAATAGGCCTTTGTGGGAACATGAAATGTAAGTTGTGGCCTCACCCTCAATGTAATGAAGCTACTAGCAGATAACTTAAAATGTTCCAGGCAACGTGTTAAGCATTTTACATTCATTTAATTTCCTTCTCACAATGACCCTAGGAAGTAGTAGTCTTATTATTTATTGTTTCCACTTTACAGATGGGGAAACTGGGAACAGAGTTCTAATATCTCGCCTTGGGCAAACAGCCAGGATTCAAACCCACATTCGCCTGACCTCAAAGCCTGAGGTCTTAGCTGTTGCGTTGTATTTCCTCTCATGATCTACTTGGTGATTTACACAATGGAACTCTTAGCTATGAAATCTTAGGATACAGAGAAACCATATAAAAATTGTTAAAATAAATTAATACTTCAATGTAAAACCATTAATAATGGATAAATCTTTATAATCATGCATAGATATAGGTATAGAAGATTTTCATTTTTATTGTCAATTATTAGTATTTTTGGAGTAGTTCAGGCCCATTATAACTTTTTCTTTTCAAATAGCCTAGAAGGGTACAAGATGAAAAAGGAAAGTCTTCCATGTATATTGTGTATTTGCTCTGTTATTTGAGAATATTCAATTCTGCTATAGGAGAAAAGAAAACAAATAGAATGGATGAAACTTAGAGGGGAGGTTAAGTATAGATAGTGAGTAAACAAGTAGCTTGTGAGACCCCAGAACTTATTCCTCTTACAACTGGAAATTTGTCCCCTTTAACCAACATCTCTATCTCTCCCAGTTTTCAATCTTTGATCTACCTGGAATTTATTTTAGTGTAGGGGGAAAAAAAGGTTCCAGCTTTATTTTCTCCCAAATGTTTAGCCAGTGTTCCCTTTATTGAATAATCTAACTTCCTCTACTGTTTTGAAATGCTAACTTTATCATATATAACAATTCCATATGTATTTGAATCTCTTTTGCATTGATGTGTCTC
Organism: Phocoena phocoena; assembly: GCF_963924675.1. Lineage (NCBI taxonomy): Eukaryota > Metazoa > Chordata > Mammalia > Artiodactyla > Phocoenidae > Phocoena > Phocoena phocoena. The sequence continues at coordinate 39,540,562 of NC_089235.1, read as the reverse complement.
TCTGTTCTTGTGCTGGTCCCAAACTTTCAATTACTGTAGGTTTATGTTATTTTAAAATATATGGTAGGGCAATCCTTCCCACTCTACAGCAGTTATTCTTTTTAAAATATTTTTTCATGGAGTATCCTGCATGTTTATAGTTCATATGAAACCCATACTTTTTTCCTTTAGAATCGATTTGTCTAGTCCCACTAATAGTCATGTTAGTTTTTTAAAAATTGAAATCAGATTAAATTTAGAGATATTGAACAATTTTGAGATAATTTAAAGTTTAGAGATAATTGAGTTGATATTTTATTACTATTGTCTTGCCTTGTTTAATATTAAAGTATACAATTCTATTTATTTGAATCTTATTTTGTGTGTCTTCATAGAAATTCAAAGCTTTTTTTCAGGTAGGTCTGTACATTTCTTATACGATTCTCAAACATTTTGTGTATTTTGTGCTTTGATTAACAAGATAGTCTCTTTGTTATAGTTTTGAATTGGTGGTGGTTTCTTTCTGAAGCAGTGGTATGATAGCATAGCAACCGAAGCATAGCCTTTTGGTGCCTTATTGCCTAATTTAAATATGATCTTTGGCTTTGTGAATTAGGGCAAGTTATTGAATCTCTCTAAGTGCCACAGTTTCCTTTTCCGTAGAATGAGGATAATCATAGTGCTTACCTCAGGGAATTGTTTAGAAGATTAAGCAAATTATTTTTGAAGAGTTCTTTGAAAAGTGCCTGCCACATAGCAAGCACTTGAGATGTTAATTATGTTGCAGAGCTATTGATTTCTATCAACTAATTTCACAATTAACCACTTTACTGAATTTTCTTATATTTTTCTAACAGTTCTTCAGAGAATCCTCTGGGTAATCAGGGTGTATTGCCATTTTATCCACCAACTTTAGAAGGTATCTCTTAGTTCCCTCACTGCGTAAAATGAGGAAATTAGTGCTCAATTCACTTCCCTCCATACCTCCTTCCTCTCCCCTTTTCAGCTGCACCCAGCATACTATTACTTTTCATCATTATACTATGTTCTATAAATGGAATGAAAATGCTTTGGTACATTCTTTGGTACATACATATAAATGATTCTTAACCTGGGGCCTTGGAGAAGATGGCAGTGACAAGGGGAGTGGCCATGAAATAGTATTTCATTTTCTCTGAATTCTCCCATAAAAGCAGACAGAACAACTAGATAGTAAATAACCTATGGACAACACTTACAACAGAACTAGGTTGTAAGGAATCTCCAGGAACCCCAAAACACAAGCAGGAGAATACAAACCACTACTAACCTCAGAAACTGTATTGTATCAGTGTCTGCAAAGAATATACCACAGGGAAGTAACAGATCATCTTATAGGCCTGAGACCAGGAGAAACCCAATAGATATTCACTGACAAGCATGGAAAGCCAATTTGGGAAAAGAACCAAATGTGAGAAGACTTTTACCCTCCACTATTGAATGAATACAAGGAGCTCATGGTAAGATCTGAAGGGGTTGGATCAGCCAGAGCTCCCATCCAGCAGTTTGAGGGGAAACTGTTGGGAGTAGAATAAAAAATGACTGTGATAGGGAATATAGAGAGGAAGGAAAGAGAAGGTCCAGGAAAAAAATGAGAGAAGAGAATAGAAGAAAGTCTTAGAAATCAAGGCATTATATTTTTGAACAATCTCCACCTTTCAAATAAAAAAGAGAAAACCCACCATCACCAGCACCAATAACAAAACAACGGTTACTGATGTCTACACTGAATGGAAACTCTATGAGGTTAGAAAAGCTATGTTAATTTTTCTTTCAGGAAAATAAACTTCACATAAAAATAAAGAACAGAAAATTATTGAGGTCAAATTGCATACAAAGTTATTATAAGAAAAAAAGAATGAGGAGCAGAATGATATCCCTATAAACAATGAATGCATGCCAGGAAGACCTGCCTACAGATTAAAATGGTACCCTTCTATTTCAAAATGAACTAAAGCATATTAGTAAAATAATACCAGACATGAAAGAACACATAAATCAGAAATAGAAAATTCAGAAGTGAGGTGACACAGAGAATTAGGCAAAATGAGGAGTCAGAAGAATATGTTCCAAAGATGGAATAAGACAAAACCCTAGAAGGACTAGCAAAGTGGAGATAGTCTACTCAATAAAGATTTCAAGGTAATGATCGTAAAGATGCTTAAAAAACTCAGAAGAGTGGATAAACATAGTGATAAGTTTAACAAAGAGTTAGAAAATATAAAGAAGAACCAATCAGAGTGGAAGAATACAATGACTGAAATAAAAAGCACACTAGAAGGAATCAACAGTATATTAAATGATACAGAGGAATGGATAAGTGAACTGGAAGACAGAGTAGTGAAATCACCCTCTCTGAACACAAAAAAGAAAAAAAGAATTTTTAAAAAATGAGGATAGTTTAAGAGACCTCTGAGACAACATCAAGCATACTAACAATCACATTATAGGGTTTCAGAAGGAAAAGAGAGAGAGGAAAGGGCAGACAACTTATTTGAAGAAATAATGGCTGACAACTTTCCTAACCTAGGGAATGAAACAGACATCCAGATCCAGGAAGCACAAAAAGTCCCAAATAAAATGAACCTAAAGAAGTCCATACCAAGACATACTATAATTAAAATGGCAAAAATTAAAGATAAGAGAGACTATTAAAAGCAGCAAGGGAAAAGCAACTAGTTATGTACAAGGGAACTCCCATAAGAAAATCAACTGACTTTTCAGCAGAAATTTTGCAGGCCAGAAGGGACTGGCACAATACATTCAAAGTAATGAACAGGAAAAACCTAAAGCCAAGAATACTCAACCTAGCAAGGCTCTCATTCAGGTTTGAAGGAGATATAAGCAGTTTCACAGATAAGCAAAAGCTAAAAGCATTCAGCATCACCAAAACAGCTTTACAAGAAATGTTAATGGGACTTCTGTAAACAGGAAAGAAAAGACCACAACTAGAAATATGAAAATTACAAAGGGAAAAGTCTCATTGGTAAAGGCAAACTTACAGTAAAGGTGGTAGATAAACCACTTACAAATCTAGTAGGAAAGTTAAAAGACAAAAGTAGTAAAATCATCTATATCACAATAAATAGTTAAGGGATGGACAAAACAAAAAGATGTAAAATGTGAGGTCAAAAAATAAATGTGGGTGCAAGGTGAATATTAGAACACATTTAAACTTAAGAGATCATCAATTTAACATAATTTTACATATCTCTATCTATCTATCTATCTATGTATCGATATATACACACACACACACACATATATATCTACAAACCAAAAACCTATAATAGATACACACACACACAAAAGAAAGGAATCCAAACATAATACTAAAGATAGTCATCAAATCACAAGGGAGGAGAGCAAAAGAAGATAGGAACAAAAAAAGAACTACAACAACAACCAGAAAACAATGAACAAAATGACAGTATGTATATACCTATCAATAATTACTTTAAAAGCAAATGGACTAAATGCTCCAAACAAAATCATATAGGGACTGCCTACAGGAGACTCACTTCATATCTAAAGACACACAGACTAAAGCATGGGGATAGAAAAAGGTATTCTATGCAAATTGAAACAAAAAGAAAGCTGGGGTAGTAATACTTATATCAGACAAAATAGATTTTCAAACAAAGACTGTCACAAGTGAGAAAGAAGAACATTATATTATGATCAAAGGATCAATCCAACAAGAAGGTATAACAATTGTAAAATATATGCACCCAATATAGGAGCATCTAAATACATAAAACAAATATTAACAAATATAATATTTTTTTGTTAAGGGAGGGACTTCCCTGGTGGTCCAGTGGTTAAGAATCTGCTTTCCAACGCAGGGGATGTGGATTCGATCCCTGGTCAGGGAACTAAGATCCCACAAGCTGTGGGGCAACTAAGCCCACGTGCTGCAACTACTGAGCCTGCATGCCACAACTAGAGAGCCTGTATGCTGCAACCACAGCAAAGAGCCCGTGCACTCTGGAGCCCGCGCACCACAACTAGAGAGAAGTGTGCATGCTGCAATGAAGAGCCTGTGCCACAACAAAAGATCCTGCATGCCGCAACGAAGATCCCGCGTGCTGCAATAAGACCCGATGCAGCCAAAAACAAAATAAAATAAAAAAATAAACAAATGAAAAAAAAATAAAGGGAAAAATTGACAGTAACACAATAATAGTAGGAGACCTTAACACCTCACTTACATCAATGAACAGATCATTCAAGCAGGAAATCAATAAGGAAATATTGGCCCTAAGTGACACATTATATCAGATGAACTTAATATATATATAGAACATTCTATCTAAAAGCAGAAGAATATACATTCTTTTCAAGTGCACATGGAACATTCTCCAGGATAGGTCACATGCTAGGTTACAAAACAAGTCTCAATAAATTTGAGAAGATTAAAATCATCAAGCATCTTTTTTGACCACAATGATATATATGAGACTAGAAGTCAACTATAAGAAAAAACTGCAAACGCCACAAATATGTGGAGGCTAAACAATATGCTAGTAAAGAACCAATGGGTCACTGAAGAGGGAGGAGGAAGGGAGGAAGGAAGGAAGGACACATCACCACCTATAGTCTTGTTAGAACCTGAGTCTGATCCAGTCTCTGGATCCAGATGCCCATTTGCAGGCAGAACTGCAGCATGAGTACGCATTCAGCAAAGTCCAGACTACCTGTTCTTCAGTAGATAAAGCTCAAGAAGAAGAAAGGGATGGAGGGGAAATTTTAAAAAGTCTTAAAATTTTGAAGAATTATCAAGATTAAACTAGAATGTTTAAGGATGCACATTTGGGTGATAAAATGGTTAGCTAAGGAAATGATTACTTATAATCACCAGGAGGGTTGAAATTGTGATGTTGAAAATGGAGGAGTTTCTGGGTGAGTGGCAAAGTTCTATTCCTTGAGCTGAGTGAAGATTAAATGGATATTCTCCACATAGTAATTCACTAAGCTATTTTTCCTGAATCTTTATTTTTCAGTAAGAATGGGGCACTAGCAAAGGTGTTTACAATTTTTTGCTTCATGTAAATATTATTTCATGTAGAACATTGATGTGCAGTTGGAAAGAAATGTAGTCCTATGTCACAAAAACTGAGCTTCATGAAGCAGACTGTTCCAAACATCAAGATCAAATGGATTGCCATCTCACATTCACAATGACTCAAGATCATTTTGCGTTTTAGTTAGCTTCATATTTGGGTTCTGATTTTCTTATTTTCACCTCCCTCCACCCCTGAATTTCTGTTTGCCCTTTTTTTGCGGACAAAAGAAGCATATAACTTCAAGTTATCACCAAGTCCACCCAGCTGCTTAATCAGACTATCAGTGTGAATCCATTCCTTCTTGAAGAGGTGTTCTCAGAGCTCTCCAATTTTTTGTTTTAACTGGACTGATTACTTCCTAAGCTGTTGCACGACAATTATCCTAGGTTTTTTTCAAAAATTGGGCTACTGGTTTAGGTCCCCTGTTTACTAAGTCTCATGTTTTCTTTTTGCTTGGATTCCTTCGTTTTCTTTTTGATTTGCTGGTTACTTTTAAAAGAATTTATTTTCCAAAAAGATTGTGTGAGAGGTCATTTTTTTAAGTTCTTGCATGGGAGACAGTGTCATTATTTTTACCTCACACTTCATTGAGAGCTTGACTATGTACAGAATATTAGGTTTGAAATAATTTTTCCCTTAGAACTTTGAGAACTACTTTCTAACATATTATTGTTGCTGATACATGTGACACTGATCGAATTCTTGTCCTTTATAGTTAACTTTTTTCTTTTTTTTTGGTCTCAGGACCAAAGGATCTTTCCTTTGTCCTTGATGTTCAGAAACTTCACAATGTTGTATGCTAGTGTGGGTCTTTTTATTTCTCTGCTCTGTACCTGCTGAACACTTATAATCTCAAGCTATCTTTCTTTAGCTCTGAGAAATTTTCTTCTGTTATTTATTTCCTATTTTCATCTCCTGTATTTTCACTATTTTCTCTTTCTGAAACTCATATGGGGGATAATTCCTGGATAAGTCCTCTATATGACTCAGCATTTTGCTTATACTTTCTATTTCTTGGACTTTTGCTCTATATTCCAGGAGATCTCTGTGACTTTGTCTTGTAGCCTTTCTAATAACCTAAAAATATTTATTTATTTTATTTTTTATTGTTCCTTTTTTACAGAAGCCCATTTTCTAAGCACTGTTGTCTTAAATCTCTCTAGGTATACTGACTAAAATTAGTTTTTAGTTTTTAGTTTTGAGGTCAGATGTTTGGTCATCTAGGTCCTTCTAATTTGTACCATTGCTTTTTCATGTTGTATAGGTCTGCAGATCCTTTTCAAGAAAGTTGTCATTGTCAGCCTGGAACTAGCGTGTGTGGACTGGTAGCATTTGCTATAGGGTAGATGGGAGAGGAGACAAATGCTAACTGAGAAGGGCTTGACTCTGGGTTTATATAACAGTCATGGTTCTTTGGGTGTGAAGGAAACTTACAGAAAAGATACGGGGTAGGGTATAAAGTTTAGGGTAAAATAGAAGAACCAGGGTCAGGGTAAGATAGGAGCGGGGACCAGCAGTAACCAGAATATCACTTGGGATTTACCTGTAGGCAATAACCAAGGTTTAGGAACCAACAGTTTCTTCAGGGTGGAAGAAAGAACTTGAGCTCTATTTGGTCTTTGTGTTGGTCTGTTAGATGATCTGATTGGCCTCATTTGGGTCAGGTATTCACCCCTTGGTCAAGAGGTGAAACTTCGGTCTGCAAGTTTCTTGACTGACCAGACTGTAGGCAAGGCAAGATGAGTGGGTCCCCAAAGCAAAATTGGGTTTCTAAAAGAAAGGGGAATGCATGCAGTTCAGGCAAAAGGAGAGGTGCCCACTGCAGTTTTTAGCACATGAACCAGCAATCCTGGTCCTCCCTGAAAAGATCATTTACTCTCTTTAGTAGTTTCTTGGTTTTTTCCAAGGAGAATTCCTTCAGCTGACAGTTGTTCTCAAAATGTAAAGGTGTAGCCAACCCTTCCAGGCACAGGCCTTCCATTTATCATGCGGATTTCTGCTCTCCTTCCCACTCCCACTCTCTATTTCTGCTGACCTGGATCTCAGAGCCCCCCAAAATGGCTCCACCCTTAGTTACAGCTTTCTCTGCTGTACTAAACAGAGATTTTACTCCTTCCTCTCTGCTTTTTAAAATTGAAGTAGAGTTGATTTACAGTATTGTGCTAGTTTCAGGTATATAGCAAAGTGATTCAGATATATATATATATATATATATATATATATATATATATATATATTCAGATTATTTCCCATTATAGATTATCACAAGATATTGAATATAGTTCCCTGTGCTATACAGTAAATACTTGTTGCTTATTTGTTCTATGTATAGAAATTTGTATTTATTAATCCCATACTGCTAATTTATCTCCCCACCTCACTTTCCCCTTTGGTAACCGTAAGTTTGTTTTCTTTGTCTGTGAGTCTGTTTTGTATATAAATTTATTTGTATTATTTTTTAGATTCTACATATAAGTGATATCATATAATACTCATCTTTCTCTGTCTGACTTATTTCACTAAGTATAATACTCTCTGGGTCCAGCCATGTTGCTGCAAATGACAATATTTTATCCTTTTTTACAGCCAAGTGATATTCCATTCTGTGTGTGTGTGTGTGTGTGTGTATCACGTCTTCTTAAGATAATTGTCTTGATGGGCACTTGGGTTGTTTCCATGTCTTGGCTATTGTAAATAGTGCTGCTATGAGCATTGAGGTGAATGTGTCTCTTAGAATTAGAGTTTTTGTTTTTTCTGGATATATACCCAGGAGTGGGATTGCTGAATCATATGGTAGTTTTGTTTTTAAAGAAACCTCTGTATTATTTTCCATAGTGGCTGCACCAGTTTACATACATTTCCACCAACAGTGAATGAGTGTTCCTTTTTCTCCATTCCCTCTCCAGCATTTGTTTTTTGTAGACTTCTTTTTTTTTTTTTTTTTTTTCAGTACATGGACCTCTCACTGTTGTGGCCTCTCCCGTTGCGGTGCACAGGCTCTGGACGCGCAGGCTCAGCGGCCATGGCTCACGGGCCCAGCCGCTCCGCGGCATGTGGGATCTTCCTGGACCAGGGCACGAACCCGTGTCCCCTGCATCGGCAGGCGGACTCTCAACCACTGCACCACCAGGGAAGCCCTTTTGTAGACTTCTTGATGATAGCCGTACTGGCCAGTGTGAGATGATACCTCATTGTGGTTTTGATTTGCATTTCTCTAATAATTAGCATCTTTTCATGTGCCTGTTGGCCATCTGTTTGTCTTCTTTGGAGAAATGTCTGTTTAGTTCTTCTGCCCATTTTTTGATTGGATTCTTTGCTTTTTCAATATAGAGTTGTATGAGCTGTTTGTATATTTTGGATATTAACCTCTTGTCAGTCACACCATTTGCAAATATTTTCTCCCATTCTGTAGCTTGTCTTTTCATTTTGTTTATGGTTTCCTTTGCTGTGCAAAAGCTTTTAAGTTTGATTAGGTCCCATTTTTGTTTCTATTTCTTTTGCCTTGGGAGACTGATCTAAGAAAATATCGCTATGAATTGTGTCAGAGAATATTTTGCCTATGGTCTCTTCTAGGAGTTGTATGATGTTACGTCTTATACTTAGGTCTTTAAACCATTTTGAGTTTATTTTTGTGTATGGTGTGAGGGAGTGTTCTAACTTCATTGATTTACATGTGGCTATCCACTTTGTTCACTACTATATAAATGAAAGCTACTGTTCAGAAGGGTCAGCACTGCTGAAGCAACACTTAAAATTACCTTAAGCCCATGGGTGCTAGAGAAAGTGTGATTGTGGTACAGAAACTAGATTTTAAGGATAAGATATGAACTGTACTATAGGGAGTGTTGACTGTGAGGGTGTATTTATTTCTTCAACAAATGTTCCCTAAGCACCTTCTTTGTGTCTGGCACAGTGTAAGGCACTGGGGATACAATGGTGAATAAGTCAGTGTGGTGCCTGCCTGCACTGAGGTTGTAGACTAGAGCGGGAGAGAGACATCATCCAAATAACCACCAAACTTAATATAGTAGAATGTATACTGTATGAGAGCAGAAACTTTGCTTTGTTACTGCTGTGTCCACAGTGCCTAGAATGCTTAATAAGTCCTTAATAAATATTTTTTGGACTTGTGATCATCCCTGGGAAGGAAAAGTCGAGAAAAGTCTGAGTAAACCTCAGGAGATCTAGTGTAGACTTGGGGCTTAAGGGCTTCTCTGAGCAAATGATGTTTGAGCCAAGATCTTAAGGATAAATAAGTTCTTTCCTCCCTCAATCCCTGGGTAGGAAAGGAGTGTTTCAAGCCCAGGGGTTGAGGGAGGAAAGAACTTGGCATGTTCTGGCAAATGAAAGGAGGTAAGAATATTGAAATAGTCTAGAAAGGGAGGAGGCAGGAATATGGAGGGAGGCAGGAATATGGAGGGAGCCAGGAGTGGAGTGGGAGGCAGGGACTGTTTCTCACAGAGACGAAATTTTATAAAGATTGTGGAGCCAGTGAAGGGCTCTGAGCAGAGGAAGGTCAAGTTGAGATTTGTGTCTTAAAGCAATAACTCAGCAGTCTGTGAATTCAGAGAAACCCATTAGGTGGCAGTTGCTGAAATTTGGACAAGAGAGGACAGTAGTTTGGACTAGAGCCATTATGGGAGAAATGGAGAGAAGTGGATGAAATCAAGAACTATTCTGAAGGTATGTCAACAGGACTTTGGGATGGATTGGATGTGAGGAAAGAGAGAGATGAAATAGTCAAGCTTGACTCCTGAATTCCTGTTTGTAGCTGAATAGATTGGGGTACACCCACTGAAAGAGGGAACTGAGCGAGGCGTTTACTAAGGGTAAAAATTACCTTCTGAAAGCATGAGCCCTTGGATGCCCATAACTGAAGAATTCTGCCTAATTCTCACAAGCTACTTGTTGGCTCATTGTCTATGTTTAACATCTCCCCCAAATTTAACTTAAATTCATATAACTTACTTATATTTTGTGAGTTTCAATCTCCACTTATTTCTATTGTTTTTTCTAGCAGAGATAAATATTCTCAGTAATAAAACACACATTAATACTCTATTAAAAGTCTTTTGAGTTCTTTAAAACACCTAGCACAGAGTCTAGTACCTTATAGGCATCCAAAGATAAAGAGTAGCTATGTAACATGTTCATATCTTATATGTAGGTATGTCCTACTTTAGTCAAACAAAACACGTAAAAATCTGGATTGAAAATATATATTAGGTAATGCTTCTTCACTATATAAAGTGTTGTTTCACTTTATAAATGATTCTCAATAATAAGTTCTCCTGGTATATTTAAAATATGATTCAATTTACAACAATCATAATTATATATATAATCTCGGGTAACCCTTACATAGAGTGAGGTACATTTAGATTACATAGGACGTCGTTTGTTATCTCTACTTCTCAGTGGACTGTTACCTCGTCCTGCCTTATAAACAGCACTTGAAAAGGGCAGGAAATTTAACCACTCAAAACCTTGAAACTGGACAGGAGGATTATATCATTTGGGATGCCAATTTGGTTTTTATTGCAAAGGACAAAATAATAGTGACTTAGACAAGATAGAAGTTTCTTTCTGTGGTAGGCAGAATAATGGCCTCCTCAAAATATCTATGTCCTAATCTCTAGAAACTGTGAATGTTACCTTACATGAAAACAGGGACTTTGTAGATGTGATTAAGGTTACAGACCTTGAGACTGGCATATTTTCCTGTATTATCTGGATGAGCTCTTAAAAGCAGAGAACTGTTCCTGGCTATGGTCAGAGAGGGATGTGATGATGAAGGAGGGTCAGAGAGGTTGACATGAAAAGGACTCAATCTGCCATTTCTGGCTTTAAAGATGGAGGAAGGGAAGGAACCACAAGCCAAGGAATGTGGTGGCCCCCAGAAACTGGAAAAGGCAAGAAAACAAATTCTCCCCACAAACATTCAGGAAGGAAGCTAGCCTTGCCGACACATCTGTATTAGTTTGCCCTGTGAGACCTTGTCCCACTTCTGACCTATAGAATTGTAAAATAATAAATGTGTGTTATCTTAAACCACTTAATTTGTGTTAATATTTTATAGCAGCAGTAGAAAACTAATAAAGATTTTGGTACCTGAAAGTTGGGTGCTGCTGTAACCAATACTTAAAAATGTTGAAATAGGTTTGGAATTGAGCAGTGGACAGAGGCTGGAAAAATTTTAAGGAAGCTAAATTGCCTTAGACTGATGGTGGAAATATAGATGTTAAAGTCTCTGCTGATGAAGGCTCAGAAGAATCATCGTAGAGAATATCTAAATGGTTGTAAACAGACTATTAATAGAAGTCTGGCCCTTGAGGACACTTCTGATGAAGAAGCAGAAGGAGATGAGGAACATGTTATTAGAAGCCGGAGGAAGGTGGATCCTTGTTATATAATGGAAAGGTTAGCAGAATTGTGACTTGCATTTATGTGGAAAGCAGAGCCTGTAAATGATGAACTTGGATATTTAGCTGAGGAGATTTCCATGCAAAATGTTGAAGATGCAGCCTGGTTTCTGCTTGTTGCTTAGAGTAAAATGTAAGAGGACAGAGATCATGGTTAAACAAAAAAGACCCAAGACTTGATGTTTTAGGAAACTCTCAGCCTATCCAGATTGCAAAAGATTCTAAAATTGAGAGATTTATTGTTAGGAAAGCATACGCTCTAAAGAAAAAGCTGAGGGTGTGGCTGTACCACCTTTTGCTAATACCTCAGAAAGATCAAACATAAGAGTATCCAGTCACACAAAAGGCTTTTTCAAGGGTGTGGCTCACAGATCCCCTCAATCAAAGCCCCAGATACAGTTGACCTTTAACAACACAGGTTTGAACTGTGCAGGTCTACTTACACACAGATTTTTATCAATAGTAAATACTATGATACAAGATCCAAAACCCACAGTTGGTGTGGATGCAGAACTGTGGATACAAAGGAACCAAGGATACAGAAGGCCAGCTATAAGTTATATGCATATTTTTGACTCTGGTGGGCGCCCTTAACCACCATGTTGTTCAAGGGTCAACTGTACCTACTTCTGAGAATCTTAAAGTCAAATAGGGCAAGTAATTGATAGATTAAAAGAAAAACTCATGGGCTTCCCTGGTGGCGCAGTGGTTGAGAGTCCGCCTGCCGATGCAGGGGACACGGGTTCGTGCCCCGGTCCGGGAGGATCCCACGTGCCGCGGAGTGGCTGGTCCTGTGAGCCATGGCCGCTGAGCCTGCGCGTCCGGAGCCTGTGCTCCGCAATGGGAGAGGCCACAACAGTGAGAGGCCCACGCACCGCAAAAAAAAAAAAAAAAGGTCAACTGTATCTGAAAAGAATGTCTTATTAAAATACCAATTGAGGGTACACTGAATAGCACAGTAGTAATTTTATTAAATGTATATGAAATGCTAAACTGGTTATTGTTTGAAAAAATTTAAATGCTCATAGAGATTCCTGAGGAGCTCACTTTATGTCTAGAGAGGATCTGGAGGTAGGACAGGTTTTTCATGATCTGTGTGCTAAAAGCTCATAGTACTTTTGAGGAAAACTAACAAGCCCATAATTCTTTTCTGGGAAAAGCAAGATTAGACGGCTCTTTATTCTTGGTTTCTATTCTGTAGCCTTGTAACCCCACTACCCTGACCACAGCTGATGGGACCACGGATTGATGGACTGCCAAGTTGACGACTGGCCCAGAGACAGCTACAGGTCAGCTGAGGTTGGAAAGCCAATCCAATCTACTTTGGGGGAGAGTGAATTCCATTCGCTCCAAGAGATGCTGGCAGTAAAGTGGCACAGAAGCCAAGAGACATGGAGAAAGGAAGTAAATAGAAAGCGTGAAACAATAGTAGTTACACGTAAAAAGAAGCCACAAGCTATAAAATAAGAGAGGGGAGAAACTTAAAGATGACAAAATACTGAAGATTAGTTACACCTCTTGCGGTGGTGCTCAGTCCACAACACCCTTCATCTGATAATGCCCTTCTTTCATCCTCTTAAGCCTCCTCTGTGGCAACCATGTTTGTGCTACATAGCCCCACCTTTCAGGCTTCAGTTGATTGGATCAAGAGTGGCAGTGTCATCCTTCCTGAGCCAGTCAGGTGCTCCCTCTTGAGGCTTTGGAACTGGGACTGAAAGATGGTCTGTCTGTGTGGCTGGAGCAACAGGATGTGGAGCTATGGGGTGAGAAGATGGCAAAGCTGGTGTGTGGAGAGAAAAGAAAGAAACAGATGTGCAGTGAGAAGCAGACTTGGAGAAGCCACGTGGAGAGAAGGAGGGAGACAGTGTGAGAGTCTTGGCTTCTGCTAGCTTTCCATTTCCTGGCTCTGATCCCCCCAAAACATCCCTTAGAGCCTCAAGGTGCCTGTACTTTTGTAATATCCACTACCATTTAAAAAATTAACATGGCTCAAGGTAGTGTTCAGATTTTGCAAAGAGGACTCAACGAAAACATAGAGCTAGTGTGGTAACCTGCACAAAACTTGTGTTCTCCTTGAAACTTAGTAGGGCAGCTGTCAAGATGGCTTCTTGCCTCTCTTACAAGAAGTTCCTAGCTGGGTATGTCTCATTTTCTTGAAACCCAGAAGGGACTAACAGCCATAGCTGGAGAATCTGATGTAATGGAACTAATGGAGTCAGACCTTCAAATATCAAACACTAATTTCTATATTAGGATACTTCTGCTCTTTTCTCATTGCCCTTTGTATGTCTGTGTTCTTGGAGGACAGAGGCTGTCTCAATGCAGTAGGAATGGGGGGCCCCATGCCCATATTCTCAGGTACAGTGTCCCCCTTTCCCTATTTGAAGTCTCACTGTGGTCCTGCCCCTGTGTGCTGACAGGGCTTGGCCTTCTTGGTGAACAGACACTTTAGTACTAAATGTGCGTTCAATGATTGTGACTCTATTGAGGGCAAAGGTTGTGTTGCTTTCATTCGCGTACCTTGAACTACCTGGCCCAATACCTAATAGGCCCTCCATCAAAACTTACTGAGTGAAAGACAGAATAAATTATTTTTCTCAGTGGCAGTTTGAAGGTACCAAAAACAGGATCCAAAACCTGAAACCAAACCACATACTAAATTATATAATCTGAGCGTGCAAATGGATAGATGCCCAGTATAATTCATTAGGGTGTTAATTATGATGATGGTATCTATGCTATGCAAGTTCTTAACCCTCAAGTTGTGAATGCCCTAGTGTGGGATACAGATTAGAATATTGGGTCTACGTGTCATTTCCAGGGATCTTGCTTTTTTCTACTTCAGATTGTGCTTTAATGTTGAGAGAAAAATGATAATCCCACTTGCCATTGGGTCGTGCATCACTCCTGCTGGATTCTCCAGGAGAGACGACTTCACAGTTTCTTGGAGGCTTCCACTTATCTCACCCATCAGAGGAATGTTTATAGTTTTCATGTAAATTTTAATGGGCAGAAACATCTGTTCCCCATCCAACCGTGATGTCTTGTGTATACATGAGAATCCCTGGCTGAGCACAAACCATGTTTTCTGCACATTGGATGCTCAGGAAAATAATGTAGACCAAGGACAAAGAAGAGAGGTGTCAAGAGGGAGTGAGGAGGAGAAAGGGGAACTGGTGAATGGGTGAGTGTGCAGAAAAACTCTCCCTGCGTCAGCTGGTGCTGCTATGTGCGGCCTGTCCCTCCTTGGTGGTCAGGCTGGCCCTGGTGGATCCAAGGCCTACCCCCTTCCTCTGGAGCAGAGCCCGTGGGTCTGGTGAGCCACTTAGCTCCATTTAATGGAGCTGCTCCCTCATGACAACTGTGGGCACCTCTTCCTCCTTGTATGAAAGGGCAAATATGCACTGGCATGTCACTGTCCCACAACCACTTGGCCTTCAAGGCTGGCAGAGCTGGCTTCTCCTTGTTTGCTCCTGTAGCTCTAGAGGTTCTTCCCCGCCTCCCATCACCTGAGCTCCCGCTGGAACTTTGAGTTCGTGGGTAGGACTAAACAGAGCATTGGGACCGTCCTCCCATAGCTTGGAATTTGCAGAGGACTCCTGACCACATTTTTGGCCCTACTTCTCATTCCCCCGACATGTTCTCCAGCCACCTGAAATTACTTGTAATCACCCAAATGCCCATACTTCTGAGCCTTTTCTATTTTTTTTAACCTTGGAATGCTTCCTCTTTCCCAGCCCCTGTCCACATGCACACACCACCCTGCCAGCTGCTCTCTGTACCTCAAAACTCAAACTGAAGTTTTCTCTGTGAGATTCTCTCTGACCCCTTCGAGCATAGTTCATCACCCCCTCTTGCTGTCCCACTCTTCTGCACACATACTCTGTGACGCTGTCTGTCATGTCACTTTGCAGTGATGCTTTTGGATATGAGGGCTCTGTCCCTGAAGTCAAGTTGATTGGCTACAAATTACAGCTCCATCACTGGGCCGCGTGATCCTGGGCAGGTTACTTAATAGCTCCATGCCTCAGTTTCCTAATTTGTAGAATGGGAATGCTGTTAATAAGAACCATAAACGTTTGTTGAGAAAATTAAATGAGATGATACAGGTAAATCACTTAGCAAAATACCCGGCTCAATAAAGGGCAGCTGTTACTATCAACTCCTCAGTTTTTCTACCCAACCATCTTGTACGGAGACTGTTATGCACCCTGTATTCCCAGAGACAGGTGTATAATAACTCTTTCACATTTGTTTGTTGAGTGACATTGTTGAACTGATGGATCCCAGTGGCCTACTCAATCAGGTTCATGTTCTCTGGAATCAGCAGTTGGGGTTCACATCTTAACTTTACCAGTTTATAGCAATGGGACCTTGGGCAAGTTAATTAAACTTTCTATGTTTTAGTTTAATCATCTGTAAAATTTTAATTATGATAGTACCTAGCTCACAGGGTAGAGATAATCTACAGAGTGCCTAGAATATGGAAAGATCTCAATAAAAGTTAGTTAATGTTATTCTCACTAATGTTATGAGTATTATTACATTTAATACTCAACTTAAATATCACTACTATAAAGTCTTCCTCAATCACTCTCTCTGGAAGGGATCTCATTCTTTAGCCAATCATCCAATATAATTATTAAATGCCAGCTATAATCCTGGTACCGTGCTAGACACCGGCTGTGCAGTGGTAAATAAATCATATATGATCTCCACCTTCATATAAGCTGAGGTTTGAGAGAGCGCTAAATCTCAATGTGTTTTCAGAGTTCTCAACCCGGTGAGATATAGATTAATGAGACACAGATAGAGATCAAAATGTGAGCTTACTTACAACCATGTAGGAAAGGTGTTAACTGCCCATGTCCTCAACCCAACTACTGTTCATTCTTTTGGCCTTTCGAGATTTATCACTGAAGGATTCTTGGGTCATTACAATTGGCTAAATCAAGGCTTTAGCCTTAGGCTGGTTTTGACTCCTTGTGTTAAATAGTGTCATTGATTTTTCTGTTGCTGAAGGAAGGAACTTCAGGGAAAACATCAAGTTGGTTTGGAAACCAAATATACATTTGGCCAAAGCTTTTAATGCGGCTCTTACATGATCTTCTCATGGATTTGGTAATTTCTGGGGAAAGGAACACCAGACGAGCATATGCTCCTGGGCTTATATAACTCCGTGTCTCTGGGGCTTAGGATATTACTTAGAAATAACAAGTGCTCAATAAATATTTGTTTAACTCACATTGTTGAACAAGAGTTTAGTTGAACATAAAATTCCAGTTTGATGATTATTTTCTCTAAACACTTTGATCTTATTATGTGACTGTCTACTTGCTTCTTGGCTATTTTTGAGAAGCCTGGTGTCCATCTACTTAATTGTCATTCCCCTATTCCCTGGGGTAATCTCTATTTTGAAGTTGGTATGTATTTTTCTCATCCATGTTCTTATGCTTTTACTAGATATATTTAACTATAAGCTATTAGTGTGGGGTTTTAGAAAATTATATAAATTATTACTCTTGTAGATATCCTGCAATTTGCTTTTTAAAGTCACCATTATGGTCTCAATATTTATCCAGGTTGATACAAGTAGGTCTGGTTCATTCATTTTCACTGCTGCGTATTTCACTGCAAAAATATAGCACCGTGCATTTATTCATTGATGATCATTGGGTGGTTTCTGATTGCTGCTATTACAAACAGTGCTTTAATGAGCATCCTTGTGTCTGTCTCCTGTGTGATACAGAAGATGCACACTGAGAACCAGAATCGCTGGGTCACCAAGGATGTGCATATCTTAGATGCTGATGGTTGATCGCCAAGGTGGCCTCCCAATTCACACTCCCACCAGCAGGGCACAAGTACTCCCCTTCACATTTTCATCACCCTTGCTGTTGTCAGACTTCTGAATGGGTGTGTACTTGACCCCTACTTTATACATTGTCTCCAGTGTTATCATTCTCTTTTTACAGATGAGAAAACTGAGGCTGAAGAGTGGCAAGCTCAGAGAAAGAATGAGTGAATGAATATGGTGATACTTTATTTGTTATTTATTATTTCTTTAACCAGAATATAAGTTCCATGAACGTAAGTACCTTACCCCTAGCCCTGAGAACAGGTTCTGGTAACAGGTAAATGCTCAGTAGTTATTGTAATGAATGGAGGAACCTGGGCAGTGAATGTCCATTTACTTCAGGAACCTCCCCTCGGCCTTCCGAGATACATTCTGCACTTACCCTGCAGGAGTTTTGAAGGAGCAAGAAAGGCCTGCAGCAGCCTGGGCTAATGGAGCGGAGGAAGTGTGACAGCTAAAAATTTTTTCAGCGGAAAATTAAATCTGCCCAGCAGGGGTCTGATGAGAAGCTGGGGCCAGCCTGAAGGAGGATGCAGCTGGAGGGAGTGTCCATCTGGATTCCGTAGGCCTCTGGACGTTGAGAGGTTATTCTTAGCCATCTTTTCTTCAGTCCTTATTTTCTCTTGATCAGGGCTCTCTTGATTTTGCAACTGGAATCTTATTTTCCCCTTCTGTAAAGCAATGATTTTCCATATAGTAATTCTTTCCTTCTTTAGACTTCCCAGAGGGGGTAGGAGGTTCTTTTTGTGCTCAGACACTTTGCGCATTGCCTCCCACCCAGCTCCTCCCAGCGCTTTTGCGGCTGGTGTAGACCTATTCTGTGTGCTGGATTTGACCCCAGATCCTTGTTTGGTTACAAAGGACTTAACCGTGCCACTCTCCTTACTAATTATTTTTTCCTAGCAACATCAATAGGAGTACATTTCCCGCCCTGCCTCCCCCTGTCTCATGTGTCCTGATTTCTGCTGGATTCATTTAACGTGAGCCTTAAGGGGCAGCCAAACCGATGGCAGGTGGCCAAGATCCAAGCCTTGGCTCCTGCGTCATCATTATAATCACTCGCATCGACACGGTGCTCTGTGGTTAACAAAGCGCTGCATGCTCAGCCGCCCTTTAGTCCTCACAGCAGCCGAAGCCAAGACCTCTGGGGTTTGGTGACATCCCCAGGATCACCAAAGAGGAAAGGCCGAGGTTTGAACTTGCTTTTCTAATGCTGAATCCCCTATTTTTTCTTTCAGTCCTTGCAGGGGTCACAAAGGCAAGTGCCTTTGGGGACCAGGTAGATAATCTAAATGAGAGAAGCTGGCTGGAGTAGAAGACATCAGGGAGTAGTGAGGACTGTGGGGGAATTAGAGAACATGCTTTGGCTAAAGGCATCCAAATGCAAAGCATTTAAAAAGCAATAAAAACCAAACCCATTTATTTTACCACCTCTTCAGTGTCCAGTCTATAACTTCTCTTTGTTGGTGGTGAAGATGGATGGTGTCACTTTATCGCTGAGTAGCACTGACCTGGTGGCATGAGTAAACATGACCTTGGTTGCAGTAAGTCTCCGGTATAGATGAGGAAGTATATGTTAAAGATTGAGTGATTTTATGGCTTTTAGGATAGTATTACAGACCCAAGGATGTACGTATCCTGGGCCTACCCATCATCTTGTCTTCCCTAGAATTTTCAAGGGATGAGGTTCAAAGTAATGTGACATTTTTGGTTGTGCAAATCCCTTATGCCTCAGTCCCAGCCCTGGTCAAAAGTTCTTCCCCTCCTTCCCCACCTCTTCCTCTCTGTCTCATCCCCTTTTTGAAGTCATGGGCTAGTTGCACAGGTCTCTATGCTGAGACAAAGAGTGACAGTGACAAAGACAAGAGAGATAGTCAGGCCCCCAAAAGAACCCCAAGTTTACCTTCTCACCCAGGCATAGGACCCAGAGAAAAGACAGAGAACAGCGTGGTTCATGCCTTTAAGGAGAGAGAGACCTTCCCCATTGATATGGGGCGCAATGAAGGTTATGGGCTTTGGCCAATCAAATAAAAACTCCTTCTCCTTTGAGGGGGGTTAGGAAGGAGCTGGGCTGAGGTGGGGCTGGCATGAGAATAGGGCTGAAGTGTATCCCTTACTCTAAACAATAGTGGTTAATGCTGTGGACCCAGAGTGTGCAGCTCCACTACCTATTGGCTCTGTGACCTTGAACAAGTCATTTGACCTCATTCCTCAACGTCTTCATCCATGAAACATGTGTAGATGCAGTGGTGATGAGGATGAACCGAGATAAGGTATGTGCATTGGTCAGTAAATATTAGTTCTTTTTGTTTGGAGTTCTGTCTCCTAGCCCCACTCTTTTCTCTGTTAGATAAAATCTGAGGAAGCCTTCAAATGCCTGCAGAAGGAATACAGATGGAATAATTCACAGAATAAGAAACTACAATATTCTGCCAATTTTTCTTCTTCAGAACTTGCTATTGGCCCAAATTCCCTGATTCCACCTTTTTTTCTCCATCTCTGTAACCTCAGATGGTCTCAGTGAGCTGGAATCTTGGACGAGGTAGCTGGGACTCTGCCGGATAACGCTTGGCTGTCAAATGTGCTTTGCGAGGTATAACAGTGACTTTTGTCTAATACTCACTCCAACTTAACTGCCATTCAGTTGAAACTTTTCCTAAGTAGTTGTTTTCTTGTCTGGCTTCCTGTGGGACAGAAAATTTAAGACGGCAGATTCTATTATTCAAACACAACATTGCTGTACTTACCGAATCAATAGTGGACTGAAAGTCCCCCTCCCTCATCTTTAGAGTTGGTTTTCTTTTGCATGCCTCACATATACCAATGAAAAATAGTTCAGAGTGGATATTGCCTAGACATAGAATTAGGTTCTTATTAATGGGAAGAATTAAGTTCTTATCAATGGGCAAAAGTAGAATTGAGAGGTAGATGATATGCTTATACATACTCTGATTTATTCTCAGTTTTTACCACACGTAATGTTTCTGTTGAGACCAGCTGACAGAGTCGGAGGCTCAGCATGGAAAAAGCATGGATAATTCTGAAGTACCAATGATTCACGTGTTACATGTATTTTAGCGTGGAGCCAGCGGAAGACTTTTGGATGGTGTCCTTCCCGCCTTCTCTCTCTCTCTGTCCCTCCCTGACACCCCACTCTTCTCCTTTCCCCACATCTGTAGCCATCCTCTCCTGGTAAAGCCCAGAAGGAAAACTCGATGGAAATGATGGAAACCATCCAGGAAATTATGACACCCAGGTTCTGGTTCCAGCTCTGCTAATTACTAACTGAGTGGTAGTCACTCCTCTGGGTATCAGCTTCCTCACATATAAAATAAGTAGGAGGTTGGGGGAGGCCAGGGCACGTAGGACTGAGAGATCTCTAAGTTTTCATTCCTCTGTGGATTTCACCTTTGCCAGCTTGGGGCCTGGCATGTCTCAGCAGCTGGTCACTTGGATAATCCCCAGAGCAGATAAGTGCTGCAGGATAACGGAACATGGGCCCTACTCACAGCAGAGTCCGGCCACTCGAATAGATGCTGGTGCCTCTGGCTTGTTTTCCGGAGCCACCAGCCAACCCAGAGAAGAAGCTGGCTGGAAAAGTGGATGGATGGATGTATTAGAAAGGCCAGTGTCATCTGCAAACACAGTGTCTGGGAAATGCCCAGGTGCCCAGAAAGAAGTCACTGAATCCCTTCAGCTGGGCAAGCCAGGCTTTGAATCCTGACGCTGCCACTTATCCGAGCTGTGTGACCTTGGGCAAGCTCTCTGGCTGTGTTGTCATTTTTCTCCTCTATGGAATGGGAGTGGCACTACACCCACCTTGCCAAATTGTAGTAAAGTTCGAGGTACTGCAGAGGCCTAACGGTACCTACTGAGTATAGGGACTCTGAGGTACTCAGTAAATGGTAGTAGAAGTGGCTATTGTATTACTACCCTGTGCCCTTTACTCAGAGGACTCATTCGGGGGACTTGGGCCCCATTTCTGGCTCAGGGCTCCTCCCATGCGTGGAGAACTGGCTCCAAGACCAGGCCCAGCCATGCCAGGGAGGCTGGTACAGAGATGCTGCTGCCGAACGCGACGCTGATTAAATTCCCTGGTTGAGGAGCCTCAGCATCCCGGTCCAGAGCGGGAGCGCCGGCAACGTTTAGCACAATCTGCTTGGATCCTTAATTAGGTTATTTTTCAAGACCTTTTCAAGGTCTTGTCCCCTTTCCTCAACTTCCTCTGGCCCCTTCTCTCTGGGTCCCTGTCAGAGAAGGGAAACAGAGCAGTGTGGGGCTGCCCTCCATCCCTCTTCCAGGGAGAAAGGAAAAGGAGCAGGAGATGCGGCTAACACAAGCCGTGACCGCTGAAGGCGGCTGCGCCCCAAAACACGCGCGCCCGGCGGATCCCTGTTTTGTTTTCTGGCGAAACCGGGTTTCCAATTCAAACCTGCCTCTTCCTCCATCCTTTATCCGGACAGCTCGCAAGTGTTTTCCTGGGAAGCGCGATTATGTGGCACTTAGTGTATTTTCTCACCTTCCTGTGTCCACCTGGTAAAAATAAAATAAAACAAAACAAAACAAAATAAAGGAGCCCGGGACTGAACTGTCGTTATTTTTTGAAAGGGGAGAGTGGGGTCACATGATGGCGAGTAACTGATTCAGTGAAGTGGCCTCAAGTCCGGGTTTGCTGCACAGCCGGCCCCTCCCGGCGGGGGCGCTGACGTCACGGAAAAGCCCCGGCGCGGGTCGGCGGGGCCGGTATAAACCGCGGGGCCGCGGCGGCTGCGGGCGGCGGGCTCCGGCGGAGGCACAGACGGCGGCAACGCGCGAGCACCCTTGCGCTCGGCGGCCCCAGCATCACAGCGCTCACCGACCCTCGGACGCCCAAGTAAGCCAGGCGGCTCGCGGGGGCCCTCCCGACTCTGGAGAGGGGTGGGGGGCTGGTTGGGGAAGGGATGGGCGTTCCCAGCCCGCAGAACTTTCTAAGTTGAGAAAAGAGCCTTCGGAACGTGCTGTCCGCACTGTGGTTTTCCAGGTCGGGGGCAAAGTTTAAGGTGCAAAGGATGCCATCTGTCATCAGCAGGTTCCTTGCTTCAGTTCAGGAAGAGGGCCACCTCCTCCTACAGGCTGTGGTCAGAGGGCAGCCGTCAGGCTCTGGTTGTTTCAATTCAAGTCGGCCAACGGGGGCGCTGCACGTGAGATTAAAAAACCCGGCTGATCATCGCGGTCAGGGTCGTGCTTAGGGTCATCGACGGGTTGGGGTGTGGAGGGTGGCGGTGAGCGTGGGAAGGGGAGTGTCTGCGCATTTCTCTCTCTCCCGAGTGGATCTTGCTGATTCAAATAAGAATGCTTCTACTTTATCTCAAGGAGCCTGGGAGTACAGACCTCCGTGCAAGGGGGACCTCCGTGCAGCTTTCCCTTGGGAAAGGGAAAGTTGTAGCGAAGTTGTTGAATGTCTTTGGGGAGAGTCTTTGACCTGATTTGCTTCAGAAAGGTGGAAATCTGAGTTGAATTAAAGAACTCTTGAAGCGGACATGGTTTAATAAGAGTGAAGCATTTTCTCTGCGAATTTGACAGGTCTGAACCTGAGCGGGTCGTTTCCCTGCCAGAAAGACAAGGCATGGGGCTGGGATGTTTTAAATGTGATATCCGTGGACAGGAGGGCAGAGCTGAGGCATAAACCTCAAACAAATTCTTTACCCCCCCGCCCCCCCAAATAATAGCTAATTCAGGCAGCTGGGGAGCATCCGGGCAACTTTACTAAACATGGAAGTTCCAATAATCGCTTGTCCAGTCCAGCCAGGGGGAGTGATGTCATTGTCACGTGTTTCCCACTGAGGCCCGCTGGATGCTGGTGCAATTAAGAGCCATGTTTAGACAAGAGCAGCTAATCTGGCCAGCTGGTCCCCAGCTGCATTAACTTGTTGCTTTTCAAGCCATCTCTGGAGGCTGTTGGTTCCTTCTGGCTGCCTCTGTGCCAGCTCTGAGTGGGGAATCCCCAGGCTTTCTTGAAGATGGAGGAAGCCCCAGGGCAGTGGGGGATGTTAATGGCATTTTTTCCTCTTTGCAAGTGACAATCTGCCTGAGGAGCTGGTAACAGAGTGTGTGTGTGTGTGTGTGTGTGTGTGTGTTCGGTTGAAAGCCTGTTGACGGCTTCATTGGTGTTCCTTGTGTTAGGGTTACTTGGGTCTCACCTCATTTAATAAAACATCACTGATGACTGTGTTTAAGCCCCCTGAGCTCTCACTCACGCTTCCTAATGCTAACACCTTGGCTGCTTTGCTCTCTAGGACCCAACGATGACTCTGAATAATGTCACCATGCGCCAGGGCACTGTGGGCATGCAGCCGCAGCAGCAGCGCTGGAGCATCCCAGCCGATGGCAGGCATCTGATGGTCCAGAAAGAGCCCCACCAGTACAGCCAGCGCAACCGTCACTCTGCTACCCCCGAGGACCACTGCCGCCGGAGCTGGTCCTCCGACTCCACGGACTCAGTCATCTCCTCCGAGTCGGGGAACACCTACTACCGGGTGGTTCTCATAGGGGAGCAGGGGGTGGGCAAGTCCACTCTGGCCAGCATCTTTGCAGGCGTGCATGACAGCATGGACAGTGACTGCGAAATGCTGGGAGGTAGGTGGACCAGCCCCAGCGGGCTTCTGTGGTCAGCAGTGGTCCAGGAGAAAGAGCGAGTAGGTGGGTCATTTATCTGCAGAGTTGGCAACTGCGATTATGCATTCTTGGCTTGGCTTC
Organism: Phocoena phocoena; assembly: GCF_963924675.1. Taxonomy (NCBI): domain Eukaryota; kingdom Metazoa; phylum Chordata; class Mammalia; order Artiodactyla; family Phocoenidae; genus Phocoena; species Phocoena phocoena. The sequence continues at coordinate 39,516,464 of NC_089235.1, read as the reverse complement.
GGCTCAGGAGCTGAGTCCCCACAGAAGCACTGGCATAAGCCCCTGGGACAAAAAAATGAAAATGCTCGTAGATAGAACCTGGGCCAGAAAGGGAATTTCTTAGATTCCAGCTCTAAAGGGACTGGGGAGACAGATTATAGAGGGCAGAGCCAGAGGGTCAGGATCCCGGCTCTGGCTTTTGCCATTTCTGACCTGGACCTTTCAAGAACTGAGTGTAGACACAGCCTTTTTCCATGGTGACACCTAAAACCAAACCAATTTGAAAAACTGTGAGGATGAATTCACTAGTTTGTGTATTGCAATATTAGAGGCTTTTGAGGGTATAAAATCATTTAAAATCTGTATTTTAAATAGCACATTTAAAAAAAATAGTGAAATACAGCAATGATGATACATATATTTGTATAGAGTCTTACAGTTTTTCAAGACAGCTTTCCCTGTACAATCTCATTTAAAATATTTATTATTTAAGCCTTGATTTCCAAAACGAATTTGAGGTGACACAGTCTCAAAAATTCACATCTTCCTCAAATACGTGTAAAGCATAGCACTACATTCTGGGAAGTAAGATGAGGATCCCAATAGTCGATGGTTTTCATACAATGTCTTTCAGCCACGGCTCCCATCTTAGACAATGCCAGGGTCGCTGTGTGTCCCTGTTTGCAGCTGCAGAAATGAAGGAGAGCCTTCCAGTTCTTGTCCCAGTGGCATGGTCTGTCTCTACGCTCAGTTGCAACTCACAGCTGAATCACAGACTTCCGGAGTAGGAAGATGTCTTAGTGATGACTCGGTTCTGCCCTCTACTTCATGCATAGAAATCCTACTCCTTCCTCACTACTGTCAGCCCATTTCTACTAAACGTTTGTTCTTCCATTGTCCGGGAGTTCACTGCTTCATGAGGCAGGTCTGAACTGGCTTTAAATGATGACTCACTGATGGAACATTGATTTCTCTCCTCACTCCTGAAATCTCAGGGATGATAGCTAAACCGTATTTCAAGGGAGAAAGAGGGTCAGTATCTCTTTTGATGTAAAAGCCTGTGGGTGAGTGTCACTACAGGAGAAAGGGAGGAGGAACTACCATCTAGAATGCACATTTGCAGTGAGACATGCACTTTTTGGGGAGCCTTATATTTGCTACTGTTTATTTTGGTCCTGACATTATTCCTGTACTCATATGGGTAAACTGAGTCTTAGGGACTTTCCTAGAATCACCCAGCGGGACAGCTGGAATTAGAACTCAGGATTTTATAATGTTAGTTTTGTGGTGTTCTCCTTCTGTTATTGATAGGGAACTTGCTATGTGCCAGGCACTGTGCTAAGTACTTCCCACAAGTATTTTGATAATACTTACGAAAATTGAACCAATTTGGTATTAATATCCCTATTTTACAGGTGAAGAAATGGAAGCTTATGAAGTCAAGTGACTTTCCCAGGTTGAAAAAGCTAGTCCATGGTCTGGACAGGATTCAAAACTAGTTGTGGTTGAACCTAAATCCTGTGTTCTTTCGCTGTACTCGGCAGCCCCTGGATTTAGCATCCAAATGTTGTTACATACTGTAGCACGTTGGGTTGGGTACCGACCACATGCCTGGCTCCACGCTAGGCTCTGGGGTACCCAGTGATGAACGAGGTGTACACCATACATACCCTCTTAGGAAGGAGCTGTCAGTGGCTATAATTCAGAGCGGGATAAAATTATATGAATACCTTAAGAAGTAACAATAAAGTGCTTTGTAGACTGATATAAAGGAGAGACCAACCAAGAGTTTTTTGTTTGTTTCTTTAGGAGGGAGGAATTGAAACAGTTAGTGGATAACAGACTTTCAAAAATGTTTGTCTGTTAGAGTGCAGTGGTGGTATCTATCCAGAGGGCGGTATCCCCATAGGCATAGAGTATTAAGAAGATTGACCCATCCCTGAAACTTGAGAAGGCAGGCTTCGGTATCTGGGAAGCTTCTTTGTTTAATAGGGAGAGGGGGCAGTTGGTAGAGAGAATCCTTTCCTTATCTCCTCAAAGAGGGAAACTTGGGCAACAAGAAGCTTCTCAGCTGACTCATCCTACCTAGTGTGTCCTATTTGAGTAACTAAATTTATACTGTCTAGGGTTACAGCCCTTATGTATAGGTGGCTATTGGAATCACTAGTTGGCTTTTATGTTTCCCAAGGAGAGGGTTTTCCACGGCATTTCACTGCATTGTTCTTTTTTCAGCATTAACCATAAGAAAAATACTACTCTCATCACCATTTCTCCAAATAAAGATGGATGTTGTTAAGATTATATTGCAATAATCTTATGACTCTCTGTGCACGCTTAATGCCGTTCATTCATCCATCCATCCGTCCATTCATCCCTCAACAGTTACTGAACCTATACCGTGGAGCTTGATGCAACACTCTGAGGACATACAAAGAGTCACGGGGCTTCTTCCTTAAAGATGCTTGCAGTATATTCAGTAGAGATCAGCTATAAATCGATAGGATGTGATAAGTGTCTTCAAAGAGGCACAAGCGCAGTGCTGTGGGAATTCAGAGGAGAAAATAAATATTACTTCTGGCTGTGAAAATCAGAAAAGGGTTCATGGAAGTGGTGGTCTCTGAGCTGGACCCTAAGGACCACTAGGTTTTGGAAGCCCTGAGGTAGGTGGAAGGCATTGCACGTGTGCACAGGGAGTACAGGAGAGAGCACCGGACTCGCAGCCAGTTTCGACACTGACTTAGCTAGGTGCCCTGGAGACAAGAAACTTACCCTCATTAAGCTTCCTTATTAGTAAAATAGAGACGATAACTACTTAAATTGTATTAAGAGGATGACAGGTGCCTGGCACATAGTAAGTACCGAGTGAACGAACATTAGTTAGAGCTGATTCTGAATCTGTTGTTTCCTTTCCTTGGGCTTATCTTCCACAACTGGACCTTTCATTGCTTGAAGTCCTCATCCACTTTGGTCCCCCTTGGCTGGGGCCCCGTGATGTGTGCAGAGGAGACATGAGCCACTAGAGGATAGGCCAGTATTCCTAAGCAGGAGTTCCTTTAGGGTTCCTTGGGATCCTCTGTGCTCTGAAAGCTGAAAGCAGTTGAGAGTTTTGAGGGGAAAGGGGTGCTGGAGCCTCAGAACTTTCGCGGGGCTGCCTCAGCCGGTTCCAGCGGGTAAGAGAACTCTTGGGCAGGTTCACACACAGCGCTTGAGCCGGTCTCGAGCGGGATGGTCCTCCAAGCACAGTGGGGGTCAGATGCAGACAGACAAATCGAGGTGTGCTAGTCCGGGGAAGATGGCTGCAGACAACAAACTCCATCCCACACCGCAGGATGGTCTCTCTTGCTACGCAGGGTGTGAGTACCACCCCTGTCTTTCATGGAGAGGACCGGAAAAATGAGGACTCCCCAGACTAGGTTACTGAAAAGCCTTATAAGCCAATAGGCCTTAACCCTGTCTCCATACACCTTAACTCAGAGCAAGTTTCAAAGGACTCTTCCAGAATTTTATATTCTTTTATTTCCCCTCTTCTCACCCAGTTAACCCTTGAAAAGGCTGAAAGGTGGGGACTAAGAGAGGAAGAGAAAATAGAGCTTTGGTTGCAAGCAGGTCCTCTCCTGGTCGCAGAAGGCTCTCAAGCAGGATGCTTTGAGTGAGAAATCCTTGGGGCATGTGGCCAGAGGTGATACATAAGCCCAGGTGCAGGGCATATGCACAAAGCAGGGCGGGGGTGTATTGCTTTAGGCTTTTGGGTTTCCGGCACAATGACTTTCAGGCAGAGGTAAGTCCAGTCAGAATGATCCTGTCAGGAACTTTCCAGAACAGAAAAGCAGTTTGGCCTTATTTTTGCAGCTGGAATCTTTAGTCCACTTTTCCTCTAGACTTCTTCTGGTACCTCGTAAGCCAAGAGAAAGTTTGAGTTTGCTTTTCCCCTTAGCTATTGGAATACAGTATGTTTCTGTCTGAACTACTAAGGATTGAAGTGAATCTCTTGTGCCTACTGTTGCGCGGTGAGCAATGAGCTGAGGGCAGAGAAAGTGCTTTTTTGAGTTTTCCGAGTGCAGGGAGGTCTTTCAGAGAAAAGAGAAAAACTCTGAGGTGGTAAGGGGCAGTCAGCTCCCCCGCCCCCTACCCCCATCTGTGCTGCTCAAACTTTGATGATTTGCACTTGGTTGTATAAAGTTGCCTGTTGAGGTCATGAGGCCCTACTCTCCAGCAAGCCAAATTAGGCATTCCACTGCGATCCCATTCATGATACATATTGTGGATGGCAGACATGATGGGAATAATAGATTTAAAATCCCCCAGTGGGAAACTGTTAACATCATTTAGAAGAATGACACCTAAAGAGATGGGAAAACTGACAGAAAGAGCCATTCCTGGCTAATTTTATTCTCATTTGTCCATATTTTCTTTTCTTTCCCTCTCCTGATTCTGATTCTTAGAGGAAGAAACATTGAACCAGGAGCATTGCTTTTTATAAAATCCTCACTATTATGAAACAGGAATTGCCCTGGTTCCTACAATGCAGGGCTCTTAAGCTAGGATTTACCTGTAGTAGGGAATGGCAAGTATGGCAGGAGCCAACTTCCTCCATCTGAAGAAGTGATGATAACAGCTAACACTTACTGCATTCCTACTTTGTGCCCAGGCTTAATATATGTAACTGTCACAGCCCTGAGGTGTGGATACTGTTATCAATCCCATTTCACATATGAAGAAACTGAGGCTCAGAGAACTTAAGTAAGAAGTCCTGAGCCAAACCATTCATAAGAGATGGCACCCAGATTTGAATTCAGGTTCGCTTGTGCTCACAAGCCACAATGCTATCTTTATCATTTATTCATTCATTTGATAAGTATTTACTGAGCACCTACAATCTACCAGGCGCTGTCCTGGGTGCTGGGGGAAATAGCAGTAAGCAGCATAGATGCAAGTCTCTGCCTTAACATTCTGGAAGGCGAGAGGGACAGAAAATAATAAGTAAGTTAAATGGATTCATGTTAGATGGCAGTCAGCACAATGAAGAAAAATGAAACAAGGAAGGGAGTAAGGATTATTGGTAGCAGAGAGGCGATGGAATTCTAAATAGATGGTCAGGGAACACATCCCTCAGAAAGAGATAAGGGAACAAGCCTTTCGATATTGGAGAGAACAGATTCCAGGCAAAAGGAACAGCAAGAAAAATGGCAAAAAATCATTATGAAGATCATAATTCTCAAATGATACAATTCAAAACAGGAAACCTCATTGTGAAAATAGAGTGGGTATGGGTTCAATTGTGTGGGATTGATGGGAATCTCTCTTGCAAAAATCCCAGTTAACTCAGTTAATCCCCCCTCTCCCCACTCCCACTGATTTTTCTGGGATGGAGCTGCTCTGGCCCTTTGTACCACATTCACACTTTGCTTGCGTTCCATCTGGGCTCAAGTGCAGGGGGAAGGTTTCCATTACTAAGTAGAGCTGGAGACTGCACTTCTGTTCTACTTAAGATGGAAAAACAAGGCTGTTTATTCCTAGGGAACTGTATTTTTTTTTAACGAAGAAAACTTCGCCAAAGCAGGGCTAGTTTCAAGATTTTTTTCTTGCACAGCTCAAAAGAGGAGAAATGTCTCTGAGCTGAAAGCTCCTGAGATGGCCAGTGAGTGTTCAGTAATCACCCCACTGAAAGGTGCAGAGGGTTTCCATGGGAGGCTTATGAGCTGGGTTTACGGTTCTGCCGGGCAGTTAGTGTTTCTCACGGCACCGTCCATGGACTCTGAGTCAAAAGCAGTAAAGTGAGTTTATTCTCCTGAATGGTTTTACTACATAAAAGGTATAGAAATGATGAAAACAAACGCCTTTCATTTCAAGCATTTGGGGGTACACGTTCAGAAGATGTAGGTGTTCTCCTTATTACTAAGCAGAATACTGGAGGAATATACGTAGAATGTTGTTGAAGGTGATTAAAAAAATAATTTGCCTGTGTGAATATTTACACAGTTTACTCTGTATATTTACATAATTAATTGCATATTTAGTACGTTTATTTTCGGGCATAATTTTCTACACCCTTTTACAGAAAAGTGTTGCCTATTTGCCTGCCTCCAGGATCACTGTTCTTTCTTTTCCAGAAGATACATATGAGCGAACACTGATTGTTGATGGGGAAAGTGCAACCATTATACTCCTGGACATGTGGGAAAATAAGGTATGCAGAGCCTGTAGCTCTCTGTAAATTCCTTTCAGGGCCTGCCTTCCAACAGGCTGTTTAGGGCAAGGGTGACATTGCCCTTTTTGATGTTGCAGATGAGGTGGACTCATTTTCTTGATTAAAAGCATTTACTTCTGAAGAATGAAACTGTTCTAAGGAACAAGTCATTCATAAATGAGCTCTGAATAACAAGCAAGTTGCAGTGATTTGCCTTTAGTTCTATTCAAGAATACAAAAAAGTGTATTTGTTTTAGGGAAAGTGCCAGTAAGTATGGATGATAATTTTAAACTACATAAAAACATATTATATGAAGCTGACACTCTCACTACTAGTTTTCAACATTTGTTTTTTAAAGGTTTGGGGTTTCTGAGCCCATTTGCTAGACCTTCTGTTTATTAAGGACCCTTCTATGCTAACAAAAGGATTCTTAATTTTGTCACTTAGGGGCAAAGGAGTTTTATGGAAGCCAGGAAAGACTCGTTTTTGGTAGTTTAAATAAAATTTGAAATATTGTTTGGCAGACTCTTTGTATAATTTATCAACTCAAGCTGTAGGAGGAATCATAAAACTTTTTGGCATCAGTGCTGTCTGAGCTAGGAGTCTTTACAGCCACAGACATCTTGTAGGCATGGAAGACTGATGCCTTTTGGAGAGTTGGAATAAGTTTTCTTCCTTTCTCATATCAGCAAGGGTACTTTAGGATAAACACATTGTCTCTTTCAAACTAACACCTCATTTACCAGGCAAGTCTGAGCTCATGGGAGATCTCATTTTATCAGGGGGAGAATGAGTGGCTCCAAGACCACTGCATGCAAGTCGGGGATGCCTACCTGATTGTCTACTCCATCACGGACCGAGCCAGCTTTGAGAAGGCATCTGAGCTTCGAATCCAGCTCCGCAGGGCCCGGCAGACAGAGGACATTCCTATAATTCTGGTTGGCAATAAAAGTGACCTGGTGCGCTGCCGGGAAGTGTCCGTATCAGGTGAGAGGAGTGGTGCCAATACCATAGAAACTGTCTCTGGGTCACCTGCATTTTCCTTCCAACAGTTGTTCCTTCCTTCCTCTTTCATGAAGCTGGAACCAGAGACTTATTAAAATGCCACATGGAGTTTTATGTATACTCTCTAAGGTGTCCCTGTTCCCAGCAGATCATGTGTTCTACCAGTAGGATTCCAATCTCCCTATCCCCAAGGCTTTCCCTGGAATTCCTTTAGGGAAGAGGTCATGCTCAGGGGTTTACTGGCAGTCCCCAGCCTTTGCTCCTTGTCCTTTCTATTCTCCAGGGAGATCTCAAGAGTCCTGGGAAGTGAAAGTAGCATCTTCAAGCAAGAAGGACGGGAACTTTGATTCAGGGGCACTGTGAGAGTCTCACTGAGATTAAGAATTCCACTCTGGTTGCCTCTGGTTCCTGTAGACCCGAGAAACACCCTCCCAGCCCTTACCCTTTGCTTCCTAAGTTTCAGTTAAGGCATCAGTCTGATGGTGTCACGTATCCTTTGTCGTACTTGGTTCAGGGATAATTCCTGTTTGTTGAGTTGGCACCCAAGTGCCTTTGGGGGCCCTTAAAATTGTATTGGCCTAATACAGATTTGGTACGATGGTAAAAAAAATAAAATACTGCATTGCCAGGCTCCACCCAGGAGAAAAGAACCCTGTTGAATACTTAATAGACCCAACCAGCTTGGGAATGTCTTACTCTTAGGAAATGACCGTCTACAGTAGTCATTTTTTTCTAAACCAAAACTTGGACACCTGGTCATTGAACACAATAGAACATTCGAAAATGGGACTTTCAGAAAAGCTTGTTTGGATAGATTGCCGTAATTGTATTGTACTGTGTGAAATTCTCCAATTTTTTTTCAAAATATCTCATCAAAGCTTAAAAAAATTTTTTTCAGAGAGGAAAGTCAAATAGTCGGATTCTTGTTTTCAATTCAGGAAACTGACTCAGGAGAAAGAGTAAAGAACATGAACTTGAGAGTGAAGCAGGCCTGGATTCACACCTGTCACTTACAGGCTATGTGAACTGCCTCAAGTTTTTTATTTTATTTTATTTTTTTTGCGGTACGCGGGCCTCTCACTGTTGTGGCCTCTCCCGTTGCGGAGCACAGGCTCCGGACGCGCAGGCTCAGCGGCCATGGCTCACGGGCCCAGCCGCTCCGCGGCATGTGGGACCTTCCCGGACCGGGGCACGAACCCGCGTCCCCTGCATCGGCAGGCGGACTCTCAACCACTGCGCCACCAGGGAAGCCCTGCCTCAAGTTTTTAAAGGACCACCTTTCTCCCCTCCAGTCTCATCACCTATCTGAAAGGGATAATGTATTCTTAAAGATTGTTGTAAACATTAAAAAAATGTTTATAAAATATTCAACCCAGTTCCTTATGGGAATAAATTTAGGCTATGGCTTTGACTAATTAATATTCTGATATTTGATGAAATTGGAGTTTCACACAGTGAATTTGGTGGGCCAGATCTAAAGCTCATCTCTCCTGTTTCCAGGAACCTTCGTGTCCTTCTATTTAAGCCCTGAGAGGACATGTGTCCCAGTGGCCTCTTGTATCCATCGCATATATGACTGACTTAGAGTTCCCCAGAGGACCATTTAAAATTAGGACTCATCCAGCTTGGCTTTCTGGGTGTAGGGTCATATTTTGCAGCCCCCCTGACTTTCTTCTTCCCTCGTTTCCCCACCAGAAGGGAGAGCGTGTGCCGTGGTGTTCGACTGCAAGTTCATCGAGACCTCTGCAGCTGTCCAGCATAACGTCAAGGAGCTGTTTGAAGGCATTGTGAGGCAGGTCCGCCTCCGGCGGGACAGCAAGGAGAAAAATGAGCGGCGGCTGGCCTACCAGAAGAGGAGGGAGAGCATCCCCAGGAAAGCCAGGCGCTTCTGGGGCAAGATCGTGGCCAAAAACAACAAGAACATGGCCTTCAAGCTCAAGTCCAAATCCTGCCATGACCTCTCTGTGCTCTAGGCATCCGGAGTCATCCAATGTCCCCCAGTGGACATCACTGAAGGCCATTGGGACCCATAATCTATATTAGATTGGATTCTTAAGTATTGTTAGATGTGGCTTGCCCCGTTGTTAGCTGGGAACTAACGTGCTAGGCGGATGGGCAGCAAAATGCATGAGAAATGAAAGAGCTTTGTGAAGACTCAGTATTTATTTACAGGAAAAGCCTGACCTTTGCTGCTTGAACACCCAAGACTCATTAGGGGACATGGTTGGTGTTCACATGTGTTTCCTCTCTCCTTTGGCTAGTAGAGAATTGAAGCCTACAAAATAATGCCTAGACAAGAATTTTTCATTATTAAAATTTTGCCTGGTGTTCTGTTATGTGAATTTGAGGCCGATCAGTGGGTCATAAACAAATACAGGAAAGCCATCAAAGGAATTTTTCAAAGGAGGGAGAACTTCTTTCTCTGTACCTTATATTTGTGGAGCTAAGACTGCAGAACTGGGTTCATCACGGTCATCACTGTTATTGCTCCATGAAGCTGTGAAAAGAAACGATGGACTTGCTGGAAACTAAAGCTTAGTAAACAATTTTTGTTCAGTGCCCACAGTCAGGGGTCCAGAAGTGTATAGAATTGGGAACTGCTACATGTACCGCTAATGGGTTCAAAAATTATATCTTTACTACTGTTGTCTTATAATTTTTTATTTAAAGGAAAATTATTTTAATCAAATTCTATTTAGTCAAACCACATTTTATGTTGCAGTATTTTTTAAATCATAGGGCCATCATAAAAAGATATTTTTAAAATCTAAATTATTGAGAACCTGGAGTGCAAAATACCAAATTTTTAAATATAATCGAAGGTCTGAAGTTTTATAAAACACAAAACATAAATACTTCCAGCATTTTGGGTTGACCCTTTTATGCCACAGCTCTGCTCTATTTATTATTATTTTGCAAAATAACAACCATTTTAACATTTGATAAAGCATATTTATGAACATGTTTCTTAATAAGAAAAATGCCCATTTTTATTACCATTTTCTATCTTTTTCAGAATATTCAAGTTTTTACCTATATGTCTTATAATAAAATAAATAAAATCTTTGAAAAAAAAGGCATTCCGAAATGTTTTTCCTCCCGACTCAAGATGATCATGATCATTTTGATGTAGCTTCTAGAGCAAGCACATTATAAAGAAACATACCTATTATTTTATTTCTTCTCTTCATTGGCAAGAGCCCAGTCATCATCTGTTTTAAAGAGTATCCCTGACATCTCTCCTTTGACATGTGATTCACAATAATGCAAAGTGATTTTTGGCTGATACAGTTAGCAAGTATTTGAGGTCATGTAAATGCCAAGTTATAGGAAAAGCAAGATTGACCTTTACTTTGGTCTGGCAAAATTCCTGACTCAACAGATGGGCTTTGCTTTGCTCCCCGAAGGCTCATGGTCCTAAGCTTGAGTAAAGCACTAGAGGAAATTATAAAGGATTAGGGGGGAGAAAAAGGAAACTGGTGATTTTCAGCCTGCAAGGCTTTTAACCAAGGTCTCCTCCCTGACATTTTTACAGCTGGACATTAACACGTGGCTGCTTTCCAGTGGTGCTGTGTAGCCCTTCTGCTTCAAGGGTGGGACTTCCTGCTGTTCCCCATTCACACCTCCGGCACCCCCAGCACGCTCTTGCTCTCTCAACTCCCTATCTTTCTGAGTTTGTAATCAGACACACACTAGTAGTGACAATCAAGGGATCTTGCATATTGCCCAAAGCGACACAGTTTTATAAGGTGTCTCTCTCTATTTTGTTGGCCCTTTCTCCTCCTTTTTCCAAGTTGGGAGCAAAGGTTCCCATCTCCGCACTTTGCATCTTTGAATTGGTCGAGGAAACAGTACAGAGGGAGGTGATAAGAGTAAAGATGCAGGTTTTACGGGCCTGGGATGAATCCTGGCTGTGCCATTTAACATGTGTGTCTTTGGAGTAGTTAAAGTTTGAAGCTTCTTGACTATTAGTTTCTCATCTGCAAATGGGGTTGCTAATAATACCTACCTTGGAAGGTTGTGAGATGGATGTCTTTCAGTCTGCCGTACCGTAAAGAGCTCGAGAGACGGCAGTTTTCATTGTCACACATCTTCCATTCTGCATCAGTTAGTTAGTTTTATATGTCTGGAAACTCAAAATCAGGGGCCACTATGTCTTTTCCTTTTCATTTCTTTACTCTCTGCAATACACTGCTTTGTGTATATTGAAGCTTCTTATAGCGTTTCTTCTTGCACGGTTCCTCTCAGTGGCCCCACGAGGTTGACAGGACATTTTACAGCAAACAAGTCCAGGGGGATATTAGTTCAGATGTGAAATGTCTGGGCTAGGACTGGGTTCCAGATGGAACTCGTTTGCATCTTCTAGTATCCAAAACCATTTCCTATACACACAGCTCTTTTCGTCCTCATGGACCATCCCCACACACACCACACACACACCACACACACACACCCCTCTACACAGCACACCCATATAGCATACACATACGGCAAACACAGTACACATATATCCCACAGCTTTTCAATCTGGTTTCATCACTGTGGATGTGTGACCAGGAGGAACTTGCTTGTCCTCTCAGCCTCAGTTTTCCCATCTGTGACGTGGGGATGACAATATCACCTACTTCACAGTGTCGTGGTGAGAATAACGTGAGACCGACAAAAGTTCTCGCCCCAAGAGAAGTCCCACGACTTCTCCAACGCAGCATTCTCGCCTTCATTCGCTCACACCTCCTTTAGATTTTACTGGGCACCCAGGCACCATCAGGTACCGGGAATATAGTGATGACTAAAGACGTTGTCCTGGTCCTCAGAGTAAAGCTGACTGTCCCATAAAGCCAGAGAAGGTGGCATTAGAGATGGGAAGAAAATGAACTGTGGGAGGATTATACCTGGAAGGCACTAGATTTGCTGCCATTAGATAAAATTCAAATGAAAGAAAAATATTATTATTATTGTTGCTGTTGTTGTTGCGGTACGCAGGCCTCTCACTGCTGTGGCCTCTCCCGTTGCGGAGCACAGGCTCCGGACACGCAGGCTCAGAGGCCATGGCTCACGGGCCCAGCCGCTCCACGGCATGTGGGATCTTCCCGGATCGGGGCACGAACCCGCGTCCCCTGCATCGGCAGGCGGACTCTCAACCACTGCGCCACCAGGGAAGCCCAAATTGGGCTATTTTTAAAAATTCCATTTTGGGGAATTAGGAGCACTGGAGAAAAGTTGGATTTTAAGCATCCTACATTTTCGCTCAGTACATGAACTACTCAATACAGGGAACAAGGCAAATAAAATCACTTGGCAAAATCCATGGAGTGCCTGCCTGCTTGTGCAAAGGTGCTGTGGAGAATACACGGCGGGAGAAGGCAGTCTCGCCCTTAAGAAGCTTATGATATAGTTATGACATATTGGTGGGAGGGGGACACGATGTGAATGAGGACAACTGCACAAATAACTAGAATATGACATAGAAGATAAGAAGGGGCCATGGAGGCATGTGAAGTAAGGTGGTTGGAGCTTAGACGGGAAAAAGAATTCCTTGCTTGGCTGGTGCAATCCTGGAATGCTTCTTGGAGGAAGTGGCATTGAGCTTCATCTTGAAGGCTACTCAAGATTTCCACAGGTAAGATTGGTTAAAAGAAAGAAAAATGGATAAGCTGGCCTATGTAAAGAAAATAACATAAGCAAGGGCAGAGAGGCAGGAAAGAGAAAAATCTGTTGAGAAAAATAAAAGAAGTCCAATTTGACCAGGAGCTTCCTGGAAGGTGGTTATGTAAATGGTTAAATATGTGAGGCTCGGAATCAGAAAAATGTAGTTTCATGTTCTTACTTGTTAGGCGTAGTGGGTTGAATTGTGCTCCCCCAAAATCCATGTCTACCTCAAAATGTGACCTTATTTGGAAATAGAGTCTTCGTAGAGGTGTACTTAGTTAGGGATCTTGAGACGAAATCATTCTGGATTTGTGGTGGGCCCTAAATCCAATCAGTGATGCCTTTATAAGAGAAAAGAGAGGGAGACAGATCTGGACACAGAAGAGACACGTAGGGATGAAGGCCACATGAAGATGAACGCAGGGATTGGAGTGAGGCAATTGCAAGCAAGCAACACCAAGGAATGTCTGGCACAACCAGAAGCTGCAGAGGGAAGGAAGGATTCTCCCCTAAAGCATTCTGAGGAATTATGGCTCTGCTGACATCGTGATTTTAGACTTTTAGCCTCCAGAACTGCAAGAGAATACATTTCTGTTGTTTTAAGCCACCAAGTTTATGGTAACATCAGTAACCCTAGGAAATGAAATACGCTGGGTTATTTAGGGCAACTTAGCCTCTATAAGCCTCAATTTCTTCATCTGAAAAACGAGGATAATACCCATCTCAAAGGATTATCACGAGGATTAAATGTAAAGCGCGAGAGTGACTAACCAGGAAGATAAGAGGGGAGCAGTCATAGACTACGTCAATTTTTCAGGCTGAGAAGTTTGGACTTGGTTCAGAAGGCAATGCAGTTTTTGAATATTGCCGAATAGGGTGTGACAGATGAGTGGCGCCGCTTCAGTACGTGCCCCAGGAGAGCTGACCTGGCAGGAACCGAGAGGCACAAGACCATCCCCTCCCCGCAAGGAGACCGTGAGGAATCCTCAGGAACACCTGGCCTAGCGTACCGAGTACTGTGCCCTGGGCAGAGGGAAGGAAGCCGTCCAGCAGGAGAAGCATCGATGTGTCCCTTGGATTTATGAGTACACATATCTGGCAGGGTTCAAAGTTTTGTACAAGGAGTGCTCCCAACGCGGTCAGGCCTGATACCTAAATAGCCAGACAGCAATGCAAATGAGGGAGAGAGAAAGATAGCAGAACGGGGCGGGCACAGGTGTCAGCTGAGGCCCTGGGTTACAAGATTATACCGGAGTAAGGGGGAGGATTCCGACTTTGTGACTGCCTAGGAAAGAGCCACAGTACGAGAAACCCGAGACCATCAGTAATGGTCCAGTTTAACTCCTGAAGCTCTGAGGAAGTAAATGTTATACACCTGCTTGCCCTGTCATGTGACTAGGGAAAAGGATGGAAACCAAGGGCTTGAGGAGTGCTGTTGCACACACACGTGACTCTGCATGAGTGTGCGTGTGTGTGCCTGTATGTGTGCCGGTGCGTAAGTGTATGTGTGTATGTGTGTTGAGGGGCAGAGGTGGAAAGGAGAGGGCTCACAGCTAAGGGAGTAGAGCACTGCAAGTAGAATAACTTCAGAAGTTAACTAGAGGGCTTCCCCGGTGGCGCAGTGGTTGAGAGTCCGCCTGCCGATGCAGGGGACACGGGTTTGTGCCCTGGTCCGGGAAGATCCCACATGCCGCGGAGCGGCTGGGCCCGTGAGCCGTGGCCGCTGAGCCTGCGCGTCCAGAGCCTGTGCTCCGCAACGGGAGAGGCCACGACAGTGAGAGGCCCACGTACCGCAAAAAAAAAAAAAAAAAAGTCAACTAGACTCTCATCTTGCTCCACTTTCCAGTGTTTTCCCAAAATGCTGCTGCTGTCAGTGGTCTGTCTTACTTCAGCATCTATCAAGGAAACTGAGTATTTATGAGGTGTGTGCCCTTTCAGAAACTCAAGATGATTTGTAACTTGTTTGCTGAGGTCGTGGTCAAATAAGTGGAGACAAAAGTGAACCTGCATCTTTTGTGGTGCTGGTGTTTTTAACCACTTGCTCCGAAGTAGAGAAGCGACCTCTTCCTGTCAGGCTTTCGGAAACGTGGAAATTCAGGCGGCCTGAGATGTACTCGATCTAGCATCACCCAGAGCCCTCACGGTCGTTGTTTGACTTGCAGAAATCTGGCTGCCTTGTGGGTAATTTGAAACAGTCTTGAAGGGCACTTTCTTGGAGGGTATTTGTAATTTTAGCTACATACACATACACATACACATATACATACCTTCCTACCTATATATGCATGTATATGTACACACACACACACATTTACAGCAACCTCATTTGAAGAGAAACCATAATTGTAATACCGATGGCAGATGTTTTAAAATAAATATCTGATGAGGGAACTATAACCCTCACGTGAATATTGGCAAAAGGTACCTTATCAGGACTACCACAGACACAAAGACACAAAGCATGTTGTGAATATCAGAGAATGGGCAAGGCAGAGCTGTGAGGCCTGCAATTCGATAGTCGGTTAGCTTTTATTTGATTAAAAAACATAGTCGGGGGCTTCCCTGGTGGCGCAGTGGTTGAGAATCTGCCTGCCAATGCAGGGAACACGGGTTCGGGCCCCGGTCTGGGAGGATCCCACATGCCGTGGAGCAACTGGGCCCGTGAGCCACAACCACTGAGCCTGCGCGTCTGGAGCCTGTGGTCCGCCACAAGAGAGGCCCCGACAGTGAGAGGCCCGTGCGCGGCAATGAAGAGTGGCCCCCGTTTGCCACAACTAGAGAAAGCCCTCGCCCAGAAATGAAGACCCAACACAGCCAAAAATAAATAAATAATTAATTAAAAAACAAACAAAAACACAGTCAGATATACTTGAAAGCAGTACTTTCTTTTTTTTTGTAAGCATCAGGTTGGACAAGGCAATGAGGTAGAAGTGAAAATCCTATTAAAAAAAAATCCAAAGGAAATTGCCTGTCATTCATCTGTTTGATTGTAAGATGGAGCTGGTGGCTGGCCATAGTGTGTTACAATATTTGGAAACAGCACTGTGAGGAACTTGGATTATTTGGGGAATGATTGGGCAAAAGGAATTCTGAGCTGAGGTGAAAAAATAAGTGAAAACAGGACCTTCAGAGGTCTTTCAGACAAGACCTGCCACATTGTGAATGTACCACCTGGGGAAGCAGGCCGGCAGCTGGGTGGTCGTCCCACGTGCACTTTCACCCAGCATTGCAAGAGGGCACTTTTTAACTGTCCTGCATGCATTACCGGAGACATGGCCAAGAAGATGTCGTCCATAAGGATGTTGGTAGCTAACTGTTATGACTTTGCTGACTTAACATTTGTTAATGCAGTACACAGTGCTGGATGGTGAACCCCAGTCAACAACAGACCGCAAGACGAAGCGAAATAGAGAAGTTTATTACTCACAGGTCCTGGAGGAAGCACAGCGTGCCTTGAGGGGCCACACAGGGAGGTCCAGGCAGGGTGCAGACAGAGTGGCTGGACCTGCCTTTATTAAGATTCCTGGATGGAGGGCTCTGGGGTTCTTGGGGCAAGGCTGGATGGGTCAATTCAAACAAAAGAGCGGGAGTTTTGGTAAGCTCCAAGGCGGTCTTATCTAATGGGTGCAGGGAGACTGTGCTCACAGGGCTACTGGGAAAGCCACATCAGGGACTTACATTTGCTTATGACTCTGTGGGCTATCTAGGCATGCACTTGCATGAGGGGGGTCGTGCCAGTTTAAGGCCTCCCACAGGTCACTTGGCCAAATAAAATGGATGCAGAGGCAGCAATACCCCGGAGCAGAGTAGCTTAGCCAAACTCTGGACACGAATGTTTACTGAGCTCTCTTGGTCCCACGGCAGTACACGCAGACATTTTGCCTCCAAAAGATGACTCCAGGTTAGAGGTTGAGATGGCCTAGGATGGCAGAGGGCCTCCTTTTGGCACAGAGAGAAAATGAGACCCCGATAAGTGCGATTTTCTCAGTGACCCAGTTGGGCCAGCACTCAGGTTTCCTGATCCCAGTTCAATGCTCTTTCCACAAGAGTAACTGCCCTGCCACCTTAGTTGAAAGACTTAGATACAGGTCTTGGCTTTGCTAAGTATTAGGGAGCCTCAAAATCCTCATACGTAAAATAAGAAAAATGATACCAACCTCAGTGTTTTTAAGATGACGGAATGAGATAAGTAAAAGCGCTTTGCAATCTCTAAAAGGTCTTAAAATCTCTACAACGTTATTAAAGTGCTTTGCACGTATGAGGTGGCCTTAGGGCTTGTTTGCCCATCAATGGCTTCAACAGTGTTTGAGGGAAAATCACTGGTGTCAGTCTGACTGGCACGTGGAGAAGATCTTCCAGAGTAGGTGGGTCTCTCGGTGCCCACCCACAGCGGATTGCCCACCCCCGGTGTAGACACTCACCTACTTTGCTGACATATTGGACTGGCCTTGATCACTGTCCCTTGGAATGTCTAAAGCCAGTTAAAAAACATTAGCAGTTGGGGAAATGCCAATGCTATCTCTTCTGGCAGCAAAAGGAGAGAACTTGTAATTTGATTTTCTTTATTGTGTCTAGTCTCTGTACAGACTGGGAAATGAGAAATGCTATTTTAGGTGTGGAAGATGAGGACGACTGACTTGTAAAAACAATCAGATTGATAGTGACCTTGTCCATTTACCCGCTTTTAGGTGGAACAGTGTTCCACCCAACAGATAATTGAGACCCTAGGGTTTCATAGGTGCTTCGGGTTCTAACTGTGAGTATAGGAAAGAAGACAGAAGTGGACACATGGAATCCACCCCCTTTATGAGAAGGAAGATGCAGACTGTACAGCCGTGTGAGAGGGTGGCTGAAAAGATGAGATGAACCGAGAGGAAGCTGGGTTCTGAGTCCATCTGCCTGGGTTTGAATCCTGGCTCCACCTGTTCCCAGCTCGGTAACTTGGGCAAGTAACAATCTTTCTCAGGCTCAGTTTTGTCATCTGAAGGAAGAAATTGAACAAATGAATTAAGATTATCTACTTCTCAGGTTTTTGCAGGGAATAGTGGGAAAGTGCATAAAAAGTGCAGCTCCTGACACATGATGAAAGCTTTTAGTGATGTTTAATTATTTTCTTTATTCAAAAAAAAACCAAGAGCCTTCAGAGACTAGTCTTAGGAGGGAAGTCTGGAAGTAGGGAGGGGCTGTCTAACAAGAGACTGTCCTACTCTGTTATTGTAAATTCTCATTTTCCCATTGGGCATTCAATACAATTCTGATGGGTAATCCAGCCTGAATGCCCTGCCCAAAAAGTGGACCAAACTCTCTGCCAAAAGAGTTCCCCTTAGCAGCTGAGAACAGGCTAAAAATTTCAAAAAGCCTTTAGTAAGTTCTGAGGTTGCTAAGTAGCCTGTGTTCTGCATGTAAACAGAGGCGGAGGGAATTAGCTCGCAGTCCCTGAGGATGTATGTGGGGGGCATATTGTCTCAGCCCTCTTGCCTGGATTTCTTGTTTCCAAGCTTCCAATCCTCCAAAAGAGGATTCCCTAAGTTCCCAGACTCAGGAACTACCGCCTAGATATCTTGACATCAAGTTCCAGAGAAGCAGACGCCTCCTCTGCTCTCTGCTGTTTAGTGTTTTCCGTCTTAATCCTAGTTTACTGAGTGAGATACAGGCATCTTCCCTCCCTAGATGCCTGGCCCGATGTGTCTCTTCCTCATGTTAGGTGAGATTCTTGCCTTACTGCAATGTGGGGTTTTATCTTTTAAGGTCCAGCCTCCATGCCACATGCCAGCGTTTCCCATAGTGTGATCTCTGGTCCCTTGCACTCTGTGGTATTCAAGTGAGTTACGGTGAAAAGGGAGAATTCCACGGTCAAATGTATTCAGGGAAAATTAAGCTATAGAAAGTAAAATAGGCTTCTTTTAAAAAAATTGTAGTAAAATATACAGACCATTTACCATTCTACCCACTTTTAAGTGTAGATTTCAGTGGCATTAGGCATATTCATATTGTTGTGTAACCATCACTGCTATTCAGCTCCAGAACTTTTAATCTTTCCCAACTATCCATTAAACACTAACATCCATTCCCCTTCCCCCAGGCTCCTGGCAACCACCATTCTGCTTTCTCTCTCTATGAATTTGATTATTCCAGGTGCCTCAGATAAGTGGAATCATATAGTATTCGTCCTTTTGTGACTGGCTTGTTTCACTTAGCATAAGGTTTTCAGGATTCATTCACACTGCAGCATGTGTCAGATTCACATTCCTTTTTAAGGCTGAATAATATTCCATTGAATGTGTCCACAAATGTATTCCACATTTTTTTATCCATTCATCTATCAAGACACTTGGATTGCTTGTACCTTTTGATTATAATGAAAAATACCGTCATGAACATGGGTGTACAAATATCTGTTAGAGTCTCTGTTTTCAATTCTTTTGAGAATATACCCAGAAATGGAATTGCTCAATCTTTTAGGATTTCTATTTTTAATTTTTTGAGAAATCTCTATACCATTTTCCACAGCGGCTGCACCATTTTACATTCCCACCAGCAATGAATGTACAAGTGTTCTGATTTCTCCACATTCTTCCCAACACTTCCTATATTCGGTTTTTTTTTTTTTTGGTAACAGTCATCCTATTAGATATGAAGCGATATATCAATGTGGTTTTGATTTGCATTTCCCTAATGATTAGTGATGTTGAGTGTCTTTTCATGTTCTTACTGGCCACTTATATACTGTCTTTGGAGGAATGTCTATTCAAGTCCTTTGCTGATTTTTTTTTTTTTTTTTGTGGTACGCGGGCCTCTCACCACTGTGGCCTCTCCCGTTGCGGAGCACAGGCTCTGGACGCGCAGGCTCAGCAGCCATGGCTCACGGGCCCAGCCACTCCGTGGCATGTGGGATCTTCCCGGACTGGGGCACGAACTCGTGTTCCCTGCATCGGCAGGCGGACTCTCAACCACTGCGCCACCAGGGAAGCCCCTTTGCTGATTTTTTATTGGGTTTTCTTGTTGTTGTTGAGCTGTGGGAGTTCTTTATATATTCTGGGTATTAATCCCTCGTTAGACATATGATTTGCAAATATTTTCTCCCATTCCATGAGTTGTCTTTTTACTTTGCTTATGGTGTCCTTTGATGCACAAACATTTTAAATTTTGATGAAGTCCAATTTACCTATTTTTTCTTTTGTTGCCTGTGCTTTTGGTGTCATATCCAAGAAATTGTTACCAAGCCAGTTTCATTTGCCTGACATGCAGCCAGCCAAATGTAGAAATAGAGAGGTTTGCAGCAGAGAAAGTGTTTATTCACAAGGCAGCCAAGTGAGGAGATGGGAGAACAAGTCTCAAATCCACTCCCCAAAGGTGAGGGCCTTGGGATATTTATGGTGTAAGGAAGTGAGGTGGTCTGAGGAATGGGGAAAGATGATTGGAGGCAAGCAAAAGGTAAAGTAACTGGTGTTCTGTGGCATATCTGAGTTATATGCTTCTTCATGGGATGCACGTTCAGGAAGTGGCAGCATTAGCATGATCTAAGGGTGGAGTTTGGGGCCCTCTAACATCAAAAGTCATCCGTCAAACACTCACGCAGTCCCAGCTGGATGGCTGGTCATCAAAATCGGTTTGATCTGGGCAAGACTAGCTCCATGTTCCTGAAAAACAACTTCAACAGCTGTTACTGTTGAGGACCATACATCAGAGGCGTTATCTATAGGGGACAGTTAAAGGAGTCTTGTGATATATCGTCTAAGCTCCATGAAGCTTGGAGGGTATGCAATTTGCAAGAACAGTTAAGGTGAGCTTGATCAGTGAAGGCAGGTTACAGCATATTATTTATTAAGCAAGTTATGGTTTAAGAGTTCTGATGACTGCCTTTGGTTTCAAAATCCTTGCGGAATCCAATGTTATGAAACTTTTCTTCTATGTTTTTTTCTAAGAGTTTTATAGTTTTAACTCTTATGTTTGGGTCTTTGATCTATTTTGAGTTAAGTTTTGTATGTGGTATAAGGTAAGGGTACAACTTCATATATATATATATATAATTTTGCATGTGGGAAATAGGCTTCTTGCATCACCTAGAATTCATTGGTTGCAAGCAACTGAAACTGAGATAGGCTGATTATTGGTATAATTCTAGATAGTTCATAGGAATTAAGGGAAGCTCTGAATGGTAAAATCTCTGGAAGTACAGAATATGGCAATGATTTAGGAATCTTAGTAACAGGAACTCATGGACTGTTTCTAATGATGCTGTGATATGAGAGACTTAGCTCCAAAAATCTTGCATGTGTCATATTTGGCTGGGAGGCCTGTAAGTGGAAGTGTGTGTGTGTGTGTGTGTGTGTGTGTGTGTGTGTATTGAGGATGAGGTAGCATTGTTACTGAATTATCTCAACAAGCCCAGATGAAATGCAGGGTTTGGGTGGGTGGAAGGGAGAGAGGGAGTGATTCTCCAAAGGAAAACCAGAATGAGGTTACAAAAGGAAGTGGGAAGGGGTACTGGCTAGGCCAAACAATAAATACTTGCTACTTTATACTGAAAACTTTCTCAGAAGCTGACTGCTAATGAATACATTGTGAATCTCAAGGAGGCAGGAATAGAATATGGAATGTTTCCCATATCTATTTGTCTAAGATACTCTTAAGTGCATCTTACAGGATTGATGTTCCATAGAACATGTTTTGGGAAATGCTCTCATATGCTAGTAAAAATAGCTCTGTACTTGTACAATAGCAAGTTCAATCCAGGTTGACTCTTTTCTTCAGTGGGTAAATTAGACACAGCTACATAAAGAGCAAGGACACATACATTCATGTCACATACATCCAAGCACTGAGCTGAAGTGGGTCTGGACTTCCCAAGTTCGTGCTGGGAAGCTAGGGGTCAGATTCAAGTAATCCTCTTTCATAAACTCACAGATTTAATGATGACTTCACATAAGCCAAGCAGAAAAACAGTTCACAAAATTTTTTTGGTGTACATATTATCTATGTGATGGGAATACGTTTCTCTGTGACACTGAGATGTGAGAAATGATACATTTCTGTATTTTTAAAAATAAAATTAAATCTTAGTTCAGTACTTTCTCAGCAGGGCTGGTCTTTTTTGGGAGACCACCACTCCTTTGGCTTATTCATGATACTATGGGACTTATTCAAGGCCCAAACAGCTGGTCTCTAGGGAATGGTTATCTTCATCACTGTTCTGCTTTCTGATACACAGTAACTCCACTACGTGTTGATCCCCCATGTATTGGGCACTGACGCTCTAGGTGGCCTCCTGAGATGCCCCCACCACAGTGCTCTTCACCCCTGACCTCATACCTGGCATAGGGCTCTCAGTGTGGCTTCCCAAATCTCTTAGGATTGGCTTTTGCAGGCACCCATGAAGCCAAACCCAAACTCAAGTCCTTTTGTGTGTGGAGTGGCACAGTGGAATGCTGGGGTAGACCTGCAGAAGCCCCCTCTCTTTCCCAGGATCTGGGATTCCAATCCCATTTGACACTGAGCCATTTCTCTTTCTTACTTCAAAGCATGAACACCTCCGTCTCCTCCTCCTCTGTCACTTAGTGATCCAGCACTTGGGGTAAGGGGAGTGTAGCCCAGCAATCAAACTTCAGTCTCCTGAGACTTTTGAAGATCCCAGGGCTCTGTCCCCAGAGGTTCTGATTCAGTTCCAGAGTGGTGGGGCCCAGAATAAACTCCCAGGAGAGTCTGATTCAGCAGGTCTTCTGACCATACTTTATGGGCACTGGCCTAGATCTGGAGACAAAAGCCTGACAAGACTCCTCGCGGTGGAAAGATCTCAGTCTTTTGAGATGCCATAGTTGGTCTCCTAGTTTCCAAAAATGGACAGCATGCTTCTAAAGTAGCAACATACAACCAATATGGTTCAATTTCCATATCCTCATTGAATTTGCCATGACTCACCTCTGTAGAGCTGTATTTTGGAAATCCCTGTGAACAGAGAGAAGAGTGTCTCGCTATTGTGGCCTGGTAGGTCCTGGCAGGACCTTGGCCAGGTGCCTGGTTTGCTAACTCTTGATGTCTGACAGGCTGTGGGCTTGAAGTGATAGGAAGCAGATCAACGTGGGGGATGGACAGGGGCCTGTGTTCACGGGCATGGCTTGTCTTCCCCAGGGCACAATTGTGAATCCGCCATTAATCTGGGATCCTTTGTGACTTTCAGAATGGTCAGAATGGGTGCCTTTTTATTTTGTTGCCAGCGCCTCTTCTTCCTGCTTCTCCAAATTCCATGCACACATCCGTATTTCTATTGTTTCACAAATCCTGGTGTTTGAGAAATGAATGGCTGTCCAGCAGGACTGTAGTAACCCCCTCAGCTCAGGGAAGGAGGGAATGATGTTTTCTTTTGGTGTTGTTTGTTTTTTGCATTAGTAATTTTGTATTTGTTTTCTTTTTTTTTTAAATTAGTTGTCTATTTTATACATATTAGAGTATACATGTCAATCCCAATATCCCAATTCATCCCACCACCACCCCCCACTTTCTTCTCTTGGAGTCCATACATTTGTTCTCTACATCTGTGTCTCTATTTCTGCCTTGCAAATCAGTTCACCTGTACCATCTTTGTAGATTCCACATATATGTGTTAATATATGATATTTGCTTTTCTCTTTCTGACTTACTTCACTCTGTATGACAGTCTCTAGGTCCATCCACGTCTCTACAAATGACCCATCTTCATTCCTTTTTATGGTTGAGTAATATTCCATTGTATATATGTACCACATCTTCTTTATCCATTCAACTGTTGATGGGCATTTAGGTTGCTTCCATGACCGTGCTATTGTAAAGAGTGCTGCAATGAACAATGGGGTGCATATGTCTTTTTGAGTTATGGTTTTCTCAGGGTATATGCCCAGTAGTGGGATTGCTGGGTCATATAGTAATTCTATTTTTAGTTTTTTTTTTTTTTTTTTTTGCAGTATGCAGGCCTCTCTGTTGTGGCCTCTCCCGTCACGGAGCACAGACTCCGGACGCGCAGGCTCAGTGGCCATGGCTCACAGGCCCAGCCACTCTGCGGCATGTGGGATCCTCCCGGACCGGGGCACAAACCCGTGTCCTCTGCATCGGCAGGCGGACTCTCAACCACTGCACCACCAGGGAAGCCCTATTTTTAGTTTTTTAAGGAACCTCTATACTGTTCTCCATAGTGTCTGTATCAATTTACATTCCCACCAATAGTGCAAAAGGGTTCCATTTTCTCCACACCCACTCCAGCATTTGTTGTTTGTAGATTTTCTGATGATGCCCATTCTAACTGGTGTGAGGTGATACCTCATTGTAGTTTTGATTTATATTTCTCTAATAATTAGCGATCTTTTCATGTGCCTCTTGGCCATCTGCATGTCTTCTTTGGAGAGATCTCTATTTAGGTCTTCTGCCCATTTTTGGATTGGGTTGTTTGTTTTCTTAATATTGAGCTACATGAGCTGTTTATATATTTTGGAGATTAATCCTTTGTCTGTTGATTCTTTTGCAAATTTTTCTCACATTCTGAGGGTTGTCTTTTCATCTTGTTTATAGTTTCCTTTGCTGTGCAAAAGGTTTTAAGTTTCATGAGGTCCCATTTGTTTATTTTCGTTTTTATTTCCATTACTCTAGGAGGTGGATCAAAAAAGATCTTGCTGTGATTTATGCCAAAGAGTGTTCTTCCTATGTTTTCCTCTAAGAGGTACATAGTGTCTGGTCTTACATTATATCTTTAATCCATTTTGAGTTTATTTTTGTGTATGGTGTTAGGGAGTGTTCTAATTTCATTCTTTTACATGTAATTTCATTCCTTTTACATGACCAGGAATGATGTTTGTTAATTCCAAAACTTAAAGCCAGGTGGTAGGTGATTCAGGGCTCTCTGAAGCTGGGTTTCAGAAGGCAGAAATCAGGGCTTTGCTGGGAGCCTCTCAAGGCTTGGATCAGCCTTGCTTCTCAGAGGGTCAGGTTTGAGGATGAATGACCCGCATGCCACGTGCAATAAGCTGGGATGAATGAGAATGTGCAGTGGGAATATTCTTGGTAATGAGGATGGTGTTTTCTAGAATGTGAACCACGAGGCAGGACACTGGAGGCCTGGGACAAGCTTCAGCTCTTCCACAAATGTCTCATCACCTCTATGCTTCAGGATATTTTCCTCTAGAAAGTAAGGAGGGTTGGGCTAAATCTATTAATTCAAAAGTAAATGTTTACTGAGCTTTGATGATGCACCAGGCTGTGTGCTAGAGGGATGTGACATTAAATAAAGCCTGATGCATGGTCTTGTGATGATGCTTTCCAAGGTCTCCTGACGCTCCTGCATTCTGTGAGTCTATAAATGATGCCTACTCATGGCAGACCTTGAACACTGTGTTTTCACATGCATTATCATGACTGCACTGTGAGATGTGTCATCCTTCCCACTGCATGGGGGTCAAGTGTCTTGTCTAAGGAGACACAGCTATGAAGCAGCAGAACTGGATTTGAATCCTGATTTTCCAGTGTGTCCCATTGTCCCCTCTCCCCTTACTGCCACCCTGTGATTTTCCTGACTTAAAGGTTCAAAGTAAGGAGGAGTAAACTGGATGTGAGTGAAGACTGGATGGATCCTTATGGTGGGTGGCTGGTAATTGGAGAACTAATTGCCAATTGATAGCTGACCCTCCAGGCCCTGGATTTTAATTATCATGTAAGCAGCCATGATAAGCTTAGACTCATTCATTGGCAAAAGGAAGTGTGTGGGATGTGCAGAGGTTTCAGAGGGACCTTTAAGGTAACCAACAGCTCAAGTGGAGTAAGCAGAACAGCCTAGAGATGAGTCTGCAAGCTGCAGGGCCCTAGGAGAGGGGGCTCTGACAGCCGGTGAAGTCAACATTGCATGACAGATGCTAATGGACAAAGGTCATGGCCTCCATGGAGATGGGCATGAGGCATGCTCTGTGTCACTCACAGGCTTGCCCAGAAACCCAGGGACCCGAACCAAGTTGTCACCAGAGCCGCCCTCCTATAAAATACATGATTAATTATGATAAAATCTTCTTAAAAATGTAAGGCTCCAAGCTGGGTTTGCAATTAGCATGAAGAGACGGTGCTTCACATTCAATTAATTTTTATCTGACCTGCCTGATCTCCTGCAGCAAAGCTTGGCCACTGCCTTAAGGATTACATTCTCTGCCAGGGCCAGGGGGAGCTGCAGGTGGGGGTCCTTCCAGACTGGAGAGTGTATTTGTGAGGTGTGCAAACCGATCAGATGGGAGAATAATGAGATTCACTGTCCTCTCCCCTCCACCCCCCCACCCCCTGGAAACCTGGGGAAGTAAAATCGAGCCTGTTCTTTTGGAATTTGAAAGACAAATCAGGTGGCACAGTTTTTTCAAGAAAGCATATTTTTTCAATAGATGCAGAAAAAGTTTTTGACAAAATTCAACACCCATTTATGATAAAAACTCTCCAGAAAGTGGGCATAGAGGGAACCTACCTCAACATAATAAAGGCCATATACAACAAACCCACAAAAAACATCATTCTCAATGGTGAAAAACTGAAAGCATTTCCTCTAAGATCAGGAACGAGACAAGGATGTCTACTCTCACCACTATTATTCAACATAGTTTTGGAATTCCTAGCCACAGCAATCAGAGTAGAAAAAGAAAGAAAAGGAATACAAATTGGAAAAGAAGAAGTAAAACTGTCACTGTTTGCAGATGACATGATACTATACATAGATAATCCTAAAAATCCCACCAGAAAACTACTAGAGCTAATCAATGAATTTGGTAAAGTAGCAGGATACAAAATTAATGCACAGAAATCTCTTGCATTCCTATACACTAATGATGAAAAATCTGAAAGAGAAATTATGGAAACACTCCCATTTACCATTGCAACACAAAGAATAAACTACCTAGGAATAAACCTACCTAGGGAGACAAAAGACCTGTATGCAGAAAACTATAAGACACTGATGAAAGAAATTAAAGATGATACCAACAGATGGAGAGATATACCATGTTCTTGGAGTAGAAGAATCAATACTGTGAAAATGGCTATACTACCCAAAGCAATCTACAGATTCAATGCAATCCCTATCAAGTTATCATTGGCATTTTTTATGGAACTAGAACAAATCATCTTAAAATTTGTATGGAAACAAAAAAGACCCTGAATAGCCAAAGCAGTCTTGAGGGAAAAAAACGGAGCTGGAGGAATCAGACTCCCCGACTCCAGACTATACTACAATGCTACAGTAATCAAGACAATATGGTACTGGCACAAAACCAGAAACATAGATCAATGCAACTGGATAGAAAACCCAGAGATAAACCCACACACCTATGGTCAACTAATCTATGACAAAGGAGGCAAAGATATACAATGGAGAAAAGAGAGTCTCTTCAATAAGTGGTGCTGGGAAAACTGGACGGCTACATGTAAAAGAATGAAATTAGAAAAACTCCCTAACACCATACACAAAAATAAACTCAAAATAGATTAGAGACCTAAATGTAAGACTGGACACTATAAAACTTTTAGAGGAAAACATAGGAAGAACACTCTATGACATAAATCACAGCAAGATCTTTTTGATCCACCTCCTAGAGTAATGGAAATAAAAACAAAAATAAACAAATGGGACCTAATGAAACTTCAAAGCTTTTGCACAGCAACGGAAACCATAAGCAAGATGAAAAGACAGTCCTCAGGATGGGAGAAAATATTTGCAAAAGAATCAACAGACAAAGGATTAATCTCCAAAATATATAAACAGCACATGCAGTTCAATAGTAAGGAAACAAACACCCCAGTCCAAAAATGGGCAGTAGACCTAAATAGACATTTCTTCAAAGAAGACATATAGATGGCCAAGAAGCACATGAAAAGTTGCTCAGCATCACTAATTATTAGAGAAATGCAAATCAAAATTACAATGAGGTATCATCTCACACCAGTTAGAATGGGCATCATCAGAAAATCTACAAACAACAAATGCTGGAGAGGGTGTGGAGAAAAGGGAATCCTCTTGCACTGTTGGTGAGAATGTAAATTGATACAGCCACTATGGAGAGCAGTATGGAGGTTCCTTAAAAAACTAAAAAGAGAATTACCATATGATCCAGCAGTACCACTACTGGGCATATACCCTGAGAAAACCATAATTCAAAAAGACACATGCACCCCAATGTTCATTGCAGCAGTATTTACAATAACAAGGTCATGGAAGCAACATAAATGCCCATCGACAATGAATGGATAAAGAAGATGTGGTACATATATACAATGGAATATTACTCAGCCCTAAAAGGAATGAAACTGAGTCATTTGTTGAGATGTGGATGGACCTAGAGACTGTCATACAGAGTGAAGAAAGTCAGAAAGAGAAAAACAAATATTGTATATTAACACATGTATATGGAACCTAGAATAATGGTACAGATGAACCAGTTTGCAGGGCAGAAGTTGAGACACAGATGTAGAGAACAAACGGAGGGACACCAACGGGGGAAAACCGCGGTGGGGTGGGGATGGTGGTGTGCTGAATTGGGCGATTGGGATTGACATGTATACACTGATGTGTATAAAATTGATGACTAATAAGAACCTGCAGTATAAAAAAACAAACAAAACAACTAATACTAAACTTTCTTTGGGTTATTTGTATGGAAATATGTTAATATAAATGTTTCAGACATTACATGAAATTTCTAAAAATCTTATATGTTCTGGTATAATGTTATAAGTCATAATTCTAGTTATTACTTTAAAATGTGTATCTCAGAAATAACCAAATTTCCTTGTCAATTGCATTATTATGAACTTTCCTCAAATCTTTATCCGAGGTCATTGTTAAGTCTTTTGTCATTTACAGACAGTTCTGGGTGTACTCTGATGCTTTTGCAAAAATGTTCCTGTAAAAGGGTTTCATCTTCAAGGAATTCATGGAAAAGACTCTGACAAGTACAGGTTTCTGGTAACTGCCTATACTGCTGAACTGAATGAATAAGCATTTTCAGAACTCTAATGGAAAACTGATGAACTCATAAAAGTGCTAACAAAAGATCAAGATAAAAAAATTAATTACATGGGACTGAGTGAACTGATGAGGATGATTATAATT
Source organism: Phocoena phocoena (assembly GCF_963924675.1). NCBI lineage: Eukaryota > Metazoa > Chordata > Mammalia > Artiodactyla > Phocoenidae > Phocoena > Phocoena phocoena. The sequence goes on along the minus strand of NC_089235.1, from coordinate 39,487,544 downwards.
TTTGTGACTTTCTGTTTGAATAAAAAAAAAATCCCACAAGGACTCAGAGGCAAAACATATACAAATCAATTTTCACTGCAAAGTAAAGGAGCTGTTACAGTGGAGGACTACAGGACTGAATGTCAATATTATGACATAGTATGAGTGTGTTTCATGTTCGGTAATTGCAATCATTGTTGCTTTTGTTGTGGTCATCCATTTACAATGCTTAGTGTCAGTTTATTTATCTCTTGTAAAAATAAAATACAGTGTGTGTGTGAGAAAAACAAGCAAACAACAACAAAACAAACAAACAAGAACGCATATTTTTAGGGGAAAACTTCCAGTATCCAGAGATGATGTTGACCCTGCACTGGCAGAGGGAGAGGGGCAGGAACACAAGCCATGGGTTCCTGATGTTTTCTGTGATGCCCCAGCTTTAACTTGCCCATGTCTTGATTTTCCCCTCCCCTGCGCCACGCAGAGGGTCGGTGCACACGCTGGAGTGGGTGAAGCTTTCTCCGGGCTGCACAGCCAAGCACAGGCTCTGGCGAGAAGTGCCACATCTTGGGGCAGAATAGGACCACTGGGTTGAGCAGGGAATGCTAATGTGACCCCTGGGCTGGTCTCCTGATCTGAGGGCCCAGTCCTACCACAGGGAGGAGGACGGGGTGGTCACAGGAACCCGGAAGCACTGACTCTGGTTGAAAGCCGGGCGGATGGGATGGGGGAAGCCAATGGAATTGTTCACCAGAGAGAAAAGTCCGAGGCGGCTGGTTGGGATGGCACTTGAATGGGATGGGAGGATTTGGATCTCGGGATTTAGGGTCACTTTATTCAACCTTTACATAAGGCTGGAGTACAGTGGAATGCCACATTCCGGGAGGCCCGGAAGTTTTGAGTTTCAGGAAGAAGTGTTCAGAACTCCTACCTCCTAATCAGATTTGCTCAGAAAGCTTGAGTCAGACGCAGTTCCGCCTCCTCCCTGTTGAGTCATCTTCGGGAGGTTATTTAACTTTCTAATCCTTACCTTTATAACATGAGAGTAATAAATATCTCCCTGTTAGGGCTGATGTGAGGGTCAAATGGAATAATACCAGCATACCCATGGGTCAGCTGCTGGGGTGTCCTGAGCCCTCTAGCCTGAGAGACTCACCTTTTCCTTGATACCCTGAAAGTCTTACCTGAGGCCTACTCCACACACTGTGGCTTGTCCCATCTCCCCTCCTTCAGGGCTCTCAGAATTCTTGGGGTGATTTTGTTTTCCTCCTGATGGTTTCTCACTCTGATTTCCTGCCTCCAAAGAATTTTCAGGCCCCTTCTGCATCTTTCCTGCTGTAACTGCCCTCCTGTGACTCCCTGACCCCTGTCCCTTTTATTTACTAGGAAAAGCATCATTACCATGGTGGTTGTGTTTACTGAAGATCTGGGTCTAGTTGGGAGTGGTTCAAGAGGGTTTACAGCACAGACCAGACAACAACCTAAAGCTGAGTGTTAGGTATTACCCTTCTAATGTCTCTCAGCCATTCCACAGGCTGTCTCACTAGTCATCTGTATCAGTTAGCTATTGCTACACAACAAACTACCCACAATTTTTGGTCACAATTCTGTGCATTAGCAATTGATGATCAGCAATGTGGTTCTTCTGGTTTCAGCTGGTCTCTCATATGGATCGTCAGTTAGCTGTGGTCAGTTTGCTGATCTTGGCTGAACTCTCACATGTCCGGGGGCTTGGTTGGGACAGGTAAGCTCTATTACATGTGGTCTCTCAACTTGTAGCAGTTAAGCCCAGGTTTGTTCACATGGCAAGTGAATGGAAGCATGCAAGGTCTCCAAGATGTAGGCCTACAATTGGCACTCTAGTACTTTTACTGTATTCTGTTGGTCAAAGCAACTCATAGAATCAGCCCCGATTCAAGAGGAGACAAAAAGGAATCTCCTTTTGGATACAAGGAGCTGTAAAGCCACATGGCAAAGGTGTGGATACAGGGCAGAGTGAAGTACTGTATCTATGTTTTGTAATCTATGGCTCCATCTTTTCCCCTCAGGGTCTCTCCTATTGTCTTATTGTTGGATCTCCAGTCTCTCCTCCTGGACTGTCTGGATCTCTTTCCAAAGAGATCTCTTCTCCCTCTTCTAGGTTCCCCAACTCTTCTTCCTACTTGAAGAAGACTCCAACTTCTTGTAACTTTATTATGCAAAATGTTTATTTTTCTTTGTTGACAATGTTTTCCTTTCCAATCATGTTCTCACCAAAAATAGTCCTAAGTGTGTTGATTAAAGTATACCAGTGCTTCTCAACCTGGGCATTGGAGTCACCTGCAAAACTTTAAAAAATTACTGATGCCTGGATCCCACCCCCAGATGTGGGGTAGGCTTTGATGTTGGTATTTTAAAAAAATCTCTCCAGGTGGTTCTGATATGTAGCTAAGGTTGAAAACCAGTGGAATAAACAAAAACACCGTGTATCTCCAAGATGAATTTTGCTCCTTTTTTAAAATGTGGACATCTTAGAAGCTGGATTTTTTTTTTAATGAGCAAATTCCCTTTTCATACTACACTTGTGTAGTGTCCAGTGCATTGCAGATAGCTCACTAAATATGAGCCATCATCAGTGTTACTATTGCCATCAAGGATAGGACAGTGTGTTGGTAAGGAACGTGGGCTCTGAAGTCAGAACATTTCACCTCTCTCTGCCTCAGTTTCCTCATCTATAAAATGTGGATAATTAAAATTCTTACTTCATAAATATCTACTTACCTCATAGGACTGTTGTGGGGATTGTCTCAATGATTGAACTTAGACACAGAGTAAGTGTTCAATAAATGGTGGGTACTATGTAATTATTGTTTTATTCTTTCATCACCCCATTTTTTTTTAACTGAGCTCAGTTTTCTTTCTCTTTGGACCAGTTTCCAAATCAAATATGATGACAATGGATGGGGAGAGGTGGTGGTGCAGTTACACTGGAGCGTGCTGGGGCTGGAGGATGAGGAAGAGAGACATTTCCATTGCTTGGGGGAGCCCTCAGCTCTGCCAAGTCTAGATTAGTCACAGCATTAAGAAAATTCTTTCACAAACTTGGGAATTGTCTTTCTTTTCCAAGTTGAAGTTTTCTTCAGCCCAAACATTCATTTTAATGGAGGGAGCTTCAAACTTGTGCAATTACTTGAGTAGTGCATCGTTGGCACATTTAGCTAATTCAGATGTCCTGAAGATAATACATGTGAACTAGGATACGAAAATCTGCCAGGAGCCTGGGCCGGGTCTGGGTGCCCGCCTGGGTGGTGGGGTACAGTCAGCACACTGAGAGGGTAGTGGGTAGTTCAGAGGACATCTTGGAATCACAGAGAGAGTCAGCGGGACCCTTTGATGTCTAGACCCACATACAGGGTAACAGAGTCTTAGAAGAATTAAGCATATCCAAAATCATAACTGTGACTGGTAGAGCTCAGACTAGGGGAATCATGCAGATGTTAACTGTCATCGTGTCCTTCCTTGTGCCAGGCTTGTGTTGGGTCTCTATCTTTACCACCTCAGTTATATCTCACAATTCCAGCAAGTAGGGATTATTGGCTACATTTTGTAGCTGAGAAAACTGAGGCTTCAAGTTATGATGTAGCAGCAACTAAATGAAGAGTTAGGTCACCACACAGTAAGCCTGTGACACCACAAGGACTGTTTAAAGCATTGGAATGACTTAAAAAAAAAAAGAAAGAAACTCCTATAAAATTTCTGTTCACCCAGAAACAAATTGCTCACCTATGTGTAGATGCAGAATGGAATTAGCTCCATGGTACGATTATAGGAAGACCATAAGTTAAAAAAAAATCCTTTCCAAAAACTGAAAATCAGAAAACCCAAATCTCACTTCAATTTCCTCTCACCTTACTCATTGATATTGGAAAATAAATTAGAGCTCAACTTAAGGCTTTAATTTCTGATACAATGAAATCATTCTTGAAAGAAGCTAAAACTCAGTGTGACCTGAAAGAGGCAACATGGTATAGGGTAATGAGCAGTGTGATCTCATATTTTAAAGAACCAATTTGGGTTAAAACCTGGCCAGCCCAGAACAAGTCACATATATGGAAAATTCTGGAGGAAAGGGCATGGACAAGATCTTATTTGTTGGAAAAAAAAGTCCTAATTATAAAATATTTAGAAAATATACAATTTTATTATTATTATTTATAAACAAATGTATGGGGATAAGGAAAAGATAAATCTCAACAGCCCTATTAATGTCTCACAAGCATAAAAGAATTACAAAATTAGGATGCCGTAGAGTAGAGTGGCTAAGTTTTTAGACTTGGGAGTCACACTTCCTGGTTTCATATCCTGCTTGTATCATGTTTCTAGTTATGTTACTTTGTGTAAGTTTACTTAACTTCTCTGGGGTTGGGGACCCCTGAGTTAATGTATTATTATCTTCTTCCCAGTGCAGGATTCTCTTAATAGAAATCCTCTCTGAATTGTTACCTTATTGCTAGTAATATGTTTTTTTGATTTTAGGCAACCACTTTCCTGGTTTCTGGTCATTATCTTTGCATCGGAATGTCTGGGATTACCTCTTGTCAACTTTAATTCACCACTTGCCCATGGTTTCCTTGGCTTAGACCAGCTGCTCTTGCATTGTTTTTCACATTAGTCATGATTTGCAGAGCTTTGGCAAATGTACAGCAAGAGGCACTGTGGAGGGGAAGGCAGTTTCTCCTGTGTCATTCCCACCAGAAGGTGGTCATGGCATATCTGCTTGCTCTGGACGTGTCTGTTGGGTGTGTAACTCATGGATGGGTGTGTTATTTTCATGTCTGCACCCAGTGGCTTTGCCAAGCACTCAGCCTCTTACCTACTCCAGGTCCTCCTGGAGATAAGGCACTGCACTAAGGCAGGAACAAGGTTATCTGGGGGCCATACAGAGAAGAAAGAGATGACTGCTTTCCTAGCCAAAATACCACCACAGACAATTTTTTTTTTTTTTGGTGGTACGCGGGCCTCTCACTCTTGTGGCCTCTCCCGTTGCAGAGCACAGGCTCCGGACGTGCAGGCTCAGTAGCCATGGCTCACGGGCCCAGCCGCTCCGCAGCACATGGGATCCTCCCGGACCAGGGCACGAACCCGTGTCCCCTACATTGGCAGGCGGACTCTCAACCACTGAGCCACCAGGGAAGCCCCACCACAGACTTTTTATTAAATTAATTTTTTGGGGAGGAGAGTTGATTTACAATGTTGTGTTAGTTTCTGCTGTACAGCAAAGTGAAATCAATTATACATATACGTATATCCACTTTTTTTTAGATTCTTTTCCCATATAGGTCATTATAGAGTATTGAGTAGAGTTCTCTGTGCTATACAGTAGGTCCTTATTAGTTATCTATTTTATTTATAGTAGTGTGTATATGTCAATCCCAATCTCCCAATTTATCTCCCTCCCCAATCCCCCTTGGTCCAACACAAACTTTTAAAAGCAAACAGCACAAATGTTTCTATTACCACGTTCTTGGATTGGAAGAATCAATACTGTGAAAATGACTATACTATCCAAAGCAAACTACAGATTCAATGAAATCCCTATCAAATTACCAATGACATTTTTTACAGAACTAGAACAAAAAATCTTAAAATTTGTATGGAGACACAAAAGACCGCAAATAGCCAAAGCAATCTTGAGGGAAAAAAATGGAGCTGGAGGAAACAGACTCCCTGACTTTAGACTATATTACAAAGCTACAGCAATCAACAATATGGTTCTGGCACAAAACCAGAAATATAGATCAATGCAACAGGATAGAAAGCCCAGAGATAAACCCACACACCTATGGTCAACTGATCTATGACAAAGGAGGCAAAGATATACCTGGAGAAAAGGCAGTCTCTTCAATAAGTGGTGCTGGGAAAACTGGACAGCTACATGTAAAAGAATGACATTAGAACACTCCTTAACACCACACACAAAAATAAACTCAAAATGGATTAAAGACCTAAATGTAACATTGGACTCTATAAAACTCCTAGAGGAAAACATAGGAAGAACACTCTTTGACATAAATCACAGTAAGATCTTTTTTGACCCACCTCTTAGAGTAATGGAAATAAAAACAAAAATAAACAAATGGGACTTAATTAAACTTTAAAGCTTTTTCACAGCAAGAAAACTATAAATAAGACAAAAAGACAACCCTCAGAGTGGGAGAAAATGTTTGCAAATGGATCAGCAGACAAAGGATTAATCTCCAAAATATATAAACAGCTCATGCAGCTCAATATTAAAAAAGTGAAAAACCCAATTAAAAAACCCATGAAAAGATGCTCAACATCACTAATTATTAGAGAAATGCAAATCAAAACTACAATGAGGTATCACCTAACATGGGTCAGAATGGGCATCATCAAAAAATCTACAAACAGTAAATGCTGGAGAGGGTGTAGAGAAAAGGGAACCCTCTTGCACTGTTGGTGGGGATGTAAATTGATACAACCACTATGGAGAACAGGATGGAGGTTCCTTACAAAACTAAAAATAGAATTACCATGTGACTGAGCAATCCCATTACTGGGCATATACCCTGAGAAAACCATAATTCAAAAAGAGTCATGTACCCCAATGTTCATTGCAGCACTATTTACAATAGCCAGGTCATGAAAGCAACCTAAATGCCCATTGACAGATGAATGGATAAAGAAGATGTGGTACGTATATACAATGGAATATTAGGAATGAAAAGGATTCCTTAAAAAGGAATGCAAAGGATTCCTTAAAAAGGAATGAAAGCCATAAAAAGGAATGAAATCGGGTCATTTGTAGAGACGTGGATGGACCTGAAGACTGTCATACAGAGTGAAGTAAGTCAGAAAGAGAAAAACAAATATCATATATTAATGCATATATGTGGAATCTAGAAAAATGGTACAGATGGACTGGTTTGCAAGGCAGAAATAGAGACACAGATATAGAGAACAAATGTATGAACATCAAAGGGGAAAAGCGGGGCAGGGGGTGATGGTGGTGGGATGAATTGGGAGATTGGGATTGACATATATACACTAATATGTGTAAAATAGATAACTAATAAGAACCTGCTGTATAAAAAATGAATAAATAAGAAAAATAAGTTATGCAAGTGAAAAAAAAAAAGAAGAAGAAATAAAATAATAGTACCTTGAAATTGATATGATGATGCTCTCATCAGGCAAGTGACCTCTTTGGAGGGCTCTAGAAGACCCCTGGTGCTTGGCATTATGATGTAGATACTTCCTTCCTCACTTTGTAATGAACCTTGATCAAGTGTGTGTGTGTGTGTGTGTGTGTGTGTGTGTGTGTGTGTGTGTGTGTAAGAGAGAGAGTGATTGTGACAGTTAAGGGACAACTTGGCTGGGCCATGCTGCCCAGATATGTTGTCAAACATATGTGTTTCTGTGAGAGTGTTTTTGGATGTGATTAAAATTTAAATTGGTGGGCTCAAGTAAAGCAGATTGCTCTCCCTAGTGTGGTGAGCCTTACCCAATAAGTTGAAGGCCTGAACAGAACAAGACTGATTTTCCCCTGGGCAAGAATTCTGTCAGTCGATGGCCTTTGGACTTGAACTGCTCTTCCTGGTTCTCCAGCCTGCTGGCCCACCCTGCAGATTTTGGATTTGCCAGCCTCCATAATTGCATGAGCCAATTCCTTAAAAGAAATCTCTTGCTGTTGGTTCTGCTTCCCTGGAGAACCCTGACTAATTCTGGTGAGACAATAAGAGTATCAGTGTTCTCTGCTGCCTTGTATCAGCTGAGGGACTTCACTTGATAACCCTGCTCATAGCACTTTTTTCACAAAGATTCTGCATTTTAGAAATACTGTAGTCTTTTTGTCTTGTGCCTGCTTTTCAGTATTTCCTTACTTGGGATAAATTAAAAGCATAAAACAGGGAATAATATGGTCATTATTAGATTGTACTATGTTCAAGGGAATCTTAATTCAAACAAAGACCAAAGACACACACCACTCCTCTTCTGCTGACAAAATAAAAGACAATATAAGCCAGTCTCCATCAACGTAGTTCTATTATAAGGACCTACAAGGCAAGGATCATTTTAATAATTATAATATGATAATAATAACAATAGCTGCCACTTAGGAGCCCTTACCAATTATTGGGCATATACAGGACTTTACATATATTATTTCCTTAAACATGATAACAGATTTGAGCAGCCTCCCCAAATGTACCAGGGAATCACTGCAGGCTCCCAAGTTGTAGTGTTTAGTATCTCCCTAGGAACGGTACATTTTGAAAGGGCTATCTCCAGATGATTTTCTACTAGATTCTTTCCAGTTTAGTTTTATGTATCTTCAACTCTTCATGTGGTAGAGTAAATATGTATGGTGGAGGTTTTGTTTACCTAGATCCAATGACAGAAAAGCCAGCATCATCAGAGAATATGTTTATTCTGGGTAATCAAGTATTCTGGTTATATAGATTTCACATAACCATACACAGCTGAACAGTTGTCATAAATTTAATTCAATAAGATATACTTAATGCTCTGCCTCTGGAATGTAATTGCATTTTGATGGGTCATAAACCTCTTTAGGATATCTCACTGCCTTTGGGTCGTCGTCACAGTCATCAATTCTCACTGTATTGTACCACTACTTTTTTTTTTTTTTTGCAGGGGTATAAACTTTATTCCTAATATTTTATGTCATAAGCTGGGCAATAGTAACATGGGAGTTTAATATATAGCTTACATCCTTCATGCCTAAACTGTTTTAAACAAAAAACAAGAACAAAGATTCATGCAGTCTCTGCTTCCAGAGAGACCTGGTTTTGAATCCTGGCTCTGTTACTTACAGGCTGTGCAATGCTGAGTAAATCACCGAACTCCCCTAAATGTTAGTTTGCTTTTCTGTGACTGGGGATAAAAATAGAAGCTACCACATAGGAATGCTATAGAATATTGAAATAACAGGATACATTTAAAGCTCTTAGCATACTGTCCTGTTCCAGAATAAGTGCCAAAGAAGAATAACCTCTGTTTAAACATGCTTTAAATAGTCTCCTTGATTTTTTTTATGCTCTTTTTTTGACATCTTTATTGGAGTATAATTGCTTTATAATGTTGTGTTAGTTTCTGCTGTATAACAAAGTGAATCAGCTATACGTACACATACATCCCCATATCCCCTCCCTTTTGTGTCTTCCTCCCACCCTCCCTATCCCACCCCTCCAGGTGGTCACAAAGCACCGAGCTGATCTCCCTGTGCTATGTGGCTGCTTCCCACTAGCTATCTATTTTACATTTGGTAGAGTATATATGTCAATGCCACTCTCTCACTTCATCCCAGCTTACCCTTCCTCCTCCCCACGTCCTCAAGTCCATTCTCTACATCTACATCTTTATTCCTGTCCTGTCCCTAGGTTCTTCAGAACCATTTTATTTAGATTCCATATATATGTGCTAGCATACGGTATTTGTTTTTCTCTTTCTGACTTACTTTACTCTGTACGACAGACTCTAGGTCCATCCACCTCACTACAAATAACTCAATTTCGTTTCTTTTTGTGGCTGAGTAATATTCCATTGTATATATGTGCCACATCTTCTTTATCCATTCATCTGTTGATGGACACTTAGGTGGCTTCCACGTCCTGGCTATTGTAAATAGAGCTGCAATGAATATTTTGGTACATGACTCTTTTTGAATTATGGTTTTCTCAGGGTATATGCCCAGTAGTGGGATTGCTGGGTCATATAGTAGTTCTATTCTTAGTTTCTTAAGGGACCTCCATACTGTTCTCCATAGTGGCTGTACCAATTTATATTCCCACCAACAGTGCAAGAGGGTTCCCTTTTTTCTATACCCTCTCCAGCATTTATTGTTTCTAGATTTTTTGGTGATGGCCATTCTGCCCAGTGTGAAGTGATACCTCATTGTAGTTTTGATTTGCATTTCTCTAATGTGTATCACTACTTTCTAATCAATAGGATGCTAAATAAATGAGCCTTTATTGCATTACTTGCCACAGGGGAAAAGGGGCTGTGTTTGTCTATAAAAATATCATTTGAGGTCTATTTAAAAGTGTTATAAGGTAATGGGAAATAGGAGCTGTGAAATATACTTTCTCCTTACTCACTGCCCACCAGCACCTGTCGGGCTTTCTGGATGTTTTGTCCTGGATTTGCTGCCCGGATAGGCGACAGAGGCATACATTGTCTTCTGAACTCGCTTAACTTCTGTAACAGGTATTTATCCTTTCCCTGATGGTGCTCTTGCCCTCATTTCAAGGGGTAGGATTTTCACCCAGGAAATGCTCTGTGCATGGTGCCTGCAGGGACACCAATCACTGGTGTCCACAAAGTGCTGCCCAAGGCCTACCAAACCCAGACAGTGGAGGAAGGGTTTTGCAGGCGGACTTCCCTAGGTTCGAGGACAAATGAAGTCACTTGCTGGCTGTGTGATCCTGAGAGGATAATTCGACCTCTCTGAACCTCTTTTTTCTTATCTGTAAAATTGGGGTGATAATTCCTGTGCCATGGGGGAGGGGAAGGACTGTGAAGATTCAGTGAGGTAATTAATATAAAATGCTTAGTATGTGGTCTGGAATGATAATTCATGAACGGCAGTGAGTCTAATTGCTTGTAAACCCGCCGTCAGCTCAGATTTCCCTGACCATTGAAGACACAGAATCTCAAATTATGCTGTGAAAGGCTAAAGACATCCCCAAGATGTCTGAAAATTCCTGAGGCTTAATCTCAAGTGGACAGTCTGCCCCTTCCCCCTACACCCCCTTTGCTCCCAGGTCTCTAGCTCCTCTGTCTACAAGCACTACTTCTGTTTAGACGCTAACAAAGGAGAACAGTTCTTCTGTTTCAATACTCAACCACTGCGCCACCAGGGAAGCCCCACTCACCCATGATTGACCCAGATCCTTTGCTCAAAACATGATCAAGAAGGTAGGGAAAGCCAGGGTGTGTGTGTGTGTGTGTGTGTGTGTGTGTGTGTGTGTAACAAATTTTTTCGTTTTAAAGTTTTCTAATAGAATATGTCAAAATAAACAAAAGTAGAGAGAATAATGTAATAAACTCCCATGTACCATCATTGCCCAGTTGCTTTGGCAATTATCAGCTCATGCCTAGTCTTGTTTCATTTCTGCTGCCCTCTACCATACTACCCTCCCCGACAGCCGGAATGGATTCTTTTGAAGCAAATACAAAATAGCAAACCACTTCATCCATAACTCTTTTTATGTGTATTGCTAAATGAGAACCTTTTAAGAACTGAAACCACGTAACCATTTTCACACCTAAAAATGGACAACAAAAGAATTTCCCTATTTATATATATATATTTTCAAAAAAGAATTGGTTTGGGGGATTTGCTGGCAGTCCAGTGGTTAGGACCCTGTGCTCTCACTGCCGAGGCCCTGGGTTTGATCCCTGGTTGGTGAACTAAAATCCCACAAGCCTCAGGGTGTGGCCAAAAACAAAAAAAAGAAATAATTGGTTTGTTTCAATCAGGTCCAAATAAAGTCCACACCTTCTCTTAAATTTCTTTTAATCTATAATCTTTTTTTCCTTTTCAGTTTATACTTGGAAGAAACAGTCATCTGTCCTGTAGTTTCTCACATTTTGTATTTTGCAACCCTGAGTGTCATTTCATCTGTAACTTGTTTCTCTGACCAACATTTCCTATAGAGTAATTCTATTTTTTTTTTTTTTTTTTTTTTGCGCTACGGAGGCCTCTCACTGCTGTGGCCTCTCCCGTTGCGGAGCACAGGCTCCGGACGCGCAGGCTCAGCGGCCATGGCTCACGGGCCCAGTCGCCCCGCGGCATGATGGGATCCTCCCGGACCGGGGCACGAACCCACGTCCCCTGCATCAGCAGGCGGACTCTCAACCACTGCGCCACCAGGGAAGCCCACCTATAGAGTAATTCTTTAGACCTACAGTCTAGAATGGAAGGTTTGATCTGATTTAAGTATAATTTTTCCATCAAGAATTCTTCGTAAGTGGTATTGCATACTTCTTTCAGGAGGCAAACTGGGCGACCCGTGGTCTGTTTGTTGTAGTTTATCATCTTTGATTAGATCCGATTTTTCAGTAGGGATTGCAAAACGGTAATATTCTAATTCTATCATTCCTTCATTTATTCACTGGAAGACTTCAAGAAAGAGAAACTTTTCCTTAAAACTATTTGGTTACCCTGAGATACAGTTTGTATGGCAAGCGCAGGTTAAATCCTTGATTCTTACATGTGTTCAGAATAATGAATTGGTTCTCAGGCATCCTCCAAGGGGGATCAATGAGTTTTGTTGTCAAGTATAATTACAACCTCATGGATTTTAACATATTTGATGTGTTTCAGTTCATTGCAGTCATTATTCTTGTTGGTTTTCAAAAATTTCACCTTTTGCCTCTGAGAACCTCTTTCTGTTTGCTTCTGAATCCTTTGATACAACCCCAGTATTTTTTGATAACTTCCTTGCTGTCCGTTATGACAAATGTTCTAGGTACATTTTGTACATTTCCTGCTCCAGACCTAGAATCAGCAGTTTCTCCAAGGAGGCTTAGTTCCTTCTGTGAAAAGCAATATGTAAAGATCACAAGCTGGCTTTAGGGCTGCTCACTGCTTATGAGTTGGTCATTGTTTCTAGGATGTTTCAGTGGACAGAATGATAAAAAATATTTAGGAGAAAATACATCATGAGTTCCTGCTAATATTTTGAATTTGAACTTAGTACTGCAGGACTTTAACTTCTTTGATTTTGTATTTGTATATTTCTACTCTTCTGCCTAAAATCTTGGTTCCAAACAATATTAACATAATTACTTTTGACTTTACTATCTACATTTCAGAATGATGATATTAATATAATTGCTAGCAGGATGATTTCTGAAAACAGTTCAAGATTTTTAAAGTGATTTTTGTCCTTAGGTTCTAACCCACTAGGGTTCACAGAAATATTACTGTTTGTTTTTTTCTTCCTTTTTTAAAATTTTATTTCATTTTAATTTATTTTTGGTTGTGTTGGGCTGTGCGCGGACTTTCTCCAGCTGCAGCAAGCTTGGGTCACTCCTTGCTGCGGTGCGTGGGCTTCTCAGTGCGGTGGTCCTCTCCTATTGCGGAGCACGGACTCCAGGAGCACGGGATTCAGTAGTGGTGGCTCGCAGGCTTCAGTAGTTGTGGCATGCAGGCTCAGCAGTTGTGGCTTGCAGGCTCTAGAGCCCAGGCTTAATAGTTGTGTTGCATGGGCCTAGCCACTCCTCAGCATGGGAGATCCTCCCGGACCAGGGCTTGAACCCATATCCCCTGCATTGGCAGGCAGACTCCTAACCACTGTGTCACCAGGAAGCCTAATATTACTGTTTTTAAATTACTTGGATTAGTTCCTCTCAGGTTATGCTTCCGACTCAATACGCAGCGAAGTTCATTTGTTTAATTTGCTTTCTATTTTTAGGAATAGCTTCTTTTCATTTTGATTTAATGTTGTTTTGTAGTTATGTAAAGAATTTACATGGTTCCAATGTCAAATCTATACAGTCAGTTATATTCAGAGAAATTCTAGCTTCTGTTCTTATTCTCTCCGCTTTGATCCCTCGCTTCCCCTAAGGTAACTATTAACACAAATGTGGTTTATCCTTCTATTTTCTGAAGTATAAGCAAATGCACTCTTACATGTGTTTATATATGTACATAATTTTGTATACATACAAATATATAAATTTGTGTCTTCCCCTTCCTCATTATTAGATAAATGGTATCATACTATATATACTTTCTTCAATCCTGCTTTTTTCACTTAATAGTTATCCTAGAGATTGCTCCATAATGGTATACAGAAATCATCCTTGTTCCTTTTAACTGCAAACTATTCATCGAGTGAGTGCAGCACATTTTATTCAACCAGAACCTTATTGTGGGTATTTTCGTTGCTTCTAGTTTTTTTGGTTTTTGGTAATAACTAGTGCTGAAATAGATAACCTTGGACATACATGTTTGGATAATTTTTCCAGTGTATCTATGGGATATATTCCTAGAAGTGAGATTTCTAAGACAAAGGGTAAATGTAATTTTGCTAATATTGCCAAATTCCCATCCACAGCGTTGTAATACCATTTCGCATTCCCGCTGCTCTCACTAGCAGTGTATGAGAATATTTCTTTCTCCATAGCCTCTCCAACAGGACTTGTATTTTAGGTTTTTATTAATCTGATAGTTAAGAAATAGTCTTTAACTGACAATTGTTTTTTATTTTTAGTGAGGTACAGTTTTTCTCATATGTTTTGGGGCTATTCGCATTTCTTTCCTGTAAACTAGTGTTCATATTGCTTGTCCATTTTTTTTTTTTTTTTTTGCTGTACGCAGGCCTCTCACTGCTGTGGCCTCTCCCGTTGCTGAGCACAGGCTCCGGACGCGCAGGCTCAGTGGCCATGGCTCACGGGCCCAGCTGCTCCGCGGCATGTGGGATCTTCCCGGACCGGGGCACGAACCTGTGTCCTCTGCATCGGCAGGCGGACTCTCAACCACTGCGCCACCAGGGAAGCCTAATTCTTTGAACAATATTGGCTGCTAGGCCTGGTCTGAGCTGAGCTCCAGTAAAGCTAACCACTTCCTCATTAGCTCAGAGAGAGGGTGACCTTCCTCCAGACCAGCTGAGAGACAGACTGGATCCAAGTCAGCCAGGTGATGCCCTTGCTGCATGACAAGGGAGGTCAGGGGGACATCTAAGAGGATCCAGCTGGGGAAGAGATCTGGGTAGAAAGCGCTCTATGGGATAAAGCGGTTGGTGTTATCAGCGCATGGAAATGACACCCGGGCAGGTTTCACAGCCCGGGCAGGATTCCCAGCGAAGTAACTCTCAGAAAAGGTGGAGTGGAAGGACAGCTGGTGAGAATGCTCCTAGGGTGGAAGTGTTGACGTTTTGGCTGTGGCTCTGTGAGCTGATGCATCTGCCTAGCAGACTGAGCTGCGTATCTGATTGTCGTGCCTGGTAGGTAAGTAGAGCTGCGTAGGAGACGTATTCTACAGGAGCTCAGCCCAGGGCAGCTGTGAAGTGCTTTGATTTTTTTTTTTTAATTCACACCTGGATTCAAGCCTTGGAGAGTCCATTTTTATCTTCTTTGTTCCTCAGTTTCCTTATTTGTAAAGTAATAAAAATAATGACCTCACAGTTTCGTTGTGAGGATTAAATGAGATACTGTGCTTAGACCAATTAGGAAAGTGCCCGGCAAAGGCCCGCATTAGATCGGTGGGTCTCAACCTGAGCTGTGCCTTTGGTACCAAGAAGAACCTAGAGGTGGTTGCTGTCAGGTCATCAAACACCAATCCTATCAGAATCCCTATGATTCCATGCAGCCAGGGCTAAGAACCTCAGTCCTGAAACTTTATTATTTGTCTTCAGAAAATTCTTTCAGGGGTTAGAAAAGAGTGGTGGGTTTTGGTTAACTTTTAGTCAAGTCCTGTGTTGTTAACTGTTATTAGTTTTCTTTTGTATTTGTAACTTAGAGACGGTACAGCCACCTCTGTCTTGATATAGTCCTGGTTCTAGGCAGCCCCCTTTGTTTCTCATGTTTAGGGAGCAGATTTAAAAATAGTCCCTCTGGAGCCCTGCCTCTGTGACACACTGGTCAAGCTCATCAGGTTTAAATTAGGGGCATGGGGGTGAGTGGGATTGTAGCAGTTTAATTCAAGATGCTCTGCAAGGCCTCCCCCATGCTTTGTGAGGGAGACCTGGTGTTTCCTGAGCGTTCATTGGTGACCCCCGAGAATCTCTCCGCAGTGGCCCCCCTCCTCCCCTCCTCTGCACTGTGAGAAGCTCCTGAGGACTGGCAGAGGCAGGGGAACTAAGTGGATCGTAGATGTGAGATTTCAGTTCCTGGATTTTCTCATGTAGCAACTGGGAGATTTCAGGCTTAAGATAACAGAGGTTTTCCAGAAATTCTCCTGGGTTGTTACTGACACTAGGCTTAATATTACCCAGAGTGGAAAGACCAAAGGGAGAAAAAAATTTCTCCTTTTTCTTCCGAGTTGCTAGGTGTGGTCATGTAGAAAGAAAATTTTCTTCCCTTTTGGGTGGGGAGTGAGTTTAAAGGGTTTCTCTAGTGTTGAACTGCCTGACCTGAAACACTAGGAGAGAGACCGAAGGGCCTGTGGTCCGTCACACTGTCTTCTCCTTCCTTCTTTGCTCAGGGCAAAGATAATCTTCAAGTACTGAAATGTTCTTATTCACATTTTTAAAAGTAAAACATAAAAGAGGAGATCAAATAATAAGTAAAATAAGTAAAACAAGTATATTTAGGTGAAAATAAAATGATTAAAAACCCTCAAAACATCTATGATCATAGAACACAATGAATTTGTTCTGAAATGCCTGGTCTGAGGTAACTGCAAATGTTTAGCCTGTGTCTTGCATTTCATATCAGGGTGGGTTTGGCTGCAGGACTTACCTCTTCCTTTTTTTGTTAACAGCTTTATTGAGATAAAATGAATGCACATAAAGTTCACCCATTTAAAGTATAGAATTCAATAGCTTTTAGTATATTTACAGAATTATGCAAGCATCATCACAATGAATTTCAGAACATTTTCACCAGCACAGAAAGAAACCCCATATCCTTTAACTATAACCCTCCACCCCATCCCCCTACTCCCTGACCTCAGGCAACCATTAATCTACTTTCTAGCTCTATGAACTTCCCTGTCCTGGACATTTCACATGAATAGAATCATACAGTGCTTGGCCTTTTTTTGTCTGGCTACTTTTGCTTTATCCATGTTGTAGCATATGCCAGTGTTTCATTCCTTTTTATGGCTGAAAAATATCCTATTATGTGGATATACCACATTTTGTTTATCCATTTGGCAGATGAATGGACATTTGGTTGTTTTTACTTTTGGTTATTATGAATAATGCTGCCAGGAACATTCATGTACAAGGTTTTGTTTGAACGTATGTTTTCATTTTTCTTAGATACATACCTAAGAATGAAATTGCTAGGTCCAATGGTTTAAGTTTTTGAGGAAACTTCCAGAATTTTTTCCCAAAGTGTCTGTATCATTTTACATTCCCACCAGAAGTGTATGAGGATTCTGATTTCTCTACATCCTCTCCGATACTTGTTATTATGTGTGTCCTTTTTATTATAGCTATCTTGATGGGTATCAAGTAGTATCTCATTGTGGTTTTGATTTACATTTCGCTTACACGTAATCATGTGGACCATCTTTTCATATATTTGTTAGCTATTTGTGTACCTTCTTTAATAATGTCTATTCTTACCCTTTGTCTATTTTTATTAGATTTTTATGTATTTATTTTTGAATTGTAAGAGTTTTTTTATGTCTTCTAGCTACAATTCCCTTCTCAGATATGTGATTTGCAATATTTTCTCCCATCCTGTGGTTTGTCTTTTCACTTTTTCAATAGTATTCTTCGAAGCACAGATTCTTAATTTTGATGAAGTCCAATTTGTTTTTTCTATTGTTTGTGCGTTTGCTGTTATATCTAAGAAACCATTGCCAAATCCAAGGACATACAGATTTACCATTGTTTTCTTCTAAGGGTTTTACAGAGTTCTTACACTTAAGTCTTTAATCCGTTCTGAGTTAATTTTTCTGGATGGTGTGAGGTACGAGTTTGACTTCATTCCTTTGCATGTGGATATGCAGTTGTTTCAACACCATTTGTCGAAAAGGCTATTTTTTTCCCAGGAAATACTTCTTAAGGACAACATTTTCAGAGGCAGTCCCAATGTTTTGTTGTCTAGCGAGAGACTCATAAGCAGAGAAGGGAAACCAATGTTTATTGAGCCCCCAATATCCAAGTCATAGAGTCCTCCTAGACAAGGTTGGTGATTTCCAGGCATATCCATTGCCAGTCTCCTATTTGTACCCATGACAGGAATTACTAATCAATCACAGCACACATGCTACCAGGGCTAGCATGAGGCAGTGGTGTCCCAGGAGGATCTGTTTGGGAGGAATTTGGTTAATTTTGGATATGTTGAGTTCGTTGTGCGTTTGGGAAGTGTAGATGGCGCTCTGGCAAAAATTGGTTGGACTAAAAAGACTGAAGCCCAGACCAAGAGAGAGATCTGGGCGGTGAGAGAGACTTGAGACTTTGGTGTACAGATGGGAACAGATCCAACCTCCTAGAATGAGTGATGAGGCCAGACAACTTGGGATTGACCCCAGGAGTCTGGTGAGGCTACAAATAGGACTACCAGGGACTGGCTCGAGAGGTAGAAGAAAAACCAGGACTGAGTACTGGCAAGCAAACCAGGGGTAAAGGGCAATTCAGGGAGAGCTGTGGATAGTTTCAGATGTTTTAAGAGGTCTGGTAAGGTGCAGCCCGGAGAGCGTCTCTGATTATCACGAGGAGGTGTTATCACCTTGGCGAGGGCAGTTTCAATGGGGTACAGGAGGTGGAAACAAGATGCAATAGTCTGGGCAGTGAACTGGATGTGAGGAATGACCCATGCTGGTGAAATCTGATAAGAGAGACAGAGATAGGTCTCAGAAAACCAGCAAGCTTATTGTTATTTCTTGGAATTAAGAAAAATCTGAGGTCAAATAAAACATTCAGTAGACTGAAAAAAAATGTCTGAGGCAAGATGAGCATCTTTGTGTCTGTCAGATTCAATCTTCGTGTACATCAAGTCAACTGCAGTGTTGTATGAGACAGATCCTGCAGAAATGGATCCTAAATGATGGGGGGAAATTAATATCAAGCACAGGCCTTGCTAAAGAATATTTACTGGTGGATAAAGCACAGAATCCTTAAACTGTGTTTCTCAGAGAAGGGTCCATGTGATTACCCACATAAGGAATCCAGAGGGCTTTAAAAATGTTGATCCCTGGGATGCACCCCAGACCTACTGAACCAGGATCTCATGACATAAGGCCCAGTTTTAATAAACTCTTCAGATTTAGAAAGTTCTAGAAGGCATTTGTCCAATGTATGGCTGATGTGGATATTTCCTAACCATTCCAGTCACAGGATTCTCTAGCAGTTTCCTGACATGGGTAACTAGCGCCAGATCAAGGACCTTGTCTAATTGCCTGGAGCAACCATCTAGAGATGGAGTAAAAATATTTCTGAAATAAACAACTGCAAACCGGATCTACTCCTGTCAGAATAGAGAGCAGGGGAAAAAACCTCTTTATTAGCCTCAAACTGTCTTTTTTGAACATTTTTAGGTTGAACACAGGTGACTCTTAGCTAAGATTTTGCAACTGCATTATGTATGGTTCGGTGTTTCTTGGCATTAGTGATTTATTTTCTTATCTAACTCTTAAATCATTTACTAATTCCTTAAAGTGTCCTGGTTTGGAAAATTGCCCAAAACAACAAAAGAATCCCAAACTCAATCAAACCCACAGACAAGTATAAGAGCTGTAAAAGTAGGGGGTGTATTGCTTATATTTAAACGAACACTGTCCTGGCCAGTGAGAGGAATTAGGGAAAATTCTGCTTCAGCCTCAAAGATTCACTAGCAGAAAATGAGTTTCACCTCATCCCACTAAATAAATATGGAACAAAAGATGTAAAATATTGGTTTGAGGGGGTACAAAATCGTTCACTTGTCTGGGTTCCCATCAGCCTTTGTTGAGCCTGCCTGCAATCCTATTTGGAAATATGGAATTAAACAACTGAAAGGAGTTCAATTCTAAAAAGTATTTACTGAGTGCTAATGGAAGACAAAGTTTCTGCCATCATTAAGTTAACCTTAAGAGACAGATATCGAGTAATTTAAAAATATTATTGTTACGTATGTATGTATTATCCAACTTCTGTCAGGTGAGGCTGTATGTTGATAGGCCCATGATAAAATGTTCTCAAGACACATGATATGTAATGCAAATAAAGTCCATGTTAAAGTGTAAGTGCATGAAAAATGGAAAAATATAGCATTCGTAGACTTCATTTATCATGAGTTTTAAGTAATAGGAATATTAAAAATGTAACATACTTTGAATTTTAAGAATCATTCCAAATTTCATAAAGTTTTTATCTGGGAGGCTCTCCAAACTTTATTCATTGCTGACTAGCACTGTCCATAAATTAAATATTACTTACATATTTTCTAGGGCTAATGTTTGAGGAATGGTTAAAACATTATTATAGACAGAAGTGCTAATATGTTTTAATACCATGAAGCTGTTCGTCAGAAGTATTTGCCCAAATCTTTCCAATTGTTCACTTGTTTCCATCATATACATAATTTATGTCTACTTCGCTCTGATACAGGGAATTAGTAATCTTCATCAATTAGATTTTCCTTATTATTCCTATTATTACTGAGTCAGTATTAAACTACTGAACTAGAAATGCCTCATTTTTGTGTGAAAATGGGTTCCTAAAATGCAGTAGTGTTCACTCTGAAACACAGGGCAAAACGTGCATGCTCTTAATCTTTGGATTTAATCTAGAATTATAAAATCCAGATAATTTTATAAATTATAAATATATAATTTAATACATAAACGATGAAACACATAGCTCTGAGCACCATGCTAACCTGTTATCATGGAGAGCACAGGAAAAGCCTTTATAATTCAGAGATGCAATCACCTGTTAATTTCTCTGATGGCTTTTTTAGAATTTAATCAATCTGATGCTCTGACTTGGAAGCTACAGCCTAGAGGTAGCATAAAATATATAGGAAAGCCCAGTTCAGGAACTTGGCCATCTCCTGTCAGTAACGGCCTCACACAGAGGGACTTCTTCCTGTAGATTTTTTATTACTTGGAGCCAGAAGGAAAATAATCTGGCAAGTTCAACACTTGCGGTGAATAGGTTGGGCTTTGACTCAGACAGACGAGGGCTGGAGTCCTGATTCTGTAATCACAGGCTGTGTGACTTGGGCAAGAGGTAAAACCCCTCTGTGCCTTCGTTTTCTGTTTATAAGATGGAATCCACTTCAGGCCATGTTGTAAAGACTAAACAAGAAAACATCTTTTTAAACATATGCTATGAACATAGCTGTATAATATTGCTAAGAAACAAGGATTAAAAGTGATACATATATATACATTCTTTTACAGAAAACTTTATAGATTTAAACGTACTTTTTGCATACCTTATTAAAAAGTACAAAAAATTTACAAAGAAGAAGCAAACTCCTTTCAGAGCAATGCCATGAGATTCTTGTCATTGATTCGGGGAGGTGAAACATACAAGAGGAAGCTATTTGATTTTGTGGAACCAGGTCATTTCATTCAGCTCAGGGAGGGCACAGATGTTAAGAATGTGAGAGCTGCTTAGTCTCACTGACCTCATTTCCCTAAGTGTAGTTATCTTGGCTGTGAGACAGAGGAAGAAGGATCTTTCCTGGGCCTGCTGGTCCACTGAGTATGCTAACCACTGGCACACAACTAGATGGTTTCACTTCACGGTCCCCAAGATAAACGAGGCTTAGAGCAATCACTAAGTCTTCTCAAGGGGATCTGGGAAGCAAGAAGCCCATCTAGACAGTGGGCTGTGCTCTTGTGCTTTCATTGTGCTAGATGTACACCTAGCAGATGGAAAACACAACACAGCTCAGGAGAAGCCCAGAAATGAATATCAGAATGGATATCAAATTTGACACAAAGGTGACCTTGATTCTCATCTTTAGTGTAGATTCCAAGAGTGACTGAGGGGTGGGAATCAGGAATCTGTCTAAAAGAGCCCTTGCCTTAAGAAATCTGGGGCCATGTTGTTTAATCGGAAACCTCATTCTGAGTGAAAAAAGTAGTAACTTGCTCTCAGGCAAATCCATTCTGAGTGGTGAGAAAAAGGACTTGGTGTGTGGTTTGGGGGAAGGCTACTGCTGGTTGTTTCATGCAAACTTTGAAGAGGACCCTTGGGTTTCAGAAGCAGGTACAGCCCATTTACATCACTGGCTGTACCTTCTGAGTCATTTCCCATGTCTCTCGTGGCTGGTTATCAATGAACTGAGTCACTGCTCAGACATGGCACCCTGTGCTTGTCTGTGTTTAAGACGGAATCTACACAAATATATGTCAGCTGAGTCTTCTGTGCTAAGTGGTGGGGGAGCAAAATATGGATGAAACTCTTGGATATCATGGACCTCGCACTCTACAGATAGTTGAATACACAGAGAGTTTTTCCACTTTAACTTCTTCTTGTCTTCTAATTTATTAAACCTACATTCCAAAATTCAGAAACCTGTTTTGAGATGTATTAGATGTGAATTAACTTCTTTTGGTACAAACGCATTTCTTTCCTGGAATACAATACCTTTTATGACATCTGATGGTTCCTGAAAATCAATAAAGCCAGTCGATGGTTAATGTTTGACTGAAGGTGAAGGGAGAGGCTGGGGAAGCAGAGCAGAGCAGGGGAGTGTCCTCTGGGGAAGACACTCAAGTCCCAGCAAGAGTCTCAACAGTTGAATGGAAGAAAATAACTTTTAACAACCATTCTGTTACTTACAGAAAGGTAAGCGTTGACATGTCTTAACTATGTCGATAGCGTATTTCTTTAAGAATGACAGAATAGATGGTGAAGGGATTACTTAAGTTGCTGGACAAATTGATTCCTTGAGGGGTGCTATGTATCATTTGCTGGGAAGGAAAGTTTATTCCTAGTGTGATAAGTTTTGTTTACCGAGCATAATTTCTTTCGTGGTTTCTTTTTATTAGTCTATATCTTTTATAAATTCATTGGATGAAGTGGATTGGCTTGAATCTAGCTTGGTAGTGACATTAAAGAAAAGAATAAACTTTTGGATGTTTAAATGTGGATTACACCCATTCTTTGTAATTAAAATATAAAAAAAGTTCCTAGCCTGAGATGCCCTGGGGCTCTTATACTCTACAAATCAGGGCTGGAATCTCATTTTCACAAAGTGTCATATCTCAGATGTGGCCTTCAAAAATTAGAGTGAGATTCAATTCAGGATTTTTTTTTTTTTTTTTTTGCGGTATGCGGGCCTCTCACTGTTGTGGCCTCTCCTGCCGTGGAGCACAGGCTCCGGACGCGCAGGCTCAGCGACCATGGCTCACGGGTCCAGCCGCTCCGCGGCACGTGGGATCCTCCTGGACCGGGGCACGAACCTGTGTCCCGTGCATCAGCAGGCGGACTCTCAACCACTGCGCCACCAGGGAAGCCCCCAGTTTAGGATTCTTAGGACTGACTGCCCAGGACACAGCAGGGAAGGGGAAAGTCATAGGAGGAAAAACGCCCTTTCTTAAAAGAAGCGGAATAAGATTTGAAAACAGACAGATCTGCCTTCCCAATTGGGAAAGCAAGGCTGGTGTGTATGTTGGTCAGATTCTGGTCCTTCTTTCGGCCACATTGGCAGATGTAACATCAACTAATGTGTGATTATTTTGAGATGTCAAAACGTGTACAGCTTATTGGTGTCTTCAAAGGTCCAGCCCCTGCCTCTGTCTCAGTTTTTTCTTCATTGTGAGTGACTTTCTGGGAACAGATGCCCTCTGTGATGGGGGATACCAAAGAGGAGATTGGAAGAGCAATGTATTCTCTAATATTTTCTTGTCTTTATTTTTCTTCAAAAACTTAGATAGCAAAGGAGGAATAATTTGAAAGAAGAAGAAAGCATATGTTTAGGTGACATGGAAAATGGATGGCATTCAGCTCTCACCAGGAAACAAATGAGTCTTACTGAGTGAGGGTTTATCATGGACTGTTGGGTGTATAGTTTATGAGTCTTCAGGGTTGGGCAGATGGATTAGGCCAGTTTCATCATTTACCAGCCAGCAAGCACTGAACAGATTGCTTAAGCTCACTGTGCCTTAATTTTCTCATCTACAAAATGGAGATATTTGCCTAACCAAGTGATTGTGAGAGTAAATTAGATCAGCGTGTAAAGAACTCATTACCTTGTCTGACACCCAACAGACGTTCAATGAATATTATCTCTTCTTTCCATGAGAAAGTTCAAGCAGGTGACGCAGGTCAAACTGAGAAGTTGCTGTTTCATTCTCTAGGGGAAAAAGCCCAGTAATGCTGCAATAACTACATTGTCCATTGTGCAAGGGAGAAACCAATTCTATGCCAAAGAAGTGGGGTCCAATAATATGAGAGGATGAGAAAACACTTGAGTTTTTTTTTTAAATGAGACATTTTATTTATTTATTTTTGAGGTTTTTTGTTTTTTTTAACATCTTTATTGGAGTATAATTAAGCAATTATAATGGTGCGTTAGTTTCTGCTTTATAACAAAGTGAATCAACTATACATATACATATGTCCCCATATCTCTTCCCTCTTACGTCTCCCTCCCTCCCACCCTCCCTATCCCACCCCTCTAGGTGCTCACAAAGCACCGAGCTGATCTCCCTGTGCTATGCAGCTGCTTCCCACTAGCTAGCTATTTTATCTGTTTTGGTAGTGTATATATGTCCATGCCACTCTCTCACTTTGTCCCAGCTTCCCCTTCCCCTTCCCCGTATCCTCAAGTCCATTCTCTAGTAGGTCTGTGTCTTTATTCCCATCTTGCCCCTAGGTTCTTCATTTTTTTTTTTTTTTAGATTCCATATATATGTGTTAGCCTACGGTATTTGTTTTTCTCTTTCTGACTTACTTCACTCTGTATGACAGACTCTAGGTCCATCCACCTCACTACAAATAACCAATTTCGTTTCTTTTTATGACTGAGTAATATTCCATTGTATATATGTGCCACATCTTCTTTATCCATTCATCTGTCGATGGACATTTAGGTAGCTTCCATGTCCTGGCTATTGTAAATAGAGCTGCAATGAACATTATGGTACATGACTCTTTTTGAATTATGGTTTTCTCAGGGTATATGCCCAGTAGTGGGATTGCTGGGTCATATGGTAGTTCTATTTTTAGTTTTTTGAGGAACCTCCATACTGTTCTCCATAGTGGCTGTATCAATTTACATTCCCACCAACAGTGCAAGAGTGTTCCCTTTTCTCCACACCCTCTCCAGTATTGGACCTGCCCACCAGAAAGACAAGATCCAGCCTCAGCCACCAGAACACAGGCACTAGTTCCCTCCACCAGGAAGCCTACACAACCCACTGAACCAACCTTAGCCATGGGGGACAGACACCAAAAACAACGGGAACTATGAAACCTGCAGCCTGTGAAAAGGAGACCCCAAACACAGTAAGTTAAGCAAAATGAGAAGACAGAGAAACACACAGCAGATGAAGGAGCAAGGTAAAAACACACCAGACCTAACAAATGAAGAGGAAATACCTGAAAAAGAATTCAGAATACTGATAGTAAAGATGATCCAAAATCTTGGAACTAGAATGGAGAAAATACAAGAAATGGTTAACAAGGACCTAGAAGAACTAAAGAGCAAACAAACAATGATGAACAACACAGTAAATGAAATTAAAAATTCTCTAGAAGGGATCAATAGCAGAATAACTGAGGCTGAAGAACAGATAAGTGACCTGGAAGATAAAGTAGCAGAAATAACTACTGCAGAGCAGAATAAAGAAAAAAGAATGAAAAAAATTGAGGACAGTCTCAGAGACCTCTGGGACAACATTAATGAGGCATTTTAAAGCCCCTGTGATGTTTCACTATAAGCCTTCTGGTGAGGTGTGGGCGTGGCATCCTTTGAAACTTGCTAAGATGTCCCCTGGGAAAAGTCACTGTCATTCAAGGTGAAGATTGCATTTCTGGTACCTCCTCCATTCTTTTATGAACGGCAAAATGTATCCTGGCAGCAACTCGACTTCCTATTCCTTTGTCAAAGGAACTCTCTGGAGAGTGTGCTCTCGCTTTTCTTCCAGGTCAAGAGAGATGACTCTGAGAAGGAAAGCTGAGCACCACTGTGTCCCTTTCTCCAAAGGCTGACAAATAAGTGCTTTTATGGCTCTTAGTTTACACAGATAGACATATACATATTTATTTGTTGGCATACAACTGTATTCCTTCAGAAACCTCTGGTGTTGAATTTAGAAGGAGCTAGTTGTTCTGTGGTCTCCCCAATGATTAAACAAGGAAAGAGTAGTGACTTTTGTTAGGGGAATATCTATCTATCTATTTGTTACTTGTGAGAACAAACATGAATGTTTATTTAGGTATAAGAAATATTAACTTAATAAAAGCAGACATTCACCTAGTGGTTGAGGTTTTAACCATACTCAAGATGATTTTTTCACTTATGCATATATGATGGACAAAGCTATCCTTGGCTATTGTGTATGTGACACAAAGAAAACTTAATTTCTCTTAAAATATTCTGTAAGCCTGACACTGAGTTCTCTCATCCATGATATTCTGAATCAATGATTTCTTACCGTGTGTTAATTATTTTAAAACATTAGGACTTGTGTTTCTGAGTAAGAGATAAAGAGAAATCAGAAAAGTAGATTTATGCCCTTAAAGAATATTTAAACTAAGGATGAGCACCTCTTCCTCACACAGAGGGTCTGTGCTTGGTCTCTGCAGTCAGACTGACACCCTTTCCTCAACCTCGCTGAGCTGTTTCCTGTCCTGTGCGATGACAACAGGACCTGCCTATAGGATTGTTGTGAAAATTAAATGAAATAAGTCTTCCAAAGTACTTAGCTTAGTAAATGTTCATTAAATGCTAGTTTTTTAAACTTTCAATTATTAAAAAAAACTAGCTAATGAGTGAGATTTCATAGTGGTATGGCATCCTTTATGAAGATAGAACTAAATTTATTTCCGCCTTACTCTCTTGCCCATCCCAGTTGTCAATTATGATTTAATTACAGAAATCAGAAAGTTAGCCTACTACACTCGAGCATGACTGTGCATTTTTTCCATTAGAGTCCTTGCCTCAAGGTCACCTCATAAATGAGCTAGTATTATAGCAAGTCTTTTGTTTTGTTTTGTTTTAAATCTCAGTGTTTAAACCATATGGGATGGGATCTAATTGAGATTTACCTCGTACTGAATTTGTAAGGCCAGAATGTGTAGTTTTATTATCTTGACAAAATACTCATCTGTGCACTTTATAATACACAAAGAAATGTTGTATAATGCATGAAGCGACACTTTGTCAAAAATAATTAAGCCACTTTTTTGAGAAATAGTGATTTCTACCCTCCTTTTTAGGCTAGAAAAGACCCTTGTGATGTTGTTCTGCTAGATATGGAAGAAAGAAAGTCCTCCCTCTGTCTCCCTTGTAGAGTTTCTGGGGTGGAAACCTGTGTACCTCAGAGAACTCAACACTGACATCCTTCCTGCCATCCTGCTTAAGACGTCAGAGAAGCACCACGGGGTGGGGGGGTCGCCGTCTGTGTCCCCATGTGGGGGGCCTCCCTTCCCTCTGACCTCCTCACCCCTCCTGCCCCTTCCCTTGCTCACGCTGGGCGAGTGCCGGGTGGGACAATAGCCGGAATAGCCGGCTGGGAGTAAGAGTGAGCACACTTCCTAAAATATCCCTTAGAACTCATTATTATTTTCTTTAATAATTATGCTTGTAATTTGTATTTAAGTCAATCATAGAAATTTAAAATATTTTAAGAGGAGCCATCTATCCTCTCATAAGACTATTTACCTGATCATGAACCTATTGATTAAGTAAGAAATCACCCTTAATTTTGCATATGTGTAAATCCAGATTTTCATATGCTGAAAGATTGGCATACTTATTGCGAAGTTTAGGGAGGGGACAAAGTGCTTACATTTATGTGTATGTTGGGTGGGGAGGGGGCAATCCACCCTTCCTTTTCCTTCCTTGGTCCTTCCTTCCTCCCTCCTAATCAGTCTGAAGTGCAAGGCAGCAGCCCAGATTTTATGCCTGCCTGTCTGTTTCTAGCTTATTGATGGTCACTTTCATTGGGTCCTTAATTTGCCAAGAGTGCAAATTGGTCAGATCCTCCTGTGATTTTTTTCTAAACCTTAAGTGATATAATTGGTGCCAGAGGTTTGTGAGTGAGAACACAAAAGATGGGCATGATTGATCTGAACATTACTTGATGAACAATGGTGCGAGCAGCCTTTTCATCTGATCTTTATTCATATCTGGCCTTGCTGTATAATTTATGCTGCTCTTAGCAATATACAGTGCAGAGGTAAACTAAATGGCACACAGGATCATTTGGTGCTGTTTGGTTCTGGTGACGTTATGAATTCTAGTCACATTCTTTCCTGTCCACATCACCTATGATATTTGAAAACAAATTTTGCAGTCCTCTCCTCTGTACCTTCTTTGTCCTTTGGAAATGTGTGGTTTAGCCTTAGAGCATGGTGACGTGTTTTAATTCAAAGCCCTTAACTTTTCTTTTTTTTTAACGAAAAGGATGGGCCATGACTGACTCGATTTAAGGTTTGCCTATCACTTAGCTTTCGTAAGAGGGGGGAAAAAAATCAATGCTTATGTATTGATTTACTTGCAGAGTTTGAGAACTGGGACCTAGAAATTTCCTGTCCTTACCCAGATAAATGGCAAAATGACAGGAGTGTCTAAAAATGCCTCTTGGAGTCTCTGGAGCCCAGCAAGAGATTCAATCAAGCTTGGAGTGGACCCCCTGGGATGCCGTGGGCACTGCATGTATAATAACTGGATAAAGCCCCATCCGAGGCCACCCCATCCTGGGACGGCAGTGCCCCTATCAGTCAAAACTAGAGTTCCTTGATATATTAGTTTGCTAGGGCTGCTGTCACAAAGTACCACAGACGGAGTGGCTTAAGCAATAGAAATTTATTGTGTCACAGTTCTGGAGGCTCGAAGTCCAAAATGAAGGTGTCTGCAGGGCTGGTTCCTTCTGAGGACCATAAGAATTGGTCTGAGGCCTTTCTCCTGGGCTCTCAGACGGCTGTCTTTCCCATGTGTCTTCATGTTGTCTTTCCTCTATGAGTGTCTCCACATCCAAGTTTTCCCTTTTGATGACGACACCAGTCATATTGGATTAGGGCCCACCCTAATGACTTAGTTCTAACTTCATTACCTCTGTAAAGACCCTGTCTCCAAATAAAATCACATTCTGAGGTACTTGGGGCTTAGGCTCCAACATGAATTTTGAGGCAGGGGACACCATTCAACCCATAACACTTGGCTTGGTTGAAAAATGAGAGACTGCTGAGGTGAAGGTCAGAAGGAAATGAGGAGAGAGGGTACAAATCAGAAATAGATGTGCTGTAGGAGCCAAATCTCCTAGACTGATGGCCCTCTGAGAAGGCAGGCTCATGTCAGCATCTGAAGAAGAAGGGCAGCTATGGAGTGAAAAAAAACCTTTTCGAATTTTTGCAAAGATGTGTAATAGATTCAATGCCGCTAGATGTCTTATTTATCAGGATGCTTGTGCTTTCATAGAGAGAATAAAATATGAATAGAGTACAGGTGTGAAAGTAGCCAGGCAGTGTGATCTTGGACAAGTCTGGTAACTGTTTTGACCCTCACCTCTTGATTTTTGATCTTCGAGAGAGAAATTTTCACAGTACCTGCTTCATAGGGTTCTTATGAAAAATCAATAAGATAATTCATATAAATCTCTCAGCATGTGCTGAGACAAAGGGCTTCTAGTAGATGTTAGCTGCCTTTGTGTTGTTATCCTGGCTGGACACAGATTCAGGATATGGAGGGTTTCAGTGTTTTCTGGGCTACGGTGAATTAAACAAAGGCTTCAGCCCTAATCTGCAAGTCCAGCAGCCCTGATTCTGCATGTGTAAGTGGTCCAAGATTAAAGCAAGTGGTGGTGGCTTTTTAAAACTCCCCCTAAACCTTTGACCTCTGTTGCTAAGGATGTACTTGCCATCTCAGATAGTTGCCATAGAAACTGTCTGAATTTAGTCTTTGTACCTGAGGAAACCCTGACAAATAGCAAAAATTCCCAGCAGATGGTTGGATCAACTATTTCAGGTAGTTCAGACGAAATGTCACTGAATTATCTGGAAATCTACTCCAATCCTTTGCCAGGTAGGGTTTGTGAAATAATCTATCAAGTGTGTATGGCTTGGTGATTTTAGGCAATCTCAGTTACAAACCATGGTTTCCCTCCAGCATCATTATGATCCAGGATGTGGTATTCATTAGTGAAATTATGTCTGTAAAAAGAGGAAATATAGGCAAGACTTGTTTGAGAGGCTGGAGTCCTCTTCTGGAATAATCCTAGCAGTGGTGTAGTTTGCCTTGGATCATTCAGATGAAGGCTTTGCCTGGCCACTTCATTTGGCTGTGAGGGTGTTGCTGTGAAGGGTGCTTCTTGAGTATCCTTATGGCCAGGGCCATTGAAAGCTGGGAATTGTGATAGGAGCTCTCCTGTGGGACAATATTTAATTTCTGACTAAGCAAACTTGGGTGGCAGAAGGAATTTTTATTTGACAGACACTGTTCAAAATATTAACTTATTGAGTCCCATAATTCTCAAAAGTAGATACTATTATTATCCTTGCTTTACAGACGAGTAGACATTAGTCAGTGAAGGAGCCAGGATCCAAACCAGACAAACTAACAACCACATGGTATGATAGATTTGTCCACAAAGAAATCACGAGACCCTAGGCATGGGAGCAGAAAGCAATTCCTTCTGTTTCCCACCAGAAACCCTTCCGTGAAGGATGAAACTAAATGTAAATGACAAAAGAAAGGATGAGTGTAATGTTACGTTTACTTTTTAGGTTCCATTAAAACACCCCGGACAGTGGCCTGTTTGAGCATCTGACTAAAATAAGGCATTTAATTTATTTTTATTTGCTTTTTATCATTCAACTTACATGTCTTTGGAAGATTGAAAGTGCTAAAAAAAATCATTTCAAGTGGAGATGGTGTATATATCAACCAGCTCTTAACCTATTTACTGAACAGAAATCTGTTTGTGTATTTAAAAGAGAAATAATCCTCTTTGTCAACAATAAAAATTTATTACTTTGCATCAAAATAAATCTTTAGATTTCAAATTAGTTTCCTTTAACATTTTCTGTTTATTCTGAAAGCTCTTATAGATTGGACAAATTCATAGAATACCAATGTTAGACAATCACAAGTGTTTTAGAAGTTAAGAAACATCTGTTGAGAGCTTAGTATGTGCAAGCCATACTATGAAGAGCCATGAGAGGTTAAAAAAATATGATTTTAAAATGAGGCCTTTGTCTTGAAGGACTTTGTATTCTAGTAGTGGCAGCAACACAGACATGTAAATATGTGATAAAAAATAAAATGCAGGCAGGAGGGGCCTTGAGAGGAAGATGCTTCTGGCTGGAAATCAGGGAGATTTCATGAAGGATGTAGGTTCTAGCTCCATGAAGCAGACCTTGTACCCCTTACTTTGTCATCCCTGTTCTTAGCACAGTATCTTGCACATAATAGAATTATTAAATTCAGTGATTTTAAAATAACTGAATAAGTTGGTCTTAGATGGTAGGGTATGAGAAGTAAAAGTAGAAGTGAGAAAGGATAATCTCAATCCAGCTTGATTCAGAAAATATCAATTGTCATTTACTCCAGGTGGGGCCCTGTGCCAGGTGGGGAGAACAGCCAGTGACAAGTTGTGGAGACAGGGAAGCTCGGTGCAAAGTCCGTGGGGTGCTCAGCATTACTGGGTGTGGTGGGTGTGGGAGATAAGGCCAGATGAGTAAAGTGGAAGCAGCATTTAAAGGATCTTGAGGGACTTCCCTGGTGGCTCAGTGGTTGGGAACCTACCTGCCAATGTAGGGGACACGGGTTCGAGCCCTGGTCCGGGAGGATCCCATGTGCCGCGGAGCAACTAAGCCCGTGCAGCACCACTGCTGAGCCTGCGCTCGAGAGCCCGTGAGCCACAACTGCTGAAGCCTGTGCGCCCGGAGCCCGTGCTCCGCAACGAGGGTGGAGGGCCACAGCAGTGAGAAGCCTGCGCGCTGCAATGAAGAGTAGCCCCCGCTCACCGCGACTAGAGAAGACCCACGTGCCAGCAAAGACCCAACGCAGCCAAAAAAATAAAAATAAAAGTTCTTGAACGCTGAGGGGTTTGAGGAGAAAGATCCTCCAATGTGTCATTATTGTCTGTATTTTTACTTCTCTTAAGCAAATATTGGTTGATAGCTGATCATGTTTATTTGGCTAATATAAAAAAGACCAATTAGACTTAAGAATACCAATTTATTCATTTAGATACATTTCATATTGCAATATGCTAGAACCTGCGATTCTTATTTGTTTCTGTGTGTTTCCAAACCCCGTGAGCAGTCTAAAGCAGCAGAAAAATGTCTTGTTTGTGTTTGACAAGGAGCCAATTCTAAAATGATGTTTGGACACATCGACCAGACTAATTCTGTTGCAAAAGCTCATTTCTAAACATTCACAAAATTTACAGATCTAATTGCACTGAAGGGTTGTAGTCCTAGCTCTTCCTTAACATAGCTGTAGATCCTTGGGACAAGTTACTTCATTTATATAGCATGTACAAGCAATATGTACATTTTATACGTCTCTACATCTCTACACCTACAGCTACGTCTGTTCAGCTATCACACTGTGTAGGGTATAGCAGAAAGACTCGAAAGGCTCTTTGGACTTTGGCATCTGACAGATCTGGTTGGAAACATGGCAATATCACTTCCTAGCTATGTGTCTGAAGGTGAATGGCTTAACTTTGAACCTCAATTTCCTCATGTACAAAATAAGAGTAACATTTCCTAACTCATTATGTCTGTGAGAAACTCATAAGAGCACTCATTTATTACTGAGCAATTGCTATGTATTTTCCATTTGAGGAAACTGAGGCCCAGAGAGATTAAGTAATACACCCACGGCCACACAGCTAATGAAAGGCCAAGCTGGGTTTCTGGTCCAGGATGACTCAGAGTTTACCTTCTGTACCTCTGACATCCTGTTTGTAAAGGTCCCTCCACTAATCTACCCTATAGAATGATGCTTAATAAATGCTCATTTCTATCTTTATCTCCCAGGGCATTTGTGAAGCTAAAATGTGATAGTACTTTGACCTCTATAAAGTTCAAATATAAGCTATCCAAGAGTAAGGAATTAAACAATTTCAGGGTCTAAATTTTTAGAGTAGTTAGAATTTTATAACCATTTTCCCATGCTGATTATACTGATGATATAAGTTCAATGCAGAAAACTTTAAAAAATAAAGAAAAAGATAAAGAAATAAACCAAGATCATCCACAATCCCTAGAGGCAATAAAATAATTGGAATTTTAGTGAAGTGAATGCATTCTTCATTTCCCTGGTTTTTTGTTTTGTTTTGTTTTAGCAGTCCAATATTATGATAGGCAACAACCCTGCTTTACAGGCCATGTGGGAAATTTATCTCAGATCTTAAAATCAGTTAGTCATGATGTGTCTTAGGGTGAAAGTTATAATTTCTGTGAAATGCAAAGGCACGAGGAAAAAGGAAAAATAACATTGAACAGAATAGAAGAGGGGCAGAGTTTGGATTTTTATTGGGTTGCTTTTGAAGTAATAAGTACATTTTTTCCTTAGATGTATGGCATAGTTAACAGCAAGGTTTAGAAGAGCAAAGAGGCAGCTGGTGAGGTCTTTGAATGAAGGGTTGTGAACATTCTTGGGTTCTTTCTGCTTGAAGAAGCTCATCCATTTGCAGGTTTGAATCAGCACCACTAACATTTTAGTATCTACTTATTGTGGCATTTGTCAAAACATATATCCCCCACGCATATAATGAGTGAAAATTATACTTATTGCCTACCATTGAAGACTCTTAAATGAAGAAGACTAATAAAGTGAAGCGGTTAGTAAAGATGGAATTAGCCCACACTTGTTTCCAGATGTTGACTTGTGGTTGCTGTGGACAAGGTATCAGGAAGCTACTGGAAGCCCAGGCTGTTCCACAGAGCAGAGGCTGAACTTCAGGAATGCCTTCTACTAGGTTTATAAATGAATATGATCCAATGATCCTTTATGCTTGGAGAAGCATGGTTTTAACAGGATTGGCAACTAATCAACTTATCTCCGGTTTATTCACAGGAGTTTGAATAAAGAAAACCATGACGATGCAAGCCCAACTGCACTGCTTGTGTCTCTTTACACTTTACTTGGTAAGAGAAGAGAATGTTCCTTATTTATTTAGTAGAATATTCCCAGTCATCCTTCTACCCCGTACCGGGGAAGCAACGGCTATCATCATTTAAAAAATAGTCTATCAAAATTAACTCATTGTGAGCAAAGGACAATTTGCCCCGATGGACTATTTTTGTTGAAACAGCTACAAGTCATATGTCCAACCTTTAACCAGAGGTGCGCTTTCTCCTCAGCTCTTAAAAGCCAATGTCACTTCACGGGCAAGGTTTAAGCAAATCCATCTACTTAGCTTTAGACCATCGCATACAGCTCAGGGAATCTGGAAAGAAAAGTATACTGATACATGTGTTAGTCTATGTCCCTTAATCTTGACTTTTTTTTTTTTTTTTTAACTTTGACCATGAGAAATTACCACCGAAATTAAGAAAAGCATTTTCTCCATTTTTGACCCTGCTCTGCTCTGTACTTTTCTTCCCGTATATGGCTTGAAGTTTTCTGACCAAATTTGTGTTTAGTCACTTGTTGAGCTAACCCTATCGACTCGGGCTTCTAGAAATTGGAGCTGGATGGAACCTGGGGAGACCAGACCTTAACCTCGGGTAGAGACAGGGATGCTGTCTTCACTTTCCTTATGAAGCTCATAAAGGTTATACACTTGCCAATCTGTTGTATTATGAAGCAAGATTATGGGGAAGCATTTGCTTTCTCCCTAGAAGGAAGCTACTAGATCCTCATACCTCTAATCTTGGTTCCTTTCTTCTAAAACCCAAATATACCATATTGAATCTCAAGTTCCAGAGAGCCCCTGAGAGCCCACACAGTTCAAAATATTTAGAGTGAAATACAGCCAAACTTGTAAACCTACCAGAGCTCTCCCCTTGAGGGGAAAATCTGCAGTTCAAACCTTACGAGCAAGGTACATCCTCACAGACCAGGGCTTGAAGCGTGTAGCTAAGACTGCCTAAGGACTGGGTCTAACATCCCCACTTGACTTCTCTCCTCTTCCTACCCTCTCAGATGTCCTTTGCTATCTGTATTATCTCAGAATGGTGGTGAAGTCAGTGCCTAGTTCAAACTTGGCACTGTTATTGATTGGTGACAAGAACTTGGGTGAATTACTAAGCTCTGAACCTCAGTTTTCTGCCCTGTGAAATGGGTCTAATAATAGTACTTGCCTTATGTGGCAATTAAATGAGATAATGCATTTATCAAGCCCTTGAATCAATGACTCGCACAGTCTAAGGACTTGATAAATATTAGCTATTATCATTACTACCATGTTTTAAATATTCAGCGTCTACACTCAGATGGACTCTGACCTCCATGAGGAGAACTGTGTTTTAGTCATCTTTGCAGCCTCAGCACATAGCACAGTGCCCGGAACAAGTTAGGACTTAAATACATAATTACGGATTTATATTAGGAAACATTAGGAAACAACAGTGAGACCTAAGAGAGAGAGAAGATTCTGTCATGATAATTTGACATTAGCAGGATCATCAGCTTCTTGTCTGAGAAGGGGACATGCATTTTTCTTCCTAGATAAAGGATGAAAGTAAGTTTTCCTTTTTCCCTACTCTCACCCCAGTGGGATTTTTACCTGGAGTAAGAAATACTGCCCAAACTACTGCTGGCGGCAAGAGCCTTGCCCAGGAGACAGCCACGTGCACAGCTGTCTCTGGGTGAAGGAGGGAGGCTGAGGCCTGTGTGCTGGCATTTCAGGGGCATTGGGACGGAGCCATTTCTCTTCTGCCTTCACCGACCCCTATGCCCAGACCCTCTCCTGTGAAGGCTGGAAGTCCAGTTGGAACTTCTTTCCTTCAGCATAAGGCTTTATTCAGCAGAGGTAGCCATTTAAAGTGATTGCCAGTCATTTATTCTATACTATGAGTGGCTCTCCTGTTCTTTCCTGAAAACTGGTTCTCATAGGGGGTTAGAAACACTGCACGAATATATTATAAGGGCACTGATGAGAGGGTTTGGGAAAGAGTGCTGAGTAGGGAGACAGGGAAATCAAGGAGAAGCCAACTGTTTTGGAGTCTTGCCTGGGACTATGCTTCTTCTGGAAGGAAGAGCTGACATACGTACTATATAAACAGAGAACTCTTGCTGGAATGTACAATGACGGTGGCTACTAGGCAGGCAGATCTGATAACAGCATGCGTCCTTTGCTGGCCCGGAAGGCAGTGGAGCAACGTGGTGCAGAGCTGGGGCTTGGTGGTCCAACAGAGCTGGCACCATCCCACAGCAGCACCAGTTATATGTGCCTCTGCTGTGGGACTCCTCCAGAGCTTTCCTGATATTGTTGAGGATCAGAAGAAATGACATGTGTGGAGGTTCTAGTTCCATAGCTGCCATACAGGAAACACTCAAAAATATCAGTTCCATTCTCTCCCTACTTTTCACCTCTTTATGCAAGATGGTGGGTTTTATTCTTCCAACTCTTTTCACAAATTTCCACCATAGCATTCTTCCCAGTTATGGATGTATGGCTTGATGACTCATGACGTGCCCATGCATTTTGAAATCTTTATAGCTCAG
This sequence comes from Phocoena phocoena, assembly GCF_963924675.1. Classification (NCBI taxonomy): domain Eukaryota; kingdom Metazoa; phylum Chordata; class Mammalia; order Artiodactyla; family Phocoenidae; genus Phocoena; species Phocoena phocoena. Next base: position 39,451,124 of record NC_089235.1, on the reverse strand, counting down.
ATAGCCAGGTTAATGGGCAGGAAGAGAGATTTGTTGCCCTGATACGAGAACCCAACCCAACTTTGAACATTGCAACTGAGACTTATCCTTTATTTCTCATAGGTGAGCCAGCTCGTCTACCTGGGAAAAATGCAGGCTTATTTGTGAGGTTTGCCTGACTAATGTAGTTTTCCTATAGATGCCATCACTGGTGTGATCAGCTGAAAGATGGGCTGCTTGCTGATGTGAGCAGAAAGTTGATGAAGCCATTTGCTGTTAAGCAGTAGCCCCTCAAAAAGCACTGCCCTCGTCCTGTACCAACCATGGCACCTACATCTTGTGTCCTGCCTTGCAGAGAAACTGCTGGAGCTGGAGAAGATGTGGAAAGGAGTGGAAGGGAGGAAGAGCCCCCAGAGGAAAATACACTTTGAGAGGAACTGATGAGCTAGAAGTCTGTATAGTTATTGTGTCAGTTAAGAATGCTTTTAGCTACAAGCAACTTTAGAGTGTTTCTAGTCAATAGGGATTTATTTTTCTCAGACAACGAGAAGCCTGTTGTGGGCAGTCCCAGGCAGGTTTAGCAGTTCTGTGATGTTATCAGAGATTTGGGTTTCTTTCTCTTTGCTCCACTGTTGTTTGAGCTGGTTTATCCCCTTGTGGTTTCATGATGGCTGCCACAGCTACAGACATGAGGTCCATTGCTTGAGCAAGACGAACAGGGCAGAGGCCAGCCACATCTGTCTTTCTTAATCAGGAATACAAAATCTTGACCAGAACCGTTCCCTCACCTCCACCCAGGCACAGCAGACTCCACCTTTTGTTTAACAAACCAGAACTGGGTCACTTGGTCACCCTCCTAGCTGCAAGGGAGTCTGGGAAAGAGATCACTTGTCTTCCCAAGGGAGAGAGGCTGGCAATGGCTGGGGACAGCTAACCCAAGGGCCTGACACAACTCTGAGGGAGAGGAGACCAAATTCCAAAGTCTTCAGTGTTCTTTTTGTTTGTTTGTCTGTTTTTTACATCTTTATTGGAGTATAATTGCTTTACAATTGTGTTAGTTTCTGCTTTATAACAAAGTGAATCAGTTATACATATACATATGTTCCCATATCTCTTCCCTCCTGCATCTCCCTCCCTCCCACCCTCCCTATCCCAACCCCTCTAGGTGATCACAAAGCACCGAGCTGATCTCCCTGTGCTATGTGGCTGCTTCCCACTAGTTATCTATTTTACGTTTGGTAGTGTATATATGTCCATGCCACTCTCTCACTTTGTCACAGCTTATCCTTCCCCCTCCCCATATCCTCAAGTCCATTCTCTAGTAGGTCTCTGTCTTTATTCCTGTCTTACCCCTAGGTTCTGCATGACATTTTTTTCCTTAAATTCCATATATATGTGTTAGCATACGCTATATGTCTTTCTCTTTCTGACTTACTTCACTCTGTATGACAGACTCTAGGTCCATCCACCTCATTACAAATAGCTCAATTTCATTTCTTTTTATGGCTGAGTAATATTCCATTGTATATATGTGCCACATCTTCTTTATCCATTCAACCAATGATGAACACTTAGGTTGTTTCCATCGCCGGGCTATTGTAAATAGAGCTGCAATGAACATTTTGGTACATGACTCTTTTTGAATTATGGTTTTCTCAGGGTATATGCCCAGTAGTGGGATTGCTGGGTCATATGGCAGTTCTATTTGTAGTTTTTTAAGGAACCTCCATACGGTTCTCCATAGTGGCTGAACCAATTCACATTCCCACCAGCAGTGCAAGAGTGTCCCCTTTTCTCCACACCCTCTCCAGCATTTATTGTTTCTAGATTTTTGGATAATGGCCATTCTGACTGGTGTGAGATGATATCTCATTGTAGTTTTGACTTGCATTTCTCTAATGATGTTGAGCATTCTTTCATGTGTTTGTTGGCAGTTTGTATATCTTCTTTGGAGAAATGTCTATTTAGCTCTTCTGCCCATTTTTGGATTGAGTTGTTTGCTTTTTTGTTATTGAGCCGCATGAGCTGCTTATAAATTTTGGAGATTAATCCTTTGTCAGTTGCTTCATTTGCAATTATTTTCTCCCATTCTGAGGGTTGTCTTCTGGTCTTGTTTATGGTTTCCGAAGTTTCATTAGGTCCCATTTGTTTATTTTTGTTTTTATTTCCATTTCTCTAGGAGGTGGATCAAAAAGGACCTTGCTGTGATTTATGTCATAGAGTGTTCTGCCTATATTTTCCTCTAAGAGTTTGATAGTTTCTGGCCTTACATTTAGGTCTTTAATCCATTTTGAGTTTATTTCTGTTTATGGTGTTTGGTAGTGTTCTAATTTCATTCTTCTACATGTACCTGTCCAGTTTTCCCAGCAGCACTTATTGAAGAGGCTTTCCTTTCTCCACTGTACATTCCTGCCTCCTTTATCAAAGATAAGGTGACCATATGTGTGTGGGTTTATCTCTGGGCTTTCTACCCTCTTCCATTGATCTTTCTTTCTGTTTTTGTGCCAGTACCATACTGTCTAGATTACTGTAGCTTTGTAGTATAGTATGAAGTCAGGGAGCCTGATTCCTCCAGCTCCGTTTTTCGTTCTCAAGATTGCTTTGGCTATTCGGGGTCTTTTGTGTTTCGATACAAATTGTGAATTTTTTCGTTCTAGTTCTGTGAAAAAGGCCAGTGGTAGTTTGATAGGGATTGCATTGAATCTGTAGATTGCTTTGTGTAGTAGAGTCATTTTTCACAATGTTGATTCTTCCAATCCAAGAACATGGTATATCTCTCCATCTATTTGTATCATCTTTAATTTCTTTCATCACTGTCATATAATTTTCTGCATACAGGCCTTTTGTCTCCTTAGATAGGTTTATTCCTATTTTATTCTTTTTGTTGCAATGGTAAATGGGAGTGTTTTCTTGATTTCACTTTCAGATTTTTCATCATTAGTGTATAGGAATGCCAGAGATTTCTGTGCATTCATTTTGGATCCTGCTACTTTACCAAATTCATTGATTAGCTCTAGTAGTTTTCTGGTAGCATCTTTAGGATTCTCTATGTATAGTATCATGTCATCTGCAAACAGTGACAGCTTTACTTCTTCTTTTCCGATTTGGATTCCTTTTATTTCCTTTTCTTCTCTGATTGCTGTGGCTAAAACTTCCAAAACTATGTTGAATAAGAGTGGTGAGAGTGGGCAACCTCATCTTTTTCCTGATCTTAGTGGAAATGCTTTCAGTTTTTCACCATTGAGGACGATGTTGGCTGTGGGTTTGTCATATATGGCCTTTATTATGTTGAGGAAGTTCCCTCTATGCCTACTTTCTGCAGGGTTTTTATTATAAATGGGTGTTGAATTTTGTCAAAAGCTTTCTCTGCATCTATTGAGGTGATCATATGGTTTTTTTCCTTCAGTTGGTTAATATGGTTTATCACATTGATTGATTTGCATATATTGAAGAATCCTTGCATTCCCGGAATAAACCCCACTTGATCATGGTGTATGATCCTTTTAATGTGCTGTTGGATTCTGTTTGCTAGTATTTTATTTAGGATATTTGCATCTATGCTCATCAGTGATATTGGCCTGTAGTTTTCTTTCTTTATGACATCCTTCTTTGGTTTTGGAATCAAGGTGATGGTGGCCTAGTAGAATGAGTTTAGGAGTGTTCCTTCCTCTGCAATATTTTGGAAGAGTTTGAGAAGGATAGGTGTTAGCTCTCCTCTAAATGTTTGATAGAATTCGCCTGTGAAGCCGTCTGGTCCTGGGCTTTTGTTTGTTGGAAGGTTTTTAATCACAGTTTCAATTTCAGTGCTTGTGATTGGCCTGTTCATATTTTCTATTTCTTCCTGATTCAGTCTTGGCAGGTTGTGCATTTCTAAGAATTTGTCCATTTCTTTCAGGTTGACCATTTTATTGGCATAAAGTTGCTTGTAGTAATCTCTCATGATCTTTTGTATTTCTGCAGTGTCAGTTGTTACTTCTCCTTTTTCATTTCTAATTCTATGGATTTGAGTCTTCTCCCTTTTTTTTTGATGAGTCTGGCTAGTGGTTTGTCAATTTTGTTTATCTTCTCAAAGAACCAGCTTTTAGTTTTATTGATCTTTGCTATTGTTTCCTTCATTTCTTTTTCATTTATTTCTGATCTGATTTTTATGATTTCTTTCCTTCTGCTAACTTTGGGTTTTATTTGTTCTTCTTTCTCTAATTGCTTTAGGCGCAAGGTTAGGTTGTTTATTCGAGATGTTTCCTGTTTCTTAAGGTAGGATTGTATTGCTATAAAATTCCCTCTTAGAACTGCTTTTGCTGCATCCCATAGGTTTTGGGTCGTTGTGTCTCCATTGTAATTTGTTTCTAGGTATTTTTTGATTTCCTCTTTGATTTCTTCAGTGATCACTTCGTTATTAAGTAGTGTATTGTTTAGCCTCCATGTGTTTGTATTTTTTACAGATCTTTTCCTGTAATTGATATCTAGTCTCATAGTGTTGTGGTTGGAAAAGATACTTGATATGATTTCAGCTTTCTTAAATTTACCAAGGTTTGATTTGTGACCAAAGATATGATCTATCCTGGAGATTTTTCCATGAGCAACTGGGAAGAAAGTGTATTCTGTTGTTTTTGGATGGAATGTCCTATAAATATCAATTAAGTCCACCTTGTTTAATGCGTCATTTAAAGCTTGTTTTTCCTGTAACTGATATCTAGTCTCATGGCATTGTGGTTGGAAAAGATACTTGATATGATTTCAGCTTTCTTAAATTTACCAAGGCTTGATTTGTGACCCAGGATATGATCTATCCTGGAGAATGTTCCATGAGCACTTGAGAAAAATGTGTATTCTGTTGTTTTTGGATGGCATGTCCCATAAATATCAATTAAGTCCATATTGTTTAATGTATCATTTAAAGCTTGTGTTTCCTTGTTTATTCTCATTTTGGATGATCTGTCCATTGGTGAAAGTGGGTGTTAAAGTCTCCTACTATGAATGTGTTACGGTTGATTTCCCCTTTTATGGCTTTATTTGCCTTTTGTATTGAGGTGCTCCTATGTTGGGTGCATCAAGATTTACAATTGTTATATCTTCTTCTTGGATTGATCCCTTGATCATTATGTAGTGTCCTTCTTTGTCTCTTGTAATAGTCTTTATTTTAAAGTCTATTTTGTCTGATATGAGAATTGCTACTCCAGCTTTCTTTTGGTTTCCATTTGCATGGAATATCTTTTTCCATCCCCTTACTTTCAGTCTGTATGTGTCTCTATGTCTGAAGTGGGTCTCTTGTAGACAGCATATATATGGTCTTGTTCTTGTATCCATTCAGCCAATCTGTGTCTTTTGGTGGGAGCATTTAATCCATTTACATTTAAGGTAATTATTAATATGTATGTTCCTATTCCCATTTTCTTAATTGTTTTGGGTTCGTTATTGTAGGTCTTTTCCTTCTCTTGAGTTTCTTGCCTAGAGAAGTTCCTTTAGCATTTGTTGAAAAGCTGGTTTGGTGGTGCTGAACTCTCTCAGCTTTTGCTTGTCTGTAAAGGTTTTAATTTCTCCATCAAATCTGAATGAGATCCTTGCTGGGTAGAGTAATCTTGGTTGCAGGTTTTTCTCCTTCATCACTTTAAATATGTCCTGCCAGTCCCTTCTGGCTTGCAGAGTTTCTGCTGAAAGATCAGCTGTTAACCTTATGTGGATTTCCTTGTGTGTTATTTGTTGTTTTTCCCTTGCTGCTTTTAATCTGTTTTCTTTGTATCTAATTTTTGACAGTTTGATTAATATGTGTCCTGGCATGTTTCTCCTTGGATTTATACTGTATGGGACTCTCTGTGCTTCCTGGACTTGATTAACTATGTCCTTTCCCATATTAGGGAAGTTTTCAACTCTAACCTCTTCAAATATTTTCTCAGTCCCTTTCTTTTTCTCTTCTTTTTCTGGAAGCCCTATAATTTGAATGTTGGTGCATTTCATGTTGTCCCAGAGGTCTCTGAGACTGTCCTCAGTTCTTTTCATTCTTTTTTCTTTATTCTGCTCTGCAGTAGTTATTTCCACTATTTTATCTTCCAGGTCACTTATCTGTTCTTCTGCCTCAGTTATTCTGCTATTGATCCCATCTAGAGTATTTTTAATTTCATTTATTGTGTTGTTCATCACTGCTTGTTTCATCTTTAGTTCTTCTAGGTCCTTGTTAAACGTTTCTTGCATTTTGTCTATTCTATTTCCAAGATTTTGGATCATCTTTACTATCATTATTCTGAATTCTTTTTCAGGTAGAATGCCTATTTCCTCTTCATTTGTTAGGTCTGGTGGGTTTTACCTTGCTCCTTCATCTGCTGTGTGTTTTCCTGTCTTCTCATTTTGCTTATCTTACTGTGTTTGTGGTCTCCTTTTTTGCAGGCTGCAGGTTCGTAGTTCTCGTTGTTTTTGGTGTCTGTCCCCAGTGGCTAAGGTTGGTTCAGTGGGTTGTGTAGGCTTCCTGGTGGAGGGGACTATTGCCTGTGTTCTGGTGGATGAGGCTGGATCTTGTCTTTCTGGTAGGCAGGTCCACATCTGGTGGTGTGTTTTGGGGAGTCTGTGGATTTATTATGATTTCAGGCAGCCTCTCTGCTAGTGGGTGGGGTTGTGTTCCTGTCTTGCTAGTTGTTTGGCATAGGGTGTCCAGCACTGTAGCTTGCTGGTCGTTGAGTGAAGCTGGGTGCTGGTGTTGAGATGGAGATCTCTGGGAGATTTTCACCGTTTGATAATATGTGGAGCCGGGAGGTCTCTTGTGGACCAGTGTCCTGAAGTTGGCTCTCCCACCTCAGAGGCAAAGCACTGACTCCTGGCTGCAGCACCAAGAGCCTTTCATCCACACGGGTCGGAATAAAAGCAAGAAAAAGTAGAAAGAAGGAAAGAAAGAAAGGAGGGAGGGAGGGAGGAAGGAAGGAAGGAGGGAAGGAAGGAAAGGAAGAAAGAAAGAAGATAAAATAAAATAAAGTAAGATAAAATAAAATAAAGTTATTAAAATAAAAAATAATTATTATGAAAAAAAATTTTTTTTAAAGAAAAAAAGAAGACCAAAAACAAACAAAACCAAAACCAAAAGGACGGATAGAACCCTAGGACAAATGGTGGAAGCAAAGCTCTACAGACAAAATCTCACACAGAAGCATACACATACACACTCACAAAAGGAGGAAAAGGGGAAAAAATAATAAATCTTCCTCTCAAAGTCCACCTCCTCAAATTGGGATGATTCATTGTCTATTCATGTATTCCCCATATGCAGCATACATCAAGTTGATTGTGGAGCCTTAATCCGGTGCTTCTGAGGCTGCTGGGAGAGATTTCCCTTTCTCTTCTTTGTTCTCACATCTCCCGGGGCTCAGCTTTGGATTTGGCCCCGCCTCTGTGTGTAGGTCGCCGGAGGGCGTCTGTTCTCCGCTCAGACAGGACGGGGTTAAAGGAGCAGCTGACTGGGGGCTCTGGCTCACTCAGGCCAGGGGGAGGGAGGGGCACGGAGTGCGGGACGAGGCTCTGGTGGCAGAGGCTGGTGTGACTTTGCACCAGCCTGAGGCTCGCCGTGAGTTCTCCCGGGGAAGTTGTCCCTGGATCCCGGGACCCTGGCAGTGGCGGGCTGCACAGGCTCCCCGGATGGGGGGTGTGGATAGTGGCCTGTGCTCGCACACGGGCTTCTTGGTGGCGGCAGCAGCAGCCTTAGCATCTCATGCCCGTCTCTGGGGTCCGCGCTTTTAGCCGCGGCTCGCGCCTGTCTCTGGAGTTCCTTTAAGCAGTGCTCTTAATCCCCTCTCCTCGTGTACCAGGAAACAAAGAGGCAAGAAAAAGTCTCTTGCCTCTTCGGGAGGTCCAGACTTTTCCCCGGACTCCCTCCCGGCTAGCCATGGTGCACTAACCCCTTCAGGCTATGTTCACGCCGCCAACCCCAGTCCTCTCCCTTCGCTCCGACCAAAGCCCGAGCCTCAACTCCCAGCCCCGCCCGCCCCGGCGGGTGAGCAGACAGGCATCTCTGGCTGGTGAGTGCCGGTCGGCACCGATCCTCTGTGTGGGAATCTCCCCGCTTTGCCCTCCGCACCCCTGTGTCTGTGCTCTCCTCCGCGGCTCCTAAGCTCCCCACTCCGCCACCCACAGTCTCCGCCCGTGAAGGGGCTTCCTAGTGTGTGGAAACCTTTCCTCCTTCACAGCTCCCTCCCACTGGCGCAGGTCCCGTCCCTATCCTTTTGTCTCTGTTTATTCTTTTTTCTTTGGCCCTACCCAGGTACGTGGGGGAGTTTCTTGCCTTTTGGGAGGTCTGAGGTCTTCTGCCAGCGTTCAGTAGGTGTTCTGTACGAGTTGTTCCACGTGTAGATTGTCCTCTGTGTTCTTGTTTGTTACTATTTTTTTGTTGGACAACCCAGATCAACTTAATCAAGATTCAATAACCAAGGGATATAGTACAAGACCTTTTCCCCCATGATTTCATCCTAATTGTTTTGGGGTTATTCCCAGTGTTTCTATAAGATAAGAGTGTACTAGCTCCTCATAAAGAAATGGAAAATAAATTCTCTTCTCGCCAGTTCTTCTTTCTTTTTTGGTTTTACCTGTCCAGTTCCCCAAACCATTAACTTTCCGTATCATACTTCTAATTCTAACCTATCCCAGCCCTGATTCCCACAACAAGTAGGAGACCTGAAGAACCACTCGGGAAGGAGGGGGCACTGGCATCGGTGTGGGTGCTAGATCCTTCGTTCCAGAGGGTGCTCTCTGTGGTGGGTTTATGGCTGGCTGCCCCTTCTTGCATTCTGCCTGCTCCACTCTGCCTCGCGACTCCCGTTAGTGACCAGTCCTGGTGAGAGATGAAGGGATGGCAGGAACTACTGCCGAATGCACCCTCCTGCACATCCCCATGCTGCCAGCTTCCCACCCCCCTCCCCCCACCCCAGGCTGTCTTGGCTGCTTCTGCTGTTGTGTAGTGTGGGTAGTGGCTAAGAGGGCTGGGTCTGGAGTTGCAGGCTCGAATCCTGCTTCCTGCACTACCTGGGCAAATTACTTAACCTCTCTGCGTCTCAGTTTAATCACCGGTGAAACAGAGCTGGCAATAATAATTTACCCTATAGGGTTGTTGTTGGGATTCAATGTGTTTAGGACAAAGCTCAGCATATATTAATTTAGCAAGTGTGAGCTCTTCTTGTTGGGTGCCAGGCAAGCATTGTACTAAACACGTCTACATATTTTTTTCCCCTTAAAAATTCAATTGTCTTTGAGGTGCCTGAACTCTAGCGTGCTGGGAATCTGCCATGGATTTCCTTATAAACTAACAGGAGTGGAATAGAGGGGTTTTAAGAAGCTGGTGTAGGGGCTTCCCTGGTGGTGCAGTGGTTAAGAATCCACCAGCTAATGCAGAGGATAGGGGTTCGAGCCCTGGTCCGGGAAGATCCCATATGTCGCGGAGCAGCTAAGCCCGTGCGCCACAACTACTGAGCCTGCGCTCTAGAGCCCGCAAGCCACAACTACTGAGCCCATGTGCTGCAACTACTGAAGCCCATGTGCCTAGAGCCCGTGCTCCGCAACAAGAGAGCCACCGCAGTGAGAAGCCCTGGCACCACAACGAAGAATAGCCCCTGCTCACTGCAACTAGAGAAAGCCTGTGTGCAGCAACGAAGACTCAATGCAGCCAAAAATAAAAAAGTTAAAAAAAAAAAAGAAGCTTATGTAAAACCATGTAGAATTTAACAGCATAGTGGCATTATGGGAAGATCATGAACTTTCCTTCAGTTAGAACCCAGTGTGTGTGCCATGTCAACTGCGTATGGGTTTTACTCTGGGCAAGTAGCTAACCTCTGTGAGCCTCATTTATAAAACAGGAGTGTTAATTTCTCCCCACAGAGTGATTGCTTGAATGGTTAAATGAGAAAAGCAGTGTTAGGCTCTAAGCAAACCATTTTGACATAGTAGAACCTCAACAAATATTAGACCCCTTCCTGCCTGTTTTGACTACATTTCACATCGTTTTGAGCCAGGTTAGAATCTTAGGTTTCATATATCAGTCCTGGAACCATAAGAAAATCAACAAGTGACACATATACATTCATAGTAGATGGTGATGTTAATTTTTTTTTTTTTTGCTAATTTTCTTTTTCTTTCTTTTTTTAACAGACAACTGGATATGGCCAAGAGGAAAAGTTTAGTGGACCCCTGAAGCCCATGACCTTTTCTATTTTTGAAGGCCAAGGAACGAATCAAATCATATTCCAGGTAATGGCTACTCTCGATCACTGTCATCTTGATTTTGCAGGCTCCCTCTTTTACTCCTTTATCTACTGTACACCCAGAAATAAAATATAGGCATAGTAGATCTCATTATCAAGAATGATTTCAGAAGCGAGTGGCTTCAGTGTTATAAGACGTTGTACCTAACTTCCTCAATCGGACTTCCTCAGTGGTGTCTGGGGCAAGTACTCCCATCTCTGGGGTGGGGACCTTGGTGCCTGTAGACTCTGCCTCTTCCCCCAGGGTGGGAAGGGAACCTGTCTCTGGGGTGACATGGCCATCTGAGTATCTGTCTGTTCAATGAGCTGGCTGCTTGAAGCATTTGAAGATGCGGGTTCTCTGGATTGCTGCTGGAATGGTCTGCTTTCCTCACCGCCTCCTCTGAGCCCATCCCTGGGCCCTCACCCATGGGTTGGACAAGGCACAGTGGGAGGCAGTCATCTCATTTAGTTAGTTAACTGAGAAAGCATCAGATTGAGGGGTGGACTGCAGCCTTAAGGGCACTGAAATAATCCCGGAAATGTAATGGAGAGAGGGAGAAAAACAAACTACTGCATTGACCAGAAATCCCCTGGGGAAGCCTGCTTGGCCTTGGAGTGGCTGAGGATGCTTTGATGAGCCTCTGGGTGTGCCCATGATCTCCCATCCCGTGCACTGGGGGAGCAACAGAGGGTTGCTAAACTACCATCTAAGGTGGATGCCTTCTGTTAACTGTCCAAGCACTTGTTTCGGCAGTTCCCGTCCACAGAGGAGAGACTGAAAGCTGCCTCATGCCACCTTCTGTCATTTGGTACCAAATTAGTGCAAAGGGTCTCCATAGTATGAGCTGTTGGGGGTGCACGTGTATCTCTGTGCCCTGCTGTGGTTATTTTAGAGGCTTTGGCCTCTCCAGTCAGGGAAGCCGGCACTGAGCGAGGAGCAAATGCTTTGAGAGCTGGAGGCTAATAAGAGAAGAGTGTTCCAGCAAAGACACAGCTTGGACACCTGCCCTGTGCTGGGAGAGGGCAGGGCATGCCCCGAGTTTTAGCAGAAGGCCAGCAGAGAGCCTAAAGAAGAAGGTAGGAGAGGAGGCTGCAGAGACAGGAAGGGCCCTGACTTCTAAGGCTCTTAGATTTTCTCCTCAAAGCAGAGGGCCTGAATCAAGTTTCCATTCAGGGCTACAAACTGGAGGGGGGCGGGAAACGGAAGAGGTTGCAGAGGAACTGGTTGGGAGTCTATGGCAGGGCGCACACAAGTGGTGATCTCGTTAACTAACTTTCCCCCCCTTGCCAGGGAGCACTTAGTTATAGATATCTTGTTTCCATTTTAAAAATTCTGTTCAAGATGTAGAGAAAAAACATATGGACACCAAGGGGGGAAAGGGGGGTGGGATGAATTGAGAGATTGGGATTGACATATATACACTGATATGTATAAAATAGATAACTGATGAGAACCTACTGTATAGCATAGGGGACTCCACTTGGCTGTACAGTAGAAACTAACACAACACTGTAGAACACCTATACTCCAGTAAAAAAACATCCTGTTCATTTGTGTACTTTTATGCTTCATAAGCTGGTAAGAATGCTGTGGGCTAGGCACACGTTCATCTTTTTTTTCGGATTTGATATATTTGTATTTATTTTTATTGGGGTATAGTTGCTTTACAATATTGCATTAGTTTCTGCTGTACAACAGAGTGAATCAGCTATATGTATACATATATCCCCTCCCTCTTGGACCTCCCCCTCCCATCCCACCCATCTAGGTCACAACAGAGCACCGAGCTGAGCTCCCTGCGCTATATAGCAGGTTCCCACTAGCTATCTGTTTTACACATGGTGGTGTATATATGTCATTCCCAATCTCCCAATTCATACCAGCCCCCCCCCGCCCCCGCCCCGTGTCCACACGTCAGTTCTCTATGTCTGTGTCTCTATTCCTGTGTTGCGAATAGGTTCATCTGTACCGTTTTTCTAAATTCCACATATATACGTTAAGATACAATCTTTATTTTTCTCCTTCTGATTTACTTCACTCTGTATGACGGACTTTAGGTCCATCCACGTCTCTACAAATGACCCAATTTCGTTCCTGATGGTGCCTATTGTTATAAGGCACTATACTGGGTACTGAGGATACAAGATGACCCCAACACCATCCCTGCCCCCGGTGAGCTCATAGGGTAGTAGAAGGAAGCTAACAAGTAAGCAAACAATGTAGTGAAGGGTTCTGATTGGAGTCTGGTGGGCTGCAGAGGGAACCAAGTGCAGATGGAGAAAGAGGGCTCGATTTTAAGTGTGGGCGGTAGTGGTTGAACAGAAAAGGTTTCACTGACCCCTCAGCTGAGTATTTAAAGTTGAACAGGCACTCACAGACAGAAAGCAGGCCCTGGATACAGTATGGGAAAAAGCACGGGGGTGTGCAAATCAGCAAGAGAATGAAAGATAACAGGTGGTTTAGGGTGTGCAAAGGTGAGGCTGCCGAGGTTGGGTGGTGGGGATGGGTGTCCAGACAGGCCCTTTAACCTGTGGTAGGCTGCAGGGCACCTGTGGAGGGTTAAAGAAGGTGTGAAGGAATTAGACTGTGCTTGCACAGACCTACTCTGTGATCACTGTAAGTGTGGGATGAAGGGGGTGAGCCTAGAGGTGGGAAGGCTCTCGGGACAGTTTGCCATAGACCAGTGGGAAGCGGTGGAGGCCTGGTTTAAGTAAGTATAAAGGGGGAGTGGAGGGAAGGAGAGGGGTGGGAGCAATGCAAGGAAGTCACACCTTCTGGGGTTGGTGACTGAATGAGTGCCGTGGGCGAGAGGAGGTGTTTAGGGTAACTCCGAGGCCTCTGGCTTGCTTCACTGGCTGGTTAGTGATGTCATTCAGAGAGAGAGAGAGAGAGGGAAGGAGAGAGAGAGAAGGAGGGGAGGGGAGGGAAGATTTATGGGAAAGTCAGTAAATAAGTGTTAGGCCTATTGAATTTAAGGTAATATGTGGGGTTAGCTAGGTGGAGATGTTGAGGAGACAGTGGCCATGTGGGTCTGGAGATACAGACTGGGGAGCCTTCCTCACACAGGTGCTAACCCAGTGCTTGGGTGTGAAAGTCCATCTGTAGTAAGTATCTCAACGGCCCACAAGGGCCAGGTGATTGATGAATGATGCTATCTTGGGATAAGACAGGCAGTGGCAAAAAAACAGATGTAGAAAAACCCCCAACTGTGCAAACGTGAAATTAAAAGTCTTCTGATACTTGGCTCCAGCATGTGGGACACAGGGAATAGTGGGGACTGTGACAAACTGAGGGTACATCAAAAAGTATAGCCTTAATTCAATTCCAGACCATTTCACAAGTCAGAATTTGTGTACAGTATTACTGGATTCTATGGTTTTTCCACAAAAGTCAGAAATTTTTATATTTATGTAAAATTTCCTGATCTAAGAATATTGGCATAGTAAAAAAGTCATTTTATAATCTAAGCAAAATGTACTTGTGGGCCAGAGAGTCTGTGGTTACTTCTGCAACCTCTGTTTGAGGAGACTCTTGAGCAGAAGGGAGAAGATGTTCTGTGACTACAGGTCCACGTGCCATGGAACAGAGCCAGAACTGTACCTAGAGGCAATGTCCAGCTAACAAACGTCACACACCTGGAAACTGCTTCATAGGATCCTTCCACGGTCTCTCAGGAGCCCAGCCAGTAAAATCATTCCTTGGGTTACTCCACTTCTTTTTCTGTTCTTTTTCCATTAGCCACACTACAAAGCTGTCTCTTCTTGACAGAAAATGATAGCCCAACTGCCATGGCTGGATGCTTCTTGTTTATGGGTGTGTGTGTTGGAGTGGAGGAGTGTAGGCCACGAAGGGGATTTTCTTCTAGAATCTCAGAGTCTTTGTTCTAGAAAAGACCTTAGAGATTTTTGTACCAACTGCTTGTTTTACAGATAGGGAAACTGAGGCTTAAATAAGTTAATGGCATAACTGATATTAGAACACTGATATTCTCATGTTCTAGTCAAGCATATCATGCTACTTAACACCATATACAAAAATTAACTCAAAATGGATTAAAGACCCAAATGTAAGACCAAAACCATAAAACTCCTAGAAGAACACATAAGCAGAATACTCTTTGATATAAATCGTAGGAATATTTTTTGGATCTGTCTCCTAAAGCAAAAATAAACAAATGGAAACTAATTAAACTCAAAAGCTTTTGCATAGCAAAGGAAACCATTGACAAAATGAAAAGACAAACTACTGAATGGGGGAAAATGTTTGCAAATGATATGACTGATAAGAGGTTAATATCAAAAATATAGAAAGAGCTCATACAACTCAAGATCAAGAAGCGAACAACCCAATTAAAAAATGGGTAAAGGGCTTCCCTGGTGGCAGAGTGGTTGAGAGTCCGCCTGCCGATGCAGGGCACACGGGTTCGTGCCCCGGTCCGGGAAGATCCCACATGCTGCGGAGCGGCTGGGTCCGTGAGCCATGGCTGCTGAGCCTGCGCATCCGGAGCCTGTGCTCTGCGACGGGAGAGGCCACAACAGTGAGAGGCCCGTGTACCGCAAAAAAAAAAAAAAATTGGGTAGAAGACCTGAATAGACATTTTTCCAAAGAGGACATGTAAAAGGCCAACAGGCACATGAAAAGATGTTCAACATTGTTAATCATCAGAGAAATGCAAGTTAAAACCACAATGAGATATCACCTCACACCTGTCAAATGGTTATCACTAAAAAGAACATAAATAACAAATGTTGATGAGGAGAAAAGGGAAACTTCATGCACTGTTGGTGGGAGTGTAAATTGGTGCAGCCAAGGAAAACAGTGTGGAGCTTTCTCAAAAAACTAGAACTAGAACTACCATATGACCCAGCAATTCCGCTCCTGGGGTATATATCTGAAAAAAATGAAAATACTAATTTGAAAAGATACATTCACACCAATATTCATAGTAGTATTATTTACAGTTGCCAAGATATGGAAGCAACCTAAATGTCCATCGGATAAAGAAGATGTAATTATCTATCTATCTATCTATATATATGTGCACACACACACACAATGAAATACTACTCAGCATAAAAAAGAATGAAATTTTGCCATTTGCAACAACATGGATGGACTTGGAGGGTATTATGCTTAGTGAAATGTCAGACAGAGAAAGATAAATACTGTATGATATCACTTACACGTGGAATCTAAAAAATAAAACAAACTAGTGAATATAACAAAAAAGAAAAGACAGACACAGAAAACAAACTAGTTGTTACCAGTGGGGGGAGTGCAGGTGAGAGGGGCAAGTTAGGAGTAGGGGATTAAGAGGTACAAACCATTATGTATAAAATAAATAAGCTACAGGGAAGTCTTGTACAACACAGGGAATACAGCCAGTATTTTGTAGTAACTATTAGTGGAATATAACCTTTAAACATTGTGAATCACTATGTTGTACACCTATAGTTTATGTAGTATTGTACGTCAACTATACTTCAATTTAAAAAAAGGCCAAAATAAAAAGTAGGTTACATAGCAAAAAAATAAAGTAAAATCTGGCGTATACAAAAAAAAAAAAAATAGCATACTGTGCTCTCTCCATCTTCTTATGTGGAAATGATGTGGAAAACCCAGCCTTGGTAAGATGTACTTTGAGCTCTTTATTACAGTGGTGGGAAGGAGTTGTCCCACTTCCCTCATCTGTATCACTTGAAATATTCTTACCTGAAGTCAGGGAGGAACAAAGCAAGCTTTTTGCCCCATGAGGTTGATCCTTGGGTTATTAACATGTCCTCCAAAAAAAGAAAGAAAGAAAGAAAAAAAAAAGAACTAAACACCTACAGACTTCTCTCACTGAGGATTTTCAACTATCCCCAGCTCTGTACTCTCAGGGGCTTCCAGATCTAAGGATAGTATGATACATATCTCAGATAGGTAATTATTTTTCTTCTTCTTCTTCTTCTTTTTTGCTTCAAAGGAGTAATGTTATTTTATAATTCTCCCCATTTATTAGTTGCTTAGTACTTGATTTTTAAAAGTGCACATTAAAAAAATGAGAGTTGAATACAGGACTTTGGAATAAAGAGGTCAGGGATACCAAATAAATTGAGTCCGTTTTTAGTTTTCTTCATGATAATTAAAGATGATTCCGCAACGATGGCCATTTTACACAGCTCGTTCAGGAGGGCTTCTAGTACATGCAAGTGCATGTACTTGATACAGAGGAGGATCTCACGAAGTTTCAGTGACGACTAGAAATATCATAAGGTGACTATGGACAATCTATCAACACCTGTTGTTGTCACTGGACAGAGAATGCTTCCAGTTTTCCAATTCACAGCCGGAACCAAGCTCTCGGATCTTCCACTCGTCTTCACTGGCCAAAAGAAAACTTTGTAATGGCTGATATTTTTTCCTTACAATTTCAATGAAGCCTTAGATTGGATCACATGAAAATGTCTCCGCGTATCTTCCAGAACTCCCCAATACCTTCCTTAATAGCATATTCAGCACAGTTCTTGCACTCTTGGGATGTAAATCCAATTAATGCTCTCCCTGTAGTACCAATTCTCCGATCACTTGTCAATTTTTAAAATTTGAGCTTCTATGTAATGAGGAGATACATAATAAAAACGGTCCCCAAGGACACTGTAAGCCATGTATTGAGAGCCTTCTGAGGTTTCTGTAACTTCTTGATCTTCAAAACTCTCTACATTGCAAGCTATCTCCATTTTCCCTTCGTGAGGAAAAGCCATCGTTTGGACGCCCTTCAGTCCATTCACATTTGAGCCCCGAATGGCACTAGCGATCTGTTTTCCCAGAGCCAAGTCTTGATATCATCTTTGGTAACATTGCAGTTCATCACATACAGGCTAGCTATGATGCCTGATGTGAAAGTTTGTTTCTCAGTTTGCGGTTTCGCTCAGCTCCTGCCTCCCGCAGATTGGCTCTCGGCTGCTCTAGCGGCAGCATGAATCTCCTCACTGCAAAGCTGAAATTCCAATTTTGTTCCAACGCAACTGTCACAACACCCTGAAGCAAGCTGTTAAACCACATCTTCGGGCAGGTGCAGCTCCCAGGTCAGGTTTAAGAACACTGAAATCCCTCCTTGTGAACCAGCCCAGTTGCTTCCTTCTCTGGACAAGAGTGCGCTTCTCAGGCAGGTCAGACTCACCAAAGAGAAACACACTGCAGCCAGGAACACGTTGGACCAGATTCTCACCAAGGCTTCTAGCCACAGCTCCACACTTCCACTCCAACACCAGAGAGAGGGTAAATGGGAATCAGGTCCACTGCTCCCAGGCAAGGATGGATCCCCTCTTGAACCTCCATATCAATTGGCTGGAAGGCCTCCAGGCAGGCGGCCAGAATGGAATTGTGTAACTCAGCAAGAGAAGCTGCTATTGTAATGACTGATCTGTTGTCTTTTTTTTTTTTTTTTTTTTTTTTTTTTTTTTTTTGCGGTACGCGGGCCTCTCACTGTTGTGGTCTCTCTCGTTGCGGAGGACGCACAGGCTCAGCGGCCATAGCTCACGGGCCCAGCCGCTCCGCGGCATGTGGGATCCTCCCGGACCGGGGCACGAACCTGTGTCCCCTGCATCGGCAGGCGGACTCTCAACCACTGCGCCACCAGAGAAGCCCTGTTGCACTCTTGATCAGAAAATATATTGAACACTGATACCTCAGGATGTTTCTGTCCATTTTTTTTTCAAGAAAAGCTGCTTTCGCTGCGTTCTCAACAATGTATTATTTTCTTCTGGCTTCTGAAATGTTTCATAAACAGGCAGCCAAACGGAGCCCCAGTCTGTGTCCTGCGCACGCACCAGGCGGCACTTTTAGGGCGGCAGAGGCTCTCCGGGGAGGTTGCAGTGCGAGGTCTGGGCGGACACCGGCGCTGGGACCCCCTGCGCGGTCCCGCCCAGGTTCTGGTGTGGAGTGGCCCAGACCCACGTGGGCCGAAGGGTAACCAGAGGGACTCACTGAGGGCCCCGGGAGATTCCAGCAGGGGGATCAGCGTCCGCGGGCGGCGGGGCCCGGAGCTAGGGGCGGCCGGGCCCGGAGCTAGGGGCCGCCGGCAGCGGCGCCGCCCCGGGCCCGCCTCCAGCCTGCGACTACGCCGGCAGCTCCGCGGTTTGGGGGGACGCACCTGCGGGGATGGAGGACGTCGCTGTAGGATGGCCTCTTTTTTCTTTGTAATGTGTGAGATACAGCTTATATATCTTAAGATCTACCCTTTTGTTTTTGTTTGTTTGTTTTTGCTTTTGCGGTACGCGGGCCTCTCACTGTTGTGGCCTCTCCCGTTGTGGAGCACAGGCTCCGGACGCGCAGGCTCAGCGGCCATGGCTCACGGGCCCAGCCGCTCCGCGGCATGTGGGATCTTCCCGGACCGGGGCACGAACCCGTGTCCCCTGCATCGGCAGGCGGACTCTCAACCACTGCACCACCAGGGAAGCCCTGCCCTTTTAAAATGTCCAATTCAGTGGTTTTTAATATGTCACAAAAATGTACAACCATCACCACTATCTGATCCCAGAACACTTTCACCAGCCTCAAAGAAGCCCTGTACCAACTAGCAGTTACCCCCTATTCTCCTCTCCTCCCAGCCCCTGGCAAACACTCATCGACTTGCAGTCTCTAGAGATTTCCTTTATAGACATTTCATATAAATGGAATCATGTAACATGTGACCTTTTGTGTATAATTTCTTTTACTTAGCATAATGTTTTCAAGGTTCATCCATATTGTAGCAGGTATTAGTACTTCGTTCCTTTTTTTATGGCTGATTAATATACCATTGTATGAATATAATCATTTTGAATATCCAGTTGCCATTTGATGGGCATTTATGGCTATTATAAATAATGCTATTATGGACATTCATGTACAATTTTTGTGAGGATATATGTTTTCCATTCTCTTGGATATATACCTAGGAGTAAAATTTCTGGGACATAGTTAATTCAATTTTTAACTTTTTAAATAACTGCAAAACTGTTCTGCAAAACAACTGAACCATTTTACATTCCCACCAGCATTGTATAAGTGTTCTGATTTCTCCACATCCTTGCCAACACTTGTTACTTATCTGTTTCTTTATTGTATTGATAGCTATCCTAGTGGAGTAAAGTGATAGTTCTCTGTGGTTTGGGTTTGCATTTCCCTAATGATTAATATCTTTTAATGTGCTTATTGGCTATTTGTATATCTTCTTTGGAGAACTGTCTGTTCAAATCCTTTACCTCTTTTTAAATTGAATTATTTGTCTTTTTATTGTTGTAAGAGCTCTTTATATATTCTGCATAAAGTTTCTTATCATACACGTGATTTGCAAATACTTTCTCACATTCTATAGGTTACCTTTCACTTTCTTGATAGTTCATTTGAAGCACAAAAGCTTTTAATTTTGATGAAGTTCAATTTATTTTCTTTTTTGTTTGTGCTTTTGCTATAACATCTAAAAAACTCTTGCCTCATCCAGAGTCACAAAGATTTATGCCTGTTTTTTCTTCTCAGTTTTCTAGTATTAATTCTTAACATTTAGGCCTTTGGTCTATTTTTAGTTAATTTTTGTGCATGATACGAGAGGTAGGGATCTAACTTCATTCTTTTGCATGTGGATATCCAGTTGTTCCAGCACCATTTGTTGAAAACACTATTTTTTCCCCATTGAATTATCTTAGCACATTTGTCAGAAATTAATTTGACCATAACTACAAAAGTTTATTTCTGTACCCCTGATTTTGAATCCATTGATCTATATGTCTGTCCTTATGCCAGTGCCACACTCTCTAGAATACTGTAGCTTTGTAGAAAATTTTGAAATCATGCAGTGTTAAGTCTCCCAACTGTGTTCTTCTTTTTCAAGATTGTTTTGGTTATTCTGGGCCTTATACATTTTTATGTAAACTTTAGGATCATCGTGTCAATTCTACAAACAAGACAAAATAATTTTGATAGGGATTGTGTTGAATTCGTATCTCAACTTGGAGAACAGTACTATCTTAACAATATTAAGTTTTTCAAGTTTTGAGCACGGGATGTTTTTTCCATTTATTTAGATCTTCTTTAATTTCTTTCAACAATGTTTCGTACTTTTCAGTTTACAAATCTTGTATTTCTTTGGTTAAATTTATTCTGAAGTATGTTATTCCTTTTAATCCTATTGTAAATGGAATTGTTTTCTTAACATCATTTTCCGATTTTTTTTCTTTTTTTTCGTATATTGATCGTTTATCTTGCAACCTTACTGGACTTGTTTATTTGCTGTAAAACTTTTTTAGATTCCTTAGGATTTTCCATATGTAAGATCATATCATCTATGAATAGAAATACTTTCACTCATTTCTTTCCAATCTGGATGACTTTTATTTCTTTCTCTTTCCTAGGATTTCAAGTACAATGTTATATAGAAGTGACAAGATTGGGCATCATTATCTTGTTCCTGATCATAGAGGGAAAGCTTTCAGTCTTTCACCATTATGTATAATATTAGCTGTGGGTTTTTCTTAGATGCCCTTTATTAGGTTGAGGAAGTTACCTTCTATTCCCACTTTGTTGTGTATTTTTTTTTATCATGAAAGGTTGCTGGATTTTGTCAAATGATTTTCTGCCTCTATAGAGATACTCATCTGGTTTTGTCCTTTATTCTATTAATATGGGGTATTAAATTAATTGATTTTCATACGTTGAACCAGCCTTGTATTCTGAGATAAATTCCACTTGGTCATGATATATAATTCTTTTTATATGTTGTTGGATTCAGTTTGCTAGTATTCTGTTGAAAACTTTTGCATCTATATTTATGAGATATTGCTCTGTAGTTTTATTTTGTTATTTTTTTTTTCTGTTTTGCATATAAGGATGACACTGGCCTCATAGAATAAGTTGGGAAGTATTCCATACTCTTCTACTTTTTGGAAGCATTTGTGAAGGTTTGATGTTAATTCTCCCAGACTTTTTAGGTAGAATTCACCAGTGAAGTTACCTGGTCCTGGGCTTTACTTTGTGGGAAATTTTTTGATTACTAACTCAAGCTCTTTAGTTGTTATAGTTCTATTCAGACTTTTTACTTATTCTTTAGTCAATTTTGGTAGTTTTTATCTAAGAATTCATCCATTTCACTTAGGTTGTCTGATTTGTGGGAAAACAATTGCTTATAGTATTCTATTTCATCCTTTTTATCTCTGTAAGTTTGGTAGGTAGTACTGTCCCCTCTTACATTCCTGATTTTAGTTGTTTGATTCTTGTGTTTTTTAAAAAATATTTATTTGTTTTTTTATTTATTTTGGCTGTGCTGGGTCTTAGTTTTGGCACGCGGGATCTTTTTTTTTAGTTGCGGTGTGCGGGCTTCTTAGTTGCGGCATGTGGACTTCTTAGTAGTGGTATGCATGCGAGATCTAGTTCCCTGACCAGGGATCAAATCCAGGCCCTCTGCATTGGGAGCAGGGAGTCTTACCCACTGGACCACCAGGGAAGTCCCTCTTGTGTCTATTTTTTTCTTGGTAAGTCCAATTGAAGATTTGTCCATTTTGTTGATCTTTTCAAAAGACCAACTTTTTGTTTTGCTGATTTTCTCCTTTGCTTTTGTGTTCTCCATTTTATTAATTTCCACTCTAATCTTTATTTCCTTCTGCTTGCTTTGGGTTAGTTTATTCATCTTCTTCTAGTCTCTTAAGGTAGAAGATTATTGATTTGATATTTTCTTCTTTTATAGGCATTTATAGCTACAGATTTGCCTCCATGTACTGCTTAATCTGTATCCCATAAAGTTTGGTATGCTGTGTTTTCATTTTCATTCATCTAAAAGTATATTCTAATTTCCCTTTTAATTTCCTCTTTGACCTGTTGGTTATTAGAGTGTATTGTTATTTCCATATATTTGTGGTTTTCCCACATTTCCTGCTATTTGGTTTTAGTTTCTCCATTGTGGTTAGAGAACATATTTTGTATGATTTCAATGCTTTAAATTTATTGAAACTTGTTTTGTGATCTATCATATGATCTAGCCTGGAGAATGTTTAATGTATATTTAAGAAGAATGTGTGTTAGGATTTTGTTGGATGGAGTGTTCCATAGATGTCTGTTAGCTTCTGGTTGGTTTACAGTGTTGTTCAAGTCTTCTATTTTCTTGTTGATCGTCTGTCTGTTTGTTATATTCATTATTGAAAGTGAAGTTTTCAAGTCACCAACTATTATTGTTGAATTGTATATTTTATCTTCAATTCTGTCAGTTTTTGCTTCATGTATTTTGGGGTCTGTTGGTAGGTGCATATATGTTTATAATTGTTATAGAATCTTGATGGATTGACCCTTGTATCAGTATAGAATATCCTTCTTTTCTCTAGTAATAATTTTTATCTTAAAGTTTGTTTGTTCTAATAGTAGTATAGCTTAATTTCACCCTCATTTTGAAGGACAGTTTTGTTGCATATACAATTCTTAGTTGGCAGTCTTTTCCTTTCAGCACTCTGAATATGTCATTTCACTGTCTTCTGGCCTCCATGAGAAATCAGCTGTTCAGTTTATTGAGGATCCTTTGTATGTGATGAGTCTCTGCACTTCCAAATTCTCTTTTTTTTTTTTGCGGTACACAGGCCTCTCACTGTTGTGGCCTCTCCCATTGTGGAGCACAGGCTCCGGACTTGCAGGCTCAGCAGCCATGGCTCACGGGCCTAGCTGCTCCACGGCACGTGGGATCTTCCCGGACCGGGGCATGAACCTGTGTCCCCTGCATCGGCAGGTGGACTCTCAACCACTGCGCCACCAGGGAAGCCCTTTTTGTTTTTTTTTAAATAAATTTATATATTTTTATTTATTTATTTTTGGTTGCATTGGGTCTCCATTGTTGCATGCAGGCTTCCTCTAGCTGCGGCAAGTGGGGGCTACTCTTCGTTGCAGTGTGCAGGCTTCTCATTGCAGTGGCTTCTCTTGTTGTGGAGCATGGGCTCTAGGTGCACGAGCTTCAGTTATTGTGTCACGCACTCAGTAGTTGTGGCTCACAGGCTCTAGAGCACAGGCTCAGTAGTTGTGGCACATGGGCTTAGTTGCTCCACGGCACATGGGATCTTCCTGGACCAAGGATCGAACCCATGTCCCCTGCATTAGCAGGTGGATTCTTAACCACTGCACCACCAGAAAAGTCCCTGTTTGTTTGTTTTGTGCTTTATTATGATGAGTCTAAGTTTGAGTCTCTTTGAATTTATTGTGTTTCAAGTTCAGTGAACTTCTTGGAAGCATAGATTAATGTTTTTCTCAAATTAGGGAAGTTTTTGATTAGTCTTTCTTCAAATAATCTTTCTGCCCCTTTCACTCTTTCCTTTTCTTCTATGACTCTCATTATGCATGTTTGCTTGATGATGTTCCATTTGTCTCTAGGGTTCTGTTAATATTTCTTCTTTCTTTCTGTCAGGATGGATAACCTCAATTGATCTATTATCAAATTCACAAATTCTTCTCCTGCTAGCTAAGACTTACTGTTGGGCCTTTTCTAATGAATTTTTCATTTCAGTTATTATGCTTTTCAACTCTAGAATTCTTATTTGTTTTTTTAAAAAATAATTTCCATGTCTTTATTTATATTCTCTATTTGGTGAGACACTGTTATCATACTTTAGTTCTTTAGAGATAGTTTCCTTTTGTTTCTGAACCTGTTTAAAATAGTTAATTTAAAATCCTATTTAGTAAGTCTAACATCTAGACTTCCTTGGGGACAGTTTCTGTTGACTGCTATTTTTCCTATATATGGGCCTTACTTTTATTTGCATGTCTCACAATCATTTGTTGAAAACTGGACTTTATAAATAATATGATGTGGCAACACCAGAAATCATATCCCATTGTCTTCCCAGGATTTGTTGTTGTTGCTGTTTGTTTGTTGAATGACTTTCCTGAATTAATTCTGTAAAGTCTGTATTCTTTGCCATATGTAGCCACTGAAGTCTGTTTGGTTAGCTTAGTGTTCAGCTAATGACTTAATGAATTAAGATTTCCTTACAAGCCTAGAATCAATAAGTCTTCCAACCTTTGCCAATAGGCTCTGTGTACTTGTTGGGTACATCTTCAAAGATGTGGCAAACAGTTTACAACTCTGCCTTAGCCTTTACTTCCTGCTTGCACAGAGCCTCAAGGTCAGTCAGAGGTGAGAGATTAGGGCCTTCTAAGGTTTTTTCTGGGCATGTGCACAGCTCTACTTATGAATGTGGCCTTTTAGACTCCCAGAAATCTATTGGAGATTTTTGATGCTCCCCTGGCCCCTTCAAGGGACATCTCATTCTCAAGCTTTACCTTTTAAGTGTTTTAGTTAGAGTCTTATTTGCATCAACTGCTATCACTGTCTCAGGCAGCTGCAGTGTTAAGCAACTGCTGATGATTATTTTCAACAAATTCCCCAGGAAGAAAATTGTTTGCAGTGAGTGAACTCTGAGTTGGGTCAAATAAAGACAAGCTGCATGAATAGGTATTTCCAGGGAGCTTCCAGATAGGTTAGATAATATCAGTTCTTTGGGGACAGGACTTCTGGGAAACTCCAAACTCCTTCTACCCCCTACATAGTACCATGGTTGTGAGGCTGTTGGTTTTCAAGGCCACTGCATATCCTGAGAAAGGATGATGGAATTAGGGCAAGTCAAAGCAACTACAAAGCTTGGTTCTAACTGATAGTAATTTTCTTAAATAAACAGTCCTTGGATTTTGCAAGCCACAGTTCTACGCATGTAACACATCAGCTGTTTTTTTTTTTTTAATTCCATTTCTTGCCAACCGACATGAATACACTTGGTACTGTTACAATCATTATCTAGACTTACTCATGTTCTCCTTTTGTTACTTTACACCATATCATTGTTCTTTTGCTGATTCATAATTTATAGAATGAACATTTTAATGCTTAAAATTCATTAAGTTTATGTGTTATATAATTTTATACCTTTCTTTTTTTGACCATTTAGGAGTTTTCAACTTTACCAGTATTGTAGGCTACTATACTACAAGCATGCAGTTTATTGTTTAAAAAATATTTCCTTAGAATAAATTCTATTTAGTAATATTTGCTATCAAAGGCTACAAACATTTTATGTCTCAAGTTATTTCCAAAAGGATTATACTAATTTATATTTTCATCAATAATATGTGTGTTTATTTACATCCTTTACAACATTGACTATTAGTTTTTATTTTTTAAATATATAAAAATATATTAGGGGCTTCCCTGGTGGCACAGTGGTTGAGAGTCCGCCTGCCGATGCAGGGGACACGGGTTCGTGCCCCGGTCCGGGAAGATCCCACATGCCGTGGAGTGGCTAGGCCCGTGAGCCATGGCCGCTGAGCCTGCGCGTCTGGAGCCTGTGCTCCGCAATGGGAGAGGCCACAACAGTGAGAGGCCCGTGTACCGCAAAAAAACAAACAAAACAAACAAACAAACAAAAAATATATATATATAAAATTATTAATGAGGTTGAACAACTTTTACATCTGCTTTATTTTATGTGAATTTTCTATTCTTGTGGTCTTAAAAGTATTATAGCTATCCCATGAATAATCATTGGTATTTTCTTTACTTCTGAAAAAGTGAGATTGTCATATAGAACTTTATCAATTAAAGCCACTTTTAAGTTGTTTTCCTTAATATTAAAATGTCTTTTAATCTTTGTCACAATTTGTAGAAGTACTAAATGACATCTTTTTTATCCTAGAAAAGAAGCTACCCTTTTTAATGTTACTTAAAAGCTAGTAGTATTATAGCTTTCCGATATTCCCAGAAAAGTCTCATCTAACTTTAGCTACAATTTAAAGCATCTACTGGCTTTCGTCAATGTACTGAATTATGTCACATATTGTTTCTTGAGGAAAATGTATTTTGAATGTACATAGCTAACGTTCAAGCAGACTTTTAGAATTCATCACTTTAAAAGCTTAGAATTTCTTATTTTAGTGATTGTACAAATGAAAACGTTACCTGAAATTGGTGACTTACTACAAATTCTACAACATTGTTTTTCCTTACAACCTAATCTAATGTTTGCTTTTTCCCAGTTTAAGGCCAGTCCTCTTGCTGTGACTTTCAAACTAACTGGGGAGACAGATGACGTATTTCAGATACAACCAGATGGACTTCTGTATCACAGCAAAGCCCTGGACAGGGAAACAAGAGCTGTTCACAAACTCCAGGTGAACTGAGACCAGACAAAGGACACTAACTCTAATCTCTCTGAGCATTCTTTGTCCTGGAAGTATCACTGGCACCTTCTTTCCTAGCACAGAATCCTGTTTCAGCTCTCCTGACACTAATGACATGATTTGCAAATCTCATTTGTCTTTTTTAATTTAATTTTATTCTTTAACAACTAGAGAGGCGTGTGGCAAAGGTATCCTCTTTTTTAGGCTTTATGACCAGAGTAACCCAATTTATATTGCTAAAGCTCTTAGATGGCATTACTCATCAAAATGAGTGGAAACCTGGATGGCACCTGGATCAAAACTAGCCAGTACTTCTCTGATATTTCACTGGTGTCTGCCTATAGCTGTTGGGTGGGCTCTGGACCCACAAAGAAGGCGGCACTGGTACTAGATGGAGCTCCTTTGGGCCTTGCAAGAAGCAGAAGTAATCAATGACCAAAGTCAGAGGCTGCCTAGAGAGACCCTTCTCTCTCTCTTTCCCCCTTAGTTTTCATGGTTTGTATCTCTATCTGAATGATAGAGAGCTAGTTGTGGGGAAAAGAGCAAGCCAAAAGCTTTCTGTTTAAATTTTACTACTGGCTCTGCAGATCAACCACTAAAATGCCTCTGTAACAGGACATATTTTCATACCCTCAAGGGTCAAAGTGTTCTTATTTTACTGATTCCAGCTATTTATAAAAAAAGCATGTCCAGTGTCCAGCCAACCCCACTGCTGGAAAAACACAGTCATGATTAGATTGATTTAACTGATAGGGCCTCTATTTTAGCAGCTCCCAATTTGGGCTCTTATGGGTGTCTTTCTCCCCTGTAGTGACCAGGTTATTGGTTATTTGGGCTCTAATTTATTTCAAGTGACTTTTGAGTGTGTGATATGAGGTCCAAACTCACCAAGGAGGTTTCCATTTCCTGTCAACATCAGGTCTCAGCCCTGGATGCTCACGGCAATACAGTGGAGGGCCCAGTCCCCATCACCATAGAAGTGAAGGACATCAACGACAATCGACCTGTGTTTCTCCAGACAAAGTATGAAGGCTCAGTAAGGCAGAATTCTCGCCCAGGTAATAGGCAGGAGCCTGGAGATATCTGTGGAAAGATGGAAGTGTAACAGGCAGAGGGGCAGATTTGTGTGGCTAACATGTGTAACTAGCATTCATTAAGGACTTACCATCTTATTTAAATTTTATTTATCTTATTTAAACTTCACAGAAATCCTCTGGGAGTTGTTTTGTTATCCCCACTGCTCTAGGACACAACTTCTCAACGTTGGCACTATGGACATCTTGGGCCTGATAATTCTTTTTTTGTTAGGGGCTGTTCTGTGCATTATAGGATGTTAGGCAGCATCCCTGACATCTATCAATGCACCAGATGCCAGGAGCAACACTTCCCTTCCAAATTGTGACAGCAAAGATGTCTTCAGACATCACCAAATGTCCCCTGGGGGGCAAAATCACCCCTAGTTAAGAATCACCATTTTAGGGTGAGAATTTAGAACACCTTACAGCTTTAGAACATTCTGGAAAGGTAAGCTTACTCTCCCACATCCTCCCAGAAATCCACATTCTCATGGTCACTGCTGGCTTCCAGTTCTTTTTCTTCTCTGACTTCAGCTCCTAGCTATGACTCATCCCTTCACTCTTTTACTTTTCATTTCTACAAAAGCCCCTCATCAAAGCATAGGTGTGTGTGGCAGGCTTTACTGAAGATTTAGAGGAATGAAGGAGCATCATGTCATAACAGTGCACAAAATAAACATGAATATTAGACTGTGAGTTCTCAGAAAGACTTTTGGCCATTTCCATCAACTCACTGTCAAACTTCCCTCTGTGTCACTTAATCGCTATCTCTCACTCTTCAATGCCCACTTCCAATAACTCAGGAAGCATATTCCTTCCACTTTATTATGTGGAGCAATTTCACGTGTCTCTGTCCCTGAGGTTGCATACCAAAGGTTCACCACTAAACTCTGCCAAGTAATAATCTTCCAGGTCTTATTCTTTACCAATAGGGTTTTCTAATTCAGTGATTCTCAAACTTTTTGGTCTCAGGCCCCTTGTATTCTCATAAAAACTATTGTGGACTCCAAGAAACTTTTGGTTATATCCAGTGGTGTGCTAGTAAATTTTAATAACTGTCTCTCTGGGGAGAAAAAAACCCTGATTTGTAGAATTTGTCAATTTCTGTGGTATAAGTACTCTCACCATAACCTATTTTAAGCTACCACTGGTGTTAATAATTGGCTCACAAAATTTCTGAAAATTCAACTAGGTCTCACGAGTTGACTCCAATACGTCACTGGTTATATCTATCAATATTTATCGTATTTGAAATTAAAACTGAGAAATTAAAAAATATTTATTTAGTGATTGATTTAAAGTAATAAGCATATTTTAATAAAAATAACTATTTTCAAAGACAAAAGGAATGTTAAGAAGAATGGCATTGTTTTAATCTTTGCACATCTCTTTAATGTCTGGATTAATTGAGAACAGTTGAATTCTCATTTCTGTTTCTGCATTCATTTTGTTGCCATATGCTGTTTTGGTTGAAACATTTAAAGAAAAACTCTCCTTACACAGTGTTAATAGTGTAAAATAACGCTTCAGATAACTGTGGATATTCTTTGATACTAGACCAAAACTCAACAAGTGGTGGTTTCTTAAATGTTATTTTCAATGTAGAATCCGAAACCATATTAATGCCTTTTTTGGGATACTCCTTTATGCTAAAATCCATCAAATTATATTTTTTTGTTTTTTTTTTTTTGCGGTGCGCGGGCCTCTCACCGCTGTGGCCTCTCCCATTGCGGAGCACAGGCTCTGGACGCGCAGGCTCAGCGGCCATGGCTCACGGGCCCAACCGCTCCGTGGCATGTGGGATCTTCCCGGACCGGGGCACGAACCCGTGCCCCCTGCATCGGCAGGCGGACTCTCAACCACTGCGCCACCAGGGAAGCCCTTATGTTGTGATTTGAATGGGTCTTTCACACATGTATGACCCTAAAAATGGTCTCAAAGACCTCTAGAAGTCCCTAGACCATAAGAAACCTCATCCTAGAGGAAAGGGGCAGAATAAAGAATTAAGAAACCTCATCCTAGAGGAAAGGGGCAGAATAAAGAATTATTTCACCACTGATATGAATTATGGCACCTTCCTCCATTCTATTTCTGCCTCTTAGAAGGCAAATGTGTCTGTGGTTGGTTTGGGTTTCAATTAATATCTTTTTTTTCTGGGTACATTTTGTTAAACAGGAAAGCCCTTTATGTATGTCAATGCTACAGACTTGGATGATCCAGCCACACCCAACGGCCAGCTTATTTATAAAATTATCATGCAGCTTCCCAAGGTCAACAATGTCATGTACTTTCAGATCAACAACAAAACAGGGGCAATTTCACTTACTCTAGCAGGTAAGTTAAGTGATGTCCTCATATGACTCTCTGAGGCAGTTAAAAGGACCTAGATCTGTATCACCTTCAGAGACATTTCCTTTTCTTTTCTCTCCTACTTCCCATAGGATCCCAGGAACTGGATCCTTTGAAGAATCCTTCCTACAAGCTGGTGGTCTCAGTGGAGGACATGCGAGGCCAGAATGAGCATTCCTTTAGTGGCACCACATCTGTGGATATTACGGTGAAGGAGAATATTTGGAAAGCACCAGAACCAGTGGAGATTGAAGAAAATTCAACTAATCCTTACCCCATTAAAATCACTCAGGTAGTGCCCAAGGAATGCCTAGAGCCTACCCAGTCAATCAGCACTCACATTGTAGGGGCCCACCCTCATGGTCTTCACTGACATTTCTGCATAGCATCATTAGGAAGCAAACTAAATAGACAAGGTCTCTGGCCCCAAGTCTCTGGAGTTTGCCATCATGGGTAAACTCTGGACTTTACAACTTGGATTCAGATATATATGTGTGTGTGTGTGTGTGTGTGTGTGTGTGTGTGTGTATATATATATATATATATATATATATGAGTTTTAAAAGAGAACTTCACTCACCTTCACCTTCCAAGTAGATAATACTGTTGTTCCCTGTCAAGAGTGTAGGATATGGCTGCCCTAGAGTGGGCTGTATATGGTACATGTACATGATTCAAATTGGGGGCTGCAAATTATTTTTGAAAGGCTGTTTCTTATTCCTTTGGGAAAAATCTCTATGCGAAAGACTCAACCCATCACAGGCTGAGGAACAGAGATAAGACTGGTCAAGTGTAAAAGCTGAGCAGATGACCTTTACCCTTGGAGCCCACCCCTGCCAACTCCATCTCCTGTGGGTACCTCTCCCCTCCATTCAAACCCTCCCCCGGTCCCACCTCTATGGCTGGTGTTCATCCTGAGCCCCCTCCTCTTTCTTTAGCTCCTGGAAATCCACTCTGGGGTTCACCCAGATCTGATCTTTTCTGGAAGATCAGGAAGTTTCTTGATGCAAAAGCTGTGAGTTAGTGGGAGAGCACTGGATTTGGAAGCAGATAAACTGTTATGAGCCCCAACTTCTCACCAATAAAATGGGGATAATAACAGATCTTTGGGTTGTTGTGGAAATTAATTAGTATCTGTGGAAGTGAATAAAGGTATTAACGTTATGAAGGAGTTGTAGTCTGTAGTAGCCCTAATTTTTTTTAGATGACACTGTTGTTGCTAAGGGGTCCTGGAATGGCCTATCCCACCATATCTATTGTCTAACTTGAAAGGATTTTTATTTATTAAACGTTGAATTAATGAATTTCACCTTCAGAGGAAAAAAAAAAAAAAGAATGAAAGCAAGAAATATTCTGCTTTACCAGCTAAGAAACTATGTCAGGACTCTTTACCGTGAGAATTTCAGATTGGGTTCCTTTACTAAAGTCTTCCTGTTTATTGTTTAGGTTACCTTCATAAGGATTTGTAAATGCTAAAAAGAACACATACACTTGTTTTCACTTAGGGCTGTCAAAGAAAAGAAAATCTAAAGAGCCACACCCAATACCTAGGCCTGGGGAAAGTACTTTGTGTGGCTTGAAACTGAATAAGAGTGGAGGGGGACAGCTCAAGAGAGAACTTAGGCTGAATTTTTAGGACATCAAAGGAGCTCGCTTACAACTAAGAACATGGTTTTTGTCTTGGACAGAGGGTGTGCTTAAATAACTAGAAAGGGATACCCTTCCCAAGCTGGTTTGAGAGAATAGTTTAGTGTGGAAATTTCAAATGGCTGTAAGACTAGAGGCAAGTCACTTAAATTTTTGTGCCCTAGTTTCCCCATTTATAAGGTGGGGATAACAATAGTCTCTACCTCATGGGGCTGTTTGAGGATTTAATGAGATAACATATAAAAGTGTTTAGAATTATGTCTGGAATGGGGTAAAACCCTCAGTACGTGTTGTTATTAGTAGTAGACTATCAGATAGGCCAGGCTCTGTCTGTATCAAGTAGATAGGTCTTAGTATTGAGTTTACTGATTTTTTTTTCAAACACCTTTATTGGAGTATAATTGCTTTACAATGTCGTGTTAGTTTCTGCTGTATAACAAAGTGAATCAGCTATATTCACTTATATCCCCATATCCCCTCCCTCTTACACCTCCCTCCCACCCTCCCTATCCCACCCCTCTAGGTGGTCACAGAGCACTGAGCCGATCTCCCTGTGCTATGCGGCTGCTTCCAACTAGCTATCTATTTTACATTTGGTAGTGTATATATGTCCATGTCACTCTCTCACTTCGTCCCAGCTTACCCTTCCCCCTCTCCGTGTCCTCAAGTCCATTCTCTATGTCTGTGTCTTTATTCCTGTCCTGCCCCTAGGTTCATCAGAACCATTTTTTTTCTTAGATTCCATATACATGTGTTAGCGTATGGGATTTGTTTTTTTCTTTCTGACTTACATCATTCTGTATGACAGTCTCTATGTCTATCCGCCTCACTACAAATAACTCAATTTCGTTTCTTTTTAGGGCTGAGTAATATTCTATTGTATATATGTGCCACATCTTCTTTATCCATTCATCTCTTGATGGACACTTAGGTGGCTTCCATGTCCTGGCTATTGTAAATAGTGTTTCAATGAACATTTTGGTACATGACTCTCTTTGAATTATGGTTTTCTCAGGGTATATGCCCAGTAGTGGGATTGCTGGGTCATATGGTAGTTCTATTTTTAGTTTTTTAAGGAACCTCCATCCTGTTCTCCATAGTGGCTGTATCAATTTACATTCCCACCAACAATGCAGGGGGGTTCCCTTTTCACCACACCCTTTCCAGCATTTATTGTTTCTAGATATCTTGATGATGGCCGTTCGGACCGACCGGTGTGATGTGATACCTCATTGTGGTTTTGATTTGCATTTCTCTAATGATTAGTGATGTTGAGCATCCTTTCATGTGTTTGTGGGCAATCTGTATGTCTTCTTTGGAGAAATGTCTATTTAGGTCTTCTGCCCATTTTCAGATTGGGTTGTTTATTGTTTTGATATTGAGTGCATGAGCTGCTTGTATATTTTGGAGATTAATCCTTTGTCAGTTGCTTGGTTTGCAGTATTTTCTCCCATTCTGAGGGTTGTCTTTTTGTCTTGTTTGTGGTTTCCTTTCCCATTTGTTTATTTTTGTTTTTATTTCCATTTCTCTAGGAGGTGGGTCAAAAAGGATCTTGCTGTGATTTATGTCATAGAGTATTCTGCCTATGTTTTCCTCTAAGAGTTTTATAGTGTCTGGCCTTACATTTAGGTCTTTAATCCACTTTGAGTTTATTTTTGTTTATGGTGTTAGGAAGTGTTCTAATTTAATTCTTTTACGTGTAGTAGTCCAGTTTTCCCAGCACCACTTTATTGATTTTTTTTGCCAAGTTGTTTACAAAACAACTCTAGGAGTTGGCAAATATTCTTTGTTTTAAAAAAGTAATTAATGAGTTAATTTATTTCTTTTTGGCTGCGTTGGGTCTTCGTTGCTGCACGCGGGCTTTTCTCTAGTTGCAGTGAGTGGGGGCTGCTCTTCGTTGCGGTGCGTGGGCTTCACATTGAGGTGGCTTCTTTTTTTGTGGAGCATGGGCTCTAGGTGTGTGGGCTTCAGTAGTTGTGGCTTGTGGGCTGTAGAGTGCAGGCTCAGTAGTTGTGGTGCGTGGGCTTCGTTGCTCCACAGCATGTGGGATCTTCCCTCATCAGGGATCGAACCCGTGTCACCTGCATTGGCAGGCGGATTCTTAACCACTGCGCACCCAGGGAAGTCTGTTGGCAAATATTCTTATCCCTGAAGTCTTCATGACTAAAGACTTAAGGGAGGAATGTTCTTTATTTATGTGTCATTTGTCTTGCTTAAATAATAGCATGGTGAAGAACTGAAAGTGTCGCATCGTCTTCACTGGTGAGTTCTGGGAGCTTGTTGTCCATCATGGCTTAGTGATCAGATAATGCTGCTACTAAATACATTTTGTTTCTTAAATTGGTGTTTCATGACATGAAATCTTCACCTTCGGACTTCCAAAAGAACAACCCACAAACTCTTTAGAGGGTTCACAAAGAATTGCTTTAGAGAAGAAAAATACCCCTCTATGCTTATTTGGAGCAATATAACTTAGTACAAAGGAGAAAAAAGCGGAGGGATTATTTTAAGCTGAAAACGAAAAATGTAATTTAGTAGTTATAAGAAACCACAGACATCTAAACAAGGTTGTCAGAAATTTCAAATCGAGAACCAGAAGATCGTTTATTTCCTTTCCAGTTCTCCCTGTCCGGATGTATCTTTCCTAACAATTCACTTTGGGCCCTGTAGGTGCGGTGGAACGAACCAGGTGCGTTATATTCATTAGTGGAAAAGGAGAAGACATCAAAATTCCCATTTTTAATTGACCAGGAAGGAGATATCTATGTGACTCAGCCCTTGGACCGAGAAGAAAAGGATGCAGTGAGTAAAATTAGGAGGAGTTTCACAGGTGATGAGATCCTGGGCCCATGGATATCTGAGAGCAGAAACAATTTTACCTAACACCCAGCCCCCCACCAATATCCCCCAAACTGTGTTCTGAAGCTCAGGGCATTATTGCTCTCAGAGACATGATAATACCCTCACAAATTCAGCCCATTTTATATTTTCTCATTTCCCAATTCTAAGCGAATTGATGATAAGGGGATAAATGAAGTAGCGTTGAAATGGTTGTTTTCTCTGCCTTTTAAAGGGGATGATGAAGGATTCATGTCTTAACTCTGATCTCGTTGTAGTATGTTTTTTATGCGGTTGCAAGGGATGAGTACAGAAAACCACTCGCACTTCCACTGCAAATTCAAGTGAAAGTTAAAGACATTAATGATAATCCACCTACGTGTCCATCTACAGTGACTGTACTTGAGGTCCAGGAGAATGAACAAATAGGTAAGAAACTGTATCTGTCCTCCCTATGTTAACTCTGTAATCCCTTTCTCCTCCTTGTCAAGTAAAAGGTGGGCAGGTAAACCTGATTGGGGATCAGTGGTCCATGCCCAGCACAGCATAGAGGTAGACTAGACTTTGGGACTCACATAGGTACAGTATTTAATTTCAAGCAATATCTGGGAAGAGTTTTTCAAAATTGGACATTTTATAACCATTACTCATACTCCTAGCACTGTTACTGCCACTACTATTACTACTACTACTACCACCCTTACCACTACCACTAACACTGTAACCATTTACACCAGTATCCTGTATCCATGTATAAGGTTATCTCTTTGCAAGGTTTTTTTTTAGATTTTATTTATTTATTGGCTGCGTTGGGTCTTCCATTGCTGTGCGCCGGCTTTCTCTAGTTACAGCGAGCGGGGGCTAGTCTTCGTTGTGGTGCGAGGGCTTTTCATGGCAGTGGCTTTTCTTGTTGTGGAGCACAGGCTCTAGGCACACAGGCTTCAGTAGTTGTGGCGCACGGGCTTCAGTAGTTGTGACTCATGGGCTCAAGAGCGCAGGCTCAGTAGTTGTGGCGCACGGGCTTAGTTGCTCGGCGGCATGTAGGATCTTCCCGGACCAGGGATCGAACCCGTGTCCCCTGCATTGGCAGGCAGATTCTATTTTTTTTTCTATAATTCATCTATTTTATTTATTTTTGGCTGCAGTGGGTCTCTGTTGGTGCACGCGGGCCCTCTCCAGTTGTGGAGAGCATGGGCCACTCTTCATTGCGGTGCGCATGCCTATTGTGGTGGCTTCTCTTGTTGCGGAGCACAGGTTCCAGGCTCACGGGCTTCAGTAGTTGTGGCACGCGGGCTCAGCAGTCGTGGCACGTGGGCTCAGTAGCTCCGCGGCACATGGGATCCTCCCGGACCAGGGCCCGAACCTGCGTCTCCCGCATTGGCAGGCGGATTCTTAACCACTGCGCCACCAGGGAAGCCCCTGCGAGGTTTCTCCATAGATTCTTATTTGCCTTCAACAAACTCAGTGACAGGTAAAATCCCATCAAGCTTGGTAAATAATTTAAACAAACATTCACACCCAATGTCAGATGTCCTGCAATTGACCCTTGATTGTCCCTCTCTAGGAAGCTGATAATAGCTCATGAGGCTGGAAGATGAAGTTCAAATCCTATCTGTTTTTGACCTTTTGTTCTTGACCTGTTTTGTTTCCTTGTACTGTGCCAGGATAGCTTTAGTTTTGTACAGGGACGACTACTATTAGAGCACTGTGATTTCTGGGAGTTTTATGACTTTGCTGGATTTGGGACACCTATTGTCTATTACCCCTTGGTGCTGAGCCCATTGGCTGAGCAGGCTGGCATTGCTTGAAGTGTTTTTGTCTGTTTCGTGTACGTTTCAGGGCTTACGGGGTTAGCAGGCTCTCATGACTACCATTCCCAGGGCTTGGCTGCCCTTGTAGGCAGATCCTCACCTGCCTCATGGGCATTCTCATCATTTTCTTTTGATCTCTTTACTCTTCTTGCCACACACTTTTCACACAGTGCTGTGTGTCTGTCTTGGTGGACACTGCTCACATGGCCTGCTTGCTCAATGCTCACTTTTTTTCCTTCTTGCTGTCAAGAGTCATATGTAGGCTCTCTATTGTCACTGTGTTCTGCTTAGGTCTTCTCTTTTTCATTTATTCCAGTCATTCTTACAATGGGAAGTATTAAACGACAGTTTGAAGGATTTCAGTTAATTTTAAGGAAGAATCTTCTAAAGTGACAGTGGAGTAACAATGAAATGTGTGACAATAGCCAAGAAACACCTATGGCATCACCCTTCTTGAAAATATGGGATGGTCTGTGATGCTGAATGAAGGCAGAAGACCTTTGAAGACCTTTGTAGATAATACCTCAAGTCTCTTTGCACTGGGCCTAACATTTAGTGTATCAGTCATCTATGTTGCATAACAAATTGTCCCAAAATTTAGCAGCTTAAGACAGCAAACATTTATTATCTCACAGTTTCTGGAAGTCAGGAATCTGGATATGGGGTGCATGCCTTTGATTCAGAATCTAGATGTGAGGTGAGTGCCTTTGATTCAGAGAGAGAGAGAAAGAGAAAGGGAGAGAGCTCAAGAAATGGCAAGTAAGATGGAAGTCAGGGGCTTCCCTGGTGGCGCAGTGGTTGAGAGTCCGCCTGCCGATGCAGGGGACACGTGTTTGTGCCCCAGTCCGGGAGGATCCCACATGCTGCGGAGCAGCTGGGCCCGTTAGCCATGGCCGCTGAGCCTGCACGTCCAGAGCCTGTGCTCCGCAACGGGAGAGACCACAACAGTGAGAGGCCCGCGTACCGCAAAAAAAAAAGATGGAAGTCAATCTTCTTATAACTAATCTCGGAAGTAACATCCCATAACTTTTGCTATATTCATTAGAAATGAGTCACTAGGCCCAGTTCGCACTCAAAAGGAGGAGGTTACACCAAGGCATCAATATCAGGGTTGGGGGGATTGCTGGGAGTCACTGTAGAGGCTGCCTGCCTTATTTGGGAGGAGGACAGTACTAGTTTTCTGAAGCTGCTGAGGATGTCATTGTTGGTAAAACAAATTGTTCAGGGATGCAGCATGTTCTTTGCATCTCCAAAAGTGAGAATTTATTTTGTAACAATATTTCACAAAGTCTTGAATTGTGGACTTAATGGACCAGGAATTCTTATAAATCAACACAGATTGAGTCTATTCTCTATATGTAGCCCAAAGGGGTACAAAAAATGTCCCTGCCTTTTGGGGGCTTACTGTCTAGCTCAATAAAATACTCAATTATTCCTTAGTACATTTATATTCTCCTGTTTGGTGTCTTATATTGGCCAGAATCTTGTGGGACTCATGTCCCCAAGTCTCAGCAATAACAACATTAATTCTGAAATCCCACCTGCTACCAAGACCTTTGTGTTCATACAGGAACTTTATCCTCTGGTAAAAGCCCCACCTCCCTAAAGTATTTCTGAGTGTCCCAAGAGTTGCTGTATG
Organism: Phocoena phocoena; assembly: GCF_963924675.1. Lineage (NCBI taxonomy): Eukaryota > Metazoa > Chordata > Mammalia > Artiodactyla > Phocoenidae > Phocoena > Phocoena phocoena. The sequence goes on along the minus strand of NC_089235.1, from coordinate 39,413,412 downwards.
TACCTCTGAATCAGTTTGGGCTGCCACTTGTTCCTGGCCTTTGTCACTCAGGGACATGGCACTTCTTTGACTCCTGGCTCATTCATAAGTTCTCTGTTCCCAATGAGTGGTGTCTCCTACTGGAATTTCCCTGTCACTGACGTCAGCAGTCTTCACGGTACCTCTGACAGCTGGAGGTTTCCTCCGTGGTGAGAGAAGGACAGTGTCCTCTGTGTTATGCTCACTTGCTGGGGCGAAAGGTCCAGAGCAGGGCTGCTCAGACACCAAACAATCACAGAAGTTAGCAAGACGCTCTTTCATTCCAACACACAGATGCTTTTCTTACAAGGGCAGATGCATGTTCCAAAGGTGACTCGGTTGTTTGTGAAAGCGGAAATGGCAGCAGCTGCAACACTAGATACGTGTTCTCTTCTGCTACCCACGTTGCCCCGCCTCCCCAGCCCATGAGACACGTCTGCACGTGCCAGCTCCATTATAGACATAACATAGGTACTTCCATTCCTCCCCTCACAAACCCTCCAAATCTCCCTGTAAATCAGTAGATGCAAAGTAACATGGGGAAGGGGATGAAACCGACCTCCGCAAGTGGGGAATATATATTCAAGTTTTAGCCCTCACATGGGATTCTGGCTGTGTGTAGAGAAACCCACAATTCCCATTTCACAGAGCAAGATGACCCAGCACCTATCAGAACTCAGCCAGACCTGGGTGAAGCACTGAGTCAGAGCCGAACTTCTGGAACTCCCTGGACTGAGACGTCAACAGAAGTAAAACTTAGGACCATAAACTGCAGCAAGGCAGAGACGGTCCCTGCTCTCCGTCCCGTGCCCGTCTTTATCTTTGGGGTGGAGTCAGTCTCTGCCATTTTTCCAGGAAGTTACTTAGAAGTAACCACGGTTGGCTTGTCCTTGTTTAGTTTTACCATTTGCCTTGTGTATTAGTGTCTGAGGGTGGCCGTAACAAATTACCACAGACTTGGTGACTTAAAACCACAGAAATTTATTTGCTAAGAGTTCTGGAGACTAGAAGTCTGAAATCAAGGTGCCAGCTAGGGGAGAATTCTTCCTTGCCTCTTCTGGTTCCTTGTGGCTCCTTGGCTGCTTGTGGCAGCAACGCTGCGGTCTCTGCGCTCTCTTCACATTGCCTCCTCCTCCGTGGGCGTCTCTGTGTCTTCTCTTCCTCTTATAAGAACGCCCACCACTGGATTTAAGGCCCACTCCAAATCCAGGATGAGGGACTTCCCTGGTGGTGTAGTGGTTAAGAATCCGCCTGCCAATGCAGGGGACACAGGTTCGATCCCTGGTCCGGGGAGATCCCACATGTCATGGAGCCATTAAGCCGCATGCCACAACTACTGAGCTTGTACTCTAGAGCCCGCGAACCACAGCTACTGAGCCCGTGTGCCATAACAATTGAAGCCCGTGTGCCTAGAACCTGTGCTCTGCAACAAGAGAAGCCACCGCAATGAGAAGCCCACACACTGCAACGAAGAGTAGCCCCCTCTTGCCACAACTAGAGAAAGCCCGTGGACAGCAAGAAGACCCAACATAGCCAAAAGTAAATTTAAAAAAAAACCCAAATCCAGGATGATTTCATCTCAAGGACATCTGAACTGTGTCCTCCCAAAATTCATATGGTGAAGTCCTAACTTCCAGCACCTCAAAGGGTGACTATTATTTAGAGATAGGGTCTTTAAAGAGGTAATTAAGTTAAAATGATGTCATTAGTGTGGGTCTTAAGCCAATATGACTGGTGTCCTTCTAAGAAGAAAAAATCTGGACAGATACAAGTACAGGGGAAGACCATGTGAAAACACATGCACCAGACAGCTATCTACAAGCCAAGGAGAAAGGTCTCAGAAGAAATCAACCCTGCTGACACCTTGATCTCAGACCTCTAGTGTCCAGAAACTGTGAGAAAATAAGTTTCTGTTGTTAAAGCCATCCAGTTTGTGGTACTTTGTTATGGTGCCCTTAGCGGACTAAGACACTTCTCCACACACTGCGCTACTGAAAGGGTTAGAAGAACCAACATCAATCTAAGAACTTTAGTCTGCTGCTCAAAGTTACTTCCAGTGCTTTCTAGGGACCTGATTCTTCAGTGAAATCATTTTTTAACAGAGTAAAAAGAGCCTATAATGGATGGGTTTCCTTCTTTTCTTCTCTACAGGGAGCAGTATTGGAACACTTATTGCTCATGACATGGATGAAGAAAACACTATCAACAGTGTTTTAGGATACAGAATTGTGGATCAAACCCCCAAAGTTCCTAGAGATGGACTCTTCCTGGTCCAAGCCTACTCAGGAATGTTCCAGTTAGCCTTGCAGTCCTTGCGGAAGCAAGACACCCCGCAGTACAACTTGACAGTAGAGGTGTCTGACAAAGGTTAGTATCACCTTCCCTGTGTCAAGAGTGATAACACTTGTTTTCTTTCTAGTTGTGATTTGCTAGGCTGCTCTGATGCCTGGGTGTATTACAGAAGGATGCTGTTTAAGAGTTCTTGCTTCCTATGTAAAACACAGCACAGAGGCAGCAGGTCCGACATGGTAATGGCCAGAGTGGCGGCTTAGGCAACATTATTACGTTGGTTCCCTGAGAAGAAGATGCCCAAGAGGAGATTAAATATATAAGGATTTTATTAGGGGAATTGCCTATGAGAAAAAATGGGGAGGGATACAGAGAAGGCTGGGAGAGCCATCAGACCTCAATACAAGACGGACGCTGAGTGAAGGAGAGAAGGAAGGACAGTGGTGGGAGTACCATAGACCACGAAGCAGTCAAAGGGAAGCTCAGCAAGGTCATTAGGGGTCCAAAGTTGGCCGTGGAAGGAGTCTGTGATCTCCAAAACAGGCCTACCTTAGCCTGCGGCCTTGCTCTGTCACTGGCTTGGGGCAGCCAATGGGAAGCAGGGCCTTGGTGCAAATGTGGTGACGGGTTTCAGAGCACGGCGGCATGTTGTCAATTAAGATCCCTGGTGTTAGGGGTTGGCGAGGCACGTCGTCATGGCCACCATGGTCACAAACAGGAAAATTAGTTGTACTTCCCAAGTCTCCCTTTCAGACTCAAAGGATTCTACTGTATGACAGTGAAGGAAAAATGTATCGTTTGGGAGGTTTTGTCTTCTTATATTAGCTTCTAGGCGGCCATTTGACGATATCTGGAGACATTCTTCCTTAACGCCTTATACAATTTCAAAACAAGTGGTTTTTAATCTTTGTTAAGTCATGAGACCCTTTGAGGATCTGATGGAAACTATGAATTCCTCAACAAATGTACACATTATCAACAAACTGCACAGACACACAAACTTACATGAACTCAGGGATAGGCTTATTTTAAGATCATTAATACTCCTAGGCTAAGAATCGTTCTTTAACTGGCACTGAATCTTAGATTACCAAATAGTTCAGTAATTGTTATGCTACGAGAGAGAGATTATACAGGTGTGCTGAAGTAAAGAGCACCATTTTATACATTTTTTTTTTCATTACACAGTTGCTGAGATACTGAAGAGAGCTGGGGTTTAGCGGGCCCTCGAAGCAGAATGGTTGAGACATAGTGATTAGGCAAATATTGAGGGCCTAACATACTGTCTAGCATTATGTTAAGAGGTACAACAGAAGTGGGTATAATAAATCATCCCTGCCCATGATGAGCTGACAATCTCACACCATTAGCCAGCCATTCTTTCAGCAGTTATTGAGCAGTTACCGTGATTGAGGCACCATTCAAGGTACTGGGGATACACAAATGAATAAGACCCCGTGTCTGTCCTCAAGGAGCATTTGTGGTAGAGGAGATGGACATGTGAATAAATAAATTGTAAGAAATATATACAAGGTAGCCCATGAAGGCAATGAGGGACTCAGTAGAGTGGTAGAGAGCTGATAAAGCTTTCTGGAAGAGGTGTCATTGCTCTGAACTTTGATGGATGAATATGACAAGTTACAAAATAGTGTGAAGGCTTACAGAGGAGAAGAAAGCCCATGTGAAAATGCATGGGGACCTGAAGCAGTTTGAGGCTGCAAGAGCATCAGATTACAAATTGTCTGTGTACCTGAGTACATCTATAGACTATACGGACCATATTATACAGTATATTTATATATAGCTACATATGTGTATTGATGGAGTTAAACATCCAGTTGCGTACTGTAGAAAATTAGACTGGTAGGCGGTAATTAACATAGTTTCACCTAAAATCAGGGAAGGTCTGTTAGCCAGGAGGTCCACTGCTGGCCCAAATAAGGTCTGTGCAGAGCAGGGAGCCAGTGAGTTCAGGCCCTGGGACCTCCTGAAATCTTCAGCCATTCTTGCTGTCTACAAATGATCTGGGGACTGGACTCAACTTGAGTTAACATCCACTTATTTGTAATACCGTTATTATTAGATTACACGCCTGGCTTTGTGTCCAGTGCACCGAGCACAAGCTTTAGAGCTAGACTGTGTGAGTGTATTTGTCAGGATCCCAGCAGGAAACAGACAGCCCCCTCAAAAGAAGTAACCAAAAAGTGTTTAGAGAGGGGATTATTTGTAAAGGCTGGGGGTAGGGGTTATGGGAAACCAACAGGGGGTGTGAAGCACAATGGCAGCCTTTCTTACCTGAAGGTGAGAAGGGATGAGGGAAGGTAACATCCCCTGAAGGAACAAAGCCTGTTCCTGTGACTATAGAAGAGGCTGCTGGCAGTGGGGAACTAGACCCTGACCCTGTTCCTCCTGCCCTTCCTTAGATCTCCTGCCAGTGCTACCACTGGTGGAACCCAACTTCTACCCAGAGGGCCAGGATGCCCACTGATGCAGTTCCCAAGGTCAGCCTCTGGGGCACAAAGCAGGGTGAAGGGAGGAGAATGGACAGAGAGGGAAAAGGAACGCATGGATTTGAATTCTGGCTTGAACACTAGTTAGTTGTATGACCTTGGTCAGGTCACCAACTTCTCTGTCCTTTGGCTTCCTCATTTGTGAACTCAAATGATGTGTGTGAACTCATCATGTGTGTGAACTCATTTGAGTGTGAACTCAAACTCAAATGAGAATGATAATTGTACCTACATCACAGAGTTAGAATGAAGATGAAATGAGTCATGCAAGCAAAGCACTTAATATGGTGCCTGGTACATAGAGAGTGCTAACAATGTTAGTTAGGACGAGAACCTTGGCTCTGTTGCAATCTACATTTTTTAGATAATCTGACTACTGCACAGAGATTTTGAGTGACATTTCCGAGCTCTCACACGTCTGATAAGTAGCAGAGACAGAATTTGAACAGTGGGGTTCCAAAGCCCAGAGTCTTAGCCCTTGTATAATACACTACTTCATAGCTAGAACAATGGAAACCCCAACAAAAAACCTATCATGTTGGTTCTCACTGTGGATATTTCCCTGGGGATCCCATCCCCACCTGTACTCCATGCTCATCTTGGACCTAGGTTGAACCTGCTGTCTCTGACTAGGTCTCTGAATTGTCAAACCCAACCCTCAAAGCCTATGCCATCTCCCAGAGTTCTATGAGCTACCTCTGCCTCTGTAGGCTGGGCAGCAAGGCCTTTTGAAGGGGGCTAATTGTACCTTTCCTCCCTCACTTGGGCCTTCCCTTTGGGCGGGGGGGCAGAAGGGATATAGGACAGTAAGTGCTGGAAGTGTTCAGAGTAGGAAAGACAACCCTCTGGGATGCTCAAAGAACTCTTTCTAGAAGGATAGTTTTGTACTGGGCTTTGAAGCCTACATAAGTTTCACTAGCCAGAAAAGAGAGGCTGCTTCACAGAGAAGAAGCCATCTTGCTTGGGGACAAGCCTTACTGAGGAGGGGGCAGGAAGAGGGAGTGGGAAGCCCAGGGGAGCCTCTCGTGGGGTTTTCTTCAGCCCTTGGTGACCTGCTCATGGGTGCAGGTGGGGAGCAGAGAATCCTCTCACCACACAAATCGCATGTCAATAGTAAAATTGTGGCTATGGTCGTCACTTTACTTGCCAACTGTTTTTCTTGCAGATTTCTGATTTTCATGCATGATTTTCAGTGAAAATTTCTGATGTGACTTTGATTTTCAGATTTCAAGACCCTCTGCTTTGTGCAGGTCGACATTATTGATATCAATGATCAGATCCCCATCTTTGAAAAATCAGATGTGAGTAGTTATCACCTTGCTTTTTCTTTACTTTGTTCGTATTTACCTGACCCCTACTTCTGGAATAAAGACACAAACAGTAGTTCGGGAAAATGCCAGACTTAATATCTTAGTCAATGCACTGGTACCAAACTCAAACACCGTCTTCAGTGGAACTCTTCAGGGAACAGTAACATTCACGGTTATAGTATCTGGAAGCATCTGTTTTTTTTATTAAAAACTTTTGCCAACAGCTCATTTATTTCAAGGACTGCTTGGAAGCTACAGCCAGTGTATAGCAGGACAATAAATAGATTACTGCTAGGTCTCAAACAAGCATGTGTAGTCAGAGTTTAAAATTTTGAATACTGCCAATTTAAACTCATTTTGTATTTATTGGAAAAGTGAAAAGGGGAAGAAAAAAACGAATCTCTGGTTTATGCCAAAAAATGTGCCCAAGACATCTGCAAGAATTAGAATTGGGAAAAAAGAGCAGGAGAAAAAGGATCAGTTGAGTATATCAAGAAGAATTCAAGTTAACTTATTATTAATGTGGGGGTAGTTTGATCGATACTTCCCTTAAAATGGATGCCTCTATTTATTTATTCTGGAGAAGAGAGAAGCCTTTTTGGGTAGATTGTTATGTTTGAAGTCAGTTTATGAGGCGGCCCAGAGCCTTGTGACGATGTTCATAAATCACAATAGGGATAAGGCAGTGACAAAGAACGGGAATTGATTTATGGGAGGGTTTGAGGAGGTAAAAAGTGTGACAATATAACTTGTATAGTAGGCACTGAGGTTAAGCAAGTGTGAGAGTAAGAGCCTGTTTCTACTCTGCCTCCATTCTCTTGGGCGTTTGATCCTTTCTGTGTGTTGTAGTTTCCTTGCATTACATCTAGACAGTGTTTTTAGATTGAGGGTAAGAGTCCTGCTTTAGGAATCTCAGAGCTTGGAAAGGCAAACTGGGCCTTAGAAAGGTGAGTCCACTTCTTTCCTTGCTGTGGTCCTTTCCTGGACCCTGCCTGTTACCATCTTCGTGATCATCATGCCAAGAGACATGATCTGGGGGATTTTCAGCAGAGGAGTGGAAGATGGTCTAGGTCAGTGTTAATTAAGAGCACCTGCTTTGGAGTTGGACAGACATTGGTTTGAATCCCAATTCTGTGACCAGCGAGCTGTGTGGTCTTGGGTGGGTTTTACCTCTCCAGTCTTTTGCTCCTCTGTCAAATGGAGATGATAATATAGCTACTCAGTAGGGTGCTTTTTTGGGGGGGGGCGGGGGGCTCTCACTGCTGTGGCTTCTCCCGTTGCGGAACACAGGCTCCGGACGTGCAGGCTCAGCGGCCATGGCCCACGGGCCCAGCTGCTCCGTGGCATGCGGGATCTTCCCGGACCGGGGCATGAACCCGCGTCCCCTGCATCAGCAGGCGGACTCTCAACCACTGTGCCATCAGGGAAGCCCGGGTGCTTTGTTTTGTTGCTTATCTTTATTGACCACTTATTATGTGCCAGGCATTCAGGGGTTTTATATGCATCGTCTCTGTAAATCACCACAGCACACATGAAGTAGGTTCTGTTATTATTATTATTATTATTGTTATCATCATTATCATCTCCAAGGACAGATGATGAACCTGAGACTTTAAAAAATTAGATAACTTATTTCAGTTCACCCAGGTCATAAGTGACAAGCCTAGGATTCATACCCAGGCCATTTAACTCTGAAGTTCAGGCTCTTAACCACTATTCCCTGATTGATTTAAGAATTAATTAAAATAATGTAAAGTGCCTGCCACATTGTAGGTACGCAATACATAGTAGCTATCTATTTGTCTCAACTATAATGATAATTACGGTTATTAACATATTGGATGTGAGTGGAGGGATATGTTTTAGAATCCTATCAGTAGATCTCTGAGACGTTGTGTTTCCTGGTACAATGGATATCAGTCTACAAGTATGACTGATGTCAAAATCAACTGTAACCCACTCATTAATAGAAAAAAACATGCTTGGTAAGTATTGATGCAAACTGTGACTTGTGTCCATTCTGAAACCAAGGAGACAAGTTTGCCCTTTGACAATTGTACTCGATGGCAACGGACATTCTCATTGTTTCCTTCCCCTGTTTCCTTCTTAGTATGGAAACCTAACTCTCCCTGAAGATACAGCCATTGGAACTGTCATCTTAACCATCCAGGCCACCGATGCTGATGAACCATATACGGGAAGTTCTAAAATCCTGTACCGAATTACACAGGGAGACAGTGAGGAATATTTGGAGATTGAAACAGATCCCGAAACCAATACTGGATATGTCAAGGTTAAAAAGGTAAATAGCACATTGAATGGAATTTGTCTTTTTCAAAGGTTAATTTACTTAGGACCATTCAAGGACCTATAAGCAGAGGTGACATATTAGCAGTGACCTCTCAGGTGTGTGATGGACTCCTGGAACACTCTCAGTCATTCCTGTCCACCCAAAAGACAGAAGGCAGGATTCTTGTTCTGGGTCTGTCACTAACTGACCAAGTAGCCTTTGCAGAGTGAGGTAGGATTGACAAATAAAATATATAAACTACAAGATAGAGAATTTTTCAGTATAAGTATGTCCCATGAAATACTTGGGACATACTTATACTAAAAAATTGCTTGTTGTTTACCTGCAATTCCAATATAACCAGTTGTTCTATATTTTTATTTGCTAAATCTTGGGCAAGGTGGTGCTCCAGGCTTTATTTCTCTCTTTGCAAATGTGGGGTATTAGACTAGATGAACCCTGTGAGCCCTTTAGGCTGCTAGACTCTTTATTCTAATGGGCCAGCCATTGACTCCTCTTTAATAATGACTGGAAATTGGTAGGTCTCCTTTAATAGACAAGTTTTAATAAACAAGTTTACTCTTTCATGGCTTCTTCCCTGCCTACCCCTTACTTTCATCTTTTGTGGTATTGCTACGTCCACTGGCTCTTGCTTCGTCTCTCCCTTTGTAAGGACTGGGTAGTCTAGAGCCAAAATCTTGATTACCATGATACTTGCTTTTTAATAGAGGGTCTTCCCATCCTTCCCTCAGTCTAATCCCATCCCCTACTGTGTACAGCTGAAGTTTGACCCTTTCCTCCATGGCTGCCTCATTTATGCTTTAGAGCATGTAAACCGTTTACCAGATGACTCAATAGGAAGCAGCGCTTGTCATCCAATGTAGTTAGAATTAAAAGGGGTCAGAGTTACAGCAATCGAGACTTTGCAGACATGGTTGAATGCTGAAGGTTTGTAGGGCAGTGTGTTGGAGGCTGCAAAAGAAAGCTCTGGAGGAAAGTTTTGACCCAGAATAAAGGAAAGCTAAAGTAGAGGCTAAAAATGAAGACAGAATAATTTCACAGAAAATAGATAGAAGCACAGGGAGAAATGTGCTAATGCTGACGGAAGCCCTGAGGCAGAATCTCAGAATTCTGATACCATTATGACTATATAACCTACTTCTGACAAAGGGCCTCACTGAGTTTTAGCTGCGAGGTTTTTGTGTGGACCTACTCAAGACATTAGTATTTTGTGTGAGTCTGACATTTGGAAAAGGTGCCATAACATCTTCCCCCTCTATTCATGGCTGCCTACATGGAGACAAAGAACCCAGAAGGAAAGGCTAATTTTCAGAGTTTGCAGTGGGTGGTCCAGGCAACATACGTGATCTTTTTGCAGGAGGTAGGGGCAGATAGCTTCTATTCTCCCACAGGCCCAGAGCTCTCTAGGCATCTAAGAGAAGATAAAGCCCTGTCTATCTCAGTATGAATGAGTCCCACATGTCAGTAATTTTTCATGATGGCTTGTTGTGAATCAAGTTAATTGGACCATTTGTGGCTAAAGGGCACCTATAGGGAAAAATTGGTAACCTTGATGATTAGCGGTAGGTAAGGGCTGTAAGTATCCTCCCACATGCTCTTGACACGAGGAGGTATGTTACAGTAGAGCAGGCCTCTGGCCAAAATCTTTGTCACATCCTTATTTTGTTTGTGGTTATATTCCAAGTGTCCAGAATATCACCTGGCACATAGTGGAGGTTCAATAAACATTAGTTGCGTTGAATAAATAATTGAATTCTGTGCCATGTACAATTAATGACAAGCTGGGACAAAAACCAACGTCCAACTTGTGCTTTAGGCTTGTGACGTCACAGCTCTCTGTCCCTCAGGCACTGTGGGCACAGTGCTCTAGTGACAGGATTCATCTGACTGTCCACAGAAAAGGTGTTGATACACACAACAGAACTGGCGTCCTGGAACTATGAAGGCTATAAGCTGCTGGACTAGCCAGATGCCACACTCTTGTTCATTTAATGACCAAGAGATATACTATATTGTTAACCAAACTGCATGTCTTGAATACTACTAATATCACAAAACCTCTCTGTAGGATCACTTTGCTAATTAACAAACCTTCTAGGGCAGCTTGAGATAGTGTGAGCTCAAAGCCTGTAGTAGCTGCCTCTGGAGTGTGGATCTCTGATTAGGATCTGTCAAATGCTAAGTGACAGCCAGCCCAGAGGTGTGGATTCTTGATGAGGATACACTAGATGTTAGCCAACTGCCCCAAGGATGTGTGTACTCACACTGACAGATGTATGTATTCATACAGTTTTCAGTATTTTAAATAAATTAGACTCTATTATGTGGTTTTTCGCATGTAGCTTAGCCTTACTTCTAATTCCCTCCCCATTAAGCCATCCTTTGCTTCTGAACCATTGTGATGATCATTTTTTAAAAATTTAAAATCCCAATGTAGACTACTTTTTTTTTTTTTTTTGCGGTACGCGGGCCTCTCACTGTTGTGGCCTCTCCCGTTGTGGAGCACAGGCTCCGGATGCGCAGGCTCAGCGGCCATGGCTAACGGGCCTAGCCGCACCGCAGCATGTGGGATCTTCCCAGACTGGGACACGAACCCGTGTTCCCTGCATCAGCAGGCGGACTCTCAACCACTGCGCCACCAGGGAAGCCCCAGACTACATTTTTTTTTTTTTAACATCTTTATTGGAGTATAATTGCTTTACAATGGTGTGTTAGTTTCTGCTTTACAACAAAATGAATCAGTTATATATATACATATGTTCCCATATCTCTTCCCTCTTGCGTCTCCCTCCCTCCCACCCTCCTTATCCCACCCCTCCAGGCGATCACAAAGCACCGAGCTGATCTCCCTGTGCTATGCAGCTGCTTCCCACTAGCTATCTACCTTACATTTGGTAGTGTATATATGTCCATGCCTCTCTCTCGCTTTGTCCCAGCTTACCCTTCCCCTTCCCCATATCCCCAAGTCCATTCTCTAGTAGGTCTAGAGTCCTTATTCCTCTCTTACCCCTAGCCTCTTCATGACATTTTTTCCCCTTAAATTCCATATATATGTGTTAGCATACGGTATTTGTCTCTCTCTTTCTGACTTACTTCACTCTGTATGACAGACTCTAGGTCTATCCACCTCATTACAAATAGTTCAATTTCATTTCTTTTTATGGCTGAGTAATATTCCATTGTATTTCCTAATATTTTCTTCTTTTTTTTAAACATCTTTATTAGAGTATAATTGCTTTACATTATTGTGTTATTTGCTTCTGTATAACAAAGTGAAACAGCTCTACATATACATATATCCCCATATCCCCTCCCTCCGGCGTCTTCCTCCCACCCGCGCTATCCCACCCCCTAGGTGGTCCCAAGGCACCAAGCTGATCTCCCTGTGCTATGCAGCTGCTTCCCACTAGCTATCTATTTTACATTTGGTAGTGTATATATGTCCATGCCACTCTCTCACTTTGTCCCAGCTTACCCTTCCACTCCCCATGTCCTCAAGTCCATACTCTACTTCTGTGTCTTTATTCCTGTCCTGCCCCTAGGTTCTTCAGAACTATTGGGTTTTTTCTTTTAGATTCCATATATATGTGTTAGCATATGGTATTTGTTTTTCTCTTTCTGACTTACTTCACTCTGTATGACAGACTCTAGGTCCATCCACCTCACTACAAATAACTCAATTTCATTTATTTTTATGGCTGAGTAATATTCCATTGTATATATGTGCCACATCTTCTTTATCCATTCATCTGTTGATGGATTTAGGTTGCTCCCATGTCTTGGCTATTGTAAATAGAGCTGCAATGAACATTGTGGCATATGACTCTTTTTGAATGATGGTTTTCTCAGGGTATATGCCCAGTAGTGGGATTGCTGGGTCATATGGTAGTTCTATTTTTAGTTTTTTAAGAAACCTCTATACTGTTCTCCGTAGTGGCTATATCAATTTACATTCCCACCAACAGTGCAAGAGGGTTCTCTTTTCTCCACACCCTCTCCAGCATTTACTGTTTGTAGATTTTTTGATGATGGCCATTCTGACCCAGGTCAGGTGATACCTCATTGTAGTTTTGATTTGCATTTGTCTAATGATTAGTGATGTTGAGCATCTTTTCATGTGTTTGTTGGCAGTCTGTATATCTTTTTTGAAGAAATATCTATTTAGGTCTTCTGCCCATTTTTGGATTGGGTTGTTTGTTTTTTTGCTATTGAGTTGCATGAGCTGCTTGTATACTTTGGAGATTAATCCTTTGTCACTAGTTTCATTTGCAAATATTTTCTCCCATTCTGAGGGTTGTCTTTTCGTCTTGTTTATGGTTTCCTTTGCTGTGCAAAAGCTTTGAAGCTTCATTAGGTCCCATTTCTTTATTTATTTTTTTTATTTCCATTTCTCTAGGAGGTGGGTCAAAAAGGATCTTGCTGTGATTTATGTCATAGAGTGTTCTGCCTATGTTTTCCTCTAAGAGTTTTATAGTGTCTTGCCTTACATATAGGTCTTTAATCCGTTTTGAGCTTATTTTTGTGAATGGTGTTAGGGAATGTTCTAATTTCATTCTTTTACATGTAACTGTCCAGTTTTCCCAGCACCACTTATTGAAGAGGCTGTCCTTTCTCCACTGTACATTCCTGCCTCTTTATCAAAAATTAGGTGACCATAGGTGCATGGGTTTATCTCTGGGCTTTCTATCCTGTTCCATTGATCTATATTTCTGCCAGTACCATATTGTCTTGATTACTGTAGCTTTGTAGTATAGTCTGTAGTTGGGGAGCCTGATTCCTCCAGCTCCGTTTTTCTTTCTTAAGATTGCTTTTGCTACTTGGGGTCTTTTGTGTTTCCATACAAATTGTGAAATTTTTTGTTCTAGTTCTGTGAAAAATGCCATTGGTAGTTTGGTAGGGATTGCATTGAATCTGTAGATTCCTTTGGGTAGTAGAGTCATTTTCACAATATTGATTCTTCCAATCCAAGAACATGGTATATCTCTCCAACTGTTTGTGTCGTCTTTAATTTCTTTCATCAGTGTCTTATAGTTTTCTGCATACAGGTCTTTTGACTCCTTAGGTAGGTTTATTCCTAGATATTTTATTCTTTTTGCTGAAATGGTAAATGGGAGTGTTTCCTTAATTTCTCTTTCAGATTTTTCATCATTAGTGTATAAGAATGAAAGAGATATCTGTGCATTAATTTTGTATCCTGCTACTATACCAAATTCATTGATTAGCTCTAGTAGTTTTCTGGTAGCATCTTTAGGATTCTCTATGTATAGTATCATGTCATCTGCAAACAGTGACAGTTTTATTCCTTCTTTTCCAATTTGGATTCCTTTTATTTCTTTTTCTTCTCTGACTGCTATGGCTAAAACTTCCAAAACTATGTTGAATAATAATGGTGAGAGTGGACAACCTTGTCTTTTTCCTGATCTTAGTGGAAATGGTTTTGGTTTTTCACCATTGAGACCGATGTTGGTTGTGGGTTTGTCACATATGGCCTTTTTGATGTGGAGGTAAGTTCCCTCTATGCCTACTTTCTGGAGGGTTTTTATCATAAATGGGTGTTGAATTTTGTCAAAAGCTTTTTCTGCATCTATTGAGATTATCATATTGTTTTCATCCTTCAATTTGTTAATATAGTGTATCACATTGATTGATTTGCATATATTTAAGAATCCTTGCATTCCTGGGATAAACCCCACTTGATCATGGTGTATGATCCTTTTAATGTGCTGTTGGATTCTGTTTGCTAGTATTTTGTTGAGGATTTTTGCATCTATGTTCTTCAGTGATATTGGCCTGTAGTTTTTTGTTTTTTGTAACATCTTTGTCTTGTTTTGGTATCAGGATGATGGTGGCCTCGTAGAAAGAATTTGAGAGTATTCCTCCCTCTGCTATATTTTGGGAGAGTTTGAGAAGGATAGGTGTTAGCTCTTCTCTAAATGTTTGATAGAATTCACCTGTGAATCAATCGGGTCCTGGCATTTTGTTTGATGGAGATTTTTAATCACAGTTTCAATTTCAGTGCTTGTGATGTGTCTGTTCATATTTTCAATTTCTTCCTGTCTCAGTCTCTGAAGGTTGTGCTTTTCTAAGAATTTGTCCATTTTATTGGCATATAGTTGCTTGTAGTAATCTTTCATGATCCTTTGTATTTCTGCAGTGTCTCTTATTACTTCTCCTTTTTCATTTCTAAGTCTGTTGATTTCAGTCTTCTCCTTTTTCTTCTTGATGAGTTTGGCTAATGGTTTATCAATTTTGTTTATCTTCTCAGAGAACCAGCTTTTAGTTTTATTGATCTTTGCTATCATTTCCTTCATTTCTTTTTCATGTATTTCTGATCTGATCTTTATGATTTCTCTCAAAAAAAACTTAGGGTTTTTTGTTGTTATTGTTGTTCTTTCTCTAATTGCTATAGATGTAAGGTTACATTGCTTTTTGAGATTTTTCTTGTTTCTTGAGGTAGGATTGTAGTGCTATAAACTTCCCTCTTAGAAATGCTTTTGCTCTATCCCATAGGTTTTGGGCCATTGAGTATTAATTGTCATTTGTTTCTAGGTATTTTTTGATTTCCTCTTTGATTTCTTGAGTGACCTCTTGTTTATTTAGTAGTGTGTTGTTGAGCTTCCTTTTGTTTGTATTTTTTACAGTTTTTTTTTCCTGTAATTGATATCTAGTCTCATAGTGTTGTGGTCAGAAAAGATAATTGATACGATTTCAATTTTCTTAAATTTACCAAGGCTTGATTTGTGACCCAAGATGTGATCTATCCTGGAGAATGTTCCATGAGCACTTGATAAGAAAGTGTATTCTGGGCTTCCCTGGTGGCGCAGTGGTTGAGAGTCCGCCTGCTGATGCAGGGGACACGGGTTCGTGCCCCGGTGTGGGAGGATCCCACATGCCGCGGAGTGGCTGGGCCCGTGAGCCATGGCCACTGAGCCTGCGCGTCCGGAGCCTGTTGCTCCGCAACGGGAGAGGCCACAACAGTGAGAGGCCCGCGTACCGCAAAAAAAAAAAAAAAGAAAGTGTATTCTGTTGTTTTTGGATGGAATATCCTATAAATATCAATTAAGTCCATCTTGTTTAATGTATCATTTAAAGCTTGTGTTTCCTTATTTATTTTCATTTTGGATTATCTGTCCATTGGTGAAAGTGAGGTGTTAAATTCTCACCTCACTGCGTGAGAACCTCACGAAAGAAGAAAGTGTTACTGTCACTTTCCCCTTTTGCCTTATGTACTGAGGTGCTCCTATGTTGGGTGCATCAAGATTTACAATTGTTATATCTTCTTCTTGGATTGATCCCTTGATCATTATGTAGTGTTCTTCTTTGTCTCTTGTAATAGTCTTTATTTTAAAGTCTGTTTTGTCTGATATGAGAATTGCTACTCCAGCTTTCTTTTGATTTCCATTTACATGGAATATCTTTTTCCATCCCCTCACTTTCAGTCTGTATATGTCCCTAGGTTTGAAATGAGTCTCTTGTAGACAGCATATATATGGGTCTTGTTTTTATATCCACTCAGCCAGTCTATGTCTTTTGGTTGGAGCTTTTAATCCATTTACGTTTAAGGGAATTATTGATATGTATGTTCCTATTACCATTTTCTTAATTGTTTTGTGTTTGTTATTGTAGGTCTTTTCCTTCTCTTGTGTTTCCTGCCTAGAGAAGTTTCTTTAGCATTTGTTGTAAGGCTGGTTTGGTGGTGCTGAATTCTCTTAGCTTTTGCTTGTCTGTAAATGTTTTAATTTGTCAGTGAATCTGAATGAGATTCTTGCTGGGTAGAGTAATCTTGGTTGTAGGTTTTCCCCTTTCATCACTTTAAATATGTCCTGTCACTCCCTTTTGGCTGCAGAGTTTCTGCTGAAAGATCAGCTGTTAACCTTATGGGGATTCCCTTGTATGTTATTTGTTGCTTTTCTCTTGCTTCTTTTAATATTTTTTCTTTGTATTTAATTTTTGTTAGTTTGATTAATATGTGTCTTGGCATGTTTCTCCTTGGATTTATCCTGTATGGGACTCTCTGTGCTTCCTGGACTTGATTGACTATTTCCTTTCCCATATTAGGGAACTTTTCAACTATAATCTCTTTAAATATTTTCTCATTCCCTTTCTTTTTCTCTTCTTCTTTTGGGTCCCCTATAATTCTAATGTTGGTGCATTTAATGTTCTCCCAGAGGTCTCTGAGACTGTCCTCCACTCTTTTCATTCTTTTTTCTTTATTCTGCTCTGCAGTAGTTATTTCCACTATTTTATCTTCCAGGTCACTTATCCATTCTTCTGCCTCAGTTATTCTGCTATTGTTTCCTTCTAGAGAATTTTTAACTTCATTTATTGTGGTGTTTATCATTGTTTGCTCTTTAGTTCTTCTAGGTCCTTGTTAAAGGTTTCTTTATTTTCTCCATTCTGTTTCCATGGTTTTGGATCATCTTTGCTATCATTACTCTGAATTCTTTTTCAGGTAGACTGCCTATTTCCTCTTCGTTTGTTTGGTCTGGTGGGTTTTTACCTTGCTCCTTCATTTGTTGCATATTTCTCTGTCTTCTCATTTTGCTTAACTTACTGTGTTTGGGGTCTCCTTTTCACAGGCAGGTTTGTAGTTCCTGTTGTTTTTGGTGTCTGCCCCCAGTGGGTAAGATTAGTTCAGTGGGTTGTGTAAGCTTCCTGGTGGAGGTGACTGGTGCCTGTGTTGTGGTGGATGAGGCTGGATCTTGTTTTTCTGTTGGGCAGGACCACGTCCAGTGGTGTATTTTGGGGTGTCTGTGAACTTATTATGATTTTAGGCAAACTCTCTGCTAATGGGTGGACTTGTGTTCCTGTCTTGCTAGTTGTTCTGTAGTGGGTTTCCAGCACTGGGGCTTGCTGGTCATTGAGTGGAGCTGGGTCTTAGCATTGAGATGGAGATCTCTGGGAGAGCTCTTGCTGATTGATATTATGTGGGGCCAGGAGGTCTCTGGTGGCCCAATGTCCTGAACTCAGCTCTCCCACCTCAGAGGCTCAGGCCTGACACTTGGCCAGAGCACTAAGACCCTGTCAGCCACACAGCTCAGAAAAAAAAGGGAGAAAAAAGAGAAAGAAAGAAAAATAAATAAAATTATTAAACTAAAAAATTTTTTTAATTATTAAAAAAAATTTTTAAAAAGAAGAGAGCAGCCAAATCAATAAACAAATCCACCCATGATAACAAGTGCTAAAAACTGAACTAAGATAACCATATAAATCAGAGACTAGTCAGTCGCATACAACAAACCCAAAGTCTACAGTTGCTCCCAAAGGCCACCACCTCAATTTTGGGATGATTCATTGTCTATTCAGGTATTCCACAGATGCAGGGTACATCAAGTTGATTATGGAGATTTAATCTGCTGCTCCTGAGGCTGCACAGAGAAATTTCCCTTTCTCTTCTTTGTTTGCACAGCTCCTGGGGTTCAGCTTTGGATTTGGACCCGCCTCTGCATGTAGGTCATCCTCTGGTGTCTGTTCTTCGCCCAGACAGAAGGGGGTTAAAGGAGCTGTTGAATAGGGGGCTGTGGCTCACTCAGGCCGGGGGTAGGGAGAGGTATGGAATTCAGGGAGAGCCTATGGTGGCAGAGGCCAGTGTGACATAGCAACAGCCCAAGGCGCACCATGTGTTCTAACGGGGAAGTTGTCCCTGGATCACAGGACCCTGGCAGTGGTGGGCTGCATAGGGTCCTGGTAGGGGAGGTGTGGATAGGGACCTGTGCTTGCACACAGGCTTCTTGGTGGCTGCAGCAGCAGCAGCAGCCTTAACGTCTCATGCCCGTCTCTGGGGTCTTCGCTGATAGCCATGGCTCGTGCCCTTCTCTGAAGCTTGTTTAGACGGTGCTGTGAATCCCTTCTCCTCCTGCACCCCAAAACAATGGTCTCTTGCCTCTTAGGCAGGTCCAGACTTTTTCCCGAACTCCCTCCCGGCTAGGCATGGTGCACTAACCCCTTCAGGCTGTGTTCACGTCGCCAACCCCAGTCCTCTCCCTGGGATCCAACCTCCAAAGCCCCAGCCTCAGCTCCCAGCCCCTGCCCGCCCCGGCGGGTGAGCAGACAAGCCTCTTGGGCTAGTGAGTGCTGGTCGGCACTGATCCTCTATGCGACAATCTCTCCGCTTTGCCCTCTTCAACCCCGTTGCTGTGCACTTCTCTGTGGCTCTGAAGCTTCCCCCTCTCCGCCACCCACAGTCTCCACCTGCGAAGGGGCTTCCTAGTGTGTGGAAACCTTTCCTCCTTCACAGCTCCCTCCCACTGGTGCAGGTACCGTCCCTATCCTTTTGTCTCTGTTTTTTCCTTTTTTCTTTTACCCTACCCAGGTACATGGGAGTTTCTTGCCTTTTGGGAGGTCTGAGGTCTTCTGCCAGCGTTCAGTAGGTGTTCTGTAGGAGGTGTTCCACGTGTAGATGTATTTCTGGTGTATCTGTGGGGAGGAAGGTGATCTCCACATCTTACTCTTCCGCCATCTTGAAGCTCCTCTCCCTGATATTTTCTTAATCACAATTCTATCAGCACCTGTTCATCTGAATTACAAATGTCCTAACAGCAAGTAAAATTCACCGAGGAGTGCACACTCCACAACTGAAGCCCCTTGTGCTTCATGAATCACTTCTGCACACGCTCCTTTTCTTCTCACGCCAACTCTGAGGGAGGCAGAAATAGCCCCACTGTACAGATGAGGTTCAGGCCCACAGCAAGATACAGTCAGTCCTCCAGGGATGGCAGAGTTGCGAACTTGACCCCAGGCTTCTGACTCCCTTCAGGAAATGATTTCTGTTGGGGCCTGGCATTGCCATTTACTAGCTCTGCGACCTTGACCGAATGTTGTAAACTCAGACCTCAGTTTTCTGATCTGAAACATTGGTGAAATGGCAGCACCTTCTTGATAAGGACATTGGAGGATTCAGTGTGAAAATACATATATAGCTCTTAACACAGCCCCCAGCAGGTAGCAGTCAATTTAATAAATGTCCAGCATTATCTTAATTCTAATTAATTAGACTGAAGGCAGAAGCCAGGATTCTGCCTGTGGGTAGATGTGTTTTCGCTTCTGGCCAAGGGGAACAAACTTGTCTAATCCAAGAGTCAAATGGTGCCCACTGGGGACTGCTGACTCAGCCTCTCTATGGGAGGACCTGGAAATCAGTAATTTTAGTGCCCTGCAAAGTGTTTCTCCTTTACTCTTGCATTACTACCACACTTCACTTTTGATACCAGGTTTGTGTGTTTTCCACACATCAAGCCATTATCCAACACCAGGTCGATGTCCTACAATTTAACTCAGTTCTGACACTGTCTGCCTGGAGATAGCATCAGACCCCACAGGTTAAGGGCTCAGTCCCACAAGACTCCCCCGCACCCCACTTCAAAAGTCAATTGCAAGTCCTAGGTTGTCACCTGTATTTCTGACTGACTGGCTATGAATCCCATGACTCTCTCCTTGGGTTGGATCATTTGCTAGAACAGCTCACAGAGCTCAGGGAAACATATTTACCAATTTTTATTTAATAAAAGATATGATAAGGGATATAGAAGAGCAGCCAGATGAGGAGATACATAGGGCGAAGTCTGGGAGGGCCCCAAGAGTAGGTGCTTCTGTCCCATGGAGTTAGGGTGTGTATCCACTTTCCCAGCACATGGATGTGTTCACTAACCCACAAGCTCTCTGAAGGCCTTACTTTGGGGATTTTTACTGAGGCTTCATCATGTAGACATGATTGATCATTAACTCAATCTCCAGCCCCTCTCCCCTTCCAGGGGCGGGGAGTGGGGTGGGTGTGGGGCTGAAAGTTCCAAGCTTCTAATCATGGCTTGGTCTTTCTGGTAACCAGCCCCCATCCTGAAACCATCCAAGGAGCCACCAAGAGTCACCTCATTAGAATAAAAGGCACTCCTATCATCCAGGAAATTCCAAGGGATTTAGGAGCTCAGTGTCAGGAACCAGGGGCACAGACCAATATATACATTTTTTATTGTTTCACTTGCCCCAAGTGATGCTTAGGATTAAGCAAGTTTTAGAAGTGCTGTCCTCTCTCTGTTTACTGCTGCCCCAAGCTCTCACCTGTTGTGTGGTAGATCATCATATCCTTGGGACCAAGCAGGTGTCAGGAGCCAGGAAGGCTATTTCTTTGAGCCCAGCCTGGCTCATCAATAACTCTCCTGGCACCCCCTTTCTTGAAATTCAGGGGTTTGTTTTGGCTTTAATTTTTTATACAAATTTTGTCACTTCCTCATTATGGCTGATTCTTTTTCATTCTTAGTACGTGACTTATTTTTAACCAGCAAGGGTATCATCTGGAAGACTAATGTGCACTTTTTCCTCATCACTGATGATTGGTGTAAATGTTAAATATCCCCAGTCTCAATTCCTTTCCTTCGGCACTTTATCTCTGCTTCCAGGTGGAATCTAAATCAGGGGGTTTGACCTTTTGAGCAGTTGTATGCAGAAGAGCGATTGTGGCATGAGCATATGTTTTCAGCTTACCTGAGGAATAAGTTGCCCAGATGGGCCCGAGGTAATCCCAAGAGGCCGTGAGGGTCTCTTGACCTGGCTTTGCAGGCCTGCCATGTCATGAAAGACAGTATATGTGGTTTGACAAGGCTCGTCCTTGATTCAACTCTGCTGATTATCATTGGCAAATTTAGCATCGTCCATTTCTAATTTTATCCCTGGAAAACTTGGTTCAGTGTTTTTCCTGGTGTGAAAGTTAAGCAGACTGATTGATGGCAGGCTGATTCTTCCATTCAGTAAGTGTTTCAGGAGTACTGACACCCTCTCCTAGGAGGGTGACTCCCAAGAGACTGACACTGGTCTCCCTGCCCAGGTCAGATGAATTCAAATCCATCCCTCCCATGGCTGCTCCCAGAGTTAACTTTCTACAACACAAATCCCTGCCCTTGTCAGTCTTGCACTCACCACCTCTCTCTGCTCATCAAGGATAAAGTCCCAACGTCTTAGCTTGATGTGTATCTTCTCTGTCATCTCTCTCTTCTCTCAGCTTCACATGTTCTGTTCTGGTAACACAGGCTGCTCCACCTCTGCAGATATACCATCTCATTTCTTTACCCCTCACCTCTGGTGACCACATGAAGGGATGGAAAAGCCAGGGAGGGGACTTAGGACCTGATGGTAAGAACGGGGGGTGTGCATCCTCTGCCTGAGCACATAGAATGATGTGCTGCCTGTCTGAGCTTGGCTGTGGCTGGACCCACAAGGAGCAGAGTGCGGTGTCCTTTATCCATGCAGCAGGCTTGCTCTGGGGGCCGCTGCCTTCCTGCTCCATCAACCAGACCTTCTCAGTTTGACACCCCTGCCCTTATCCCCTGAGATGATGAATGGGTCCCTGGGAGTCAGATGCTCCAGCTTGCACACACCTCCTCACAACCCCCCAGGGGAGCGGCCCTTTCAGACCATGTGGTAGTGATCAACAGGTCATCATGGGGTTGTGCCCTGTGGGCAGTGGGTGCTTACCTCTATGAAAAACCTCATTTTTACATCGTAGCTAGCTTACAAAATTTTATATCCTGTATTTTAACAAAAGTCAATTGATTCTTATTTTCTATCTCAAATGACCTTAAGTCTTCATACTTAATTCTTTCTCTTCCATATGGGCAAACTTTCTATTATACTTTCTTTTGAACTAGAAATTGGGTTGTGATGTTGTGTGTGTTTGTGTGTACGTGGAGGAGAGGGTTTCTAGAGAGTGGGGATTTTCTCCAGAATCTCTTTCCCACTGGAGTCTGCAAGGGCTTGAGAAGGACCAAGACCTTCTCATTTTTATCTATCCTAATGGATATACTATGGGCACTGCATGTCAGGGAAGTGATGAGAAGCAAAGGAGAATATAACACAATTCCTCTCCTCAGAGAGCTCATGGTCAATAAGGATCTAGAATATATAACCAAACAATTAGAATCCTGAGTTAAGTGTGATGAGATTACAGAGGACATGGAGCTCACCCATTTGGGGATAGAGAGGAAGGTCCAGGGAAGCCAATATGGTGAGGACAGCATTGAGCCAATTTTTGACTGAGTGGGAGAATTTTTTCAGATGTTGGGGAAGGGCAGGCCAAGCTAATGCAATCACGTGTCAATTTTTCTCTTCGTGAAAGGATACTACCATTTTTGTTTAACTGAGGAGAAACTGATATAAACTCAAGTTAAAGAGCTGACAGCTCACCAGGAGATCCTGTGTCCTCCAGGCCTGGAAGAGTGAATAAAACAGTGCAGTTCCCATAATCTATAATGTGCCTTTTGGGCTTTACTTTGGTTCCTTCATCTTTTTGAGGTCATGGGTACCTTTGAGACTCTGACAAAAGCTACATATCCTCCCCCTACCAAAAGATTCACATATGAACATATGTATTGTTAAACAACAAAAATTCAATTGAGTAAATTTAAGGATCAAATTGGCTTTATTAAATACTTCATAAATCAAGTGTCATCCGACTTAGCAAATAGAAAGAAGCTACACCAAGCTGTAGAAAAGAAAAGATTTTTTAAAGGTAGAAAGGGGGCGGACAAAGGAAATTATTAGCAAAGAATGCATTGTTTCAGACAAGGTTGCCCCCCTAAGGGGAACAAAAGGGCCTATGGGGTGGATTACCTCACTAGTGCTGACCAGATAATTCAAGACTGACTGGTTAAAGGTTGCATTCCTGGAGCAGGGATTGAAACTGCAATAGGTTAGTTATTAAGTTTTGATTTGCTTACATGGGGTTTAGCACAAGTGACTCCGTTTTGGGCCTGCCGTTTCTTTTTAACAATTTTCCCCTTTTGATCAGACTCTCAGCTTATCTGAGAGATGTGATCAAAATGTAAGGCATTAAATGCCACTATCACATACCTCTCTGTAGTTCTCCCAGCTTCCGTTGATCCTCTGTGTGGTACTCACAGGTCATAATGTTTTTTTGCTTAATCTCTGTGATAGTCACAGGCATCAGCTTCAGGTTCACAATTTTTAAGTTGGTCATTCGCTTTGTCTCTTTTCTGATGTTCTAGTCTTAGGGAGACTTGATAGTTAGCAGTTGTGAGCATGCATTTAATGCTTTTTTTTTGCAGTACACGGATCTCTCACTGTTGTGGCCTCTCCCATTGCAGAGCATAGGCTCTGGATGCGCAGGCTCAGCAGCTATGGCTCACGGGTCCAGCCGCTCCGCGGCATGTGGGATCTTCCCGGACCAGGGCACGATCCCGTGTCCCCTGCATCGGCAGGCGGACTCTCAACCACTGTGCCACCAGAGAAGCCCTGCATTTAATGCTTTTGAGAGAATACAGCACATGAGGGAGAGTACTCTGATTCTAACAAGCAGGATAATTCCCAATGTCTGGAGTGCACTTTGGAGCCATGGTCCCCAAGACCCAAACCAATCAAATCAAATAAGTCAAAGAAAGACTCCATGGCAGAAGTCACTCTTTTAAGCCAAGAGGAGTGGCTTGCTCAGTGATCTTATGGAACTGAATTTCAGCTTCCCCAGAAGTGTTACTCCAGGTGCAGCAGGTGGTATTGGCCACAGTGCAGACACCTCCTTGCTCAGCTAAAAGAGAATCAAGGGCTATATTATTATCAAGAACAACTTGGGCCAGAAAGCCTAAAGATTTTTTTGTTGGACAGCTATTGCTCTAACAGAGGATTTTTCAATATGTTTCAATATTTTCAAGAGTTAAGGAAACGTTCCTGATCTAGTCTCATTGACATATACTCTTTTTTTTTCCCTCTCATTTACATATATTCTTAACTGGGGAAGTATGGCCCTGCTAAAGGAAGTGAATCCTGAGTCATGAATACCTCTTGATAATTCCTTTCTAACTCAATGATGTAAATCCAGGGGAGTCAACCAATGAGGTGTCTCAGTTTGTTTGTGAACATTTAGGGGAACAGTTAGATAACCTAAGAGACATTGCCTGATATGTACCAGCTGTCTAGGTACATAAGAAGAATGACAACCACCACAGACAAAGATAAATCCTGTCGGGACACAAATCACTTCCACCAAGGTGGCACTGTTAATAGGTTCACTCGCAGGGATAGTTGCATTTGCCTGTTCAAGCTAGATGTCAGTTAGGTTTTCTCCTAGCCTGAAATAGTAGTTGTTTTAAATTTCAGAGGTTACCTCCCTTAGCAGTGGTCTGGAAGATACAGATGATGGTGTTACCTTTCCAGGCCAACGCCAGAGTAAAAGAAAGGGAAAGAAAAAAAAAAGTTTCTTGTTGTTCAGTTGAAGTACGAAGTCTTGATGTGGTGTCTTGGAAGGAAGCATCTACCTCAGTGTCATCTACTTCTCTTCCCAGTCAATTTGATTTGGAGATTTCCAGCATTTGTATAAGACCAGATGTCAGGTGGAGTCTTCTTCAGCTGTGAGATGTGTATCCAAGCTTTAAGACCCTGAAGTTTGGCTGCCATCTGGGTAGTGAGGAGGACCTGGTATAGTCCCGTGCAAGGAGATTCAAGGGCAGTGTTTGTTCTTAGTGATTCCAATTCAGAAGGGTGGGAGAAAACTGGAAACATTCGTTTGGAAAGTTGTAGCCAGATATTTGAGGAAAGTAGAAAAATTCAGGATCCAGTCCAGTTTACAGGTATATAACAAATCCTTAAAGATAATTAGCAGAATTAGAATCTAATATAGATAAAGGTACAAACATAATTTATTAAGCAGTTAATAAATTTAAGTAGTTATTCCTGCTGTTTTTAAAAAATCTTTTTAAGGATAATCCTACTAAAACTTAATTTGTTTGCATTAAATTTGCCTTGATTATTTACATAAGTGCAGCAAGAATAGTGATTGACTATACAAGCTCTTTTTAAGATTGCTTTGCTGGAACCTTGGAAGCAAGGTACTCTCTGAGTCTATGTACATCTCTCTCAAATGTGACAATTCAGTCCAAGCCTTGGTAATATGGTCAATGTTTCCAGTTGTGTTCCATTACAGGAGAACAGATTCTTATTGAACTTATGTGAATGACCACCTATATTGCCATGAAAAGAATACATTAAGAGTTTCTAAATTCTGGAGAGATCATGTAGAAAAAAATGTCATTTTTGTTTACAAAGGTATAGTGTATCAATTGCTGTAAGTCATAGATTGCTTAAGTGAAAAGATTTCTTTAAATCTGGAAAACCAAAGCATTAAGGAACCAGCAGTGTTTTAAAAGTCATACAAATTATAATCAATCATCCTCCTCATTTTATTTAATCCAATGTAATTAATACTTGCTCTGTTTGAATCTAGTTTTTCCACTAGCTCTGGAAATTCTTACTCAGTTTAGTTTTATGATCTTAAAATGGCGCAGTGGTTGGGAGTCCGCCTGCCGATGCAGGGGACGCGGGTTCGTGCCCCGGTCCAGGAAGATCCCACATGTCACGGAGCGGCTGGGCCCATGAGCCATGGCCGCTGAGCCTGCGCGTCAGAAACCTGTATTCTAGAATACCTGTCAGAGTCCTTTTTATGGATTTCTCTGAAGATGAAGCAATTTTGTAGGAACGTTTTCGCAAAAGCATCAGAATAAAAAAATTAACTATCTGTAAATGACAAAATCCTTAAAATGCCCATTATTAAAGATCTGATGAGAATTCATTATAATGGAATTGACAAGGAAATTTGGTTATTTTTGTAATATGTAATGTTTAAGATAATAATTACAATTATGACTGATAACATCATACCAAGAAATAATAGATTTCCAGGAATTTTATCCCATTTCTGTAACACTTATAACATGTATCTATACAAATATAACATAAAGAAGGCTCAGTATTACTTGTTTGATGATTTTTCCCATGTAATTTAACATATCAAATAAGCCTAATTAGTGTAACATCTCTCTTTTTATAAGGAGAAAGAAGAAATCTTTTCTGATTTTTCCAAAGGCCCTATGGAAAATCCCAAAGTTATTTCCAGGTCAAAAAGACTTCACTTAGAATTTGATTTGGGGAAGTTTGCCAAAAACTTCAAAAGGTTTTGGACACTTGGCTAAAAAGGATCACAGATCATTATGAAACAATACTTAATTATCCACTTAATTATCCAAAGTGACAATAAAAGATTTCAAGAGCAAATGCAATAAGTTACATACTTCTGAGCCAAACTTTGCTCTTTTAATATTGAGAAGACTCAGTTTACTTAAGTAATCAAAGACCTGATAATAAAGATATAAAACACAAAAAATTATTTTGATAAAACACAAAATCTTTGCTTTCCAGGCAGGTTATTTTAAAGATAAAGAAAAAACTTTGTTTAAATTTCTTATTAAGAGTAGATCTCATTTATTAGTAAATCTAATAAAACTTTGTCCTTTTAACAGAGGAAAGAAAATTAAGTTTTAGTTTTACATAAGTATACTACTGGTATTAAAGCTTATTTTAAAACACTTATAATAACAATTTAATTTTTAGCCAACTTGACCACACAAGATTTCCTCATTTTCCTTCTCTTTTTCTGTTTCTCTCTTTCATTCTTCTTAACTTCCTATATCCATAGTTTGTCCTTTTTTTTTTCTTCCCATTTTGAAATAACTAGTTTTACTTTAGAGCAAAATCACTTTTATTTCCCTCAACAAAATGTATCTCCACACTTCATACCCTTTTAACCAAAAAAAAAAACAAAAAAACTCCAAAACATATCCAATTTTCCTTGCATACAGAGTTGTTTCTTATTATTTTTAATTGCATATATTAGAATTCTTAACCCTTAGAAAACTTAATTTATAGTGAAAACTTAGTAAGCAGTTGTGAACTATTCCACTAGCATTCTTTAGATTAGCAAATTTGTGAATACATTTCATAATTTTTAGAAATACATGCTTCTTCATAGTAAAATTTTTAATGTGGCACAAACCATATATACTAATAGAGCCAAATATCTTTAGTTCCTCTGCAAAAGGAAACCAAAAGTAGGTAAAAATCTACGTTCAGTAATTAATGTTTTAGTATTTTATATTATTTAGAAGTGATCTAGATATTCAATGAACTTCTAACATTTAATTTAGCAAAATGCTAAGGGTGTAAGTTATTAAAGAGAGACTAAGTACACATACCATAAAATATAATTATTGCAGAAAAAAGTTTACCTAAAAATTCTTATCCCACTTACATCTATCTAAATCACTTGCTCCCAACTATTATGTTTAGATTACCCATGAAAACTTCATGAGACATTAGACAAAGTCAGCCATCACCCCAAGCTTTTTTTTTTTTTTAATTTTTTGCTGACAAATTTTGTAACAGAGATAACATGGACTTATTTGACTAATAAACCCATGTAGAATAAAATTTGTGTGCCTGTATTATATTCAGTGTAATTCTAGACACATTCTATTTTAATTAAACCAGCAACTTTAAATTAACTTTGATACAAAATATTTTCCCAGGATATATAAAACAGAAAAACATTTGGATTAGCCTCTATTATATTTTTGAGACTTTCTATGAAGACTAAATTTATATAAATGCTTGTTTGTTTAAGCCAGCTAAATAGAACTCTTTTGTAAATGAGTTTTAGCAATACCATACATCTTTAACACACGTATATGTAGATACACACGAACATACAGATGGATGCAGAGACCTTATCACATCTGTTTTACTAGTTAGTAAAAGAGTTGAATTTAAGTTGTTTTTTTTGGTCCTAAATTTCAAATGACCTTTCCCCTTTATTTTTTTCTTCTGATAAAACTTACCTCCCTGAAGTTTGTACTTTAACATTTACATCTCAGAGGCACAGGGAAAGAATGCAAGTTATAAGCCTTTTAAGATAAAATAGGGGCGGTTTGGAGATTGGTAAAAGGAATAGGTGAACTTTGAATCGCCTCTAGAGCTGCATATCTAGATTTGTAAGATGAAAAGAATTGCTCTTGATTCCTCAAGGAATTGGTTTGAAACCTAAATGACATCATCAATAGCTTGTCAGTTTTCAGCCTGTTTAAATGGTAAATGTTTCTGGCAGTATTAAAGAACTCCATGGACCCAAGAGGTATCCTCAAAGAAGGTGCAAAGGTTACTACCTTTCTAGGATCCAGAGTTACCCCCAAAGATAGCGAAAGGAAAAAACTGACAGCCTGCTTGCCCTAGGTAGGCAGAAAGCCAAGCTAAGCTCTTATTTTATTAATAAAAGGTAACTAATTAATAGTTTCTTCAGAGTGGAGAGGCAATTCAGACAGAAGATTACCAGAATGAATATTCAAATAAAGGAGGATGGAGGGGAGCAGTAGGAATTATGTCAGTCCTATAGTCTTTTTTGGGCACTATTTTGGAAATTTTAAGTCTTTTGGAGGCTTCTGCATGCCCATTAAAATAGGTATTCCTTGATTTTAAGTGCAATTCTTTTTTTTTTTTTTTTTTTTTTTGTGGTACGCGGGGCTCTCACTGTTGTGGCCTCTCCCGCTGCGGAGCACAGGCTCCGGACGTGCAGGCTCAACGGCCATGGCTCATGGGCCCAGCTGCTCCGCGGCACGTGGGATCTTCCCGGACCGGGGCATGAACCCGTGTCCCCTGCATCGGCAGGTGGACTCTCAGCCACTGCGCCACCAGGGAAGCCCTAAGTGCAACTCTTAAATGCTTTTATGTAATTGGAACGTTTGCTAGGACCCTTAGCAGCAAATGGAGTTCAACTTCCATTACTTTCTGTTCAGCCATATTTGGGACCTCAGTCTGATGGTTACCAAGCCAAGTTCTTATGCACAAAATTCTAGGTTGTCTTTAGTAAAATTTTGGCCATTTTTTGTAGGTATTTATAGCTCCTGAGACATAGTTTTTAGACATAAAATAAGCAGGTATGCGGGAAGGTGGTACACTCAACTCTTTAGAGTTTATGGATCTCATTAGCTATGCTGAACTAATACCTAAAAGGGCTGTGCCACTGACTTGGGGATTGTGCATTGTTTTACCATGTATTGTACCTTGTTGCACAGAAATTTTCTTTAGGTTGGCAGGTGGTCTGTATCAGTCTAACCTGTTCTATGACCAACTTATCCTAATACAGGAGTCTTTGAGTTAGGTGGTGAGCATTCTAACAGCCCTTAAATGCTCCATCTGTACCCACCAAATTTTGCAGTTTTTTTGGGGGGGGGCTTCTGAGATCTCTGCTAGCAATAGCCCTTGTTACACAAAATAAGACAAACAAACACGTACACCTTAACACACCAGAGGTAACCAAGAGAATGTTGTGCACACCATCAGCAATTCCCAGCATGGATTAAGTCAACGGACTCCAGTAAATGGGGACTGTGGACTGGAACTAGGGAAAGGGATGCTATACAACCGAGGGGAACTTCAGACAGAACCAAGGCCTAGGGACTCAGATTCTGCATGGAACCATCAGCCAGCTCAAGTTGACCCACTGAGCCCTGGACTGGAAAGCCAAGTGGATCAGGAGCTAAACACAAACAGAGTGGAGCTCAGAGGGGTTTACCCCCAGCTCTTGGAAATGCCAAGAAGGACAGTGAACTTACAGTTTTTGAGGGGTACCACACCTGTGTTTCTCATTGTCCTCAAAGCTGTTGTAAGTCTCCTTCAATCCCACCACTGCCACCAAATTTGTTAACAAAAATTCAACTGAGGAAATTTAAGGATCCAATTGGCTTTAGTAAACAGTTAATGGATTGGGCATTAGCGACCTAGCAAGTAAAAGAACCTCCGCCAAGCTGTAGAAAAGGAGAGGTTATTAAAGACAGAAAGGAGGCGGAAAAAGGAAATTATTAGCAAAGAATGCATTGTTTCAGGCAAGGTTGCCCTCCTAAAGGGAACAAAAGGGCCTATTGGGCAGATTACCTCACTAGTTCTGATGAGGTAATTCCAGGTTGATTGGTAAAAGGTTGCATTTCTGGGCAGGGGTTGAGACTGTAATTAGGTTAGGTATTAAGTTTTGGTTTGTTGACATGGGGTTTAGCACAAGTGATCCCATTTTGGGCCTCTTGTTTCTTTTTCACAATGCAATATTTAGATTTTGGTTTCTAGGAGTTCATGGATCCCAGGAAACCCTTTCTTCCCCCTTTAGAAGCCCTACTTTAGGGTCTGTCTCACTCCTCAGGAGGGCTCTAGGATTAGGATTTTTTCCCCATAGAATTATGGATTCTGCCTTGAGAGGAACCTTAAAAGAATGTAAACCAATTGTTTGGGTGATATTTAAAAAAAAAAAAACAATTGCTTAAATGATACTTAAGTCCTTTTATGCTAGCCTGACATGTATTGTTTAAGCCTACTCTTTTTTTTTTACGGTACGCGGGCCTCTCTCTGCTGTGGCCTCCCCCGTCGCGGAGCACAGGCTCTGGACGCACAGGCTCAGCGGCCATGGTTCACAGGCCCAGCCACTCCGCGGCATGTGGGATCTTCCCGGACCGGGGCACAAACCCGTGTCCCCTGCATCGACAGGCGGACTCTCAACCACTGCGCCACCAGGGAAGCCCTGTTTAAGCCTATTCTTGAAAGCTTCCAGAGTTAGGAACTTGCTTTTTGAAGCAACTCTTTCTGTCTTGGGTAGCCCTAACCGTTAAATTCTTCCTCAAACTAAACCAAAATTAGTTTCTTGATTTTCATTCCTGGTCCTGTCCGACATGGCTTG
This sequence comes from Phocoena phocoena, assembly GCF_963924675.1. Classification (NCBI taxonomy): domain Eukaryota; kingdom Metazoa; phylum Chordata; class Mammalia; order Artiodactyla; family Phocoenidae; genus Phocoena; species Phocoena phocoena. Next base: position 39,382,428 of record NC_089235.1, on the reverse strand, counting down.
AACAAGAGCAGACCATCTATCTCTTGATTGTGTCTGCTAAACTCTCCCACCCTCCATGAGTTTAAAGTCTTTTATTTTGAGGTTTAAGTCCTGAGGTTTCTGGGAAATCATCCTCCACCAATGTGAAAATCTCTGCATAAGCACTTCCCAATGACTTCTGAGAACCATCTTGAGAGAATCAGTAAGTTTCTGCTGAATGAATGAATTACTCAAGGGTTAATAAATTTGAGGAGTGCTGCATTGATTTCCTCTTCTAGGAGAGTCAGAACACACATTAGCATATTAAAAGTCCTGAGAAGGGCTTCCCTGGTGGCGCAGTGGTTGGGAGTCCGCCTGCCGATGCAGGGGACACGGGTTCGTGCCCCGGTCCGGGAGGATCTCACATGCCGCGGAGCGGCTGGGCCCGTGAGCCGTGGCCGCTGAGCCTGCGTGTCCGGAGCCTGTGCTCCGCAACGGGAGAGGCCACAACAGTGAGAGGCCCACGGTACCGCAAAAAACAAAACAAAACAAAACAAACAAACAAAAAAAAAAGTCCTGAGAAGTCCTGCAGCAAAAACTTTTCCATGGCTCTATTATCCTGAAAAGTAAGTTTTTGCTGACACTAGATTAAGAACTGCTGCTCTGTAAGCGTTTTTTCAAGGAACATAGGGAATGAATCTTAAGAGAGCTAATTATCCCCCAATTAATTTTCCTTCTTTTTTTTTCCCTACACAGCCTCTTGATTTTGAAGCAGTAGATGTTTACAATATTGTGTTCCAAGCAGAAAACCCGGAGCCTCTGGTGCTTGATGTACAGTACAATGCCAGCTCTTCTGCTACATTCAGACTTATTGTGACAAATGTGAATGAAGCACCGCAATTTTCCCAACAACTATACCAAGCAAAAGTCAGAGAGGATGTGGCTAAAGGCACTAAAGTGGGCAACGTGACTGCCAAGGATCCGGAAGGTCTGGACATAAGGTAGACGAGAGCAGTGCTGGGCAGGCCTAGCCGTGCGCTGTGACCACAGATGGTGGGGAGGAGGAAGGGCTGGGAAGGGCAGAGAAACTGGCCTGACTCCAGGACTCTCCCCTAAGGGAGCAGCCAGCAATCTGAGGCCATGTCTCAGTGCACTTGGTGAATCTGCCCTTGGTTCTGGCAGGTGCCAATACCCTGGGCAGTGCCAATACCCTGCCAATACCCTGATCAGTGAGAATCCAGGCTCGGGCAAGCGGGAAGCGGGTCAGATTCCACCCCAACCTGCCTACTGCAGGTCCCAGCTGAGAGCTGGTGAGTTCAGGAGGTGGGGTCTAGAGACTGGGCTGTCCAAAGCTAGGCCCTCTGTCTGGACCAGTCGTGGGACCAGGGTCTGGGGAAGAGTTCCAGCCCCTAAGGCGGACTGGAGTTCTAAACAGGAGAATAAAGCAAAAACCTGACTCAGCAGACTCAGCCACCTGACAAGGTGAAGGGAATCTTCTCAAAGGGGGTCGTATAGGATCCTCAGCTTTGCAGAGAGCAGGTCTGGGGCAACAAGACTCATTCCAGAACTCAGCCCTGGAGAGATGAGTACATGGGCTGAGAAGGTTAAACAAGATGTGTAACTCTTTCTACGTTAGCAATTCTCAATCTTTTTTTTTTTTCAGTGCAATAGAACCCACACAGATTTGCCTTAAATATGTACAATGATAATTAATTTTTCTAAGATAACATATGTATGCGTATGTATCCATATCTGTATCAATATCTATAATCTTTTTAAGATCATCTAGTTAATAAGCACACAGATAGGACTTGAACCCGGATCTTTTGCTTCTATTGTAGAACATCAGTCCTACTGTCCATGGCATGACAAATATTTTAGCATGACTTAAAACCCATGCATGTGGTTATGAATGACAATTCCTTAAGTGCCTCTAAACATTTAAGGGGAGTTTTGCCTCCCATTGAGCGATCATTTAGGCAATTGGAATCAGTTCCAAGACCTTTTTCTTATTGTCTGTCTGAGTAAAGATCCCACCCACTGTTTTGCTCTGCAAGCACTTGTCAACTTCATAAAGACAAATATGAGGGCTTCCCTGGTGGCACAGTGATTGAGAGTCCGCTTGCCGATGCAGGGGACACGGGTTCGTGCCCCGGTCCGGGAGGATCCCACATGCTGCGGAGCGGCTGGGCCTGTGAGCCATGGCCGCTGAGCCTGTGCGTCCGGAGCCTGTGCCCCGCAGCGGGAGAGGCCACGACAGTGAGAAGCCTGCATACAGCAAAAAAAAAAGACAAATATGAGAAAGGAAAGAAGACTTGGGTTGTACTGTATGGATAGTGTAGATACTGCTCCATACATCAGTCACTAATTATGATGGGGCACAAAATGTTCCTAATTTAACAACCATTTATTGTTTAACAAATGCTTCTCTCTCCCTTATGAGAATGCTATGAAAGTTATTAGTCAGAGACAAGTGAGTAAAAATTTGAGTTTATGAGTGGAGAAATCAAAGGCATTTAAGATCATTCCTCAGATGGATCCAGGAAAAGATATAACGTGTGTACTATTAAGTTAAAATCAGGAAGATGAGAAAGAAGACTGAGAAAGGGGGTGTCCTGTAAGAGACAAATGAAAACAGTACTTCATGAATGAGGATGATCAATAGATCGAATGCTAGTAATGAGTCAGTTAAGAATTAAGGATGACTGCAAAGCTGCCAAAGCCGGAGCAGTTTAATTCTTTTCTTTTCTTCAGGTCCATAAACTTAGAATCCATTAGCACCCAGTGGCTCCTAATCCAATGTATCAGTAAATATTAGAGATTCTTTCATTGAAATATATCCAGAATCCACCTGCTTCTCACCACTTCTGCAATGGTCCAGGTCCCCATAATCATCTCCTCCACCCCTCCCTGAGTCCATTCACGGCAATCAGAGTGTAGGTGTTTAAAAAAATAAATCAGATCATGTGAGTCCTCTGAAAACCTTCCAGAGGGTGTCTGTCTCACTCAGAAATCCCGACTACATAGGAATTTTTAATTCACCGACCATACACATAACCTAACACAGTGCTTGGCATATAGAGTATTCTAACACTGGGGAAAAATTAATTTGAACTAACACATTATAACTTCTTAATCATTCTCCTACTACTGGACATGTAGGTTGCTTCCAGTATTTTTTTTTAAAATTCTAGAAAAGTTTTGAATGTATGTATATAATTCTTTTTCTTAACTTCTATTCAATTGTTTTTTATTTGGAGAACATTTCCAGAGGTGGGATTCTTTGACCTAAAGATATAGACATCCTTCTGGCTCTTAAGTATTGTTCCCAAAAGGCTATAGAAATTGGTTTTCCCGTGGTTCTAGGCTTGTCTCTCTCAAATTCACCTTTCATACACCTACCAATGAGTTCCACTGAAGACACAAACATGACTAGGTCACCGTCCTGCTTACCACCATTCCCTGGCTGCCCACTGCTTCTCATGATTCAGCTCTTTCCAATCCCTCTGGCTTCATCTTTTGCCATCCACTGCGTCCTATTGATATGTTATCCCACCACTGCTGGAATGTCTGATGCCTCCACACCCTAAGCTACTCCTTGGCCTCTCAGCCTTAGTTCATACAATTCCTTCTGCTTAAAGCATCCTTCTTTGTCCTGCTTTATTTAACATCTACTCTTTCAGAAAGACTTCTCTGATTCCCTTTAATTTATTTGGGATTCCACATGGCCTCTTTGTATTCACCACATTTTACTGGAATTATCTGTCTCTGTGTCTGTCTCCTCCACTGGCCTAGAACCCCTTTGTGTAATCTCCTCTCTGATATTTGCTAAGCCCTCAATAGATGTCTGCTGAATGAGGAATTCACTGTGCCACCCACCAGTAGCCTCTGAGTATCCACCCATTCACACATTTCCACCAATGAGTGTTCAAGTTTTCTGAGAGGGGGCGGTTTGCTAATCAATTTTAAAAGATAATTCCAGGTTGTTTTAATTGAAATTCTTTGATTGCCAGAAAAGTTTAACTTTTTTTCTGCTAGAGTTTGTGATGATACCTTTTCTTTTTTTTTTTTTTTTTTGCGATACGCCGGCCTCTCACTGTTGTGGCCTCCCCCGTCGCAGAGCACAGGCTCTGGACGCGCAGGCTCAGCGGCCATCGCTCACTGGCCCAGCCGCTCCGCGGCATGTGGGATTCTCCCGGACCGGGGCACGAACCCGTGTCCCCTGCATCGGCAGGCGGACTCTCAACCACTGCGCCACCAGGGAAGCCCCCTCGATACCTTTTCTTTTAAAACAATTACAAAAACCACTTTGTAAGGATGAACAAATCCTCCCTTTGAAGGCAGATGGTATGCAAATAAAGCAGTAATAATATTAGATCATGTTTCTTTAAATATGTTGTCAGTAATATGCAAGGGATAGTGCTGATATAATGGCATAGTGATGCATAAACTATCTTTACGTTTTCATGCAGAGTAATGTGGGCTTCCTTTTGCTCTTTTCTCTTACTAAAGTTATTCATTAAGAGGTGACAAGAGAGGTTGGCTAAAAATTGACCCCGTCACCGGCGAGATCTTTAGTGTGGCTCCGTTGGACAGGGAAGCTGAAAGTCTGTATCGGGTACAAGTGGTGGCAACAGAAGTAGGTGAGCCTAAATAGATAAATAAATTTAAAACATAATAAATAAAAGGTAACACAAATGATTAGGGGCTACATCAGTAGAAATGGGAAGGAGGGTGAGGTGGGTGGGAAACTGGATCAAATTGTCAGAATATCTTACAGTGGAAAAATGAAAAGGGTACAAAAGTGGAGAGAAGTGCTCACACCTTCTTGGCTTTGTTCAAGATGAGAACCCCCGTGCCCGGTAGCAGGGCTCTTTCAGGCAGGGATGCACCTGGAGGCTGGCTAGGCTTCAGGGCTGCTGCTCACTCTGTGGTGTCCTGAAGGGACCACAGCTTCTAGGAAGGTTCCTGTGTCCCCACTGAGCTACCTCCCTTCCTCCAAAGTGGCTGTGGGTTTCTAGGGAGCAGGGTCAAACCACTGACCTGCCTACCTAGACTATTACTTGCTCCTTCAGGCTTAAATTGCAGTGACCGAGGTCTCATCCTTTTGAAACATAAAATGTTTTGTTCAATATTCTCAACTTTATATATGCCAGAATCACCCAGGAGCTTGTTCAATACAGATAGGAATTCACCTTGCAGATTCTGAGTTGGTAGATTTGGGTGGCCCTAGATAACTGTTTTGATGAAACCAGGTGAACTTTTGAAAGGAAAGATTTATTGTAAAGATAAGCCAAGGAAGTTTGAATCTTATATAGCTATAAAAATAAACTCACAGGAATATTATGCTTACCAGTGATAAGGCTCGTGATGAAAACACTGAGTTTCTTTACGTTTAAATGGAATTTTCCAACTTGGAGTCGGGATTCTGTTGATCTTATGCTGGTCAGAGCCTCTAATGAGACAATAAATATATCTGCCTGGCTTACCAAAAAATTAGAATTGAACAGATTATGACTAAGTAAATATAGTTTTATACCAAAGAAGGAAACTTTCAAAATGTGAAGCCCAGGGTTGGGAGCTGGAATGCGGAACATTCCAACAGGTGGGAATCATGAAAATGGTCCCTGTCTGTGAAAAGATGAAGAAAAACAAAAGTACTGCAGTCACGTTAAACCAGTGAGGGTAGACATGCAGAAGCATGTGTCGAACTTGGAATGGTGGTGTGTGAGTGGACGGGCCTCGCTGAGGCAGGTCGGGGACTGGCTCTCTCTCTTCCTCCTAGTTGATGTGCTTCTAGCACATACCACTATCACACTCCATAAATTTAACTCTCTATTTAAAAGTTCCTGATTTAATCAGCAGGAAGTTTCTGGCTAAGCCTTTGTGCTGTGCCTTCCACTAAAATGTACTGTGGGGTCAGCGCTTCGCTTTGGATGTGTCCTAAAGGCCTCTCACATTTTAGAAGTTTCATGAATCGAAACCAGGGTTCAAAACCCTGCTCTGTTTGCAGTTGTTGGCCCTGAAATGATACACATTGATGAAATGACTTCCTCCTTTGGTTAAGGAGACAGCCGACAAGAAAAGCAGGCAAGTAGTGTTTACTGGAATTGAAGCAGGTCGGAGTCAGAAATTGTAGAAACATCAGGGAGAATGAGAACAGTAAGTGTTTACGTTGTACTGACCATCCTGTTCTAAGCACTTACCCCTCATACAACACTATGGGGTAGGTACTATTATTGACCGTATTTGATGTATGAAGAAACCAAGGTACTGAGAAGTAACTTGCCCATGATCACACAGTTACCAATTGTTCAGGCTACAGAGGTCAAAATTTTCTCCAGGATACCACAGCAAATAACAATTGTACAGCTCTGTACGATTTTCTAAGAATACATGTCAGATCCTCATAAAGTCACGTTTTACAGCTGAAGAAATGAGCCTTAGAAAACTTAATGAACATGCCTAAGTCAGTGTTGAGCGACTAAAGGTGTGGGCTCTAGAGTCAGATCCCCTGGGTTGGAAGCCTCTCTACCGCTATGTGACCTTGGGCAAGTCACACAACTTCTCTGAACCTCAGTCTTCTCATCTGTAAATGTACACCAGTGTTGTTTGGAAGTAATGTATATAAAATGTTAGCACATAATTCTCATCATCAAGACTTTCTAAGCAGAAAATGAAACTAGGTCTGAATTGTAAATTTTTTTTTTAAAGAAAAGGAAATATCCTTTCTTACTGAGAGGAGAATGAGAAAGCAGATACCATCTTTCAATGATTCAATTTCTTAGGTGGATCCTCCTTGAGTTCCACGGCGCAATTCCACCTGACCCTCATGGATGTGAACGACAACCCGCCGCGGCTGGTCAAGGAGTACACAGGCTTGTTCTTCTGCTATCCCCCTAAAGCACCCGGAAGTCTCATTTTCGAGGCCACTGATGATGATCAGCAGTCATTTCGGGGTCGACACTTTACATTTTCCCTTGGCAGTGAAAGCTTACAAAAAGACTGGGAAGTTTCCAAAATCAATGGTGAGTTGTCAAAAGAACATCGAGAAAAACACTGATGGGCAATGGAATGAGTTTTTATTTGCCTTGGTATGCATGCAGCACTCAGCACAGAGCTTTCTTCCACGCTCCAGGAAGGAAGTTCATGCTGTGGAAACTTGCACAGGCAAGCTCTCCAGAGGGTTAAAAGCCCCCGGGGTTTGGAGGAAAGAAAGATTGTTAATACACAACATCTCTCTTAGTGTACATGAATAGTTGGGCAATCAGAGCAACATTGCAAAATTTCCAATGGCAGCTGAGAAACAGGTTTCATCATTATTTTTTATTAAATAAATTTATTTATTTTATTTATTTTTATTTTTGGCTGTGTTGGGTCTTCCTCGCTGCGCGGGCTTTCTCTAGTTGCGGCGAGGGGGGGCTACTCTTGGGTGCGGCGTGCGGGCTTCTCATTGCGGTGGCTTCTCTTGTTGCTGAGCATGGGCTCTAGGCATGAGGGCTTCCGTAGTTGTGGCGCACAGGCTCAGTAGTTGTGGCACGCGGGCTCTAGAGAGCAGGCTCAGTAGGGTGGCACATGGGCTTAGTTGCTCCACGGCATATGGGATCTTCCCGGACCAGGGCTTGAACCCGTGTCCCCTGCATTGGCAGGTGGATTCTTAACCACTGCGCGCTAGGGAAACCCGCTCATCATGATTTTTAAAAAGAGCTTTATTGAAATATAATTGACTTACAATTAACAGCACATATTTAAAGCATACAATTTTATAAAAATCAATATATGTATATACCATTGAAGCCATCAGCACAATCAGATAAGAACAGTTCCACCCCCCCCAAAGTTTTATTCATCCTCTGCTGCAATCCCTATTTTCCACCCCACACTGTCCATCCCTCACCCCCAGGTAATCACTGATCTGCTTCCCGTCACTATAGATTCGTTTGCATTTTCAAGAATTTTATCTAAATAAAATAACAGCATGTACTCTCTTTTTGTTTGGTGAATATCACTTAGTATACATATTTGGGGATTTCACCATGTTGTTGCATATATCAACACTTCACTCCTTTATATTGTAGAATAATATTCCATTGTATGACTAGATCATGATTTATTATTCATTAACATATTGATTATTACTTAAATTGCTTCCAATTTTTGCTATTTCAAATAAAGCTGCTCTGAAAATTTGTGAACAAGTGCTTCATAGGAGCTATGCTTTCATTTTTCTTGGTTAAATACCTACAAGTCATCCTATGGTAGCTATACGGTCAAATTTTTAAGAGAATATCAAATTGCTTCCCGAATATTCTGTAACATTTTACATTCTCACCAGTGAATGAGAATTCTAGTTGCTTAATATTCTTCCCAATGCTTGCTATGCTCAGTCTTTTTAATTTTAGCCATTGTAGTGGGAGTGTAGTATTTCATTATGTTTTTTTTTAATATGGTTATATGAGTTGTTAACATATTTATTGACTTGTTTTTTTTTTTAACGTCTTTATTGGAGTATAATTGCTTTACAGTGGTGTGTTAGTTTCTGCTTTATAACAAAGTGAATCAGTTATACATATACATATGTTCCCATATCTCTTCCCTCTTGGGTCTCTGTCCCTCCCACCCTCCCTATCCCACCTCTCTAGGTGGTCACAAAGCACTGAGCTGATCTCCCTGTGCTATGCAGCTGCTTCCCACTCGCTATCTATTTTACCTTTGGTAGTGTATATATGTCCATGCCACTCTCTCACTTTGTCACAGCTTACCCTTCCCCCTCCCCATCTCATCAAGTCCATTCTCTAGTAAGTCTGTGTCTTTATTCCCATCTTGCCCCTAGGTTCTTCATGACCAGTTTTTTTTTTTTTTTTTTAGATTCCATGTATATGTGTTAGCATACGGTATTTGTTTTTCTCTTTCTGACTTACTTCACTCTGTACGACAGACTCTAGGTCCATCCACCTCACTACAAATAACTCAATTTCGTTTCTTTTAATGGCTGAGTAATATTCCATTGTATATATGTGCTACATCTTCTTTACCCATTCATCTATCGATGGACACTTAGGTTGATTCCATGTCCTGGCTATTGTAAATAGAGCCGAAATGAACATTTTGGTACATGACTCTTTTTGAATGATGGTTTTCTCAGGGTATATGCCCAGGAGTGGGATTGCTGGGTCATTATGGTTTTAATTTATATTCTCTTAATGACTAATGGTGTTGAACATCTTTTCATATGCTTATTTGCCATCCGTGTATCTTCACTGGCATAGTGTCTCGTCAAATGTTGTGCCTGCTTAAAATATTTAGCAGTTTGGCTTCTGTTGTTGAGTCATAAACATTCTTTATATAGTCTAGATTCAAGTTCTTTGTCAGATATATGTTTATAAATATTTTTTCCCAGGCCATGGCTTATATTTTTATTTTGTAACAGTGCCTTTTGAAGACCAAATTAAATTTCTTTTTTTTTTGTGGTACGCGGGTCTCTCACTGTTGTGGCCTCTCCCATTGCGGAGCACAGGCTCTGGACGCACAGGCTCAGCGGCCGTGGCTCACGGGCCCAGCCGCTCTGTGGCATGTGGGATCTTCCCGGACCGGGGCATGAACCCGTGTCCCCTGCATCGGCAGGCGGACTCTCAACCACTGCTCCACCAGGGAAGCCCGCCCCTAAATTTTTTTGATGACATCTGATTTACTGACTTTTTTCTTCTATAATTTGTGACTATTTTGTGTATTAAGAAGTTTTTGCCAAGGTCACTAAATTTTTCTATTTTTTTTTCTCCCAGAGGTCTTATAGTTTTAGCTTTTACAGTTACGGCTATCTAATTGTTTAAACACTATTTATTGAAAATATCATTTTCACATTGAATTGTCTTGGCAGCTTTGTCAAAAATCAAGTGACCACATATATATGAGTCTATTTCTGGACTTTCTTTTCTGTTTCATTGATCTCTTTGTCTTTATAGCAATACTCTAATGTTTTGATTACTGCAGCTCAATAATAAGACTTGGAATCAGGTAGTGTAAAGGTCCTCGCTTTGTTCTTTTTCAAAACATTTATTTTGCATTTCTATATAAATTTTAGAATTGAATTTGTCTATTTCTACCCAAAAAATCTATGCAGATTGTGATTGAGATTGTGTGAATCTATAGCTGAATTTGGGGGAGAATTTACATCTTAACAAAACTGAATTTTCCAATCCATGAATATGATTATGTCTCCACTTATTTAGGTCTTCTTTACTTTCTCTGAGCAATGTGTTTTAATTTTCAATGTATAGTTCTTATAGAATTTCCCCTAAGCATTTCATATGTTTGTGCTATTTTAGATATTTAAAAATTTTAAATTTTTAAGTAATTCCAGGATGTGGGAATATAATTGATGATTTTTGTATATTGATCTTGTAGCCTATAACATTGCTGACCTCACTTGTAAGTTCTCTCTCCCTCTTTTTCTTACGTTTTCATAGATTTTCTATATAGACAGTCATGTTGTCTGTGAATTATAGGTTTTCTTTCCTTTCCAGTCTGGATGGCTTTTATATATTTAGCTTGCTTTCTTAGCGGCTAAAGCCTTCAGGACAATGTTGAATGAAGGTAGTGAGAGCAGAAACAACTTGGCTTGTTCCTAATCTTAGGGAGATGGCATTCATAGTCTTTCACCATTAAGTATAAAGTTAGCTATAGGTTTTTTTGTAGATGCCCTTTATCAGACTAAGGACTTTATCTTCTATTCTTAATTTGCTGAGAGGTGTTTTTTGGGTTTTTTAAATTAGGAACGGGTGCTAAAAATTTCAGGTGTTTTTTTCTGCATCTATTGAGACGATTGTATGGTTGATTTGGGGTTTTGGTTGTTGTTGTTTGGGGGGGGTGCGCAGGCCTCTCACTGTTGTGGCCTCTCCCATTGGCGGAGTACAGGCTCCGGACACGCAGGTTCAGTGGCCATGGCTCACAGGCCCAGCCGCTCTGCAGCATGTGGGATCCTCCCGGACCGGGGCACGAACCCGTGTCCCCTGCATTGGCAGGCGGACTCTCAACCACTGCGCCACCAGGGAAGCCCTGACTGGAATACTTTTAAACTTATTGAGACTTGTTTCTTTCAGTACTTTAAAGATATTTCTCCTTTGTGTTCTGGATTGTATTGTTTCTTCTTCGTTCCTTTGAATGTCATGTGTCTTTTTTCTCTGGATGTCTTTACAATTTTCTTTTTCACTAGTTTTAAGTAATCTGAGTATTATATGCCTTGGTGTAGTTTTGTTCGTTTTTCTTTTTCCTAAGATTTGTCTGTCTTCTTGGATCTGAGGATTTAGACTTTTCATCAAATTTGGAAAAAAGTTAGCAGTTATTTCTTCAAATATGTTTTCTCTTTCTAATTCAGTGTTTGCGGCCACTATATGGAACATAACTACCATGAGTAATGACAACCTACTATGTTTAGTATTCATTTCTACAGAGAAGTCATGAATTGAGAACTTGAAGGATGCTTTAGCATCCTTTTTGACATTTTGGAGGGTACCTGTGGAGTGGTAATACTTTTGGTAGTTTAACTCATACTTATATCTAACCATTTCCTAGTCAACTTTAGTATTATATGATACAGAGATGAACTTTATTGCTGCTCATCCAGGGGCCTGCAGTTGTGTTCTCATGTCAGTCATTTTTTCCATATTCTGACAGGAACTCATGCCAGGCTCTCCACCAAGCACACGGGCTTTGAGGAGAGAGTTTACCACATCCCAGTCCGCATCAGTGATAGCGGTCGGCCACCCTTGGAAGGGACTGTCTCTTTATCAGGTAGATATTTTGCTGCAGGCAACTTGGGATAATGTCTGTCAATATGGTAGTTTGTAGGAATTCTTGTCTTTGAGATGGGATTCTACAATTGTTCGCTCGCAAATTTACCTACAAAATATTGTTCTGTTTTTCAGTTACTTTCTGCAAGTGTGTGGAAAATAGGTGTTTCCAGCCAGCAGGTCACATGCCTGGGATACCTACTGTGGGCATCACAGTTGGTGTACTCCTTACCACCTTTTTGGTCATCGGTGAGTATAATTTCTCAGATTCAAGGATTTCTGTTCTGGGCCTTGGAAACATAAGCTCACATCAGGGTCTGACTTCATGGACTGGTGTGGGGCTGCTCAAATGGCAATCTAGGCAATAACCAAGAATATAGATCACCAGTAAACCATATCCAACTTTCCTGACTGGGAGCTACTGCTTTAGTACCACCCTCTACCTCTCACTGCCTTGCTGGTTAGGTTGGGAAATACAACATAAGAGGCTTTAAAGAATAAATTATTGTACGTTATGATTAGTTACCAAGCTTTCATGAGGAAGGAGAAAGAAATGCAGTAGCTGTGCCTCTGCTATGTGTCAGGCACTGTGCTTGGTGGGGAACACAGTGACAGATGTACACAGATCCATCACGCACAGAGCTTATGGTCTAGTCTGCCATTGTTGGAATAGGTAGAAGCTAGCCTTCTAGTGGAGATGCTGGCATACCTGAAATGTTGCAGAACTCCCCTTTTTATGTTTTGTGACTGTGGGCCTTGATTCTTTATTATCTCAGAATAATTCCACTGCATCACAGGCCTCTCTCTGCCATGGCCCCTGGCCTGGTTAGATAGCAGAGTTCCCTGTCTTCTTTTTTGTAAACAGCTCAGTGCCTACTGTAGTCCTTACCCTCTTTCAACTGGTGTCTTCACCACAAGTTAAGTATTAGAAGTAGATACTTCTTCTGCCCATTTTTTAATTGAGTTGTTTGTTTTTTTGCTGTTGAGCTCCATGAGCTACTTGTATTTCACCAAAGAAGACATATAGGTGGCCAAGAGGCACATGAAAAGATGCTTAAAATCACTAATTATTAGAGAAATGCAAATCAAAACTACAATGAGGTATCACCTCACACCAGTCAGAATGGCCATCATCAAAAAATCTAGAAACAATAAATGCTGGAAAGGGTGTGGTGAAAAGGGAACCCTCTTGCACTATTGGTGGAAATGTAAATTGATACAACCACTATGGAGAACAGTATGGAGGTTCCTTAAAAAACTAAAAGTAGAACTACCATATGACCCAGCAATCCCACCACTGGGCATATACCCTGAGGAAACATAATTCAAAAAGAGACATGTACCACAATGTTCATTGCAGCACTATTTACAATAGCCAGGTCATGGAAGCAACCTAAGTGTCCATCAACAGATGAATGGATAAAGAAGATGTGGCACATATATACAGTGGAATATTACTCAGCCATAAAAGGAAACGAAATTGAGTTATTTGTAGTGAGGTGGATGGACCTAGAGTCTGTCGTACAGAGTGAAGTAAGTCAGAAAGAGAAAAACAAATACCGTATGCTAGCACATATATATGGAATCTAAATAAAATGGTTCTGAAGAACCTAGGGACAGGACAGGAATAAAGATGTAGACGTAGAGAATGGACTTGAGGACGTGGGGAGGGGGAAGGGTAAGCTGGGATGAAGTGAGAGAGTGGCATTGACATATATACTCTACCAAATGTAAAATAGATAGCTAGTGGGAAGCAGCCACATAGCACAGGGAGATCAGCTCGGTGCTTTGCAATGACCTAGAGGGATGGGATAGGGAGGGTGCAAGGGAGACTCAAGAGGGAGGGGATATGGGGATATATGTATGCATATGGCTGATTCATTTTGTTGTACAACAGAAACTAACACAGCATTGAGAAGCAATTATACTCCAAAAAAGATGTACTAAAAATAAAAAGTAGATTCTTCATCGATTCACCTGTGTAAAGGGGTTTATAGAGTTCCACATCCTTTCTCTTTTAAAGGAAGAGCTGGGATTATTCTAGGTCTTCTTAATTGCTCTCTTGGCATCTGGTCTTTTCTGCCACCATCCAGTCTACCACATTGGACTCTGATTCACAGCTCTAAAAGGGATCTCATTTCCTTATACTCTTCCATTCGAATTCCTCATTATTATGGCATAGAAGGGCCTTTGTGACATGACCATTATGCATCCTAATATTGCATGGTGACCATCATTTCTCTTTGAGAACCACAGTTTGGTGCACACCTTTTATACTAATTGAGCTGGCTTTTGAGGTTTACTCACTTATCAAACTCCCCTCTACTTCTATGCCTTTTCTTATTCTATTTGTCCTCTCATCTTGAAAGGATTTTTGAGTTTTTATGCCATGGTTTTCTAACATGACCATTTACTCTCATAATTTTACAACAAGTTAAAGATTGGATGAGTTTGGTGATCTAAAGATAGAAGTAGTAGGATCTTGTAGTTTCATACCCTTACTTTTTTCAAAATAGGAGGGTTGGGATTATTGCAAGATTCTTAACGGGCTTCTGAGCATGCAGTCTTTTTTGCCATGATTCCTCTTGTAAACTTACTGCCAGGTTAATTTCTTAAAAACAACTTACTTTTCCAGATAAGTCTCTGATTTATAGTATACATAGTGCTAAAATGCACAATGTAATTTTGTAGTAGGTCAGAGATGGGGGAAACCAGAGAGGTTAGGTAGTGTACTCAAGCTGGAGCAACACGGAAGATGGCAAAGAAAATGTAATGCTTGATGTGGACGTGGTGAAAGTAGGCTTTAGGTAGGTGAATTGGTCTAAGAACAGCTTTCTGGTTTTTCTCATTGGACTACTTCCTCTAGGGAAGAGGAAGAAGAACTGGAATCAACATTTATTGACTGTGTCTGAAGTTCAGGAATTCTGTCTAATGCTCACACACTTAGTCTTCAGGGTAGCGTAGGCATTAAGTCCTATATTCCTTGATAGAGACCCAGCGATAGCCACCAGCTTCGACATGACTTGGGACTTGTTACATACTTACTGACAACAAGATAAGTGGTAAGCTTACTTATCCAAGAGAGCCCATGCCTAGAATCTCTTAATCACCAGGACAATGAAACTTTGTTGAACCACAAACAAAAATGAAATTATATGAGTCATTTTTTCCTATGCAGGTGCTACTTTATAAACGAATGTGACAGTACATTTTAAGACTCCATCTCTTTGACTCTGAATTTTCTCTTTTAGGTATAATTTTAGCTGTCGTGTTTTTCCAGATAAAGAAGAATAAAGGCCAACATAATGTTGAAAGTGCTCAGGCATCTGAAGTCAAGCCTCTGAGAAACTGAATGTGAAAAGGAGTGTTTTGAGTCTATGTACCAAGTGCTGTTTCAGTAACACAACCATTTAATCCCATAATTTTGCTTTTCATCCAACATGTGCACTATAATTTTTTATGATATACCTTCTTGCCCTTTACTATTTTATTACTCTTAGATATTTCATGTGCTGTAGACGTTAGAGATATTTTCCATTTTCTCATGACACTTTTCCACTCTGCAAAAGCCTTAGCTATTTATCCAAACACAAAAATGTATGTGCTTTTCCCTCTTAGGGAAAGAGGGGCTGATGAAATACTCTGTTCATTTTTTTCTTCATTAAGAGATCTATCAGTCATCCACCACAGCACATCCTGGATTCCATTTATGCTTTTTCTAATTCCATCCCGTGTCTCCTTCCTCCATATCTCCTTTGGTATTTCACTAATTTGAAAACATTTGTTGGAGGAAAGAACAAAGCTAAGTCTCAGGGAAAAAAATTAAAGCGCAGACCTGTCCCTTAGTTTGAACAGAAACTTTTTGTTGTTATTAGCCTCCTTTAGCCCCACGTGGCTTATGTTGCTTTTCGTTGGAGGATTTTGCACTTGGGAACAGCATGAGACCACTGCAGACCATGCAGAGGCCTGCTTCATAAACCCTGGTGCAAACACCAGCCACTACCTACCATGCTCACATGCTGTGCGTGTTTTCTTTATGTGTATATTAATAAAGTTTCGGTTATTATATATTTAACAGTAGAGGAAGATAAGGAAGCACAAAAGATGTAGTGACAAAAATCAAGAATAAACATTGGCTTTGGTTTTGTTTCTTGGATCTCTTTGTCTCTGCTTCCTGGTTCTCTGCATTTGTTGAGGGAAGGACTAGATAACAATGGTTATCTATCATTTATCAAAATTGCCTCCCATGTAGAATTAACCCATAAAGAGGGGGTCCACAATGAAATAAAAATTCCCTGTGCTCACGACTGTGGACTGGGGTGTTCGAGGCAGATACACTAGGAATTTTTAAATTTTAAATAAGAAAACCTTAGAGATTTGGAAGCATTTCGAGGCCCTGGAGCTGTTTTCTGGCTTCTGATTTGAGGCTTGAAAGCATTCAACATTACACAGCCTCTCAGAATTTTCAAGAATGTTTGGGAAAACAACTTGTATCTGAAAAGGTGCTCCTACAATGACGACTGAAGCAGGCCATGGAGTTCTGTTTTTCATAAATAATCCTCTTTGAGGGCTTTTATTATATTTTTTTAAGGCAAAAAAGTAAAACAAAAGAAAATATCCGAACTCTATTTCTAAGACCTCAGTGTTACTTTCTTGTATTGATATAATGTTATCCTGTGCTTCAGGATAATATTGAGCTCTCTTACCTGTTTTCTTTCCACACAAGGCTCGTTGGAAATCTCATAATGGGCGAGGTTCTCTCTTGTCTCACCATACGCTGAAAGACAAAACAAGAAAACAAAAATCTAAGAGCACCAACAGCAGATTATATCCCAACCTAAGGAATGGTTTAACTTTCTCAGCAACTTCTGTAGGTATTTTCTTGTGTGTTTTTGACCAAGAGTGACTGTGATATGACATTTAGTTCACTTAAAATTGCATCATTGCTAGCCCTGCTTATTTTCCGGAAAGCACTTTATCATTCCTGAAAGACTGAGGCAGTCCCAAGGCAGGTCTGCTCGGAGGGCTTAGGGATGCCTCCTGCCTCAGTTCAGGGTTGTTCTCTCTGGACCAACTTGTATCACCGAATAATAGACTGATCACACATAACCTTCTCGTCTAAAATCACTCATTAGTATTCACATTTCTTGTGCTGCTCTTCCTCCGGGTGGGCCTTCCCTCTAAACCTTCTCTTCCTTCCATGACCAGACCACCCATTCCTAAAGGCTTAAAGACCAATTTATAGACTGGTCCCTTTGGGAAGCCTTCTCTTAGGAAACTACAGGGTACCAGGCCACTACTTCATCTAAACTACCATACTGTGGTGAGGAAAATTCTAGGATCTATTCCCTCTTCTGGTAAAGATGGTTCCATTTCCACTGGAAAACATCCTCCCCTCCCCTTCACCTGGCTCTTCTACACCTAGTCTGTATAGTTTGAGTAGAGTCAACTTCCTGTTTTCCCCCATCTCCCCATCTCTCACTTCTAGAATTGTGTTGAAACTCTTAGAAAATAGCTCTCTTTAAGTGGAATTTGCTAAACTAGTAGAAAATAAACTCAGAGCATTCTAGTTACCACAAAAGGTAAGCC
The DNA here is from genome assembly GCF_963924675.1 of Phocoena phocoena. NCBI lineage: Eukaryota > Metazoa > Chordata > Mammalia > Artiodactyla > Phocoenidae > Phocoena > Phocoena phocoena. Next base: position 39,365,092 of record NC_089235.1, on the reverse strand, counting down.
TACCCCAGAACAAGGACCACACAGTTGAGAGAAGATTCTGAAGATGTTGAGTGCCTGGATCCAGCTGTGCCTGAAGGCAACCTTGCCCTGGACTTTCCTATCCTGTGAGCCAGTACATTCCTTATTACTTAAAGCTCAATATATTTCTGCCCTTGCAACCAAGAGTGCATGTTTGTGCCATTCTTATGGACCTTAGGTTCTACAGTTAGGGCCCATTTGATCTCCTTAACTAGTCTGGGACTTCTTGGAATCCTCTCAATGTCTCTATGACAAGTCTTGGCTCACAGTAGCTCCTCTATAAGTTTTTGAAGAATGAATACATGAAATAGCTGATTCATGTAGGCCACTTATGCTACTGTCATCTTAGAGCCACCCACCTGACAAACTTGAAACTAATCCACTCTCTGTTTTTAGTTACAGTATCCTCAAAGAGGCATTAAACTCCCACTTCACTACACTCCGTTTCCCTACATACAAACTCTGACGCTCCGTTCAAATATCCTCAGAGCTGAATGCAGTGGTGAATGAGGCTGTGAGTGACAAAGCCCTCAAGAATTTCTGGATGGTTAAGAAATAGCAGGGAGAGTGAGAGGGTCTCAGGGTGGGGGTGGGAAGTATAGGGGCAACTCCTGTGAGTAGCTATGTAGAAAGTCTCAGGGGTTTCTGGAGAGCAGTAAATTAAGAGTAGAGATCTCAGGGTGCTGGTCCATGGTCTAGACAACTCACAAGCAGGAAGCTGAGATTACCTCTGAAGCATCTAGGGCAAGAAGGAAATAATTTGTTTCCAAGATTCTGTATAATGCCATATGCATCACGGGAACTTGTTGAACTTGGAACCTTAAAAGTTACCTGAAAAGGTACAATATCTTACAATTTGATTTTAAAAACTCATTTAAACTGTCTTGAAATGTACAGTTCAGTTGCATTAAGTCCATTCACGTTGTTGGGCAATCACCACCATCATCCACCTCCAGAACATTTTCATCTTCCTGAATGAAACTCTACTCATTAAATAAGAACTCCCCCGGGCTTCCCTGGTGGCGCCATGGTTGAGAGTCCGCCTGCCGATGCAGGGGACGCGGGTTCGTGCCCCGGTCCGGGAAGATCCCACATGCTGCGGAGCGGCTGGGCCCGTGAACCATGGCCGCTGAGCCTGCGCATCCGGAGCCTGTGCTCCGCAACGGGAGAGGCCACAACGGTGAGAGGCCCGCGTACAGCAAAAAAAAAAAAAAAAAGAACTCCCCATTCCTTCCTACCTCCAGTCCCTGGTAACCACTATTCTGACTTTCTGTCTCCATGAATTTGAGTGTGCTAGGTACAAATGGAATCATACAATATTTGTTCATAATATCAATGTTTTAAAACAGGTTTTACAATAGTAAGAGAGAGAAAAATAGCATTCAAACCTAAAAGTTATCTTATGAGGAAACTCAAGACTAATGCTGTTTTTGATTTTGTTGCATTCAAATGTGTCACACATTGTATATACATTTTGCACACCTGCGAAGATATCCATACAATGTATACACAATGCAGGTGTGTTCTCCAAACACCACTCATTGCTCCTAAATTTCTTCTCACCAAAGCCTGTCTCATTCTGACTGAGTCCCAAGACTGTGGTCAGGTGTCGGATGCCCAGCTCTCTACCACAGGAGTGCTCAATGGGTGCAGGTTAGAAACACCTGGGGGAGTTTTTCAAAAATACTCATTCCAGAGCCCTACCCCCCAGCTGAGTCAGCATCTCTGGGCAGGGCGCCCTAGCTTTAATATTCTGAAAAAATATCCCCATGTGAGTCTAATGTGCAACCACAGCTGAGCTCCCTTATTCCAGACAATCCCCAGAGGGGTTAGTACCAGTCTGGTGTGGAATATGATCTTTTGTAGGCTCTGCATCAGCGTCTTTCTTCAGAACATCACCTTCCCAATCCTCTCAATTTTCGGGGCACCTTTAATCCTAACCAGGCCTGCTTAGACCCTTTCCCAGATGCAAACATGGGCCACGCCCCAGAGTTCAGGGAAGGTAGGAAGGGCTTTGTCAAGAGAGCCATTCCTTGGCTCATAGAGATCCTTCAGCTAAGAGCAGCCTGGTGGGTCCAGCCCCAGGTCACTCTTGCCAGCACATCGGAGCCTATGAACTCCAGCCACGAAGCTGAGAAGGAAGAAGTTGGTTTCACCTGCAGGAGAGCAGCCCCTTTGTAGACCAGAGCAAAAATTACTGTGAAAACACACGTTTCTGTAAAGTGACCTTCTTGTGCTTTTGCTCGGAGAACTGGCTATTTAAAGGGAAATTCCTGACAGTGTTAACAAAAATAAATAACATTTTTTATAACACAATTATTTCCCATTTTATTGGTTTTTCCACTTTTACCTCCTAGCATAGTTCAGGCTCCATTCGACATTTCAGAGTGACTATATGCTGTGTGTTAGTCGTGTGTCAGCCACCTGGGCCCTTAAGACAAGGAGGACGGCCTCCTGAGATGGTAGATAATTCTAAAGGGTAAGGGGCTGCCCTGGAATCCAGGGCTAAGAATGTCGATGGCTAAAGCACAAGTCCCACTTTAGGCCTCCACAAGTTATTTGCCACGAGCAGTCATTGGTTTCTTTGGACGGAAATCAAAACTCCCCTTTTTTTCATGTGATCCTTATCCTGGAAGGGCCGACTGAGTGCACAGTGGGACAGGAAGGGGTGTGACGAATGGCCGGTTATGGAAACAAGTGTTCATCTGATTGAGAGAAAGAGTTCTCATTTTTTCCATTGCAGCACTTGGGCTGAGGAGAAGTCCAGGATTTGGAGGGCTGCATTTGGAAGGGGAGGAGGGTATGCAGAAGGAGGTGGGAATAAAAATAGGCGCTGTGTGTACCCAGCATTTCAGTTAGTCTCTTGAATTAAGCACAGGACAAGGGGAAACAGAATATATTTTTAGTAACAGAAGTTAAACTGAGCCTGTTTGGCTCCTGGCCAAGAAGAGATCCCGGAGGCAGATTTCCGGGGGCTCTGCTCTGGGACGACCAGAGTCAGCCGTGGCCTTGGTTGGCGGTGGACGCAAAGAACCAGGGAAAGGTCCACTGTGGGGCAGGAGGATAGAGGCCCCAGCTGAGGTTCCCTGCTGAGTTTTGCCTTTTGTGGTGGGGTCTCAGACAGCCTTCCTGGGGCCTACGAGGGGGAGGGATTCCCCTGAGTAAGCAAAGTTGGCTTGGTGTATGCTCGCAGAAATCCCAGCACAGGGATTTTGACCCTGAGCCGTGATGGAAGGTTGATGGGTATTAAAGAAGAGAAGGGACTCAGGCCCATTATACAGCTCTGAGAGAGCCTGGGCCAGGCGGGAGCCGAGCCCCGAAGCAAAGACTGATGGAGGAGCCCATGTTCGGCAGAAACCACTGATCTTAGAACCCCTACTCTGCCAGGTCGCTGACTAAGGGTGTGATCCTGAAGGTGAAGATGGCCGTCAGCCAGCTCCTGCAGTGGGGGCCTCTTGAGGGAAGGTCTGAGCCTGACCCCCCAGGGCTGTCATAGTTAGTTTGCTGTTTTACCCTTTGCTTATTTTTCAGATATTTATCGAGCCCCCATCATGGCCAGATACTGAGTTGGTCACTAGGAACACAAACAGCAGTAGCTAATAATTCTACATTTATAATGTGCCCTGAACTATTCTAAATGCCTTACAAAATGTTGTCATTGAATTCTTACAACAACTGTATGAATGAGATACAATTATTATGTCTATTGTACAGATCAGAAACTGTGATAGAGAAAGCTTAAGCATGTAACTCGCTCAAGGTCACAAATAAACTATCCCAGAAGTCTTACTCTGAAGGTCACGCCCAAAGCTACCGTATTTCATCTAATCTATGGAGCCGAATATTGTAAGATGTGTTATTTTATGTGACACTAAGAAAGAAAAGAGCACTATCAGTTAGCTTTGCTGTACCATTATAGGATTGCATCCTCAACTTGAGATGTTAAAATGTGAAAAAATGTGAGTCTTGAGTTGACAGCTGTTACACAGAGACACTGTCTCTCTCCTCATGGGCTGCACAACTGCACAGAAGAGACCACCTAAACAGTCATCATGCAATGAGGTGAGCATCAGGTATCACCAAGGTGGAGCACACAGATTGCTGCGGTGATGAGAGAAGAGAGACCTTCACTTTTTTTTTTTTTTTGCGGTACGCGGGCCTCCCACTGTTGTGGCCTCTCCCATTGCGGAGCACAGGCTCCGGACGCGCAGGCTCAGCGGCCATGGCTCACGGGCCCAGCCGCTCCGCGGCATGTGGGATCTTCCAGACCGGGGCCTGAACCTGTGTGCCCTGCATCGGCAGGCGGACTCTCAACCACTGCGCCACGAGGGAAGCCCTAGAGAGACCTTCGCTTTTGCCTGAGGGTCTTGGGAAACCCATCACAGAAGTGACACCCAGCTGTGCCTTAGCGTTTCTCCAAATACAGAAGGGGAGGATGAAATGGGAAATCTGGGGCATTTTAAGGGCCATCGTTGATAATGAATGCTAATAATATAGCAATAGCTAACAATAGCTAATCATTAAGCACTCACTGTGTGCCAGGAACTGCCTAAGGGCTTTCTATGCATCATCCCATTTAATCCCCACAGAAACTCTATGAGAAAGCACTCTTGTCAGCCAGAAACCTGAGGCGGAGGAGGTGAAGCAATTCATCCCGCAGGGCACAGCTAGAGGGAAATATACTAGGATAAGGATCTCTGGAAGCCTGACCCCCAAGTTTCAGACTTTAACCACACTGCTAGACCACCTCTCAGAAGTAAATTAGTCTGATAACACTGTACTGTATAACTGAAATTTGGAGGACAGTAGAACTTCAATGTTCTCACACACACACACAAAAGGTAAATATGTGAGGTGATGATTGTGTTCATTTAGATAGTTCAATGGGAGGAATCCTTTCATAATGTGTATGTAACTCAAATCATCACGATGTACACTTTTGAATACTGGATTGGCCAAAAAGTTCATTTGTAACATCTTACAGAAAAACTCGAACGAACTTTTTGGCCGAGCAAATTTTATTTGTCAATTACTATACATCTCAATAAAACTGAAAAAAAGAAAAAGAAGAGAGTTAGTGATGAGACATGTTCACCAAAGTCATTCTCATCCACTGAGCTCTCCGTTTCCTGGGATAAGCGCGAATGAGGGCTGGACATTGTCAAACACAAGGATTGAAGAGAGACCTCTGGGAGACCCGACTCTGAAGTTGGGCAGAGAATGACTGATGGGCGGGAGGTTCTGGAAGGGTTGCTCAAGACAGGGACCTCAGTCATTTCAACTATCAAGTATCTGCTGAAATCTCGTCCTGAGCAAAGGTCTGTGCCAGGCATTAAAGGGGACTGTTGAAGGAAGTCGTGGCCTGAGGGCCAATGCTGAATAAAAGAAGTACAGCGTTGAATCCCTCCTCAGGCCTGCCTGGTGCGGCACTCTGACCTGGTCTCCTGCCTCCTTCCTCTTGCTCACCATGCTTTAGCCACACTGACCATCCGGCACTTCCTTGAGGAGGCTGAATGCCTTCCATTTCGTTCCTTTATGCGTGCCTTGCCTGGAACATTCTCCCAGCTCCAGCCTCTTTTGTATGGTTTGCCTTTTCTCTTGCTTTAGGTCTCTGTAAAGTTGGTCTCCTCTGAGCTGTCCTGCCAGTTATTTTCCTACCTGTTAATTTTCTTCCTAGCACTTTTCAGAGTGTAGAATATGTCCTTTATTAGTTTGCATCGTTGGGGGCAGAAATTTTGTTCACTGTTGTGTCCCAGCACTGAGCATCGTGCTGGCATATTGTAGACACTCCCTATCTGAATGGATGAATGGCTTAGCTTAGAATCTAATCATGGAGCCAAGAGGTACATCTATGATACAGAAAATAGCTGCTGAACTTCTCAAGGAATGGAGAGACTGATGTGGGTGGAAACTGTCAAAGAGATGCAAGCATTGAACAGGGTGGGCAGAATTCAGAGACTTAGGGATGGCCTTGGAGAAGAACCAGTTGGGGGAGATAATGCAGTCTGTAGGAGAACAAAAAATAGTTTTCTCTTTCCTTCAGGTTTGAAGCACCTTTATTTTCAGTATCTGGAATCACCCTAGCTTTCCTTACCTCCTGAGCTCTCCTTCAACTTACTGTAACATGGGTGAAAGCCATGGCGGCCAGTTGTCCAGCCTTCTCTCCCAGAGTGCTTTGGTGGACTCCCTTCAGGGACCAAACACAACATTGAGACTGAACTCTCATATGGCTCCTCAGCCTAGGAATGGGGATGTTTGGGGGAAACCTTTATGGATGCCGTTCTCACTTCCAGCATCACGAACAAAGTGATTCCCAATGTCCAGAAAGGACCTCAGATGGCCACATTTTAGAATCCTTTCAAGGATTTTAGAAGCAGAGATATAGCTCAATAATTATAGTGTCTTCAGTCAGCTATTCCTGTCCCCTCGCCACCCACTCACACAAATCTAATAGAGCACATCATGTGATTCACTCTCTTAATAGTTGTACTTGTACAACTTTGAATTTCATGGAGTTCCACACCATAAATTTTGAAGGTCAAGATTTGTTACCATTTTATACATGTTTTGCCTTATTTATCTTACACGTCTAGAAGGATGTCTGTCTACAGAGTATTAAGTCTTATTTTTATTACTTATTCATGTGTTTACCTCTCCTCACCCCACCTCCTGAGGGCAGGAGACCATGTTTTATTATCATTGTAACTCTGCTGCCAGCAAAGCATCTTTAACAAAAGTTTCTTGGTAAACTTGAATTAAATTGAAGAGTTCCAAGACCTTCCAGAAGTTCAGTTCTCTTTTTAGCAGAGCAAGTTGCCTCAATTCACCTGAGCCCAAGGTTGTTGCCTGTTAACCATATAAACCAAATGCCTGCCCTCCTTGTCAAAGACTATTAAAGAGCAGAAATCTCATTTTAGCTTTGATTGATCTGTGACTTAATTTGGGAAGCCTTGCCTCACCCAAGATTAGACATTATTGAACAAGAAAACAGAGAATGAACTAAAATAACTTTCTGCTATAATGGAACAACAATTTAAAAATTTAAGCAAAACTCTTTGCCATCAACCCTTTAAAAAGCATCTAATTATTTCAGAATTCGTAGGGCATATTAATTGCCACTTTTCAGCCAAGGACAACACCGTGCAATGGAGCTAGGAATGAAGTCATTTTGGTACGTGTTTTCTGGAACTGTGCCCTGAATAGTTTTCTTCTTGACATATGTCCAGCTCTTTAATACAGCTTAACATTAGTAATGCTCATAGTTTGTTTATAAAAATCATGTTTAGAATACAAAGGAAGCATGGAAAAATTCTCAGAGTGAGGGAAAGGAGAGAAAAGTAAGGAAGAAAACAGTTGTTGAGGATGAGTGAGCATTTACCCTGAGAGTGCGCGATGAGACTGCTCTGTCAATGAGAGGCTTATCCAAAGAGTCATCCCAATGATTGACATGACATTTGCTCCCTGAATTAGGACACTCTGAATTTAGCTAAGGATTATCTTCTTCAGATTCATGCATTATTCACTTAATCCACAAATGACTATTTATTACTTTTTTTTCCTGCGAAGCAGGCAGAAGCAGTGGTAACAACCCCTATAGCTTTTGTTCATGCAGTTTCCTCTCCATTAATCTTCTCATTCAACAGAACCCTGTCAAGTCTTCAGAAGGAATTGTGGATGTTCCCAGACTCCAGGTTCAAGGACTCTTCCACCAAGTGATTATTAAGTAAATGTTTGCAGTAATATTTACCCACTTTGGACTGTTCCTATCTCTGGTATTTCACCACAATCAGAGCCTGATCCTAAGATCAACTGGGAAACATTTTAAGGAAATAAAAGGTAAAATTCCTTTGTGAGGGCGGAACTATGGAATTACAGAGAGACTTGGTAAATTCTCCCCAGCAGCTGGGAACAGTCAGCCAGAGAGTGATGCAGAATTCATAAACCATGTTAAAAGTTTTGGTGCCCTGGAAAAAGCTCTGAAATGTTCCAATCATTAAATTACTCAACTGAAATCACTTTCAGATGAGCCAATTCAGAGCAAACATTACCAAGCTTTTAAACTACATCATATGTTCCAAAAGTAAAATGGAAAACAATAAAGCAGAAAGGTCTGTTCCCCCACTGGCTTATGCAGGTGATTTCAGATTTAATACAAAGAAATCTCCAGTGTGTCTGCCCTCAGCACCAATAACGTGAATAAGCTTGGACCACTGATTCCAAGGAGTTTAATCTTTAAATTGTTCTGCCAATTAGAGTGGTTAATGTCAGGACACTTCATAAGTGGTAGATGTTCAGTAATGTTCATTTCACCGATACGTAAACACATGGATAAATAACATCTGATGAAGAGAATAAGGTGAAAACTCCTAAAGTTTGGCAGAGTAAGATAGCCCTATGAAAGAGGATAAAAACAGAGGTCAAAAAAGTAAGACAAAAACTTGCAGACTAAAGCGTCGACAAAAATCAGAGAAGAAAAGTATAAAAAGGAGTAAGTGGTTGACAAGATCAAATGTAGTGAGATGCCTTGGACTGATAAGTGTCAAGTGGATTTAATAACAAAACGGTAATCTGGATGATGATAGTTGCAATTTGCATATAAGACCAATTAAGTAGGCAGCCTTTACCACTACCTCCAACTTCCTGCGTTCACACCCTTGTATAATCCCCTACCAGGAGTGTGGGCTGGATTTAGTGACGGAATCCTAGTGAATAGAATCTGGCAGAAGTTATGGATGTTACTTCTGGTGTTAGGTAGCAGGAAGACTGTGGCTTCTCTCTTGGGCTGCCCTCTCATTCTCACTCTCTGATTTGCTTTTTCTGCCACGTTGTGAGCTGTCCTAAGGAGAGAGTTACATGACAAAACCCCTAATGTTTCTGGCCGGTAGCCAGGGTGAACCTGAGGCCTGCCAGCAGCCATATGTACCCAAGCACATTTCTGCAGTCACTTACTCTGTTAAGAATATGTATTAATAAACATGGATTATTTTCATTGGTCTCAAGAAGTACTGCTATGCTATTGCTGAAGATCACAGGGTAGCCATTCTCTCACCTAACAGCAAAGAGTGGTGGCCCTATGGGCTTAAGGATTACTATGGAAGACATCCCTCCTAAATGACTGAGCTAAGAAGATGTATGTCTTCTCACATTCAATTTACTCTTTAGTCTCCCAATTCATGGTTTCATCTATTGCTTCAATGTCTATTTAGAAAATTCCAAACTGTTTTGACTAAATAGGCAAAATAGATAACTAAGAGCCAAAACAAAATGCTTCAGAAATTGTGATCTTTTAAAATGGGATGTGTTTTAAAGTCACTTTCTCTTTTGAAAAAAAATACCTGAAGAAAAACATTTTAACAGGATTGATTAACACAGCCATTTGGTTGTGGTTATTTTGATACAGGAAGTATTTTGATGTAACTGTTTTGATCACAGTATTCTGTTGCTTCATCAGAATGAAAAATTACAGTTTATTTTTTAAAATTATCAACTGATATACCCAATAAATTAGTGGATATTTCTACTCTGATCCTCCCCTATCCTAGATCACTTTGATCTTAATTTCCAGGTACAAGTTGATGATGGGATGAAACTTGGGGATTGGGTAAGGATGACAACTTCACAGTATTGCAAAATGATATTTAAAATGTAAAATTTTACATTACAAGGAACTAGCAGACAAGGATGGTAAAACAGCTGTATTTGAGTATTTAAAGACAAAATACTGAGATCAGTAGAGCTATAAATAAGAACTCAAATGGAAATTCTAGAGATAAAACCCACAATATCTGAAATTTTAAAAAGTTCACAGGATGATATTAAGAGCCAATGAGCCACTACAGAAGAAAAGATTAGTGAATTGGAAGACATAACAATAGAATCTACACACACTGAAGCAGAGAGAAAAAAGACTGTAAAAAATGAGCAACTCAATAGAATGAAAAGACAAGTCACAGACTGTGAAAAAATATTTGCAAAAGACATATATGAAAAGGGATTGTTATCCAAAATACATGAATAACCCACAAAACTCAACAATAAGAAAATGAACCTGATTTAAAAATGGGCAAAAGACCTAAACAGAAACCACACTAAAGAAGATATACAGAAAAAAATGTACACGAAAATATAGTCAACATCATATGTCATTAGGGAATTGCAAATTAAAAAAACAATGAAACACCACTACAAAAAATTTAGAAAACATTCAGATTTAAATGAAAATTAAAACACAACATATAAAATGTGTAGGATTCAGCTAAAGCAGTTCCTAAGAGGGAATTTTATAACTCTACAAGCTTATATTATAAAAGAGGAGGGACAAAATTAATGATCTAAAATTTCACCTTAAAATACAAGAAAAAGAAGGGTAAGTTAAACCTCAAGTAACCAGAAGGAAGAAAATAATAGAGCAGAAAACAATAACTTAGAAAATGGAAAGAAATAGCAAAAATAAATTTATGTAAAAGCTGATTCTTTGAAAGATCAATGAAATTGATGAACATTTAGCTGGACTGATCAGAGAGAGAGAGAGAGAGAAAGACACAAATTACCAATATCAGAAATGAAAGAAGGAACATCACTATAGATCTTATAGACATGAAAATTATAATAAGGTAATATTATGGGCAACTTTATACCAACAAATTAAAAACATTAGACAAAATGGACACATTCTTGAAAGACTCAAATTACCAAAACTGACTCAGGAATAAGTAGATGATACTTATGGAGTCAACCTAGCACTGATTCACTGAATGCTATTGAAAATGACTAGTTTTGATCAGATTTTATCTAAATATATCAGTGGGCCAAAATTACAGACGATCTGAACAAGATTAGGGTGTCCAAATAAAGCCAAACAACCCATTAAATAATAAAATATACAATGCAATTGATGGCTGACCACCAAACAAATGAAATATTTTTCACTGAGTTGCTGAACAACTTGACTCAGTTATTTAGGAGTTTTAAAAACCTGACCTTCAAGATTTAGATGCGAAGGCACTGTGGGTTGGCTTACTCAACAGCCTTTCCCCTTCCCTCTTGCTTATTTTCTAAGCCTCCCTTGCAGCTAAATAAAGGTGGCCATATGCACCAATCTGGCAAGACTTATAAGCAGATGTCTGCTAGAGGGTGGGGGAAACACCTTGATAGAAGGAAACAAAGTTCAGCAGCCGTCTTGCAAATGAGACAATTGCAGAGAGAGTGGTCCTAACATCTTTTAGCTGTTGAATCAGTAATGGAAATAATGGCCTTCTTATTGATTTTTTCTTGTTGTTATGTGAGAAAAATATTTATTTAAACAGTTGATGTTGAGCTTTCATTTACTTGCACCTAAACACAGTCTTAACCAAAGAAGACCAGGGCACATTTATATACCCCCATAACGAAGGAAACAACTAAGGCCCAAAGGGAGCCATCATTCAGCTCTTCCCTTGACTGGCTACAAAGTCTTAGAACCATTACTTAGCATCAATGAACCTGAGTTCTGACACCAATAGATTAATAAAAATAATAACAACGACAATAATAGCTATCTAGTAAAAACAGTGCTGAGAGAGGGAACAAATAAGAGGCTTCAGAATCCCTTTTGGCCACTGGAAAGAAAGACGGTATGTCAATACAGGAATTTTTTACAAATCAGAATTGCTAAATCTAGGCTGTGATTCTCCATGTGGCATAATAAAACTTCACTAGGCATCGGTTTTAGTATGAATATGAAGAGTCTTGAAATTTTTAGAGGCACTGACACTAAGAAGGAGTCAACTCCTAAGAGGAACAGGAAAAGTAAATTAAACACATTCAGTGTTTCCCCAACAGAAAGCCTGTGACAATATTTTATATGAAGGAATCTTTGCCTCTGTGATTCACTGCAAATCCCATGACCCGTGTTTCTTTTCACATGACAAACCACCAGGGTTCCCCCAGAATAACTCCTTGTTTAGCAGATATTTGTGGTCAAGGTTCAGAGAAGATTTTTGCCCATAAATGGCTTGTGCTCTATCCAGCTGGAGCAAAGGAGGGCTCATGGAATTTCAGAAGACTGCAACTGCCCAGGGAAATCCATGCAAACCAACTGGGCATGTAAGCAAACAGAGCAAGCCATAGTCATGTGCCACTTCCGGTTGAAAAGGAAAGGGAATAAGATTGGAATACACACAACCACGGTGCCTTACCTTTCTTTCTTGAAGCATGGAGTTCTGTAAGCTTGCTAGTCTAATTGGTTTCTTGTATAAAAAGGAGGGCTCTGACATCACCCAGCTCTACCACTTACCAGCGGGCTGTGTTGATACTGGGGAAATAAACAAGTTGTGTCTCAGTTTTGTCATATGTAAAATAAGGATAATAATAGCCCCTCAATAATAATAACAATAATATTAAATTTATTGAGTGTTTACTTCTTACAGAACACTATTTTAAATACATTAAGTATGTTCAACTCCTGTAATCTTCACAGCTCTATGACGTAGACTCTATTATCACTATTGTATTTTATGTTGAAAAAAATTCAAGAAAGGGTAAGAACCTTCCTGAGGTCACATAGCTGGTAAGTGGCAGAGATTAGATAGAGGGTTACTGTCAGGACCGAATGCAATAATGTATGTATGTAAAGCCCTGTCTGGCACATAGTAGGTATGTGCCATGATAAATGCTAGTTGTTATTTCTAGGTCACCTTTTGCCCACGATGTCACCTTAGAAACAATTATAGGAATCTATTGGAGGCCATGTGTAGGGAAAGTACCACAAATAAAAGCACTGAATCTTTTCATTGAAAACCAAGTTAGTGGGATAGGAACATGCTGGGTAAGGCAGTTGTAATAGTTTTCTTGGAAGCCTTTCGGGAGAAACAGCCGGCACAAACCAGTTACAGAGCCATTGTCAATGGAGAACTAAAGTCAAGCTTAGGAGAGAAACAGATGCTGAATTCTCACAATGGCAGGGGAGCTATAAGAGAATGTAAAGTGGGTAACCCTGCAACAGACACATTCCCACTTCTTTCCAAAATAATCTACAGGGATCTAATCCTTTTGTTTTTCTATTTCATAATTAAAGAGTCACTGGCTATCTTTCTGCTCCCCAGACAACCCCTTCTATTAATATGGACTCTTAGAACATTTTTTCCATTCCCCAAGATATACTTAATGCTAATCCACTCTTGATTTCATCTTTAGCCAAGCTGAATTTTACGCATCTTTACTTGTATCGCCTCCAACCGAGTTTAGAACTATTCACTGAGCTATTTTCTCAAAGATTTTTTCTGCAATCAGAAAGATTTATTCCTTAATGAACTTCATGGAAATAATTTTAAGGTTTTTTTCCTTCTTTCTATTTCACAACTCTCCAACACAGCTTTCTGTTCTGATATATTTTAGAAATGGGACCTTTGGGAACTATCCTGTGATTTGTAATACTCTCAGAGAGATGACTCCTTCCTTTCCCAGAGGTCTTGCCCTCTGACCAAGGTTAACCTCCTGTGCACACCCTTGACTCCTTCCTCTCCTTCTTGCCCTTTGAGTCCACTCTTACTCTCCTCTTCCACCATCATCCATCGCTCCCTCTCCTGTGTCCCCACTTCCCACAGTCTCATTGATCTCTTGTCCCTTTAGCACACCAGCCCCCTCTGCTCTCTTCTTACTTCCTTCTCACAGTGGTCAGTTCTCTCCAACAAGTGGTATCACTTGTAGTTTCAGCTGTGCCTCAGTCTTATTTCCCTTTAAAAATACCCTCTCCTTGATGACCTATGACCTCCTACTTGTCAACGTCAACAACATTTCCCTAGTTTTTGTCCTCCTTAAGCACTCAGTACTATTTGGTGCTGTTTACTCACCACACCCTTCCTGAAATTCTCTTCCTTCTTCTGGCTCCTCTTCCTGACAGAGGTGCTTCCTTGGGGTAGCTGTCAATCCCTGATTTCCCCAAATGAGATGCGACTTCCTCCTTCCTGCAATTGCATGTGTCTATGTCGTATCTGTTCTAGATTATTAATTCCTTGAGTGCAGTGACTTTGTTTTTATCTCTTTCTCCACATACATATATACACATACAACCTAGAACTAATACAGTGCCCTGCTCAAAGCTAGTATTTAGCAACAATGAGCACAGATAGAAACATGGCCTCAGAATGTCAGGATGCAGGCCCAAAGTTTGAATGTGGCCCAAAGGTTAACTTAATTTGTCCCACTTAGTTACTTTAAAAGATTTAATAATCAGCTTTTTAAAATTGGGATATTTCACATCAAATATTCATATGTTTTGGTCATTTTTTTGACAAATCTGATTTAATCTGATCTGGGTCCCTATTCCTATATGGCAACACTTAGAGGATCTGAGCATCCACTGTCACCATGGGGAGGACACATGTCCCCAGTTTTCCACTTCACTCATTGACATTTCCTTCGTGGACCCTCTAGGTACTTTTGTTTTATGAACTCTTGATAAATGAACCAAGACAATTGGATCAAGGAGAGATAGACTCTTCAATTTCTCTGTCAGTTTTCCTATCAGCTCTGTCCTCTGGCCATCTATTAAGAATTTGGAGTGAATGGCAAATTGTAAGTCTCTCTGAGCTTCCTGTAACTGGCCAGGATCTGGAGCTAATGCTTCCTCCATGAAGTGTTCCATGGTTGTTCCTGCTAATACAAGACCCTCAAACTCAACACACACACACACACACACACACACACACACACACACACACACACACACACACACACTTCAGTCAGCTTTGGCTATATATGTGGTTTAACTTTGACTGCCTACACCATGATTGCATCTTGAGGTCTATTCCCCTCTGTTCATACGTGTCTGAGCTTCTAGTTGGTGAGAGGTAGAGGAGAAGGAGCCTTGGTGGGGGCAGGGAGAAGAGGAGGAGGAGATTAGAAAGGATGATTTGGTCTCTTCCTCAAGGGCTGGCCCTATGGACTGAGTGTGCCTCATGGTGAATGGCGAGAGCCTGAAGCTGACACCAGTGTCTGGAGGGGCTCTGGGTAGAGCTGCCCAGATGCCCCAGGAGACTCAAGGTGGCCAGAGTTGCAAAGGAGTCCCTACTTACCTTTTTTTTTTTTTGTGGTACGCGGGCCTCTCACTGTTGTGGCCTCTCCCATTGCAGAGCACAGGCTCTGGACGCGCAGGCTCAGCGGCCATGGCTCACGGACCCAGCCGCTCCCCGGCATGTGGGATCTTCCTGGACCTGGGACACGAACCCGTGTCCCCTGCATCGGCAGGCGGACTTTCAACCAGTGCGCCACCAGGCAAGCCCCCCTACTTACCTTTGTAAAGAACTTTGGCACCGCTCTTTACCCAGAAGGCTGGAGAGGTTGGAAGCGGGGGAAATAGTCTCTTGGCCTGGGTAGTGGCCATCTTGTGATGGACTGTGACTGTGGCAAGGCAGGCCAGGCTGAAGGCAATGTGGCTGACAGGGAGCAGAAAAGGAAGGATAGAAGTGTGCACATTAACAAACTAGTTGTGGGCCACTTGTAAAGCACCTTCTGGGGCTCCCAGGAGTAAGTGGGGACACCATTACACAAACGGGGCTTACCCACTTACTGGGCACTGATTTACAGGTATTTGTGTTCACATTTCTATTAATTGGTGTCTTTAACAAAGAGACCTAAATAACAGTCATTTAAATGATAAGTTGACTTCTCTCTCAGGTAAAAGTACAGGGAGATGACAGTCCAAAGCTGGTATGGCAGCTACAGAATCATCACGGTCCTAGCACCTTCTATGTTGCTGCTCTGCCATCCTGAATATGTGGCTTCCACGTCATGATTCTAGATGGCACCTCCTGCTCCTGCCATCATGTCTGCATTCCAAGCAGCAGGAAGGAAAAGGAGGGGGAAAGAATGGGAACATTGCTTCTGTTTCTTTTTTAATTTATTTTTTATGTATTTTTTTTTATTGCGGTATAGTTGATGTACAATATTAGGTAAGTTTCAGGTGTACAACATAGTTACAATTTTTAAAGGTTATATTCCATTTATAGTTATACAATATTGGCTATATTCCCTGTGTTGTACAATATATCCATGCTGTTGCAAATGGCAAACTTTCATTTTTTTTTTAATGGCTGAGTAGTATTCCATTGTGTATACATACCATCTCTTTTTATCCATTTATCTGCTGATGGACACTTAGGTTGCTTCCATATCCTGACAATTATAAACAATGTTGCTATGAACATTGGGGTGCATGTATCTTTTTATTTTAATTTTAAAATATTTTATTGCTAAAAATTCCAAAACAATTACAATAGTAACATCAAAGATCACAGATCACCATAATAAGTATAATAATAATAATGAAAATGTTTAAAATATTGCAAGAATTACCAAAATGTGACACAGAGATGTGAAATGATCAAATGCTGTTGGAAAACTTGTGCTGACAGACTTGCTCAATGCAGGGTTGCTAAAAACCTTCAATTTGTAAAAAAAAAAAGCAACATCTTTGAAGCACAATAAAGCTAAGTGCAATAACACTAGGTGTGCCTGCAGTTGTAGTACTACACTTATGTTACTTTTAGCAGTCCTTGGTCACAGTGAAGCCCTCCAAACGAGGTGCTAAACCTTTCCTGGTTCTCAGTCACTTGTCTCAAGATTCCTATTTACTACTCACTCTTAAAGTCAGCATCCCACAGTTTAACATGTTTAAATGTCCTCTAGTTTCTTCAAGTGCTTTAGTCTTCTTAATTGTAAGTATTATAGGGCAGAGACCATGTCTTGAATTCTCAGAGATTCTGATTCAGCTGAAATAGCATGGGGTGCAACGGTTTGTTATAAGCACCTGAAGTGATTCTAATTCAGGTGGTTTATGCAGACCACATTTTGAGAAACAATAAGATAATGGTTTAGAGTGAGCTCTGGAGCCAGGCTGCTAGTGAGTGGTTGTAGGCGTGGGCAAGTCAACTTGCCTCTCTTACCCTCAGTTTTCTTGTCTGTGAAAAATGAATAATAGCACCTGCCTCACAAAAGTTGCTGTGAGGATTGAATGACATATATTGATTTAAAGCGTGTCTCATTGGATGTGCCTGACCCACCGTAAGTGCTCAATAAACAGTAGCTCTTATTATTCCTGTAATGCTATTTATATTAATCATTGCATGTGCACTTTTTGAGTTAGTGTTTTTATTTTTTTCAGATATACACCCAAGAGTGGAATTGCTGGATCTTATGGTAGTTCTCTTTTTAGTTTTTTTGAAAAACCTCCGTACTGTTTTCCACGGTGGCTGCACCAATTTACATTCCCATCAACAACAGTGTACAAGTGCTGTTGTACACTCCACATCCTCACCAACATTTGTTATTTGTATTCTTTTTTTTTTTTTTTTTTGCGGTACGCGGGCCTCTCACTGCTGCAGCCTCTCCCATTGCGGAGCACAGGCTCCGGACGCGCAAGCCCAGCGGCCATGGCTCACGGGCCTAGCCGCTCTGCGGCATGTGGGATCTTCCCAGACGGGGGCATGAACCCGCATCCCCTGCATCGGCAGGCAGACTCTCAACCACTGCGCCACTGGGGAGGCCCTGTATTCTTTTTGATGATAGTCATTCTGACAGCTGTGAGGTGATATCTCTTTGTGGTTTTAATTTGCATTTCTCTGATGATTAACAATGTTGAGCACTTCTTCATGTGCCTGCTGACTATCTGTATGTCTTCTTTGGCAAAATGTCTATTCAGGTCTTCTGCCCATTTTAAAACTGGTTTGTTTGTTTTTATGATGTTGAGTTGTGTGAACTGTTTATATATGTTGGATATTAACCCTTATCGGTCTTATCATTTGCAAGTAAATATTTTTTCCCATTCAGTAGGTTGTGTTTTTGTTTTGTCTTTTCTGTGTAAAAGCTTTTAAGTTTAATTCAGTATCATTTGTTTATTTTTGCTTTTGTTTCCTTTGCCTTAGTAGACAGATCCAAAAAAAGATTGCTTTGATTTACATCAAAGAGTGTTCTGCTTATATTTCCCTCTAGGAGTTTTATGGTTTTAGTCTAACATTTTGTTCTTTAATCCATTTTGGGTTTATTTTTGTATATGGTGTGAGAAAATGTTCTAATTTCATTCTTTTACATGTTGCTGTTCAGTTTTCTCAGAACCACTTATTGAAGAGACTGTCTTTTCCATTGTATTTTCTTTCCTCCTTTGTTGTAGATTAATTGGCCATAAGTGCCTGGGTTTGTTTCTGGGCTCTCTATTCTATTCCATTGATCTATGTGTCTGTTTTTGTGCCAGTGCCATACTGTTTTGATCACTGTAGCTTTGTAGTATAGTCTGAAGTCAGGGAGCATGATACCTCTACCTCTGTTCTTCTTTCTCAAGATTGCTTTGGCTATTCAATGTCTTTTGTGTTTCCATACAAATTTTAAAACTATTTGTTGAAAAGGGCCACTGGTATTTTGATAGGGACTGCATTGAATCTGTGGATTGCCTTGGGGATTATGGGCATTTTTACAATATTAATTCTTCCAAGCCATGAACATGTTATATCTTTCCATCTGTTTATGTTTTCTTCAGTTTCTCTCATGAGCCTCTTATAGTTTTCTGAGTACACATCTTTTACCTCGTTAGCCAGGTTTATTCCTAAGTATTTTATTCTTTTTCATGCAATGGTAAGTGGGATTGTTTTCTTAATTTCTCTTTCTGACAGTTCGTTGTTAATGTATAGCAATGCAACAGATTTCTGTATGTTAATTTTGTATCCTGCAACTTTACTGAATTCACTGATGAGCTCTAGTAGTTTTTTGACGGTGTCTTTAGGATTTTCTATGTATAGTATCATGTCATTTGTAAACAGTAACAATTTTACTTCTTCCTTTCCAATTTGGATTACTTTTATTTCTATGTCTTCTCTGATTTCTGGGCTAGGACTTCCAAAAATGTTGAGTAATAGTGGTGAGAATGGGGCTTCCCTGGTGGCGCAGTGGTTGAGAGTCTGCCTGCAGATGCAGGGGACACGGGTTTGTGCCCCTGTCCAGGAAGATCCCACATGACGTGGAGTGGCTGGGCCTGTGAGCCATGGCCGCTGAGCCTGCGCATCCAGAGCCTGTGCTCTGCAACGGGAGAGGCCACAACAGTGAGAGGCCCACGTACCACAAGAAAGAAAAAACATAGTGGTTAGAATGGACATCCTTGTCTTGTTCCTGATCTTAGAGGAAATGATTTCAGTTTTTCACATTGAGAATGATGTTTGCTGTGGGTTTGTTGTATATGGCTTTTATTATGTTGAGGTACATCCCCTCTGTGCCCATTTTTTGGGCAAGTTTTTAATCAAAACCTTTTTCTGAATCATTTGAGATGATCATATGGTTTTTATTCTTCAATCTATTCATGTGATTATATCACATTGATTGAGTTTGCAGATATTGAAACATCCTTGCATCCCCGGAGTAAATCCACTTACTACGGTGTATGATCCTTTTCATATATTATTGCAGGGGTTCCCAACCCCTGAGCTGCAGACCACTACCAGTCCGCAGCCTGTTAGGAACTGGGCCACACAGCAGGTGGTAAGCAAGTGTGCGAAGCTTCATCTGGTGCTCCCCATCACTGGCATTACTGCCTGAACCACCCCCCAACCCAGGCCGTGGAAAAATTGTCTTCCATGAAACCGGTCCCTGGGGCCAGAAAGGTTGGGGACCGCTGTATTATTGGATTTGGTTTGCTAGTATTTTGTTGAGAATTTTTGCATCTATGTTCATCAGATATTGGCCCAAAGTTTTCTTTTTTTGTGATATTTTTGTCTGGTTTTGGTAACAGGGTGATGGTGGCCTTGTAGAATGAACATCTGGAAGTGTTCCTTCCTCTGCAATTTTTTGGAATAGTTTGAGAAAGATTGGTGTTAACTCTTCTCTAAATGTTTGGTAGAATTAACCTATGAAGCCATCTGGTACTGGACTTCTGTTGTTGGGAGGTTTTTTAAAATTACTGATTCAATATCAGTACTGGTAATTGGTCTGGTCATATAGTGTATTTCTTCCCGATTGTGTTTTGGGAGACTGTACATTTCTAGGACTTTGTTAATTTCTTTTAGTTTGTCCATTTTATTGGCAAATAGTTGTTTGTAGTAGTCTCTTATGATCCTTTGAATTTCTGTGGTGTTGGTTGTAACCAATTTTTCATTTCTGATTTTATTGATTTAGGTCCTCTCTCTTTTTTTCTTGATGATTCTGGCTAAAGGTTTATCAATTTTGTTTATCTTTTCAAAGAACCAGCCCTTAGTTTCATTAATCTTTTCTATTGCTTTTAGTCTCTATTATTTCTGTTCTGCTCTTTGTGATATCTTTCCTTCTATTAATTTTGGGTTTTGTTTCTTCTTCTTCTAGCTCCTTTAAGTGTAAGGTTACGTTGTTTATTTGATACTTTTCTTAATTCCTGAGGTAAGCCTATATCACTATACACTTCCCTCTTAGAAATGCTTTTGCTGCATCCTATAGATTTTGGATCATTGTGTTTTCATTTGTCTCCTGGTATTTTTTTGTTTTCTCTTTGATTTCTTCAGTGATCCATTGGTTATTTAGTAGCATACTTTTTAGACTCCATGTGTTTGTGTTTTTGCAGGGGTTTCTTTGAAGTTGATAGTTTTGCTCTGCTACTGGGCTGGGCCAGGGCCCAGCTGGTCCCAGGGCAGGATCTGGCCTGCTAGTGGGTGGGCTGAGTCAGCAGGCTGTGGGATGTTGGGTTTCTTGAAGGTAGTATCTGCCCACTGGTGGGTAAACCTGGGCCTGAGGCTAGAAGAGGTTCACTAGTGGGTAGGGCTGGGGACCAGCTGATCCCAGGGCAGGATCTGGCCTGCTGGTTAGTGGGCCAGATCCATAGATTGCAGGGCTGCAGTTTTCTTGTGGCTGGTGTCTGCCCCTTGGTAAGGCTTGTCTCAAGGCTAGAGCAGGTTCCCTGGAGGGTGGAGCCAGGGCCCAGGGGATCTAGGGCTGAGGACTGCCCACTGGTGGGTAGAGCTCAGTACTGGGGTCTCTGGCTGTAGGCCCTGGTAGTGGGGGTGGTCTCATGTCTGATGCCTGTGCACTGGTACATATGGCCAGGTCCTGGCCCCTTTGGTGGTCAGGGTCATGTCCAGCGGAAGCTGTGGGCTCAGAGGGTCTTAAGGCAGCCTTTCTGCTGGTGGCTGGGGTTGTGTCCATGCCCAGTTAGTTGCTTGGTCTGAGGCATCCCAACACTGGCACCTACAGACTGTTGGGCCAGGGCAGGGCTGGGTCCTGGGACTAATGAGCTAGAGGGAGGATTCCAAAATGACATTTGCCAGCACCATTGTCCAGGTGGTAGAGGAGCTCCCCAAAATGACAGCTTCCAGGGTCTATGTCCCCGGGATGAGCTGCAGTTGCCTCCTGCATGTCCAGAAGACTCTCTAAGACCAGCAGATAGGTCTGACCGAGGCTCCTACCAAACTACTGCTTCTGTCCTGTGTCCCAGAGGGTGTGAGGTTTAGTATGTGCCCTTTAAGAGTGACGTCGCTATTTCCCCCAGTTCTGGGACTCCTGAAAGCAAGCCCAACTGGCCTTCAGAGCCAAACGCTATGGGGGCTCATCTTCCTGGCACAGGACTCCCCAGGCTGTAGAGCCTGACGTGCGTCTTGGACCTCTCACTCCTTGGAGAGAATCTCTGCAATTGTAATTATTTTCCCATTTGTGGGTTGCCCACCCAAGGGTATGGGACTTGACTACATAGTGATTTCGCCCTCCTACCCATCTCTTGTGGTTCCTTTAGTTATCTTTAGTTGTAGGAGATATTTTTCTGGTAGGTTATGGTCTTTTTCACCAACGGTTGCTCTGCAAATAGTTGTGATTTTCATGTACCTGTGAGAGGAGGTGAGCTCAGGGTTTTTCTACTTTGCCCTCATCGCTTCTTTTTAAAGGCACAACTAAGAAATTGTGAAGACCACTTCTTACATCCCATTGACCAGAACTTTGTTATAGGGCCATTCCTAGCTACAAGGGAGGCTGGGGAATACAGTGTTTAGCTTGGTTATAATGCACCCACATAAACATTCTCTTTCCTAGGAGAAGGAGAGAATGAATTTTGGATTTCATCTGGAAGTCTGTTTTACAACAGCTGTTTCCAATACACTGAAAGCTCATGGAAGACCGGGTCTTTGGCAACACTTATTCCACTAAGTACTAGCATAATATGTATGCATAGTTGGTTCATAAACAAGAACTGCCACGAAATCTGCTCTTGCCATCCTGGTCACTATGGGCTAGTCATGGAGTTAGTGCATGCACCTGCAATGGAAGCTGATCATCACAGAATCAGTGTCTTCTCTACTACTTTCTAGCTGGGGGTCTTTGAACAAGTCAGCATGGAACCGAGTCTCTTCATCTATTCAGTGGGAATAATAATACCTGCCGTCACAGTGTTTTTACGATTAAAGGTATGCTTAGTGATTGGTACTAGGTCAGTGCTCAATAAGTGTTTTAAGAAACTAGAATCACAAGTAGATTATCCCATAGCTGATAGGGACAGAGTAAAGGGACTAAGTAGGTGATTAAACGGTTAATCCCACTAAGGGATAGTAAGTTAAAAAAAAAAAAAAAAGGTATGGGAGACCCCTGTAAGTTAATGATCACTCAAGAAAGCAGGCTTGCTTAACAACAAAACCAGGCAGGCTTGCTTAGCAATAAAACCATGCAAAAGAAGCATGAGACATGCCCTGAAACATTTAAACAGTGGTGGAATGAGATGTACATTGTGCCCAGTGAGGTCAGTAAGTTAACGATTCCTAGGACATACTCCTCTGTGCACCCTAAAAACAAAAATATAAGGAAAAGGTGACATTATAGTGAAGCCTGAGACAGTTTACCATATTTTAGTATATGTTACTTGCCTTTTTGCTAATCTCGGTTGCACCATGACAATCCCAGGTTGACCAGGTAGGGACAAGAAAACTCCCCCGCCCAATGTGGAGGAGGAACTGATAATAGAAGCTTGTCTACACAAGAATGAGGAAGAAGGTGGTCTTCTCCCCCCCTCACACACACACACTTTCCCTCTGATTATAAAACTGTAGCCCACTAAGTTCTTGGGGTGGCACCCTCTTGCCCACCTGCTTGTAAACCTCGCAAGTGTCCTATTCTAATAAATCACTTCTTTTCTATCACTTTGCCTCTTGCTGAATTCTTTCTGCACTGAGACGTAAAGAACTGGAGCTCCTTGAAGCCCCTGAGCTGCATTTCTGTGGATTCATAGCAACATCAGGGAGGGGCCCCACACAGAACCCCCCAGTTCACACAGCTGCTGGTAAGGAAAACAGAATAGTTCTGGGTAGGTGTGTGCTTGCTTGAGGAAACCCAATTTATAATGATCTTTATAAACAACCAAAGAAAATCCTCAGCAAGTAACATTAGGAGACCAATAGCTTGAATTTCTCCACTGATTTATGATATAGCTTTTCTCAGCGTGACTCTTCTGCCAGGTACCAAGAGAGATACTGGGAACGTCTTCTCTCATGACGGAAGGGTGCTAGTAGAAGGCAAAGAACTTTTCATCTAAAGGTTGAGCACTGCAGAATTCTAATCCTGTGGGAGGTTTGTCTATGAGACCTGCCCTAAAGGGCTTCTCCTGTTTCCAGACGATAAGGATTCTTGGCTCCAGGGCTGAATTTTTCTTGTGAACTCTCAAGGCCGTTGGCTCCTTTTGTGCTCTCTAGAGGGGTGAGAGTGTAGACCTCCCTCTAAATCACACAGTCATTGCAAAAACCATGCAAGCTACCATTCCCAAAGTGCTGCCACATTTTTTTTAAAGTAAATGGTCTTGAGTGTGTCACCTGCAGGAACAAGAGTCATATTGACAAACACAGTGACATGGGGAGAGCATGGATTTAGAATCAGATGGACTTTGGATCAAGCCCCAGCTCCACCACTTGGCTGAACGAATTTGGGCAAGTCCTGTAACTTCACAAAGCCTCAGTTTCCTCTGGAGGTGAATGTATTGCCTCAATCGTATCCTTAAAAGAATCAAATCAACTAAAATCATGTATCAGAAAAACACTTTGTACACTGAAAACCTCTGAAAACATTATCTCTAACGTTGTGAAATTGGTCAAGGGACCAATTTCATGCTTTTAAAGGGACCTCCGGGGTCCTCTTCTACACAACCCCCCCACCCCACCCCCATTAAAAGGCTAGGGTGTTATGCCACTCTGGCCTCTTATGCCTCCCCCATCTGATGAGGAATATTCAAAGAAGAATTACACTCGCTCCCTTATGATGTTGCATCCCCCACAAGGGTCTGGATCATTGTTTCCTTGGCTACCCTCCTCTCCATGAATGGCCCCTTCTCAGACTAGTTAGCAGGCTAGACCTTGGCATCAGAGTCAGAGAAATCCTGTTTTGAACTCTGTTCTCCAACTTTTGAGCTAATTAGTTAGCTGTCTGAGTCCTGATTTTCAAGTGGGGGAAAAATAAGAGCAATGTATCAGCTTTGGGCTGCAAGTAGCAAAACGATCCAACTCAAACTGGCTTAAGCAGTAGGGTTATCTTATATAACAGGACATCCAGAAGAATTCCGGGAAGGAGACAAGATTACTCTGAAATGAAGCCAGCTTATCATTGGTGTGGGAATGCGTTTGGCTTTCCTGAGGCTACACTGGGGAAGAACACAACTGTGATTCAGTTAGAAGAAAGGGAAAAAATGGATGCTGGGTGGGCAACTGAGAGTTTCTCCTGCCAGGATGCTACCAGGGATATGTGAGAGTTAAAGAAAATAAGGTGATGAAAAGGAAAACACTTGTTCCCTTAACTCACTATTCACTGAAGGCCTCTGTACTCCAAGTATAGGGAGGGATTTTTCCTTTACCAAGCAATTCTCCAAATTTCAGTGGACATAAACTTGGTATGCTACAAATTTAACTCAATCCCAACACTATCTACCTGGAGATAGCATCAGATCCTACAGGTTAAGGGCTCAGTCCCAGAAGACTGCCCCACTCCCCACTTCAGATGCCGATCTCAAGTCTAGGTTATCATCTGTGCCTCTGACTGAAGGGCCATAAATAGGAGGTTCTCATGATCCCTCCTTGGGTTTGATAATTTGCTAGAGTGACTCACAGAACTCAGAAAAACAGTTTACTTACTATGGATTATTGGTTTATTGTAAACGGATACAACTCAGGAACAGCCAGGTGGAAGAGATGTATAGGGTAATGTATGAGGCAAGGGGTATGGAGTTTCCTTTTTCTCTCAGCCTCACCACCCTTCCTGCACCTCCATGTGTTCAGCAACTGGGAAGCTCTCTGAACCCCATACTTTAGGGATTTTTATGGAGGCTTCATTACACAGGCATGATTGATGAAATCATTGGCCACTGGTGATTAAACTCAATCTCTAGCCCCTCTCACCTACTGAGAAGTGGAGGGGTGTGAGGCTGAAAACTCCAACCCTCTAATCACTTGGCTGGTTCCCTCAGCAGCCAGCCCCCATCTGTAGGGGCTTTCCAAAAGTCACCTCATTAACATAAACTCAGATGTGGTTAAAGGGGCTTGTTATGAATAACAGATGATGCACCTGTAGCCTTTAGAGCACTTATCACTTAGGGAATTACAAGGGTTTTAGGAGCTCTGTGCCAGGAATAGGGACAAAGACCAAATACCTACTTATTATATCTCAGTATCACAGGTAGTGAGTGCTTAATAAATGCTACCCACTAGTATTGTTCTTTGTTCTTTTCTTCTCCTGTCAAACCTTCTTTAAACTGGATCTTTCGTCCTTACAATCCAGATGTGTGATCAGACAGACACTTAAAAAATGTGGCACTTTCTGGTATCAAGCAGAACTGTGAGGACAAGACTTTTAAGCAGAGGGGACACAAACCCCGTCAAATCACAATTGTACGGAATTCTCCTTAGGACCAACGTTGGTCACAGGTGTATTCAAAGCAGCCCCTCAGGCCTCTTGCTGTGGCTGCTGTGTTGGAGGAGCGGAGGGCCTGGCACAGTCCTCACAGGTTATTCTTTTTTTAACATCTTTATTGGAGTATAATTGTTTTACAGTGGTGTGTTAGTTTTTGCTGTATAACAAAGTGAATCAGCTATACGTATATCCCCATATCCCCTCCCTCTTGCGTCTCCCTCCCACCCTCCCTATCCCACCCCTCTAGGTGGTCACAAAGCACCGAGCTGATCTCCCTGTGCTATGTGGCTGCTTCCCACTAGCTATCTATTTTACATTTGGTCGTGTATATATGTCCATGCCACTCTCTCACTTCGTCCCAGCTTACTTTTTCCTCCAGTCCATTCTCTACGTCTTTGTCATTATCCCCACACAGGTTATTCTGTTGTTGCAGGAGCTTGGCCTGGTAGCCTGCGAGCTCATGGCCTTCTCCACCACCCCCGGGGCCCTCCCTCCTCTTTCTTTGCTAGCTCTTTCTAGCAATGGAACCATGCGCTTGTGATCCTCAATATTATTTTTGGTAGAATTATTCTGAGCAAAACTGCAAGTACAATAGGGACACTGTTTTGAAAATATGATTCTGATATAGTTTTTCACTTGCCTACAGTCCTTGAGTCATAAGTCTGAGCACTAGGCTTACTACTCAGAGAAAGAGGGTGGTTTGCTCCTAAAAATAGTAAAGATACTGTTTTTCGTAGTTCATTCTTGGATATAAGTTTCCACATTAGAACATTCCAAAGCCTAGAATGGGTTATTGTTTTTACAAGGTCATCTTGCTCATGGCTGCTCTCAAGAAGACACATTCTTCATATTTCCCAGTTGGGGGTAAAGGAAAACAGCATGGCGAAATAACTCCCTGGTGAAGGTCCGCTTCTTCCCCCACACTAGATTCCTTCACTCTTTTCTCTGGTCTCATTGCTTTTGTTGTATTATTCTCTCAACCTGTCTTTGCTTTCTCTTTGCCTACTATTATTTATTTCACCCTTCAGGGTGGGTGGAAGTTCTGCCATATATGTCTATGCTAAGGGCAACAATATAGTAATTATACATGTGGTAAGTAGAAAACGAGGTAGGTGCAACCAACCTTATTAATTGGAAACTTCATTCTAATTAAATGGATGTTATCCTAGTAATTTCATAGAAATATAGGCGACAGAGACAGAGGTGTTCAGAAATTTGTTGCTGCCTTTTGAAATGTAGCAAAACATACAAACCAACCAACAGAAATCTCATCAAGATATGTTGCTTTCAATGATTCTCCTGTGGGCAGATCACTCTTGCCTTTGAAGTTTGATCAGTGTGGTGATATCACATCATCATTAGTGTTCTGAACTTGTATAACGCTAGCAAACAGTATTGGTTGTGGAGGCAAGAATCTTCTTTCTTAATCTAACTCTGTGATTGAGAGCAAACCCTCACACCTGCAGAAAAATAAAAAGCAGTGTATTATAGTCAAGGTACCATCCGGAACGCATCTTTCTTGGTCCCAAAAGTCCATGCCACAGATTCATTAGCTTTCCCTTGGGTGCCCACTTAATGCCATCAGTGAACACTTGTAATAACAAGTATTCATATATTACATATATATGTATGTGTGTGTGTGTGTGTGTGTGTGTGTGTAACCAAATTTTTTCAATATTCTCAAAAATATACAAGAGATTACACAAAAATTTAAAAGGACACCAACCATTTCTAAAGCTAACACCAAATATATACTGTGATTAATTCACAGGATTTACTCACCAAATCCAAAGGGGCACCTTAGAATAGCTGGGATTAGGAGATACTGAAGTTATCAGATAACAGACTTTTGACTGAGATTCCATAGTGCTTCCATTCCAGACATTATAATCAGAGTAGCATTTTTGGATTGGGTATCTTCTTTTAGACAGATTTCACCTGTCCTGCCTACAGGATTTTTCCAAATTTTCTCCCATCTGCTGGGACTTTCTGATTTTTTTTTTTTTTTTTTTTTGTGGTACGCGGGCCTCTCACTGTTGTGGCCTCTCCCGTTGCGGAGCGCAGGCTCAGTGGCCATGGCTCACGGGCCCAGCAGCTCTGCGGCATGTGGGATCTTCCCAGACCAGGGCCGAACCCGTGTGCCCTGCATCGGCAGGCGGACTCTCAACCACTGCGCCACCAGGGAAGCCCTATCTGATATTTTTAAAGTGTCTTTTTCTTTTAGCCAAACACTTTACAAGGATATGTCCTTCTCTAGCTTTAGCATTTTTGTTTCTTTTTCTGTATACATTTTATGAGGAGGTATCCTTTTAAAACTTCAATTATGTAGTGCTTTTTATTTCTTCACCTAAGCATTTAATGCAATTAATAATCTACAACTTCTTGTCAAGTAAGTCAGCAACCATTTCATCCCCTGCAACATGGATACTCTTGGAAGTAGTTAAGTCTTAAGATATTGCTCCATGAACGATTCAATGGAACTTAATCCTTTTGTTGAGTATAGATGAGTATGTTTAACAAGAGCATAATGGAAATAATTTCTTCCAGTTTCCTCCAAAGGTCCATATCATGGCTCTCAGTCAAGTGACCTTTCCCTCTTATCTAACCTCTGCTCAAGGAGAGAAGATGGGCCAGTGACAACTGGTGTAAAATTCTTGTTTGCAAGTTTCTTCAACTTCCTGGAATGAAATGCTGACTCATTGTTAGAAATGATCCTGTATTTTAGATCCAGGATTCCTGGGATCCAATAAACAGGCAGGGGTCAGCTGGATTTCAATAACTTCCTATTATGCCTGCCGATAACTGACACCATCTGAGATTGCAGTAGAGATCTGAGATAGAACTAGTAACATATGAGTTATTTGGAAAATAATACTCCAGTTCAAATTGTATTCTTCGGTTACTTTCTCAAAGTACATTATTCTTTCCTATCAGAGCATTTATAATTTTAATGATGTGTTTGAATGCTTATTCATTAATGTTCATCTCCCCAACTCATCAGGAAGCTCCAAGAGGGCAGGAAACTTATCCTTCACTATTATTGTTATTATTTTTGAGGTATTACTTACCTATATAAAAATACACAAATCTTAAGTACACAGGTTGATGAATTTTTGTGTGCATATACACCCACATATCTACCACCTAGGTCATGATATAGACCATTTTCATCACTACAGAAAGTTTGTTAATGTCACTTCAAGTCAGTATTCTGACATATAACTACAGGTTAATTTTGCCTGTTCTTGAACTTCATGTAAATGGAGATATACAGTATATATACTCTTTTATGCCTGGCTTTTTAAAAAACTCAATATAAATGTTTTTGAGATTCATCCATATTTTTCTATGTCTCCAGCTGTTTTTCCCCTATACTAGTATATAATATTCTATTATGTGAATATATCACAATTTATGTACCATTTTCCTGTATATAAACATTTGAGTCATTTCTAGTTTTAGTCACAATGAATAAAGTATCTTATAGGAGTCTTTTGATGACAACACATTCATTTCTTTGGGGTATATACCTAGGGTAGAATTCCTGGGTCACAGGGTAGACATATGTTTAACTTTAGTATACACTGCTAAGCAGTTTTCCAAGATAGTTGAACCATTACAACTTCCCCTAGTAGTGACTGAGAGTTCTCATTGCTCCATATCCTTGTCAACACTTAGTGTTGTCAGTCTTTTGGTTTTAGCCATTCTGGCTGGTGTGTAATGGTACTTCATTGGGGTTTTAATTTGTATTTCCCTGATGAGTAATTATGAAATGAAAATCTCCTTCAGGATGATATTTTCTTTCCCACATCTGTAAGTAGACTATTTGTGGGTTGACCAGAGTTAGTTTGACTAAAATAGATGCAGGTATCATTATATTTCCTGCATTCTGCTGGCCCAGTTTATTAAAGTTCTTTCTTCACTTAAAGTGAAATTTTAAAAGCATAGAATTTCTATTAGAAATTTTACCTTTACTTTTTGAGACATGAAGAGAAATCATCTCAGTAGAAGGAATTTTCCTGAGACCATTATTTCTGAAAGTTTGGTTCCAAGAGAGCTTGTAAGATAGTATACTGGGTTGAATATATTTACCCCCAAATTCATATCCACCTAGAACTTTAGAATGTGACTTTTTGGAAATAGGGTCTTTGAAGATGTAATTAGTAAAGATGAGGTCATACTGGATTAGGGTGGGCCCTAAATCCAATGTGGTTATGCTTATAAGAAGGCCATACAGGGCTTCCCTGGTGGCACAGTGGTTGAGAGTCTAGCCTAGACTCTAGGCTTACATAATTCTCGCAGTTAAGGATTCCTAATCAAAAAAGAAAGGAGTGCTTCTTTCTTACTAGCTCCAGAAAAAGCCGAGTGTAAAGCTCTGATTTATCCCGGCTAACAATAACTGTGGTGGGGTGTGGAGAACACTGGACGGGCCCAGGTCACATGTGGGTAAACCACAAGGATGGAGAATGGGTGGGATATTTCTCTCAAGAGACCTCAGCAAACAAAACACATATCCATCTCCTGCCTAAAGCTGTCATTTGGAGTCGTCTTTGGAATGGATTGCCATGCTGGTAATTGCTCAGTTTTTTTTATAGCTTCCCCTGTTGTCTCTAGAAGTTTCATTCTGTCATTCAGCAGTCAGAAGAAAGCAAACCATCGGCCACAGCTCTTTTCTGGAGCAAACTTCCCTGGGTTAATATGCAAAATCCAGTAGAATACAACTATAGGATCTCCAAAGGAATAAAGGACACTAATGGAAGTTTAAAAGAATAAAAGCACTAAGAATGAACCTCACTGGGTCCTAGCACACAAAAGATTCATTTTAAGATTGGCAGAGCCAGGTAGCACTGCAAGGAATCTTCAAATTTCTGAACCTGGATGAAATCAAGTGGAGTAACCAGTTTGAAAAAGAAAGGCATCTATGCCTGCAGAACCAAATTAGGCCTGATTGAGATGCTTCATCTTCTCGTTGATGATTGAGAATTCGTTCTCTCTATCTCCAAAAGACAAGAATTAATCAAACTAACGTTTTAACTATTCAAAATAAATAGGATTTGGGATACAAGCACATTTATTTTATGTTAAGAAGGGGAAAATTGAGTTAGAAATGATTAGCACCTAGCATTTATTATAAAATACTTATTATATGTCAGGTACTATGCTAAATGCTTTATATGAAAAAGTTAATTCTCCCAACATCCTTATAAGGCAGATATACCATCTCTGAGCTACTTCTAGAATTTTCCATTCAGCAGTTTACAAGGTAGTTTTCAATAATGCATTACAATTTTAAAATCCCACCTCTATGGTCTTCAGTATAGAATGGGGGAGCAAAAGCCACACTGGTCCATGTGGATCACAGAGGATGAAGTCCAATAAAACATGTAAGAAGAGGACTGGCCCAGGGCCCGATCCAGCACCTGAAGGGGGCTCAGTCCACCCTCGGGCACTCTTGTTCACTCCGGGCCCATTGTGTTGCCACTTCTAGCTCCACATCTGGTGGACTGGTCTCATTGAAGTCCTAAGAACAATGAGAGTGAACTGCGGAAGAAAACAAGAAACATAATCTTGTCTGTCTAGTTAATACACTAGTTTGTTTCCTTCTAAATCTTTTCATCTCTCCAGGATCATATAATGCAAACTATTTTGTGATTTGCTTTTTGCATTTAATAATATTCAAGTAAATGTTTTCCTATATCTGCAAATATACTACTATTGCCCATAATTGTATAACACAGTAGTATTCCACTGTGTGGGTACAACTATTTTTACATTTAAAAGTATGGTAGGTGTCTTTATGCTCTGATGTCATATTAAAGCAGACATTAAAATGATTAGCTGGCAAACATAAAAAAGAAAATTTTTTAACGGTGGTTTTCCTAGTGGTATATCAAATAATTGGTTTGGTACTTTTTCCCGAGACCAATACCTTTTTTTTTTTACTGCATTAACTTAATTGGTCTGTAGCTCTGAGGTTCTGTGCATAGATCTTAAATGCTCCTGAAAAGCTAAACAAAAATATTAGATAAACATTGGATGTAGGTTTTCCTGCCAAGAGTCAGAGCTGTCTGCTTTGCTTTCCCTGGCATGCTGATTGGAATGCTAGCCTTGTTTATGTTCTGGGGACCATGCAAAGTCATTAGACGTGGGAGGGAGGGTGCAGGAGGTGAGAGGCACTTATAGCCTGCTGCTCCTCTGGGTGCTTTCTCCTTGAACAGATTTCATCTTGTCACTGAAATGATTCTTTGTCATTTGTGGAGGCTTCCTGGCAGTAATATTTAGGAATAGTGCCTTTCTCGGTTTTCTGTCTTGTTTTATTAGCCAATGTGTAAGACAGTGCTCCCTTGCTTACCGTATTGTTCTTAGGCTGTTGAGGAGAATGGAAGAGAAAACAGGAGTGTTTGCTAGAGCTTTTGAATCAAGAAAGAGCATCTTCCCTTTAAGGAGACTCAGGAAGGCTGTGCTGCGTACGGCCACACCCCTGAAACTGATGTTTCACAACCTGTCACCCTGCAGCGCAGTGACACATCTACACAGGGGTTATATTTTGTACACTTACCTCCCTAGCCTTCCAAGTATGTGCTGTTAACCACTGCACCACCTTTCTGGGGAGCGCCTCTCCAGCAGCTCTTGCAGCTCCTCTGGAGGTCTTTCCCCTAATCTTGACCCTGAGACAGATCCCGTGGTGGTATCTCCCTTCTGCCTGGTACTGACTGGCTGGGAGTAGCCTCTGACACTGGGTTACCTCCATTTCAGATCTGCTAAAGAGCTTTGCATCACTAAGTTCTAAGACTTCTTGTGGTGAAACAGACGAGTTGGCAGTGGGAACACAGCGTATTGTCAGAGAGCAGACTAAGAAAAGGATAAATTCAGAGGCAGAGGTTGTGTGAGGAACTAAGCATGTTCTTAGAGCTGGGTTTCCCCGAGACCCCCCAAGGGCACACAGCCCATCATCTGGGACAGGAGTTAGCTTGTTATCTCTGGCCCCGGCCTCCCTCTGGCTGACAGGTCTCCTCCTCTCTCTGCATTTCTAACCTTGGTTCTGGCTTCTCTTATCCTGGAGGCTCTTGCTCTGGCCTCTAAAATTTCCCCTGAGTTTAATGGTATTTCAGCACCAGGCCCCGACTCTTGTGTTTTGACTTGTCAAATTTGACCTCTTGGGCTTCCCTGGTGGCGCAGTGGTTGAGAGTCCGCCTGCCGATGCAGGGGACACGGGTTCGTGCCCCGGTCTGGAAAGATCCCACGTGCCGCGGAGCGGCTGGGCCCGTAAGCCATGGCCACTGAGCCTGCGCGTCTGGAGCCTGTGCTCCACAACGGGACAGGCCACAACAGTGAGAGGCCCGCGTACCGCAAAAAAAAAAAAAAAAAAGTAAAGGCAGAACTGGGATTAAAATAGAAAACTATCTGTCTCCAGTACTTGTGTTCATCTCACTGTGTCAGACACCCATTCATTGACTTACTCAGAGTCAGGTTTTGGGCCAGGTGATATGGCCAGGAAGTCACCAGGGCATGAAACAGCTGGGACTTGACCCCTGATCTCCCATACCAGCCCAATGTTCTTTCTCCCACACCACTGCAATCTTTGTGACCCAAAACTGGGCAAACCCTATGAGAAAGGCTCAGTGGGGTTGGGGGTTTGGTCTACCCTGGTTCAGAGGCACCCACCAAAATGGGAAACCCTTTCCAAGTCTGACTGAGTGCCCACTGGCCACCTCCCCTCCCCACTGCTGGAAAAGGACACCCACTTTGTACCTCATCCTTTGCTTCTGCTTCCTTCCTGGGCTGCCTGCAGGATGCCAGGGACTTAGTGTAGGCTTTATTTATTCTTGTCTCCTTGAGGTTTTGCCTATGTGTACTTTCCAGTTTCCAAAGTGCTGAAAGATATATTGTTTTTTTTTTTCCTTCCATGCAGCTTATTGCAGAGCCACTCACAGAATAACTCATTTTAGAACGAGATTGCTACAAATGTAGCATGCACTTTAATTTAGGGCTGTCCTTGCTGCGCTGTTACAGCCATCAGTGTTGACCTCTGGGATTTGTCTCAACTAATGAGGGTTGCAGCAAATATGAATTTTGCCTGAATGTCTACATTTTTAGAAGGAGGTTTAGGATTGTTTAAATACAGGTTGAATCCATTTAATTGAGCAAGCATTTTAAGGTCCATTGAAGTGTAGCCATTAATAATGTAATCTCCCAGATTGAAGGCTGAGGGGATAGCAGGGATGAATGAGGCAGTCTGTGTCCCCTGGGAGACTTTTGTTTAATTGATAGGGAGGCTGATGGAGAGCAGGGGTCAGCAAACATTTTCTGGAAAGAGTCAGATAGTAAATATTTTAGGCCCTGTAGGCCATAAGGTCTCTGAAACTATCCAATTCTGCCTCTGCAGCATAAGAACAGCCATAGCCAATAGTAAACAAGTGGGCATGGCTACGTTCCAATAAAACTTTATTTACAGGGCTTCCCTGGTGGCGCAGTGGTTGAGAGTCCACCTGCCGATGCAGGGGACATGGGTTCGTGCCCCGGTCCGGGAAGATCCCACGTGCCACGGAGCGGCTGGGCCCGTGAGCCATGGCCACTGAGCCTGCGCGTCTGGAGCCTGTGCTCTGCAATGGGAGAGGCCACATCAGTGAGCGGCCCTCGTACAGCAAAAAACAAACAAACAAACAAACAAAACAAAAAAAAAAACCTTATTTACAAAAACAAGTAGTGGGACAGATTTGGCCAACCAGCTATAATTTGCTGACTCCTGGTTTAGAGCAAGGTCTCTGCCACAAGACTGCCCGTTTTACAGCCCACTGCCTTCAACTGTGGGACTTTGGTCAATTCACTTAATCCCTCCAAGTCTTAGATTTCTTATCTATAAGTGGGAATGGGGATGAAAGCTGCCCCATGGAATAGTTCTAAAACTGAATGAGATAGGGCTTCCTTAGGGCAGTGGCTGGCTCCTGGTAAGAACTCAATAAATGTTAATTATTACTACTAGGCCAGGAGCCCATTCAGAAGCCTCTCTCTGGTGAGGACATCACTATAGCAGTGATGACAGGGATAGAAGTAGAGAACGGGGACTCTAAACCATAAAGTGCTGTAAACAAATTCTCTTAGAAGTGAAAGTCTTACACAAGGACCTTGTGAAGAGGTGTGCGAAGATCAGAGGGCCTTCTGAGGCTTTTTCTGACACACCCTTCCCCCAGCAAATATGGCTATCTTTGCTCTGCTCTCATCACATCTTGTGCAAACATCTGTTAGGGGGTTGGAGGTTCCTCTGAGGTAACCAGTAGTTAATGTCTGTCCCCACGCCACTGCGAGCCTCTCCTTCTGGGATTTCAGGACATGGAAGAGGGCTGGGCTCAACGTTAGGTGATTAGTAAGTATTGTTTTTGTATACTTTTCAGTGTTTAGGATTCCATATATGTAAAGAAACAGCTCTGCTGTGACAGCCCTGAGCTCTCCATAGCCAGTCAGTCCAGCTTTGAGGGAGGGAGTTTTGGAAGGACCCTCCCATCATGCTGCTAATATCCTCCTCCTTTTCACTGCAGTTCCTAAGCTGGGTCTTCCCCATTCTCTGAACGTCTGTTTTCTTTATTTCTAAAAGTCAAGAACTGATCCTGTAACACTTACAGGATGTTCTTGAATAACCAATTGACCCCTGATTGATAAATGAATAATCTTTTTCTCATAGAAATGAAAAACAAGTTAAAATGCCAAAGACAAACAATCCAAGCATGGCAATTCTGTGGCGGATAGAGGCCATGCCACTGTACGGAGACCCAGATAAACAGAGTGAGTGCAAGCCAGACAGCCAGCTCTCCATTACACACTCGGTAGGCATCCTCCAGCGCCTTCCTGGCACAGCCTGGAAGTGTGGTGCCAACTGGGGACACGGCTGACATCCACCTCAATTCTAACAGATGCAGATCAATAGACCTGGCAGCTGGTTCATCTTTATTTGAGTTGCTTTTGAAAGTCCAGGGTAGGGAAAGCCAACAGGCTCTGCAGGACAATGCGCTATATTGGCCTTGGCCAAAGGCACTTCTGCTGTCTGCCTCTCCGCTATGGTGAGTCATTCTCAACAGGGGGAGGCGGGAGGGGGAAAGGGGCCTCTTTGCAAGGATGTGGAGCTGGCCCGCCACATCCCAGTTCTTTGTGCAAACTGGGCATTGTTACTCACTTCTGTCTGAGATACAGAACCAGGAATGTAGCAGAAGGGAAGAATGGGGGCCTGGGAGAGGAAGAACAACACAGACACGTATCGGTGCCTGGGCAAGCATAGTGCTAGAGGCTGACACACATCCTCACGTGAAATTCCCACAAAAAGTCCGAGTCCTCCATGCCAGAGCACTTCTTTACTCTGGATCCTAGGTATGAAGGCAATTATCCAGCCTGACTCAACCTCCACAAACCTCCAAGAGGTTCTGTCACTGCCCCACGCTCTCCCCAAGACCAGTCAGCACTTGCTATACTTGCTTTTCTCAAACTCAGCATTCTCTCTTTCACCACAGAACCTTTTCAAGTGCTATGCCTTCTATCTGGAACTCTCTTCCCTTCCTGACTCCCCTTCCTCCAGCGTTTTGTCTCAGTAACTCAATATTTATACCTCAGTTCTCCTTCATCAGGAAAGCTTCAACTCACTCTGCAGTGTAGGTCAAGTATCCTAGGTACAAGCTGCATTTCTCCCTTTCAAACCTCTTACCTCAGTTTGTAATCACCTTTATTAGCAATAAGTCAGTAGTTAATGCAGTGAGTGTTTTATCCCCATGGTTAGCACAGTTCCTGGCTCTAGAGTTGAACTACTAGGACTTAAATCTTATCTCCAGCATCTACCAGCTGTATAACAAGGGCAAATCACTACATCTGCCTATGCCTCAGTTTCTGCATCTATAAAATGGGCATGAGAATGGTGTTGACATCATAGAGACGTTGGGATGATTAAGCAAGTGAACCCCTGAGGTGCTGATGCTGCCTCTTCTCCTTGGTGTTGACACCTGGCTGGACTTCTGCATTCACAGGTACAGTCAGGCCCTCAGCCTGAACCACTCCTGACTTCTTGTTTTGACCAACTGTTTTTGCTGTCAGATTGGTTCATTTCTGCCTGGTCAGTCCATGATTTTTCCCTTCGACCCTGACCCTGTTTCTAGCCCCAAAGCTGACATGGACATCACTAGCCCTGGCTCTCATTCAGGTTGTGACCACTGCTCTGGAGGTAGGAGAGACAGTGGTGACAGCAAGGTGGAATTGGATGGACCAAGCTCTGACCTGGAGACACCACCATCTACAGGCTGGGAGCCAGCGAGGGGCCGAGATGACAAGCAGAACCATTTCAAGACTCCAAAAATCTGCCCTTTTGTCACATTTTCCCACACTCCCCTCCCTGACCTGGGCAGCATCCTGTCCTGTTCCCCTCCCTCTTGACCTGAAAACAGCACTGGGGAGAATATTGTTGGTGATGTTTTCCATTATAATCAGTCTTCTACTCTGTTAAGATTACATTTTACATGTTTAGATTTTTTATTTTATCTTAAATTAGTTTTTAATTATAAAAGTAATACAAATGTACACGGTTTAAAAGTTAAAACTCATCAGAAGCATAGAAAAGTTATGAAAAAGCTCACCTTCACTTACCTATACTTGCATATCCCATCCCCTTCTGAAGGGTAGCCACACTCTATGGTGTGTCCTTCTAGAAAAAGTTTGGCAAATATGCAATTCATATAAAAATATGTATTATACATCCCTTTCTGCACTAATGATATATTATACATATTGCCCTGCACAAGGGCATTTCTTTTAATAAAGCTGTAACTTTCTTTTATTTTAAAAGATAAATAGAGATGGAAGGAGAAACAAAGACATTCAAAATGCCACTTGTCAAGCTGTGCTTCTTCAAACATTATTGATGTATGACTCATTCTTCTCAAGGCAATAACATTCTGTTCAGAAAATTCAGAAAAGGTCGTCACCTTAAAACCAAAGGAAAACTTTGGTCTTAAATAGATATTTAACAGTACTTGTTCAGAGTAGGCATTTATCGCCAATAGTGACACAACTATTGATATCATTATTAGTATATTCTAGAAGGGAAGACTGCCTAAGAGGAGCTGATTACTCCTTCCTTTCTGCCACTGTTATCCCTTAAATACACACTGTAGTCACATCTATATTTTAGGTTTATAACTGTGTGTTTGTACATCTTTCCTTTTGAGTCTTATTTATCTTTCAAGCCCCATGGGCTCAACAGTGTCTGGTACATAACATGCAATCAGTCTTTGCACTGTCAATCCCTATGTAAAGGCATAGCCTCAACCCTTAAATATAAACAGGCAACCAAGGATCATCAGACTTGAGGAAAGCTAAGTCATGGGATCCAGGAAATAAGGAACCTAACACAAGAAGGAGATGAAGAGAATAACCGGGATGATGGCAGAAGTAAGTTCCAAGACAATAGCTCTGCAGCAGGCCTAGAAAGAAACCAGAGGAGATGGAGCAAAAGAACAGAGGGTGTCTCCAAGGAAAAAGTGTATTTAATAGGTTACCTGATGTATTTGACCATACGGAGGGAAACTTTACAGCTTCGTAAGTGAATCTGACTGTAAATTGGCGATAAGTACATAAAAAGAACTAAAGGAATAAAAAATAACACAATCCTTTGCTCCAAGAAAAACAAGAAGTTCTACAGGAAAGCAAAATAAATAATGCTTGCATAGTCATAAAAATATAAACACAAAATAGTAATTTAACCGAAACCTGGGATATAAACATACTTGGGATATGAATATACTTGGAAAATGAGGTGGGAGAGAAGTATAATAAAGC
This sequence comes from Phocoena phocoena, assembly GCF_963924675.1. NCBI lineage: Eukaryota > Metazoa > Chordata > Mammalia > Artiodactyla > Phocoenidae > Phocoena > Phocoena phocoena. Next base: position 39,326,413 of record NC_089235.1, on the reverse strand, counting down.
TTATCTTTCAGAGTATGAAGTCAATAGATAATGTCTATAAAACTGAAGAAAAACCAGCAAGAAACTTCTGTTAAAGCATATTACTTAGACAGTATGGACGTCCCTTAAAAAATTAAAAATAGAATTACCACACGATTCAGTAATTCCACTTCTAGGTATATATCCAAAAGAAGTGAAAGCAGGATCTCGAAGAGATATTTGTATACCCATGTTCATTACAGCCTTATTGACAATGGCCAAGAGTGAATTTCCATCAGTGAATAAATGGATAAAGAAAATGTGGTATATACACACAATGGATTACTATGTAGCCTTAAAAAAGAAAGCAATTCTGCCATTTATGTTCAAATGGATGAACCTGGAGGACATTGTGTTAAGTGAAATAAACCAGTTACAAAAAGACAAATGTTGTATGATTCCACTTATATATGATATCTAGTCAAACTCATAGAAACAGAAAGTAGAACTGTGATTGTCAGGGGCTGGTTGCGGCAGGGGGGATGGAGAGTGTTGTTCAATGTGTATAGAGTTGCAAGATGAAAAAGTTCTAGAGATCTGTTGCACAGCACTGTAAATAGCGTTCACACCACCGAAGTGTACACTTAAAAATGGTTAAGAGGTAAATTTTGTATGGTTTTTACCCAATTAAGAAAACTCATCGGGGGAGTTCACTGGTGGCACAGTGGTTAAGAATCTGCCTGCCAATGCAGGTGACACGGGTTCGAGCCCAGGTCCAGGAAGATCACACATGCTGCGAAGTAACTAAGCCCATGCGCCACAACTACTGAGCCTGCGCTCTAGAGCCCACGAGCAACAACTACTGAGCCCTCGTGCCAGAATTACTGAAGCCCTCACACCTAGAGCCCTTGCTCTGAAACAAGAGAAGCCACCACAATGAGAAGCCCACACACCACAATGAAGGGTAGCCCCCAGTCGCCACAACTACAGAGAGCCTGCGTGCAGCAACGAAGACCTAATGCAGCCAAAAAAAAAAAAAAACTCATTGACTGTACAGTTAAATTATATGCATTTTATTGTATGTGAGCTATACCTTAATGAATTTGAAATGAGCAAAAAAGAAGAAAAAACATGTTACTTAGAGAAAACACTAGAAGAAACAGCTCTTTTAAAAAATCTCTTTAAAGAGGTCATCTCTGGTGGTGGGGGGCGGTGGTAGAGCAGGGACTACTAGTTCACACTACGTGTACAATTAAATGTTAAATGTTATATTATGCTCATATACTGCCCAGAAAAGATAAACAATAAATTTTAAAAATCCATTCAAAGACATGAGTAAACACTGAGGTTTCAACGGAAAACTGGGTCAAGGTTATGATTCAAAAAGAAATACAAAGAGCTAATGAAAATAAGAAAAAAGTGTTCAAAGTTATTAGTAACAAAAGAAATCCAATGATACACTCTTTTTCCTATTAAAATAACAAATAGTAATAAAAATCATATAATTCAATGATGGCATAGATGGAATGAGATGAAGGGTTTCACACATTGTGGTGAAACCTTCCAAGAGGGCAATTTGGGAATGTGTATTGAGGTCCTTCAGGTCATACCTTTTGACCCTATGGCTCTAGTTTAGGAATTCATCATAAACAGAAAATTAAAGGATTAAATCAGAGACATGGACAAAAAATTTCCAATGTTGTATTATGAAAAATTTTAAACACAGAAAAGTTGAAAGTACAATGAACACCCATATACTGTTCACCTAGATTCAACTATTGATAACAATTTGCCATAATTAAATAGTATGACCTCAATAGTTAACAGCGGTTATGTCCGGTTATTGGGATTATAGGTAATTTTTACTTTTTATATTACATTTTTTAGTTTTGAGCAAAAACAGGAATCAAAAATTCCCAATTAATATCTTAGCAAAAAGAAATTGCAGGTAAGTGATTTCAACAAATATTCAACAAATATTACATGCCCTTTCCTGTGTGTAATGCCATTTTGCACTCCCACTACTAATACCATTTCTGAAATCAAAATACCCGTCTTCAGAAGCTTTAGTAAAGTCTGTGGTGAGCTTCTCCAGCTTTTTGTCAACATTTTGCCCTTGAGAGAAATTTCTAAGATGCACATCATTTATCTGAAACTAAGAGTGAGTTTCCATCTGGGTCAATCCGAGACTGTGTTTATTACTATTTTTCCAATTTCTAATGACCCTGGAAATCGTCCTGAATTCCAAATGGTCACCTCTCTTAACTGGTCTGAATCGCCTTCCTCCACCCTTGCCTGCCCAGCTCACACATACCCACTGTGGAAGGTCTTGCCCACATCCATAGTACCTGATATTCCAGAGCAATGAGAGAGATGCTCCTCCCACCTCCTGCGTCCCTGAAGCGCTGCGCATGCTCTCTTCCCGCGCGGGGTTATCACTCAGTCTCCTTACCTGCCTCCGACACTGGGCTCTTAGCCCTTGAGGACAGGGCCTGCCTTACCTCAGTGTCCCAGGACCTAGAAGAGAGTGGGGCTCAGCCACCAGGGCTTTGAATGCCTACTATGTTGCTTAGAAGATAATTGTTTCTGCCGGAAACCATTCAAAATGGCTCCAGAGCATCCCCCTTTTGTCTTTTGTATTTCCCCTTAACTTTACTGAGAGAAATGCCTGAAGAAGGTGTGGTTTCCCGTCTGGCTACCAAGCAGGAGCTCAGAAGTTTTGTCCTGCTTCTGATTGAGTGCCTCAGTACAGGCAACTTTTTCTCTTCCAGAGGGAAAACAATTTGGGAATGACATGGATCATCTTCTAGACGGCTACTGTGGGAGGAAGGGTGGCGGGGGAGGAATGGAAAATAAAAGTTCCTTTTGAGCTCACAGTGAGCTGAATCCACTCAGCAGATTTATCGCCTCTCTGGGCTCGTTTCCTCGTCTGTGAAAGGTTAAGTCTGGACGTGATAGCTTCTCAGGCCCCCTAGACAATGTGAGTCAGAGGCAGTGGCCCTTGCCGGGAGTCCAGGATAGGGGTAGAGAGGATACCATCAACACAAGCCCCTAGAGAACTCCAAGCAAAATCAAGAGAAAGGAAATTCAGAGCATGTCCCCACCCTGATCAGGTGACCTCTCCACTTTTGGAGAAAAAAAAAACAACCTCCCAAAATGAATGAGCCTCGCTCAGAGGCCGTGTGTGTGTGTGTGTGTGTGTGCGTGTGGGGTGCATCTCTGGCTGGGGTTCCTCCCGAGCAAGCACAAGCTCATCTCGACCTGTAGACTTAGTGCAAGTTCGTGATCGCAGGGATAGCGCAGTAATACTGGGGCGTTTCCTGCCCAGCCTGATACAAAGTTCTGCACACACCATTGCTTAATGGAGAAGGTTCAGGGACTCTTAGCTACGACCTCCTGCTCGCTGGCCTTTGCCCAGGGCCCGGCTACCCTGCCAGGCTGCTCAGTCACCAGTGAGAAGATTGCTTCAGTTCGGTGGCAGGCTGCTTTAGGATTTGGTTAGGTTTGAATCATTTTCAAAAACAGAAAATGGACATCGGATTCAAACTCCCTCACATCCTGTGTGTCTCAGTTGCCTTCACAGAATCGTCACAAATGAGCAGACGTAAAATCAGGCAGGAAGTTAGGGCACCGTTTAGAAGAGGGCAGATTTATGCAAAAGTCCTCAAAATTTATCTCTTTTGAAAGACGGAGGCTGCCTCAGAGCTTGAGAGGATGTTGTGCTGGAATGAGCACTTCCTGTGACAAAATAATTACCCTGTGGCTCCCCAGCCGGCAGCACTATGGAAACCAGCGACCTGCTGTGCATGGCCTGTGACTAATGTGAACTGAATTTTAAAAGGCATAATTTTGCCAAAAAGAAAAAGCAGGACTATAATAAAATTCATGAACTCTTAAATATGGCGTTTATGACTTTTTTCCTTCCGTGCTTGAAATATTTGTCTTTGCTGAAATCCAGGGCACAGAGACTTAGGATCCCAATTATTCAGAATTACCTCAGACTTTGAGCGATACTGATTTGTGACAAAACAGAGAACTGGGCAAAAGTAGAACTTCTAGCTTCATACTGTAATAAAAAATAAAACAAAAGCGGTAATACAGTGTTCTTCCCGGTGCCTTTTAAGACGTGCTTCCCTGGCTGCTCACAGACACGGACTGCCCACACCACCTGATGAGAGCCTGGGTGAGTGGCCAGCCGGAACTGTGGGGTAGACTTAGGTCCCTTGGTGGTGCCTCTCAACGTCTACCACGTGGATATCCTTCGACCTCCAGGGAAATTTGAAAACTGATGATGTTTTGCTATGGAAAGTTCTGCTCTCGGGACTATGCCCAAGCTTTTGATAATGTTTACATCTATTGCTTAATAATTCCCAACACACATCATAAAAAAACCCCACAATTTAGGGTACTTTAGTTCACCCTACCAAAAATAAATCAATTAATTTAAAACAACAAAGGGAATTTATTTCCCACAGTAAGTTGAGGGGGAGAAACCCACAGGGTTGTTGTTCATTCCCTGGGGCCAGTTAGAAGTTTTTACTCCTCTTTCCCCATGGGGGAGGCCTTTGCACTCATTCCCTTCCTTGCTCCCTGAGAGCTGATAATCTGGTTGTTCAGATTCTAGAGCACTGATTGGGTCACGTTCAAAGGGACAAGGGTGCTAGGAATGAGTGGTTGTCTCCTCCTCTGCATGTGGTTGAAGCAGTAAACTGATTCAGGGCAGATCGGCCCATCTTCCTTTCTCTTCTCAGTGGGAAAGGAGCTGAGGTCTCGGCCTGTTTGGGAGGGAGCCAGGGAAGTTCTCTCCCCTCCCTGTAGGGGGGCTTCTCTCATTTGCTGCCTACTAGAGGATGGTGAAAGCCTGATCAGATGTGGACCTCGGGGGAAACTGAGGGCTGCCCTTCAGGCCTCAGGCTGTACCCCTTTCTCCAATTCTTTTCACTACCATTTTGCACAGAGCAGTGGTTCTCCAACTCTAGCAAGCATCTAAATCACCAGAAGACCTTGTTAAAACACAGACTGCTGGACACCAGCCAGGATGTCTGATTCAGGAAGTCTGAAGTGAGACCTAAGAATCTGCATTTCTAATAAGTTTCCTGGTAATGCTGAAGTCGTTGGTCCGGGGACCACACTGTGAGAATCACCGGCTTAGAGTATCAGATACAAGCCCAGTTTATGATAAAGTAGTATTTTGCTTTCTTTTACAAACTAGGTGTTTCTGGGTCCCTTGCTGAATACCATCAAAGCCTCACTCTGACTCCTAAAAAGAGTAATAAAATTATTAAATTATCCCAGTAATAGACAAGGGGTTTTATGATGTAACGATAAAGATCTCAAAGGTTTTTACCCTAAAGAGGAAGAAGTCAAAGAATCTCAAGTAGAAAGCTGCCCACATGTCCTCCACAGATGGTTAAAAAGGCGTGAGTGGCCACGAGGGAGGGCCTGGCAGACACAAGGAAGGACTTCTAAGTGGCAAGGATGATTAGCAGGCATGGAAATACTGTCCCTGGGGGTCTTTAAAAGCAGCATCAATGACCAATCTCACTCGCATGGCTTGAACCTGGATGAAAACACACGTTTCTAGAAGAGTTGCAATTAATTTGACCCTCATTCTCTTCCAGGAACTGTGCTAAATGCTATATTTTATTTTATTCTTGTAACAACTCTGTAAAGTTGGTGCTAATATTATCACCATTTTACAAATAAGGAGGCAGAGACCACAAAGGCCTCTTGCTCATACACCTGGAAAGTAGCAGAACTCAGGTTCAAACCCCCGTCTCTACGATTCCCTGTCCCGATTTTAGGTCATACACGAAGCTATAATTAGCTATTGGAGGTTTGCATTTTCAGATTAAAGAGGCGTTCCTGTCCCAAGAGGTCGGGAGGAAGAAAGTTCCCTATAACTGAATGAAAGATACATGATAGGCAAGTTTTGATGGGTTGTGGGTGAGCGAGGTGGGGTAGAGGATATTGGAAGCACCCAATAGTGGAAGGCCCAACCAGTGAGGAGTTGGGGAATGATATGAAGAGCCGGGTGCCTGTGGGGGGAATTACACTGAGGAGGGTGGAGAGAAAGGAAACCCAGCTCACAGTCTGCCTCTTTCACAGTTTTGCTTGGGGCAGATATGTGGAGTGTAGCCAATAAAAGAAACCCAGATTCAATAAGGGCTTAACCAGGATGGAAATTTATTTCTCTTCGATGTGACAGTCCAAGCTGGTAGAGCAAGTGTCCTTTGTGAGGATGTCAGGGACCCAGACTCTTTCCATTTCGTTGCTCCGCCATCCTCAATACGTGCATCTGTCTTGTGTTGTGGATGGGCTGCTTCACTTCCACTGCCCTATTCCAGCTACTGGCACCAGATCCAGAAGTTACACGTGCAACTTTCCTCTGTGTATCTTTGGCTAAAACTTAGTCCTGTGGCCACATCTGGCATCAAAAGAGGCTAGGAGGGCTTCCCTGGTGGCGCAGTGGTTGAGAGTCCGCCTGCCGATGCCGGGGACACGGGTTCATGTCCCGGTCCGGGAAGATCCCACATGCCGCAGAGCGGCTGGGCCCGTGAGCCATGGCCACTGAGCCTGCACGTCTGGGGCAACAGTGAGAGTCCCGCGTACCACAAAAAAAAAAAAAAAAAGAGGCTAGGAAATGTAACTTTTGTTTGTTTGTTCATTTTGTTGTTTTTTGTGGGATTTGTGTGCCCAGCTGAAAATAAGGGGTTCTATTATTATGAGAGAAAGGGAAAATGGATAGTGGGAGAGATTCAGCTGTCTGCCTCAGCAGGCCCTTTCAGTGTACCTTAGGGTCCCTTCCCTTTGGTAAAAGCAGAATATCATTACAAAATACATTTCAAAACCTGCTTTTTTCCCCCTTTTTTCCACCATAACAGAGGTCACCACCACTAGCTACCCAGTCACCTGACCAGAAAACCTGGGATTTGCCTTTGCCGCCTTCTTGCCCGTCCTCTGACAGGAAGCAAGTTCCATGAAGGCAGAGAATGTCTGTGCTGTTTGTCACGTTCCAGCGCCCAGCAAGGGGCCAGGAGTGTCACTCTCTGCTCAAACCCTGTCATATCCCCATGTTCTCAGGATGAAGTTAGTGCTCCTTTGGCGGCACTCAGGCCCTTTATCACCTGCCCCTGTCCAATCCTTCACGCCTCCTTTCTACAGCCTGCGGGTCCCTTCCCCGAAGCCATTCTGCGTTTTTCCCGATGCCCCACATGCCGTGTGGCGCGCTGTTACTGTCGCCTGACCCAATCCCATTCCTCAACCAACTATTGAGGACTCAGCTCCGATGTCACTCTCTCCAGGAAGTTTCTTGGATCCTATTCTCATTCCAAACCTCCAGGCCCCTCTCTTCTGTTCCTGTCTCTGCTGAGTGATCCTCTATTATAGCATTCCTCATTTTTCTTATCTTCTGGAGGCCTGAGACCTCCAGGTTTTGTCTCTATCCCCCCAGCACATTACACGATGTCTGATATATCGCTTAATAAGTGTATGTCGAGTCCACTTAAAACTCCAAGAATCAAACCGTACTCAACATTTGTGTATCATGCACCTCACAAACCAGGACCAAGCAGAGTGTGGTCAGGACAAAGCCAAACCCATTCCACAGACATTTATTGAGCACCTGCTTTGTGACTGGGAATGAGAGCCAGGTGTGGAACAATCCTTTCCCACAGAGAGCTCCTAGACCCATGAGGAGGACAAGCCACGCACCCAGCTAAGAGTTCTCACCTAACAGATATGTCGTGACCGCCTCTCCTCTCCGGCGGGGAATTTGCCCTCCTGGGGCCTGGAGGTGGAGCTTGTACCAGCCTAGAGCCTAGAGCGGTCTTCCACCCCAGCTGCCCCAGGCCACGTGGGGAAGTGGGCCAGCGAACCCGCTTCAGAGAACAACTCAGGGCCCTGCGCTTTTCACAGTATTTCAGATTTGCAACCTTTTCTCCTGCCTCAGTGCCACTGAGACATCTCAGGGCTTTTTATTCAGTCCCTTAACAATGGCGATTAAAGGCAAGCGAAGTGAGGCTCCATCCAGCCACTGCAATGAAAGAAAATATCAGGGGCAATTTAGCTTCAAGTCTGAGAACAACACAGGCAATCGGTTTTTTGCCCCTTAGTAATTTTCAGGCACAGAATGAAAAAGTATCTCAGATCTGGCAAGAGATCCAAATCTGTCCCAACACATCTGGTTTCAAAGAAAAAGGTCACGTTATTTTTTTCCTGGTATTTGCAAACCCAAGGATCAGACATTGAGCGGCCTGGCTGACTTTGCTTGGGTGAGGAAGAGCTCAGAAGAGAGCTCTGAGCTCTTGGAAGGGGATGAAGGCCAGACGTTGCTCATTGGTTTGTCACCCAGCAGTCACCCGGAGCCTCCTTCCAGACAGCCCCCGTGTCAGGCGCTTCAGAGACAAAGATCCGTTCTGCTGTGCTTTCACCAGGCAGGGCATGACACGTGTGCAAGGTCATGTGTTATTGTAACAAAAAACTGTAGACAACTTAAGTGTCCATTGCTAACAAGCCACTTAATAAATTATGGTCCTCCCATATTATGGGATGTCAGGCAGCCATTAAAAATGTATTATCTCTAAGATGTTGTTATGAGAAGAAAAGAAGCTTCAGAACAGTGTTAGATTTGATTATTACAAAAAAAGGATCTATCTGTCTACACACACATACACATGGGCATATGCGGTCTTTTTTTTTTTTTTTTTTGGCCGTACCACGTGGGTTCCCTGACCAGGGATCAAACCTGCGCCCACTGCATTGGAAGTGGGGAGTCTTAACCACTGTGCCGTCAGGAAGTCCTGCAAATATACAGTCTTAGATGCTTACTGGCTTACTGTTGATGCTCTGGGAAGGGAAACTGGAGACTTTAGGGTGAGAAGAAGACTTAATCTTCACTATATGTGTTTCAATAATGTCTGAATTTTTAAAAAACAATCTTAAAAAGAATGCTCCTTTTTGAGTTAAAAAAATGCAACATGAGTTGAATACCCTGCCAGGCAGTGGATGTGCATCATCTCATTCACTCTTCACAAAACCCATGAGGAAGGTATTGTTACCTCCAAATAATAGGTGAAGAAAGACAGCAGCAGCTATGGAGAGCCAGCAAGGGCCAGCGCACCAGGCCCAGGGCCTTCAGAGCTGACTGAGCCCCAGTTCCCAGAGTAAGTCTGGGAAGTCAGGCCAGGAAGGTAATGCCCGGTGAAGGGGCCACGATCTGGCCAAGGGGACAGGACTGCTTGGCGCAGATAGCACAGGGACATGAGGGAACGCTTCTTCCTGAGGCCTGAGCCCTGAAGATTGAGGAGGATTAGCCAGGAGAAGAAGTGGGAGTGAGGCGAAGGGTGAGTAGCACATCTGGGGGACAGAGCAGCAAAGGTCAACAAAGAGAGGCTGAGGGGAAATGGTGCCCCACAAAGGCTGCAGGTCCGGGTGTGATGAGTGGTGGCGATGAGGCTGCAGACAAAGGCTGGAGCACGGGAAGGAGGTCGTGGGTGGCCAACGCTGAAGGCAGCCAGGAGCCACTGCAAGGTTTCAACAAAGGAGGAGGGCTTGCTCCTTCCTCGTCACCTTCACAGTTTTATTTATTTATTTTTTTTTTTGCGGTACGCGGGCCTCTCACTGTTGTGGCGTCTCCCGCTGCGGAGCACAGGCTCTGGACGCGCAGGCTCAGCGGCCATGGCTCACGGGCCCAGCCACTTCATGGCATGTGGGATCTTCCCGGACCGGGGCACGAACCCGTGTCCCCTGCATCGGCAGGCGGACTCTCAACCACTGCGCCATCAGGGAAGCCCACCTTCACTCTCTTGTCTGTTCTTTTTAACGCTGATTACTGTCTACATAATCCTGTTCATAGTTTACTTGTTTATTGTCTGTCTCCCTCAACTAATATATAAGCTTTGGAGAGCAAGGACCACATGTGTTCTGTGGGCTCCACCATCTCCATGCCTAGAGCAGTGCAGGGCACGTGTAGGCACTTGGCATTGGATAAACAGATGGAGATTGATTGAAGGCCTGCTGTGCACCCCACACAAGCCACAGTCCTTGTCTTCCAGGAGGGAGACAAGACAGTGCGCTGGGAGCATCCACCTGCCCCTCCAGATCTCCCTGTCTTCTCCATCCCCGCCGCATCCTGGGAGGTGGGCCTGCAGGGGCTGCCTCACCATTTTAAAAGTTCCCTTATGCTCCGGCTTCTGGGAGGGGCCAGGCAATGGACAGCACCACCAGGAGATCAGAGAGAGGGGGCTCCCTTAAGCCTGTCTTTTATTTTCTGTATCCTGAAGCTTTGACGTCTAGGGCCTTGCAGACCCCAAAGGATGCCTTTATATGCAAATTTACCATCCAGAGTTCTTATTCCCAGCTGCCTTCTTTATCAGCTCTCTCACTCTGGGCCACTGTCCCTCTGCCCTGGACCAGGTACCAGACAACTAGAGACAGCCTCTAAACCCCATTGTTTAAACCAGCCAATCCTAAGCTTGCTTATCCTGCCTCCCTTTTTCCTTCCAGTAGAAACCACAATAAAGGCTCCTGTCACGTTTTCTACTGTCTCGCTTTGCCTCCTGACCAATTCTGGTACCTCCCTATGGACCCTTCGCACAGTGGCGTGCTACGCCTCCTGTTTCTAGGGAACTGTAAGTATAAAAACTTCTTCCTTCATGACAGTCATTTCATGTCTGTATGTCTTAAGGTACTAGATAAAACAAATCCTGAGTACCCTGGAAACTGGGCACAGTGAGGTCAGGGTATGTATCCCCTTGATGCCCTGCCCATGGAGGGCTGGCTGCATCCCTCAAGCGAAGGTCAGAGCTCCCGCCCAGGTGGCTCTCTCCGCGTCACTCTGGCCTCCTAGGTTCTGGTAACCGCCCTCCCTTATTGCCCCTTCAGGCAGTGGTGATCAGCTCTTACTACTCTCTGCGTTTTCCCTGTACCTTGTCCACTCCTTAGTAAATAGGCCCTTTACTAAACTCCTCGAATAATCCTCATCTGTGTGTGCCATCTGCTTCCTGGCAAGACCCCAGCTGATACAGAGCACCGTACCATTGTGCCCAGTAGGTTCTTAACAGTTACTGAATGAAGATAGAATGAAATGCATCAGGGAAGAGGGGTACAAGATGCTAGAATAAACAAAGGAGGTAGAAACCCATTGTGTTAGGATCAGGGAAGTTTTCAGGCAGGAGTTGGCACTTGCATTGGGCCCGGAAGGATGAGGAAAATTTCAGCAGGCATTGGAGACTGGGGGATGAGGAAATATTTCCCAGATGGAGAAGCCAGCTCACATGGAATGGTGACAACTGGAAAAAAGCAAGGCTTGTGTGTGGAACAGCAAGAAATCCAGTTTGTTGGAAGGACAGTGTTTGTGAAAGGGAGTGGTAGGTGATGCAGCTTGAGTGATGGGTTGGGAGTGAACCACGGATGGAGGTCAAGGCAGGTGAAGAAATTGGGATTTGTTGCCATTCTGCAAAAGTACGGCGATGGAGACCCACCCAAGCAGGAGTGCATACATGGAGCATAGTTTAGGAGGTGACGGGGAGCACAGAGAGCAGGGGCAGTGGAGAGAATTCTGCAGGTAGGGAGACCAGCAAGGAGGATCCGGCAGGAATCCACTCTAAGTCAAGAGAATGAGGATGGAGAGAACAGGCGTGACAGCAGGGGTGGGAGGAAGGGGGCAAATGTGTCCACGAAGCAGGTCAGGTGAACGATGCCCCACATCAGGGTTCCTGGAGGTGGGTCAAAGGCAGGAGCCTCTCATTGCTGCTCTTTCCTCAGGCCCGGGTTCCATCTTCTTGGGAAGCCCTCACCTGTGTTCCACCAAAGAACAGTGAGAGAGGAGCTCAAGTCCCAAAGTGATAGGAACCAGAGGTTTTGAACCAGTTCTGTTGAGTTCCCAGGATCATTGTCACCCCCATGTAGAGAGGTGGGGAGGGGTCCACTTAATTTCCTCCAAAAGTCGGGGTGAAGAGAGCCATTCTCCTAAGCACCCATTTTTCTTTCTCTTCCTGATCATAACGGTGATAAGACCAGGGGCTCTGTCGTGGAAAGAGCATGGGCTCTGGAATCAGACCTGGGTCCTGGTCCCAGAAGCTGTGTCACACTGGGCAAGTTACTTAACCTCTCTGAGCTTTGGCTTCCTCTTAAGTAATGTGGGAATACTAATACCTACCTGGCAGAGTTGTATAGACAATGCACCATATATGCTTGTATATAAGGTGAGCTTTTTGTCCCCCTGAAAACTTAGCCCTCAGAAGGAAAAAGGAACTACCTTATATTTGTGTCCCTACTAAGTCTTCCTATTATGGGGTGTATCAGAGGCCTCTTAAAGGCCACTTCATAGCCTCTCAGACTCACTTGTTTCCAAGGTAACTCCAGCACCCGGCTCCTGCCTGCGCATTCCCTGAAAAAGTGGTAGCTGGAAGACTTTGCCCGAGGAATTCTTTCCCTTTATATTATTTTGATAAAGTACTGTTTGAGAAGGACAAATTGTTCTGAAACGATGTTCTGTCAGTGCAGTTTGGAATGGTTATAAGGGTCGCTTTACACAATGGATTTTTCAAAGGAGGCAAATTTAATATAGATATAGTCATAAATCTGTATTATCTGAGGATAATACAGATTTAGTCATAAATCTAGGGATATGACCTCACAATAGCAAATACTAGATATCACTGAAAACAGGCCTTTTCGGGATCACTTTAAAAAGCAATACTAACGGGGTTATTTTATAAATATCATAAATACACATTTAGAGAATGAATGAAAAAAACCATCTGTACTAAGTCTTATGAAAATGGATATTTGGAGACTAAGGTAAATTTTCATTAACAGCCTATTGTGTGGATTCAAAAAGCAATGTTATCTCAAAGCAACTGAGTGGGAAGTAAAGTCGCCGTGTTTTGGAAAACTGTCAGATGCCTCAAAAAGTGACTTTAGTTGTGACAAATACAGTGATGGTAAAGGGAATATGAAGAACTTATGTAAGGTGGTTTTATGCATATGAGAGTGGGAATGTTTAAAAGCAGTATTTCTGAATTACTATAATTTTTATAATACATCTTGATAAATTAATAAATATAACAGGTAGACATTTGTCTAGTTCATTTACATTTCTAAAAGTTTATATCCTCACATTGGTCAAAACCTTTTTTTTGATCTTTAATCGTTCAAAAATGGAGGCTCATCATTCTTTTTGTGTTTGCTGTCTATTTAAACATTTGTGGTACACAAAGGGCTTGGCACAAAGGAAGGAGTTAACAGATGCTAGCCCCTTTGCCTTCTTACTTCCTAATTAATGGCTCAATTCTCCTTGCTCTTTGCGGCTCAGATTCCACCAGGAGTTAGTTTGCTTCACTTTGCTTTGTTTTCTCTAACAAGGGAACAAGACTTGGGCTAGAAAAGCACCTGAATCTTTTTACGTGATATATCCTGGCTGTCTTTCTACCATACAGCTGATGAGGGGTGATGGTGGGGTGCTAATTAAATTGGGATAATCTAATTTTTGCTGATGAAAATGATATATCGTTTTGCCCAAGAGATATCATTCTTAGGAGACCTCACTCTGCTTGCCTTGAAGAGGCAGGACACCTGCCCAATTGCAGGTCAGAGCCACACAGAAAAAATGTGCAGGGAAATATTTCTTATTGGGAATATTTTCTCATTACCACAGAGGCAATGGTGCTCAGTGGTGGCTAAAACCAGACGGACATTAATGTGGCTGCTTTGGGTAAAGAGAATCACTGAGGGGCTTCCCTGGTGGTCCAGTGATTAAGACTTCGCCTTCCAAAGCAGAGGGTGCAGGTTCTATCCCTGGTTGGGGAGCTAAGATCCCACATGCCTCACAGCCAAAAACCCAAAACATAAAACAGAAGCAATATTGTAACAAATTCAATAAAGACTTAAAAAAAAAAAAAGGTCCACATCAAAAAAATCTTTAAAAATAAAAAGAATCACTGATTTTTACCCTTCTTAATCAAGGATGCCTCTTAATAGGGCAGTAGGTTGCTTCATTATTATAATTTATTATCGCGTCCACTTGGGGACTTCAACAGCACCTTGGTTCCGTAGCAGCTTGTTACTGTAGACAGGATCCATACATTGATGGAACTGTGTTCTTAGGAGCCACAGGCAGAAAAGTTGCCATTTGGGTATCTTCTTACAGCTGGAAAAGGAAAGCAATTGGTAGATGCAAGCCCTGGGACCAGGCTCTTGAGTGGTCTCTGGGTCTCTGATCACCCAGCAGGTGAGTCTAGAGCAAGGCTCTGAAGCCAGCTCCAAAAAGGGAACAGAAAAATGGCTTCTTATTAGCTGACCAGGTGACCAGGGATAGCAGTGGTTTGGGGTCAGGCAGGCCAGGTGTGAATTTCAGGTCCTCTACTTACTAGCTATGTAAACTTGGGTGTATTAATTAACGTTTTTGCTTTCCATTTCTTTGGTTCAAAATGGGGATAACAATAGCCCCTCTCCCTTTCCCCATAAAGTTGTTGGAAGGATGAAATAAGGTAAATATGGGAAATGCTTTGCATATTGTCTGGCACCAACTACTCCAGAGATGTGAGCTATTATTATTGAGTATATTACATTTTCTTTAAATCGCATTTGGCCACATCCTACTCATGTGTTATTAAGGAATTTCTTCTCTGAAGATACTGTTTTTCCTAAGAACAATGTACATACAGATACCCCCCAAATTTTACAGATAATTTTAGAGAATTCAATAACCCTCTGAGTTCCAGACTGAAAAACATTGTGTGGCATAACACAGGGCTTTACTTCTAAACATCCTAAAACATTCACAGTTTCACAAATAGAAATATTACTTCACGTATGAGATTACCTTATATTCAACCATTTCCTCTGTACTTTAATCTCTCTATTTCCTTTTCAGTGGAAGACGTCAACTTGGTTAATTACCTTTAGAGCTTCAAATATCTTAATCAATAATTGGACTGTTCACGATTTGTGGGTTAAGAAGTGGAAATCTGTACTGCAAAGTAGGCTTCGGTCCTCAAATGCGCGCGCAGGGTAAAGTGTTTCTACCTTTGGGAGAATGTTGGAAATGAGAAATCCTTCCAAGTTGCTTGAATACCTGACATCCTTTCGGGGGAAAATATGGGGAATATTTTCTCAGTCTTCTGAGGTTAGATGCCCTGATTTCCTTAGAAGTCAATAGAATTCTGAGGGACACATTCTGCTGGAATTTGCCAGTTTCTGTTACCCAGTTTTCAAATATTTTATGAAAAACTCTTTCTGAATCATTGGTGATTTCAAATGCCACAGATTCTTCTAGTTGGTTTAATGAATCAAATAGGTCATGAAGAATGACTTTACTAACCAAAATGGCGCCTAAGTAGAGCAGTCCAAGTCTCCATATCAATTATCGAAGCTTTGTTTTATAGTACTGCCAGAGGTGGGGAGAAGTGATGGATAAGAGTCTGAATAATAATGAATAATAATAACAACAGCAGCATTAATAGCAGCTGTTATTTACAGAGCATCTGCTATTATAGCACTGGGCTAGGCATTGTGCTCTTCAGTTCATATGCATTATCCGATTTAATCTTCACAACAATCCCATAAGACAGGGCTCACATATGAGGAAAATGAGGAGCCAAGAAGTGCTTCTTTTTCAACTTCAGTGCTGTCAAATCAAGAATATCCAAACTTTTCCAGAGAAAAAGCAAACCGAAGTCTTATGATTCCCTACATTATGGATGGAATCGAGTGGAAAAGAAGTAGGAAGTTAGGAGAGATGGGGGAAGGAGGACTTGCTGAAAATTAAAGTTACCCACAAATGTGCTGCTGGGGAGGCTTTCATCACAACTCGCCATGGAGGAGGCCTTGAGGTGGTGGTGGCTAACTGAGGACCACTCCAGGTCTGTTGAAGGGGGGATTCTGAGGTGTTAATTAAACATAGCCTTCTCCCTTCTGCCCTCCAGATTCTGAATCCGTTGAGAAGTAAACAGGAGTTATATAGGGAGAAAAGCATCCACTTTCTAGATAGCCAAGCTGATTGGAGAGCATGATTAGACCTCTGGAAAACATAGTGGTTGACCCCATTCCTCCAAATCAAACCTGGGGTACTGGGCACAGGAAAGCAGCATGGAGCATTAGGCCTGGCCTTACACTTGTGAGTCTAGGAGACTGTGAGATGGGAAGAAGGAGGGAACCTCAAGTGTGCCTTTAACCCATTAACCTTGCCCAACAGAGAACATGCACATCCAGGGACCAATGGATGTCAAACTCTAGTCATCTCAGCAACCAGATAATCACTCTCCCCACAGGAGGAGGACTGAGAGGTTAAGAGAGGGACCAGAAGCATTATTCCAGAAGTCTGTCCTCTGGAGAATAGAATGGAGGTTCCCTCTCCTCTACAGAAATGTGAAGACAGGTTACTGAACCTCCTGCCTCAACCCTCATGTCACCCTGACGCCCAGCAGGAACCTCTACCATAAAGCCCTATGTGCTCAATTTTAATTCACTTTTCTCTAATGGATGCCACATATCACAGGAATCCAAGATCTAGACTCAAATAGAAATAGATAAAACAATAACAGGAGCATAAAGAAACAAAGTGCTTCAGGCAGCTTCTCCACCACCAATGAAAGAATAAACTGCTACTCATATGCTGCTCAGGTGTGGACCTATGAAAATTGTATGTAAAAATACATAAAGCATATAGTTCTCAGTCTATCGATGACGTGGACTATGGTGATGATTTGTTAGATACAACACCAGATGCATGATCCATGAAACAAATAGTTGATTATTATGAAGTTAACCTTATGGGAGTTCCCTTGTATGTTATTTGTCATTTTTCCCTTGCTGCTTTTAATATTATTTCTTTGTCTTTAATTTTTGTTAATTTGATTACTATATGTCTTGGCATGTTCCTCCTTGGGTTTATCCTGCCTGGGACTCTCTGCACTTCCTGGACTTGGGTGGCTATTTCCTTTCCCATGTTAAAGAAGTTTTCAACTATAATCTCTTCAAATATTTTCTCAGGTCCTTTCTCTCACTCTTCTCCTACTGGGACCCCTGTAATGCGAATAATGGTACATTTAATGTTGTCCCAGAGGCCTCTTAGGCTGTCTTCATTTCTTTTCATTCTTTTTTCTTTATTCTGTTCCATGTCAGTGATTTTCACCATTCTGTCTTCCAGGTCACTTATCCGTTCTTCTGCCTCAGTTATTCTCCCATTGATTCCTTCTAGTGTGTTTTTCATTCCAGTTATTGTATTGTTCATCTCTGTTTGTTTGTTCTTTAGTTCTTCTAGGTCTTTGTTAAACATTTCTTGCATCTTCTCGATCCTTACCTCCATTCTTGTTCCGAGATCCTGATTCATCTTCACTATCGTGATTCTGAATTTTTTTTCCAGAAGGTTGCCTATCTCCACTTCACTTAGTTGTTTTTCTAGGGTTTTATCTTGTTCCTTCATCTGGGACATCTACCACTGCCGTTTAATTCTTTCTAAATTTCTGTGATTGTGGTTTCCGTTCTGCAGGCTGCAAGATTGTAATTCTTGCTTCTGCTGTCTGTCCTCTTGTGAATGAGGCTATCTAAGAGACTTGTGCAAGCTTCCTGATGGGAGGGACTGGTGGTGGGTAGAGGAAGGTCTTGTCCCTCTGGTGGGAAGGGCCATGCTCAGGAAAACCTGCTTGTCTGCTGATGGGTGGGGCTGTGTTCCCACCTTGTTGGTGGTTTAGCCTGAGGTGACCCAGCACTGGAGCTTACAGACTGTTTGGTGGGGCTAATGGCAGCCTCTGGGAGCGCTCACACCAATGGGTACTTCCCAGAACTGCTGCTGCCAGTGTCCTTGTCCCCACAGTGAGCCCCAGCCACCCCCTGCCTCCACAGTAGACCCTCCAATACCAGTAGGTAGGTCTAGCCCAGTCAGTTATTGGGTCACTGCTTTTTTCCCCTGGGTCCTGGTGCACATGAGATTTTGTGTGTGCTCTCCAAGAGTGGAGTCTCTGTTTCCCCCAGTCCTGTGATCAAACCCCACTGACCTTCAAAGTTAGATTCTCTGGGGACTCTTCCTCCCATTGCTGGACCCCCAGGCTGGGAAGCCTGATGTGGGGTCAGAATTTTCACTCCTGGGGGATACTTCTGTGATATAATTGTTTTCCAGTTTGTGGGTCGCCCACCCGGTGGGTATGGGATTTGAGTTTATCACAATTGTGCCCCTCCTACCGTCTCGCTGTGGCTTCCTCTTTATCTTTGCATATAGGGTATACTGTTTTGGTAGGTTCCAGCATTTTATTGTCAATGGCTGTTCAGCAGTTAGTTGTGATTTTGGTGTTTTCATAAGAAGGGGGCAAGCTCGTGTCCTTCTATTCAGCCATCTTGAGCTAACCTCCCACTAACATTTGACAGAGACTCAAAGGCAGACAGAGGAGTGGGATAGCTTTACAGGTGGAAAAAAGGGGGAGGCTTCAGGTATTCCCTGATTGGAGGCTGTTGGCATGGGGAAGCTCCAGAGGGCTAACTAGAAATGGGGCATCCTAGGTGACTGGTTAGGGGATGTATTTGGCTTTCTCTGGTTGGTCCTAGTTGGAAGCTGTCAGTTATAAATCAAGTCCTGGCAGATTGTTACAGAAGTTATTGTTTAACTTCCTGGATTGTCACTGGAGATAGCAATCTGGCTTCCTCAAGTCTGACTTATACCAGGCTGGCTTCCTGGGTTGCTTATTGCAGATAAAGAGGTTGGTTTCCTGGGCAGATTACTGTAGGTTGTGGGTCAAAGTTCTATTTTTTTTTTTTTTTTTTTGCGGTACGCAGGCCTCTCACTGTTGTGGCCTCTCCTGTTGCGGAGCACAGGCTCCGGACGCACAGGCTCAGCGGCCATGGCTCACGGGCCCAGCCACTCCGCGGCATGTGGGATCCTCCCCGACCGGGGCACGAACCCACGTCCCCTGCATCGGCAGGCGGACTCCCAACCACTGTGCCACCAGGAAGTGTTGCACAACATTGTGAATGTACTAAATGCTACTGAACCGTATACTTCAGAAAGTTTAATTTTATATTATGTGAATTCTGCCTCAATTTTAAAAAGTCGGGGCATATAATTAAACCAAAATAAAACCTATAGTGGACATCCTACATCTTTCTAAGATGATTCATTGCTGGGACTCAGACATGTCCAGGCCTGCCTAGAAATTATGAGCTGGGCTGCCTGAGGGACAGAGGTCCGCCTGAGAAAGGATCTGCTCCTACAGGAAGAGAAAAAGGCAGGCTTGATCCAGTAAGGCATGGGGGAGGGTGATTCAAAGAATTAAGTGTTTCTGGCCCTCACCTTTCCCTGATGTAACTGCATGTCCCCTGTATTCTAGGCCACCTGGGTTGCCCTTTCCTTTAGTATCAGGCCCCAGCTCTGTCTTGACAGCAGGATACACTCCCAAATAGTGCTAATAGCTCCAAGGGCTAGTGCTGCTAACACAGCCTGCCAGGGTGCTCTCATCACTTGTACCAAAATTCTGTTCTGGTTTTTTCTCACACTGCTTCTGACCAATCTACTACCTCTCCATGCCACACTACCTTCTTCCCAGCATATGTTCTTGATGCTTGCTGAAGGCTTTTGTCATGATGGAATTGTTACTGGATGGGGAACCCCTTCCAGGGCCTGAGAGAGGGCTCTTGTCTAACACTCGGAAATGAATTGTCCGAGGAGACACACATACTGACAAAGCAAAAGACTTTATTGGGAAGGGGCACCAGGGCAGAGAGCAGCAGGGTAGGGGAACCCAGTGGAACTGCTCTGCCACACGGCTCACAGTCTCAGGTTTTAAGGTAATGGGGTTAGCTTTCTGGCTTGTCTCTGGCCAATCATCTTGCTTGTGCCCATATTTGGTCTGACTCGGGTCCTTCCTGGTGGTGCCCACGTCTCTCAGCCAAGATGGATTCAAGTGTGAGGATTTCTGGAAGGTTGGCCAGACATACTACGGGCTGGTGTCTCCTCCCTACTTTTGCCCCTCCCGAATTCTTCCAGTTGGCTGTAGCTTGTCAGTTCCGTGTTCCTTATTGGGACTTCCTGTTGTGAGATAACTCACGGCAAGCAGTTATTATCCTGCCTGGCCAGGGTGGGCGGTTTCAGTCAATTATATCATTAAACAAGGAACCTGGCTGGGCACCAGGCATCATTTTCCCTAAAGTCCTGGGTCAAATCTACCCAGGCCAGTCTCGTGGCAGAGGCCTCCTTCCGGCCCTGACCATCATCTTGCAGCTGGAGCCTATTCCCTCAGTACAGAGGTCTATTTCCAATTTTCTCTCTCCTTGAAGTCTAGAAACATTTTCACTCCTCCCCCCTCTCTTTTCTCCTGGACTGGCTCAGAGAAAACCAAATGTCAGAGATCATCAAAGCCAGGATAAGCTACTAGTAAAAGCAGGACATTATTTCAGAGAGGGAAACATTACACAAACTTTAAAAAGAATTCAACCTAATTAGCAATCAGAGAAATACTAAATACAACCTGCATTTTATACCCACCAGATTGACAAAAACGAGAAAGACTAACAATACCAGCTGTTGGCAAGGAAGTGGAGCAATGAGGCTCCATCACCCGCTGACTGTCAGAGTGAAATGCAGTAACGAGGGACAGTATCCAGCAAGAGCACGTACTCAGTGTCGCTGGCCTCACTAGCCCTGCGTCCTTTCACTTCATAAAGGCAGAGCAAATCCTCTTTGCATCAACAGGAACATTCCAGACCAAGGTCTGGCCTCCCCTTCACGTAACCTCTCTGCCAAAGCAAAGTCTCCGTAGGATGGCTCCGCCCCCATCCCTTCGGGCGACTGGCACAAGAGGCAGGCCTGGGGTTCTTCCTGCCTCTGCTCCCCCTCGGGGCTCCCAGTGAGCCAGGCTGGGACCTGGGACCTGGGACCCTTTGCTGCAGTACTTGCACCTGGACAACCGTCTCCTCGAGTAACGGAATACAAAGAAACTATAAGGGACTAAAAATAACGGCACGCGTGTGCAGCTTGGGCAAATTATGAACAATAAGATACAAAAAAGGCCAAAGTCCAGCTGCCACTTCTGAGGTGCTGGGATTAAAAGCAGGGTATTACCCGTGTCCCTTGTGCTGAAGCATGAGTCCCAGTAAAGCCTTGCCTGAATTTCTCTCCTGACCTCTTATCAATTTCTGTTGATTAAAGGGTCCAAGGACCCAGCGTTCCCACCCTGGGTCAGTGTCACAAAGGTGGATGAAAGGATTTCCAGCACCTGCAGTGCCCTCCTTCCCCTGGGCCTTGCCGCTTTAGGGCTGGCATGCTTCGTGCCGGGGTCAGCAGCACCTTTGGCCCTGGGCACAGCAGGGTCACCAGCGAAAATGGAAAGATTTAGCGGGGCTCCAACATCAAAGGGGCGTCAGCACCAGTGTGGGAGGCAGGGGCCACTCGTGCCCTGACACCGTGCCTGTGATGGCTTTCAAGTGGCCCTGGGCTAGGTCTCTGCAGAGAGCAGAGTGGGAGCACAGACATGCAGACGTCTTGGGTAGATGAGGGCACCCTCCTCGGCGCTCCAGGAAGCTGGAGTAAAGGCCCTTCCACAGAGAGAAATAAAGGCTAGGACCAGCTGGTGATGAAGTTGGTGATGGTACATATTGGTTCTCCAATTTGATACCCTGCTGGCCTGGCTGGAAACCAACAACAAAATGCTAGTAAATCAGGTAATCCTCTGGAGCCAATTCTGTAGAATGCTTCTCAAAGGGAGGTCTTCAAACTATTAGCATCAGGACTTCCCTGGTGGTCCAGGGGTTAAGATTCTGCCCTTCCAACGCAGGGGGCACGGGTTCAATCCGTGGCCGGGGACCTAAGATCCTGCCTGGTGCAGACAAAAAAAAAAAAAAACTCTTCACATTAGCATCAGGTGCAAATTTGTTTAGACCTGGATGCTCAGGTCCTACCCTAGGCCTCCTGAATGAGAGCTGAGGAGCCTACACTTTAAGGAATTCCTCAGAGGACTCCCCGCCATCAGGGGATTCAGGAGCCTCTCTGCGAAGACAGCTGAGCCTCTGAGGACACCTGGGCTCCGCCTCCTCCTATTAGCTCAGTCTCTTCACTGATGATCAGGGAGCCCCACACATCCAAGGGACTCAAGGATTGTTCTCCAGTCGCATTCCATCTGCAGAACACAAACTCCTTGTGCCAGAATTCCTTTAAGAGGCTTTGTTTTGTAGAATGTCTGAACAGTGTCCTTCAAGGAGATGTTCATATCCCTAACGGGTTGTCAACATCATTTTTTGCTTTAATTGTGATTTTGTGAAACATGAGATTTGGAACGCGTCTTAACACATTTAGTCTGTTATATCCCGAAAGCCGCTTGGGATTTGTTCCTTTAATGTATGTATCACATAAAGGGAGGAGGGGGCAGGGGGCTGTGTGCAGAGCTTCAGGTGCCTTCACCCCCTGCCCTCGCCTCACAGAGGTGGGCTCCAGGTCAGCTTGCCCTTTAGTGTACCGGGTTGCCTGAATTTTTTCCCATGGGTACACTCTGTATCTTCTTCTTCCCTCATTTTCCCCCTCCAGCTTTTACTCTGGAGTCTGTAAAGGTAATAACGTCAAAGACAGACCAAAAGCAGGATTTTACACATTGACTTGAATCTCTTGTTACTCACAGTTTGGAATTGTTACTTAGTTACCAGAAGAGTCTGGCTTGGACTCCAAGAAAATTAGTTTGACGCTAAAAACTTAAAAATGCCAGATGTGCTCCAATGTTTAGACAGGCTTGGCAGATGAAAAGTTCCAGAATTGGAAAATGGTACAAGCATGAAACCCACTCAAAATTCACAGACCTCTGCATTTACGCATTTTCCCCTCTTTTTTCTCCTCCTGGTCAATTAATTGTGTATGGGTGGGCCGCAAATCCGTGCTCTGACAAACATTCCTTCACCTGCAACAAATGATTTATCATGGCTTTTCCCAGAGGCAGTCTACATTTCTATGAACTTAAAAAAGCAGGGCTTCCCTGGTGGCGCAGTGGTTGGGAGTCCGCCTGCCGATGCAGGGGACGCGGGTTCGTGCCCCGGTCTGGGAGGATCCCGCATGCCGCGGAGCGGCTGGGCCCGTGAGCCGTGGCCGCTGAGCCTGCGCGTCCGGGGCCTGTCCTCCGCGGCGGGAGGGGCCACAGCGGTGGGAGGCCCGCGTAACGCATAAAAAAAAAAAAAAAAAAAGCAGTGGGGCTTCCCTGGTGGCGCAGTGGTTGAGAGTCCGCCTGCCGGTGCAGGGGACAAGGGTTCGTGCCCCGGTCCGGGAAGATCCCACATGCCGCGGAGCGGCTGGGCCTGTGAGCCATGGCCGCTGAGCCTGCGCGTCCGGAGCCTGTGCTCCACAACGGGAGAGGCCACAACAGAGAGAGGCCCGCGTACCGCAAAAAAAAAAAAAAAAAAGAAGCAGTGGTTCCTGCTCTAGAAAAGGAAGAAGGGGGAATCTCGATGGAGCCCCCCTATTATTTTTTATTTATAGAAAATCATAGATGAGAAAGCATTGCAATTTGTAAATATGTATGGTATGTCTCCCCTGCTAAACCTGTGTTATTAACACCACAGATCGAAGTCTGATCCAGTCCACCTGGGGTGGGACCCCTGAGGATTTGCATTTTTAACAAGTTCCCAAGTGGTGCTGATACTGCTCATCTAGGGGCCCCACTTTAAGAACCACTGGTCAGAGCAGTGATTCTCTCAGCCTTTAGGAGCACGGCGGGGGCGGGGGGAGGGTTAAAAACCTGAATGGCTGGACCCACCTCAGAGGAGCAGTTGGTTGTGAAAGTCACGTCAGCACTTTCAATCACTCTAGGGCTGTTTCCTCAATCTTGGCCGCACATCGATCACCTGGGGAGTTATATATTTTTTAAATTAATTAATTAATTAATTTTTGGCTGTGTTGGGTCTTCGTTTCTGTGCAAGGGCTTTCTCTAGTTGTGGCAAGCGGGGGCCACTCTTCATCGCGGCGCGTGGGCCTCTCACTGTCGTGGCCTCTCTTGCTGCGGAGCACGGGCTCCAGACGCGCAGGCTCAGTAGTTGTGGCTCGCGGGCCCAGTTGCTCTGCGGCATGTGGGATCCTCCACAGACTGGGACTCGAACTCGTGTCCCCTGCACTGGCAGGCAGATTCTCAACCACTGCGCCACCAGGGAAGCCCACCTGGGGAGTTTTTAAAACCCTAGCGCCCAGGCTTCCGCTCACCTCAGGCCTATTCCCAGGCATTAGTGGTTTTGAAGTCTCCCCAGGTGAGTCACACACGGAGAGCTGCCGGAGCGCAGGACCCTTATCACTGAACAGATGCCACGGCTCTGGGAGGGGCGCGTACGCTTCAGAGTTAAACCCTAACCGCGTCAGGAGAAGTTTCTTTTTTCTGTCTTTTCTCCCATGAAGTGGGTTTTGAATTAGAGGCTCTAAATCCGCTTATGTTAATGCTGGAGGGGTTCAATGGCATTTTAATGGTCACACGCAAAGAGGATCACTACACTCTTTCAAGGTCAGGGAAGCTTCCACTTTGAAGGAAAAAATGGGCTTGACTTTGCTATTATCTTCTTTTGGGGGTGGGAGCAGAGACTGACCGTATCACCTCATTGGGAAGGCGACGTTTGAGGGGACACTGGGTGAGAGGTGAAGGAGCCTGTTGGTGTGTTTGAACCAGCCCCACCCAATGTGGCTGCAGGCTGTGAGAGAGGAACAGAAGAAATGGAAGTAGGGAGGATGGTCTGGGGAGGCCTGCCCGGTGCTCAGGACAGCTGGGGCATGGGGGGGTCCAGGTGCCTCAGGACAAGTCAGGAGGGGACTAAATGGGGACTCAGGGAGGCTTGGAAAACACCATTTGGCTTAAGCCTGGTGCTGAACGTGACTTTTTTTGGATGAGGGACCCAAAGAACACACTTTCCCTTCAAAGAAGGTGATTTAGACTAAGCCGCTTTATGGAATTCTTAATCACACGTGGGCCCTTAAACCAGAAAGGACCCCAAAGATCACCCAGTGTAGTTCTATCCAAACTATGTTTTGTTGAGCTCTGGGGATTCCCAATGGTTCTCTGAGGGGCCCAGAGATGGGAGGGGAGGTGAGAACCATGGTAGAGCCCAGTAGTGGCCTGAGGGGGGGACCCTACCCCTCACCCACAGGCGTAAGATCTAGTTAGTCCTACACATGCTGTGCAGCATCAAGACAATAAAAGACAACGCAGGGCACCTGCTCGCTCCCGCCAGCCACCCTCCTAAGACAATAAAGGACAACGCAGGGCACCTGCTCGCTCCCGCCAGCCACCCTCCTAAGACAATAAAGGACAACGCAGGGCACCTGCTCGCTCCCGCCAGCCACCCTCCTAAGACAATAAAGGACAACGCAGGGCACCTGCTCGCTCCCGCCAGCCACCCTCCTAAGACAATAAAGGACAACGCAGGGCACCTGCTCGCTCCCGCCAGCCACCCTCCTAAGCACTTTCCACGTGTGAACTCATTCAGTCCTCACCAGCTCTGTGAAGTAGTTCTATCCCCCTCTTAACAGTGAGCAAAGGAGCCCAGCGAGGCCAGAGAAGTTGTCCAAGGTCACAGGCATAAGTGGCTGAGCTGAGACTCACATTGGACAGCCTGGCTGCAGAGCCCAGCCTCCAGCACTGGGCTGTCCCCCTCCAGCTCACTGCCGTGGGCATTCCTGAGTCTGCCTGGCCACACGAGGGAGGCTCAAGGCTTCCCCACCCACAGTTCAGCCAGTGTTCCTCCCAAGCCACTCCAAGGTGGCAAGACCCCTCCTCTTTATCTCCAAGAAGGCACCTCTGTCTTTGCTGCTACAGATGAGTGGAGGGTGTACGTCTGCTTCCACGTGGTGGGGTGGGCACCAGCTCCCTCAGAGCCTGTCCTTCTCCAGGGCAGCCTGCCTCACAGGCCTCCTCCAGGCCAAACCGGCAGAACCACTGTGGACGGGTGCTTCACTGAGGGCTGGGCAGGTCTCAGGGCAGACAGAGGCAGGGCAAAGGTTGCCCTCTCTCTAGCTCATGTGTTGTCCTCTACTTTTCCCGAGAAGGTCTTTCCAACTCCGTCCCTCTGCAAAGAGAGGGCCTCTTGGGGTGTCACCTCCTTCCCTCCCTCACTTTCTCCCCAGAAGAGGAACCCCCGTTCACATCCTCAAGTTCTTACTCTGGCGCTCGCTGCCCCACTTTATTTGCAGAAGTAAATGAGGAGACCGAGGTTCTGGCTGTGGATTCTGGTAACTTGCCCTGAGGCTGCTTTGGGCCCTTTGAGGTTTTTCTCTGAGCTTTTTTGCGGGTGGAGGCTTGAGAGGGCACTGAGCCCACTCGGGTGAACTGGGACCCTTTCAGATCAGCCTTCTGATCTGAAAAGAGCCATCTGGGGGAGGGGAGGAGAGGGGAGGGGAGGGGAGGGGAGGGGAGGATAACTTTGCCAAGCAGAGGACTAGTTACTAGTTTCTGTGGGAAAGCATGCAGCTTTGGATCAAAGGAGGCTATTGATCCCTCAGCAGACCTCACACCTTGTGGAACCTTGTGGAACAGCCTCTGTCCTCTAAGCTTGGCTGTGGGCCTTGCCAGTGGGGTACCACCATGATCATGCTCAGAAGCGTGTGCCTTCCCTGCCCGACCTGAGGCTACGTGCCTTCTACGTGAAGCCACTCACACTGTAAATGGCTCTTCATTCCCGGAGGAATGGTGCTGGATTCTACACTTAAACCTGTAAAACTATATTCCAAGACTCACTTGATTCAGGTGGGAGTTGCACACGCTCTTCACACCAACATAAGTTTGTTGGATCCATGTAACTTTTGGTTTCAAAAAAGGAGCCTGTGCATGGGGAAAAACATATCTGAACCGCGATACTGAGTCTTTGTTCCTCATTTTAAATTTAAGAAAACTCACTCCAAGGAGATGAGACACCTCTGGCATGGTTATCGAGCTCACCTTTTATGAAAGAAGACTAAGCCTCACATTAGGAAACAGTTTATGCAGAGAAAGAAGCGGCTGCGAATCTTTCTAGAATGATGAGAAAGGTGCTGATCACAGACATTCTTTGTCCTTTTTGAGGGCCTCGCTCTGACAGGCTCTCTCCTTTCTTTTGGGATAGCTTAGATAGAAAGTGTGGCATTTCAAGCCTATATATAAAGCCAGACCCTTCAGGTTTCAATCATTCTCCCTGCTAGGCCGTTTTGAGGCCTGTGCCTATATTCCACAAGGCAAAATCTGATTCTCTGGAATGTAGCCACTGTTCCCTTTTAGACTCTGGGGCAGTTTGTTTAAGATAAGGAGATAAGAAATAGACTGGATTTAGAGTTGCAGGCTATACCTGTACGGGCACGATGATGTCATCCCTGGGGAGGGGTGCCAGGGGCGGGGGAAGGGACTCCCTCCACCACGACCTCTGGTCACTGCCATTTAAAAGAGAAATTGCCCTTAACTTGGTTTCTTTCTTCCTCTAGCGATGTCCCTATATGGTTAATCCTTACCCCAGGAGCTGTGGGATTCGAGAGTGAAGTGGAGTGAGAGGCAAAAGAATTGTGCTTAAGAACTCAAACTGTTGCAGGAAAAAAATGGGGCACGAGAGGATGGTCACGTTCCAGGTTTCAGGGGAGTCCCTGGGATGGGCCGTCAAGTGAGGGTCCTTGGCTTCTCCTAGGAAGGAATTCAAGAGCGAGCTGAAGTAGGGTGAAAGTGTTACCGAGTCCAAGCTCGCTCTGCTCACCGCATGACAGGCCAATAAATCGGGAGATGAAGTGGTGAGGCAAGGAATGATGACTTTATTCGGAACGCGGGCAGACCGAGAAGATGGCGGACTAGGGTCCCCCAGAAACCATCTCTGAAGAGATGGATGCCAGTTTCTGGCAGCCAGGGTCTGGATGCCAGTTGGGAGGAGGTGAGGAAGTAAAGGAAAAAAGGCCATTTATCTTGCAAAATAGGAGGGGATGTGTTGATTTCTTCTTTTCGGCAGGCTTTCACAGCGGGGCAGGGTCAGAATGTCTGTGAGCTGAACAAAGGCACTTTAGTTTAACATTCAGGCAGAGGGGCAGGGTTCCCTGAGGCAGGCCATTATGTGTATGATTATAATAACAAAAGCAACTGGAAAAGCAAAGGTTAAAGTCAAAGAAACAGATCCAAGGTGGAGTCTGATTTAGCTCTTCCCACTTCCAAAAGCAAATTTATTCAGGGAGATACACACTCCATAAACAGAGTGGGGGCCATCTCAGAAAGCAAGAGGCTCCAGGGTATGGGGTTGTTAGTTTTTCCGGGATGGGTAATTTCATGGGCTAATGAGTGGGAGGATTATTTTAGCTACATTGGGGAAGGGGTAGGGATTTCCAGTAATTGGGTCACCACCCACTTTTTGGCCTTTTATGGTCACCTCAGAACTGTCCTGGCACCCGTGGGTGTGTCATTTAGTATATGCTGATGTATTACAATGAGCGCATAAAGAGGTTCGAGGCGCACTGGAAGCTTAATCTTTCGCCATCTTGGGCCTAATCCGTTCTAACCAGTTTACGTCATGTCCTTAATGGCTATGTCATTCTTTTAAAGGTTGTGCCCTGCCCCCTTCCCTCCTGTCGCAAAACTGTGAGTCAAAAACCAACTCTAATCCTTACCGACAGGTGATCTTAGGTCTCCATTTTCTGATCCTTAAATGGGGTGAGACCAACACACCTTTGTATCACAATTATAACAAGATAATGCAATATTTCTGGAAAGAGCTGTCTTTCATCCGTTTCACCTTCTTGTTCCATTGTGACCATCTTCCCTGACCCATCTACCAAGCTCAACAAACTACTCCTCCCTCCCCACCTGGCATCCACAACACGCCTCCCACCTTCCTCTTCTTCCTCGGCCCCTCCTTCTCAGCTGCCTTCAACAGCTTCTCCTCCACCCCTCCACCCCTCAGTGCTGGGCCGTTCTTTCTCTCCCCCAAGGTGATTCCGTCTAGTCTCCGAGCTTTAAGGTGGAAGCCAATGACACCTAAATCAGTGTCACCAGCCTTGACCTCTTCCAGGAATTCCACACTTAGGTATCCAACTTCCTCTAGGACATCACCACTTAGATGCATAGACCCTTAATTCGTACTCCCTCACCCCTCCCAGGAAAAGGCCTGCATCCCAGGCTCGCCTTTAAGAGATACCTTTTTTTTGTTGTTTTTTTTTTAAACATCTTTATTGGGGTATAATTGCTTTACAATGGTGTGTTAGTTTCTGCTTTATAACAAAGTGAATCAGCTATACATATACATATGTTCCCATATGTCTTCCCTCTTGTGTCTCCCTCCCTCCCACTCTCCCCATCCCACACTTCTAGGCTGTCACAAAGCACCGAGCTAATATCCCTGTGCCTTGCGGCTGCTTCCCCCCAGCTATCTACCTTACTACGTTTGTTAGTGTGTATATGTCCATGACTCTCTCTCGCCCTGTCAAAACTCACCCTTCCCCCTCCCCATATCCTCAAGTCCGTTCTCCAGTAGGTCTGCGTCTTTATTCCTATCTTACCCCTAGGTTTTTCATGACATTTTTTTCCCTTAAATTCCATATATATGTGTTAGCATACGGTATTTGTCTTTTTCTTTCTGACTTACTTCACTCTGTATGACAGACTCTAGGTCTATCCATCTCATTACAAATAGCTCAATTTCATTTCTTTTTAAGGCTGAGTAATATTCCATTGTGTATATGTGCCACATCTTCTTTATCCATTCATCCGATGATGGGCGCTTAGGTTGTTTCCATGTCCTGGCTATTGTAAATAGAGCTGCAATGAACATTTTGGTACATGATTCTTTTTGAATTTTGGTTTTCTCAGGGTATATGCCAAGTAGTGGGATTGCTGGGTCATATGGTAATTCTATTTGTAGTTTTTTAAGGAACCTCCATACTGTTCTCCACAGTGGCTGAACCAATTCACATTCCCACCAGCAGTGCAAGAGTGTCCCCTTTTCTCCACACCCTCTCCAGCATTTATTGTTTATAGATTTTTTGATGATGGCCATTCTGACTGGTGTGAGATGATATCTCATTGTAGTTTTGATTTGCATTTCTCTAATGATTAATGATGTTGAGCATTCTTTCATGTGTTTGTTGGCATTCTGTATATCTTCTTTGGAGAAATGTCTATTTAGGTCTTCTGCCCATTTTTGGATGGGGTTGTTTGTTTTTTGGTTATTGAGCTGCATGAGCTGCTTGTAAATTTTGGAGATTAATCCTTTGTCAGTTGCTTCATTTGCAAATGTTTTCTCCCATTCTGAGGGTTGTCTTTTGGTCTTGGTTATGGTTTCCTTTGCTGTGCAAAAGCTTTGAAGTTTCATTAGGTCCCATTTGTTTATTTTTGTTTTTATTTCCATTACTCTAGGAGGTGGGTCAGAAAGGATCTTGCTGTGATTTATGTCATAGAGTGTTCTTCCTATGTTTTCTTCTAAGAGTTTGATAGTTTCTGGCCTTACATTTAGGTCTTTAATCCATTTTGAGCTTATTTTTGTGTATGGTGTTAGGGAGTGATCTAATCTCATACTTTTACATGTACCTGTCCAGTTTTCCCAGCACCATTTATTGAAGAGGCTGTCCTTTCTGCACTGTACATTCCTGCCTCCTTTATCAAAGATAAGGTGTCCATATGTGCGTGGGTTTATCTCTGGGCTTTCTATCCTGTTCCACTGATCTATCTTTCTGTTTTTGTGCCAGTACCATACTGTCTTGATTACTGTTGCTTTGTAATATAGTCTAAAGTCAGGGAGCCTTATTCCTCCAGCTCCTTTTTTCGTTCTCAAGATTGCTTTGGCTATTCGGGGTCTTTTGTGTTTCCATACAAATTGCGAAATTTTTTGTTCTAGTTCTGTGAAAAATGCCAGTGGTAGTTTGATAGGGATTGCATTGAATCTGTAGATTGCTTTGGGTAGTAGAGTCATTTTCACAATGTTGATTCTTCCCATCCAAGAACATGGTATATCTCTCCATCTATTTGTATCATCTTTAATTTCTTTCATCAGTGTCTTATAATTTTCTGCATACAGGTCTTTCGTATCCTTAGGTAGGTTTATTCCTAGATATTTTATTCTTTTTGTTGCAATGGTAAATGGGAGTGTTTTCTTGATTTCACTTTCAGATTTTTCATCATTAGTATATAGGAATGCCAGAGATTTCTGTGCATTAATTTTGTATCCTGCTACTTTACCAAATTCATTGATTAGCTCTAGTAGTTTTCTGGTAGCATCTTTAGGATTCTCTATGTATAGTATCATGTCATCTGCAAACAGTGACAGCTTTACTTCTTCTTTTCCGATTTGGATTCCTTTTATTTCCTTTTCTTCTCTGATTGCTGTGGCTAAAACTTCCAAAACTATGTTGAATAAGAGTGGTGAGAGTGGGGAACCTTGTCTTGTTCCTGATCTTAGTGGAAATGCTTTCAGTTTTTCACCATTGAGGATGATGTTTGCTGTGGGCTTGTCATATATGGCTTTTATTATGTTTAGGAAAGTTCCCTCTATGCCTACTTTCTGGAGGGTTTTTATCATAAATGGGTGTTGAATTTTGTCGAAAGCTTTCTCTGCATCTATTGAGATGATCATATGGTTTTTCTCCTTCAATTTGTTAATATGGTTTATCACATTGATAGATTTGCGTATATTGAAGAATCCTTGCATTCCTGGAATAAACCCCACTTGATCATGGTGTATGATCCTTTTAATGTGCTGTTGGATTCTGTTTAAGAGATATCTTTGATTATTTTTTCTTTGCAGCCCTCTTCCCCTCCCCATGGCCCCCTTCCCCACCACCATAGTCTAATCCATAGCCCATTCTGTCAACTGCATCTCAAATCCTACCTCAGTCCACTCCCCTCTTTCCATCTCCACTCCTACCACCCTAATCCAATCCCTTGTATCTTATTTTGGACTTCTATCATCATCTCCCTGTTTTTTTTCTTACCCCCGTAACCATTCTTCCTACCCCGGCAGGATCGTGCCCTCACCTACCTTGGCAACCATGCCTAGTCCATCCTCTCCCTCGTCCATTCCACTGTGGCCATATTGACCCTGTTATGATTTCTCATACTTGCCAAATTCATCCTCACTTTAGATCATTTGCTCTAGAGATTTCCTCCGTCTGGAATGCTCTTTGTTCTGACAGGGCAAACAGCCCCCACCCCTCCAAAAAGAGCACTATTTGAAAGCAAAGGGCACGTACATTTTCAAATAACTTGCCACTTTATATAATCTACACTATGACTACATTTTTTCGTCTGGGATGATTGGGAGCCATCGAGAGAGAAACACACTCAGAAAAACACCTTTCTTGTTAATAAGATAATGTGATCCCAAACGGAGGAATTCTATGAGGTTATATGTCCATGACTCAGAGTGACTCACACTCCACTCTGAGTGTGGTACAAATACCTTCCTGATGCCAGTGGGAGATTTCCGTGGGTAATTTAATCAATTGGACCTGTTGCTGTGTTACTGTCACATCACTTCTTGCTAAGATGTATTCCCCCCCAAAAAAGTCTTAGTGCTGTCTCCTAAACTCTTAAATTGGCAATGAGCAATACCTCTAGAACAGACGTTGTAAGGATAAAACA
Source organism: Phocoena phocoena (assembly GCF_963924675.1). Lineage (NCBI taxonomy): Eukaryota > Metazoa > Chordata > Mammalia > Artiodactyla > Phocoenidae > Phocoena > Phocoena phocoena. Next base: position 39,293,939 of record NC_089235.1, on the reverse strand, counting down.
TGAGGGTCACAAAGGTTGAATCCAATTCTCTTCTCTAAAATGAGACACAGAGGAAATGACACAAAGGAACATTTTCCTGGATATGACAGGCTCGGTCGTTCTGCTAAAAGCGCCTCAATGCACACTCCATCCTCCCAGAAGGTGAAGCCAGGTGGGCTACAAATGCTTGGTCACCATTAGACATCTTTGCTTGTTGTCAGTTGGCTTTTGAAGCTCCCATTCCTTGGGTCTGGTTGCACTGCTGGCACCTGGGAGCACACCCATCATGGTGGGCATTTTCAGATATCTGCATGTCTGCCCTGGAAAATAAGAGACGGTGGCAAAGTTCATTCCTCCACTCCCCACAGGCTGTGTGACCAGCACATTTCCTAGCCCAGGGGCAGGGCAGAGACGGACAAAGAATACAGAACACTTTGATCTGATCAGCCAAGACATTCTGAAAACCCTCATTCCCCCAATATTTGAGCCATGCCTTATTTGCCACCTTAAATTACTTTTGACCTACTTTGCTGAACAGGGTGTCAGAGGCAAAGTCCATGCTCCAAGGCAGTACGTTCTGAGAATAAGCTCATGAACTAAAACGGTCACAGAAATGATTTTAACGTGAGCAAAACACTAGGCTCATGCCATAGTTGGCAAAAGTATGGATTTGGAATTTGCAATGTTGACCCACCACTTATTTCTCCAGCCAAAAAACGGGTTTGTTCTGGATCAGCAGAGAATTGAAAAATAACAAAAAGAGAAAAGAAAAGCAACTTGGAGCTTGCAACTATGGTGAGCCGCGTGCAAGTCCTTCCAATGCAAGGGTAGGAGAGCACTTTTATAGAGGGGAAAAGGAAATTGGGAGGGCTAGAGTAAACCAAGTGTCCATGGCTTTTCATTGGCTGAGTCGTTGCCAGGAAAGAGGAGGCTTGCTTCTTCCTGTCTGGCTCTGCTGTGGTCGCAGGACAGGACAGCTCTCTCTTCTGGTCTCCCAACTCTATAAACTAAGGTTTCTGTTTATTAATTTTTCACAGCAACTACTATGTGAAACCCTCAGATGTGTATTTTTACCTTTTACTCTTTTTTTTTTTTTTTTTTTTTTTTGCAGTACGCAGGCCTCTCACTGTTGTGGCCTCTCCCGTTGCGGAGCACAGGCTCCCGACGCACAGGCTCAGCAGCCATGGCTCACGGGCCCAGCCGCTCCGCGGTATGTGGGATCTTCCCGGACAAACCCGTGTCCCCTGCACCGGCAGGCGGACTCACAACCACTGCGCCACCAGGGAAGCCCCCACCTTTTACTCTTTTTGAAGAACAGAAGCAATATGGAAAAAACAGACAAGAGTAAATAGTGACTAATTCTCGTAAGATTTTTAATCTCAGCACCACAGAATGAATAATTACCTGTTACCCAATAACAAGCTCGAGTAGGGCAAAGGGGCACAGACAGGAGTCTGTTCAAGTCCACAACTCATTTGCAGCTGACTATAGGTTTGGCATAGACTAAACACATTCTATTCCTTCTCTTATCTAAACTCTAATGTTCAAACTAGCCCACTCAGGTGTTATTACCCCATTCAATGGATGCGAAAACAGGCACAGAAAGTGAGGTAACTTTCTCTAGATCTCAAAACTAGCCTATGGCAGGGGTCTGCCTGACCCCCAGTTCTCTGATCTCTGCACTACCACCCCTGCTTCCTTCTCCAAGTTGACTTCCCTGGCTTTCTCCTCTGGACATCCAAACATGCTGAAGAGTCTCCAGGATTAGAAAAATCAAAGAGGGCTTCCCTGTTGGCGCAGTGGTTGAGAGTCCGCCTGCCGATGCAGGGGACACGGGTTCGTGCTCCGGTCCGGGAGGATCCCACATGCCGCAGAGCGGCTTGACCCATGAGCCATGGCCACTGAGCCTGTGTGTCTGGAGCCTGTGCTCCGCAACGGGAGAGACCACAACAGTGAGAGGCCAGCGTACCGCAAAAAAAAAAAAAAGAAAAAAAAAGAAAAGAAAAATCAAAGAAAAGGGCACAACCATCGTCAGAGAGTTCATTCTCTTCTGGTTACGGTCCTATCATTCTCCTTTCTTTTAATTAATTAAATTATTAATTCGTTATGAGATAGATTTTAATACGTAGAAACATTTTGTTCTGACTTCCTGCTTTGGATCATTTTTGCTGTGTTGTCAATAGGAAATGATTCTCAAATTAATTCAAGCAACAGGATCATCGGAAGGAACTTAAAAAAAATACACATCCAGGGCCCCATTTCAGACCTGAATTAGAATTCCGCTGGCCACAACACAGCGGTGGTGTTTTGGTGGTGGAGGAGGGGTGGGGGTTGTGTGTGTGTGTGTGTTTGTGTGTTTGTGCCTGTTTGTTGATAACACAAGATCTACCTTCTTAGCAAATTTCAAGTATACAATACCAGTAGCTTACCACAGTCACGTCGTTGTACATTAGATCTCCAGAATTTATTCATCTGATAACTGAAACTTGGTTCCCCTTGACCATCTCCCCATTTCTCCCTCCCCCAGGCCCTGCTCTTCTATTCCCATGAGTTTGACATTTTTAGATTCCACATATAAGTGAGATCACGCAGCATTTGTATTTCTGCATCTGGCTTATTTTAATTAGCATAATGTTCTCTCAGTTCATCTATGCTGTTACAAATGATAGAATTTTCCTTCTTCATTTTAGTTTTTTGGCCATGCCTCGCGGCTTATAGGATCTTAGTTTCCCAGCCAGGGATCGAACCCGTGTCCCCTGCTGTGGAAGTGCGGAGTCCTAGCCAATGAACAGCCAGGGAATTCCCAGAATTTCCCTTCTTTTTTTAAGGCTGAATAATATTCCATCGTATATATATGCACCATACTTTCTTTACCTGTTCACTGTTTGATGGACGTTTATGTTGTTTTTGTATCTTGGCTATTGTAAACAATGCTGCAATGAACATAAGAGAACAGATGTCTCTTCGAGATCCCGGTTTCACTTCCTTTGAATATTTACCCAGAATTGGGATGGTTGCATCATAAGGCAGTTCTGTTTTTAGTTTTTTGAGGAACCTCTGTATTGTTTTCCATAATTCTCCCTTAAATCCAAGCATCTTCAAGATACAGAACAGTGTGTAAAATATACCACAACTGTGTTTAAAGGGGGGATTCTTTTTTAACCTGTTTGTGCACAAGATATATATGGAAAGATACCCAAGAAACTGGTAATGTTGGTTCCCACGGGGAGAAGTGGATGGTCAGCTGCTGTCTCTCATGGAGCAGAGCCGCCCAGCTGAGCCCAGTCAAGGTCAACCAACCCTCAGCAGATTCACAGATGTATGAACAATAATAATTATTGTTTAGAAGTAATAGAAATAAGTAAATCTTGAGAGTGCTGTGTATCTCACCATTTTACTGCAATAATTCCCTGCTTATATATTTATTCAAGTAAGCTACAGTGGTAAGAGTCAGCCTCTGGAGCCAGACTGCTTGGGTTTGAATCCCAGCTCTGGTGCTGTCCAGCTGAGTACCGTGCTCTGGTCACCTAACGGCTCTGTGCCTGAGCCTTCTCATCTGTAAAGTGGGAATTACAGGGCTTCCCTGGTGGCGCAGTGGTTGAGAGTCCGCCTGCCGATGCTGGGGACACGGGTTCGCGTCCCGGTCCGGGAAGATCCCACATGCCGCGGAGCGGCTGGGCCCGTGAGCCATGGCCGCTGAGCCTGCGCGTCCGGAGCCTGTGCTCCGCACCGGGAGAGGCCACAACGGTGAGAGGCCCGGGTACCGCAAAAAAAAAAAAAGTGGGAATTACAATAGAGCCAACCTCAAAGGGCTCAGTGTTTTATAATATACATTTAAAACTGTGTAACTATTAACATAAAATGTGTTTATACATATACAGCCAAAAATCATGTGGTAAAATGCCAGTTGGTATTGTGCTGTATTTGGGGTACATCACTATTACATAAAATTAAGAAAAGGAAGGAAATGTGCTCAGTACAAGTCTGTCCCGAGCCCTTAGGAGGAGGGCAGTGTTACGTTCATGCGACCGATCAGTGGCTCCAGAAGGACTAGCCTCACCCAAGGCTGGCAACAGCAGAGATGTTCATGTTATCTCCATGAGCCCACAGGTCTTCCCATCTGTGTAGCACCTGCCCATTCCAGGAACTGTAAGATATTACAAAATCATTCAAAATGTCTCCGCCAGAAGAAATTCGTCTTGGGATAAGATGGATTGTGAGGAATCAGTTTCTTTTCTTAACTATTAATTCTGCTTTTACTCCAAACTCCATCAAATCTAAAAAGCCTTCGGTCAACCTCTTAAGGCTTTGCTAATATCATAGTGATGAGAGAGAGTTATCAGGCTTCCAAAAATCTAAGCATGAAGTACTAAAAGGGAAACCTGGACTCTCAGTCACAGGGGAAGAATATTTTGTGGCTTCTAAATTTAAGCATTTTAAAGGTACTGAAGGTATCAAATGTTATACCTCTACGAGCCAAACAGAATTTAACAATTTTTTCACCTTCATAAACGTGTGTGTAAGGTAAGAAATATATCTTTAAGAACTATTGATAATATTTTTTGAGAAATTTTTAGATATATTTGAAAAATGTCCAAAGCAAAGAAAAGCAGAGACATTTGGATAAAAAGAATGATAAGAGCATCCTTGAGAACTGAAAAAGGTGACAGTATGCCTCACACCACTCTCTTCTAGTTTCCCACAGCTCTGGTGAGTTCTATAGTGGAATATTAGGTCTGAGCTAAACCAGAGGCTGAAGGCCAAGGTCTGTACTTCCTAGTTCTGTCTCTGCTGTTTACCTCCTGCAAAACTCTGTGCATTATCTCATAGGAAAATAGAAATAAAGGCTTAAATGAGCTAGTTACAAAGCAGGTTTAAATAACAAAAATAATTATGATGCAGAGATAATACTCATATATATCTACACACATGAAGAGTTGTAAACATGCAATCTTTGTGCTAAAAGAGACTTCAGTCCAGTCTCTTGTTTAACAGAGGAGGAAACCAAAGCACAGAAAGATCAAGTGACTTGCCCAAGGTCACACAGTAAATTAGTGCTGTTGGAGATTAGAACATAGGTCTCCTGATGCCATTCCAGGATGCTTTGCCCTCTAGTACCTGGACTGCAACGTACGTGGCACAGCTAGGTCAATGTCAAGTCTGAAAATGGAAAATAAATAGATATGGTTGAAGAATAATTATTTGTATAAATTCTTCTTATGAAAAGTAGGGACAGATCATTTTTTTTCTCTCCTTGATAAGGGTAGAAGGGCAAGGAAATTAGTATAGATTTTAAAGGTTAAATGATAGTAAAAATAATAATAGATATTAAATCGTATGTAATTTAGTAATAATAATAGTAGTTAATAAAACACACTAAATATCATGGTGCCAGGCCCTGTGCTTATTACTTCGCTTTTTCCTCGTGACATCCCTATGAGATTGAAACTACTCTTATCTCTATTTCAGCAAAGAGAAAACAGTTTTATGAAAATTTTCCAGTGAAATGGTGGGTGGTTGGATGAGCTCAATTTTATAGCCTCACTTTAACGGACACTTACAGGTGGGAGGCCATTCCAAGAACAGAAGCCAGGGATTTAAAACCTGTCATGGCAGAGGGAGCTGAAGGACCCCTTTTTGAATGTTCCTGCTAAGTTAAATGCATTTATACACTCATTTAATCCTCTCAGCAACCGTAAGACCTCGTTACTAAGGTTTTATTGGCTCCTTTTTATAGATGTAGAAACTAAGCAAAGAGAGATCAAGTACCTTGATGGAGGTGGAGACAGGATTCGAACTTATTTCTGTTTACTTTTGATTTCATGCTCCTGCTTGCTCCTAAGCGTCAGTTCTTTCATCCGTGAAGCAGAGTTTATAACACCCATCATAAGATTTGAGAGAGGATTATACCGCACGGTGCCAAGTAAGTGGAGGAGCGATAGCTATTAGCTGCTATGGGAACACTATTTTTGTGGAGATGAGGTGGGAAAGGAAGCTTTGCTGGAACCGTAGAACTTAGAGTTTTCCTAGGAATGTTGGCTAATTGTTTTTTTCTCAATTCTTAATGCTAAAATTCTCCATACCTCCTTGCAGTTTTCCTTCTGCATACATTACCGAAATACGTATGAAACTCCAAGATGCAAATTCAGCTTTCTTATGAAAACCGTTACCAGTTAAAACACTTTATCAGACTGATGAAGAGGAGAGTTAAAATCAAAACAGCAGGCTGCTGCCAAAGGGTTGCTCCTGTCGACCTTGGGGCTCTGAAAGAAAATAATTAAAGCAGGGCTTGTGCAAGGTTCCCACAGAGACTTATGAACAGAAACTTAAATACCTCAGCGATCCTGCCTCTGTTTAATCACTCCATTGTCAGTGACCTCCACGGTGGAAAATCTGAGAGGGGAGTGTTCTGAGTTCTCAAAGTAGCAGAGACACCAAGGCAAGAAAGTGAGAAGCCTCACTCTTGCAGAGGCACTTGGACACCTCTACACACCTCAGAAGTAACAGCTCTTGAATTGAATTAAAAGGTCAAGCTGTGAGGGACCGAGACCTGACCGGTCACAAATATTTTAATACATTGTCTGTCCCTATTAGCGTTTCTTGTCTCAATCTCGACCACAGATTCTTCCCCCACTAACATATATACTCAGACACGTGCTTAACTTTCCAAAACAGAACAGTTTGCCAAAAGAGAACTCCAGGACATTTCTTGTTTAAAACAGTTTTCATTTCTTAGAATTGCTACTAATCAAAGCCAATGGTGACTTGATGTCTTAAAACTGCCACAGTGAGATGTTTCTGAATTAAGTCTACAGGGCATTCACAGCGTGGAAAATGGAAAGCCTTCAACTCCAACCCAGATTGTCACAGTACAGGTAGTTTGTTTTCATTCAGAGAACTGACCTTAAGCTTCGTAATATCAAATCCTTTCTATTTTTCCCCCCGTTTTTCTATTTTTCAAAATTTGTTCCAGATAGTGCTTACATGATAACCAGTATAAATAACCAGTCACCCAGCTGAAGGACTTCCCACAAGGGAATGTGGAAATAAGGGTACAGGGACACTGCTTGCTTGCTTTTCTGAAATGATTTCATAGATGTACCTAAATCCAGCTTTTGTGCTCAGACAAGACACACACACGGCGCTCACCCACAGCCAAATTCACCGACCCATCCAAGTAAGTTCACAGTAAGGCTGAGATCCTTACTGTGAAGAAAAGGGAGACAAGGGAAGCACTTAGGTCAGCTCCCTCAGATATCCCCAGAAGCCAGCTTCTTCAGCTTTGGCCAAGTGGATGTACAGTCAGCTCTCCCTATCCACGGATGCCGAACCCATAGATCCAGAGCGCTCACTGTACGATACCATTTTGTATAAGGGACTTGAGCATGGCGGGGCCCTGGAACCAATCCTCCACGAATACTGGGGATGACTGTAGTTATGTGGTCATCTTAAATCCTTTCACAGATGTTTCGTGTAAAGTGGTTATCAATTTCCTCTGGAAACCAACTGGCAGATAGAATCTCTGGGACTCAAACTGGCACAGTGGTAAAAGAAGCCCTCATGAAAATGGATGGGCAGCGATTCCACTCCTAGCTACACGCTGGAAGACTTGACCACGGGGACTCAAACACACACTTGTACACAAACGATCATAGCAGCCTTAATCACAATGGCCAAAAAGTGGGAACAACTCAAATGCCCATCAGATGATGACTAGACAATCAAAATGTCACACATATTGTATGATTCCACTTATATGAAATATCCAGGATATGGTAAGTCCATAGAGACAGGAAGCAGGTTAATGATAGCCAGCGCCTGGGAAGGGGGCGGTTTTACTGGGTATAAAATTTCCTTTTAGGGTGACGAAAATTATTTGGAACTAGGTAGAAGCGATCGTTGCACAACATGTGAATGTACTAAATGCCACTGAACTGTACACTTTAAAACAGTTAATTTTGTGTTATGTGAATTTTAGCTCAATTGTTTTAAAAAAAGGCCAGGGGATGAGATACAGATCCCACCAGAGATGAAGAAACTTTGCTGTTACTATTTGTCCTTTGTCCCCAGCCCAGAGCCTCTCTGCCCCCATCAATGATCTCAGTAGTTGGTATGGGTATGCAGCACTGTTACCGAACCAGTTTTGTTTTAACCTACACAGCGCAAGCAAAAACGCAGCAAAGAGAGGGTTTATTTGCAAGGTGGCCAAGTCGGGAGACAGGAGAACAAGTCTTAGATCTGCCTCCGCAAAGGCAAGGGGCTTGGGTATTTATGGGATGAAGAATACAGAAGCAGAGGGAGCATAGGGAAAGGTAATTGGAAAAAGGTACAGTAATCGTCATTCTGCGTGGGTGTAACTAAGCTATAGACCTCTGCACATTCAAAAATGGAGGCACTTAACGCCATCTGAGGGTGGAGTTTTCAGTCCTCTGACATCAAAAGGTCACCCGGTGGACACTTGTGTATGCCCAGTTGGAGGGTTGGTGGTCCTAACCAGTCTTAACAAGCTCTGCCTGAACTAGGCACAGCTAACTCCAAGTTCCTGGAAAACAGTTCAGGCAAACATTTATCGCTTAGGCTACGCTCCACTTGGAGAACACGCAAGTCCACGCAAGTCTTAAAAAAAACTTGATTAGCGAAGGCAGGTGAAATGGATTTGACTAATGGTTACCCTTGGTTTCAACTGCATTGGAAGTTGAGAAATCTCCTTGCTACTGCTTGTTCAGCCCGTCAGTGTGCTTCCAGTCAGCTGCCAAGCTAGCCTCGCGCTCGCCTTTCACATCTGAAGATGGCTTCTGCCGTTAGGTGCTCTTCTCAGGGAGGGTTTGCCACTGCCCCTTAGACCGTAACTGGTGAGGCCTTGGAATGCTGCCTTTACATGAGGACCATGTGCTCATCCTCACTTTGCCCCAGAACTTCAGGGGACCAGGGAGTTAAAGGACATGGGAGGATTTTAATGTGTCCTTCTTGTTGCCAGAGGTGTCTGACCTATATGGTGGTTTTCCTGAACCAAGAAAACACTGTCAGATTCGAGGATATGAAAATTAGATTGTTGTCTTAGCCTGGGTCACCCAGAAAGCAGAGCCTGAGACAAATGCACATGTGCAGGTCGGTTATCATTTGGGAACTGATTCCAGGGAGGAGTGAAGAAGGGCGGAGTGGAACTAGGAACCAGGGAAGAGGGAAAGCCAACGTAAGCATGCGTTATCAAGTTGGCCCCTGCAACAGGTGACTACTGCTTGATCTTGCCTGAACTTTCTGAGGAGCCTCCTGCAATGTGTCATCTCGGAGCTACCAGCCCCAATTACAATGGGGGAAATATTTGTGCATTGATACCTGTCCCCGTTTGGCTTCTGGTTCCTGTTTCCAATAGCTCTGTGACTCAGTCACATTTTTAAAAAAATCCATTTCAACCGCTTAGTCAGGCACAGTTGCACAATTTTAAGGTCTAACCTTTTAAAACAATTTCATGATTCATAAGATCTTATGACACATAACTAATACCAACAGTGTCTTCTTAGGCAAAATGTGAGAGTCATTCTTAATTTATTGTTCTCCCTTGTATACCACACACACATACACACACACGTGTCACGTCAGCTGTACTTCCTGACACTTCTCAAACCCACTCTCCCTTTACATCCTCTCCATCCCCATAGCATGTGTGGTCCAGGCCTTCACCACCTCTTGTCCGGGCTCTGTGGCAGCTTCCTGATGACTGTCCAAGTTTTGCTTTGCTCTGCAGCCCCATTGTCTGGTATCTAGAAGGATCTTCCTCTTTTTAACTTTTTTCCTTTTTTTAACTTTTACCCGTCGGTCCTGGTTATGCCCTCTGGAGTTTCAGTGAATAACTACACGCATTTAACCACACAACTGCCCTCCCAATGAATGAATAGAAGGACACAACACTCCCCACTTTTCTTCTCTCCAGCCTGCATCTCCCCTGTTCCTCACCTTTCTCATTGCATCATCACTTCCTGACCCTTCTTCCTCCTGGTGACCCATATCTGAATGTACTTTGATTTATTGTTGTTTTTAAAATGTACTAACGTGTGTTCTGAACAAAGCATAGTGGTTCTATTTCCTCTTTTGAACTAATTCTCTGTTTTAAAAATATATATTATAGAGTGCCTCTCTGAGTTTTGACAAATAAATACGCCTGTGTAGCCACCAGTTCGGTCAAGGTAGAGAATGTTCCCGTCACTCAAGAAAGCTTTCTCTTGCCCTTTCTTAGCCCACACCTACCAACAGTAGCAACCACGATTCTGATTTCTCCCCCTGTAGATTAGTTTTGCTTATACAAGAATTTCACATAAATAGAATCACAAAGAACGTACTCTTCTGTGACTGGCTTCTTTCAGTCAACATAATGTAATTGAGATTCATCCATGTTGTTGCATGTGTTGGTAGTTTGTTCCTTCCTATTGTTGAGTAGTATTGCCTTGAATGGATATGCTACAGTTTGTTTATCCATTCTCCTGTTGATGGTCATCTGGGTTGTTTTCAGTTTGGGGCTATAATGAATATAGTTTCTATACACAAGCTGTTTTGTTGACATTTGTTTTTATTTATCTTTTTTTTTTTTTTTTTTTTTTTGCAGTACGCGGGCCTCTCACTGTTGTGGCCTCTCCCGTTGTGGAGCACAGGCTCCGGACGCGCAGGCTCAGCGGCCATGGCTCACAGGCCCAGCCGCTCCGCGGCACATGGGATCCTCCCGGACCGGGGCACGAACCCGTGTCCCCTGCATCGGCAGGCGGACTCTCAACCGCTGCGCCACCAGGGAAGCCCTGGGACATGCCTTCTTAACTGAGTCACTGAATTCGGGGGGTCATCGACCTCGGCAATATCCCAGCCACAACTTGCTCTTTGCTGACGCCATGGAAGTGCTATCCTAGCCTACTTTTACCGTAAACTGAATGCTCTATTAGTCCAACTTCACAAATTAGATAACTTAGGTTCAGAGAGACAAGAATATAAAACAGTAAATCACAGTGTCAAGATTCAAATCCAGTCTCTTGCCTCCAAAACCAGTAACATCTCATAGGCTGTCTCATTGCCTTTCTAGGTAGGTAGTCCCTGTCCAAGCAGCGTGCCATCAGAGGTGGGAGGGCTGTCAGAGCAAAGTTGTTCAAGGCCCTTCAAAGTACTAGTTTAATTATAATTGTAATCATAATTCTGCCCAATGACTGGGAATATAATATCAACCTCTAAAAAAGAGAGAGAGACAGAGAGAGAGAGAGAAAGAGAGAGAAAACAAAGTAGAAAGTGTTATATTACTAACAACATAACTCACAGCCTGTCCACTTTTTTTTTTTAAGATTTATTTATTTACTTATTTTATTTATTTTTGGCTGCATCAGGTCCTAGCTGCAGCATGTGGGCTCTTGGTTGAGGTGCACGGGCTTCTCTCTAGTTGTGGTGTGCAGGTTTTCTCTTCACTAGTTGTGGTGCACAGGCTTCAGGGCGCATGGGCTCTGTAGTTGTGGCACTTGGGTTCCAGAGCGCATGGGCTCTGTAGTTTGTGGCATGCAGTCTCTCTAGTTGAGATGCGTGAGCTCAGTAGTTGTAGCACACAGGCTTAGTTGCCCCGTAGCATGTGGGATCTTAGTTCCCTGATCAGGGATTGAACCCGCGTCCCCTGCATTGTAAGGCAGATTCTTTACCACTGGGCCACCAGGGAAGTCCCTTGATTCATTCTTACCAGCAAGTCAGCCTCTATTCCCTTTAACTGATAAAGATGAAAGCCCATCTCCAAGATGAGATATCTTGGAAAAGAAATAGAACCACAAAACTCTGGTTTGCTGGAAGTAAACCAGATAGAACCTGACTTTTGCTACTTTGCCCAGTTCACTGAATTTATAAAACAAAAATAAAAATTAAGCCTTAGAAGGAAGGAGGGAGAAAATACAAAGAGAGAAAAGATTCAAAGCTGCATCTGTGAGACTGCCCTAAGCTTTCCTAAATTTTTTCCTAAACGAAGAAGAACCATGAAGGGTTTATTTGTGTATTAATCAGAATTCTTTCAGTTGCAAGTAACAGAAACCCAACTCCAGCAGTTTAAGGGAAAAAATAAATGGATATCGGTAGGCTCACAAGACTGGTAAGAGTAGATAGCGTCAGGTATGGCTGCATCTCGTTAAGGCAGCAATTCTCAAAGTGTGGTCTGGGGATCTTGGGAGGTCACTGAGACCCTTTGAGATCTGCAAGTTCAAAACCATTTTCATAACAATACTATGATATAGTATTAGTCCCTTCCACTGTCAGCACCTTGAAGCAATAGGGTTATTTTTCTCTCGCTGGGGAGGAGAGAGGATCCAATTTCATTTTCTAATTAGAGTTTGAGTCCAAGTCACGTTCCCTTTTCCACTTGTTCTCTCACAAGTGTACAGTGGAGTTTTCCAGGGGTTACATGACATGTGATATCAAGCAGATAGAATGCAGAAGTAGATGGTAGAGTCCAACTGCTCTTCTAGTAAACTGACCATTAAGGAGATTTTCAAATATGTAAAACAATGTCATGCTTCTCAGCAATTTTTTTGTTTGAGAAAATGTAATTATTTTTCATAAAAATACGTTAGTTATTTTAACCAGTAATGGATTTATTGTTACTTTTAAATGAATTAATATTTTTAATGTTCTTTTCTAATTTTCAAATACAGTAAATATTGATAAATATAATACACATAAATAAAATTTCTTTGGAGTCCTCAATAAAAAAAAAAAAAAAAAAAATCAAGCCTTTCTTCCATGTCTAGCAATCTATTTCTGTGAGTCTGTCTTTATGCCCCGAACCTCTGGATGGCAGAGTTCCAGGCCATCATTCTGCTGGTTTGACAGCTTTTCATTGTGCCCCCATGTACTGGAAAGCTGGTGAGATATATGCAGTGGCTTGGTCTTAGAACTGTAAACATTTTCAATGTGATGAGGCATTTATAAACTGGAAGTACAGCTAGGGTCCAGTGCTTCCAGGAATAATGTGTATAACCCAGAGGCTCTTTTTTTTTTTTTTTAAATAACCCGAATGTATTTTAAAAACTCAATAACCTACACATTCAGGAAACTCAACAAACTCCAAGTAAAATAAATGCAAAAAGAGCCACAGTTATATACATCACATTAAAAATACTGAAATCCGGGCTTCCCTGGTGGCGCAGTGGTTGAGAGTCCACCTGCTGATGCAGGGGACACGGGTTCATTCCCCAGTCTGGGAGGATCCCACATGCCGCGGAGCGGCTGGGCCCAGGAGCCATGGCCGCTGAAGCTGCGTGTCTGGAGCCTGTGCTCCGCAACGGGAGAGGCCACACAGTGAGAAGCCTGTGTACCGCAAAACAAAAAACAAAAATAACCTGAAATCCAAAACAAAAATATAATCTTGAAAACAGCAAGAGAATAACCACTTGTCACTTATAAAACTCAGAGGCTCTTAATAAGATACGTCGTGGATTTCTCCTGCTCTTGCCTCTGGGTGGGATCACGTGAATTTTTATGAGTTTACACATGAGTCATGAGCGTGAGACTGTTACACAGACAAATCGGGATCTTTATCCAGATTGATAAATTCTATAAAACCCACCCCACCACAGTTTCAGAAGGTAGTTTTGTAGAAGGCATTCCTAGACATTTTGTAAAACTCATTAGCCCTGATGTGGTGGAATCAACACATCCCTACATTACACATATCTATATAACACCAAAAAAAGGATGGAAATAATTCTAGAATAGAAATACAGTTGATGAAGTAAAAAACCTTTAACTTTTATTCATTCACACCCCAATCATTTTTTGATCACCTGTTATGTGACAGGAACTCTCGCTTGCTAAACATACAGAAATGATAAACACACTCCCTTCTTTCAAGGGGCTCATATTTAATGGGAGAAACAAATCTATGTGCAAATAATGGTAATCCAGCCACTATGATGCCAAAGGTCCTTTGGGAGCACAGAGGAAGAGTGGATTAGCTGGGAGGTTAAGGGTGGACATCACAAATGAGGCTGCATTTGAACTTGGTCTGGAAAGATGTGTAGGTGTTTGTCAGGCAGAAAGGTTACTGTGGGATTCCAGGTAGGGGAACTCCATATACAAAGACAAAGACTGTGGTGAGGAATGGTAAGTTTGGAAAATGGCAAGTCATTTAGCTCTATTTAGGACCTAAATTTCGAACAATTGCAGTGAGAAAAACTGAAAGCCTTCTGCAAATCATATACACACACACTCTGATGCTAAAGTTATGTATCCACAGTAGATCTAGGTAGAGCAGCATGGGTCATGGAAATAGGGCCAGAAATAGACTGAGACCAAAAAAAAAAAAAAAAGAAGGATAATCTGTACTCAAGTAGTCTAACATATGATCCCAGTGACTCTGGACTATGGGTTTTCCCTAAATCCTGTGGGAAATGAATGGATGTTAATATTAGAGTCACAGAATATACTATTCATTTATAGATAAAATAGTTATGTTGCACACATTAACTCTAAAATAATTATTAGTTCAGTTATTCTCAGCAAATACTTTTGTTATAATGGCCTAAAGCAAACATCCCCTTCAAGTACTGATAAGGAGAGGTGCAAAAAATGGGTAGAGCACACTGACATTTGCCTTGTGGATAGAATAGAGAGGCCCCTATAAAATGGTGTCTGCAAAAGATCTGGCACAAGATAAGCACTTAATAAATGGTAGCTCAATGGTGACAAAAGGGCATATAAAAATAACAAGTGAAAATTCACAATGCAGCCCAGGAAAGCTTTGAGCTTGCTGTCTGGGGTTTCAAGGAGGCCAGAGTCAATTAAGGAAAGTTGAAAATCCAGGTCTGCGGACCTGCACATCAGAATCCACATCTATTCTATCTGTGTGGCACCAGAATCCCAAGCTAAGGAATTAAAATGAAGGTAGTATAGGAACATTGAAAACACTAGGGTTCAGTAGATGCAAATGTCAAACTGCTCTGTAAACAATTTGCAGCTTGCTTCCCTGGTGGCGCAGTGGTTGAGAGTCCGCCTGCCGATGCAGGGGACGCGGGTTCGTGCCCCGGTCCGGGAAGATCCCACATGCCGCGGAGCGGCTGGGCCCGTGAGCCATGGCCGCTGAGCCTGCGCGTCCGGAGCCTGTGCTCTGCAACGGGAGGGGCCACAAGAGTGAGAGGCCCGCGTACCGCCAAAAAAAAAAAAAAGAATTTGCTGCTCTAGGTTCACAGGACCTCCTCAGGAGGGGATAAGAACAAAAAACCTTTTTTAGGGATGAGCTCATAATCAAAGAATTCACAGAAAGAGACAAACCATCATAGAGGAAAATTAAGAGGCATAAGAGCAGGAAATAGTACAGTGGCCTAAAAATGACTTGAGGACAAGAGGTTTGAGAAAGTATTGCAAACAAATACTTCTATAACTTCTACCCACATACTAAACTTAATTGAAACCTGTTAAGAACAATAAAAGGTAATTCCATTTGTAAATTCTTGACAGCCTCTTTTGTGCTTCGATCTTGATTTGTGGACTAAATCAGATATCAAATTCAAAATGTAATTTGATACCAATCTGGCCAAAACCTACTCGGTTTGGTCAAAACCAGTCTTTTAAAGTTAGGTCAAAAGTTATCTTGGGGACTTCCCTGGTGACGCAGTGTTTAAGAATCCGCCTGCCAATGCAGGGGACAAGGGTTCGATCCCTGGTTCAGGATCAGGAAGATCCCTCATGCCTCGTGCACAACTACTGAGCCCACGAGCCACAACTACTGAAGCCCGTGTGCCTAGAGCCTGTGCTCCACAACAAGAGAAGCCACCGCAATGGGAAGCCCATGCATCACAACGAAGAGTAGCCCCCACTCACTGCAACTAGAGAAAGCCTGCGCACAGCAACAAAGACCCAACGCAGCCAAAAATAAATATATAAATAAATAAAATTTAAAAAATAAAATAAAATAAAAGTTATCTTGGAAAAGGCAGAGAGATAGAAGATGCCAGAGTCAAGTTAAAACAGGCACCTCATTTTGCCCAGTGAATTAAACCAGTTCTGAAATTGTCATAAGTAATTTTATCTATTCAAATTTCAGCTGGTGGGTCCATTTGGTTTAAGTGTAGACTTCTTAGCCACCTACTTCGTTAATAAGAGATGTCAGAATCTCGACAAAAACTCAAAAAAATTTTTTTTGTATCTTACTGCTTCATTAGAACAACATTTCAAAATGGCTTTACATGATTTTTTTTTTTTTGACCTGTGGAATTTCTAACTCTTTCTGTGACTGCCAAACTTTAGTGGGTTGAATAACCCGACAATGACACTGAAGCAGGGGCCCCAAATTCCTGTGTGTCCACCCAGAACTCTCCTGAATTAGCAGTTGCTGAATTTGGGGGCTTTTTGGATGAATACAATTTAAGGAGTGATAGATAATTTAAAGGAGTGATGATAGATAATTTCCATTTTATTATTAAAGGAGTAATAGATAATTTCCATCTTATTATTTGATATATAAGGACATTCAAAATAAATATCTACTACTGCCATAATTTTATTTTTAAAAGAATATTTTGACACCAAAATAAGGATGAACATAATATCAGAAAAAAGAGCAAAGTCCTCGAATTTGTATAAAGGTAGATTTATTAAAATATATATTATAGCACCTTGTTTTCCCCATTTTGCCATGAACTAGTAAAATACTGGTCATGGTTTCAGATTGTGAGATAATAGAAAAAATATGTATTGATCTCTGCCTTCAGTTACTAACACAGAGCTCCTGAAGCCCTTGTAATTTCCCCGGGTGATAGGAGTTTCTTTTATTCTAGCGAGGCGACTCTGGATGGCTCCTGATTGAGGGCTGGTCACTGGGAAACACCAAGCTATGATTAGAAGCTTAAAATTTCCAGCCCTGCCCTCCACTTTCTTGAGACAGGAGAAGGACTGGCAATGATGCCTCCATAAAAGTTCCAATAATGTGGGACTCAGAGAGCTTCCTGGTAGATGAATACATCCACACTGGAAAGGTAACATATCCCAGCTCCATGGAGATAGAAGCGCCTGCTCTTGGGATCCTTCCAGACCTAGTTCTATGTACCTCTTCATCTGGCTGTTCATTTGTATCCTGTATCATATCCTGGTAAACTGGTAAACATAAGTAAGTGAGCGTCTGTGAGCTGCTCTAGTAAATTAATCAAACCCAAGGAGGGGGCATGGCCACTTCTGAATTATAGCCAATGGGTCAGAAGCACAGGTGACAGCCTGGGACTAGCAACTGGCATCTGAAGTGGGGTGGGGGAAGTCCTGTGGCACTGAGCCCTTAACCTGTGGGATGTGATGCTATCTCCAGGAAGACAGTGTCAGAACTGAGTTAAATTGTAGGACATCCAGATAATGTCATGGAGAATTGTTTTGTGTGGGGAAAACACCCATACATTTGGTCACCAGAGTGAAGTGTTCTTGTGTGAGTAGTAAAAGAGAAAAAACTCACAGGACATAGACTGAACTGTAGCATTTTCCAATACACAGATTCAGTGCTCTTCACTTGGGGATGCAGGGTATGTGTCCTCATAGCTGTGATACCAAAGCAGGGGTTGCATAACTCTAGAATCCCTGTCAACTTAGACTCACATTCAACATTAACATGGCAGACTCTACACCTCCTGACCTATCTTTATCACTAGACTGACTATAAAACTATTGGAGTTTCGAGGATTCTTTATGGTTTCCATAGAGCTAACATACATGTGCATTCTCTCCTTCAATCTAAGGAAGAAAGAAAAGAGAAAAAGAAAAAGAACCTTACTTCAAGAAGATCTTATCTTATCACAATCTTGCAGACGAAGAAACCGAAATTCAGAGCATTCATTTACTCATTCATATGCTCATATAGTCAACAAATATTTATTCCACGTCTCCAGGCCCTGTAGCATCCTGTTAGCTCCTGATGATGTTACCATGAATAAAAAACCATCTACATTCTCGACTTACTTAAGATATATGGGTAGTTAGCAGCAGAGCTGAGACTGAAGCCCAGGTACTTTGACTGCAAATTTTGTGCTCTCTCTAGCAAGCCATGCTACCCATTGTATCTCTCTCTTCAGTGGAAATGGTTCTACTACAGGCACACCACCTGCTCCCTCCCATACAGTCCGAGCTCTGCATCTTGGCCAGATTGAGATGTGTGGCACTCTGGATTGGCTCCCATATTCAAACCAATATTCTTTAGAATATTTAGATACTTGTTCAATATTTACTTAAGATAACTGAGCTCTGCAAAGGGGCTGGGGTAAAGATTAAGAATGGAGAGGAGGACCACTAGAAGCAGTAACCCAATCAGCAAAATAAAAGGAGATTCAAAGACCACGTATTGTTATTTGAACATGAACATACTTACAGGCCCTTAATCTCCTCCCACCATCCCAAGCAGCTTATCAAAATAGTCTTTCCAAACATTTGTAGTTCTCTCCCTGAATGAAGATCCAATTAGTGCAATTTTCTCCACTTCCTTATATTCCAGTAATGCCTTAGTTTAACTCCTTGGCTGCCCACCCTTTAATCTTCCTCTGCACCCACTTCTTGTTTGAAACAATCTTTGTTCGGCATTTTGCCGAAACATATTCTCATTGTGCACCATCCAATTCAAGACCCATTCTTTCCAAGGAGACCTCTTTGATGCACCCAGAACATTTCATTTTCCCAGCTTGATCTCCACACATCTCAGCATCTGGTGTCCATATATTCCAGGATTATACCCAAGCCTGCACCCAGCAGTATGTGATTGGACTGACAGGTGTCCTGGTCACATGGTTGTCACAATTTTGAATATCACTCTTACATATATTGCTGGGTTGTAAATACTCTTCTTCCATGTTTGTCAGACTGAGACATGTTAGAGGGCAGAGGCAACTTATAAATAGATATAGATGTATAGATACAGATAATTGTAATATGTTTAATGCAGTGCCAAGTGATGGATAATTATATATTCGTTCATGACAGTTTTGAAGTTGAGGAAAAGAGAAATACCATCTTTAACCCTTCACTTACAACTCCTCTCTACACTCTGTTTAATGGGATGTTTAAACTCTTCTATTTTTTCTGAAATAGAATATAATTGGTGCCATACTGAAAATATGTTAGGTCTGTCTTGAAAACTGTCTTGAAAAGTTCAATAGACAACATTTGAGAAATGCATTATCAAGTTCATGCAAGGTGGTTTTAGGTGAAAGCTTCTCTAAGGTGAACAAGACCCTCTTTCAATAGCAGTGCAAGCTCCTCTTTGAGGGAATTGTACAGTACTTTAACCACCCATTGCATTGTGGTCTCCACAGCTTTGTCAGAGGCATTGAGAGAAAAATACTTGTTATCAATCCATCACAAGGTATAGGAGTTCTGCAATATGTTAAGACATCTTAACTTAATCATCAAGTCCATGTGACTCCAGGTGATGTGAGCTCTCATGTAAGTTCCTAGACTTCACCCTAATGGACACTGAATAGCCACACACAAGATAGTCCTAACTCTTGTGAAATGTACAGTATTCATCCTCAAAAATGCTACACACAAATGGGGCAACTAACAAATATTTATTGAATAAAATTGAAGAATTGAATGAACGGAATTGGACGCTGTAGCCAGGGGTTGCTACCATCCTCAAATGATAATGAGATTAAATGATGAGAATTGTACTTTCTAATCCTAGCACTGGTCCTGGGGAAAGAGATCTTGCGTCCTGTGGATTGTCAGTAATTTATGCTTCTCTTTAAGTCTTTCCACTTCACTTATTTCAAGATAGAATTAAAGCCTACCAGCATGTAAATTTCAGTAAGTAGGTTAATTTGGAGACAAAGATTCTCCATAGCAGCCATTCTAAAAAAGGCATCAACTGTTCACAATAGCCAAGACATGGAAACAACCTAAATGTCCCTTGAGAGGTGAATGGATAAAGAAGGTGTGATGCATATATACAATGGAATCCTACTCAGCCATAAAAAAGAATGAGATAATGCCATTTGCAGCAACATGGATGGACCTAAAGATTATCATACCAAATGAAATAAGTCAGAAAGAGAAAGACAAATACCATATAATATCACTTACATGTGGAATCTAAACTATGACCCAAATGAACTTATCTACGAAACAGAAACAGACTCACAGACATAGAGAACAGACTTGTGGTTGCCAAGGGAGAGGGCAGTGGGGGAGGGATGAATTGGGAGTTTGGGATTAGCAGATGCAAACTATTATATATAGAATGGATTAAAAATAAGGTCCTACTGTATGACACAGGGAATTATATTCAGTATCCTGTGATAAACCACAATGAAAAAGAATATGAAAAAGTATGTATATATATATGTGTGTGTGTGTGTGTGTATGCGTATGTATATATATATATATATATATATATATATATAACTGAATCATTTTGCTGTACAGGGGAAATTAACACAACATTGTAAATCAACTATACTACAATAAAATACATTTTTTTAAAAAAGGCATCAACTCAGTTTCCTGCAGGAAAGCCATATTTATTTGTTCAATCCCTTCATTCCCTGTTAATTCCTTTTCTCTTTTCCTAGTTGAATAACAATTAGCAGAAGGTAAGATATCAAAATCCCTTCTACCCTGTCCCCAACCAAAGTAACAGGGATCCTGAGTCACAGCGCTTTGGCCCACATACTAAATTTGATTTTTTCTCTATTTTCCAAAGAAGTAGATGCTTTCTGCAGACAGAGTGGCTGGGAGAGGCATGAGATCTTGAATGAAACCCTGTGTCTCCTAAAGAATCTTCACGGGCCAGCTGAAATTATGCACAGAGGCAGCTGGTTTCTGAAAGCTGCATACAGCACCTTCCTTGGAACATAAATTTTTGCAGCCTGTGTAAATAGGAAAGAGACACTAGATGTGGGAGAGGGGTGCAGAAGGATGGGTGAAAGGACATTAGAACTGAATCTGACCTTTCTCCTTGCTCCAAAGGATGAGAAGGCCCTAATGCTGCAAAGATTTATTTGCATCTGAATCAGGAAAGACTGATGTGGGGTCCAGGAATAAATATTTTTAAGCTTCCTGGGTCATCTGATGCTGCCAGCCCAGGAATGAGAATTGGGGAACCATAGGTCTTGGAGGCTGGTTTGTTGCCCAGACCAAACTTCAGTCTGATCTTCAGCTGGACAGACATTAAACTTGATGTTGCACTAGGGCTGATTGGGACCGATCCACTTACAAAGTTCACAAGAAACATATGTATAAACCAGAAAGCCAGCTCACTAATTACAAGGAGGGAGAATCCTTCTCAGAGTTCAAAGTGTCCATGTTTGCCATGCAGAACACCTGGACAACCACACCCTCAATCAGATGAATGTCTGCTATTGATATATGAAATCAGATCAAAGGGATGCTCCCAATGGCATTTTCATTCAGGCTGCAGAAGTGAAGCAATAATCCTTGTACTAAATGCCCCAGACCAGATCTCCTTAACCTTGGCCAGAGCTGGAGAAATGCTGCCAAATTCTTGCCCTCAGACATATTTTTCTGGATTCTGTAGCTCCTAAGAGCAAACCCAGGGAAGGTTCTGCTGCCCACCATGCTTGGGCAACTTGCCTCCTCAAGGGCAGCTTTTCCAACCTTGCTGGGGGCAGTGTTGTGCCACCCCTAGTGGGCATGACCAGACACTTCCTGAGATGTTGCTTCTTATTGTGTTTTATAAAATAGTGTGTACTTTACATAAAAATAAAACTTAAAAGAAAAGTTATCCACGTGCAAAACTGTAGGTGATGAAAATGTTGTTGTTTTTTTCATTTTTTGTTAATTGATTTACAATGAAAATGATTCTGATGGTCATCCAGATTTTGCTAAAATCTTTTCTTTTGTTTTTAATATATTTATTCTCCCTTCAAATAGCACACAATACATTTTTACTAAATTTCCATTTTCTTTGTTGAAACTGCATTCCATTCATGCATCTCTGGTCACCTATGTCATATTCCATGTGTTCACATCACTAGTATCTTGGTGACTCCTTGACAGGTAAACTTATTCTCTATCCTTCTGCTCTGATCTGACACAATCTTGTGAACTTACATCCTAGTGGGGAGAAGACTTGTAATAAATATATCTTAAGAATCAAAAAAATAAGAAAGTGTGAGTGCTTTGAAGAAACTAAACTAGAGTGAGAGATAAAAAGAGGTAGAAAGACTGGAACTGGGAATTAGTCAAGGAAGACTTCTCTGCAGATGTGACATTTATGTTGAGAGCCAGAACCTCATAATTACACTCTCAAAGCATATTTATTTACAAAGTCACACAAAGCCTTATATCTCCATCATAAATACTGACATCGTTCAACTAAAGGAGTCAGTTCACGGTTTTGTAAAATTTGTTATAAACAGCTAATGGGAAAAATACATGTCTAGATAGTTTGAAAACTCTTCCACTACTAAACACAAGGAATACTGGATAAAATATAACAAATATTTATAAATACACTATTTTAAAATGAAATATATATTTTAAATTAAGAGACAAGCTCACAATAAGGTAAGAGAAATCATCAGTCACCAAAAATAATGAGGGAAGTGAAAACCAGTAAGGTCAACATGAGCCTTGAAGCTTCAGCTGCTGCAGGGAAGGAGTTTGGATACTAATCCCTGTGTAGGAACAGGAGATAAAGCCTTAAGCCCTAGAGACAAGAAGTTGGAACTGAAACTGCAACATGAAGCCAGGATGAAGCAGTGCAGGATTTTAAAATAATTTTTTTTTAAATCCATTAGCTTTGGATAGGAGTTTAAAAAAAATAAAAAAGATATCTCTGAGGATTTATAGCCACATAACCATCTGGTGTTGAAATTCATGCCATGGGCAAGATGTAGGAAACTTTAAATTGAGATAATAGCATAAAAAGTAGTGTTTAGCTGGTGATACTCCTGGAGTACCTAACAAAAGTAAAAGCAACACCTCTCTTGAACATCCCCTTAATGTGTCTCTGTAGGGATTTCAAGAGATTAAATTCCAATGAGGCCAAGTTCATTGTCTAAAACTGTGAAACATATGAGGAAACAATAATGTGAGAAAGAGTCAGCAAACAATACAGAAGACAGAATTAGAATTTTAAACATTATAATTCTTGAATAGAAATGATCTTTAAAAGGACTTAAAGGATTAACTATATAAAGAAGGCCTTAAGGAGAAAGTATAAGGTTCTCTGAAAAAAAGTTCAGGCTGACCTTGAAAAGAGAACTAAATAGAACTTTTCGAAACAAAAAGTAGGGCAGTAAAAGCTAAAACTTGTTGGAGGTGAAAGTATTTGCATATTACATGTCTAACAAGGAACTTGTATCAGGAATATATAAAGAACCCTCTAAATAAATTATTGATACATATAACAATTTGGATGGATCTCTAGGGCATTATACTGAGTGAAAAAAAACCTGTCTCAAAGGATTACAAACTGTACAGTTCCATTTATATAAAATTCTCAAAATGACAAAATTATAGAGATGATGGACAACAGATCAGTGGATGTCCAGAGTTAAGAGAAGGTGGAAGGGGGGTGTGTGATTATAAAAAGGTAACATGGGGGAGTTCCTTTGTGGTGATGGAACAATGCTGTATGTTAACTGTAGTGGTAGTTATATGAATCTACACTTGTGATAAATGTCATAGATTTATACATAAATACCTTAAAATACGATTACATGCAAAAACTTGCAAAATCTGTTCTTTAGTTGATAGTATTGTGCCAATCAACTCCTTAGGTTCTATAATGCACTCTAGTTATTTAATAGGTCACCACTGGGGGAAGCTGAACATAGGTATACGTGAACTCTCTGTACTATTTTTGCAACTTATAATTCTATAATTATTTTAAAATGAAAATTATTTCAAATTTTAAAACTACGCAATATGTATTCATTTTAGAGCTCAATGGACATGTTAACAACAAACAAGTCACAGAAAAATGAGAACTGTTGATCTAGAAGACTGATCTAAGGAAATCACCCAAAGCCCATCAACCCAGGAAGATAAAGAGATGAAAAACACAAAAATATTGAGACATAAAGGACAAAACGAGGTGTTCCACATACGCAAATAGGAGTTGAAGATAGAAAAAACAGAGAAAATATAGGAAAGAGGCTATTTGAATAGATCATGGTGAGAAGTTTATAAAATTGAAGAAAGATATGAATCTGCAGATTCAAGAAGCCCAACAATTTGCAAACTGTGTAAATAACAATAAACTCATCCTCAGACATATTATAATGAAACTACAGAATACCAAAGGAAAAGAGATTTTTAAAAACAACAGGCATGGTTAGTTTTATCTGTTGTTAATCACAAATTTCTTTTCATTGAAAAACCAACTGACTGGTGCTTCTCTTGTACTTACATTTGAAATCTGCTATCCAAATACACTGATACCTAAGAATGTCTAGAGTTTATTACTTTGGAGAAAAAATTAAAAACACTGCACTGCCTAAACTTTTGTGCAATCTCAGTAGTAAGAGCTGAGTAAATACGACAGGCACATGATCCTTGCTGGCCAAGAACCAACCAACAAACTGTAAGTCTGCCTTAATTTCACTCAAGTTGTTTTCACTGCTGTAAACAGCGAATAAATCAAACCCACCCTTCCTCACAGCCTGGTCTGCAGCATGATGACAGCTCAGTATAAACACCCTTCAGTTAATTTGTCGAGCACTCAGAGGGTACAGGTTTAGCCCCACATGTCCCTTCTACCTGAGCTACCAGGCTCTGACTTTGAATTGGGAAAACTGAACTGAGAGAAGAATAATGTAGTTCTTTGTTCTTCTTTTTCTTCTTCCCCTCCTCCTTCTCCTTTTTCCCCCCTTTCTCTTTTTCCCCTCTTCCCCCTTCCTCCCTTCTTCTTCATCTCTTATACCTAGTGAACATGAGGCTTCTTCTCTGTGAATCAGGCAATTTCAGTCAAAATGGGGTGATTTACAATATAGAGCAATGGGCTGTTTCTGACTCTTCTATAAATCTCTTAAATCTCTGAGTCTTGTTTTTACCCATCTCTAAAATGGTGCAAACCCCAAACTCTATCATACTGCTTATTTCAGAAGAAATACACCATTACAGCCCTAAACTTCACAAACATATGTTTTACCATTCTACTCCACTGCAACTTAAGCTGCAGGGGAAATGAAAAGGATTCAACTTTTTAATTTATTTTTCTACAGACATCGATTAATTTGTCAAGTTAGAAAATAAAAAGACAATCCCTGAGGATTAATTGGGACAATGTGGAAGGATCATCCATCTCTTCCTGTTTGAATTTTTGGTGAATGTGAGGGATGAGGGGGCATTTCCTTTGGAGTTGCCCAAAAGTAGAATTGCATACACGGAACATGTCCTTAAAGAAAAGGAGTCATGGGCTTCCCTGGTGGCGCAGTGGTTGAGAGTCCGCCTGCCGATGCAGGGGACATGGGTTCATGCCCCGGTCCGGGAAGATCCCACATGCCGCGGAGCAGCTAGGCCCGTGAGCCGTGGCCACTGAGCCTGTGCGTCCGGAGCCTGTGCTCCGCAACGGGAGAGACCACAACAGTGAGAGGCCCACGTACCACAAAAAAAAAAAAAAAAAAAAAAAAGAAAAGGAGTCATATGGAAAATCTACTTATAATTTCCTCATTTGGGTGATTTCTATGACTCTTCCCCATTGGACACTTTCTCCATTCTTTACACTGTCCATGACTTTGATGGACTCTGACAAGTGTATTTCTATAAACAGCAGTTAAAAGGCGGTATATTATGAACTTCTCAGTTCTAGGGGTATGAATAACCAGAATGAACCATGTAGGGAAGAAGGGTGTATCATCTCTTTCCATGTCAAGATCCTCATGCACATGGATGGAACATGTTCCCAGGCTGTCTTCTCAGATCAGGAACGGGGGTTTGCTCTGTTTCCTGAGGACCTGCACGGGGGAGTCATGTTGATGCCATGCAAAGATGATTCAGTCTCTGGCCAGAGGTCATCTTGATGCCTTCATGGGTGGTTTTTAATTAGAAAAGATTTGGCCTAAAATTCACAATAGAGACATATGCAAGATTTTTACTTAATCTTTACACTTATTGGCACGTGACTCTACCATTTTCCCATCTCTTATTCATTTGCCTACTCTCTTTCTCTCTCTCTCCTCTCTCTTCTTTGTTCTCTCATCATTTACTTAAAGTGCTGAAATACTTCCAAAAAATTCTATTAAATAAAAACAATGATGAAACGGAAAATCGTTGCCATACTCAGGCTAGGAAATGACTGGAAACTCTGACAATATCAAATAAATACACATATGTTTTACCATCTCTATACATCATACCGGAAAACCACAGCTGCCTAATGAACGTCACACCTACTTTTGAAAAGTAAACATTGCGACAATAAATGTTCCAAGATGACATGCAAGTATTTTCATTCCTTAAATTTCCTATAAGACGATATGCATAGAGTTAGTATTTCAGTTGTTCCAGATAATAAATTATTCCACCAGATTGCATCCTTCACTTACACCAACCCCCAGGCTCTGTTTGTTTCAATACTTCCTGCAGCTGTTACTTAAGTTTTTGCTACAAAATTATTGTTTATTCAAAAATTTCTCACTTGTTAGGGGATTTACCTACAAAGCTCTCACATTCAGCTTTCAAAACGTGATGATTCTTAAGCGTTTTGTCCTTTGTGCTAAATGTTGGAGGCGGCTTTTAGCCCTAACCAAAATATTTGCATGATGCTAATTACATTTCTGTGGACCATCAAAATAAACTCTGTAGAAGAATAAATGAAAAATGTGCATCAAACTTCATAGTTGTAATTTCAAATCTTATGGAACAAAGGATCTTAAAATTGGAGGAAGTAAACAGTTGAGTGCCAGGCTTATGGACCAGGCCTGCTCTGAGTGCCTTCCATATTTAATCTTTAATTAACCACAGGAGATAGGTGGTATTATCAGCCCGTTGCACAGATGAGAAAACTGAAGCACAGAGAGGTTAAGTCACTTGCTCAAGGCCCCGCAGCTAGTAAGTAATGCAGTCTGAATTTAAACCCAGGCATTCTGACTTCAGAGTCCACACTTGAACACCACACCATACTCTCCTTGTGAAAGCTATTTCTCCACATTGGTATACATATATATTTTTTTAAGTTCAATATCCTGTGTACTAGATAAAGGAGAAAGAGAAAAGGCAGGAGACTCCTGGTCCAGATCCTGGACCCCTTTTCAATTCATCAACCCCTGATGCCTCCCCCCTACACCCTCTACCTTTGCAGTAAACGGGAAAAGCCCCTGTAGGGCACCCAGATCCATAACAGCTGCTTTTCTGATTAAAATTTATTTAAAACATCTAGTCTCTGTCTTCTGGAAGTTTGTAATCCAAATAAACAATATAAAGAGGCATATAATTTATAATTCAAGAAAACAATGGAAGGAGGCAAATAAAAAGAACATATAGGCATGGAGGAAAACGTGGAGGAAAAAATAGGCAAAGTTTGTACCAAATTTGACAATAAGACAATGAGATTTGAGGTGTGTAATTGATAAACGGCCTCTGAAGGCAATTCCAAAGCCAAATTTCAACAGGGTTTCTGCCGACTTGTGGTGACAGCTATGAAATGGTAGCCCACACTTAGAATATTTGTGTAAAAGTATCTCATTCTTTTATACATACAACTCAAGTGGCTTTCACCTCTTTCCAGTCACTTTACCAGGCTTTCCCTACCTCCTCTTCTTCTTTTCATCTCCCCCTCTTCCTTTATGTCTGCATTCATTCCTCTTGTCCAGATATTCATTTAACAGCTCCTTGTGGAAGACCCTTTTCCAGGCACTGAGGGCCACCAAGAGCTAAAGGCAACATCCACCTTGTTGAGGAGCTTACCTGCCGCAGGATCATCTTTTAAAACTGAGATTATGATCCCGCCCATAATATTTAAAACCATCCAATGGCTCCACTGCCATTAGGACAAAGAACAAAGTCGGCCACAGGGTCTCCCTAAAGCCCTGAGTGGTTGGCCCTGCCCCTTCTCCAGTCACAACCCCACACTGTCCCCTCTGTTCATGTCTCTCCAACCTGTGGTCAGCTCCTTGAATGTGCCAAACCAAGATTTTAGTTTTATGACTTGATAGCATCCTCTCTGCCATTCAGAGCCCATATCCTAATTTACAGATGCGTGCTCCTGTGATCATTGATCAGTGTTGATCTCCCCCACTGGACGTAATCTGCAGGAGTGTGGGCAAGAGACCCCAAAGGGGTAAAACAGAAATGTTAGTGGAAGTCAGATTGTGAAGAGGTGTCCAGGTGCCAGACTGAGGAAACCGGACATTACTTTGTATGCTCTGGGGAGTCATTAATGGTGTCTGAGCAAGGAAGCAAGGTGATCAGAGTTGCGCTTTGGGAATAGAGTTGAGTTTAGTAGCATAAGCGAGGTGGGATGGAGGAAGACAGAGCAGGGGCCCATTTGGGAGGCTGTTGATGTAGTCTGAGTAACTGGTATGAGATGTTGCACAAAGGTGATGGGGAAGAGAAGGAGGGGACAGATTCAGGAGACTGGGCCAAATCAGCATTTGATCTTTGTTTGTCTGTGGAACTTAGGGACAGGGAGGGTCTGAAAAATTCAACTTCATAAGTAGAAATCAATAGGTAAGAGGAGGCCCCTTTGAGGAGAAGATGATAGAATCAGTTCTGGAATTGTTCAGCTGGAGGCATGCCTGGGGGTGGACAGATGGAACTGGATGTCAGAAGAAAGAAAGGTCACAGACGGTGAAAAAGATATGGGCACCATGTGCATGGAGATAGTCCTCATAAATAGGAGGAGGGGGAAGAGGAGAGAAAGGAGCTGGGAAACAGGAAGAGTGATGGGAGAGAAATAGTAGAAGCTGTGGTCAGTAACACAAAGTGTTCTGCCAAAACTGAAGAGGATAAAGCGTGAGAAAAGCTGACTGACATAGAGAACAGACTTGTGGCTGCCAAGGGGGAGGAAGGTGGGAGAGGGAAGGATTGGGAGTTTGGGGTTAGCAGGTGCAAACTAGTATATATAAGGTGGATAAACAACAAGGTCCTATTGTACAGCACAGGGAACTATATTCAGTATCCTGTGATAAACCATAATGGAAAAGAATATGAAAAAGAGCATGTATGTGTATAACTGAGTCACTTGGCTGTACAGCAGAAACTAACACAACATTGTAAATCAAATCTACTTCAATAAAATAAAATAAGAAAAAAAAAGCCAACTGAGATGGTCAAGTTGCAAGGGAGGTCTGAGTGAGCAGCGTGGTGAGGGTAAGCCCACATTGCAGGGGTTTTATTGAGACTGCAGAGGTCAGCAGTGATTCTACTGCCCTCTGCCACGGAACTTGATTTAATTAAGTAGGACAAACACCAGTATTTACTTGACCACTGGCCATGAACCAGGTGCTTCATGCTATTTAAAAAACTTTTCACAACAGTCTTGTGAAGAAAACATCTTTCCTCATTTTAGTGTTTTAGTATCCATTATTGAATAATTTACAGTTTAAAATAGAGCTCAGGGAAGTACTGTACCTTGCGTAAGGACAGTGAGAAAAGTTGCTAGGCTATTAGTTCCACAAAGGCAGGACCCGTGAGTTTTATTCATCATCACTTATGCCTAGATAGAGAGCAACGCTCAGCATATAGGATAGGATGATTTTTCAAGTGAATGAATGAATGAATGAACTAATCAAGTTTGGTGTCAAAGTTAGGTCTAATTCCAAAGCCCATAAACCTTCCAGATATCCACTGCTGTCTCTTCTTACACACTCTTATTCCAACAGAAGGGACTGTCCTATTGCCAATTTCCTCAAAAACTCTTAAGAAACAAGAGTGAAGAAGCTGACGTTGTGAGAGGTGTTATTTCTGAATAAAAGTATGTGATTATAACCTTACTTTGAAAATTACCCAGCTGATAAACCAATCAAATAATCAAGTCAATCAAAGCTAAATTCATCATGTGTATGTCAATGTTTACAAGTAAGTAAATTTGTATGAATTTTAAGAAATGTATTTTAGGAAGGGAAGTGCCCCTCAGCCGTCCCAAAAGTCAATCTTGGGCCAAACTGTTTCAAATTATAGGCCACAACTTTTCACATATTTTTTAGAGAGAATTATTTTCCTAAGGTGACATTCCTTCATACATTTTTCAGAAGACAAATTCATGGGAAATAGCGGTCACATATCTGAAACTAATTATGAGAAGTTGAAAAGAAGAGATTCAAAAATATTTGAGTCTGTTTCTGAAAACATTTGGAAAGGACATTTCATTATAAGAAAGATTCGAACCACAACAATCTATGTGTTTCCTGTCATGGAGGCAGGCATCATACTGATATTCAGATTCTTCCAAGTTCGGCTGGGAGCTGGGAGGCTGGATGGTCCATTAAAAAACATCGTAGATGGAAACAAATTTCAGGTCTGTCTGTAATTAAATTCAAGTTTGGAAAATCAGCTGGACCTTCTAAATATCAGTTTTCCCATCTGTAATGTGGGATTAAAAGTGCCTGGTCTACTTAACTGACAGAGTTGTAGACAATACAAATATAAAATTGAAAGAACTGTCAAAGCACTACACAAATGCAGTCTCATAAGCATTGTCTCTTCCCTAAAAGATGCTTCTCATCCATTCCCATCCAAACAGAAGAACAATCTTCAAGGAGTCGAGTTGCTGTTGGGTTTTCTCTGTGCCATCATTTCTATTATTATTATTATTTTTTTTGTGTGGTACACGGGCCTCTCACTGTTGTGGCCTCTCCCGTTGTGGAGCACAGGCTCCGGACACGTAGGCTCAGCGGCCATGGCTCACGGGCCCAGCCGCTCTGCGGCATGTGGGATCTTCCTGGACTGGGGCACGGGAAGTCCCCTGCATCGGCAGGAGGACTCTCAACCACTGCGCCACCAGGGAAGCCCTCTGTGTCATCATTTTATAGAAACACAGAATCGAGTGACTCGTCAAGAATTTTCCAGGTCAAGCTGCCTTTAAGCACCCTGGAAAGAAAATTGTCTTCATTCACCTAGAGTCTACCTCTTGGAAGCTTCCAGATGGTCCTGAAGTTTTGAACTTCCATGAAGCTTCTAGAATCATATATCTCCTATAGATTTGAGTATATGACTTCCAAATCTTGAGGTGGAAGCCCCCATTAGTATATTTCCCAAAGTAAAGTTCAAGGAGGCTGTGGCCAGGATTACCTTTGGGAGTATCTTTCCAACCAGGGAGGCCCCTGAGACCTAGGGTTAAGCTTAGACTGCAGTGTTCTTCCTCTGGGCCCTACCTTGGGTTAAGGAGACGGTTGGAAATGGGCCTGGCTCCCAGGAAGCCAGCTGCCTTCTCCTGGCTGAGCAGTGCAGCTGCTGCTCTCTCTCGTGTTGCTAGGGGCAGATCTCCAGCTTTGGGCTAAAGTGGATAATGATCTCTGGTCAGGGCCTTCAGAATTGGGACACCCCTTGAATGGCTCTAAGTGCAAACTAAGATGAGTAGAGGGTGTGTAGGAGAGGACAGGTGGAATGCAGACAGCCAGGTTCACGTTTGAGGGTTACCTGGAGTAAGGTAACAGAGGGCAGTGGAGATGTTTGCCAACAAAAGTAATAGTTACCATATATTTATTCAACCCTTCTTATGGGCCAGGAACTTTAAATATATCACCTCATTTAATCTTTATAACAGTATGAAGTATGATTAAAAAGCATTGTAGATGGAATCAAATTTAATCCTTCTAGGTAGATATCATGGTACCCCTTTTACAGATGAGTAAACTGAGGCACAGAGTCTCATTTCCACAAAATATTTATTGATCACCTATCATTTTTCAGACACTGAGAATATAGTGACAAATACAGCACATTATTGTTGAAGAAGTAATGACCAAGAGGAGGTCACATAACTTCCCCAGGACATTGTCCCTGACAGGATTTAAGAGCCAGAATTTAAGAATAATCTGTATGCTGGAAGCCTTCCTACCTGGAAGCTTCATTCAGTCATTTGTTGGTTCATTCAGTCAAGAGTCAAGTATTGAGCACCTATTGTGTGCCGGGCAGGATGCCAGGGGTAGAGCAGATAAAACCGTGAGTCATATCAGGCAGGGTTAGCTCCCACCTTCACAGAGCTTAAACCTTGTGCTGCTACAGGGGTGCGGTTCACCAGGGGAGAGCCGCTGTCCTCCCCTCCCAAGGAGCCCTGCCACTGATTTTAGGCTGCTCTCCAAGGCCCTAGTTTATGCCGGTTTTGTGGTTATGTCAGGCATCACAATGGGGACGTTTCTAGCTGATTTTTCTTTCCATTTATGGACAAAAACATTTTCTTTGGGAAAATGCCGGTTCTGGACAGATGAGATCATTCATAAGTGAGAGAAATATAAGTAAGTAAATTAAATAAAATAAAAGGGACAGAGATCCCGTATTTCCAAAGTGGGTACCCCTTGAGGTCCAGCCTCTGTGTCTCTGTGACACACGTCCTCTGGGCTGAAGGTAGCAAAAGGGCCGGCTTTGTCCTGGGGCTGCGTCACAGCCCACGCAGGATCCACGCACATCACTGTGCCGTCAGCTGCCCACGCCTCACCTGGGCTCGAATCATATTTCTCTGACCCCATTAACAGGATTGTGTGGGATGTGTGTATATTTGATTAAGCGTGATTGCCACCGCAGGAAGCCGAGCTCTCTGCGCAAAAGCCCTGCTCCCTGCTGAAATCTTAGGGGTTAGCAGCCCACTAGCTCCATCTGTTGACTACTCCCCGCAACTGTCATTGCCTCGCCAAGAACCCTCTTAAGCGTCCCAGAGGCTCTGATTCTCTTCGTTCTAATTTCCTTTAGCTTTTGACCTCAAAGTTAATTGTAGGATTAAATTATATACGACTAACCCTTGCACTGCTGACAGTAATTTTGTATTTCTTCTTAGTATTCAGAAAGGAAACTGTTGGTGCCATTTTTAATTTTTTTTTAATTTTACTGACATATAGTTGAATTACCATGTTGTGTTAATTTCTGCTGTACAGCAAAGCGACTCAGTTATACATATAAATTCTTTTTCATATTCTTTTCCATTATGTTTTATCACAGGATATTGAATATAGTTCCCTCTGCTGTACAATAGGACCTTGTTGTTTAGCCATCCTATATATAATAGTTTTCACCTGCTAATTCCAAACTACCAATCCTTCCCTCCCCCACGCCCCTCCCCTTTGGCAACCACAAGTCTGTTCTCCATCTCTGTGAGTCTGTTTCTGTTTTGTAGATATGTTCATTTATGTCGTATTTTAGATTCCACATATAAGTGATATCACGTGGTATTTGTCTTTCTCTTTCTGGCTTACTTCGCTTAGTATGATCATCTCTATTTGCATCCATGTTGCTGCAAATGACGCCATTACCTCCTATTCATACAACAGAGGTGGACTGGTGTTTGTGTGGTTAGGGTCCTGACAGAAAAGCTGTAGTCATTGTCACACCTATTACTTATGTCACATCTCCTGGCTGTTGTCCTATATCCTGGCTTTCACCACCTTTCTGGTGTCCCTAAAAAGCCCGTTCACACGCCCCTCCACTCTCAGTGATGGCTGTATATTCCCTCCTTTTCTGGGGTTTGTCTGGGATGTCTCACCATAGCACTGAAACGTTCTCTTTGCTATCTACCCAACTCTTTTCTGTTATTCTCCCAACTTTTGTCTGCATGTCACATCTCAAGCCAGTCAGTATTTTGATGTATGGAAGAATGGATATCTACCCATCTCAGCCTCTCTTTTTCCATAACAAATAGGTACCAGTGATGAAGATGGAATTTTTCTTAAACTGCTTTTAGGTCAAATTTAGCCTTGATAGGCTGGGTTGCCAGATTTAGGCTTAATAATGTAAGGGAAAATTCTTAGCCTATTTCCCAGCACAAAACAAAATTTAATAAATGTTTATTTTCTTCCTTCCTTGGAAGAAGTTACTTAGCCTAGACTGTCTTAGAGAGTCTCCATTCTTAGATATACATGAGCCTGAACTCAGGGTGAGAGCAATCAGAGTTCTGCACATGGGCATCTCCACCTTTCCGAAGCAAAACAATATGGCAGACCTTGTGAGATAATAGAATCTTGGAGTGAAAATGGCCCTTTGAGACCATCTCTATTGACCCTTAGGCAATTTTACAGGCTTTAAAATAGATTAGTAATGTTAAAAATAAGCAGCCAGTGAGGTGATGGTCATTGCTGGAAGATCTCACCTTGGTGTGTTTCTTGAGCAGTCTCCAGTGAGCTAACCATGTTGATTCATTGTACCCAAGAATGATCCCCTTCCCAAGAAATGATCCACTTCTCCCAAGAGCTGATCTGCTTCCCTAGGGTTTGTCTCCTTTGATATATCAGTTGTTTTTTAAAAAAAATTGCCACTGACTTAGGGTGGTCCTTAAAGAGACACTGCAGGCCTCTTGTGAGATCCCGTAAGTTTTAAATTGGGACAACTCCCTTCAGAAACCACAGTGCATCTAAACACAGGTATTCCAAACAAGAGGGGGCTTGGCCTACGGCAGAAAACACAGGTTTTGGAGTCAGGTACACCTGGATGTGAGTTTGGAGCCTGACACTTTCTGGTTGTAGAACCTAGTGTCAGGGAAGACAGCAATTTCTCTGACCCTCGATTTCCAAATGTGCAAAATGGGAGAGTAACACCTATCACTGGAGATTGCTAGGGAAGTAAAATGACTTCATGTATGCAAAGTGCCTCGCACATAATAATCACCAAGTGCCACTCATTTACATTCCTTGTGGCACATTCGAACATCACAGTGTCAGACAGTCTCAAAAGATATGTTATTGACTCCCTATCATGTCATTGAGAGTGGGAAAGGGTTTCAGAGAAGGCTTTGCTAACAACACAAACTATAATTTTTTCATGGTGGTCTACAACCACTGACAGAAATAGATTTCCTGATAAATACAATAAAGAAGGCAAAAGAAGTGCACTTTGCTGTTGTCTTAAATGTTGAATTCCACTTCTGCTGTGTTACTAAATATGCCTTGTCTTGCTTGGAACTATATTTACACAAGATTTTCTCTTTTAATTTGCTACTGTATTTTTAGCATCTCTCATGTATTTTATTAGGTGTCTTACATACATTTTTCTCACTTGAGACTCCCAATAATCTACGGAAGGAGTGTTGTTTTTCCAAGATTACAGATGAATCTCAATGAAATTAAGTGACTTTTCTGAGGTGACACAGGTTTACCTGACTCGAAGCTCCCTCTGGATTTTGGAAGGGGTGTGTGTGTGTGTGTGTGTGTGTGTGTGTGTGTGTAAGGCTGGCTTTTTTATGTGCATGTCACTGACTATGTTTAGCAGGCACGAAATGTGAGTTCTTTTTCCCATGACGAAGGTGACTGGTGCTCAACAGCTATTTTTCGTATAAATACATTTTCTCTTTCTCTTCAGACCTTACTTGTAATCAGCACCGTGCTAGCAAAGTCCAAGTTTGGAATTTTCCTCTCTCGGCAAAGTACTTATTTTCAATTTTGCTCCGCTAACCATGTAGGATGAAGGGAAGGGTCATCATGTACAGTCTCTTCTTACCAGCCTTGTACTGTCTGGCCCTTATCTACCCTCCAACCTCGACACTAACTACTCTCCCCCAGGTTCCCTACTTTCCAGCGACACTGGGCTTCTTCCAATTCTTGATGGTGCCATGATTCTTGGGCTCTTCACATGTTACTCCATCTGCTTGGAGCACCGGCCCCTTCTACCTATTCTTCAAATCTTAGCTAAAATTGAACTTCCTCCAGAAACCGCCCTTGGCCCCCTGTTTCAGTTATCTAGTGCTGTAGAACAAACCTCCTCAAAAGTTAGGGGCTTCAAACCACCACCATTCATTTGTTCGTGAGTCTGCGATGGAGTTGGGCTTGGTGGGGACAGCTCAGCTCTGCTCCACGTGGCATTCGCTGGGCTAGCTGGCTGAGGCCGGAGGATCCCAGGTGGCTTCACTTATATGTCAGGCACCTCAGCTGAGGTGGCCGGCTGGGACTCACTCTCTCCCCACGAGATTTCACTAGCGGGACTTCTCTACACGGTGGTTGACTTCTAAGACGGTGAAAATGGAAGCCACAGGGCACCCTAAGGACTATGCATGGCAGTCATATGGTGTCCTTTCTGTCACATTCTGCTGATCAGAGCAAATCACAGGGCCAGCACAGATCAAGAGGAGGGAAAGTAGACTCCATTTCTTGGAGTGACAAGTGCTTAGAGGATTGGAAGGAAAAGCCGGTGGCTATCTTTGCAGCAAACTTCCACACCCTCCCAGACTAGATAGTTCTGACTGTTATATAGAGCACCACACCCTTCTTTGTAAAACTAAGAGCTTATTCAATGTCTGTCTACATTCTCCTGTCACCTCCCACACCAGCCTGTAAAATCTATTAGAACAGAAATCCTGTCTGTCATGTTCATTGCTAATTATAAATACGGAGTGAATGAATGAATGAATAGGTGAGCGTACTGTAGTCCAGACACACAATACAAAGCAGTTCTCACACATGCAATAAGTGTAGTGTTCCTTTCTTGTTGATCATAAGCTTGATATTTAAAGTCCTGTGGCCCTCCCGTCTCCTCCGGAAATATTGACGTGTATGTCATGAGGATTGAAATTTGGCAATCTCTAAAGGCACAGAAAAGCGTATGGTCCTTTAGACAGCTTGGAAAATTCTGACTTCTCTAGGAGGAAAAGGCAATGATCCTGTTGTCAGCAATCTTTCTTAAAGTTTTTGTGACTTGTTTTGGGTGCCTGCAAAGCTGTTACTGCAATATTAGAATATCTTGCCTTGTTGATGTTTGTCTAGAAGTGACTGTTTTGGAAACACACTGGAAAATCCCTTCGCCCTTCCCCATCTGTCTTTTTTGTTCTAAATATTAACAAAAACCAGAAGGGGATTTCAAGAGAACAGCAAAACCAAACATGGCTATGTAGCGTTCATGGGAGTTTGTTTTAGAAACTCACATTTCAAATGCTAAATTAACTGCAGGTTTATGCAAGGGAAAAAGAGAAATTTCTTAGAACCAGAAAAAAAAAAAAAAAAGTAAGCCAGGGAAATCAATCAACGTGCATTTTTTTGATGTTCTTTTCCATGAAAACAGAACAGGATGTGAGGCACAGGGAAATTGGGACTTTTTCAGCCAGAGCAAGTCTTAAAAAATCTGGTTTTGACCTATGAGTCATCTGATGCACAGGTGCCAAATCTGGGGCCTCACTGGTCCTTGCCCATCTCCTTGGCCTTCATCTGCCTGAGTAACTGAGGCAGGCCAAGGCAGATGACAAGCAGAAGTTGGATTATCAGCCACTCTTGCATTGTGTCTCCCATGCTCATCTCCATGTTAATTATGCTTAGGTGCCAGGAGTGTTTGCAAGCATTTCTAAGAATAAATGAATGCCTGTTGGCAATAATGGTTCATCGCAAACTTTGAGAAACAGCTTAATAAGGAAGAACTCTGATTTGCTTCAAATTCCTGTTAAAAAAAAAAAAAATATATATATATATATACACACACGCATATGTTTGTGTATGTGTATGACTTTTCTTTTTCAGCAACTTGAAAAGATAGTCTGGAAATAGAAGAATGAGGCAGGCATGGCCTCTTAGCATCCTAGAATAAATACAGCATCTCAGAGCTGAGAAAGGCATGTTTTTCATTTGGATTTCTAGGCCTAAGTTTATCGTTTATTTCTTTATAAATACGTATAAACAAAGTTTCTAGGCAACCATCATGAAATAAAGCAACTAGCTCTGAAAAGCAGAATAATGATGTTCATTTTATTCTTATTTTTTGCTACTTAGAAAATCTCTCCCACTCTATACTCGCCAACTGCCCCCCCCACCTTCCTTGATAAAAACAATAGTAGTTAATAGGGGTTTTTTTTACCACCAAACAGGGAAAATTTTCTTGGGCCTCAACACATTAT
Source organism: Phocoena phocoena (assembly GCF_963924675.1). Classification (NCBI taxonomy): domain Eukaryota; kingdom Metazoa; phylum Chordata; class Mammalia; order Artiodactyla; family Phocoenidae; genus Phocoena; species Phocoena phocoena. The sequence continues at coordinate 39,256,063 of NC_089235.1, read as the reverse complement.
CAGAGGCAAATGCCTTCACAAAATTCCATCAAGGTAGCGCCCTAAATTGGTGAGTCTTTCCAAGTGAAACATAAATCAAAGACTGCCGGTGATCTCACTGGCTTCTGACAGCATGTGCCTCAGTGCAGGTTTCTTTCATCACTGCATGGTTGCCTAGCAACCAGCCCCACTCCTTCCTGCTCTTTTGCTTACATTGGTCCTCACAGGGTTTTTTTCTGTTTGTTTTGCCCCACAGGAGCAGGATCTGAACACCCAATACCTGCAAGGATGGCTTAGAAGTTGTCCAGGGTAGTGTGGCAGTCCTCAGATGCCGAGCTGTGGAGTCTCTCCCTCATTTGGGAAATGACAGAGAGCCACTGTTATTCTGAAGCAGCGACAGGATCAGAGCTTTCTCCTGCTGAGGAAGTTGTGAGTAACAGACCACAGCCATGACCATCAGAATGGGAAAGAGGGTGCGGATGAGACTCACGTGCCTGCGGGAGAAGCAGTGCCAGGCTGCGAGGGCCCTGGAGATACCAACGGTGTAGGCATAGCTTCAGACCTAGGGGCGGGGCCGTCTACAGGAGCAGCGAGTCAGGAAGGTGTGTGCCAAGTTAGACATAATGAATCTGAAGGGTCAGAGGAACAGAGAGGCCAAGATGCCCACATTTTTTCCCCTAAGTGTCCTCCAGGAGGTCTGTCACCAGAGAGGCTATTCCAGAACAGGAGCTTTATTCGGTGCCTTCCTTCAAATCATAAAGATACTGCGAGGAAGTGGACACGTTGGGACAGCTGTTAGTGATTTCCTCAGAAGCCCCACCATGCCACCACCCACCCCCAGGGCTGTCACATGACCCAGGCTGATCCGAGCGTAGCACCTCCTCCCACTGGCCCCATGATTGGTCCAAGCTGGGCAGGGGTCCTTGGCTGAGGAATCAAATTCCCTGGAAATGTCTTCCATGGAAGCTCAAAGAACAAAGGTTTTTTATCTGGGAAGACTTGAGTCTAGAGCATGTTCCCTGCTATTAAATGCTGCTCATCTTCAGAAGCAGAGAATGAAACCAATTTTCAGAGTCAGCAAAGAAGAGAACCTGACAGTCCTGGTGGTGATCCAGTCCTTGAACCCAGCCAGCTCTGAGGTGAAGCTTTTCCTTGGCTGGGCTCCATGAGCTAACAAGAGTCCCTTTTTGGATGAAGCAATTCAAGTTGAGTTTCTATCACTTGCAACTTAAGGAGTTCTGAGCGGTATCGTATTGCCTTCTTGATTTGACAGAGAGGGGAAATGATGCTCAGAGAAGTTAGCTAAATCCTTTGTGATCACAAGAACACATTAGGGTACAAGCTTCGGAACCTGAGTTTGCCTGGACCCCAAAGCTAGTGTTCTTTTCTTTATACCATTCTGCCTCTCAACTTGTCCCACAATTGTGAGGCTCAAGAGAAGAGGTAAATAAACAGGTGTGTCTGGATCTCTGCACACTGTCCGTAATCCTCTAGTGAAACCATCTGTGACATTTTTAAATGCCTGATGCCGTGGGAAACAGGAGATCTGCTCATTTTACAAATGTTCTCCATTTTTCTTTCAATGATAACTCTTCCACCTGCTCCAGCTTTACAAACAAAACACCTACTTTCAGCTTGAGAAGAACCGTCAGACAGGCTATTTGCAGTTTGCCACTTAAAGGGAGTGTGAGAGAACTTTGTGTTTTGGGGCACAAGTCTTCACTAAGGACCAGGGTGGAGAAGGGGAAAGATGCTCTAAATGGGGCAGCCATCCACCTTCCAGCTTGAGAAGAACAGGAGCTGACGCGGTTGAAGAGAGTGTGGCTGGGGATTCAGGACTGCATAACATCAGGAAACCTTCTCTCTAGAACATTCTTGTTAACATGTGTTGGTTCCAGCAAAGACAACTTCTGAGCTTGTTTGTTCCAAATTTCAGATTCACAGAAGACAGATACTGCTTCGTACAGGACGGATCAGAGGACAAATCCTAAATTACCCACCCACGGAGGGGGCCGGGGTCACACAGGTCAGCAGGACCATAGGGGCCAGAGGAGAGAGGGTGGTGGTGAGTCAAGCAGACATCCTAGGAGAGGTCCACTGCAGCATGATGGTGGCCCGGAGGTGGTGATAACATACTCTCTAGCTCTGCGGGCAGGGCCGTGGGAGGACCAAGAGATCATGGCAGATGCTACTTGCCTGTGAGCAACTGTGAGACACAACCTGGAGACCCAGCAACATGAACGATGAGGCAGCTAGTGTGGTTAAAAATGAATACTAATCGTTTTCAGTTACTCAGCCTGCATGTACACAGCCCCGTCTTACTTGTGCTATCTCATTTAATCCTCACCACCACCCGATACAATAGGCACTACTGCACTGGACAAGTGAGTAAACCAAGGATGGAGAGATTGAGCGACTTTCCCAAGGTTACACACAGGGGAGAGCAACGTCTTGGCTTTGAAGCCAGACACTTCAACTCCAGAGGCCTTGTGCCTTACAGTATTTTACTCAGCAAGTGGGGCAATGAAATATGGGTATTGCTTTTACAGGGGCCCCATTTGAAGCCACAGATCACAGTCAGGCCTGCTGGGGGCATTTGGCTTGTGTTCTGTTGTTGCTTTAGATCAGCCTTATTCACCACTTGACAAAACACGTCCAAGGAGTAGTTAATTACTCAGAAATACTTTACTCTTCAGAATCCACATACGTCCTCACATATGAAACCATCCACATCCTTGTGGCTACAACAACCTTTCTCTGTTGTAACCCATAATGATGATACCATTACATCCCATAGCATGCAATCACTCTGTCTCATGTACAGATACTCAACTGTGTCATCCAGGGGCTTGTCCAAAGGGCACCTAAGTCTGGACTCGTATATTCACAGAACCACCCGGTCCTTTCTAGAGGAAGGCATGGTGTACACCTGCTGGGATTTTGTGTTTAGTTAGAAGTTGCTGCTACTGTTGTTTTTAGTTCTTCCTCTGGCATTCATCTTAATGGTCCAAATAGCATTTACTTTTGAACTAGACCTTACCATGCTGATATACATCTGCTAGAGGCTTTCCTAAGTCAACAAGTATGGATTTGTACACACACATCCAGAGTCAGGAATGGGGCTGGAGGGTGAAGAAGCAGCTTGTGCAGGTGGGTTTTAAACAGATACACCACCAGAGGGAGCTATACACGAATGCCTTCAGGGAATGGAGCAATTCATATTCACAATCCCAGGAGAGTCAATGAGTAAGGTCTTTATCCAAGAAAAACTGTGGTCTGGGGCTACATTTCTGTCATGAAGAAGATTTGCCATCTAATTCCTGCATGTTTAGCTAATTATATTTTCTCAGCTCCTCTTAATTATACAGACCAGATTCTTTATGACTAGAAATAAACTCAAAAACAGAAAGAGCATCAAAGACAAATCATCTGTGACGAAGAGTCATAAATTGAAAGAAAACAACAAATTAAGTAGTCTAGTCACAGTCACAATTCACTTGTCGCAGTTCACCTTCTGAATTCAATTAGTTTTAGCAATGACTGTAATGATAAGCCTTTTTTAAAATTGGAGGCAAAGGGGCTTCCCTGGTGGCGCAGTGGTTGAGAGTCCACCTGCCAATGCAGGGGACACGGGTTCGTGCCCCGGTCCGGGAAGATCCCACATGACGTGGAGCGGCTGGGCCCGTGAGCCATGGCCGCTGAGCCTGCGCCTCCGGAGCCTGTGCTCCGCAACAGGAGAGGCCACAGCAGTGAGAGGCCTGCATACGGCAAAAAAAAAAAAATTGGAGGCAAAGCATTTTGGTTGTTTTCTTTTCTTTTTTCTTCTTTGAATAAGCAGTAAAGGAAGATATCAATGCTAATTTCCATCTCCCTGGCAATAATCAGGATTTCCTGTTACTGTGTTTTCTTCTGGACTCTTCTCTAATTGTTTATGTGGGTGATGATACCCTATCTGAAGGACACATTTCCCTTATACCTTCCGATCAGCCAGGCTTGTGTGAGGCCTTACAAGACATTGTAAAAAGCACCAGGCTTGGATTTTGTTGGCCTACATTTGAATTTCTACTCTGTTCCCTGTTATGTGGCTGACTTTGGAAAAGCCATGTAAAGTGCCCTGCAAATGGGATTAGCAAAACCTGTTTCACACATGTGCTCGTTCATTTATTCTACAAATATTTTACTGGATTCCTTCTAAGTGCCAGGCACCTGGGCAAAGCTCTGGTCTAAGGCAGCTCACAAAGAAGTAAACAGACAATTAAAATATGACATAGTATAATAAGGAGCATGTCCCAGAAGTACAGGCTGCTCTGGGATCATGGCACGCTGGAGTCAGGGATGGCTTCCTGGAAGAGGTGATGACTAAACTGCAATCTGAATGATAAGAAGGCATTAATCGGGCAAATAGGAGTTTGGGGTGTGGGTCAATGTGTTGGAAGTTTGGGGAGGTAGAAGCAGTTTGCTAGGCAGAGAAAGTGTTCTGTCCAAAAGCTCCCTGGCTGAAGAGAATGAAATACATTTTAGATTAAAAAAAAAAAAAGTTCAGTAAGCTGAAGCTTGGATGAAACAGATAATTTGGAGGGGACATAATTAAAGATGAGGTGGGAGAGCTTGGCGAGGACTTTATATACCATGTGAGGGAGTCAGAGCTGATACCATGGACAGTGGGGAGCCACTCAATGTAACCAGGTGCATGCTGTGCTCAGATTTGCCCTGGAAACGGTGAGTGCTAATAATATTAGCTGTTACTCACACACTGTATTCCTTTAGCCAACATAGCCTGCACTGTTGTCAACAGTGGTTGCTATCTAAGAACCAATTTCCAAGAGAAGAAGGAAAAGAAAGAGAAGGCTGGCCGGGGAGGGGCGGTGTGACAGTTGCCAGTGGTCATTTGGAATCAATACTCCTTTACTTGAACCCTTCACCCCAGTGGTCACTGTGGAGTCCAACTGTGACTTTCATCTTTTTCCTTCCCTAAAACCAGAGACCGAGAAAAGACTGAAGGAGAAAGACAGGCAGATCTCCCTAAATCTGCCCAGGAGCACAGGATCCAGAGACTCAGGGCTCTAGGTCATTGCTGGTCCTGTCCTGTTGGGAGAATTTCTGCTGTTTAGGTAATGCCCTTGGGAGTCACGTGAGTGGGATCATCGCATTAGAGGCCAGGCTCCACTGACCTCACACACAACACCCGGAACCTTGCTGCTCTCAGGATCTCTTTCAGCACAGGACCAGGTCATCAGATGGGAGAAGAAGACTACAATTCGTGTGGTGTGTTCTTGATGAGGCCACCCCTCATTTCTCCTCAACACACTCTCCACATCTCATGTCTTCGTTGTTAAAGAGGAGGGAGATGGGAGGGAGGGTGTGAAGAAAATGGTAGACATTGCCATCTTTTCTCGCTCACACATCCCATGATTCTTGCATTTGGTGAACCTGTCCAAAACAGCTCAGTAGGAGCCAGCGTCTCTGATGCTCCTTGGAAAATCGCTACCTTCATAGGGTGCTGGAAAGCGCACTGCACCAGTCCCAGCCAGATGTCTACCTGGGGATGAAGCCACAGAAGCACCAGCAGGAAGACACAGTGTCATGGGACCTCTTGAAATATTAATTGAGGCATTTTCCCTTCTCATCACTAGAACCAGACCAGACTTACTGTGCTAAGGAAGGGAAGACACAAAGGAACCCCAAGAGAACAGTTCCATTCTTGACTTTGAGTTCCAAGAGTCTTCAAGTCATGGTTCTCAGTTGCAAGAACCAAGCAATAGGGTGGGAGTTGTGAAGGGGTAGATTTCTTTGGATTCAAAAAGCTTAGCTTTAAATATCTGGTGCCAAACCTAGAGGATTCAGAGCCTAGAACAGAGGTCAGCAAACTCTTCTGTAAAGGGCCAAAGTCCTCATCTCAATGACTCAACCCCGCCATTGTGCAGGCAGCTCACAGACAGTAAGTAGACAAATGAGTGAGCTGTGTTCCAGTGTAACTTCATTCACAAAAACAGGCTTCAACCAGATTTGCCACATGAGCCCTAACCTAGGGTGTTTTTTGGAAACCAGAAAATAGGAAAGAATAAGGTCCTTTTCTCTTATTGGTCTGGGGGAAAAGTTTTAGAAGGGAATGGAACAGGAAAGCAAGAAAACTGAAATGCTAGTGTAGCCTTCATCTCTTTGCCCTCACCGGAGTGGACAAGGGAGGTGGTAATAAAATCTTGGATGGGCTTGGAGATTTCGAAACAGAGGGCCTTGTACCCATTATTCTTCCTAACTGTAGGAGGAAACAGTCCTAAAGAATACCCCACGTCATCATAGGATGGCCAGAGGAGAGCAGAAAAGGCAGAGTGGTGAGTTTAGCAGAGAGGGTCTGGGTCAGCCCTCCCACACCCCCAGGTCTCCCTTGCCTCCCACAGTACAAAGAAGAAATCTGAACTTTCCACATTACCAAGTAGGGGTGTGGAAGGAGTCTTGGAGAGTCCTGGTCTGCTCAAGAGGATGGCGAGGAGTGAAGAGAGCAGACCCCATAACAGAGCCAGCAGGTGCAACGCACAGAGGGAAATCACTTTTGTCGGAGCCAAGTGGATGCCTGGTCAGCGGAAGACCACACCCGGCTCCCAGGCAGTCCTCAAGACTGGCCTTGCTAAAAGAAGGGACAAGTAACATCAGTGATGGATGCCCGGGGAAGAGAATCCGTGGAGCTCAGGCTTCTTCCCCGGCACCATCACATGTGTGATGATATACAAACTCCTCGGCTTAAGTTCCTGCTGGGCAAGAGGAAAGAAGAGAAAGAGGGAATCAGAGATTGTCTAGGGATTGAAATATTAATTGAGGCATTTTCCCTTCTCATCATTAGTACCCAGAGGGACATAGGGTCTAAACTGGAATCACCTGGAATTGGCAAGATTAGGTTTTCTATCACAGCGTGAGAAGAGGCTCTTTGAGAATGATCCTAAGTTCAAGTACAGGGAAACAAAGTTATATTTGGGAGCATCAGACTTTGTGACTATGAAGTTGAACTTAGCTGTTTAGGATAAGAAGGGAGAAACCAAGGCAAGAGCATGAAAATGTGTGCAGGTCCCTAAGGTAGACAGTGTTTGCACCTCAGGGACACATTCAAGTCTGTCCTGGGCTTCAGGTTACATAGACGGTCACCTCGACCCCATCACTGAGGCCTGACGGAATTTGAAGAAGGTATAATTTTTGAGTGGAGGATTGCAAGGCCTCAGAGGCTAAGGTGTAGAGACTTTCCGAAGTCTGTGGGTTCGGCTGGTCCATACCTGCAAGTGTGTCCAGCCTGTGTAGGTGTCCTCACTTCAAACAAACATTGACATCTCGGGGGCAGAGACGGGGAGGCCCTGAGTGCTTAGAGTTTCCAGCAAATTTCTTTTCACAGCTTATGATTCACAGGGTAAGTAATTATCCAGCATCTGACACGGGGCTTGCATGTTGCAGTTTGAATAAATTAATTAGTTAATGAATACCTCTACCATTTCTTCCTGGTTCGGTTATTTGCTCATCTTGTCATTGTCTCATAGCAATTATGTCACACTCTAATTATTTGTTGAGCTCTTTGTCTCCCCAGGTGAACTCAAGAGCAAGGACTGTGCCTTTATTATGTTTAGCTTCTATTTATGCAAATAGATAAAACGTAAAACGAATTTCCAAATACTCGATCCATCACTGTTTCCTGAGAGAGGGGCAGGAGTTCAGGGACAACTGAGCGGCTGGCTCAGGGCTGACTGAGTCCCGGCAGGGTGGGTGACGGGGCTTGTCTTCTGCCAGCCACATACCGCTGTCTTTCCCAAGCTCCATTTCACAACCTGTTTTAAATACGTAGATCCATAGTTTAAAACATTGAAGACACTGTCTTAGATGGAATATTTATAGCATTTTGAGGTATTTTTGTGTTTTCATTCTATCTCAGTTTATTTCCACAAAAGGACTCTCAAAATTTGGATCGGTGATGATCAACACTGAACTTTACACAGAAAATGTACAACTGATGTGAACTGATTGGGGATGAATAACCTGCTCCATCACAAGGAAGAGTTAAGACAGTTTTTGCTGAGAACATAGCATAGACTTATCACTAGCATCACAAAACAGTCCCCACTAACTACAATAGTTAGAGGTAGAACTAGATGATAAATTAAATTGATGGTCCACCTCTATTAGTTTTCTATTCTGCTGTAACAAATTACCACAAACTTCTTAGCTTAAAACACACACATTTATTATCTTACAGTTCTGGAAATCAGAAGTCCTAAAATCAAGGTGTCAGCAGGGTTACATTTCTTCTGGAGGCTCTAGAGGAGAATTCATTTCTGTGCTTTTTCCAGTTTCTAGAGGCTGCTTGCATTTCTTTTCTCATGTTTCCTTCCTCAAATCATTCTGACCTCTGTTTCTGTCATCACATCTCTTTCCCTGACTCTGACCTTCCTGCCTCTTTCATATAAGGATCCTTGTGATTACACTGGGACTACCTGGGTAATCTAGAATAATCTCCCCACCTCAACATCGCTAACTTAATCACAACAGCCAGTCCCTTTTGCCATGTATGGTAACATATTCACAGGTCCCAGAGATTAAGACATGGACATCTTGGGGTTGGGGGGGGGATTATTTAGCCTATAATACCACCCTTGACATGATGTCAGAACCAGAGCAAGCCTGCCACAGGAAGGTATCCCTTGATCTGCCTGACCCTGGATGAGAAACTCAAGGTCTAGAACAACAAGAAAAATAAGCAGCTATAGCTCTTCGCACCCTTTCCTCTCCCTTTGCTCCACCTTGTTCTACATTCAGTCCGAGATTGTCAGAACACAATTAGAAAACAAGTGAGATTGGGAGTGGGGGACCAGCAGAGGCACATTGCACCCTGGGAAATGTATTTCCTACAAGTAAAGTGCTGTGGGAAGGGCTGGTGACCAGGGGACCCTAATAGAAGTGCACTCTGGTAGTTGTAGGCTGTCGTGTCCTAGCTCTGCCAGAGAATCTGAGGACCAGGTAATGGGGATAGGGATGCAGCCTGCCTCTAGTCAGGAGAACTGACTAAGATAAAAGACAGCTAGAGAGGGTATTGTGCACACCCTCCTGCCATTTATCTAAGGAGCTGAAAGGGGGCTTTGGTCTCTTCTTTTAGTTTGGCTTCTTTCAGTCTGGGAGTCCACCTAAACAGTCTAGAGAGATCTTTTCATATCTGACTCACAACTGAGAGCTAAATTCAGGTTCTATCCCTTGGCATTCCTAGGTCCAAGCCAAACAAGGAATAAGGATTTCCACTTACGTTATGAAAGATAAGGTAATTAGGACCAATCCACCCACTGAGGACAACCAAAAAAGCTGGAAGAAAAAACATTTTTTAAAGCATCAAAGAACAAAGTTAGTGAGGAATTTCTGGGTTCAAATCTAGGGAAGGATAAGAACTCAAAGAGGTAAGCCCAGCGTTCAAAGCTCCCTTTGTCCTGGAAGCATCTGCTGATACAAAAGAAACAGCTGAATACTGTGTCTGGCAGATATCCAGGCTCAAGAAGATAAAACTCAAAGCCCAGAACACACCAAAAATACTTACTGTGTTAAAACATCCCCTATTTAAGCTGGGACCCCAAAGGGCCTTAGCCTCGGAATAAGGTGAACCAGAAGGAAGCCTTGTAGTGACCCATAGCCTAGTTTTATCACATCTTAGCAGTGGGAGAAAACTCAAGACTTAAACTTAGATGAACAGGGTCCTGGACTAGAAACAACCCTAGGCACCCAGCAAAAATAAATGAAAAAGCTCTCAGGAAAGACATGTCCTCATCCTAGGCCTCATAATTAATATTACAAAGAACTTTTCAAAAACAATGACCAGCACATGGTGAAAGATAACCAGACATACTCAGAAACCAGAAATTCAAACACCAGATTCCATAAGTAAAAAGGAGCAGAAAGACCAAACAACAGAAATAGATGTACAAAGACCTAACTACTAGAATTATCATATTCAAACTATAAAACAACTAGGCTTACTATGTTTTTAGAAATAAAACACAGGCTTACAAGTTTCAGCAGGGACCTGAAAATTGCATTTTAAAAGTAATATGGCAGAGCTGAAAAAGAACCAAATAGAAATTATATAATTTTAAAATGCAATAAGTAAACTTAATAGCTCAGCAGAGGTTTTAACAGTAAATTGTACATAGCTGAAGAGAGACTTGGCAAAGTGGAAGATGGGAGAGAAGAAACTATTAGGTGCAGCACAGAGAAACAGAGAGATGGGAAATACGAAGCAAAGAAGAAGAGATTCCAAGGATCCAGTGAGAAAATCTAACAGGTTTTGAAGTTCCGGAAGAAGAGAGGGGAAAGAATGCAGTAGAGGCAATATCTGAAGAAAGAAATTATTTGGATATGGATATCAGATTCCCTGAATATTCCATCAGAGATTAACTTCCTGAAACATTCCCAAATTAGTTGCCTGGTTAGTCCAGAGCACACAGGAGTCCTCTAGGGGGCAGCGTTGCCTAATGCCAAACACCAGTCTGAACACTGCAGATATGAAAATGTCCAAATGCTCTGGTGGAAGAGGATGCAGTTAGCCAGAGGAACAGGGGAAAGAGAGTTCCAACCTGAGGAAGTTGCATATGCAGAGGCTGGAAGACAGAAGGAGAGTAAGAGACAAAGACAGAGAGGGAGAGAGAATATGAATAACTCCTTCTAAAAACAGAATGTCTGGGGCATAGAAGGGGATGACAAGATGATTAAAGAGCCCCCAAAGGGACATGAAGAACCTCATGGACCATGAGGACACTTAGGTCTCATTCTGTGGGCTATGGAATTTTAAAAGGGAAGTTAGAAGAATCAGTCTGGGTAGAGTATGGAGAATTGATTAGAGTGGGGGGAGTGATGGATGGGGACCACTAAGAGACCATTGTAAGTCATCCAGGTGGGAGCTGAGGGGGACCTGCTTCAGGTAATGGCATTTAAGAAATGACAATACCTAATGTTGGAGCAGGTGCAGGAAACGGGCATTCTCAAACGCTGCTGTTGAGATAGCTGCAACTTTTTGGAAAGCAATTTAGTAAAATGTAACAAAACTTAAAAATGGATATAACCTTTGATTCAATAATTCCCCTTCCAGGATTTATTCTAACTAAATAATTAAAATGTGCAATTCATCACAATATTAATTATAAAAGAAAAATGTTGAAAACAACCTAAATGTCCAACACTGGGTATCAAATTATGTACACAAATAATACCTTAGAGATTAAAAACATATTTTAAAAGATTCATTTTCTTCTTCATGCTTTTATCTTTAAATTTTTTCTCTAATGTACATGGACTACTTTTGTAATTAGGAACAAATCAATGAAAATGTTTAGAATTTATGAAAACATATATAAAAATTCACAAAGAACACAGGAATAAGTTTCAAAATGAAAATTATGCAAGGCATATGCTTCAGCCACTAGAAAATAAAATTCAAAAGTAACACGATATGTATAACTCGCTCCACCCAGGAGGGATGCAAGTAATATCACATTTTATTTATTTCTCAAATTAATCGGAACTGGTTTGAGTCCCCACATTCCAGACTGGTGAGAGGTCATGGACTTCATTCTTGGGCCTTTCTCTTATCTATGGGCCCTTACACTCTTCCAAGGGGTTCATTTAGGCAGTTTAAAAAGGAAAACAGGCAGGCTTTTATTCTGAAGCAAAGAACTCTAGCTTCTTTAAGCCTGCTGCCACCTTCACCATAGTTGCTCCTTGCCCCACAAGACAATTTTGCTAGCCTGGGTCTTCCTCTATCTGTCCAGAACTACTGGTCCCTGTGTCCCAAGTCATGCCTCAACAATGTCCTTCAAAAGGGAGCAGCATTGTGAGCAAACCCACTTCTTCCATGTGAAGCTCACTCCCCTTACATGGGCCCCAGTATTGCAGCTCTTGGTATCTGGACCTGTCTTCACACACAGCCACTTTCCTCCAAGGTCCTACACCTCAGAGATGTTTTGCAAAAGGGGGTTCCATCATCCTCTCTTCCTTAAACCAGTCTCTATTCCCAGGACTTGGAGATCACACCTCGGACTGGAGTGCTTTATTTTTTCATCCACTATCACACATCTCCAAACCCTCCTCCTGAAATTAAAGGTCCATCAGGTTCCTTGCTTTTATAATAGGGCTTGCTTGTCTGTGATGAAGTGTCAAACTTTAGAAATACACACACACACACAAAGCCTTTCTACTCAAAGAGGGATGAGGATGGAAAGATAGTTTCCATTCTTTCCTGATGAGTTACTATTCCTCAAGGACAGATCAGAAGACTTTCTGCTGAAAGAGAAATAAGCAGTGTAAAGATCATCCTAACTATAAATATAAAAACTTGAAAGAATCTTGGACAATAACAAAACAAAACAACTCTCCTAAATACTTGGGGCAAACCAAAAGCTAAAGCATGGTTTATAGACAATACTATACTCATTTGAAATTTATGGAATATTGTCAAAGCTATGCTCGGAGGCAAATAAGTAGCCTTAAATGTTTTCTTTATTAAACAAGATAAAATAAACTCCAATTAAATATTCAATGTACAAAATTAGAAATCTAACTTAGGCAAACTAAAAAAGGTCAAATTTAATGAATTAGAAACAGAGAAACTGTAAATTGGTTCAAGTTCTGTTTCTTTGCTGGGAAAAAGAACAACAAAAGCAGTTACAACAAAAATCTCTAGTAAATCTAATTAGTGAAAAAAAGGAAAGCAAAATAAACATAAAGCATAAAAAGGAGGGAATGTAAGAAGAAATAAATGTAAAAACTTTAATAGGATAAATTATTCTCTGGAAAAATGTAAATTATCAACGTTTATCTAAAATGTTGAAAGTTGAATACACTGTCATGTAAGAAATGAGAAACTTTTTCAAAGAAGTATCTGCAAAAAAGAGTTCAGAGCCAAAAAATGTTACCAATTCCTTGCTATGTGAATTACTTCAGAAAACAGAAAGGTTAAAAAAACTTCACAAACTATTTTACAAAACCAGCATTACCCTAATGCCAAGATCTAACTAAGATAACAACCAAAAAGGTAAAATTATTGAGATGTATATATGTGTATTTATACCAATTTATATATGAATAAAGGTGCAAAAATCCCACATAAATACTGGATAATCAAACTCAACCATATTTGGGGGGGTGGGGTTAAAGGTACTGCTTTTTCAAAAAAACATTTTTCAATTTTTTATATAATTTTTAAAGTTTACTTTCCAGTTATAGTTATTACAAAACATTGGCTATATTTCTCATATTGTACAATAACCCTTAAGCCTGTCTTACAGCTAATAGTTTGTACCTCTCACTGCCCTAACCCTATATTGCCCCTCCTCCCTCTCCCCACTGGTAACCACTAGATTGTTCTCTGTATCTGTGATTCTGCTTCTTTTTGTTATATTCACTAGTTTGTTGTATTTTTTAGATTCTACATATAAGTGATATCATACACTATTTGTCTTTTTCTGACTTATTTCACTTAGCATAATACCCTCCAAGTCCATCCATGTTGCTACAAATGGCAAAATGCTGTTCTTTTTCATGCATGACCAGTTCTTTTTTATTCCACCTTTTCTTTATCCATTCATCTGCTGATGGACACTTAGGTTGCTTCCATATCTTGGCCATTGTAAATAATGCTGCTATGAACATTGCGGTGTATCTTTTCAAATTAATGCTTTAGTTTTCTTTGGATATATACCCAGGAGTGGAATTGCTCATTCCATTCATATGGTAGTTCAATTTTTTAGTTTTTTGAGAAACTTCCGTACTGTTTTCCACAGTGGCTGCACCAGTTTACATTCCCACCAACAGTGCACAAATGTTCCTTTTCCTCCACATCCTCGCCAACGCTTGTTATGTATTCTTTTGATGATAGCCATTCTGACAGGTGTGAGGTGATATCTAATTGTGGCTTGATTTGCATTTTTTCATGTTGAACTTCTTTCCATGTGCCTGTTGGCCATCTGCAGTTCCTCTTTGGAAAAATGTCTGTTCAGTTCTTCTGCCCATATTTTAGTCAGGTTGTTTGTTTTTTTGATGTTGAGTTGTATGAGCTATTATATATGTTGGGTATTAATCCCTTATCAGTCATATAGTTTGCAAATATTTTCTCCCAATCAGTACATTGGTTTTCCATTTTGTCAATGGTTTCTTTTACTGTGCAAAAGGTTTTAAGTTTAATTAGGTCCTGTTTGTTTATTTTTGCTTTTATTTCCTTTATTTTAGGAGAGGAGTCCAAAAAGTACTGCTGTGATTTATATCAAAGAGGATTCTGCCTATGTTTTCCTCTAGGAGTTTTGTAGTATCCATATATTTAGAAATGCTATTTTAAGTCAACCATATATTTTAAAATGCTATTTTAGTTTTTAAAAACCTATGCCATAATACATTTCAAAAAGAAAAAAAAGATCAGCCCAATATATGTCAAAATTACATTTGATAATATTCAAAACCTAATGCTGGCTTAAAAATGTCTCACTAAAATAGAAAAAGAATATTTACCAAATATAATATAAAAGTACAGAATACAATATATATAGTAAATACAATGTATCAAACCACCAGTCAAGATCACACTTAATGAACACTGGAATCATTTCCTGTGAAATAAGGAATAAAAAGGAGTTATTCATTACCACTCCTCTTATGTAAATTTTTTTCCTCTTACGTAATTTTAACTTGAAAAATAGTGCAATAAGAAACTCCAATGGAAGATTGGTTCAAGATGGCAGAGTAGAAGGACATGCTCTCCCTCCCTCTTTTGAGAACACCGGAATCACAACTAACTACTGCACAATCATCGACAGGAAGACACTGAACTCACCAAAAAAGATATCCCACATCCAAAGACAAAGGAGAAGCCGCAATGAGATGGTAGGAGGGGTGCTATCACAATAAATTCAAATCCCATAACTGCTGGGTGGGTGACTCACAACCTGGAGAAAAATTATACCACAGAAGTCCACCCACTGGAGTGAAGGTTCTGAGTCACACATCAGGCTTCCCAACCTGGGGGCCTGGCAATGGGAGGAGGAATTCCTAGAGAATCAGACTTTGAAGATTAGTAGGATTTGATTGCAGGACTTGGACAGGACTAATGGAAACAGAGACTCCACTCCTGGAGGGCACACACAAAGTAGTGTGCACATCGGGACCCAGGGGAAGGAGCAGTGACCCAAGGGGAGACTGAACCAGACCTACCTGCTAGTGTTGGAGGGTCTCCTGCAGAGGCAGGAGGGGACTGTGGCTCACAGTAGGGACAAGGACACTGGTAGCAGAAGTTCTGGGAAGTATTCCTTGGCGTGAGCCCTCCCAGAGTCCACCATTAGCCCCACCAAAGAGCCTGGGTAAGCTCCAGTTTTGGGTCACCTCAGGCCAAACAACCAACAGGGAGAGAACCCAGGCCCACCCATCAGCAGACAAGCAGATTAAAGTTTTACGGAGCTCTGCCCACCAGAGAAAAAGCCAGCTCTACCCTCCACCAGTCCCTCCCATCAGGAAACTTCCACAAGCATCTTAGATAGCCTCATCAACCAGAGGGCAGACAGCAGAAGCAAGCAGAACTACAGTCCTGCAGCCTGTGGAACAAAAACCACATTTACAGAAAGATAGACAAGATGAAAAGGCAGAGGGCTAGGTACCAGATGAAGGAACAAGATAAAACCCCAGAAAAACAACTAAATGAAGTGGAGATAGTCAACCTTCCAGCAAAAGAATTCAGAATAATGATAGTGAAGATGATCCAGGACCTCAGAAAAAGAATGGAGCCAAAGATCAAGAAGATGCAAGAAATGTTTAACAGAGATCTAGAAGAATTAAAGAACAAACAAACAGAGATGAACAATACAATAACTGAAATGAAAAATACACTAGAAAGAATCAATAGCAGAATAACTGAGGCAGAAGAACGGATAAGAAATGTTTTTGACAATTCTGACCTAGAAGACAAAATGATGGAATTCACTGCTGCAGAACAAAATAAAGAAAAAAGAATGAAAAGAAATGAAGACAGCCTAAGAGACCTCTGGGACAACATTAAACACAACAACATTTGCATTATAGGGGTCCCAGAAGGAGAAGAGAGAGAGAAAGGACCAGAGAAAATATTTGAAGAGATTATAGTCGAAAACTTCCTGAACATGGGAAAGGAAATAGCCACCCAAGTCCAGGAAGTGCAGTGAGTCCCATACAGGATAAACCCAAGGAGAAACATGCCAAGACACATAGTAATCAATTTGGTAAAAATTAAAGACACAGAAAAACTATTGAAAGCAGCAAGGGAAAAACGAGAAATAACATACAAGGGAACTCCCATAAGGTTAACAGCTGATTTCTCAGCAGAAACTCTACAAGCAAGAAGGGAGTGGCATCATATACTTAAAGTGATGAAAGGGAAGAACTTACAACCTACCTGGCAAGGATTTCATTCAGATCCGAAGGAGAAATCAAAGGCTTTACAGACAAGCAAAAGCTAAGAGAATTCAGCGTCACCAAACCAGCTCTACAACAAATGCTAAAGGAACTTCTCTAAGTGGGAAACACAAGAGAAGAAAAGGACCTACAAAAACAAACCCAGAACAATTAAGAAAATGGTCATAGGAACATACATATCGATAATTACCTTAAATGTGAATGGATTAAATGCTCCAACCAAAAGACAAAGGCTTGCTGAATGGATACAAAAACAAGACACATATATATGCTCTCTACAAGAGACCCACTTCAGACCTAGGGACACATACAGACTGAAAGTGAGGGGATGGAAAAAGATACTCCATGCAAATGGAAATCAAAAGAAAGCTGGAGTAGCAATACTCATAACAGATAAAATAGACTTTAAAATAAAGAATGTGACAAGAGACAAGGAAGGACACTACATAACGATCAAGGGATCAATCCAAGAAGATATAACAATTTTAAATATATATGCACCCAACATAGGAGAACCTCAATACATAAGGCAACTGCTAACAGCTATAAAAGAGGAAATTGACAGTAACACAATAATAGTGGGGGACTTTAACACCTCACTTACACCAATGGACAGAGCATCCAAACAGAAAATTAATAAGGAAACACAAGCTTTAAATGACACAACAGACCAGATAGATTTAATTGATATTTATAGGACATTCCATCCAAAAACAGCAGACTGAACTTTCTTCTCAAGTGTGCACAGAACATTCTCCAGGATAGATCACATCTTGGGTCACAAATCAAGCCTCAGTAAATTTAAGAAAATTGAAATCATATCAAGCATCTTTTCTGACCACAATGCTATTAGATTAGAAATCAATAACAGGGGAAAAAAAGGAAAAAACACAAACACATGGAGGCTAAACAATACGTTACTAAATAACCAAGAGATCACTGAAGAAATCAAAGAGGAAATCAAAAAATACCTAGAGACAAATGACAATGAAAACACGAGGATCCAAAACCTATGGGATGCAGTAAAAGCAGTTCTAAGAGGGAAGTTTATAGCTATACAAGTCTACCTCAAGAAACAAGAAAAATCTCAAATAAACAATCTAACCTTACACCAAAAGGAACTAGAGAAAGAAGAACAAACAAAACGCAAAATTAGCAGAAGGAAAGAAATCATAAAGATCAGAGCAGAAATAAATGAAATAAGAACAAAGAAAACAATAGCAAAGATCAATAAAGCTAAAAGCTGGTTCTCTGAGAAGATAAACAAAATTGACAAACTGTTAGCCAGACCCATCAAGAAAAAGAGGGAGAGGACTCAAATCAATAAAATTAGAAATGAAAAAGGAGAAGTTACAACAGACACCACAGAAATACAAAGCATCCTAAGAGACTACTACAAGCAACTCTATGCCAATACAATGGACAACCTGGAAGAAATGGACAAATTCTTAGAAAGGTATAACCTTCCAAGACTGAACCAGGAAGAAATAGAAAATATGAACAGACAAATCACATGGAATGAAATTGAAACTGTGATTAAAAATCTTCCAACAAAAAAAAGTCCAGGACCAGATGGCTTCACATGTGAATTCTATCAAACATTTAGAGAAGAGCTAATACCCATTCGTCTCAAACTCTTCCAAAAAATTGCAGAGGAAGGAACACTCCCAAACTCATTCTATGAGGCCACCATCATCCTGATACCAAAACCAGACCAAGATACTACAAAAAGAGAAAATTACAGACCAAAATCACTGATGACTATAGATGCAAAAATCCTCAACAAAATACTAGCAAACAGAATCCAACAACACATTAAAAGGATCCTACAACATGTGGGATTTATCCCAGGGATGCAAGGATTCTTCAATATATGCAAATCAATGTGATACACCATATTAACAAACTGAAGAATAAAAACCATATCATCATCTCAATAGATGCAGAAAAAGCTTTTGACAAAATTCAACACCCATTTATGATAAAAATCCTCCAGAAAGTGGGCATAGAGGGAACCTACCTCAACATAATAAAGGCCATATATGACAAACCCACAGCAAACATCATTCTCAATGGTGAAAAACTGAAAGCATTTCCTCTAAGATCAGGAACAAGACAAGGATGTCCAATCTCACCACCATTATTCAACATAGTCTTGGAAGTCCTAGCCATGGCAATCAGAGAAGAAAAAGAAACAAAAGGAATACAAATTGGAAAAGAAGAAGTAAAACTGTCACTGTTTGCAGATGACATGATACTATACATAGAGAATCCTAAAAATGTCACCAGAAAACTACTAGAGCTAATCAATGAATTTGGTAAAGTTGCAGGATACAAAATTAATGCACAGAAATCTCTTGCATTCCTATACACTAATGATGAAAAATCTGAAAGAGAAATTAAGAAAACACTCCCATTTACCATTGCAACAAAAAGAATAAACTACCTAGGAATAAACCTACCTAGGGAGACAAAAGACCTGTATGCAGAAAACTATAAGATACTGATGAAAGAAATTAAAGATGATACCAACAGATGGAGAGATATACCATGTTCTTGGATTGGAAGAATCAATATTGTGAAAATGATTATACTACCCAAAGCAATCTACAGATTCAATGCAATCCCTATCAAAGTACCAATGGCATTTTTTACAGAACTAGAACAAATAATCTCAAAATTTGTATGGAGACACAAAAGACGCCAAATAGCCAAAGCAGTCTTGAGGGAAAAAAACAGAGCTGGAGGAATCAGACTCCTTGACTTCAGACTATACTACAAAGCTACAGTAATCAAGACAATATGGTACTGGCACAAAAACAGAAACAGAGATCAATGGAACAAGATAGAAAGCCCAAAGATAAACCCACACACCTATGGTCAACTAATCTATGACAAAGGAGGCAAAGATATACAATGGAGAAAAGACAGTCTCTTCAATAAGTGGTGATGGGAAAACTGGACAGCTCCATGTGAAAGAATGAAATTAGAACACTCCCTAACACCATACACAAAAATAAACTCAAAATGGATTAGAGACCTAAATGTAAGACCGGACACTATAAAACTCTTAGAGGAAAACATAGGAAGAACATTCTTTGACATAAATCACAGCAAGATCTTTTTTGATCCACCTCCTAGAGTACTGGAAATAAAAACAAAAATAAACAAATGGGACCTAATGAAACTTAAAAGCTTTTTCACAGCAAAGGAAACCATAAACAAGATGAAAAGACAACCCTCAGAATGGGAGAAAATATTTGCAAACGAATCAACAGACAAAGGATTAATCTGCAAAATATATAAACAGCTCATGCAGCTCAATATTAAAGAAACAAACAACCCAATCCAAAAATGGGCAGAAGACCTAAGTAGACATTTCTCCAAAGAAGACATACAGATGGCCAAGAAGCACATGAAAAGCTACTCAACATCACTAATAATTAGAGAAATGCAAATCAAAACTACAATGAGGTATTACCTCACACCAGTTAGGATGGGCATCATCAGAAAATCTACAAACAACAAATGCTGGAGAGGGTGTGAAGAAAAGGGAACCCTCCTGCACTGTTGGTAGGAATGTAAATTGATACAGCCACTATGGAGAACAGTATGGAGGTTCCTTAAAGAACTAAAAATAGAATTATCATATGACACAGCAATTCCACTACTGGGCATACACCCAGAGAGAACCACAATTCAAAAAGACACATGCACCCCAATGTTCACTGTAGCACTATTTACAATAGCTAGGTCATGGAAGCAACCTAAATGCCCATCGACAGATGAATGGATAAAGAAGTTGTAATATATATATACAATGGAATATTACTCAGCCATAAAAAGGAATGAAATTGGTTCATTTGTAGATACATGGATGCATATAGAGACTGTCATTCAGAGTGAAGTCAGAAAGAGAAAAACAAATATCGTATATTAACGCATATATGTGGAACCTAGAAAATGGTACAGATGAACCAGTTTGCAGAGCAGAAATTGAGACACAGAAGTAGAGAAAAAACGTATGGACACCAAGGGGGCAAAGCGGCTGGGGATGGGGGTTGTGGTGTGATGAATTGGGCAATTGGGATTGACATGTATACACTGATGTGTATAAAATAGTTGACTAATAAGAAAATAAATAAATAAACATAAAAAAGAAAGTCCAATGAAGTAAGAAAGGAAAGTAAGAGTTGTTGGAAAAAGAGAAAAATGTATCATTATTTTCAGATTGCATCATTTTCTATCTACAAAACTCAAGCAAATTAATTTAAGCTATTATAATTAATAACAGAAGTTAGTGAAGAATTAAGAGAAAGAGAGAAAAGAGGAGAGTGATAGGAAAAGTGAAAAAGAAGAGGAGATGGCAAAGGAAGGGGAAAAAAAAGAAAAGAGAGAAACCATTGTCTCTGCTTTGTCATAGACACCAAATTCTTCTATTCTGTTTTTTTTTTTGGCTGCATTGGGTCTTCGTTACTGTGTGCGGGCTTCTTTCTAGTTGTGGTGAGTGGGGGCTACTCTTCATTGCGGTGCACGGGCTTCTCATTGTGGTGGCTTCTCTTGTTGTGAAGCACAGGCTCTAGGTGCTTAGGCTTCAGTAGTTGCGGTGTGTGGGCTCAGTAGTTGTGGTGCATGGGCTTGTGCAGGCTTCAGTAATTGTGGCATGCGGGCTCAGTAGTTGTGGCTCACTGGCTCTAGAGCGCAGACTCGGTAGTTGTGGTGCATGGGCTTAGTTGCTCTGTGGCATGTGGGATCTTCCTGAACCAGTGATCAAAACCATGTCTCCTGCATTGGCAGGTGGATTCTTAACCACTGTGCCACCAGGGAAGTCCCCATAGACACCAAATTCTAAATGCTATCCCTACTGTTGGAAGTCTAAATCAGTAATAGAAGATGCTTTCCAGGGATCGTTTATCGAGTGCATTTTATGAGACAAGAATTGTTTATGTACTTTGTGTGAGTTTTGGGCATTTTTGACTTGTTAGCTGGGACTCAGACACTGTGAACAGAGAAAACATACCCATAGCCAGGCCCCAGAGTCTCTGTGCATTCACTCATATATCTGGAGCTTCATTTGTATAACTCGTGATTGAAAGAGGAATTTGAAGAGAAACGATGAGCAAGGTTTTTTTTTCTGGCTCCTTGAATAATGTTTAAGCCCAGAAACTGAACTACATTTCTTGAAATAGTTAGTGGGCTCATGGGCCAGAGGTTATGCCCAGAGGTGAAGAAACAGAAAAACTTTTGAGGCTCCCGGCATAGTCTGAGCTATTTCAGGGCTCAGGAAACAAAGTTGCAAGAACTAGGGAATAGGCTATTGTCTTCTTCATGGAACCCAACATTACTCTGGTACCCACCAAGAAGTGGAAACTTGTTAACAACTATAGGGATAACCTTGATATGAACATTGGCATTCTTGTGAGCAGGAAGGGCTTTCACCCAAGTGACTTTCAGGGGTTGCAGACTTGGATAACTGGGAGTCAGAGAAAAAGAGTGGGAAGACACTGGATGGTCACCCTGGAGACAATCTGATTTGGAAACTCATACAAGCCCTGCCCTTCTGGACTCTCAGATACTAATGTGATACACTTCAAGGACACTAATTTCTAGTACTTCAGGGCATAGGAAACTGACTCACTGGTTCTAAAATTCATGTGGCAATGCAAAAGCTCAAGGAGAATGAAGGCAATCTTAAAGAAAAGGACTTTAAAAAAAAGCCTGAAGACTTAACCCCCCCCAGATACCAAGACCTATTACAAAGTTTTAGCAGTTAAGACAGTGTAGCATTTTCACCAGGATAACCAGAAAGGCCAATGGAGCAGAACACAGTTATACATGAACAGAAACCTAACTTATGACAAAGGGGACAGTGCCATATCTTTTTCAGAGGCGACAGGATGATTTTTTCATAAGTAGTGCTGGGTCAATTGGATATATAATGGGGAAAAAATGTATCTTGACCCCTACCTCACATCATAAACAAAAATGCATTTCAGATGAATCACAGATCTAAATGTAAAAGGTAAAATAATAAAGCTTTGAGGAGGTAACACAGGACATCCTCTAGATCTTAGAGTAGGCAATGATTTCATAAACAAGACAAAAAGGGACTCACCATAAAAGAAAAAACTGAAATATTTACAATGTTAAAATTAAGAGCTTCTGTTCACCAAAAGACATCATTAATAGAGTGAAAAAGCAACCAGAGTAGGATAAGATATTTGTGATACATATATCCAACAAAGCCTTATACCAAATATATAAAGAATCATACAAATCAATACAAAGAAACCCACTACAGATGATTCAATAAAAAAAAGTGTGCAAAAGATTTAAACTGATATTTCGCAAAAGAGAATATCCAAAATGTTCAATAAACATATGAGAAGATGTTAGATTTCCTTAGCCATGAAGGAAATGTACTTTAAAACCACTATGAGATAACACTGTACCTCCATCGGAATTGCAAAAATGAAAATAAAAATACCAAGTTCTGGAAAAAATATGGAGCAACCAGAACCCTCATAGACTACTGGATATATAAATTGGTTCCAATCACTTTGGAAAACTATTTAGCAGTATCTACTAAAACTCTGTGACCCTCTAATTTCACTCCTGGGTGTATATTCAACAGAAACACAAGCATATGTTCACCAAAATGCATGTACTAGACTTTTTAGAATTTTCGTAAACCGTACTATTTTTAGGAGCCAAACCCAGAAAGTTACCTAAA
This sequence comes from Phocoena phocoena, assembly GCF_963924675.1. NCBI lineage: Eukaryota > Metazoa > Chordata > Mammalia > Artiodactyla > Phocoenidae > Phocoena > Phocoena phocoena. The sequence continues at coordinate 39,232,911 of NC_089235.1, read as the reverse complement.
TGTCCATTAACCAAGAAAGGGTAAATAAATTGTGGGGTATTCACACAATGGGATATTATATGGCATTGAAAATGAATGACCTCGAACTACATGCAACAATACGGATGAATCTCATAAATGTAATGTTGAGTAGAAGAAGCTGGGCAAAAATTGTACCTACTATAAGATTCCACTTATATAAAGTACAAATAAAGGTACAACTAATCTATGCTGTTAGAAGTCAGGATAGTGGTGACCTGGGAGGGTGGCCAGTGACCAGAGGAGCATAAGGGGGACCCCTGGAATGATGGTATCTTCTTGATCTGGGTACTTATTACATGGATGGAAGTTCAGTTCATTAAAGTCCACTGACTGCATATTTATGATATGTGCAATTTTGAGTATGTATATTATACTTCAGTAAATTTTTTTTTAAGTAAAAACCTATGTGACCTGTAGTCATGTGACTATTCTGTAGTCACAACCATATGGTAGAGTTACTATTATGTCCACTATACAGAATAATTGAGGCTCAAAGAAATTAAATAACTGGCACAGAGTCACACAGACCTTATGTGGTAGAGCTTGGACTGGCATTGAAATCTGTTGAAATCCAAGGTCACGTGAAAGATTACTCTAGCCCTTCTTCAGGTTCTGATCCTTCCCGATAACCTTCATAACTCTATGTCTTTTGTCTATTTGTCTTTTCTACCTAGAGTGCTCTTAACTAGTGCTCTCCTCTACCAAGAAAATTTCTACTGTTTTCAAGGACCAGCTTAAGGTCTTATCCTCTGTGAAGTGTTCCCTTATAACTCTACTTCCTTTCTCATCTCCAGCTGTTTACAGTAGAGATTCCAAAGGGCCCCAGCACATACTGTAAATGAGGGAAGCAGCAGCAATAACAGGGAGAAGTGAGGAATGTGACAAAATGCAGTGGGCAAACTCCATCTAAAGGTAGGAGCAGCTACTCCATTCCAACCAATTGCTGCAACTCAGGAATACAATATCGCTGAAGCCAGAAGTCTAGATTATTCTATGAAATCTTTCTTTTAAATATTACTTTTTAAAAATTAAAACCTAACACAAACAAAAAACACCATCAGCCAAACGCAGCATGTCCGAGGGCCAGATTTAACTTATGAGTCCCAAACTGCAACCTCTGTTTAATTTGGCAGGGTCAGACAAACTCCAGCTGGTTAAAAACTGACAGACTTCTTTCCTAGGGGTTTTGCCTTCTTCCTGCTGGAGATGCTCTTCAGATACGGCAGAGGAGGGTTGCTTACTAAAGTTCCAAGCTTTCATTTTTACTTCCGCATATGTCCCCCAAAACCTGTGAGGAAGGGATGGAAGAAATGTTTTGGGTTCCCTTCAAGCCCACCACTGCCCCTCGATGTCCTATGATGTACTCACTCAGAAACCATTCCTCATTAATAGGTTGTTTCTCAAGGAAGCATGAGAGAAAAAAATGAGGCAGCATTTGAAATAGAAGGAAATCTGCCACATCGGGGCAGTATAGCCACATCACGGCACCAATCCCCAACCACCCGGGATTCCAGGTCCCAGCCCCCAATCCCAAAAGAGCAGCCCCAGGCGATGAATGAAGCACGCAAACAGGGAGAGGCTTACAGAGGGCAAAGCACCCATTTGGGACATTAAAATCTCTAGTTTAGGACAAAAATTGAACTTGAACATATGTAGATCCATATTTTGAGGGAGAATCAAGAGGGAGTTCAAGAATAGAGGAAAATGCATTATCAAGGATCTTACTGGTGTTTTTCCCTTGGGGGTTTCAAAATGGGTAGTTTTTCTCTAAGTTAGCCAGGTAAACACCTTGTCACAGATCTGTTGTGTTTGGAAGCAATCTAAGTGAAATCTGCTTTTATTAGCAACAAACATCCAATTTCTTTTTTCTATTCAATAAACAGGAGAACTGAATAAACATACCCGAGCTTACAAAAAGATCATTTCCAAAAGTGTGCCGTTAGGCTAATTTTTTGGAAGTTAGAATGCATTTTTGCACAGAAACAAAGTGATCTCTGAGAATTAACTTTCCATGAACAAGTCAAAAGAAACGATTTAGCCCATAATGAAACTAAAATATTACTTTTGCAATTCAGAATAGAAAATAACTCTGTACTAAGAAAGAATAACTTAGAAATCAGCCAACACATTGAATAATTTAGTAATCATTTATTACATATGTGCTTGTGCAAGATGCAGCTGATTTGAGTTTTATGTTTGGAGGATTAGCAGTAGCCTGTGAGAGCAGACTTAGTGGGGTGAGAGAAACAAAAGCCTGATGAAAGTGGATAAAGGTGGAAGAGGCGGTGAGAAAGTGGAACCAAATAAGATTGTTCTTTCTAGGACCCTGACTGGGGAAAAAGGAGAATGTCATCACGATAGCTGGAGAAGGATTCAGGACCAAGGGGTCAGAGCTCTTTGAGTATGCTTTTAGGCAACTGGAAAGCCAAGACAGAGGGAGAGGCAAAAATGCAGGTTAAAGGGCGTATAATCAATGGATCTATATTCTTGTGACAAAGACTAGTAGTTGTCTCTGCTCTCTGATCTCTGCCTATCTAGAATGAGAACCCTGACTGTAATCAGCGTACTGATGCACTTAGCTAGAAGGCCACATTCTCCAGCCTCCCTTGCAGCTAGGTGTGGCCTTATGACTACGTTCTGGCCCAAGAGATACAAGCAGAAATTTTAGGTGGGACATTTCGGGAGATTGTGGACTCAGGTGGGAGAAAGCCCTTCTGTCCTTCCTGCTGTTGAAAACTATAAATGTTAAAAATGTAATTCCCACACATTATCTGAGCACATGCCGCAGTATAATTAATTCATTAATGAGGGGAGCCAGCAAGATGACATAGCTGGTTTAGTAGGGAAAAAAAAAAAAGAAATCCTGGAATAAGAATGCTAATAAGATACAAAAATGGCAAATGTTATTCAAGGTAATAAAACCATCTATCCTGAGAAAATTTCATTTGCGTCTTATTGATTTTTTACAAATTAACATCTAATTTTAGAGTCTGAACCCTGATCAAGAGTAACTAAAGGGCCATTCTCCAAGTGAGATGACCCTTGGGGGAACTTGACAGTGTTATCCTATGACATTGGTAGGACACACAGCCATCCTTTTGCTTTATTTCCAAGTTTTGGGTAACTTTCCTGAACATCACCTTCCTTCTGCCTGCTGTCTGGAATGTGGATGCAGTGGCTGGAGCTGCAGCAGTCACGAGGATGGAAGCCATGAACTGGAAAGGCAGAGCAGACAGGGAGAAGGAGCCTGGGTCCCTGATGACTGTGGAACCACCAAAACGGCCCTGCACCACTTTACTCCTGGACTTTTTTTATGAGACAGAGAGAAGGAGAGAAATAAACTTCTCTCTTAAGCCACTGCTGTTTTGGATTTCTTTTATAAGTGGCCAAGCTTAATCTTCTAATGGGGCAGGAGGCAGACAGAGAGAGAAATCATTTTTAAAGAATGCTGGAAATCCAGTGGACCATTGCACTCAATGAAGTTGCCTATAGGAAGGGATTCAGGCAGGGAAGCCTCTTAGTGAAACTACCAATGGAGGTATGGAGGACGTGGGGCTTTCCAGCCCACACACAGTGAAATGCGGTGTCATTCACTACCCACTAGTGGGTAGTGGTGGCTTTACTACAATCTGGAAGAAGAAACTGAAGAACCAACTAAGGGCTAGAGAGGAACTGATAAAGTTATCTACGAAAACTAGGATGGTGACAGCAAATGGGAAGATGGAATATTCATTAGTTTGTTCAAGGTTCCTAAAAAGCTTACTTAAGTAATCCCTCTTTGGAATTTCATGCTATATATTACTGTATACTTTGTGTAGTCTTATGCAGTATATATACCTTACACCTATATATTACTGTCTGCTTGGTACATTCACACCTATATATTACTTTACAGGACTGTATTCTCAAAGCCACTTTTGACCTATTGTTATAGATTATTGAATTACTATGTGTGACTTTTCCCTATGTACTGACTTAAGAATCTAATCTCCATCTTAAGATGTGATTCTACCCTAGAGAAGCTGAAGGTGGATCTGATTAACAAGTCTGGTGGAGAGGTGAGACTTAAAACAAGAGAGAAGGAGGGAGGTATAGAAACAGATAAGGTTGTTGGCTAGGAAGTAGGAAATTAAGCAAGTTCTCACTTGATTACCTCAATGTCCTCAGTATGAGACAGCCATCTGTTGAAAGGTGATGGGGTATAAAAGAGGAAGACTTACAGGAGCTTGGGGAAGTGATGGAGCTTTGAACTAGCTGCTCCGGGGAATGGGCTGGAGAACTGACCAAGGACTTGCAAGAAGATAAGCAAAGGGATATGCTTAAGCCTGAGACATGATTGTGATTTGGCTCCAAATTGGCATCCTCTTCCTCTCTCTCTGTTTCTAGTCCCCGCTGGGGGAATAGGGGGACAGGGAGGAAAAAGATCGAGCAGTTATGTATTAAACCTGCCCACTCAGAGTAAATACAGTCAAATTTGTAAATAAGATAACATCTGGCAAGTTGTACAATTTGATTACATTTGGCTAAGAGCTGATATTTTAGTCACTTGTTTTAAACCTAATTTTATTTAATTTTTAATATTCTTTTTTAATTGAAATATAACTGATTTACAATATTATATTAGTTTCAGGTGCACAATATCATGATTCAATATTTGTATAGATTATGCTCCATTTAAAATTATTATAAAATAATGACTATATTTCCCTGTGTCACTCTTAAAAATCCAAGGATGCATGGTTGTCCCCCTCATATGTCAATTTAGTTCACTGGTTTGTCTCCTATAAAACCAAATGGATCCTAGGAGCGGATTCCCACCGATTCAACTAAGCAGAAGCTCTAATTGCAACTGTCATGCTAGTATCATTACTAAAGTATGTCAGTGTGGCTTCTGGCTCATGGTATATGACCACTGATCTGGCAAATGTGTTGTCTTCTATTCTCATCAGAAGAGAGTAGTAGAAGCAGCTTGCATTCACGTGGGATAGTATACATTTACAGTCTCTCTTTAGCTTTTAAGTTAACTCATGCCCTCTGTCATAATACAGTCCCAAGGGCCTCAGACTAACTGGAAATTCTGTAAAACATTTTATTGGTCTGCCATACTGATGATATTATGTTCATTGAACTGATGAGCGGGAAGTGGCAAGTACGTTGGAGGCCGTAGTAAGTGTTTTAAACTTATTTTAGAATTAAATTCTGTTCCTGATGCATAGTAGGCACTTAATAACTGTTAGAATGATTGGCCAAATACAAGCAACTGAGTGGCCTGTAGCTGTCTGAATTCTGCAGAAGCCATTGTTTAGAAGAAAGACTTGTCAAGAAAAGATCCCCATAAATGGCAAAGAATTCACCTGTACCCCACCTGTGAAGACCTGGGGAGCTTGCATGTCTGTTACTGCTGTTTCTTCTTGCTTCCGAGGGCGTAACTTCCTTTTTCTTAAAAAAAAAACACACACACACACAAATCCTTTAAAGTCAAAAAGAATCAGGGAAAGGCGTCCTGAGAGAAAAGGATTTACATGAAGGTTAGAATCTTACATAACATATATTTTTTTATACCACAGTTTAAACCTAATACCGTTTCCTTTAGTGTCTATATTTATTTTTGAGAGCACCGTATTTTAAAATTGCATGCTGGGCTGAATTGCTCTACACTGTCTAGTCTACCCCAGGACTTTCTGACATCACTGGAGTAGCTGGCTGTGTTGGGCGTTCACAAATGCTAATGAAGCAAGGCAGCATCTTTTGTGGATCTAAACGTGGGAAGCACCTTTCATCTCCCCTGGGGTTTTAGACAACGATCAAATCAAAGAGGAGGCAGGAGGCAGAATCTGGCAGCAGCCGCCCAGTCTTATCAGCCTTTTCTCATGAACATGGAGCTCAATTTCTTGGTGTCTAAGGGAGGTAAAGGTCAGTTTGCCGTGAGAGGAAGGAAACCCATTTCTCTCTGCAGAAAGTAAATGTCTTCGGTAACTAAAGGAATTTAGTTGAGCCAAGACAGGGCAAGACTTCCTCTTCAGGACATGGGCAATGGTGACCCTGAATGGAGAACAGACTGGATATAGGACAGAGTTGACAGACCCAGAAAACTTAGTTTGAATTGTCTCCCACAGTGATCAAACATGAACTTTGTATCCAACTTTTGTGATGGCAGCCAGCTTTCGGCTGAGTTACCCTCACTGTTGTAAGACAGCTGGTGACGTGACAAAAAAGAGACCAGCAAGTTTGCCGCTAAGCTACAAATGCAGAGCCAGATCAGCTTTCTCGAACTCTTACTATGTGCCAGACAAAGAGGCCAGCATACTAAACTCTAAATGGGCTCAAGCCCTGGAGCAGCTGCCACAAAGTCAGGAAGCAGCTGCCCCCTGGTAGCCTCCTGCTTTGTCTCCTCTGCCAGCTGCATAGATGGGGAAGGGGGAGGGGAGAGAAGAGGTGGGAAGTGTTGGATCGGACTCACTAGAGAAGAGGGGCAGAAGGGAGGGATCTGGCCAAGCCAGGAGGGAAATGTGAGGCCCCTAGGATTTATTAGGTTTGAGAGAAGAGTTGAGGGGAAAGGGTTTAAAGATTAATCACGAATTATGACTTGGATTATTTAAAATTTTTAGAGATGTAAGACTGAAATACCTGTCTGAGCTGTGCTTCTTCAAATAAGTGTCCATTTTGAGACTAGACTGTGTGGGCTGTGACTGTGTAAGTATTCTCCAAGCAGGATCACGAGGCTGACTTTTTGCCCTTTTGTGAGCACAGGAAATTGCAGAAAATGGAGTCATTCTCTTTGATTATTTCAAGTACCTTCTCTGCTACCCAAGACCAATCATGTGCCAACTTCTTAATAACCTCCAAATGATGGAACAGTACATCCTTACATTTATCTGGGGGCACGGAGAGGCAGGGAGCAGGTCATAACTCAAATGCCATAGATCCTCACTGTTCTGAGATTTAGTAGGTTTTCTTGAATAAATGTTTCTTCATTTGCTGTATGCCCTCAGGACAATCTCCAGAGATTTTAAATGGTTGCGTTTTAAAAAATAACTTTCACCAGTTATGACTGTTTCACTGGACAGCAGGTCTGAGAAGTTCCTCCTGCCACCATTCCAGAATTGGATCTTTGGTACTTGTATTTGGCATTTTAGTAGAGAGGCAAAGCATAGTTCAAGTCAGGTTGGGAGCCAGAGAAAATAAATGAGAACTTTGAAGCCAAAAAGAATCCATTGGTCATGGTTACTTACCTGCTGGGGATTTTGTGGTCCAGCTCGCTCTAGAGTTAGAACCCTTCTTGGCTGAACCAGCAACAGCAAAGCTGTGGGCAGTTGTGTACGACAGCCTAGATCCACTGTGAGGCATTGATGTTACAGACAGGTTGCTCTTCTGACCAGAGACCAGAAAAAAAGTGGGCTAGAGAGATAAGGCAAAAATGGGGTGGGGTGGGTGTGGGATAAGGGTCCAACTTCATTCTTCTGCGTGTAGATATCCAATTTTCCAAGCACCATTTATTGAGAGACTATCCTTTCCATTTTGTGTGTTCTTGGCACCCTTGTTGAAGATCAGTTGACCATGTATTCATGTTTTTATTTCTGGGCTCTCTATTCTGTTTCATTGGTCTATAGGTATGTTTTTATGCTAGTACCATAATGTTTTGATTACTGTAGCTTTGTAATGTATATTGAAGTCAGGATGTATGATGCCTACACCTTTGTTCTTCTTGCTTAAAATTGTTTTGGCTATTTGGGGTCTTTTCTGGTTCCATATGAATTTTAGGATGGTTTTTTCTATTTCTGTGAAAAATGCCATTGGAATTTTGATAGGAATTGCATTGATTTGTAGATTGCTTTGGGTAGAATGGACATTTTAACAATGTTAATTCTTCTAATCCATGAACATGGGATAACTAAAAAGATATTTGTCATATATTATTAAGTGGACAAACAGGTTACAAATCAAATGTATAGTACAATCTGATTTTATATTAAATGTATATATGCATATCAAAAGATCTGGAAGGATAATAGTGAAAACGACTCCCAAAGCACTTTATATGCATTATTCTTTATAATCCTCACAAAAAGCCTATGAAGAAAGTGCTATTGTTATCTCCATTTTACAGATGGGGAATCTGAGGCACTAAAAGGTAAAATAATTTCCGGGAGCTGGTCAACTTGGGACACATATTTAGGTCAACCTGTATCTAAGCCAGTGTTAATTCCACTATACTATACTGTCTCCTGATATACTGACTTGTTAATAATTGTTATCATTGAATAGCAAGATAATGGTTCAACTTGATTATCTATTAATTATGTCCGCTTATGTGTATTTTCTAATTTTCTACATTGAGCATTTATTATCTATATAATAGAAATAGAGTCTTAAATTTATTTTTTAAATAGGCTTGTAATAAACAGGATCGTATTATACAACTTGACTTTTTTCACTCAATGTATCTCAGAAATGTTTTCTGCATAAAAATATATATTTGGTCATTGCACATCTTGTTTACCAGATAACGTTCAAATTGGAGACATCATCTGTTCAGAAAACAGTTGAATGACCAATGTCTGGGTAACCAAATGTAAAATTTTCAAGAGCATAACAAATTGCTTCAAATTTTAATGTCAAAAACAATGAACAGTTATTTCTGTGAAAATTAATATAGGCATACCCCAGAGATATTGTGGGTTTGGTTGCAGACCATCACAGTAAAGCAAATATTGAAATAAAGTGAGTCACACAAAATTTTCGGTTTCCCAGTTCATATAAAAGTTATGTTTACATTATACTGTAGTCTACTAAGTGCGCAATAGCATCATGTCTGAAAGAACAATGTATATACCTTAATTTAAAAAGACTTTATTGCTAAAAAATGCTAACTGTTAACTATCATCTGAGCCTTCAGCAAGTCACAGTAGTAACATCAAAGACCAAAGATCACTAATCACAGATCACCATAATAAATATGATAATAATGAAAAAGTTTGAAATAGTTTGAGAATTGCCAAAATGTGACACAGAGACAGGAAGTGAGCAAATGTTGGAAAAATGGCACAGATAGACTTATTCAACTCAGCGTTGCCACAAACCTTCAACTTGTAAAAAACACAATATGTGCAAAGCAAAATAAAGTGAAGCACAATGAATGAGGTTTGTCTATAAATAGAAACCTCATTGAAAATGAGGAGATCCAGGGACTTCCCTGGTGGCGCAGTGGTTAAGAATCGTCCTGCCAATACAGGGTTCGAGCCCTGGTCCCGGAAGATCCCACATGCCGCAGAGCAACTAAGCCCGTGCACCACAACTACTGAGCCTGCGCTCTAGAACCCACATAACGCGACTACTGAAGCCCACGCGCCTAGAGCCCGTGCTCCGCAACAAGAGAAGCCACCGCAGTGAGAAGCCCGCGCACCGCAGCGAAGAGTAGCCCCTGCTCGCCGCAACTGGAGAAAAGCCCGCGCACAGCAACGAAGACCCAACTCAGCACACACCGCAAAAAAAAAAAAAAAAAGTGAGGAGGTCCAGAAGGGGGAGCTCTCATGCTGTACCACTGTAAATCAATTGCAGACCCAACTGGAAGAGATGTACCTTTGCAGTTACAACAGGAAGAAAGTTACATTACTACCCAGTAGGAGGAAGGAAGAATTTCTCCTTGCCTGGCAACAGCCCAGCCAATGAGAGACTGTCACAACTCAGCCAATGAAAATCCACTATACTTCAAACTCTCAGTTTCCTCCAATGGACTCTTGTTTATAACAGGCCGTCCCCCTTCTCCTCTATAAAAAAAAGGTCCTCTCTTGTGTTCTCCACATCTGCCTGTGATTTGCCATAGATTGCGTGTCCTAAATTGCAATTTTTTACTGTTCCTGAATAAACTCATTTTGCTAGTAGAATAACTGGCTGCGTTTTATGAGGGTTTAGAATTTGGGTGCAGCTTTTCTGGCTCAGGATCTCTCATGAGGTTGTTAATCATGCTGTCAGCCAGAGTTGCAGCCTTTGGAAACTTGACTGGAGCTGCAAGGTCTGCTTCCAACTCCACTCATGTGTCTATTGCCAGGAGGCACCGGTCTCTTTCCATGTGGTTCTCTCTACAAGGCTGCTCACAACATGGCTCCTCCCAAGAGAGAGTAAGAGTGACCAAGACAGAAGCTGCAGTGTCTTTTATAATCTGATCTCAGGAGGGACATGCCGTCACATCTGCTGTGTTCCACTGGTCACACAAACAAATCCTGGGAGCATATTACACAGGGCATAAATGCCAGGCGATAGGGCTCATTGGGAGCCATCTTGGAAGGTGGTTACCACATAGCCAAGTACCCAAAACAATGAACAAGCCCAATAAACACTTGCTAGATTGGACTGAACTAACTGGTAGCTGGCAACTCAATCCAGTTACAATGTTCCAAGACTTTGATGGGTGACTGGTTAGGTCTCCCAAGTTCAGTTGTCAAGTTACCCCATACCTGAGTAGAGCTCAGTGATCATGCACTATGGTAACTAAGGAATCAAGAGGAACAAAAATATGACTGTTTGAACAAAACATACCAGTTCATTAAACGTGAGTGTACACACATGAATGACTAATGGCAATACGTAAATCACAAAGATGTTCTCTTGCCTAACCACCAATCCTTCCTCATTTAGAATTAGTCAAGTCTCCCACCTATGAGTAGCTAGAAGCCAGATTTCAGCCTGGCATGGCCCTGGCTAACATCGTTTTGTACTTCTTCCTCCCACCCCTGCCTCTACCAACTCTTGCATCCCATGCCTGCTTGGCTAGTCTTTGCCATCTCAAGTAGTTCCCTAAATGTATGCTAGCTGCAAGGATGCTACGGCCATTGTGTACAGTTGACCTTTGAACAACAAGGATTTGAACTGTGCGAGTCCGCTTATATGTGGATAGTTTTCAATAGTAAATACGACAGTGCTACTTGATCTATGGTTGGTTGAATCTGCAGATATGGAATCACAGATACAGAGGAACCGTAGATCTGGAGGAACAAAGTATATAGAGGGCTGACTGTAAGTTATACCCGGATTTTCCTGTATGCTGGGAGGTTTGGGGCCCCTAGTCCCCTTCTCATTCAAGGCTCAAATGTACTATCTACCTAAGGCTTTTTCTGCAGTTCCTATCTTTCTACCTCATCTCCCACCATGGAGATTTCAACAAATGAATTGGGAAACTGAGGAACTGCATACCTGGACACTGCAATGCACTCCTCACTTGGCACACTCTGTGGGTGGCTCCATTCCCTACGTGCTAGACTAACTGCTGGCCTACATCAGTCTTTGCCGCTTCTTCTGAGGATCGTTATCTCTGCTTTGCAAGGGCTCACTTGTCTATTGGCCACTTGACAGTCCTCGGGTCTTCTCAATTCCAAAGGGATCATTCTGGTTACATGGAGAGGCTGGGCAATGTGATGTGATTAAACATGCAGGCTTTGGAATATACAGGTATGGCTTTGTTTGGTGTGTGATGCTGGACAAGCTACTGTGCCTCTTTGCACTAGGTAAAATAGGGGAAATCATACTTCAGTTTGTTTTAAGGATTGTATTGGTCAGGTCCTGGTAGGAAACTGATTTCACCTTACATTGTTCAAATGAACGGATTACTCACAGAGGTGTGAGCAAGGATGAGGGAACAGACAGGGTTGTTGAGGCACCCAGAGACGAGCAGCAGTAGGAAGCCTTTACCATCCCTAAGGCTGAAAGGACAAAGGGAGGAATAGCGTGACCTGAGCCCACTGAGAACCGGAAGTGTGGAAGAGGTGCAGCCCTAAGGGGCTATAGTGTGGAGGGACACAGCTAAGGCTGGAGATGTAGCTTGAAACATGGAGAGAACTAGGAAGAACTATCCCAGCATCTCTCTCATCCCACCCTCCAATCACCTGCTGGTGCTACCCACTGATTGAATGGAAATGATAATCAGAAGACAAGTGAGGGACTTCCCTGGTGGCACAGTGGTTAAGAATCTTTCTGCCAATGCAGGGGACACAGGTTCGATCCCTGGTCCGGGAAGATCCCACATGCTCCTGAGCAACTAAGCTCGTCTGCCACAACTACTGTGCCTGCGCTCTAGAGCCTGCGAGCCACAACTACTGAGCCCGTGCACCACAACTACTGAAGCCCGTGTGTTCTAGGACCTGTGTGCTGCAACAAGAGAAGCCACTGCAATGAGAAGCCCATGCAATGCAACAAAGAGTAGCCCCGGCTCGCTGCAACTAGAGAAAGCCCGCGCACAGCAACAAAGACCCAACGCAGCCAAAAAAAAAAGAAGACGAGCAAGCCTGGGAGGTGCAGCCTGGAGGAGCTTCCAGGCACACAGGGCAGGGCAGAGATGGCTTAGAGAAGGGGTTGAGGGGCCAAACAGAGACTAGCAGCACAAGTATTAAATGAGAAAACACAGAGTATATTTTCCACAGGACCTGGCACATAGTAAGTGCTCGAGAAACAGTAATCGTGGTTACCGTTAGCATTACTAAGGCTGCGAGGTCACTGGACTTTTCCGTTATACCTGAAGCCATCTTTGCCCGTCTAAGCAAGAGCCACAGGTGTGTGACCCCAGAGTCATGAGGCTTGGTTTAGTAACATACTCTCTCTGGTCTGCTCAGTCTCACAGCTCTGTTTCTACTGACACCAGGGCTTTAATGATCTAGTCTCTGTTTTCATCAGGTGAAATTAGGCTGTTTAACTTGTCCCCAGATTTGGAGCAAGAAAAAATAATTTCTAAGCAACGTTCCTTTGAGAAAACTGTCCATCTGGTCAGTTTCCCTTTCCATGTGGTCAAAGACTTTCCTTTTTCCCTCTTATCTAATGAGCCAAGACAAAATGGTCACGCTAATGGAAACTACCTTGCATTCCAACTGTTGCTGCCCTAGCATAAAATCCATGATTTCATAAGGGCTTAAAAGTGGTTTTTTCAATCCTTTATGTCACCACTATTCAGCTGGCTGCTGTTTTTCCTCTGCTTTGCTTTCATCCCTGTCACTGGTCCAAGGAGTCAGAGGATCTGATGCTCCCTGCCCCCATTACTGCCTCTAATCACACCACTCTCTTCTTTCTCTCACCTTTTCTTTTTTCTTTCTCTTAGATCTGTCACGTTTCCCATTCTTCTCAGCTTTTATGCTTGAAGGCTCGCCTCTTAGTCAACACTGCCAGCCAATCAAATTGGTCTTGTCCTTCAAGGAGACAGATTGATTCAATCACCGCAGGTGAGATAAAATCTTTGGTTCTTTGACTCTTCTTGGCTGCTGGTTGTGGCTCAGTGCTCCAGGTCTGAGGTTTCTGAAAGGCTGAATAGGATCACTAACCTCCTTGCACTGTAGTCAAATCTGATTGTTTGGGTTGGTTGAGCATGTGAGGCAGGCAGGAAGTACGTCAGTGAACTGGGTATGGCTTAGAAGAGAGGAAAGGTGTGACTCTAGGGCAGGGTCTTACGGATCCCTTGGGGTAGGAAGGTGACGTGAATTACTGAGCTCTTTTGGAGCTGGGTGCTTCCAAACAACAGCTAAAGGTCTTCGCAGGCCCTCAGAGGGCACGCCTCCCACCGTGTGTACAAAAGGAGCTGGGGAAGAGGGCAAGGGTTAGATGGGGACCAGTTAGCGAAGTTTTACTGGGGGAAATGAACTGACTTTTGGGGTCCGATTGACTCGCTTGACTATTGAGTCTTTGAGGTCTCTCCCAATGAACACAAGAAGCGTTCTCCCGTCGAGGGCTAAAGGTGTGATGGGCCAATTTGTATAGTGGTACTTTTTTTTCTTTTGAATATTCTTTGCAACAGGAAACTAGTTCAATTTTTAGAAATCATTGACTTTTAACTATAAAAATGAAACTAAATTACAGGAATAAATTATTCCTCTGCATCTGGATTGATGTTAACTTCTGACAAATGAAGAAATTTCTTAAAGTTCACTTAGGTTTTTTTTTTTTTTACTTGATGGTATGTCTCTAATGTACAATAAAGTGGATGCAGAACATTTTTTATTCAACATTGTGTTGGCTCAGAGAGAGAAACAAAATCCACGGGCCCTGACGTTAAAGAACTGAAAATGGACAAACAAGGTAAAGTTAAAAATCAGAACAACTTTAAACCAGATATGTGCATATTTTACGAACCTAAATATTGGCTACATAACTGAGTCTAAATTGTGTGGTCCTTAAAATATGTGCATTGGATAATCGTTATTAATGGCACATGAAATGCATGAATTTCATCCTTCTTAATATATTTACTTTGAAGACTTATAATTTGAAAGCTATTTAGAAGACAATACTGTGTATTGTTAGGATTCAATCCAAGGTATAAATTTTGTCATAAGAACCAGGCTGACTGGATTTAATAAGATTAAGCTTGGCTTTCAAAGTAAACTCTGAATGGAACAAAGGAAGTGACCTTCATACTGTAACAAGTCAACTCAGATACCATTAACATGTCTTCATTTACCCAGCTTGCCCAGGCCTCAGCTTTTGACGATCTGAAAAATTCTATAGTGAATAGCAATTGTTTTATTTATGATAAAGATCATAATTAAGGTATGTTTACCTACAGACTAAGGATAGCAGTTACCTAGACTCTCTTGCTATACCCAAAGACAGAGCTAACAATAACCCATATTCAGGCATGTGTTTGACTAGTGAGCAGGAAAGCTTGTTCTAGGAAGTATTAATTTAGTTTAATAAAAGCAGAGATATTCAAGTCAGCTACACCATCCCAGTCCTAACTTAACAGTCAGCATTTAAGCCACTTCCTTCCCCTTCCCTAATCACAGCAATGGCCGATGGAGTGATAAACCAGGACCTTCAAAAACCGAGGTATTATTTGTCTTTTTCTTATAGGATAGTCATTAGCTCAATCACTTAATGAACTAAATCAACTCAACAAGATCAGTGGGAGAGGTACAGAGAGGTCATTAGCAAAGGACCACTCCCTAATCCCTCCAAATTTTTCACCATGAAACATTTTCATCGCTTGTTTAAAGGGCATTTTTTTAAAAGTCCTAGCATTAAGGTACGGAACATAAAACTCACCTGTAATCAATCACATCTGCAATGTTAAATCTACACTTCAACCAAATAATATCCCTGGGAATTGCTAACCTAAAAGTTAGCTCTAAAAGGGGAGAGGAAGGGGGCTAATAATGCCCATCAACAATGGATAAATTGTGATATATTCATACTATGGAATGCTACTTGGTAATAAGGAAGAGACTATGAATACAGTCAACATAATGAACCTCAAAAAAATGAACAACCGTCAGATACAAAAGAGTACATATTATATGATTTCATTTGTATGAATTTCTAGAACAAGTAATACTAATCTATGGTGACAGAAGTCAGAACAATAGTTTTGTGGGGAAGGATTAACTGGAAAGTGGCATGAGGGAATTTTCTGCTGGAGTATTGGAAAAGTTCTATATCTTTATTGGGGTTGTGGTTACCAAATCTCAAACTACACATTTAAAACCTGTGCATTTTACTAAATGTAAATTATACCCTAGTTTTTTTTTTAAATACTATCTATCTAGAGGATCCTAAAGTTAAGTTTAATCTACCCCCATAGAAAGCATCTAATGAATCTTACTATTAATTAAAAACCAACACAGGTCATTCAGAAAGCAGATATGAAGCTTTAATTCACTGTGGGCATTACTCTGACCATTCTCTATATTATATATGAACTTTTCACATTTCTTCACACGGATACAAGACAGTTGTTTTCCCCAAGTACCGTGTACCATACCACCATCCCATTTAACTAGCTAAGGACGTATTATAAATACCATGAGCCACTGACTAAATACAGAAGTTGATACATATGTTAGAAAGTATAAATTAAAAAAAGTTTAAGGCTAAATACCATGAAAGTTTACACATATTCTTTAATTTTAGATATCAAATCACAGTGACAACCAATTATAATAAAATCTCAACTTTTAGATAATATTCATATTTCTAACATCCAATTATTTTCATTTCCACACTGTTAACTCCACACTGCATTTTCATTTCTATAGAGAGTAGACAGGCTTTTGGACTGCAGACCAAGTTTCTTGTGTAATAATAAGAATTACTATCTTGATCATGACCATGGGAAACCAAATTTATATATACTGTACTATATAGAGACGAGACTTTACTAAGTATAAGATAATGTGGAACTCTTTAGTGGTGGTGTTCAAGAGAAATTCAAATAGTAGCCTGAAAATGAGTTTTAACTGCTACTGCATTCTACATATATTTCATTAAAAGATGAAGTCTCTGTCAAAACATTTATAAATAAGTATATAGTACAATAGCTTTTCCCCCTCCAAAATACTGCCTGGGAGGAAAGTTCTAAGCTGACTCAAGGGGAAAAAAAAAAAAGGAAAAAAAAAAAAAAGGAAAAAAAATAGACCTCAGAAAACAAACATATGGTCTTCTGAGCTGCAATCTTCCTGAGCCTATTTTCAATTGGAACAAATTTTGCAGCCAATTCTACCTTGCTTCAGTGCCCACAGTCCAGAGGGAGTCCTTGAATATCTAGTTCATATTCTACAGAAATCCGAAAGGACCTAAACACCCCTCAACTAATTACACAAGGGAAAACTGATCATGTTTTGTATTAAAATCTATGTGAAAATCAAACATAGTCATAGCCATTCTTTTATCAGTGATGCTACAATAAGTGATGAAAATATATGCACAGCTGTACATGGATCACCATTAAACACAGGAACAAAATGCCATTTGATGCATATTAAATAAGCTCCCAAAAGCCAATTTGAATATATTTATTTTCATTTACTTTGATACAGCATTGGAAGAGACCGCATATAATTATGGCGACTGCTGCAAACAATACTTGATGCTGCTAAGTGTTCCATTAAGCATCAGGCATGCACAAGAGTTACCTTTAAAAATTTCTCATGTATATATCTTAACATTCCTATTTATAAGCTGCAATATGTTTAAAGCATTTAGTAATTTTTAAACCAATTATTTTAACTGACCTACATCTAAGTGGGGAAAAACAAAAAACTTCCTCCTCATTTCAGCACCCGAAGGTAATATTAGACCTTACTCCCCCAAATTATATATTTCAATTTATTTTATATGTGTCATCCTTAAAAGTCCAAAAGTGATGAAAATTATTATCACTACTAAATTAGAAGTATGATTTCCCAGCAGCAGTCCACCCAGCACACACAGCATGCCACGCTTCGGGGGATTACATGATAAGAGTGACGTGCTGGTGGCTGCAGATGACCGTAATTGAACATATCAGTCTCTTCTCTTCATTCTGGATCTTTTATTTCAAACTAAATGAAGCTTTTCATCAATATAAACTGAAAAAATTATTTTTCCTTTATTTAACATCAATAAGAGTAGATAAAACTAAACACCTTTATTGTCTTCAAGTGTGTGGCAAGATAGAAAATGTTTCAATCACATTAGGTAATCAGGGGTGGGGAAGGGGGAAGCGTTTGTTTTTCCATTTAAGCAGGATTCCAGTCAAATAAGCACACACACTTACAAATTCAGATTACTTGGTTCTCGGCCCTTTATGGCTTAAAGCACTGGATTTGAAAACTACTTCAGGTTAAAATAAAGTTATATGAATAATGCATAGGCTGTATATCTAGGAGATCATGCAATAAATAAATGTTCTCATGTACAGTGGAATCTTGGTGATGAAAGGGGTCTGCAGGTGTGAATAATGTTTTTTCGTTTTACCAAGAGAATATGCCCAGCAAGTTCCCTGCTTTGGGCCTATTCAAGATTCTGTTTGTAAGGTCATCCTGATTTTCTCAGATTGAAAAAAGAAGCCAATGTCATAAGACATCTGCAGTAAGGAACTGACGTGCCTCAAGTGCAAGTGCTGTGAGGTCCGAGCTAAGCAGAAGGAGACTCAGGATCCTGCCACCCGGCTACAAAGTCAACTTGGACTACTTGGCTGACTAGAGTATCAAATGGGGAAATGCTTAGAATGACCCTCTGGAAATGTTTACTGTATTAGTATCTTTTAAAAATCTATCTGCTCTTTAAATCTATTTCATGTGAGAACTGCCAGGGTAAGATCCACTCACTATTCCTGGTTTTGATATGCCCCTACGACATGAGAATTGAACTGAACTACAATGATTGTAATGTCATCCCTGTACATCCTAGCAAGCTCTTCAGGAAGACTAAGCATTTTGGAGAGGCGCTCGTGATCAACAGCCCCAAACTCGTTGTTGCCCACAGCATGGCGAATTAGATGGGTTGCTGCATTCTGATCCTCAAATACCGATGACATCTTGGCTCTCCTTTCTGTTAAAAGGCCATGCATCTGTCCCAGAGTCACCTTATAGCCACCAACAGCTATTGGCTCTTGGTGATGCATGCCTGTTAGGTACTCGCCCACAATCCTAACCACATCCTGCCTATGCATTGTCTCCCACAATCCGTCAGTCGCCAATACCAGAAATTTATCCTGTGGCCTTAATCGGTGGTAAGTTACTTCTGGCTCAGCAGTGAGATAAGGAGGTGTGTAATAATTAGGAGGGATAAACTTGGTATATTCGTTGTCATTCAGCTGGTCTGGGCCAGATTCTATCACTCTCTTTTGAAGGTCAATGCTCCACTTGAACTTTACGTCCCCAAAAGCCCTAAAAGGCATCAATAAGCCAAGTAGCCGATCCTGTTTCACCACACTCTTGGCCTCATTCTTTGGGTGCTCCAATTTCAGGCGTTCCACTTCTCTTTCATTCTGAGCATTGTGGTCATTAGATAGAGTGACTGCCGACCAAGAGCCGTCCTCTTCCTGCACACCCAGCATGGCTCTGCTATCACCAGTATTGGCCACATGAAGGTCAACACCATCCACATGGGCCACACAAGCTGTGGCCCCAGAAAATGCCACTCGAAGCACCAGGTAGTTGAGGAAAGAATTGGGATCACCGACTTGAGCCTCCAAGGAGATGTCATTATCAAGCCTCTTGAAAGCATTAACCAAAGCCTCCTTAACATCAATTTCAGTCGACTCCCCAGTGTTAAGGTCTATAAGCTCTTGCCAGTAAGTCCTCAAGCTGTTGAAATATAATTTGGACGCCTCCTTACTGAAGTAATCATTGGGATGCTTGTGCCACTGGAGAATGGGGAGCAGTGCTCGACCGCTCTCCACCGCATTTTCGATCTCTAGCAAAGTCTCATGGGGTAACAGAGAGACAGCAATATAATAAAATAGTCTTTCACTGACCGCCTGGGAGCAAGCACAGCCTGCATGGCCATCGAAAACCCCCAAAAGCATCCCTCTGGTCTGCAAGCAGGTTGCTGCACTTCTCCGGTCCTCAATGGGTGCATTCGCAGGCAGCTGATTGCTGTCAAATCCAAGGACAGAACTGACATTTTTGCCATCAAATTCTGGCACTTTGAAACTGTATTCATTAGCTTTCAGGATGCTGTTGACTTGTGGAGGTGTAAGGTAAAATTTCTGTGGTGTGGAAGCATATCTCCTTCCTTGGGTGTACTGCCACCAGCTCTCCTTTGGCCTATAAAAGGTAGCATATGCCGGATGGGGTGTGTATCTCAGGCGACTCTGAGGAATGTAAGGGGGTGAGCAGCAGAGATGTCTGTGGTGGCAGTAACATGCAGTGCCATAGATTCTGCTCAGTTCACAGTGACGGATCAGAGGGAAAAACAGTTGAGTTGGTGCTGGCATGGCATCAGAGAACAGCGGCAGGCTGGAACTTCTGACTGGGATTCCTAGACAGCAAAAGTTACATTCTGATTACTTAATCTATTTTTGCTTTCATAACAAATGTTTAGCAGGTGAATCTACAGGCTCCCTGTGCCTCCTAAGGCACTACATTTTACACACATATCATGTACTATTTCTATAGGATATACTCTATTAAGCACACCTCCCAATCACTTATGGAGCCAGGACTGAACTGTCGTCGAGCTTTACTTTTCTCTCTTCCTTGTATTTCTTTGTGCAGCACAAACTGTGCAGAATGTACAATAGATCTGGCTGAGGAGAGTAGAGGAGACGAAGGTTATATAACATTATGTAGTGGCAGTCTACCTAGCCAATCACCGTTCTCCCTATCCTTAAAAAAGGCCGTGGATCTCCCAAATTGCACAGGGACTTCTCCCATTTATGAAGATCCTGTTTCTAGACCAGTGGTCGATTGTTAGCATTTGATACACATGGCTACTACTATAAAAGTGTTGGGATGCAGCCCCAACCGGTGTGTATTCATGAATTATTTGTAAGTTATATACATATGCTACTACATTAATATAATGTTCATTATAACCTGTACAAGAAAATTTTTACATAATGACTAAAAATAGAAGCTCCAAAATGCCCTCCCTGCATCCTAGTAGATGGTCTTGCAAACAATGTTTCTCCAGACCACTGTGCCAATTTGGCAGGTTTAGGGACATAGGTCTGCCACCAATTCACCACATAATCCTGGAAAAGCTGGATCACCGCTTTGAGCCTTGCTTTCCTAAGCTGTACGTGAACACATCAGAGCAGATGCTATCTGAGCACGCTTCCTGGACTCTGTGCCTTTATAAAAAGTGTGCACTGAAGTGAGGCTTTGATAGCAAATGCAGGGTTCATTTATTTGTTGTTTAATTTTAGTGTATTCTTTGTGATAAAAAAAAACTAAGTATTCTAGCAGCTCTAAAACTTTGTTAATAACATAAATGGTCGCAGTTCTGGTATTTAATTTACTTGCTGGAATTTAATTTACTTGCTACCGTTTTCCTCTAATTATCAGTCATGAAAGAAAGCTACAGAAATATGATTTTCGTCTACAGTGGATCCCAAGTAGAATTCACCCCTAGAAAAATATTTTCTCTTACATTTTATAAAAAGGTTATCTATCTGCACTTGGAAATTAATAAACAGTGAAATAGTAGTCTAATGGTCTAAGGTTTGGCTAAAAAAGGTAGAGCATTATAATCATGAATAAACCAAAATCATATCACTTACTATGTGATACTGAAAACATTTTGCTGGGCATTTATCTAGAAAATTTAATAAACATGTATCATTAATTCAGGTAATTTTTACAATAAGAGAATCCCTCTTGTAACATATATTTCCCCTGAATTCTTGAGGTATTGCATCAAAGTATTCATCTGGCCTATAAATAAACAGGTTTTATATTTTAAATAAGAAAACAAATGCAGTAAACAAAAGGGAATAAGGAATATAAAACCATCTGAGTCTGAATATCAACTATTCCTTCCTAAGGTTGAACACATTAAGAAAAAATTTTACAAATATCATAGAGAGTGTTAGAATATATTACATTATTTTCACGCACCCTCTTTTGAAACACAGAAAAAAGATAAGTGGAATGCAGTGAAGGGGCAGAGAAAACACTGAATTTGCTTCTGTAATAAGTGCTGTATAAGCCAATCATATAGAACCCCTTTTGCATGTGATAGAAAGTACCGTTATTTTAACTACACTATTTAAGAAGGGATTTGTTTACAAAATTGAGGACAAGATTAGGCAATAGAAGGAAGTGATTAGAATTTTGGAAATAAAATCAATAACTAAATAAGTATTCTGAAAGGCAGTCATGAAAAACAGAAATTCCAGAAGAACAGGAATCTATCAAGACTAACCACTTAACTAACAGCACTTCAAACTGAATACCTGAAAGTCATCCAAAGGTTAAGTGTACATGACTGAGCCAGGAGATGTGCTCAAACGTGGGGCCACATGACACTGGCTTCTAGATATGAATCATATCTCTTGCTAGGTTTGTATGCAGAAAGCACATTAACTTATTTCATGCTTTGTATAAAGATTTTTTCTGTTATTAAAAATGTAAACAGACACCAATCTTAATGAAAATAAATTTTCTCTGTAATTTTATATACGTTTGCATTTATGCTTACTTTAAAACTTAAGAATCTTAGAGGAAAAACGTGTATTTCTGTATGGAAAGTAGATTGAATCAAAGTACTGTGTGTGTGTGTGTGTGTGTGTGTGTGTGTGTGTGTGTGTGTGTGTGTTTGGAGGGGGGTTTTCACAGATAGATGCATACCAGGATTTGGCTATATGGTGTCTGATCAAGGAATAACAAGTCCAGGAAACCCACACTTTCCTTAAATTCCTTTGCTTTGACAATCCTCCTGCTTTTGAAATTGACTGCAAAATGAACTATTGTGGCAAAAAGAACCGATTCATGCAGCAGATGCTTTGAATAATACGTAAATTCAAACAGCAAGCACTCTAACATACATTTTTCCTTCAGGCATAAATTCTCAACATTAAAAACAAAAAAGCAGAGAGTGAATTTTATTAACTCTATCTTTCAGTTACTCAGGGGCTTAGCATATGGACTGACTCCCAACATGCCTCCAAAAGTCAAATTCTTAGGGAAGTTACCTAGTCTGTGTTTAATGAACATTCTATCACCACCAGTACAAGTAACATACTCTCTCCATCAGACCAGTTACTACTAGAAGTCGAAGTACTTTCAAATGCTTTCATAAACCATTAAGTGAGTATCCTTCTGAATATCCTGTGATTCAACAACAAAACCCCATGAAATCAAAACTTCTGTCGACAAACTTGCTAAGTTAATGAAGTAGACGGCTCTTGATGAGGCAGGAAGAACCGCCGCAAGGTACAGTTGTGGTAAACTGAAGCACTGTCAAATTTTCCAGTTATTTCTGGCCACAATTTCACTTAAAAGGTCCTATCCCATGATCCAGACTTAGCCACCTTATATGCAGCATCTTAGTCTTAGGCAGATTTTGCCAATTTTGCTCACGACTAATAAGGAAAGATGAGCTGTAACCAGCAACAGGAAAGAGATCCATCCATTCTTACTGATGTGCTCAACAGAGTTTGTGCCAAGAAATGATTCAACTTCATCAATAAACTCACAGAAGAAATTAGAGAATGCAATTACTGTACCGACTCCAGAGCTCTTTAGGTTTGCAAAAATTTTGGTGTAAATGAAAAAAAAATGCTATACTAATCATTAAATGTGTCAGAACCCCAGTTTACATAATTTGATTACATTAAACACCCTGCATAGACTCTGCGATTTTTCAGCATTTTTGGTTAATGTCTAGACATTTCACAGCTCCTGTTATCTCTACATGAATGAAGAAACCGGTTGCCTTCAGAAGACACGAAGCCCTAAGCCAGCACTTGTTTGATTAGTTTCCTTTGTCCCTACCTGAAAATTGCACTCACTAAGGCATCAAAGCTATCTATCTCACCTCTTAATTCCACGCCGACCCACCTAAAACCATCCACACACAAAATCAGTCATCATCCTTCCTGGGTACCCAACGCAGGTAGTTAAGTGAATACCTACCAATTCGTCTGGGCCCGGGACACACACACATTCTCCTGTCATCACAACACGGAGCCGACAACATCCACAACCCGCGCGGACAGCAGCAGCGACAGCAGCACCGGCCCATTGAAAGCAAGGCAGAGATGCTCATTAGAGGAGGCGGCGGCAGGGGAGGCGGGAGCGGAGGAGGGGCGAGGTCTCGCCCCAGCCCGGTGAATGGGGCTAGGAGGGGGGAAGAGGATGGAGGAGGAAAAAAGGGGTGGGGAGAAGGAAACCAAACAAACAAACCCACCCCGCGGGAGAGGCAGAGCTACAGTGGAGGCGGCGGGGGCCCCAACGCCCGCAGAAGGGCGCCCCGGGACCGGCCCGTCCATCCAGCCCGGGAGCGGAGCCCACGGGCGCGCGGCATCCTCCGCCCGCCCACGCCGCACCGGCTTCAGTCCTGAAAACTGAGGGTCGGCCCGCGGCGGCTGACTGTGGGATCACCCTGGAATCGAGGTGTGTAAGGGGAAACCCTCAGGCAGAGACGCCACGCCACCTGCGTCGCACCTCCCGGGAGCCCACCCTCCCGCGGGTCCCCACGGTGCCCCCGGCGCTGACAGCGGGCGCGGCGGGCCCGCCCACCACCCAGAGCCTGCGGCTGCCCCCAGCGCGGCCACGCCCGCTGCGGCCCCGACGCCCTCACGCGCACCTGGCGCTCCGGGGTTAGTCCCTCCGCACGCCCGCGGCCGCCGCTCCCCAAGCACGCCGGCCGCCCCCTCACAACTTTGGGCTGGTGGAGGAGGATTCCGGAAGGGCCGGCTCGGAGCCCGGAGTAGGGAATACGAACCGGGCACGGCAGGGGAGGAGCCGCTTCTTCTCAACAAGGAGGCGGCCGCGGCGGCGGCACCTCCAGGCGGTCCTTGCACGCAGCCCGGCGCAACTCCCCGTAGCTCGGCCCCTTGCCCCAGCCCGGCCCACTCAGCGACCCTGCCCCGCAGGGCAGCCACCCTACCCCGCCCACACTTTCGGGCCGGAGCTCTTCCCGCCTTCAGATTGGCTGCGCAGTGGCGAGTGGGCGGAGAGGAGGAGAGCGGGCCGCTGCCCTGCTCGTGGGAGCGGAAGAGCGGCGCGCTCCCCGCCGGCTTTGTGACGTCATGGGGGTCAGACAATCCCTTCCATTCCGCGCGAGGTGCCCATTGGTTCCGCGGGCCCGCCTCACGTGACCGCGCCCGCGTCTGATTGCCTGGTGGAGGGTGGGGCTGCGCGCGGTTACTGGGTTGGCGGCGGAACGGGTTGGAGGAAGCGTCTGGCCCGGACCAGCATCCCCAAGCGAGCTGGGCCCCGGGACCAGCTTCTGCCTGCCGGGCAGGGTTCCGCGAATCTCTGGCCTCTGGCGGGGGGCTGGCCGAGCCTACCCCGCGCCTTGCGAGTGGGCCGGGGCTTCGTAGGTTTAGGCTGTTGGGGCGGCTCCCTGCCCAACGGGAAACTGCATTCGCTGCAGTCGCCCCTGCCTGGAATAACAAGGCGTAATAACCCGGGAGTATCTGTGGCCTCATTCATTTGATACTTTGCAGATTTTAGGAGTGTTGCCGTGGATGATGTTTTCTGTCATTTTCTGGGCACCTCTCAGGGCCCAGGGAGAGAAAGGCGGTCTAAACAGCAGCAAGAGGAAGTTGTGATGAAGGAATTCTTTCCCCTGTAGAGTAGGTGTGTGCTCACGTTTTCTGAAGGGCTTTGAAATCAGTATTGACTTACTTGCCCTGAATGGTTACAAGGAAAAGGGTAGAATGCAGTCTGCATTTGTGACCAAGTGGGAAGAGCCCTGGACTCTTGTGTCAGGACTTTCATCCAAGTCATTTCCGCTCCATAAGACTCAGTTTCCCCTTCTGTGAGACGAGTTGTATTTGGGGTGGTATTGGCAGCCTGGGGTTAAAGGGAAGACATGTCAAGGGCTATTTCACGTCCTTCTGTCCACACGTAATCCCCTCTTTATGGGAAATGAGTCACTGATAGTGACTTCTAAAAGCTTCTTCGGAGATGGTATCAGGTAGATCATTGCACTTAACCCGCCTACTGTTAAACAGTTTACTTTGATTTATTAAGCATATCTGCTTACTAGCCAATAAAGTTCATAAAGTGATGTGAGCTGGATATAAAAACTGTCATGTTAACAGTATTGTGGAGTTTTGTTTTTATTAATTTGCATTATCTGATTTTTATGTAATAAAGGAAAAATTTTATAGACACAAAACAGTGCCAGGAACTGGTTCTTTATAACTCCTACGTCTTTCCAACTGCCTCCTCTATTCTCTAAATAAATTAGAGGGCTTTTTTGCCCAGCACCAGGCTGCCCATGGAGCTCTTGTGGCTATCTTTATGTGGCCTTCATCCCATTTTACATGGGTCTTGCCTCACTTCACCCCTCCTTTCTACTTCTCAAATGAGCATCCCATAAGTTTGTCAATATATATATATATATATATATATATATTTTTTTTTTTTTTTTTTTTTTTTTTTTTTTTTTTGCGGTACGCGGGCCTCTCACTGCTGTGGCCTCTCCCGTTGTGGAGCACAGGCTCCGGATGCGCAGGCTCAGCGGCCATGGGATCCTCCCGGACCGGGGCACGAACCCGCGTCTTCTGCATCGGCAGGCAGACTCTCAACCACTGCGCCACCAGAGAAGCCCAAGTTTGTAGATATTTTTCATTGTCCTTTATTCTATTGAGTATCTGATTTATGTATCTGATTTTCTGTGGTCTCGTAGAGGCAGTATAGGGTGGTATATAGCAAAGTGAGTAAGAGCACAGCTGGAGATAGACTGCCTGAGTTCCAGTCCCAGCTCTGCAGCTTACTGTGTGGCCTTGGGCAAACTCTTCCTGGCTCAGTTCTTTCATATGTAAGATAGGAATAAAAATAGTAATATTTTAAAACTTTTTAACCTCACAGGGTTGTATTGAGTTGACACATATCATGTTAAGTAAGTACAAGCAGGTAGTAAGGACTATATAATATCAGCTATTATTAGTATTATAGACATGTCCAGATGAGTGTGTTTATTTTAATTAAGGACTCCTAGCGAGTAGGAAACCCAGGCCCTGAAGTGGAATATGTTCTACAGCTAGCTACTGAAAAGTCATAATATTAATAGATTGGAGATTCTTAGAACCTTAGGAAGTCAGGTTAAAGTAATTTATTTACATGAGGAATGTCACTACCTCTTAGCCCCTACGTTGCAGACATGGAGACCAGGTAATTGAAGGTAAGTAGATTTTTATTTTGAGAATTTCTGCCTGAGGACTCAGAAATGAAGTTTACACTAGGCTTGCCTGTTGTCTATAAACTTTTTCCTAGTGGTTGTGAAAATAGAGTCATGAGACTCCAGAATATATACATCCATATCAATGAATTCTTCAGATCATCTTGGTAGCGTATTTCATTATTCCACACCAACATTGCCATTATTCAGAGCACTTTTTAAATAACCTTTTCAAATTGTTTTTGGATCTGCCCAGGAAACCCCAACTTAGTTTACTATAACTAGCACCTTGGTTTTTATACCAAAATAGTATTGATTCTCTCCTGCTAATAGTCTTAGTTCTGAATGACCTATTTCTGAAAATAACACCCACTCTCAAAAAATTGGTATTCGCCAGCAGTAAATATAGTCAAAAGAATTTGTCATGAGAACTGAAGGCAATGCCAAAGTATTTCTGGAGTCAGAATAAAGGCTCCCCAAAGTAACAGCTTTGAAATAAACTCATTTAGAGGTGTAAGTTTTGTTCTCTAGCTACAAAGTTGTATGATTCAGTGATAAGTATGTTCTAAATAAAGTCATAGTACTTCTGCAGAGGAACCAACTGCTTGTACCACTGGGGGAGATTCTTTAGTGTCTCAATCTTGTCTTTCCTCTGGCCTGGCTTTCTTCCTGTCTCTAGATGGAGCTCCATTTGGCCACCCAGTAAATAGGCTTGCTTCAGAAGTGCTGTTTGTTTATCACATGGCCATCTGGCCAAGGCCAGGGAAGGTCTTTGGGTTTGCTGCTCTGACCCCACGGACTGTTTTAGTCACCAGAACACCTGTTGACACTGTGACATTGGAAGGTAGATAAAAGTAGCACTGAACAACCCAGGATTGTTGTAAGGGCAGGCAAGGAGAAAGGAAGGGGCTTCTAAAATAGTATGGTACAAAGAAAGC
Source organism: Phocoena phocoena (assembly GCF_963924675.1). NCBI lineage: Eukaryota > Metazoa > Chordata > Mammalia > Artiodactyla > Phocoenidae > Phocoena > Phocoena phocoena. The sequence goes on along the minus strand of NC_089235.1, from coordinate 39,205,417 downwards.
ACTGCACAAAAGTACCTGTTTTGTCTACGCAGTGTTTTTTGTGATAACAAAAATGAAAGACAGTTCCTGAATTAGACCATTAACATGTAGTCATTTTCTTGCCCTAGAATAAACCTGGAGATGAGCAAGTGCTCAGCCAGATTGGCCTGGTGTTCTTGTGGGTGGATGATAAAAACCCTTGGGGGTATTGGAGGTTAGCTGTGACCACATGGAGATAGTCCAGTAGAATCTCAGTGGTGCCAGCCAGGAAGCTTAAAATAGACCTGCAAGCGGGTCTGAGATGCTGTCAGCCTGATGCCTGGTGAACTACCATGGCCTTTGCCAAAATCAGTGAGTAGAGGGAAGAGGGGCTGCTAGACACTCATCTTTAACTCCTCCAGGTCTTGGATAGGAAATCAGCAAGTACTTACTAAGTATGTAAGCAATAGGTACCTGTTTTATTACCATCCTGGGGTTGAGAACTGCTTCTTTGAAATTAAATTATTTGGAGTTATGCACTGAGATCAACAAATCATCTGTAAGAAAGAAACAGATCATGTACTGTGGCTCATTTCTTGTGGGCCAGAGGCTGTTATAGGTGCATTCAGTTTTGTCTTACTTAATATTTTAAAAGTAGTCCATTCTCATCAGAATTCATGAGGCAGTAGTATGTTTGAGGGAAATATATATATCATCGTTCTCTTACAGAATTAGGGACAAAAATCTCCTGGGAAGGAGGAAGTTTCTGTGCATTGATTTAACATGACAAAGAATATGAAAAGTGGGTATCTAGAGTTGCTTTATTTCAGAAATCCCTGCTTATGGTGCTGTCTTTAAATATTAAGGATGATATGTTTGGGGGAAGGGGTATTCTTCTCCAGCCATCAGATAATCAGGCAGGATTACTTTTTCATTCATTACTTTATGTAATTCTGTAGATAATTCTCCAGAATACAGAGGGTAAAAGGTGAAGGGTTTCAGGGGAACTGAGACCTTGGGGTGGGTCTAGAGCACTTTACAACAGGTGCCCGGTCATGAGTGCCCCTGAAGCAGGTAATGCCAATATGCGGACTTCGGCAGAAGCTCCCACACTGCGAACTCAAAAATAGTAGCTGCTGATCTGCACACTTCTTAAAAGCTATAATTCTTTGCTTACCTGTACACCTTAACTGTAAGAGTATAAGCTTCTCAAGGGCAGGGATCCTGTCTCTTCTATACACCCGTATAAACCCACAGTGCTTACTTTATACTATCCCCTGTTCTAAATGCATTGTCTCATTACATCCTTATAACTCTCATATGAGGTAGGTGTCACCATTATATCCATTTCACAGGAGAGGAAACTTGAGTCTCACTGAGGGTGATTTGCACTATTTACATAAGTAGGAAGTAGTACAGTCACCTGCCTTGCATCTTAGCTTGCATTCTAAAGCACTATGTTACAGTGACCACTGCACCCAATAGGTGATCAATAATGAACTCGTTTCAAGTAGAGACAAAAGTAGCATGTTGCAACAGGTGAATTGTGATAATTAAGGAACTACAGAAAGTTTCACATTTTCATTATGGATTTGAGGATAAACTATATCCTTATAATTGCAAAATTTCCACCCTTGTTATTGTATCTGTAACCAGCAATAAATTTTGCACAGATAAGTGTATCACCACTGAATGGCCATTCTTGTCAGAGCACTGAAGGGTTTGGTTATGTTTTTTCAGGAAAAACAATTGTAGTTTCAAGGTAGGAGACAGATGGGCCCCAGGCTGAGCAGCTACAACTGGCCCCTGCTAACACCTTGAGATAAGACACCTGCAGGAGCATCAGGCTCTGACTGGGTGAAAGACAGTGTGACCACATTTTTCACATTCTTGTGGTCAAAGGGATTTCCTAGCCCACAAAGGCGTAGAGAAGGTCCTCAGGGTTCAAAGGAAGGAGGGGTGTCAACCCATAGTATGTCCTGCCAAGCTCCCAGAAACCTTCACACTGGAATCCATCTGGATTGAGAGATTCATGTACCAGGGAGGGCCCTGAGTCCAGCCAAGTATGGACACAAGTGAGATGATTGGCCAGAGACACTCTGGAAGACTGTATCCACGTAAGCAACCTAAGCTATCCCCGTTCTGCGCCTCACTCCAAGTCCACCTGTATGATCTTCCACACGTACTTTGCTTCTAATAAATGCTTTAACTCCTTCACAATCTATCTGTCTCTTTGCTGAATTCTTTCTTCAAAGAAGACAAAGAAGACCAAGGTCCTGCTTCAAGCCACCGCACCCCTTACCCCAAGATATCAGCTATAAAACCATGTTTTCCTTGGAAACTAGATATTATAAATATTTGTAGATGAATACCTAATGTATTCAGTTCACATCCTAGTAATAAACTATAGTTGACATATGATATGAAGTGAACAATTTAATCTATTTAAAGCTATACGTTCAGTTTACATATTTTATATTTAAGCAGTATCAACAGGAGAGGGAAAAGTTCACGGAGAGAAAGAAGACAGAGGAAGAATGTTAATAAGAGCTATCGAATTATGTATCCAGTTTCTGCTAGGAATAATGGACTCGGGAATTCTAATCAGAATATTTAGGGGACTTCCCTGGTGGCCCACTGGGTAAGACTCCACGCTCCCAATGCAAAGGGCCTGGGTTTGATCCCTGGTCAGGAAACTAGATCCCACGTGCCGCAACTAAGAGTTCGCATGCTGCAACTAAAGATCCCACACCAGCAACGAAGAGCCCGCCTGCTGCAGCTAAGACCTGGCACAGCCAAATAAATAAATATTTTTTTAAAAATGTTTAGGGAATTACTAAGGTGCAATATCTGGCTTGTGATTTTATCCCTCTGAAGGCATTGCGGTTTTGTAAAACGAGCATAAGTTGGAGCCAGAGACACCAGAGTTCAAATCCTAGCTCTGCTTCTTACTAGCTGGCTAATCTTTCCAAATTTACCCAATAGCTTCAACACTTTTAAAATCTAAAGAGCGTGATAAGGATTAATGATAATCTAAAGGAAAATGCCAAATGATGGCTGGCAAATAGCACAAAATGGTAGCACCTGAATGAATTTCCTATTGCTGTTGTAACAAATTACCACAAATTTAGTGGCTTAAAATGGCACACACAGCTTACAGTTCTGGAAGTCAGAAGTCTAAAATGGGTCTCAGTTGGCTAAAATCAAGGTGTCAGCAGAGCTGCATTCCCTTCTGGAGGCTTTAGGTGAGAATCTGTTTTCTTGCCTCAGCCAGCGATGAAATGCTACTGCAGTTCCTTGACCCATGGCTCCTTTCTCCACCTTCAAAGGGAGAGAGTAGCATCTTCAGATCACTCCCACTGTGATCTCTATTGCCTTCTTGTGATTACGTTGGGCCTGCTGGGTGATAATCCAGGATAATCTCTTTGCTTTAAAGTCAGTTCATCAACAACCATAAATCCATCTGCATACTTAATCACCCCCTTGCCATGTAGCATAGCATATTCACAGGTTCTGGGGATTGTGGTGTGGACATCTTTTAGAAAGGGATGTTGCTCTGCATACCATAGGGCTTTTCTCCCTTAACACTTGTTCATTCATTCACATACTTATTAAAGGAAAATATGAATAATAAAAGTATCCTTACCCCCCCCCAAAGAATCCTTCTGTTTAGGTAGAGAGCTTAGATTTATACATAAAAACATTAACCGATAGTACAAGATAGTATGAACAAGCCCCAATATGAGCCATTCAAGAGGAGAGATCACTTAGATGAACGAGGGAGAAAAAAAGAATCACTGAAAACTTTGATTTTCTACAATAAATAATAAGGGTGCCCCCTTCCCTCCATAGAAGGTAAATGTGATCTTAGTTTGCATTAAGGTAAGAACGAAGGAGGGGATAGCCTCCCTCCATTTTACCTTGGTGAATCCCCAACAAACTTTGAAGGGTATAAAATGTCTTCAGTGGAGCCAGAGGAGGGTAGCCAACAGGGTGAAGAGCCTAGAATCAGAACATGTAAGAAATTTAGGGATATTTCTGGTATGGTCTTCAAATACCTAAGTGACAGACATATGAAAAGAAATCTAGATTTATCTTTGAAACCTCTGGAGTTTGAAAAAACTAGAGTAAATATGTAGAAGTTAGATTTATACTCAGTGTGCTAACTTTATTTGGTTATAGTTTTCTGAAATGGAATGGGCTACCTGAGTTTCCTGTCCCTGGAGGTATTCAAGTAGAATCTAGACAAGTGTCAAAGAATGTGCTCCCAAAGCACTTCGTTCAGGTCTTGAACATCATACTTACATTGTAATCATTTGCATTCCAATCTCCCTGTGCAAACTGCGACCTCTTTGGGGGCTGAATCTATCATATTCATTTTTACTTGGTTTAGAAGTTACCAAATGAATGTCGGGTTGGTGAATATGTAATGCATGAATGAGGTTGAGGGTTGGACAGAGTAACCTTTGGAGTCCTTCCAACTCAGACTCTCAGTTCTCAGCCAGGATTTCAACTAGGTTTAAAGGATGGAATTGGCTGCAGAAAGGGAGTGGTGGTGTTGCGTTCTGGATTTCACAGTACAGAAAAGGTCCAGAGACAAGAGGGAGCAAATGTGAGTGGAAGAGCTATGTTGGGTGAAGAACAGGAATTAGAGTTGGGGCAGGCATTTGGGTTCTTTAATATCAAAGATGTCAGATTTTCTCATGCTGCAGTCTGGACCCAGGCTGACACTTGACTAAATCCTGATGAAAGAAGAGAGAAAAAGCTCTCTTACAATCATATTCATTTTGGTTCTACTGGGAAAGACTGGAGACTTACTATGGACTGAAATGTCCCCCACAATTCTTTTTTTTAATTTTTTAAACATCTTTATTGGAGTATAATTGCTTTACAATGGTGTGTTAGTTTCTGCTGTATTACAAAGTGAATCAAGCATACATATACATACATCCACCTATCTCCTCCCTCTCGTGTCTCCCTCCATAACCCCCAACGTGATGGATTAGGATGTGGGGTCTTTGGGAGGTGATTAGGTTTAGATGAGATCATGAAGATGGTGCCCTCATGAATGGGGGTGGGGGGTTAGTTCCCTTATAAAAAGAGACACCAGGGAGATTTCTCTCTCTCTCTTCCCCTCTCTCTCCCTCTACCATGTTAGGAGACATGGAGAAGGGGGCCATTTACAAGCCAGGAAAAAGCACCCTCACCAGGAAACAGAATCAGCCAGTACCTTGCTTTTGGATTTCCCAGCCTCCAAAACTGTGAGAAATTAGTGTCTTTTGTTTAAGCTGCCGAGTCTATGGTATTTTGTTATGGCAGCCCGAGCTGACTAATACAGGGCTATTGCCTAAATATGACAGTAAAGAGTTAAAACTCAGAGCTAGGCAGTGGCAGCAAGAATATAAAGGAGGGGTCAGATGGGAAGAGACATTACTGAAAACATTAAGACTTGGTGGTGAGGTCAATAAGAAAGGGTTTAAAGGGGAGGGTATCAAAGAGGCCCAAAGCTTTGAGCATGAGTGACCATGAGGGTGGACATTTATGTCCACTGCGTTTCTTATTGCAATGCAAGGAATATGAGAAACTATTTGGAATATCCAGGATTTTCCACAGCTCTTTCCATTAAGGTTGTGGGGGAAAAAGGACTATTTTTAATATTGATGAGGATGGACAGTCAAGAGTATTAGTCTGTGAAGGGAAAACCTTTTTTAGAGATGAGCTGTAGTACTGGTAAAACTCTGCCCTGAATGGCAGTAGTAACAGCAGACACTGTTGTATAAGCCCCACTATGGGCTGGTATGATACGAGACATAGTGTCATCATCCCATTTCCTTAAATTACCCCTGAGTGTGAGGGCCTGAGCCTGTACCCCACACAGTATCTGCTTTAGGGAGTGCCCAAGGAAAATTCTCATCCATGTTAGCACTAAGTATAATTATATGTTTCTTCAATAATTGGATTTTCTTGGGCTTTCCTGGTGGCGCAGTGGTTGAGAGTCTGCCTGATGATGCAGGGGATGCGGGTTCGTGTCCTGGTCCAGGAAGATCCCACATGCCGCAGAGCAGCTGGGCCTGTAAGCCATGGCCGCTGAGCCTGCGTGTCCGGAGCCTGTGCTCCGCAACGGGAGAGGCCACAACAGTGAGAGGCCCGCGTACCGCAAAAAAAAAAAAAAAAAAAAAAGGGTTGTTTTTTTTAAAGTTTTTGACTCTGAGCTAACACCTGACCTTATGTGTGTGTGGTGCAGTTGTGGGGATGGGGTAGGAGGAGGCTGGAGGAATTATACTAAGTTTCAGAGCCAGATTGTGGCCCAGTTTTAACATGTGTGTAATGTATTATTATTTTTATTATTTGCGGTACGCGGGCCTCTCACTGTTGTGGCCTCTTCCGTTGCGGAGCACAGGCTCCAGACGCGCAGGCTCAGTGGCCATGGCCTATGGGCCCAGCTGCTCCGTGGCATGTGGGGTCCTCCCGGACCGGGGAACGAACCCGTGTCCCCTGCATCGACAGGCGGACTCTCAACCACTGCACCACCAGGGAAGCCCGTAATGTATTATTTTTTAACCTCTTTCCCATTTCTTATTTTTCCCCTATCGTTGTTTTTCTATCCTCCCTCCTCTTTTAATCTATGCTTCCTTATATTTTATGTATCCCTGAAAATAGTCTTAAATTTGTTCTGGAAAAAAGGGCAATAAATATAAATATATTTCTATTTATATCAGTCCCCATTTTATAGATGAAGAAGCAGAGGCTCAATTAATTTACCTAACTTACCCAAGATCACAGTGGGTGTATTAGTTACCTATTGCTGAGTAACAAATCACCTCCAAAATTAGCAGCTTAAACCAACGAACACATATTTTCTCACTTGGTTCCTGAGGGCCAGGAATCTGGGAGCGGCTTAGCTGGGTGGCTCTAGCTCAGTGGCTTCTAAGGTTGCCAGTCAAGCTGTCTGCTGGGGCTGTAGTCATCTGAAAGCTTGACTGGGGCTGGAGACTGCTTCCAACTCACTCACGTGGCTGTTCACGGAACATTTCAGTTTCTTGCCTCACAGGCCTCTCTTTAGGGCTGCTCACAACATAGGAGCTGGCTTTTCCAGAGCCAGTGATCTGAGAGAGACAAAGAGAGAGACTCTGAGACAGAAGCTGCAAAGCCTTTTATAACTTAATCTCAGAAATGACATACAGTCACTTCTGTATTCTATTGGTCACACAAACCAACCCTGGTAAAGTTTGAAAAGGAGTCCACAGGGCGTGAGTCCCAGGGGTGGGATCCTTGGGGCCTGCCAGCCTCAGTGAGGAAATAATGTAGCTGTGCCTGCATGATGTTACTTCTACAAAAGCACTGGATTCAGATATGCTCAAGTTTGGCCCCCAGAGCTGTTTTCATTTCTTCAGCCTGAAGAATAGGTGAACGAGCACAGCAAGCTGTGAGGCTCTGGGTTTCAGTTTTCTTCCTCTGATCCCGCTTACAGTTGCCAACGCTGCCACAATTTTATCCATAAAGCTTCGTGTAGCTTCATAACTATTTAATCACTGCTAAAGGTAAATTTAAATTTGATCCATAGGACAACACTAAATGATTTAACTGTTGGATACCGCTAAGAAGTGAAAAGTAATAGCTAACATAACATTATATAGTCTGACAGCCTCTGAATTTGTCAATTGTTTCTTAAGAGACAGTCTAAGAAACAATTGATTATCATTTAATTCCTTCCCCTTTTTATGTTCTTGGCTTCGTGGAGATATATGTGTATAAAGGATAGACGTTTTTGGTGATTCCGCCCCCCATGAGGTGATTCCACCCCTCATCTGTCAATGTAATGAGAAAATCCATGAAGATATTTTTATGGAATATATTTTTACTGCATTGCTGATCTGTGGCCAAATTATGTCAGGGTAATAAATTAGGACATGTTGTTTTCCTGAATTTAGGAAACTGCCGGCTCAGTGTTCAGTATTCAGACCACAGATCCATGACTCACCAATAAACCACCTGCATAAATGAACACAGAGGATCTCATCTGCTGCTGGCTATTACCCTACCTCTTGATTCTTACTCTGTTCTGCATCCGGAAATTCCATTTTCATTTGACGTATGTATAAATCGATGTCACTCTCCATGTTTAAACACGACCCCAAACCAATTTCTTAGCCGAGATTGTTTTTCAGAACAATGGTGTTGACTAATTATTTAAACTTCAGTTAAAATTTGCAAGCCATAGCTGTGTGCCAATGGTATTCGATGTTGTTATAACTTCCTTTACATATCTCTAGGACCTCCCTCCAGGGCCTATTGTGGTATGCCAGTTTGCAAATAAGATGGTCAGTTTTGTCTAGGGAGAGAATTTTCTCTTTACGTTTGACTGACTTATGTACAAATTAATTTGATAAGTTCTCTTAGAGTGCTTACTGTGTTCTAGGCTTTGTGCCATGTTCTGTACGTGAATAAAAGGGTAAGACACAATCTTTTTGCCTTTAAAAACTTATGGTCTAGCTGCTAGATAAATATTAACAGGAATAATTATGAGGGCTTCCCTGATGGCGCAGTGGTTGGGAGTCCGCCTGCCGATGTAGGGGACACGGGTTCGTGCCCCGGTCCGGGAGGATCCGACGTGCCGCGGAGCGGCTGGGCCCATGAGCCATGGCCGCTGAGCCTGCGCGTCCGGAGCCTGTGCTCCGCAACGGGAGAGGCCACAGCAGTGAGAGGCCCGCGTACCGCAAAAAAAAGGAATAATTATGAAACAGTGTGATATAGCAGAAGTATTCACAAAATGCTTGAGGAGAAAGAAGGGGATTAGTTCCACCCAGTGGTGGAGGGAGATGATAATCAGGAAAGACCTCTTTTAGATCAGTGGCGGCCAAATGTTGCTCCCAGGACCAGTGCCAGTCTCTAATAGAATTTTCACTGACTTGTGGCAGAGTGAGAATAAAACTAAATTCCATAAGCTAACTTTAAGATTAAAACAAATTCTTTATCTTGCAATTATGTGCTGACATTCTTTCTCCTGTTATGTTGTCCTTTGCTTTATGAAGTCATGGTGGTAATATGTATTATTATTTGTTTTCTTTCATTGAAACTTGGCAACCTTGAATCATCCAAAGTTTCATGTGTTCATTCATTTATTGGTCCTTGAAATCCAAAAGGTTAGGAGCCCTTGTTATGGATGGTTATATTTGTGCTGGGGTTGGAAGAAAGATACACTCATATAAAGGCGTTCCTGCTGTTTGCCTGTCAGTGGTTTAACCACATCTACATTAAGGGGAAATTAATTTGTGAGAAAGAAAAAAAATACACTTGCTTTTTATTTTTAAATTTTATTTATTTATTTATTTATTTTGCGGTACGCGGGCCTCTCACTGCTGTGGCCTCTCCCGTTGAGGAGCACAGGCTCAGTGGCCATGGCTCACGGGCCCAGCCGCTCCGCGGCATGTGGGATCTTCCCGGACCGGGGCACGAACCCATGTACCCTGCATCGGCAGGCAGACTCTCAAGCACTGCGCCACCAGGGAAGCCCCACTTGCTTTTTAAAACTGGTTTTGAATGTTTTTCTAGTATGTGTCTGGGGGAGTGCAGGGGGAGGGTAGGTGTAAGAGAAAAACACTGTGCCTGCACTGGTGCAGAATTTGAACTGTAGCTTTGGAAAGCCGCTGTTGCCAACATGAATACTAGTTTTAGAAAGATTCCCACCCCCGTCTCACCCCCACCCACATAAAATCTTAAGAAGTTTAGATAAAATTAAGCTTGATGATTGTAAACCTTCTACTTCTTTCCAGGTGTTGGATTAAAAAATAACCTTTGTATATACGGGCCCTTTATTTCCCCTAATTTTTCACCAGGGGACAGGAGAAAGAGTGAGCCGTTGTATCTGTGTGTCTGAGCAGGTCAGTGGCAATAGCATATTTAACGTGTCACGTTTTCAGTCTGCCTTGTTCATCTCACCTACAGTAGAAAAGCTTTTCATCTATTTGCAAATGGATGCCTCTCAGGAGTTGAGCTATACCCATAATTTTTTTTTTTTTTGCGTTATGCGGGCCTCTCACTGTTGCAGCCTCTCCCGCTGCGGAGCACAGGCTCCGGACGCGCAGGCTCAGCGGCTATGGCTCACATGGCTCACGGACCCAGCCGCTCCGCGGCATGTGGGATTTTCCCGGACCGGGGCACGAACCCACGTCCCCTTCATCAGCAGGTGGACTCCCAACCACTGCGCCACCAGGGAAGCCCTATATCCATAATTTTAGAGAATGTTTCATCTTTGAAGAGGGATTCAAGGAGAATGACAAAGATGATAAAAGGGCTGAATATCAAAAGATATTAGATTTAAAAAGAACACTTGTAGGGATTCCCCTATGTGAACTCTTACAGGAACTTATCTGCCCTTAGTTCCTCCCAGCATAAATACTTTAAGAAATGATCAAAGATCTCCTTGAAAATTTACAAGACAGCACTTGTAAATAACAGGCTCTTCTTCTACTGTGCATTTGGAAGCAGCCCCGTGTGTGGTGAAGAACCTCTGAAGTCAGAGGATTCAAATTCTTGCCCACTCCTTGCTACTGTCAAGTCACAACCTTGCTAAGCTTTAGTTTCCTCCTCTCTACAATGGGAATAATAGTCTTACCGCATAGGGCTGTTGTAAAAGAAGTAATAAGCATGCAACAAGCACAAACTACTACTATTCTTATATTTAAATTTTTATTATTGCTACTTTCTCCTGGAAGGAGAGCCTCTCTCCTAGCCCTTCTCTCCTTCTCTGCTCTGCACTGTCTTCCATCTCTGAGTCTGGAGGGTCCTGATTCAAGTGAACATGTGTATTGGTTGATTCTTTCAGCTTCCTTGAAACCTCCATCCGCACAGGAACAATGACAACAAAATCATGTTTATAGGGCAGATCATTTATGTTGCTTCACTGTCATACATTAAAGCAAATGAATCAAAATTGTATGTCACAATATTTCTAGACAAAATCAAGTACAGAAAAAAATGTGGGGTTTTTTTTGCTTTGATTTTTTTGCGATACGCGAGCCTCTCGCTGTTGTGGCCTCTCCCGTTTTGGAGCACAGGCTCCGGACACGCGGGCTCAGCGGCCGTGGCCCACGGGCCCAGCCGCTCCGCGGCATGTGGGGTCCTCCCGGACCGGGGAAACGAACCTGTGTCCCCTGCATCGGCAGGCGGACTCTCAACCACTGCGCCACCAGGGAAGCCCAGAAAAAATGTTATTTAAGCAAATTATACACTCTATTAACAATCCACAGGCTTCTCTCTCCCCATGACCTTTAGCAACTCAGCGATGGAATATTGGAAGGATATAAACACACTAGTGATGATGAGATGATGGAATATTCCATGTCCTTCCTGGTTCCTGCTTTGCAAAAAGAGAGAGAGAGAGGTAGAGAGAGAGAGGGAAACATGGCCTCAAGGGGTAGAATTGTGATGTGGTCTGGCACAGAGAGGTGTGCTGTCCACCCTGAAATGACCAGCTAAGCTGTTGGAGGTTAAGATAGAGAAGCTAAGAAGGGCCCTTTACACACACTCCCAAGAGCAAATTTTGTAATTAAGTTAAAAGAGGATGAAGGGGCCATGAGGTTACATCTCTTGCTTAGAAATGTTGAACTCACCTAACCTTGAAGAGTACTGAGTCATTCCTTCATTCAACCAATAATTGTTGGACACCCGACGTGCACCGGACACTGTTCTGGACACTGGAGGGCAAACAGGACCAAGCCCCTGTTCTCATGGAACTTGCAATCCAGTGGGGAAATCAATGTGTTAGGGGAAACACTGACTGAAGCTGGCCACCCTGGCCAGCACCACAGTAACCATTTGCATGAGTTATTTTACAACAGGAGGTCCTGGTAAGCACATGGAACTAACAAGCCACCACCAACCAGAAGAATTCGGGAAAGGTCAAAAGGAGACGCCAGCCCGTATGTCCTACCAACCTCCCAGATTCCTCCTCGCTGGAATCCAGCGTGGCTGAGCAATGCATGCACCACCAGGAAGGACCCTGAGTCAGAATGATCGGCCGGAGACTAACCCAGAAATTAATCCCATCACCATAAAACCCGGGACTGTGCGCCACGTGGCACAGCAGTCCCTCCTGGGTTCCCTTTCCCTCCTGCTCTCCACGCGGGTGCTCCTTCCCACTAAAGTCTCTTGCTTTGTCAGCACACGTGTCTCCTCCGACAATTGATTTCCGAGTGTTAGACAAGAGCCCACTCTTGGGCCCTGGAAGGCGTCCCCCTTCCTGCAACACATACAGAAAAAACTCCACAGGAATTCACAGCAGAACCAAACTTCCGGTGGCATAGGAAGGCCCTGAGGGTGGCCTTGGTGACTGATGGGTCATAATCACCCTGCTTAATGTTCACTCAGAGGTTTAGGTGTGTTTTCGTGTTATTATACTAATTACCAAGGCAGTAATTTCCAGTTAAAGCCACAAGGGGTTTTGACCTCTCAAAAATGATTGACATGGCTTTGGAGATCTATTTTTGTCCCGCTTTCTCAAGTTCATGTTCTTTGTGGTAGCCAACAAGGAAAATACCACGCTGCTACAAGTGTAATTTTATAAGCTCTATGTTATCCGTGACACTTGGGCTGTCGTGATGCTGACATGCTGAGAAGCAAACCTTTGATTTACCTAATGTAATTTTGTGCTTTAAGCATTGGAGTTATCTACCTAGGGCTTTACTCTTTGATATAGTTAACTTTTTTTGGTATGCCTTCTTAAGTTTCAATGTAAATTTTAACGAGTCAGAAATCTTGCCTGAGACCAAAACCTCGATAATATTATATGTGCTGGTGAAGCCATGAGAGTGACCTTCAGATTTCTGTGGGCAGGTGGTTTGTAAAGGAGGAGGGTTAGTTTTAACCTTAACCCCCCTAGAACCCTTATGGAAAACATGTGGTAAATCAAGCAGGGCGTGTTAGGTGTTGCATTTCAGCTGTGGAGTGATATCTAATACCAAGTCAGCATTTGTTGTTTACTCTGGATGTACTGTATTCAGTAGTTAAGAACAAGTCTTCTCTCAAATATCCCCCGCAGATAATTCATTAATTACAACAGGAAAAAAATGGTAACTTTACAGTGGGGAGACCTGACAGGTACCACCATCACCAGCGAACCCGACATCCTCAGCGATGGCGTCGTTGACCGCCATGAGGTTCTGCCAGAGATGCCATGGGAAGTGCACAGCCTCACCTGGGTAATATTCCTACCAAAGAATGGTTAACCTGAATCTAATCATGAGGAAACAAGCAGACGAAACCAGATTGTGGGACACTCTGTTAGGCAATTGGCTCGGACTCTTCAAAAATGTAATGTTGGAAAAGATAAAAAAAAAAAAAAAAGTGGGTAAATGCTCCCAATTAAAAGAGAAAGAGACCTGGCAGCGGGAGGATAAGATGCTGAAGGAAACTGAAGGAAAGGACAGTAGAGGGAAGGGAAGGGGAGGGGAGGAAGGAAAAAAATATCCATAAAAGATATTTGGGGGGAAGTTGGAGAAATTTGAATATAATCTTTATTTGATTATCCTTTTGGTGTTAAATTCCTTGAATCTGATCATTATGAAGGAGAATGTCTTTGCTCTTAGGAGATACATGATGAAACATTTTAGATGTGGAATGTCCTGAGGTCTGCAAACTTTCAAGTGCTCAAGACAAAAGTAAACATAGAAAGAATAAGAGAGAAATAAACATGGCAAAATGTTAATTGGTGAGTGTAGGTGTAGGGAATATGTGTGTTCATTGTGTTATTCTTTCAATGTATCTGTCTAAAGTTTTTCAAAACAAAAAAGGGGGAGACAAGGGAAGTCTATTTGAGGGAAATTATTATAGAAATCTGGAACAAAAACAAGAAGTAAGAAAACATACATGCATACAACTTAGCTGTGATGCCTCAGAGGAATAAAGCCCAGGACGGGGGACAGACCCTGGAGTAGGAGTCACAAAGGTTGTGTTCTGGTGTGTCCTCGGCCATCACCCTCCCTGGGATCATGGGCAGTTTGCCTAACTCTGTATTCATTTCCTAGGTCTGCTGTAACAAGTGCCACAAACTACACGGCTTGAAAAAAAAACAGAAATGTATTATCTCACAGTTCTGGAGGCTGAAGTCTGAAATCAAAGTGTTGGCAGGGTCAGGCTCCCTCGGAAATCCAGAGGGGAGCATCCTTCCTCTCCTCTTGCTCGGTTCTGGGGGGTTGCCAGCAGTCCTAGGCGCTCTCGGCTCGCAGCTGCAGCCCTTCAGTCTCTTCCACCATCTGTTACGTGGTGTTCTTCCCTCGTGTGTCTGTCCCGGTATCCCTCCTCCTCTAGTAAGGACAGCAGTTGTACTGGATTAGGGTCACCCTAGTGACCTCATCTGAAGCTTGATTACATCTGCAGAGACTTTGTTTCCAAATAAGTTTGCATTCACAAGTGCTGGGGTTAAGGCTTCGACAAATCTTTTCAGGGGATACAATTCAACCCATAACACTGTCCATCCTTGTTCCTCCAACTCCCAACAGGTGTGGGGTATGTGGTGGAGCTGGTCAACCAGAAAGCACTCTGAGGTCCCTTCAGCTCAGAGAGTCTGAGGCTCCAAGTGTCCACCATTCTAAGTGCAGAATTAGTCATCCTTGGACAACTAAGGAGCCCAAGAGAGAATGATTAGAAGGAAGTTCCAGGTCATTATAAAACAGATAAGAAACATGGTCTTTGGAAACATGATTCATGTACATTCTTGGCATAGCAGGCTATTTTGCTCGTCACAGTCACCTTTCTGGTTTTCATTTTTATTTGTTGAATGATTGTTGGTTAAAAGTTTTCTAAGCTGAATTCCCATCCCGTTACCCATAAAATTACATAAAATGAGATGCTAGAGTTAAAAAAAACATAACTTTCACATCACAACTGATTTTAGATGTTGGCTAGGCTGCCAGCTGGAGCAGATTAACAAGGAAAATCAAGACTCCTCTCTCTGTCTTTGTCCTTCAGGCTAAAAAAAGGCAAGATAAGAAGAGAGGACGCTCTGTAATGAATAAGGGTGTTCGTGCCTCCTGCTGGGTCAGCCCTGGGTATCTGGAGGAGGAGACCCTTTGAGGCCCTGGGGGTGGGTTCTGGCTGGGAAGAGAATTGCAAGTGGAGGGGTGGGGGCAGCATAAATGGAGATGAGAACTGTCTATACTCTCTCCTGATGTTCCTGTCCTTCAAAGAGAAAACTGTGTCACAGCCCGGGAAGGGGAAAGCACTGATCACTGAGTTGAAAGAGGACATTTTCCCAGAGTTCTAGGCCCACAGTCCTCACTGTGACATGTGTACAAAGATGCATCTGCCTCCCTCTTGCGTCTCCCTCCACATGACCTAAGGTGGACACCAGATATGTAAACAAGGACAGGGCAGTGTCCCATATGGAAATCTCTGACTCGTGTGCCAAAAACCTCAGCAAAATGGAATCTTTTCCAAAATTAAATAGTGCTATTTTTTTCCTGGCTTTCAGAAATTATTTAGATAAACAATGGGTAATTTAATTATAATGTTATTATGAAAGCCGGTCCTGTCACCTGCTGCCAACGCAAGGTAAAAACACTGGGAATTCACACTGTGTTGTTATTATTCTGGTCTTTCTTTGCCACTCCTTCAGCAATGGGAGTTATGGATTTGTCAGCATTTCCATTATTACCTCTTATGTTCAAGGCTTCTGTTTTAGTTGCTGA
This sequence comes from Phocoena phocoena, assembly GCF_963924675.1. Classification (NCBI taxonomy): domain Eukaryota; kingdom Metazoa; phylum Chordata; class Mammalia; order Artiodactyla; family Phocoenidae; genus Phocoena; species Phocoena phocoena. The sequence continues at coordinate 39,189,773 of NC_089235.1, read as the reverse complement.
AATTGCATTGTACTGGATGGAAGCCTAGAGGTAATTTCCTTTAGTGTTATAGCAACTGCATTCTTTCATGGTTGTGTGTGACTGTGCAAGTGATTTCAATATCTTTTTATTAAAAAATCAATTCATGCGTAAGTCTCAATTCTTTTTTTTTTAATGCATATAGCTCTTATACAAGATTGAGGTATGAATCATATGAAGTAAACATTTACGAACAGTCCACAACCCAAGAAAGGCATTGCCTTGGCAGTAATAAAACAAGGTGTGGCAAGGAAGTAATGAGATCAGTTTGGTGATTATTAGTCATAGTTCTTTATGGTCATACATTGTGTATCTCTGAGATTTACAATGTAAAACGGAAGGAAAAGCAGATATGGTCTTTAATTGTGAATTTAAATGATATAAATTATGCTTGTATAGACACTGGGATCTTCTCATCAAATCTTAGAATTTTAGTATCTGAAAAAGACCTTAGTTCTTCTTTTATCCATCAGTTATGAATACCTATTCTGTCAATTCCACATTCCCTCTTCTGCCCTTCCAGTAATATATCAGTTATCTATTGCTGTGTAACAAACAATCCCAATACTTGGTTTTTGGTTAAGGAAACAGTCACTGAGTAGTTCACAATTCTGGGTGTTGGCAATTTAAACTGAGCTCAGCTAGGTGGTTCTTCTGCTAGTCCTGCCTGGGTTCACTCCTGTGGCTACAGTCAGTGGGTGGTTCAGCCAGAAGCTGATTGAATGTGGACAGCCTCATCACATGTCTCGTGGTTGGCTATGGTGCAGAGGCAACTGTGCCATGTGTCTGCAGCATCCAACAGGCTACCCCAGGCTTTTCACTGGCCACTGGGTTCCAAAAGCAGCAAAAGAGAGCAGATCCCAATTCACAAACTCTTTTCAAGCCTCTGTTTGTATCACCCTTGCTAATGTGTCATTAGCCAAAGCAAACCACATGGCCAGGCTCAAGTGCAAAGAGGTGAAGAGATAGGACTCCATCTCTCGATGGAAGGGACAACATAAATGGAAGTAGGCATCCATTTGTTTTTTATTTGGAAACTGGGGTGCCATCCTGATAGCTTTAGCTGAGATCTCCCTAGTATTCAAGCTCACCTGAGAAGAAACAGGAGGAGAGATAGTTATGGGTCGCTGTGCATAGGACCAAAAAACCTCCTAACGGAAGTGACAATTCATCCTAAAGAGAGAGGAGAGTCCAAGATTGTCCAAGGTCATTAAGTCAGTGATGGGGGTGGCTACACCTCAGCACAGCCCTTATCTGTCCCTCAGATGGCCCAATCCTGCCCCCATGATCTGTACACAAGACCTGGAGAAGAGGCTGCAATTAAAAGAACAAAACAGAGTTTCAGTGAAGTTTCTAGGGAAAAAGTGGGGATTTAGAGGGTGAAGGGAGTTTCCTCATTTGGGTCTCCTCTGGGGATGGGGTGCCGGGTGTTGGGCTGAACCCAGTCTGCTTCTGGACCAGAGTTGATGTGGGAGAGGAAACTGGCCTGGGACAGGCAACCAGGCGATTGACACAGGCTTCGATGGAATGTGCAGGAGAAGAAACTCACAGCCTTAGCAGGTCAAATCGGGAGAGAGGATTTATTCCCAGCAGCACATAAGACACCCTCTCCCAGATGAACTGGAGGACACTGAGGGAACGCAATACTTATACTCAAGTATAAGTCACAGCTCCTGTGTTTAAACCAGTATGTGAGTATGTATGTGTTACTCTGTGATGATGTGTAAGCCATAACTTATAACATATAAGCAACAGTGCTAGAGAAGGGGATCTGCGAGCCCTCGATCAGAGAGAGACTTCAGGGAAGGGATAAGACTGAAGGTAAATCTGCAAATATGGGAGGACTCAGGAGAGGATTAAGATGGAGAATATTCCAAAGAGTAATCAAAGTAATCTACCAATGAGGGTAGTTAATACTTTACTGAAAACCCAGCTCTTTTACTAAAAGCTATTTTGTCTTAGATCACCATGGTGGAGACATGAGAGAAATTGTAGGATCAGAGGAATTTGGGAGGAAGAATGTCCCCTGATGCCCTTAGAATCTCAATATTTAGAATCACTATGGAAATCAAATTACTTTAGCAATGGCATTGATGAACTACTGCCAGAGTATAAATGAGTGGGGCGTGTGTGTGTGTGTATGTGTATATGTGTGTATGCGTTTAGAATCTCAGTCTTTATTGGCTGCAAGGCTTAAAACACTCAGGCCCAGTGCCAGGGCTCAGATCTTGTTGAAAGCAGCAATGTCAACGCTCTGCACGTAAGGGGGCAAGAGGAAGCAGAAAGAACATAGAAGTCTTAGATAAAATGATGAATAACGTATAACCCATTTACTAATATGTATTTATTTATACACTATCTTTTGCAGAAGAAAGGTAGAGTGACTTAAATGAATACATTCATATATTATATATTACATACATATAACTTGAGGGCATACATTTCAAACAAGGATGAAATAACTTTTGCATAAGTTTTTTTCTGCATTACTGTATTTATAGCTTTGCACTTGTGGGGACAATTGAATGGTACTTCCATACTCCGACCTATGTAAGAAAAACAGGTGTCTGTTGTGTACGTTGGGTCCCTTCTGAGTCACCACCTACTGTGTATCAAGTTTGGAATGAATTCTACAACCTCACCTGGTTTGGATTAAGGGATAGGCTTTATTGGGGAAAGGGAAAACCTAAAGGCAGATTACACAGAAAGAGAGTACTGGGTTCCCTACTTCCCACAGTCCCACAGAGAGACAGGCAAGCGTGCTTGGCAGGAAATATGGTGTGGGTTTATGTTCCAGTAGAGGAACAGTATCCCTCCTTATTCTGCCTTTTCTATAAAGCAAGTATAAGCTGCCTTGTCAGTGGGAGAATACTCAGGCAGCTTGATCCAGATAGTCTGGATTGGGGGGCCCAGCTGTTTACAGGGGCTGCTGGGAAAGCCAGCAGGGAAGGTCCATAGGATGCTGCAAGCAAAGGATATTACCAGTCCCATGGGAAGCCAAGCTTGGGTGTAGCACTTCTGCTGGGAGAAGGAGCTCTCTGGTGCCTGCTAGCTCATTGGGCAGGCAACCAGTGTCAGCTGTCATGGTCATTTTCAGACTGTTTTGCTCATCACACTATAGTTAGTGAGAAGTCTGCAACCAGGAAGCCTAAAACTTGCTATGGTGGCCTTACAAAAGTCTCTTCACCTGTCTGACCCTAATTAGAGGTTCTAGTACTTAGCCTACTCTGTTGGTTGTTAGGGAATCAAATGAGATTGACCAAAAGAGAAACAACTAAAATGGGAGGCTGGCAATATAGCCAGCAATATTTTTCAGCACTCTGCTTTTAGAATTAAAAGGTAAATCATACAAGTGAATGTTCATAACTCATGCAAAGTATGCCTTCCAAATTATAAATTCAGCCCATTCTTCCAAGCCTCAACATATTAGAACTCAGTATAATAAAATAATTGATGCTTAGAATAGTGAGCTGGGGGCATTTCAACATCCCCAATCATCAAAAAGAAGGAATACGGACCAAAGCACAGGAGAGAAAAATTAGCTAATATGTAAATCAAAAACCAAAATAATCATAATCGTAATAACAATAACAGATGGTTGTGGCAGACACTGGTGGCCAGTCACCCACCAGGCAGCCCCTTCTTCCTTGCTAGAACCCCCATTTTGCTTTAGCTTTCACAGGGCACCTCCACAGCCTATGAGTAGATCCTTGTTAAACTAAGTCAATCATGGCGCTTCCACAGGCTTGCGATGTGATTCTGGTCAAAGAGTTGTGAGAGAAGGTCTTCAGGGGACTCATGGGAAAGGGTCTCCTTGTCCTTGAAGAAGGGTGGCTGCTGAGAGGTATGAAGTGTGTGCTGCCTTCAGAATTGCTGCCAAAGTCCCGTCCTCCGAACGCTGTCTCTAATGATGCTGCCTGCCCTTACAGGGTCTCCCGGATTGCTCCCTTTCTCCCCGTCAGAATGACTCTCTCCTCCAGGGCGCCCCATCGTGCCGGACCCTAGGACACATTCCAGCTTGCATTATGTAAACTCTGTGGTGATGGAAAGACCATGGGCTCTGGAGCCCTGCTACCTGGGGGTGCCCCCAGGTCCCTGGCTACCTATTTGGATGCCTGTATCCTCCTATTCCATAATTATCCTGTTACTGACTTTCCCCGTGTGACTGGGCCCCACCTCAGGCCCATGTCTAATCACCACAGTCTCCTCAGAACCTAAAATGTTCATGGCACCAGAAGCAGCCAGAAAAGTTTTCCTGAAGGAGTCAGAGAGGGAACTAATTTATCCCAGTTGCTTTTATTCCAAATGATGCAACCTTGAGAAAGTGACATAACCTGTCTGTGACTTTATTTCCTTACCCATAAATTGAGGTGATAACGTCTGTTTGTAAAGGTTATTGAGATAATTTATTTTTTTTTAGAAACTGTAAATACTGGGGAGGAGGAAGGAAAATGAGGGAAGATCCGTGTCATATGAGTGGGGAGGACCATGTCAAGTAATAATGATACTATTAATAAGAGCTGGAACTTTTTTAATAGCTGTCACACGCTAAGTATGTTATACCGTTGTCTCATTAACTACTTCCAACTCTTTGAGGAAGGGATTACTGTACCCATCATAAAGATAACAGAACTGAAACTCAGGGAGTAAAGTACTAGCCAGGTGGCAGAGCTGGGATTCAAAGCATGCTTTAGAGGCTAAGCATTAGCATTTCGGTGCCCATCTCAGGGACAAGCTGGTAGCTGGCTCCAGAGAGGCATCAGGCTGAAGACCTGGTCCAGGCTGTCCTCACTTAACACCTATTCTTAATAACTTAGAAGAGAGCAGGCACAGCGGGTGCTTCAAAGACCAGAGACGGAAACCAGAGCTGAGGTCCAAAGGAGCTGGTGCAGAGTGGGAGGGAGGAACTAGGATTCGGTTTGGGGAAGTACAAACCAAACTAGCCACAGGGAACTAATCCACAGCAAAGGTAGAGAGGTCAGGAGAGAAAGGACAGCTGAGAGACTGAGAAGCACCTGGGCAGACTGATGGACGGGAACGGAGATGCTGCTCTGTAACGTGATGAGGCCACAGTGAGGCCAATGCTATTCTGGGCAGCACTCACTGGAGCTATGAAGGACAGAGAAGGCCAGCTCCCTGCTTCTTGTTTATACAGGCGAGTCCCTATCACAGGTCCAGTGTGTGTGTGTGTGTGTGTGTGTGTGTGTGTTACACACACACTTTAATACTGCCCCTTGTGATCCCCATGAAACACACACATATCCACACACACACTTTGACATTGACCCCCATTAAAGACACAAGCACATTTTGATACTGAGCTCCGTCATACCCCATGAACCTTTTAAACTTTCTTCCATTCCAGGCTTTGTCTATGTATTTCCTAGTGTCTCTAAGAGAAGTTGCATCTGTAGAATGCAGGGTAGAGTTCAGAGTGGACGGGGAGGCAAGAGTGAGTAAGTGAAGGAAGCAGAGCTCAAGCACGCTGATGGGCTGGTCCCAAGTTCCAGAAGCTCTGCCTTCAGTCGGAAGCTCTGACCCTTCTTCTAGCCCGTGCAGAGGCAATGCTGCTTAGTGGTGAAAGGCAGGAGCCACCACCTTTTACCACCTACGTAAATGTAGGACTGTCAAATGATTCACATTCCAAAATGCACAAAAATCACCCACAGAGAGTGACACTCAGTTCAAAAGCACAGTCATTTAGGACATTTAATGGAGACATTTATCTACCTATTATAAAGGAAAAACAGCATTTAAACATTTTATTAATTGAATAAATCAAATACTACAAGAACAATTCAGTTTCATGTATCAAGAGGAAGGTCAGGGCTTCCCTGGTGGCACAGTGGTTGAGAGTCCGCCTGCCGATGCAGGAGACACGGGTTCGTGCTCCGGTCTGGGAAGATCCCACATGCCGTGGAGCGGCTGGGCCCGTGAGCCATGGCTGCTGAGCCTGCGTGTCCAGAGCCTGTGCTCCGCGACGGGAGAGGCCACAACAGTGAGATGCCCGCGTACTGCAAAAAAAAGAAAAAAAAAAAAGAGAAAGGTCAGTCTTGGCCTGTTCATAATTTTGCTTAGTCAGTTCTGCAGATAGAAGACAATGGCATACATTATAAGGCATTGATAAGGATTGTAATGGTATCTCTTGATAGAGAAGGAGGGTATGGTCTCCCTTCCTCTCACCCCTTACATTCATCCAGCAGACCTGCTTGAGAAGCTGATCTGGTAGATCCTTTTTTGAGAACTTTGCTTAATTTTATCCGACAGAGATGCTGAAATGTTTTGCCAGTTTCCAAGAAGACCAGTGAGTGGGCAAGACAGAATTACTGCTGCTCAGATGCAGTACAAGGGGGTGTCTAGGTGCCTTCCACATCCAGTAAGCCACGGTTCTCTCAGGCACAGCACATGCCCTATGAGCTGTGCAACCCCAGGCAAAGTCATACAACCTCTCTGGATATCAGCTCCCTTATTTCAGCAATGGGAATATTCATAGCATCTCTATCTGCCTTATATAGTTGTGGGGATGAAAGGGCATAATGTATGACAAAGGGCTTTGCAGAGGCAATAAGCCATACAGATGCAAGGGGTAATTTTTGTGCTGTTACGGCTGTCTGTCCTCAACTGGCATCAGCCTGGAGAATTTTATTGCCCCAGGTGAAAACTTCTTTGTTTCCAAGTTAAAGTGGTTAAATATCATCAAGGACTTGTGCGATAAAGGCATCCATCTTCCGCTCTCACTGGCAATGGAACAGTATCTCTTGGAGACAAGTCTGAATGTTATCTGTGTACCCACTATTACTAAAAACTTTTCTAGACATAATGTCCTTGGATTTGAAAATCATTACCTAAAGAACTCTTTTCCTCTGCAGTTCTGCAGAGCTATTGTTTGTGCACCCACACAGATCTGGCCAGCCTGGAGCTCAGACACAAGAGCTCCATGGAATTTCAGACACAAGACGCGCTTGTGGTTGAAGAATATTTCCGGAAACACGCAGGGACTTCAGGGGATGGAGCTGAGAGGACCTCACTATAAAGACCGGTTTACTCATAGAGTCATAAATACTAAATTTGGAAAGTTGTCTAGGCCAGACTCGTCATTTTAAGATGAGAAAATATGGCTCAAAATAGGTTACAGGCTAAGCAGTTACTTTGGGAAATCTTAGTTTTTTCTGATTTCCAGGCCAATGTTCTTTCCATTACATCATTAATAATATGAACAACATCAGCTACCATTTACTGAATAGTGAGTATGTGTTAGATATTGTGCTAAGCTATTTATATACATTCACCCATTTAACTCCTGCAATAAACCGATGAGGCAGACATTGTTCCCATTTTACAGATGAGGAAAATGAAGCTCAGAAATACTAACTACTTGCCCAAGGTCAGGGTGCTGATATTTATGTAAGTCCACAGTATAGAGAGCAAGAAGGGGTAGATGTGTCAAGGATCGGTGCTGTTGTTTACATACAACAGAGTGTCTACAATTTCTTTTAATTTAGAGATGAAAATTACATCTTGCCCCAAATATCAAGGGCCCTAGAAAATATACTCTGAATTGAACTGTCACATCAAACTTACCCTGAAGTGCAGCCTGACTTTACATTGACAGGAATTAACTAGAAATGAGGGTGTGGCACTTGCACGTTCTTCCGCATGCCAGGCTTTTAGAATTCAGACACGAGATGAGTCATAAGAGAAATGTGCCGGCTTTTGGCCACAATGGAAAGACTCATTTCGCCACTTGCTCAGCACCAAAACATTGAGGCCAATTCTTTTTGTGTGCTAGGAAAGTTAAAAGCATTTTTCAGTCTTAGCGTTGCTTTTAAAATCATTAAACCAACTTCTGTTGCCCCTGCTGTGGTTTCATTCTAAAGATCTACACTCAGGCTCTTTCTTCCCTTGCTTTATGGGAATTACGATGAGAAGCTCACTAGGCCTACAATCGTCAGTTGCCACAATAAATTTGCCTGCTCCCTAATGTTGATTTCATATTTTTCCAACTTTCATTAAAAAGCATTAACTCCTCTATAGTCTTCCCTCACTCTGGCACAAGTTATAGAACTGGAATTTTAAAACTCCAAGTATGTATTTAATTATAACTCAAAAGATCAAAGAACACTTTTCAGAAATTCTGTCTTCCCTAAAATGTTAACTTTACATTCAACAATGCTATGAACGAAGGTCCTAAAAACACCAGAATGAGTTCTTGAGATTTCTCCAGTACAAAGTAAAAGCCCAATAATAAGAGCCAAGGCTCTTTAAGCCCAAATAGACACTGGATGAAACTTGATAAAAATAAAAGAAAAAAATCTTACGAAAACATTTCTGTAGTTGATTATTAGCTGTTATTGGAACACAGTGTAAAACAATGATGGGAAAGAAGTTCATGATTATTCACTTAACAGGACAGATAAAGAGAAGAATGAGCTGTGATAACTGGGATCTACACCATCACACTTTCTTTGTCTCTTCTATCCTTTTATCCATATGTTCATATATCTATTCATGCCCAGCCTTTCAGCACTTAGGGGCTCGTGTCCCTACTACATGCTAGACCCTCAGAAACCCAAACTTAAACTGTCATGGTCTGTGCCCTTGAGAAGCCCTGTTAATTGGCAGAAATGGACACTACGTGAACCCCTACAGTATGTTGTAATAGCTGCCACGATGGAGACAGGTACAAAATGGAGTGGGGCTCAGGCTGTGCACCCTTGGGCAATCAGGGATGGATTTCCTGAGGTGACATCTGGATGCTAATCAGTGGTTAACCAGCCAGGCGGAAAAAGGGAAAGGGGCCCTCCAGACAATGGGAACAGTGGGTGCAAGAGACACAAATGTCTGAAAGACCATGATTAGTTTAAATGGTGGCATTGGTACTGGGGAATGAGAGGAAGGAAGGCTGAACCAGTAGGATGGGGTTAGAGTTTGAAGGACTTTTTACTCTAGAGGAGGAATTGGGAGCTATAGGTAACTAGGAGGTAGAGAATATCAAGAGAAGGCCTGGCTTGCTCAGATATATGTTAGAGAGATAACTTGGCTAGAAATACCGAGTAACTGGAAAGGAGAGAAGCCTGGAACAGAGACCAACGAGGATGACAGGGTTCCAGGACTACCCCAGTGTTAGCCAGGGTGCTTCAGAAAAATAGACCCAATACGATATGTGCATGTGTGTGCACGCGTGTGTAAAGAGACTTCTTATAAGGAACTGCCTCACATGATTATGTTGAGTATCAAGGCCTGGGAACTAGGACAGCCAGCGATGTAAGTCCCAGTTTAAAGGCAAGAGAAGACCAATGTCCCAGCTTGTAGACATTCGGGCAGGGAGAGAATTCTTTCTTCCTCTGCCTTTTCTTCTCTTCAGGCCTTCGGTAGTCTGGATGAGGCCCACCCACCAAAGGGAGGGGGATATGCTTCACTCGGGTCTACCAATTCAAATGTTAATCTCATCCAGAAACACCCAAACAGACACATTCAGAAATAATAGTTAACCACATATCTGGGTACCCCATGGCCCAGTCAAGTTGACACAGAAAATTAACCATCACACCGAGCCAACTCCCCATTCACTAGTCCCCTGGCCTCTCCAAACCCCTGTCCCATCAGCTTCCAGAATGATCTTCCCCAGAAGCCAATCTGGCTCTGCCACTGCTCTGCATGAAGTCCTCCACAGGTTTCCCTGCCTTCGGGCTAGCTCTACGCAGGGGCAGGGGCAGGGGCAGGTCCGTGTTGATGATCCTGCCTTTCTAGTCCCTGTAGCTCAATTTCTCCTCCTCCTACATCCTAATCACACTCTCTGGATTGCTCCAGAATGAGCTATGTCCACTCTCCTCCTGTCCACTGGCATCACCCTATACCTGAATACCTTTAGCCCGGCCTCCCTCTCTCTTCTCCCTCCCCTGGCTAACTCCTGGTTAATCTCTAAGACTCATTTTAGGCCATTCTTCTTTTCTAGAAAGCCTTCCCTGACTTTGCCTCCCTCCTGATCTAGGTTAAGAGCCATGCCCCTATGTTCCAAAGCATCCTATCGCATGCCCCTATTTGACTCTTGTAATGTGATAGTGACAGAAACTGCTCATCATTATTGAATACCCACCATTTGCCAGGCTCCATGCTAGATGCTTTGTATGCACTACCTCATATAATCCTTGTAACAATCTTTGGTGATAAGTATTAGGATGAACCCCATTAAGCCGATGAGAAAACTGAAGCTCAGAGAGGTCAAGTAAATTGCCCAAGGCTGCAACTAGTAAGTAGGAGAGACAGTTCAAAGCCTGGTAGTTGGACTCCTAAACCTGGGCTCTTGACCACTGCACTACACTGCTTGAGTTTCTTTGCCCTAGACCATGTGCATTTTAACGATAGGAATGCTCCTTGTCATTGTATCCACATTACCTAGCACAATGCCTGGCATATAGAAGAAAAAAAAAAAGTTTGTCGAATGAATGCAAATGCATGAATGAGAGGTGAAGGTAAGGAGAAAAAGGGAGATGAGAAGTTGTACAGAGCAATTGTGGAGAACTCCTTTGTGGATTTTAGCTAAGTGGAGAGAAAGAGAGAAAAAGAACAAGTGGGGTAATACCCAGAGGGATGCACAAAGTGGAGGAATGTGTGTGTGAGCGTGCGTGTGTAGATGGAAGGGACTTAATCACATTTCTAGGCTGAAGAAAAGGAGCCAATGAAAATGGAAAGACTGAGGACATAGAAGTGAAAGCGATCCCTTGACAGAGCATGTTCCCAGAGCTCTCGTGAAGAGATGAGATCGAGTGAGAGCTTGGGTGAAGTGAGCCAGCCTTTGGGGATCATATGCACATTCTAAGTTCAAATTTTTACCCCATAATGATTTCTCGAAGGATGTCTCTCCTTGAGCCTTCCATTTAGAAAGCGTTTTGAAAATATTTGCTATGGGGACTTCCCTGGTGGTCCAGTGGTTGAGAATCTGCCTTCCAATGCAGGGGATGTGGGTTCGATCCCTGGTCGGAGAAATAAGATCCCACATGCCGTGGGGTAACTAAGCCCGCACGGCAACTACTGAGCCTGCACGCTTGAGGGCCCACGTGCGCCTCAACTACTGAGCCCGCGTGCCACAACTACTGAGCTCTGGAGCCCACACGCCACAACTAGAGAGAAGCCCGCACACTGCAGCGAAGAGCCCATATGGCACAGCTAAGACCCGACGCAGCCAAATAAATAAACTTTTAAAAATATTTGTTGTGATGGCTTAAATGAATAAAATAAAATCATATGAATCTAATTATCTTGTTTTACCCACATTTGCAGCTGCTCTAAAGGTCAAGTCTGAAACATGCTAAGTAACAAGACTAGGCAGGGCACAGAACATGAGAAATGAAGAGGCCCAAGGAAAAAGAGAGTCCAAAGCACTCACTGTGCAGAGGAAACAGAGGCCCAGAGAGGACAGGTAAGTGACCTGGGACTACACAGCTACTGAGGGCCAGCAGAGTCGTACCTGGGCCCTGAATCTTCAGACTCTTACACGGGGGCTCATGAACCTCACCTTTAATCACTTGGCATCACGAGCTGCACACAAACGGGGAGTCAGGCAGACCAGAGACAACACTTACCTTTGCAAACTACCTTGAAAGGCTATTATGAGGATTAAGAGATAGTGAGTGTGAAGCACCGCATGTGTTATCCGACATGTATTAGGTGTTCAAAAGGTGGCTGTCAACGGTGTGACTCCGCACTGAATCTCCCCAGCAACGGTGTGCGATTGCGCAAGCGTGTTCGCCTGCATCAAGCCAACAGTTACCCAGGCTGGTTCCATCTCATTCCATTCAGACGCAAAGGAAAGGATCTTTGATTACTTTAAAAGTAAGTGTAGGGGCTTCCCTGGTGGCGCAGTGGTTGACAGTCCGCCTGCCGATGCAGGGGACACGGGTTCGTGCCCCGGTCCAGCAAGATCCCGCATGCCGCGGAGCGGCTAGGCCCGTGAGCCATGGCCGCTGAGCCTGCGCGTCCGGAGCCTGTGCTCCGCAACGGGAGAGGCCACAACAGTGAGAGGCCCGCGTGCTGCAAAAAAAAAGCAGTCGTAGATATACTGAGTGCAACCTGAAATAGAAACGTTTCAACGCTCCTTCTGGGAAAGTCTGAGTTTGCTGACAAAATCCATTATCTGCCCATCTGCAGGACCCGGGCTCAGATCTGAAGATGGGTATTTCACCAAGTGCAGTCTGAGGCCCTCTGCCCTGGGCCTGGCAAATTCACCAGATTCAGAACCATTCCGCTGCCCTGCGCTACCCGTTCCTACGTCCCCAGCTTGTAGGAGGCCTTGGAGAGGCAGGCTGGCTGGCTCTGCACACCTCACTCGCTGTGCTCTCCACCACAGGCCTCCTGCAGCCTCCCCAGTGGGGCAGGAAGAGAGGCCGCTGCGAGGAGGCCAGGGGAATACCCTTGCTGGGAGGCCAAGCAGAAGAGGCTGGGGCTTTGCTAACTTAAGAGGTTTAGGCATATGTTTTTTCAGACCCCTTGGGCCCTAACATCGAGAGCTCTAAGGACTGCCTGTGTTCCCTTCGGCTCCCACGGCCACTCTCTTTTCGCTGCCCTCACTATACTCCCTCCCCGCTCACGCCCTGCCGGCCAGCAGAGGGAGCCTCGTATGAGCCGCTGGACTGGACTCCCCTGTGTGGTACAGGACGTGCTCCAGGCTCCCATCTTCCACCTGCTTCAAACCTTCTCTTGTCCAGGACTTCCCACCCTCAGCCCTGTTGACGTCACTTCCCAGATTCTTCTTTCTTTCTGGATTTCATTTAGCAGCATCTTTGGACCCACTCCCTCAGCACCATGCTGACAGCCTAAGGGCAACGGAAGGCCTGATCTTGGCCAGACTTCAGGGGAGGGGCTTCAGATAAGGTCTAGGTTCTGTTCTGCCGCAGACATTGCTTTGCCTTCAGCCCAGCGCAGCCGCACCTTGACCTTAAAGTTCCGGTATTTGCATCTCTGTGCCTAAGGGCCTTTGCCCCCAGCTTTGCTCAGAACGGCCACAACCCCCAGAGCAGTTCTCAGTGAAGACTGATGGGAGGTGGTATACAGATGCCCAGCTCCCTCCTCCCCCAGGGGGTGGGGTTCTGAGGAGTGTGTTCCACACCATGGTTTCCCCAGGGGTCAAGGTCTAGTCACCCCCTAGGGTAGCTGGCTTAATAGCCCACACATTATTGGCTGCTCTCTCTTCTCTATCACTTTCCCATTCCCCTGCCGGTGGCCCCTGTGTCTCCCAAATAAACGACTTGCCCTCAAATCTCTGTCTCAGAGTCCGCTTCTGGGAGAAGCCCAACTAAGACATTTTCAAAATTCTTTCCTTGGTGGAGACTTGAAAACAGATCAGACTAGAAAGTTAGGCGCAAGCGCGTAACATTTAAGGAGGCCTTCCCTCTCAGGGTCCTGCAAGTGGTGACCATGCACTCGAGTGGCCCCGAAAGGGAGGACCTCCTTAAATGTGAGCCCTGGGCAGCTCACTGGTCTCACCATAGTTCTGGTCCTGCTTGGGAAGGTACAGGAAGTGGCATCCAGGACTAACTCCTATTGTCTATAACACTCTCACCAGTCTAGAGTTCTTTAATCATCTCATATCCATGTGTTTGTTGTTTATAGAAGTATATTCCATTTTAAAATATAATCTCTGAGATGGGCTGTGATGATTTGAACTGTTGCTAGATTACTCAGTATGGACCATATGTTTAAAAAGTCAACACTATTGAAGCAGGAGATAGATGAGCTCCAGGCTAGACATTTACTACTGACCTCCTCTTCACACTTCCTGCGGTGAGAAGAAGATGGGCTCCAGGCCAGACATTCATTATCAGCCCCCTGTTTACATTTCCAGAAGTAAGAGACAAATGGGCTCCAAGACTACATATTTATGACCGGACTCCTGTCTATATTTTGAGATCTGTGCTTTGTTATAAAAACCAGCAACACAAATAGGGTAAATAACCGGACATTGGACATTTTTATGGCAGGAACAGAGCGGGGCTAAACCCTGTTAAAAGATCAAGTGGTCATGCGTTTCCCATCCTTGGGGCAAGGGAGACATTGCACATGTGCAGAAGGCTCCTTGGGGGTCAAAAAGGAGGGGGCACCACCCCATAATATGTGATGCTAAGGCCGTCTCATAGGCCTCTGGGCTGTAATCCATCTTGGAAAAAAGTTGTGCACACGTGCTGGGGAGGGTCCTAAGGTAGGTCAGGTGTGGAAAAAGAAGCCAGATCATTGGCCAAAGGTAAACAAAGACCCGGAAGACCCGCCCTATATAAACGACTTAGCCACCTCTTTACTGCACACACTCCTCCTCCTTCGGGAGGGCGCCCACACCCCTTCCCTCCGGGTGTGCGTCACTGCCTTGCTTCTATCTTAACTAAACAAATTGTTTCTCTGTGTACTCTCCCAGTTGTTGTTCTGCTATGTCTCTAATAATAAACTTTGTACCTGTTTTCACAGTTTTGCCTCCGTGAGAAATGCATCTTTCACCAGGGGCGAGAGCCAGGGAGTGTGGTGACTAGGATTCTGGTTTTCATCCAGGATACCCAGGTTCAGTTCCTGGGCGGGGAATTAAGATCTCGCTTCACTCCACCATTCACTGCTGCCTCTCCGCGACTGCTATTACCTTCATTCATATGTTTTCTCATTCATTTTCATAAATATTTAAGGAATATCTACTACGGGTGACAAAGATATAGTGATGCTGAAGATTCCCTGGGAACACAGACATGAATACCATTCCCACCTCTGATTCAAGGGCCATGTCATTATCAGCATTATTATTTTAAAACACACATTTGGGCATGTACCCATGGATTTAGTCCTTCCCATGACTTGCATTTCTTTAGGGAGGTGTCAGTGATGATAGAACCCGATCCTGGGCCCTTTCCAGATGTATTTCCAGTCATCCTCTCTACTTCCCATGTATTCTAGCCACGTAGGACTATTTGCGGGGCTCTTTCAATACTTTGTAACTTTGCCTGATCCCACTGGAATGCTACTTTATCCTTCCAGATTCAGGAGAAATGACACTACTTCCATGAAACTTTTTGGATTCTTCTTGAAGAATTAATTGCTATTTTAACTGTCCTGGTAACACTTTTACACTTCTATTATAGTATTTACTGTATTTCACAGTTTAAATTTTACACATTTGCTTCCAGAGCTAGACTGTAGGTGCCCTCAAAGCAGGGCCTTCTCTTCTCTGATTACCTTCTCACACTTTGTACGGAGACCTTCTCAGAGCAGGTGCTAAATAAACGTGAAGGGATCCATATGATTCCTTTGGGAACTGAAAATCTATTAGGATAAACCATCCACAAAATTATTTTGTGAGTCAGACAATCCTCATTCATTTTTTAAATAAATATTTTAAGAAGATTTAAAGATTTACATTACATTATCTTTACATTACAAATCTTTACATTTAAAGATTTACATTCCTCAGCAGGAACACAATTCATACAGCTTCCTAAGAAGTATTAGTTAGGAATAGGTTCAGGTGTAAAAAACAAAACAAAACAAAAAATCCCCAAGTAACTGAGGTTTAAAGAAGATAGAAGTTTATTTTTCACGCATGTAGAAGGGTCCACAGGCAGGATCCAGGGCTGATGTGGTCAAACCATGACCCTCAAGGACTCAGGCTGATTTAACCTTGCTTTTTTGCCATCCGCCATGGCCACCACATCTATTTTTCAGCCGGTTTGAAGGAGAAAGAGCCAGAGCAGGACATAACTGCTCCACCCTGACCCCACCTAACCCCTGACCATTTTTGAAAGTTGCACAACACCTCCACTTGTATTTCATTGGTCAGAACTTAGTCACATGACCATACCTAGCATCAAGGGCAGCTGGAAAATGTAGTCTTTATTCTGAGGTGGCCAGAATATTATGAATATTAAGTACCAGAAGAGTAAGTGTTCCATTACTAAGGAAGAATGGCAGAAATGGATTTGAGGCAGACAATTAGCAGGCTCTGCTATACCCAACTTACATATCCTGGACCTTGTTCACTTAAGCAAATATAAGCTACTGTCAAACATGTTATACCTAGTACCATTTATATAGCTAGTCCACCAAAATAATATATTTCGTATGAAAAAATGTACTCTGGTCCTCTAGAATAGACTTGGCATTTAGTAAATAATAATAACTAAGAAAGACCACCTGAGAGGGTGCGGAGTGGGTGAAATGGATGAAGGGGGTCAAAAGGTACAGATTTCCATTTATGAAATGAATGAGTCATGGAGATGTAATGTACAACATGGTGACTATAGTTAATATTGTATCATTGTATGTAATATTGAATTGCATATTTGAAAGTACCTAGGAGAGTGGATCTTGAAAGCTCTCGTCATGAGTAAAAAATTTTGTAACTAGGTATGTTGATGGATGTTAATTGGAGTTACTGTACTGTTAAGAAAAAAATGTTGCCTGCCATTCCAGTTCTACAAGGATCAAGCCGTTAGCCACTGCAGTAGTCCACCGACAGTGTACCCTGAAGGGCAGTCACGATGGAGAAAAACAGGAAACATTCTTTGCTTTGGATATCCGTGCCCCGAGAATTCCCTGGTGGTCCAGTGGTTAGGACTTTGCACTTCCACTGCTGGGGGCAAGGTTCAATCCCTGGTCGGGGAACAAAGATCCTGAAAGCTGTGAGATGTGGCCAAAAAAAAAGAAAAAGCCATGGATATACTTGCCCTTAGATAGTTAACATGCCTATCTAAGGAAAAATTTCAAATGACCACAGATTCTTACATCTTCCTATATAGAAAAGCACTAAAATCATTAACTCGAGATGTCTGTTCTTAGTAATTAGCAGTAATCTTTTGATGCTTGACTACATGCTTTTCCCAGCAAAAAAAAGTTCACATGTATCCTGGCTTCTCCTTTGCCACTTTGAAATAGTTCCTCAGAGCTTTCTGAGAGGCTGCCTCCTGGGCTATAGACCTCAGTAATGTACTCAAATAAAACTTAACTCACAACTTTTATGTTGTGCAATTTTCTTTCCTTTGACAGTGGTGATATTTTGCAATACAGAACAAATATCAAATCGTTACGCTGTATACCTGAAACTAATATAATGTATGTCAACTATATCTCAATATTAGCAAAAAATTTAAACAACAAAAAAAAAGAAGGATCACCTGAAATTGCTTTGGACACTGCATTTTCTTGATTAACCTGATATACATCCTCCATAAAGATCAGTTTTGTTACTCAGAAGGTAGAACTTTATATACATGTTCCACTGAAATGAAGCACTTGGAGCTATGTTACCAGTGATTTTGTTGTTGTTTTTAGTGGCATTAGATCAGAATTTTAGGTCAAAACAGTGAGGCTGCAATAAGCCAGCAACCTCAAGTTGGGTGGGAGTTATTAATTCCCTCCTCCAGCATCTGTTTCTCCCATAGGGAAGAATAATACCTTCCTCCCAAAGGTTTTATGACAATTCAATGAAAAAAATACATATGTGAAAGGCCTTTCAATTCTGTTTTTTTTCTTTTTTTAATGTTAATCCCAAACTCCTAATTTATCCCTGCCCCCTCAATTTTCAAAATACACCACAGTTTTAAGACTTTTAGGCAGTGAGCAGATATCAAACCATTTGATGTAAAAGATAAAGTAAAACGCAATAGCGGTTGTGCTAGAGCTAACGGAGCTTTAAAAATAGGACTGCCCACAGATTGTTTGAATCTCAGGGTTGGACAACCTGCGCAGAACAGACACACCTCCACATGCTGGGCCAGCAGCCAGAGTTCCCAGGCATTCTACCCCACTCCACTCCTCCTGGAGATGGTCTGCATCATCTCCCACCCTGGAGGGAGGAGAAGGGAAAGCCAGCAGGGGCTGGGCCATTGGCATCTAGCTGACTGACCCGGAGACGGATGTGAATTGTGGAAACTGAGGCTGGGACTGGAAAGTTCCTGCCCTGGCTGACGTGTCAAGTCATAGAATCCTGGAGAAAGCCTCAGGCCCGAAATTAGGAAGTGCATGTATAAGTAAAGGGGCTACACACCAAGACCTGGGAATTGAAGAGAGACAAAATCAAAGCAAAAGCAGATGGAGAACAAGAACCTGGGAAGATAAGTGGGAGACGCTGATTCTGAGGAATCTCCTCAAATAGCCTAAGGGCCTACAGAGTACCTAGAAGAGACCTGGCTTACAGAACCACCTGGCCAATGTGAAAACTGCCGTAAAGGAAACGTCGACCTACCTTGAGACCTCCCTCCCTTTCCCATATTCTATTACTGAAAGCAGGACTTGCTGCTACAGTGGAACAACCTCTTTTTACGGATGCTGGTGGTTTTCAGTCTATGTATGATTTACATACTGCACAAATGCATCCCAGAGGTGGGGGAACAAAGGGGACCTGAAATCTAGCCCACACGTCCTTCACCAGACCATGTTCAGGTGTGGAGCTGCGTCTGCCCAGAGGGAAGAAGAGGCTCATCCTTTGCTCAAGGGCACTGTTATGGACTGAATTGTGTCCCCGCACCCCACAATTCATATGTTGAAAGCCTAACTATCAATGTGATGGTAGAAGGAGATGGAGGTTATGAGGGTGGAGCCCTCATGATGGCATTACTGCCCCCCTAAGAAGAGACCCCAGAGAGCTTGCTTCCTCATTCTCTAGCCACACTCTCCAAGTAAAGGCCACGTGAGGACACAATGAGAAGGCAGCTGTCTCCAACTCAAGGAGAGAGCTCTCACCAGACACTAATCCTGCTGGCACTATGATCTCAGATTTCCAGCCTCCAGAACTGTGAAAAATCAATTTCTGTTTAAGCTACTCAGTCTGTGGTATTTTGTTATGGCAATTGGAGTTGACTAAGACAGGCACCTGCAGGTCTGCTTCCATCACAAAGCCACAATACAGGACGACGGGAGACCCGGCCTCACCCTTGCATGCTGCAGTGCCAACAAACTGTGATTCCATTTCATTTATAAGACATTTAACTAAATTTTAAAGTATATTCCCCAAATGCACTCAAGTGTATTATGTATTTTTATAAATTTTAAGTTTATTTGAAGATCATCAAACCACATTATTCTATCTGGGGATAGAATAAAGGTTCTTGCCATCTCTAAGCACATATCTGAACTCTTTATCAAGGTGTCTTATATTTTTGACAGTTATAGCTCTGCGGTGGACTTGTACTAAATTCAGACCTGCATGTAATTGAGCAAATGACCTGGGAGTGGTCTGCTGGGGCTAGAAAAAGGACCCCTTAAGGCTAAGATGGGTCACTGTGTCTCAGTATTTTGGGATGAGAAGGGAGGCAGTGTGGTGGATGGTGATCTGACCCGTCTTTTTCTCAGGCTTTCACGAAGGTGAGGACCTCAGACTATATAACCAATTCCATTTTACATTTAACTCATGCATGAATCTTTCATCGCCCTGAACCCACACCCTCTGTATTAGTTTGTGAGGGCTGCAATAACAAAGCAGCACAGACTGAGTGACCTAGACAACAGAAATACGTTGTCTCACAGCTCTGGAAAGCCTAGAGATTGCGAAATCAAGGTGGCTACAGGGTTTGTTCCTTTCTTCTCAGGGCTGTGAAGGAATGATCCATTCCCGGCTTCTCTCATGTCTTCTAGACGGCTGTCTTGTCTTCATATCACCTTCCCTCTACGTGTACCTGTCTCTGTCCAAATTTACCTTCTTTATAAGGAAGCCAGTCACACTGGATTAGGGCCCACCCTAATACCTCATGTTAACTCAATTACCCCTGTAAAGACCCTGTCTCCAAATAAGTTCACATTCTGAGGTACTAGGGGTTAGGACTGCAACATATCTTTTGGGGGTATACAATTTAAACCCGGGCACTCACCAAGGGATCTTCTAGAGACAATTTGGCTTCCCTGAAAGTTCTCCTATGTAGAGAGAATATGGGTAGCGAGTAGTTGGAGCTCTTCTCCCTGTCAGTAAGTGACTTGTGTTGGGGACAGAAACTAAAACTCCCTGCCAACCTATAAAACCTGTCCACAGTAGTAAAGGAGAAAGGGAACATTTTTATCATTGAATAAGCATTCAACCAGGATGTCATGCACATCACAGGCAATCTGCTAAGAGATTGCAAAGACGGAAAGACATCTCACCTTATATAGTTAAGCAGATACAACTTATTATTTACATATTTTAAACAATAACTAGTCCTAAAGTAGGAGGACTAGGTAGTACCATTTGTCACACATAGTAATTGCCACTTGGTAATCGCAGTGACCATTTATGTTAGCTATTGGCTTTATCCCAAGGAGAAATAAACGACTTATATCCTTTTCTCTCCAGTTTTATTGAGATATAATTGACATACAATATTGTGTTAGTTTAAGGTGTACGACAAAATGATACATGTGTATGTTGTAAAGTGATTACTGAAATAGGTTTAGTTAACATCTATCACCACACATAGCTGCAATTTTTTTTCTTGTGATGGGACCTTTCAAGACCTACCCTTTCAGCAACTTTCAAATGTACAACACAGTACTGCTAGCTATAGTCACCATGCCCTACATTACATCCCCAGGACTTATTTAGCTTATAAAACTTCTCATATCCTTGTGACAAGAGGTAGGTTTGCAAGTCGGAGCCAGGTGCACCAACAACATTAGGCTCCTAGCCTCCCACAGAAACTGGCTGCATTATCCTTCTTGACAAATGCATTTCAGAGATGACTCCTAGGTTCCTGAGAAAAGTATTCCTGGGTCTTAAATCTGGTAAGAGGCTTATTTAACTTTTAAAAAGTTTACGCTCATCTCAGAGGGACAGAGAAAGAATTTATAATTAAGTTTTCTGAAGTAAATGCTGAAAGAAAAAGGGGAGGGGACGTGGGTCTCCCTTTTTGTACCGCGGAAATTTTTTTTTCTTTTTTGATTCATATTTACCCTTGTACTTAGCATTCTTATTTATACACCAACTCTTTCTGAGTTTTATTAATGTCATTCAGAATGCCCAAGCCTAGTTCACCATGAAAGCACAGGACAAACTGAGTTGCTGAAGATAAAAATGTAAGGGGAAGATATTGAACAGAGGTGATTCTACCTTGTGAGATCCTGGGTGGCCAGTTGGGTTTCCTAATGATCTCTCTATATAATAGCTCTCTGACTCCAATAGTAGTTAGACATTTTAGATATTCAATATTTTTTTAACATAGTAAATCCAGAACTAATCCAAAGTTTAGTTTTTTGTTTTGTTTTTGTTTTTTTTTTTGTGGTACGAGATCCTCTCACTGTTGTGGCCTCTCTCGCTGCGGAGCACAGGCTCCCGGATGCGCAGGCTCAGCGGCCATGGCTCATGGGCCCAGCCACTCCGCAGCATGTGGGATCCTCCCAGACCAGGGCACGAACCCGTGTCCCCTGCATTGGCAGGCGGACTCTCAACCACTGCGCCACCAGGGAAGCCCCAAAATTTAGTTTTGTTCATAGGACTCACTTTCTCTCTCTCCTCTCTCTTTCTCTCCATACCAAGAAAGTTTGCAAAGTCCAGTGGGAGACTAGAGCTTAACCATGAGGAAAACTCTGGGAAGCAGTGTAAATCACATGCCTCAGAATTATCCAACCAAAGACTGAGAGAGCTGGGCTATGTATACACCACCTCCCATCAGTCACTGGTGGAGAGGGCTACTCCTAGATGTTAATTCCTCAGTACTTCTGGCTTCAGGGGAAAAAAGGCCCTGGAAGCTTCCATAAGAAGCCATTAGGTGCAAAGATGTAGATGTCAGTAGTTGGAAGTCTGCCATTATGTGGCGGACCATCATATCATAGAAATGATAGCATTCGAAGAATGCCAGCAATCACTGACAACTATACTATATAGAGGCTTTGTATACATCATGGTTAAAAAATGGCTCAACATCTTGTATTTATGGAGCATATATTCTATTGAAGGGAGACTAACAATAAACAAACAAAAAATACAATAAATAAGTACATTATATAGTATTTTAGAGGTTGATGAGTATAGGATAAGAGAATGGAAGTGTTGGATGGGAGAATGGCAGGTTGTAGTATTAAATACGGTGGTCAGTGTAGGCATCTTTGAAAGGGTGACATTTGAACTGAGTCTTAAAGGAAAAGAGTGAATTAGCCATGCAGATACGTGGGGAGAGCATTCCTGTCCATGGAAGAGCCATTGCAAAGGCCTTAAGGCAGGAGCATACCTGGTGTGGTCAAGGAACGGCATGGCCCATGTGGCTGGAGTGGAATGAGCAAGGAGAGTGATAGATGAGGCAAGAGAGGTAAAGGGGCCACATCCTGTGGGGTCTTGGGGGCCACTGCCTTTACTCTGGGTGAAATGGGAACCCACTGAAGAATTTTCAGGAGAGGAGTGACAGATCCAGAGTAGACCAGCAAGCAGTAAGGATGGAGCCCATTTAGGGAGCTGTTGCAATGCTCCACCTAGAGAAGATTATGACTTTGCCCAGTTGGAAGCAGGAGAGATGATGGAAAGTGGTCAGATCTTTTTGACCTTTTGGGTAGCATCAAAAGGATTGGCTGAGGAGCTGGATGTTTGAGGGGAGGGGGATAAAGTCTAGTCAAAGACGACGTACAGTTTGGGATTGTAAGGACAGTGTCACTACCAACTGAGACACTGAAGAAGGTGGCCCTTTATACATTAAACATTCTTGATACATTAAGGAAATTTGCTCTTTGCCTCTCCTCCATTTTTTTGTCTTTTGACTTTGTTTTTGCTATTTAAAAGTTTTCATTTTGTTATAATTAAGTTTAAATCTTTTCTTTTTTTCCTGAGTTTTCTGTCTTGCTTGGAAAGGTTTTCCACAAATCTTGTATTTATAAAATAATACTTGCATGTTTTATTTAGAATTTGTATGGCTTTATTTTATTAGCTTTAAATCATTAATCCATCTAGAATTTGTTTAAGAATTCAATGTTGATGGGTTTTATTTTCAGATGACCACCTAGTTGTTTCAAGGCTTTTATTAAATAATGTTTTCCTCGCTGATTTGAAATGCCCTCTTACCATATTCCAAAATTCCTTTGTCTTGGGGTCTATTTCTGATCTCTATTCTGTCCCATGGATTAGTCCATTCAAACTGCTTTAATTAGGATAGTGTTATAATATGTTTTAGAAACTGATACAGGTCATTCTTCCCTTATAACTCCTCATTCTTCCCTTATAACATTTTAATATTTTTCCATATATATTTAAGAATCCATTTGCTTTCCACCAGCAAAAGTGTATTGATGTTTTTAGTGGAATAAGGTAAAATGTATAGGTGAATTTAGGGAGTAATGTTATCTTTATAATATTTTTTTCCTACACGTCTTTGTTATGTTTTTTCATTTATTCAAGTATATTTTACATTTTACAGCAACATTTTAAAGTTTTATGTTGAACTCATCCATTTCTCAAGTCTATCATTAGTCATAGTATCCTTTTTTGTTAGTATAAAATGAGATATTCCATTCCACTATATTTTTCAACTTATCTGTATATAGCAAAACTATTTATTTATTATGATGTTGATTTTGCTGCTACTCATCTTATTGAATACCTTCACTGTTTAATAGTTTTTCAATTAATTTTCTTGGATTTTCCAGGCAAGTCAATCATATTGCTTGCAAATAACAATAATTTTTCTCATTCTTTCCACATTTTTTACACTCTTATTTAAACTTTTCTTCTAATTGCAACAGTTAGTGCCTTCAAAATAATGATAAATAAAAGACTAGTAGACATTTTGTCTTAGCTCTACCTTAAAGAATGTCTTGCATTTCACCATATTAAACACAATGCTGTTTTTAGATCTGATTGTTTTAAATTAATGATTATTTTAAAATTTTATAGGCATTAATAAGTTACTCTTCTAAACTAGTCATTTGAATTTACACTCTTATCAAGAAAGTATGAGATTTTTTTTCTTACAATTTCACCAACCTGTAAAAAGATATTTTATGTCTTTGCCAATATGATAGACAAATAGTGATTATTTTTATTTGTTTTTCATTACTGCAGTTAAGATTCTTTTTTAAGAACATATTTATTGGATAAACCTTTTTCTTCCTTTTATTTCAACTCCCTGCATAATCCTTGGACCACATTTCTATTGGATTGTTCTTTTTTTTTTATCAAATTTTAGAAGTTTTAAAAATATATTATGGGCACTATTCTTGTGTCACATATTTTGCAAACACTATTTTCCCTGTTTGTCTTTTTTTGTTTCCATTTTTATTGTGGCTTTTTTCTATACTGAAATTTTAATATTTAAGCAAACTGGTAAATCTTCTTTCATAGTTTCTTTTCTTTAAAAACTATGAGATTAGTCAATATCTGAAGTTCTCAGATTTAAAGTCCTTTCTCCCAGTCCAGCCCTGGCCTAGACAGGGGTATTAATCTGGATTTACACTGAGTAAGTGATTCCATTATCCGAGCCTCCGCTTCCAACCACATTCTTTGAATCAATGAAACTCAAATGTACTTTTTTCACCTTGAATTACCCACATTAAAAGAATTCAGTATTAAGTTACTGAAGGTGTAATGGCATTTAAAGGAGAATTTCTGGGCCATGACTGATGTGATTAGGAAAACATTCAGGCAATACTGGAAAATACAAAAGAATAAGCAATAATAAAACTTGGCAGATCACTCACTGAATTGCCATTAATCGCCTTGCAGTTTACTTGAAACCCGGTGGAACAGGCCCTTCCTAACAAGCCTTTCATTCCTCTACTTCCCACAATAGCTAGATCCTCAATGTTTTTCAATCTTGCTTTGTAAAAATCATCTTTTATTCTCCTTCACCATCCATTTCTAATTCTATTTGCTTTTTTCAGCTTTCCGTAATGCTCACTGTCTTCGCTGGGCTTCTGGTGCACTATTGCCTTTATTTTCAGTCTAAACTTCCTAACAGTTAGAACGTGGCAGTGAGGGAAGGATGACATGAGCGGCCTTGAGAAGCTTTGAGCTTCCCAGATTGAAAGTGTTCCAGAGAAGAGGAACAGCTGTCAGGAGATAGTGGGGCAGGGATTCTAATAATGAGTGGAGTTTAGATTACACGACCTGCAATGTTCTTCTCAGAACAAAGATATTGTTTCCAAAGAAGACATACCAATGACCAACAAGCACATGAAAAGATGCTCAACATCGCTAATCATCAGAGAAATGCAAATCGAAACCGTAATGAGATATCACCTCACGCCTGTCAGACTGGCTATTATCAAAAAGTCTACGTATAATAAATGTTGGCGAGGATGTGGAGAAAAGGAAACCCTCGTACATGGTTGGTGGGAATGTAAATTTGTGTAGCTACTATGGAAAACAGTATGGAGGTTCCTTAAAAGCCTAAGAATAGAAGTATTATATGGTCCAGCAATCCACTCCTGGGTATACATCCAGAAAAAAAATGAAAACACTAATTTGAGAAGAAACATGAACCCTAATGCTCATAGCAGCATTACTTACAATTGCCAAGATATGGAAGCAACCTGTGCCCATCAACTTATATAGTGGAATACTACTCATCCATAATACTACTCAGAATAAAATTTTGCCATTTGCAACAACATGGATGGACCTGGAAGGTATTATGCTCAGTGCAATAAGTCGGACAGATAAAGATAAATACTGTACGTTACATAGAGGCCAAACTAGTGGTTACCAGTGTGGAGAAGGAAGGAAGGAGGGGCAAGATGGGGATAGAGGGAATTCCCTGACGGTCCAGTGGTTAGGACACTGTGCTTTTGCTGCAGGGGACACTGGTTCAATCCCTGGTCAGGGAACTGAGATCCTGCATGCTTCTTGGCACAACTAAAATAAAATAAAATAGCTACAAAGATATATTGTACAGCACAGGAAATATAGCTGTATTTAATAATTTTAAATGGACTATAATCTACAAAAAATTGAATTGTATGTTGTACACCTGAAACTAATATAATATTGTAAATCAACTATATTTCAATAAAAAACAAACAAAAATATATTTTCTCCAATAAGCTTTAACACATGTACACACTCAGATTCAAAAGACTCAAAAACTATTCTGTAGAAGAGAG
This sequence comes from Phocoena phocoena, assembly GCF_963924675.1. Lineage (NCBI taxonomy): Eukaryota > Metazoa > Chordata > Mammalia > Artiodactyla > Phocoenidae > Phocoena > Phocoena phocoena. Next base: position 39,163,739 of record NC_089235.1, on the reverse strand, counting down.
GAGTGTCTAGGTTAGAAAAATTCTTTATTACCTTATAATTTCAGCTCATTGTTTTGACCAGACCACTTTTAATTTCTAAATTTATCCAGTGTCAGATAGATGGCTTTGCTACATTTAAAAAGTCTAATGATAGAAGGAAGGAAAGAAAGGAAGTAAGGAAGGAAGAAGGAAAGGAAGGAAGGGAGGGAGGAAAATGAAAGAAAGAAAGAAAGAAAGAAAGAAAGAAAGAAAGAAAGAAAGAAAGAAAGAAAGAAAGAAAGAAAGAAAGAAAGAAGGAAGGAAAGAAAGAAAGAAAGAAAGAGAGAGAGAAAGAAAGAGAGAAAGAAAGAAAGAAAGGAAGAAAGAAAGGATGACACCAGGTCTAGGCCCACAAGAAGCTGTTTGGCTGAGTCAGTTAAGGCAGCAATGGAGTTCATGACGGACAGCGAGAAGACTGGCTCTCTTTCATACAACTTGGTTTTAACTCAGAAGCAAATAGATCTTCCGTCCCTTCCACACTCAAGGCGTCCTGAGGAAAGAGCAGGGGTTCTGTAACACGGCGTGTTGAGAAAGGCAGTCTCACTCCTTGGTTGGCGTTCAGTTATTGGGGCGTGCAGCAAGTTAGGTGGACCCACTGAGGATATTATCTTGATGTGACTAAAGTAGTCCCAACAGAATGGATAAGTGGCTTAAAATGATTCCTGCAAACAACTGGTATGAGCTCAAGGGAACACCAAAGAAATGGCAGGGCTGGTGCTTCTCCAACTCTGAGAACAAGCTCTTTGTCAGCCACACTGAGCTAAAAACAAAATCAAATCTGGTGAGAAGTTGGTCAAACACAGTTAAAATTATCAAAAAGGCTATTTGAAATATGGATTTACGTCCACAACCATTAACAATATAAACAGCTGTAAGGAAGTTTTATGCCTCAAGATATTAGCCTATGATAATATGAAGCCATCATGATCGTCAACACATTTAAAGAGTGAGCATTCAGAACATTATTAATAATGGTATAATTATAATGAGAGCAAAGGAGGTGAATAACATTAATAAAATAAAGTGTAAGATCCATTTCAATGTAGTCAATACATAAACTTTATCTCATCATTTTTAAATTTCTGTCTTTCATGTCTGTTGTAATAGTACATGTATAGAACTGCACACATGTATAGAAATATACCTGAATAGAAACATATGACATATTACTGATGGGGTGCCCAGTGCGATATAGGACAGGACAGTGGATTGCACCCAAGTGACCACCCCAATAATCAGACACTTGATCTCACATGTATCCACTGACAGGAGAAAAAAATTATTAGGCTTAAAACTATGAGTCTAGAAAAACAAACAAACAAACAAACAACAGCAACAAAAAGAACTATGAGTCTGGGAGATAATGAGATCTATCACTCGAGCTGTTCACACTTAGGGTAAATAGATGGTTATTTGATTATGCTGTAGAGAGATTCAAGTAGCCTTTGGAGAATTAGATTAGATGACTTTTAAAGACCTTTTAATCCTAAATTCTATATTCTCATGATTCTTCTGTTTCCAATGTATTTTGGGTCAACTTCTCTCAACAAGTTTATCTTATTCTACCTTTTATTATATTGATTTATGTATGTGTTTGTCTTATGTATGTATTTGTCTCTTCCGGTAGCTTAAATTTTTTGAGGGCGGAGTTTACTTTGTATTACTGGTTGTATCCCCAAATTACCTGAAACCATGTTTTGCAAATTGGAGGCATTCAATAAATGCTTGCTAATTTAAAGAGTGAAGTGTTATCATCTTTAATAAAGCAAAAAATATTGTCTGACTATTTGCGGGATAAAATAAATCAAAATCCAAATAAAACAGTAGAGTAAGTTGTTCAGAGGTCTCAGATCATTTTTGATATTGAATACAGATCAATTTCCGTATTGAACGAACCATCAGTTATTAAAATGTTGTCCTTGTGCAAAGAGGGTAAGGGGCTGCCTCATCACAACAGGTTGTGGCATTGCATGACGTTTTGCTCTCCCAGTGATTATCAATCTATACGTATTTATTGAGCAGTTATCCTGTGTCAAGAGCTGTGTTGTACACTGTGAGTATTATAATAAATATTAGTATGGTTTCTATTCTCAAAGAGCCCAGAATTCAATTCAGGAGACAAAGGAGAAGGCATGTTCATGAAGCAGAGAATGCTGAAATACAAGATATTACGATGTTATAAACTGGTTTCAACCGAACGCTCTGTTGCTCAGGGACAGGAGGGTCCCTGTGGGCTGGAATGATTGGGGAAGGCTTCTTGGGATAGAATGGCTTTGAGCAGGACTTTGAAGGCACCAGCTGCTTTGGTGTCTGGCGAGAACGGTATCCCCCATCAAGGATCAGCCGTTTTTTAGTGATCCATTTGGACATTTGCTGTTAGAATTCTGGGGTAAAATTCAGGCCACAAATCAGAGAGTTTCTTTGTAATCAGAAACATTGATAATATGCTTTGCTGCCATCATAAAGCCCCCAACTCAGTGTTTTTATCTATAACTGTGACAAATTATGGTTGACCTGGTGTTGAAAATCCCTTCCAACTGTAAAATATCTGTAATTTCATGAGAAAAGAAAATCTCCAGAGAGAAAAACAGATCCAGGGCACTTGGCCTTGCAGATGGCCTGTCTAGGTATAGCCCGAAGAAAGCAACAAAGCCCTAGGGTTACGTGGAGAACACAGCTGGGTGAGGAAACGAAAGCACTATGCTTGGTCTCCGTGCTGCGGGCGACTCCAGCAAGGATGGCCCTGCTGAGGCTCCTTAGCAGGCTTGTCCTTGTGAACATGGACCTGGTTCCCACCTGTCTTCGTGGAAGCGGCAGTCCTGCAGCCACAAGGAGAACTGATTTGGTTTCATCCTTCATCAAATCCATCTTGGCTGCTAAGAAGAGCTCAGAGACTCTCAAATGACAGTTCTAGAGAAATGCTTTGCCATTAATGGGTCAAGAGAGAAAGTGACTGTGAGCACAACACGTAGGACAAGCAGAACTCAGTAAAGCTGTAACATCTTTTCTATCTGCTGTTACCGAGGATGAGGATGGCTACATAGGAAACCAACTATCAGAGAGACATTTGTGTATTGCTTTTCATTTTTTCACTTAACAAATACTGATGGAGCAAAATTTACTCATTTATGTAACTGTTCATCAACTCAGTAATTCAACAGCTTTATATGGACGCTCTAACACATCAGGCATTGTGCAATATGTTTGCAGTGTGGAGACCAATACCGCCCTGTCCTGCCCCCCAGAAGATGGCAGTTTACGAAAACGCAGGAGAGGATGCAGCAGTTACAAGGTACTGTGACAAGTGGATGCCAAGGTAACACAGAGAGCAGATACTGGTGGCTCATGGTTGGGAATCAGGGAAAATGTCAGGAATGTGAAGCCTTGGTTAAACCTGCAAAATCTGAGAGGTGGGATGGGAGAAGAGAACCCAGGAAAAAGGATCAGCTTAGGCAAAGGCACAGGGGTGAATATGGTGCGTTCTATGAAATTCATTTACTTGACAAATATTTATTGAGCCTCTCTTATGTGCCCAGCACTGGGTTGAAGCATGGAACCCAACAGACAAAGTCCCTTCTCTTTATGGAGCTAATATTCTAGCAGGGCAGACAAACGAGAAATAATAAACATAACAAATAAGTATGCAGCATGTTAGAAAGTGAGACGTACACAAAAAAGGAAAGAAAGAAAAAGCCGAGCAGGGTAGTTTGATGCTTCTAAAGGGCAGGTGCAAGTAGGAGGTAGCTGGGAACCACCTTGAGCTGCTTCTCTTCTTAACTTCCCTGTTGCTCCTTCCCCGTCCATCTTCCAAACTTTTTCTGGAGTGAACTTCCTGAAATTGATCTTATCAGTCCTCTGATTAGATCATTCAGTGGCTGCTCACTGATTTCAGTTTCAGTTCTGAACCCCTTAGCAGGGCACGTGTGGTCTAACCTCTGCTCACCTCAAGTCACTTCTCCTGGGGCTGTGGATGTCTATTGACTGCCTCCCCATCATCAATTTCCCCCTTCATACCTCCTCTCTGCCCAGCTTCAAGTAGAAGCCGATTCACTTATTCTATACCTTGAGTAGAGTAACTGGTTGTGGGGGTATCAGATCTAAAGAGACCCAATGAGGCTTGTGCCTGGAATCTGGGCATTTTTTCCTGCTCTGGACCACGTCGTATATAGACATGAGACCTGGAACTGGGCTAGACATTTTAGCAAAACCCTCCGAAAGATAAGTTGAAAGATGGAGGTTAGAAGAAAGAGACTAGTAGAGAGCCTGAGCCAGAGTCCCAGAGACATAGATGACGTATGAGCCCTACATCAGTGGTAATTGACGCAGCCTCATCACCACCTGGCAATAGGTTAGAAATGCAACTTTCCAGCCCCCATCCCAGACCTACTGAATCAGAAACTACAGGGTGGAGTCCAACAGTCTGTGTTTTAACAAGTCCTGTAAGAGATTCTGATGCTCGTTAACGTTTGAGAAATACTGACCTACAGCAGTTACTTAAGCCTATAAATCTGCTTTCTAGTTTAAGTCAGTTTGAGTTGGATTTTCCATTACTTGTGTCACTTGCACAGTCCTACTGAACCAGTAGGACTCAGGTGGTGTAAAAACAAATGCAACTTCATTTGTGTCCCTCACTGCCCCTGTAAACCTGTTCAGTGTGGGCAGTCCTCTTACCACTAGGTGAAAATTTGGGCAGGCCCCATAACTTTTCCATTCCTTTTTTCCCCTGTATTTTGTCTATTGTGGCAAAATATACATAATCATAAAATATACATTAAATTTACCATTTTAACTATTTTTAAACGTACAGTTCAGTGGCATTAACTACTCACACTGTTTGTAACCATCATTACCATCTACCTCCAGAACTTTTATATCTTCCCAAACTCAAACTCTGTACCCATTAAAAACTAATTGACCATTCCTCCTACACTCAGCCCATGGTAAGCTCTGATCTACTTTCTGTCTTTTTAAATTTACCTGTTCTAGATAGCTCATATAATTGGAAATGTAAAATATTTGTCCTTCTGTGACTTGCTTACTTTGATTAGCATAATGTCTTCAAGGCTTGTCCATTTTGTAGCATTTGTCTAAATTTCATTCTTTTTTTTTTTGCGGTACGCAGGGCTCTCACTGTTGCGGCCTCTCCTGTTGCAGAGCACAGGCTCCAGACGTTCAGGCTCAGCGGCCATGGCTCACGGGCCCAGCCACTCTGCGGCATGTGGGGTCCTCCCGGACCGGAGAACGAACCCATGTCCCCTGCATCAGCAGGCGGACTCTCAACCACTGCGCCACCAGGGAAGCCCCTTCATTCATTTTTAAGACTGAATGATATTCCGCTAGATGAATACAAGACGGTGGCCAAGATGGCAGAGTAGGAAAACCCTGAATTCACCTTCCACGGACACACCAAAATTACAACTACTTACAGAGCAACTATCAATAAGAATGATCTTAAGACAGGCAGAAAATATTTCCCATAACTAAAGACATAAAGAAGGAGCCACAGTGAGACTGGTAAGAGGAGTGAAGATGTAGTATGGTCAGGACCCACACCCCCAGGTCCTCGACTGACAATGGAAGGGACATCACAATCGTAGAGGCCCTCACTAAGGAGTGAGGTGTCCTCGCTCCATAAGGGGCTCCTCAGCCCAGGGGTCCTACATTGGGAAGATGAGCCCCCCCAAGAACATCTGGCTTATGTTCAGGAGAGACAGAGGGCTGTAGGAAACAGAGACTCCACTTTTTTTTTTTTTTTTTAAACATCTTTATTGGGGTATAATTGCTTTACAATGGTGTGTTAGTTTCTGCTTTACAACAAAGTGAATCAGCTATACATATACATATGTTCCCATATGTCTTCCCTCTTGCATCTCCCTCCCTCCCACTCTCCCCATCCCACCCTTCCAGGCTGTCACAAAGCACCGAGCTAATATCCCTGTGCCTTGCGGCTGCTTCCCCCCAGCTATCTACCTTACTACGTTTGTTAGTGTGTATATGTCCATGACTCTCTCTCGCCCTGTCAAAACTCACCCTTCCCCCTCCCCATATCCTTAAGTCCGTTCTCCAGTAGGTCTGCGTCTTTATTCCTATCTTACCCCTAGGTTCTTCATGACATTTTTTTCCCTTAAATTCCATATATATGTGTTAGCATACGGTATTTGTCTTTTTCTTTCTGACTTACTTCACTCTGTATGACAGATTCTAGGTCTATCCATCTCATTACAAATAGCTCAATTTCATTTCTTTTTAAGGCTGAGTAATATTCCATTGTGTATATGTGCCACATCTTCTTTATCCATTCATCCGATGATGGGCGCTTAGGTTGTTTCCATGTCCTGGCTATTGTAAATAGAGCTGCAATGAACATTTTGGTACATGACTCTCTTTGAATTTTGGTTTTCTCAGGGTATATGCCAAGTAGTGGGATTGCTGGGTCATATGGTAATTCTATTTGTAGTTTTTTAAGGAACCTCCATACTGTTCTCCACAGTGGCTGAACCAATTCACATTCCCACCAGCAGTGCAAGAGTGTCCCCTTTTCTCCACACCCTCTCCAGCATTTATTGTTTCTTGATTTTTTGATGATGGCCATTCTGACTGGTGTGAGATGATATCTCATTGTAGTTTTGATTTGCATTTCTCTAATGATTAATGATGTTGAGCATTCTTTCATGTGTTTGTTGGCATTCTGTATATCTTCTTTGGAGAAATGTCTATTTAGGTCTTCTGCCCATTTTTGGATGGGGTTGTTTGTTTTTTTGTTATTGAACTGCATGAGCTGCTTGTAAATTTTGGAGATTAATCCTTTGTCAGTTGCTTCATTTGCAAATGTTTTCTCCCATTCTGAGGGTTGTCTTTTGGTCTTGGTTCTGGTTTCCTTTGCTGTGCAAAAGCTTTGAAGTTTCATTAGGTCCCATTTGTTTATTTTTGTTTTTATTTCCATTACTCTAGGAGGTGGGTCAGAAAGGATCTTGCTGTGATTTATGTCATAGAGTGTTCTTCCTATGTTTTCTTCTAAGAGTTTGATAGTTTCTGGCCTTACATTTAGGTCTTTAATCCATTTTGAGCTTATTTTTGTGTATGGTGTTAGGGAGTGATCTAATCTCATACTTTTACATGTACCTGTCCAGTTTTCCCAGCACCATTTATTGAAGAGGCTGTCCTTTCTCCACTGTACATTCCTGCCTCCTTTATCAAAGATAAGGTGTCCATATGTGCGTGGGTTTATCTCTGGGCTTTCTATCCTGTTCCACTGATCTATCTTTCTGTTTTTGTGCCAGTACCATGCTGTCTTGATTACTGTTGCTTTGTAATATAGAGAGACTCCACTTTTAAAGGACACATGCATAATCTCACACTGCGTCCCAGCATGGAGGTAATAGTTTAAAAGGGGCCTGATTCAGACCCTCTTGCTGATCTTGGAGAGACTCCTGGAGAGGCAGGAGACAACCAGGACTCCTAGTTCATTAAGTTGCAGGATACAAAATTAATATACAGAAATCTGTTGCATTTCTATATGCTAACAATGAACTATCAAAAAGAGAAATTAAGACAACAATACCATTTACCATTGCATCAAAAAGAATAAAATATTTAGGAATAAATCTAGCTAAGGATGTAAAGACCTGTATTTGGAAAACTATAAGACACTGATAAAAGAAATTAAATATGACACAAACAAATTGAAAGATATACTGTGCTCATGGACTGGAACAATTAATATTGTTTAAACGACCATCTTACCCAAGGCAGTCTATGGATTCAAGCAATCCCTATCAAAATACGAATGGTATTTTTCACAAAACTAGAACAAATAATTCTAAACTTTGTATGGAAACATGAAAGATTTCGAATAACCAAAGTAATCTTGAGGACTTCCCTGGTGGCGCAGTGGTTAAGAATCTGCCTGCCAATGCAAGGGACACGGGTTCGAGCCCTGGTCTGGGAAGATCCCACATGCTGCGGCGCAACTAAGCCCATGTGCCACAACTACTGAGCCTGTGCTCTAGAGCCCGCGAGCCACAGCTACTGAGGCCCACACACCTAGAGCCCATGCTCCGCAACAAGAGAAGCCACCGCAATGAGTAGCTCGTGCACAACAATGAAGAGTAGCGCCTGCTCGCCACAACTAAAGAAAGCCCATGCGCAGCAACAAAGACCTAATGCAGCTAAAAATAAATTAAATTTAATTAATTAATTAATTAAAAAGAAAAGAAACAAAGTAATCATAATAAAGAAGAGCAATGCTGGAGGTGTTATGCGCCTTCATTTCAAACTATACTACAAAGTCACAGTAATCAAAACGGTATGGTGCTGGCACAAAAACAGACACATACATCAAAGAACGGAACAGAGAGCCCAGAAATAAACCCAAGGGTATATGGTCAATTAATCTATTACAAAGGAGGTAATAATATACAATGGGGAAAAGACAACTTCCTCAATAAATGGTGTTGGGAAAACCAGACAGCTAAATGAAAAAGAATCAAATTGGATTACTTTCTCTGTAATGTAACTCAAAATGAATTAGAGACTTATAGGTAAGACCTGAAACCATAAACCTCCTAGAAAAATACATAGGCAGTACACTCTTTGACATTGATCTTAGCAATATGTTTTTGGATCTGTCTTCTCAGGCATGAGAAACAAAAGCAAACATAAACAAATGGGACTACATGAAACTAAAAATCTTTTGCACAGCTAAGGAAACAATCAACAAAATGGAAAGGCCATCTACTGCATGGGAGGAAATATTTGCAATGATACATCTGACAAGGGGTTAATATCCAAAATATACAAAGGACTCATACAACTCAACATCAGAAAAACAAACAACCCAATTCAAAAATGGGCAGAGGACCTGAATAGACATTTTTCCTAAGAAGACAAGCAGATGGCCAACAGACACATGAAAAGATGTTCAACACCACTAATCATTAGGGAAACGCAAATTAAAACCACAATGAGATACCACCTCACATCTATCAGAGTGGCTATCATCAAAAAGACAACAAATAACAAGTGTTGGCAAAGGTGTGGAGAAAAGGGAACCCTCATGCTCTGTTGGTGGGATTGTAAATTGGTGCAGCCACTATGGAAGATAGTGTGGAGGTTCCTCAAAAAATTAAAAATAGAACTGCCATGTGAGCCAATAATTTCATCTCTGGGCATTTACCTGAAGAAAACAAAAATATTGATTTGAAAAGATGTATGCACACCATGCTCATTGCAGCATTATTTACAATAACTAAGATATGGAAGCAACCTAAATGCCCATCCATAGAAGAATGGATAAGGAAGATGTGGTGTATATTTACAATGGGAAATTACTCAGCTATTAAAAAAAATGAAATATTGCCATTTCCCACAAAATGAATGGATCTAGAGGGCATTATGCTAAGTGAAATAAGTCAGACAGAGAAAGACAAATACCATATTGTCTCACTTGTATGTGGAATCTAAAGACAAAAACAAAAGACAAAGCAGAATGAAAACAGACTCATAGATACAGAGAACAAAAGGATGGTTGCCAGAGGGGAGGGGAAGAGGAGGCAAAATAGGTGAAGGGGATTAAGAGGTACAAACTGACAGTTATAAAATAAATCAGCCAAATGGATGTAATATGTAGCAAAAGAAATATGGTCAATAATATTGTAATAATTTTGTAGGGGGACAGATGGTTACTACCATCTTATTGTGATCATCATTTCATAATGTATGCAAATCACTACATAAGACACCTGAAACTAACATAATATTGTACATCAACTATATTTCAATTTAAAAAATAAATTTAAAAATTTTGCACTTGATGTATATACCACATTTTGTTTATTTGTTGAACGTTTTGGCTTTTTCCACCTTTTGGTTATTTTTATCTTTTTTAAGAATGAACAATAGCTTGATCTCTTTAACACAAAACACAGTCCTGATTCAGAAATTAGGAAGCTCATTTCAATGCATTAACACTGCAATCTTCATTGAAAGGCAAGACTTTCTAGAGGTCTATCCTCCATACCTGCCAGGTAGGACCTCAGCTCTCTGCCCTGAGGTTGTGGAGGAAGGGGTAGGGGCAGCTTCTCCTTCCCTAGATCCTCCTGCCCTTCAGCACTGTTTGTGATTGTAAATCACACCTGCCCAGGACTAGCTCAGGAAGGAGGGAAGGGGGGGGGGGGAAGGGAAACAAAGAAGTTCTTATATGATAGTTTGCACTCTCTGGACCCAACTGCTATATTGCAAAATTTTTTGTTGATTCATCAGAGATTATAGCATCTGGAGGAGGAAGTTACTTTCAAAAGTCAGCCATCTGCTCTGCAGCCACAGGCTACCTTGACTCTCTCAGGCAACCGCCAGGCTCCAGTCCATGGTTCCAGCCACTGCTAGAAACCCACATTAGACTCATCTCCTTGGGACATGGTTAGGGTCAGGACCTCACCTGGCTTTCTTCAGAAAAATTCCTTTATCTAATTAATCTATTTATTTTCATTTTAAAAATATTTATTACAGTAAAAATACATAACTTAAAATTTACCATTTTAACCAATTTTAAGCGTACAGTTCAAAGGCATTAAGTGCATTCACATAGCTGTGCTACCATCATCACCACATACCTCCAGAAAGGTGACATCTTCCCAGACTGAAACTCTGTACCCAATAAACACTAATTGTCCATTCCTCCTATCCCCACCCCCAACCCCAGCCAGCATTCTATTTTTTTGTCTATAAATTCGGCTACTCTAGGAACCTTATATGAGTGGAATCATGCAATATTTGCCCTTTTTGACTGGCCTATTTCATTTAGCATAATGCCTTCAAGGTTCATTCATGTTGTAGAACGTGTTAGAATTCTAATTTCCTTTAAAAGGCCGAATAATGTTCCATTGTATGTATATATCAAATTTTGTTTACCTGTTCATTACTCAATGGGCACTTGGGTTGCTTTCCCCTTTAGACTATTGTAAATAACACTGCTATGAACATGAGTGTACAAATATATTTTTGAGTCCCTAATTTCAGTTCAGAGAAATTTTTATCATAAATCCACTTCACAAATCCTCTCTCACTTTCTACTCTCTCCCTTTGGGATGAGGGAGGGGATTTTAGTGTCCTTAAGTGGGTCCTGGATACTTGGAATATTTTCTCTTGCATCTCAAAGTCTCTGTTAAACTGTACAACTTAAAATCCTGTTATACAACTGAAAACACATGAACTAATGTTAATCTCTTTTTTTTTAACAACTTTATTAGAGTATAATTGCTTTACAATGGTGTGTTAGTTTCTGCTTTATAACAAAGTGAATCAGCTCTACATATACATATATCCCCATATCTCTTCCCTCTGCGTCTCCCTCCCACTCTCCCTATCCCACCCCTCTAGGTGGTCACAAAGCACCTAGCTGATCTCCCTGTGCTATGCAGCTGCTTCCCACTAGCTATCTGTTTTACATTTGGTAGTGTATATATGTCCATGGCACTCTCTCACTTTGTCTCAGCTTACCCTTTCCCCTCTCCATGTCCTCAAGTCCATCCTCTAGTCTGTGTCTTTATTCCTGTCCTGCCCCTGGGTTCTTCATGACCGTTTTTTTTTTTTTTTTAGCATACGGTATTTGTTTTTCTCTTTCTGACTTACTTCACTCTGTATGACTCTAGGTCCATCCACCTCACTACAAATAACTCAATTTCATTTCTTTTTATGGCTGAGTAATATTCCATTGTATATATGCGCCACATCTTCTTTATCCATTCATCTGTTGATGGACACTTAGGTTGCTTCCATGTCCTGGCTATTGTAAATAGAGCTGCAATGAATATTGTGGTACATGACTCTTTTTGAATTATGATTTTCTCAGGGTATATGCCCAGTAGTAGGATTGCTGGGTCGTATGGTAGTTCTATTTTTAGTTTTTTAAGGAACCTCCATCCTGTTCTCCATAGTGGCTGTATCAATTTACATTCCCACCAACAGTGCAAGAGTGTTCTCTTTTCTCTCCACACCCTCTCCAGCATCTACTGTTTCTAGATTTTTTGACGATGGCAGTGTTAATCTCTTGTGATAGTTCTTTAAGTATGAGTCATAGTCCTGACCTCAGAGAGGAAAGGAAATGCACAACTATTTAGGAACTGCCACGTGCTGGGCCTCAGAAAGAGCTTCGTATGTTTCTACGTCATTAAATTTGTGTAAGGACCCTGCCAGATGAGGGTTCTCATCTTCTTTTCAGGACAAGAAACTCAACTTCAGATAAGACAATTAGCTTCCTGTATGTGAGGTCCCACAGCCAGAAAACGAAATCCAAACACAGGTCTGGTGGTCTGCTAAGCACTTCCATAATCTTTGCATCCTATGCCAGAGACAAAACTGTGAATAAGTAAATTCTAGAGTACTGATCATATGACAAATCTCAGGAAAGGGGATTATCAGTGTGGGCTGTACTGATTTGAGAGTAGTCTATGCTTAATATTGAACTTGATCTTGAAGCATGAGGAACATTTAGGCAAACAGAAATTAGAAAGGAGGGCATTCCTGGGATAAGGACTATACTAGGCAAATAAAAGGAGGAGGGAATTAGTACAGAGTATGTGAGGGACAGAGACTGGACCTTCCTCATTAAGGAGATGGTGCCTGTCGAAGAGCAGCAGGAGATAAGTTTAGATCAGAAGAGCCAGCGCACATTAGAACAGAACTGGAAATCCAGCGTGGCGTAACACATACAGCATGGGGATAGACTTGCATCACTGCCTTGTCTTACTTGTGAAATCTTGGGCAAATCATTTAAACACACTGGTCCTCAGTTTCCTTACCTGTATGGTAGAGACGATCGTACACGTGTTGTAAGAAGTAGTGATGATATTGGGTTGGCCGAAAAGTTCGTATGGGTTTTTCTGTAACACCTTACGGAAAAACCCAAACAGACTATTTGGCCAACTCAATATATGTATAAAGTGTTTGTCCCAGACCTGGCACATAATAAGTGCTCGATATACGGTAGAAGTCTTTGCTACCATCACCATCACTATTGTCCTCATCCACACGTTAGACGGTAGGGAAGCAACGGATATTCCTAAACATAGGAGTGGCTGAGCAGAGGCGGTGTTTCAGGAAGACCTCCCTGCAACAGAATGCAGTCTGATTGCTGAGGGTGATGTCGGAGGCAAAGGGGACTGTCAGAGGACCCTCAGCTTACTGGGGTGTGAAACCAAGGGCTTGAGCAGGTGGAAGGAACTGGAAAGAAGAGGGAAGAGCAAAGTAGTGGTTCTTTGAAGGAAGAGATGGCAGAGCTCTCAGAATCCTGGAAGTGACGTGCCAGGGAGAGAAAAGATTCTAAAAAACAGCACACTTTCTAGTAAGAGAGATGAAGGAGGAAGATGGGAACACCAGTGCTGTGAACTAAAACGAAGGAAGGAGGGCTGATTGGGGAGTGGAAACACCACGGGGGAGCTGCTCTGGTCAGTTCTGGGCTTGTTGAGACCTTAAAGTAAGACAAAACCATACATGGGGTGAGCGGGAACTGATACCAGAAAAAGTGAGGAAAAAAACAGAGTATCTGAGAGAGAGAGCAAAGCAAGAGTCAATTAGGGTTGAATGAACTGGCAAGAGTACTCTTCATACAAAGAATTCTTGTTGTCTGAAGCCAATAACAGAAAAACAGTGCACTTGTTTGTACTGTGGGAGCAGCCACAGAAAGCCGGGAACCACGAGACCCTGCAAGGCTGTCCTTTGCCTATTTGGCCCATGGGTACTACTGCACTGGGCACAGTGCCAAGTGGTCATTGCTTGTGGCAGAAGGAGGGAAGATGGTGCTGTGGGAAGTTGCACGTTTCCTCTGCTGGGGAACTCTGAGCTTTTGTCCACACATACCTCATGTGTCAGCTCATGTGACATAAAGGCAATGCAGCAGCACTGATCCTAATGCTAGGGTGCTGGCTGATATTTGATGTATATTCTGTTGGAAATCCCCTTAACACTTCTAGGTTGCTAGGATACTCTTCAGAACCACTCAGAACTTTGCATGTCTTGAAAGTGTTTATGTAGATCCCCCAAGACTTTAACTGTGACCCACTATATTTAAAAACTAAAGTGGAATTCATCTGATTTAGCAACAGTCACAAGGTTTTACCCTTTGTTTTTTTTAAAAATCGTATTTCAGCAAAATTTACCTAATGCACGAGTTATTCTCAGAGTAAAGGGTTTCTTTTCATTTCAAATCATGTCTGATTATTTCTGTGTAAATCACAATGTTGATCGTTATTCCAAGAAAGAAGACCATCAGCATTTGGTACTTTTCTTTTTTGGGGGACATTTATTATTTGAGTGAAATGGCATGCATCATTAGCTAGATCCTAGATATGGCTTCCGTTTTACTGGTATTCTGAATTCAAGCAGATTCTAAATTAAAGTATTAAATTTTATACAAGCAATACAGTATCGCCAGAAGTGCCTTCTGGATAGGAAGGGGAGAGTAAGGAAGAGATTTTATTCTTGCTTCTGTCGTGGGACTATGCAGATCAGATGTCCAGTTGCCAACTTGACAACAAGCTTAAACCTGAAATTGTCGCGCCACTAGCTTTTCCGTGTGGCCCATGTTGCATTATCATGAGCTGGCAGCCCTGGTGATTTTTATTATAGAATTTACATAATAAAATTTAAGATTTACCGATGATGCCCCTCCTATGTTCCCCCAGCCTTCTCTAACACAGAAACACTGCCGTGTGTTTAATTAGCATTCAATTGTCAGTTCTATGAAGAAGAGACCACATCTGCTTTATTTACCATTGTATCCCCAGTACTGTTCCTGTGTCAAATTGTGACATGCATCCAGTACATATTTGAATATCTAAACCCATGAATGATGGCAACAAGCTGGTTCATGTGACTAGTTACGTGAAATGCGAAGATATGTAGAGAGACTAACTGACTTGCCCCACGTCACGGAGTTAGCTAGTGGCAAAGGATGGAAACCCAGGTGTCCTGGCTCTCAGATCAGTGTTCTTCCCACTTATACCTGTGTTTTTCAGTCTGGACTCACTCACAAACCATTTACTCTATCATTCAATATTTTCCCTTAAAGGGACTCCTTTTTTAGCAGTTAACCGATTTGTCTTAAAAGAAAATTTTATATCATTTGATAACTGGAAAATCTGTTTCACTTGCTATACATAGATGAGAACTAAAAATAAAAATGTTACTAAGGGGCTTCCCTGGTGGCGCAGTGGTTGAGAGTCTGCCTGCCGATGCAGGGGACACGGGTTTGTGACCCGGTCTGGGAAGATCCCACATGCCGCGGAGCGGCTGGGCCCGTGAGCCATGGCCGCTGAGCCTGCGCGTCCGGAGCCTGTGCTCTGCAACGGGAGAGGCCACAGCAGTGAGACCTGAAACTTGTTCTCTCCCTGAAAAGAACAGCAAGAAGAAACAGGTAACTATCATTAAGTTGAGGCTTTCTCCTTAACAAGAGGATTGAAAAGGAATTGAAATGGAATGACTAGACATAGAGAATGGAGATTAGGTTTGACATAAGTACACTACCAAGTGTAAAATAGATAGCTAGTGGGAACCTGCTGTATAGCACAGGGAGCTCAGTTTGGTGCTCTGTGACGACCTAGATGGGTGGGATGGGGGGTGGGGTGGGAGGGAGGTCCAAGAGGGAGGGGATATAGGTATACATACAGCTGATTCACTTCATTGTACAGCAGAAAGTAACGCAACATTGTGAGGCAATTTTACTCCAATTAAAAAAAAAAAAAGGAAATAGTGGTCTTCAAGAATCAGCAAATAGGATATGAAATCCCGTGAAAGAAAGATGACACTTGCTCCCTCTTCTCTCAGAGGGCAGAATCATTCATTTATTCATTCATAAAAAAAGAAAAAAAAATGAAATGGAATGACTTTTTAACTATATGAGTCAAATAATAAATTTTAGAAGAATGAATGAATTCTTTTATTAATCATAGATTCCGTGTCCACATAGCACCTACAACTGCCTCGAAGGTCAAGGTGGGCCACATCACATCCTCTCTGAAATCCCATGATGCAGGCGTAATTGGAGCCACAGCTGTTTCACTGCTTCCTCTGCAATGGACATCTAATCAGAGTGGTTAAGGACCAAAATATATTAAGGGTAGAATTCTGGCATAAAAGAAACTGTATATAAAGGGGAGAAAAGAACAACACAGCATTTTCTTTCGATACGCCAAAAAAGGAAAAACTCACAAAGAATTTCTCTTACTGGGTTTAAAGCTCTTTCAGATTTTTCAGTTACCAAGTTCTGATGCAGATTACAAACTGGTATATTTACTAAGTGCTCTCTCCAGGCAGAAAAAGCAAAAGCACTGGGTGGAATGAAAATAGAAGATAAAAAGTGGGTGGAAGACCCTGCTGAATTCTCAGCTAAGTCAAGTCTGATTAGACCACATTTTCTAAAGCAGATGTTTATGTTCTGAGGCAAAAGTTAAACTTATCAGACACACATGGCATGGACAGTGGAATGGGACAAATGATGAGGGACACAAGGCTGATGTCTGTTTCCTCAAGCATTATTCCATACCGAGGAAACGTTTGCTGGAACAATCCTATGTTCTCCATAGCATTTGAACTTATAGGCACTCATCCACAGTTTCTTTCTTGGAGGCTGAAAACGTCTTTGTCTACTTTGTGCTGTTTAAAGGTTGTCTAATCAACGTTGGCCTAATGCTCTGTCCTTCCTGCAAAAGAGCCAGCTGGGATCTTTGGTTCCATCAGGGGGTAAGTTATAATACAGCCATTTCCCTTTCAACACATTGGCTGGGAAATCTCCCCTGCCAGGAACTAAAAGGCTTTAATTTTATGAATCATCAAAGCTTTTTCTTATACATGATGTAGAATAACCTTTTCTTTTCAGAAGGTCTAATCCCACAGCCTCCCAGAAATCAAGATGTCACCAAATGGCATGTGCGTGGAGCTCAAGAATAACAAAGGCGAGCTCTATTCAAGGCCAAGCTGCCTTCTTGCAGTCTTGCATAACACCTGGTGTTAGAAAACCTCGACCCATAAAACACTCACCTACTTTGTGGAGTTTAAATAAAGCAGAATGGTGTTCCTTTTTAAAGAAGTGCTTTACAGTTATCTTCCTGTCAGAATTTCAATTATTCTATGACTCAGTGGGTATATGTCTAGCTTTTTTTTAATTCTTTTTTTGGGTAAGAATGTGAAGAAGTTTTTCGGAGAAGTTTGTAAAGGAAACGTTTATGTAACAATGCTAAGCTACATCAAATACAAATACAGCTTATTTCATTATTGGAAATACAATGTTTTAAAAGTAATGTTTTAAGAATTGAGCCTTATCTATAAAAGTGAGCAACATTTTCTTTGGTGCATTTGAAAACATGGTAGTTCACTTAGGAATTAACTGACATTTATGGCAGAGTTGAGGTTATTCAATATTCACCTGTCTCAGTCCTTCGGACTCAGACTTCCATAGAAGAAGATAAATCAGGCGGAAATTTCTCACATGCAAGCGATTCATTTTTCCTGGTTTTCACAAAACCTGAGCATCTGTCCTTTCTCTCGTCTATAGCATAGGCTGGCCAGCTGCCCCCTATAACCCACCTCCACCTCCGAACACACAGCTAGACTACATTCCCAGCCCTTCGTGTAGATTAGCACAGCCCGTGACTAGTTCTGGCCAGCAGAACGTGGACAGAAGTGGTGTGCTTTTCCGGCCTGGCCCATAGAAACTCCCTGTGACACCTGCGCCCATCACCAAATGGCCAAACACCCAGGACGGACACTGAGGCCACGTCACAAGCTGAATGGCCATGTGCCAACCACAAACATGCACAGCACCGAACTCTGAGTCTGAAATAAGCTTTCATTGTGTTAAATCACTGAGAGTTTAGTTTTTCATTGTTTTTAACAGTAACAACCAACACATCACTGTTGTCTTTTCTTCTCTCTTTCTGTCTCCTTCTGCTGTCCTCTTTCCTTCAGTCGTTCCTACTGTCTCTCTTTATCGTGTGCTTAGGTCTTTCCGATTTAATAACTAAACGAAATTGCTTTTATTGGATTTGCGATTAAGGCCTCACCAGTGTTGAAATAATAATTAATTTAATTGGGAGAAAAACTTCAATCAATTCAACTTTTCAAAAAGCGTACAAGTTAATATTTAGGGTAATTTGTATTAAACAACTGAGTAAATAGTGAACATTTTATCTCATTCAGAAATCACATGAGAGCCTCAGGGTAAGTTATCTTAATGCTAATGACCCAGCAGATGTGTACATGACAACCATCTTCTAATGAGGAAAACCGGTGTCCATGCACTTGGAAATCGATATAACCTTATGTTCTCAGACAACTCTATTTGAATGGCACTGTGACTTCCAGTGGGCAAGCATGGACACTGTCACATCAGGCAGGCCAGAAAAAACACTAGTACTACATGTGACCACGTGAGGCTTCCAAAAGAATTAGAGTTTCAAAGTGGCTTTTAGAAAATCCAAAATGGAAATTCCGATCTGATCTTGTGTAAGCTGCTTTCTTTCAGACTCAATATGGCAATTAACCCTCCTCCTTCTTTTCTTGCTCCAAGTTGGTGATTCTCAAACTGGGCTCAGGGAAGCCCATTCAGAGGTTATCTCAAGAAGTAGGCTCCAGGCAACTCACTCCAGATTTGACTAGAAAAGCTTTATTTTGATCTGTTTTGCAAATTGGGTTTCTGCATAAGCATTTATTTTTGTGTGTGAGTGGAGAAGATTCTTTTGCTTTAAAGCAAAAAAACATTGCTTTATATGTTCTACCTGGATATGACATCTACTCTCAGAGTTTTAGTCACACAAATGTCCAAAGATGTCCAAATCTGAACCTCTAGCACATCTTCCCACTCGTATTTCACCACCTCCGCTTGCTGGATGCCTCATAGCCACCTCTTCACAATATTCCTGAAATAGAATGCATTATCCTGCCTACCCTCTTCCTGCATTAATGACATAGCCTCTACCTGATTACTCAACAGAAAGCTCTGAATCATCCTGACCCCCTTTCCTTTTCCTCC
Organism: Phocoena phocoena; assembly: GCF_963924675.1. Lineage (NCBI taxonomy): Eukaryota > Metazoa > Chordata > Mammalia > Artiodactyla > Phocoenidae > Phocoena > Phocoena phocoena. The sequence goes on along the minus strand of NC_089235.1, from coordinate 39,144,700 downwards.
CCATATCCCAGCAGTCGTTTAGTCCAGTTTGTAAACTGTCCTAAGTATCCATTAAATATGTCCTTCCTCTCCATCCTCGTTGCCACGGCCTTAGTGTAGGGTCTTGTCATACTGCTTCTAAACCATCACAATAGTCCCCAGTGGCTCTCATGTTACTCTGCCCCAACTGCACTGAAATACAGTAGAAATCGTAATAGTTAATATTTGTCTTTAGCTTGGCAGTTAATAAAATGCTTTCATGTACATTGTCATATTTAAGTATCACCGCATTCCAGCAAGAAGACATTGTTAGTCTTCATTTAGGTCAGGAGGCCTCCGAAAATGATCTTGATCAGGCATCCTCGGAAAGTCGAAGAGCTGGTGCTCAAACCCGAGGACTCTGAAGCTAATTCAGATGACATTAACCACACTACCAAACACACACCAGTCCTTGGCTTTAAGGCCTTCAATTCCTCACCACTGCCTACAAAAGAAAACCCAGACCTTTTAGCACCTCGAACACAGCTCGCTCTAATAGTGCCCCAGGAAGCTTTAGAAGTTAGTAGTAATAGCTAATTCAGTAGTTAACGTTCCAGCTCTGGAGTTAGAACACACATTCTAGTGTAAAACCTTGGATAAGTTACATAACCTTTTTAAACCTCAGTTCCTGAAGGTGCAACGTAAGGCTAATAATGGAGTTTATCCCACGAGGTTGCTGTAGGGCCTAAGTAAGATTGTGCCCGTGAAGTGCTTTTACACACTGCCTGTCCCATAGGAAGTGCTCAGTGAACGTTGGCTGTGGGGGGGGCAATTTACCAGCCTCTTCCTGCTCTGTTTACTTTCTATCCTCCACCCTTCAAGCAGCCACACTCCCTGCGATGTCTTCCACGAAACCCAGAGAATCCCATGTGGTAAGCCCCCCACCACTTTGTACACACCTCTACAGTTAGATGCTTGATTGGGTTATACCACTTGTAAGACCAGGAGTGGAATGTTCCCTGGGGCTGGTCACAAGGTCTTGGAGAAAGTCCCCACAATGGAAGCCTCTTCCCACAAGCTCCCCTAGGTCTCTCGCTTTAGGTGCCTTTGCTCTGCCGCTCCCCCAACCCCTGGCACTTCTGGAGTTGTTCTCCAGGCTTGCCTGTGCCCCAGCCCCAACTGCTGTCTAACTCCAGCAGTTCGATGGCTATGTGACCTCAGCTCCGTGTCAGCACAGTGGCTCCTCTTCGGTGCAAAGCTTTGGCATCTGGTCTGGGTTCTTTCTGGCATCTGACCTCCAGCTTCTAGCCTTTCCGAAGCTGATGGCTCCCAGAGTCTGACCCAGAATGGGTCAGATGGGACGATCACGAATCTTATCACGCTGTTTTGTGTTGTTTGTCTTGTCTTTGATCTTGGTAGGTCCTCCACAGCACCTGGTTTAGAATAAACACTTAATCAGTGCTTGTTGACTGAATATGAGACAGGCTGGGACCTGCGACCTGGGACCCTTTGCTGCAGTGCTGGCACCTGGACAAATGTCTCCTCAAGCAACAAAATGTAAAGAAACTATAAGGGACTATAAACAACTGTTTGCATGCACAGTTGGGGCAAATTATGGACAACAAGATACAAAAGACAAAAATAAAACAAAACAAAACAACCAACTGCCACTTCTGAAGAGCCAGGAGCAAAAGCTGGGTGTTGGGAGCAAAAGCGGGGTACTGTGCATGACCCCTGCACACAACGCTACCAAGGGGGTGAGCAAACGACCGAAGCTACCTCCTCTTCAGCCCGATCCCTGGACAAGGCCTTACCCTCACCCCAGATAAGTAACAAGCTCACCCCCACCCTCCCCCCAGGGAGTGAACAAGCAAGGGAACTTGTTGCTTGTTTTTGCTCCCCCCTGCTGTAGCAGAGGCCCCAGTAAAGTTTTGCCTGAATTTCTTGTCTGGCCTCTTATCAATTTCTGTTGATTAAGGAGGTCAAGGACCCTGGTCCGTCCCCAAGGAGTGGCTGTGAGTCTTGGGAACTCCTGATATAGAAGTTCTTAAGACCACCTAGGGGCATCTGACAGCGAACTCAGTCTTCTGAAACCTCTCAAACACAACAACATTCAGATCAGTGGGAAGGACACATAACTGTGGTCATACGTGAGGGTTTTATCCCCAGTGGAATTAAGAAAAGCATTCCACCTGTAAAGTGTTTTTTTTCTTATTTTTGTCCATTATGTAATAATAAGCTTCATTTTATGTATTTTCAAGATTGACCGCTTTTTGCCAAGCGCTGTGTTAATAGTAATTCCTCGCAACTGTACATAATTCCTTGAAAGACGCCTTATCTTTGTGTACTTTTTCTTTTCGGTGGCACCTTGTTGAGCAACTTTATGAAAAATGCATGCCACAAAATGTTTCTTAAGTTGAAATACAAATACACTGCAGTTTTCCAAGTTTTGTAGCTGAAAAATATTCCCATTTTGTGTTTGATTCAGTTATTATGGCTTTCATTGGATACACTTTTTTAAACCACTGGGCGTTATTTTTTTTTTTTAATCTGTAAAACAAAAAAAGTTGCCTAAATGATCACTGTTTCTTCTCAACTCCAGCTATCTGTAGTGTATAGTTAAAAACCTTGGTGTCTCCCTGTCTCAAATGGTTTCAGAGTTAGTCAACAAAGATCCTAAAACTCTACTGGTTTACTAAAAATAAGAATACACTTTGAAATTATTAAAATTTTAAAACATATACTTTAGAGAAATGCAAATTAATGCAGTGAGATACTGTTACCAAATCCAGGCTCACTCTACGACAGGCCAATGAATCGGTGACGAGTTGTTGAGACAAGGAACACGACTTTAATTCGTAAAGCCAGCAGACCAAGAAGACGGCAGACTAGTATCTCCGAAAACCATCTTTTTGGGGTCTGGATGCCAGTTTCCTTTATAGAACAAACAGGGGGAGGAGATGAGGAAGTAAAGTAAAAAGGTCTTAAGTTTTACAAATATCCCCTGGAATGGACAGCCTCGGGGAGGGGATGTGTTAATGTTAATTTCTTCTTTCTTACAGCCATCCACAGGTGGACAGGGTCCAGATGTTTCCCTGAACAAAGAAGGCATTTTGGTTTAACATTCAAGCAGAAGGGCAGGGCTCCCTGAGGCAGGCCATTATGTATAGACTGTATCCTTTTAGTGAACAAAAGCAATGGGACGCAAGGGTTAAAGTGAAATAAAAAACAGATCCAACATGTAGTCAGATTTGGCTCCTCCCTGTTAAAATAGCACAAATTGCCTACCAAAAAGAATGATTATCCCCAATGCCGGGAATATTATCAGACACCACTGGTAGGAATGTACAACCATTATGGAGGACAATTTCACAATATGTATCACCAGACTTAAAAATGCATATTTAAAAAATGCATATAGGGCTTCCCTGGTGGCGCAGTGGTTGAGAGTCTGCCTGCCGGTGCAGGGGACACGGGTTCGTGCCCCGGTCCGGGAAGATCCCACATGCTGCGGAGCGGCTGGGCCCGTGAGCCATGGCTGCTGAGCCTGCGTGTCCAGAGCCTGTGCTCCGCAACGGGAGAGGCCACAACAGTGACAGACCCGCGTACCGCAAAAAAAGAAAAAAAGCATATAAACTCTGAACCAAACATTATTCTTCTAGAAGTTTCTCCCAAAGAAATGATCGAGGATAGATGCAAAGCTTTATCTTTTTTTCACATCTTTATAGGAGTATAAATGATTAACAATGTTGTATTAATTTCTGCTGTACAACAAAGTGAATCAGCTATATGTATACATATAACTCCATATCCCCTCCCTCTTGAGCCTCCCTCCCACTCTTCCTATCCCACCCCTCTAGGGGTCACAAAGCACAGAGCTGATCTTGTGCTATGCAGCAGCTTCCCACTAGCCATCCATTTTATATTTGGTAGTGTATATATGCCAATGTTACTCTCTCACTTCATCCCAACTTCCCCATCCCCCTGTGCCTTGAAGTCCCTTCTCTACATCTGCATCTTTATTCCTGCCCTGCCACTAGGTTCATCAGTACCGCTTTTAAATATTCCATATATATGAATTAGCATACGGTATTTGTTTTTCTCTTTCTGAATTAACTTCACTCTGTATGACGGATTCTAGGTCCATCTACTTCACTACAAATAACAATCTCACTCCTCTTTATAGCTGAGGAACATTCCACTGTATATATGTGCCACATCTTCTTTATCTATTCATCTGTTGATGGACGTTTAGGTTGCTTCCATGTCCTGGCTATTGTAAATAGTGCCGCAATGAACATTGTAGTATGTGTATCTTTTTGAATTATGTTTTTTTTTCAGGGTATATGCCCAGTAGTGGGATTGCTGGGTCATATGGTAATTCTATTTTTTAAGGAACCTCCATACTGTTTTCCATAATGGCTGTATCAATTTACATTCCCACCAACCATGTGCAAGGGTTTCCTTTTCTCCACACCCTCTCCAGCATTTATTGTTTCTAGATTTTTTGATGATGGCTATTCTGACCAGTGTGAGGTGATACCTCATTGTAGTTTTGATTTGCATTTCTCTAAAGATTAGTGATGTTGAGCATCTTTTCATGTATTTTTTGGCCATCTGTATGTCTTCTTTGGAGAAATGTCTATTTACGTCTTCCACCCATTTTTGGATGGGGTTGTTTTTGTGATATTGAGCTGCATGAGCTACTTGTATATTTTGGAGATTAATCCTTTGTCAGTTGCTTCATTTGCAAATATTTTCTCCCATTCTGAGGGTTGTCTTTTATTCTTGTTTATGGTTTCCTTTGCTGTGCAAAAGCTTTGAAGTTTCATTAGGTCTCATTTGCTTATTTTTCCTTTTATTTCCATTGCTCTAGGAGGTGGATCAAAAAAGATCTTGCTGTGATTTATGTCAAAGAGTGTTCTTCCTACGTTTTCCTCTAAGAGTTTTATAGTGTCCACTCTTATATTTAGGTCTCTAATCCATTTTAAGTTTATTTTTGTGTATGGTGTTAGGGAGAGTTCTAATTTTGTTCTTTTACATGTAGCTGTCCAGTTTTCCCAGCACCACGTATTGAAGAGGCTGCCTTTTCTCCATTGTATATTCTTGCCTCCTTTGTCAAAAATAAGGTGAACATATGTGCATCGGTTTACCTCTGGACTCAAAGCTTTAGCTGAATGGTAGTTCTCAACCTTGAGATTGGAAAAGAAATGAAACGAATGCTTGCGGATTGGCTGAAATGCCATTTCCCCAACAAGTTGGACAGATCTTTGGGGCGATTGTTCTGTAAGTACTGTAGGCTGGGCACACAGTAGGTCAGAAACTCACACAGACTCTTTCTGGAGCTCAAGTCTCGGGGCTGAATCCCACGGGGGTTGGGCTGGGCGATGCCATTTTCCTTTATCCCCTCCTTGGCTTCGTTATGTGACAAACCAGAGGGAACTGAGCATCTCAGAATCTGAACCAGAGGTTTGAGGAAGAAGAGCCTGGATGAGGTAAGGGAGCCAAGGAGAGGAACAGAGGTAAAAAGCTAGAAGGGAAGACAAAAGAGGAGGCCAGGGCAGAGCCACTCCTGCACCCCCTATGAGGGGATGAGCTCCGAGAACAAGAGATGACTGGGTGGAAAAGGAAAGTGCTCTCTTGCGCCACCTTCTGGTAACTATGTGTATATACAGCATACAGACATTTTCTGCTCGTAAACTCTGCTTGCTCTTCTAGATGGTTAGGACATAGTTACCGGATTACAGTAGAAAGTAACCAAAAGGTCCAACAGTGGAAGAGGGACTGAGAAAATTTTTATAGACAACTACTGTAGAGTAGGAAAAATAATTTTCCTTTTACTCTTCTAAGTTCTTAGCTGAGACCCCTGTAATAAAGACATTAACAAGAGAAAACCAGGAATTTTATTAACGTATATGTCATGTATACATGGTAGAGACCCAGGGAAAAATGCGTGACTCCTTGAGGCGGCTCTTAGAATTCAGACTTAAATGCCATTTTAATAGAGAAAGGGGAAGGGAATGTAGCCCTCTCAGCAGGGAGTGGATGATTTTTAGGAGAGATGGCTGGGCACTTAGAAGAGCAGGTGGGAGGTATGATGATTTGTGGCAAAGCTTGTCTGGTCTCCTCTCCTGTGGTAAAAGTCAGTCTTCCCTGGTTGATGAAACTCCCGGGGAGGGGACTTATCACCGTTGAGCTCCTTTTGGAGAATCTGTCTTGAGGCTGATAAAGGGAGTTCAGAGAAAGCCTCTCCCTGCATTTGCTGCTTTTCCAGTAACTATAGCTGAAAACTTAAAAAAATATACAAAGCAGCATATTTGGGGGTTGCCTACTCTGCTGCCCTTCACTATTTTCTAACACGAAATGCTATTTACAATACACAGTTGAGCAAATAAAGCAGGTTACCAAAAAAGTGTGCAGCCATTTCAGTGCTGTGAAAGCAACACACAAGTCATATATTGTATATATACAGTCAGAAACATGGGAAAAATACGAAATGGTACTCTTTAAGGTGTTAACAGAGTTCTAGGCCCTGGGGTTAGATACAGAAGCAAACAGGACAGACAAAGCTCCTACCTGTGGACCTCTCATTCTCGTGAAGATATACATAACTTAAAAAATAAGCTAATAAATAAATAAATGTGCCGCATACTGTTACCAGTGCTGGGGTTAAAATTTTGTGTACATGACGGGTGGATATGGTCCCTATCCTCATAGAAGTCTCAGTCCTTCTGAGGAGGCAGGCAGGAAAACAGGTTAAGTGGATGCCACCATCAGTGCTATGGAAGAGGAAGTAAGGTCGCTGTGGGCCTGAAGGGAAGGGGTGCCCGACCTTATCTTGGGGGTCAGGGAAAGCTTCCTGAGGAGGGAAGTCCAAGCTGACAGCTGGAAGATGAGGTAGGAGTTAGTTGAAATACCGGAGAGCTTTCCAGAAAGAGGCCATTGCAGGTTGGAAGGCCTTAAGGAGGCAGGGAGGTGGGAGAACAGACAGACACGCTGGCTGAATGACAGCATGAGTCATTCCGAGAACCGAGTCTGGGTTCTCTGGTGCTTAGAGTTTGAGTGTGGACAGAGCAATGAGAAGTGAAGAAACTGGAGAAGCAAACAAGGGAAGACCATGAAACCATGTTAAGCAGTGTTTGGACTTGACCTTGAGTTACCTCTCAAAGATCATCATGAGTAATTCAAGGGATCAGTAAACGGGGTTAGCCCTAGTATTTCCTCCTCAGGAGGAAAACATTTTAAAACAATGATGTTTGTTAAAATCAATTTCTGAAAAATACTTAATCGCATGGGAATATTTTATTCTACGTAGTTTTTTTTTAAAAAGTAGGCTACAAAACAATGTGTACCATTATGGAAAAAGGTATAAGTTTGGCATCTCTTATTTAAAATGCAAAGAAAAATGTCTAGGGAAATACGTTATGGTTAAAAGGTAATCTGTGCTTATTTATCTCTAGTGATAGAATTTCAGGTCGTTTTTGTTTTCCTCTCTTTACGCTTTTCTCTATTGCCCAGAGCTTCTACAAGGAATATGTATCATTTTTATGATCAGAAGAGAAAATTTAAATGCATTAGAAGTATGATTTGGAGATAGAGAGCAGTGTCTTAAGGGTCAGAAATCTCCAAGCATCCTAATGATGTGAAAGAGATATAGGCAGTGGGAAAAACTCAGACTCAACACTGAGGGTCCATGAGATTTTACTCTCATTTTTCTGTAACAATTTGAATTGTAATCTGAGCAGCACTAAAGTAAGCTCTGTTTATCATTTGCCAATAAGACATAAATTTCCCTATTGACAGATAAATTTCACCTGTACAACTACTCTATATGCACATATTTTTGCATGTCTAATAGCATCATTTGCATATAATTTAAAATCATAAGTCATGTTGGAAGAATTCTGAGCCATACTGGTTGTACTCAACAAGCAAGGGAAACAATCTAAATTATATCCTGTCTCTGTTTAAACTATTATCAGACCAGCAGTGGGTGTCCTGAGGAGGCTTTAATTCCAGCTCTCCACTGAGGGGCCTTGGATCTACCACAGAACTCCTTAGGGCTTCAGTTTTCTGATCCATACTTGAGGGAGGTAAGCAAGTATTGCTAAGGTCCACCGAAGTCTATTATTTGGGGGCTTCTTTTTCCCCATGGTAAAACTTGACAGCATCCTAAAAACATTCTACACTGAGCACTCTTTGGATACTAATAATCTTTATTTTACAAGTTTTACAGAAAAGGAACAATTGTTTTTTTAAAAAGAAATGTTTGAAGCTGCTTTCTCGTTATGGAAGGTGGAAAAGACAAGGTTGATTTTTTTTGTTTGAGAAATACCTGGAAAGAGCTTTTGGGTTATAAAAGGTGAGCTCTGTCTGGCATATTCTGGAAAGAGATATTTTGACAGAGAACCTAACTGTTCTGTAGGTAAAGTAGAGAGATTGCGGATTTGCAGTGGTAAAATGAGTGGTGACTATCGACAGAAGTGGCTTCAGCTGTTATTCTATGACCTCCAGTAGACACCCCCCAACCCACTTCAAGTAACATATAATCTAAGTTTTTAAAAACAAGGTGCTTCTAAACAAAGGACACTTGGACAGAGGGACTTTACCCCTTACCTCCAATCAAATTTTCCTCCCCAAGCCCCTTCCATATAGTCTGATAGTCACCACTGGCAGAAGGAAAAGGTTTAGGAACCCTGGGGACTCCAAGAAGAAGATAAATGGGAAAAAAGATCAGGATGGAGAAGAAGGTAGGTCTCAGCAGCACACAGCAGGCCAGCGCCTGAAAGTTAAGACAACAATGTATATTCCCCACAGTGGAGAGTTGGCTGAAGGACTCTGAGAACAAGAAGGCTTAACATTCAACTTGAAGTTGTTTTCTGATCCATGCTATGCTGTAGCCCCTCCTCTGTTATTCCAGATCTTTGGCAAACTGTTAAAACATACAGTTATCTAACAGGGATAAAATGGATGCAGAAAGGTATTAACAGATATAATCAAAGAAAAAAAATCCTCAAAATGAAGATTTGAATCTCCAGAACTAAAAGTACATGTTCTATTTGAAGAAAATTAATATCAGTATGTTTAACTCTAAGGTAAGTAATTGGACTTTAAAGATAAAATTCTTTAAGCATCCAGGCAGAAAAAAAAGTCATCTACAAAAGAAGAAAGTTAAACTGCCCTCAGACTTCTCTACAGCATTATTTACTGTCCAGATATAATGGAAGAGTCTCCAAAATTTGGAAATAAAATTTGACTCAAGGATGTTAGACCTAAGTAACCTGTCTTGAATTCGAAGTTTAAGAGACAAACATCTTCAGACATGAAGGAACTCAGGGTATATGACATACACAACTCCTATTTGAAAAAATAAAAAAAAAACCCAAAAATTATTCAATGATGAAATTCAGCCAAGATAATGCAAATGTTAAAAATATGATAAACGGGATTAATGTAACAATCAATTACAAACAATAAAGTAATGTCTCTGGGTCCAACAAAACTAAATGTAAGCCAAGAATTTTGAATGTAGTCAGACTTTTCTTGAGTATAAAGAGAACAAATATTATCAAACATGGAAGGAATCAAAAAATGGATCATCCATGAGATTTTTCTGGAAAGTACAACCTGCCAATGGAACTAATTCAATTGAGAGACAAACAGCATGTAGACATCAAGAGTTAGATTTTGAATGTTAGAAATACTGCAGAATGGAGGCTTCCCTGGTGGTGCAGTGGTTAAGAATCTGCCTGCCAACACAGGGGACACGGGTTCAAGCCCTGGTCTGGGAAGATTCCACATGCTGCAGAGCAACTAAGCCCATGCACCCCAACTACTGAGCCTGTGCTCTAGAGCCCCTGAGCCACAACTACTGAGCCCATATGCCACAACTACTGAAGCCCATGCACCTAGAGACTGTGCTCCACAGCAAGAGAAGCCACCACAATGAGAAGCCTGCACACCGCAATGAAAAGTAGCCCCCGCTTGCCACAACTAGAGACAGCCCACGCGCAGCAAGGAAGACCCAACACAGCCAAAAATTAAAATAAATAAAATAAATAAATTTAAAAAAAGAAAGAAATACTGCGGAATAATAGGGAGTTTCATACTCTTTTAGTGGAATTTAAATTAGTAACATTGTTCTAATAATAATGGTAATGATTTTAAAAATAGGTCTGAATAGTTATACCCTCTGTTCCAATAATTCACTTCTAGTCATTTATTCTAATGAAATTATTAAGGATTTGAAAAAAAGATATCTGATGAAAGACAGTGATGTCAACACCGTTTGTGAAAGGGTAAAATTCTTTTTTGATCTTCTAAGACAAGGATAGTTATGGAACATCTACAATATTATGCATAAAATTTCTGAAAATGTATATCTTGCAATTTTTTATTAGTGTAAATTACGTTCTTTCTGGATACAGAAATAGTCTCATACTGGATGGATAGATAGATAGATAGATCAATAGGTAAATTAACTGATTTGGGAAACCCAGACATGTAGATGAGACCCTGCAAACTGACTACTACACACTCAACAATTAGTATATAAAGTAATAAAGTAAGGTAGCCTTTGACATTTGAAATAAGGAAATTAAAACAATTTTTCTATCCTGATGAATTTTTACAGATAATTTATATAAGTAATATACATCTACCTGTGTATAGTTGTTAGTCCAACTCTGTTGGCAGTTTGGGTTTCTAGAGTGAAATATAAGCCTAAGAAAATTTATGAGTAAATTTATTTTTAGCATTTAATTTTTCAAAATATAGTTTCAATGTATTTTATATTTATAAAATATTTCACAGAGCAAAAAAAGAACTTGCGAGTAAATTTATTGTTATGTAAACTGGTTGACTTAAAAAAAGGGTGACATAAACTCAAAATGGATTAAAGACCTAAATGTAAAGCCAGACACTATAAAACTCTTAGAGGAAAACATAGGCAGAACACTCTGTGACATAAATCACAGCAAGATCCTTTTTGACCCACTTCCTAGAGAAATGGAAATAAAAACAAAAATAAACAAATGGGACCTAATGAAACTTCAAAGCTTTTGCACAGCAAAGGAAACCATAAACAAGACAAAAAGACAACCCTCAGAATGGGAGAAAATATTTGCAAATGAAGCAACTGACAAAGGATTAATCTCCAAATTTTACAAGCAACTCATGCAGCTCAATATCAAAAAAGCAAACAACCCAATCCAAAAATTGGCAGAAGACCTAAAGACATTTCTCCAAAGAAGATACACAGATTGCCAACAAACACATGAAAGGATGCTCAACATCATTAATCATTAGAGAAATGCAAATCAAAACTACAGTGATGTATCACCTGACACCAGTCACAATGGCCATCATCAAAAAGTCTACAAACAATAAATGCTGGAGAGGGTGTGGAGAAAAGGGAACCCTCTTGCACTGTTGGTGAGAATGTAAATTGATACAGCCACTACGGAGAACAGTATGGAGGTTCCTTAAAAAACTACAAATAGAACTACCATATGACCCCGCAATCCCACTACTGGGCATATACCCTGAGAAAACCATAATTCAAAAAGAGTCATGTACCACAATGTTCTTTGCAGCTCTACTTACAATAGCCAGGACATGGAAGTAACCTAAGTGTCCATCAACAGATGAATGGATAAAGAAGATGTGGCACATATATACAATGGAATATTACTCAGTCATAAAAAGAAACGAAATTGTGTTATTTGTAGTGAGGTGGATGGACCTAGAGTCTGTCATACAGAGTGAAGTAAGTCAGAAAGAGAAAAACAAATACCGTAGGCTGACACATATATATGGAATCTAAAAAAAAAAAAGAAAAATGGTCATGAAGAACCTAGGGGCAAGATGGGAATAAAGACACAGACCTACTAGAGAATGGATTTGAGGATATGGGGAGGGGGAAGGGTAACCTGTGACGAAGTGAGAGAGTGGCGTGGACCTATATACACTACCGAACGTAAAATAGATAGCTAGTGGGAAGCAGCCACATAGCACAAGGAGATCAGCTCAGTGATTTGTGACCACCTAGAGGGGTGGGATAGGGAGGGTAGCGGGAGACACAAGAGGGAGGCGATATGGGGATAAATGTATATGTATAGCTGATTCACTTTGTTATAAAGCAGAAAATAACACACCATTGTAAGGCAATTATACTCCAATAAAGATGTTAAAAAAATAAAAGAAATTAAACAAAAAATTTTTAAAAGGCTGACAAATAAAAAATTCGGAAATCAAAAAAAAATACAGATGTCTAGTGTTAATAGTACTTCAGGGAAAGATGGAAGAGGGGTGGGGTCCCCATAGGGTTGACGTGACAGGAGCAAGACCTGTAGCTGCAGGAGGTGAGATGAGGAACAGGACTTCATCAAAACCATTCAGAGCGAGAGTGACTCGAAGAACATAAGCCAACACGGCTCCCACTCGCACCGCTCCTCTGCTGTGAGCCATGCCACAGCCCTGAACACCTGCACTTGTGCACACACACAAGTGCACAGAAGAACTGCCTGACCCACCCCACAGGCCATTTCCCCTGACCTGTCATTAAGGTCTCTTCATTTAAATGATTGAGTTTTAGTATCAGATGCTGTGTATACTCCCCAATTCAGTGTGTGTAAAACTAGGAACACTTAACACGTGACTGTAACAGAAGTAAATATACAAGATGTGACTTGAGTTTCGAGGGTCTTTTGTTTGTTTTAAAATAAATTTATTTATTTATTTTTGGCTGTGTTGGGTCTTCGTTGCTGCGTGCGGGCTTTTCTCTAGTTGGGGCGAGTGGGGGCTACTCTTCACTGTGGTGCACGGGCTTCTCATTGCGGTGGCTTCTCTCTCTCTCTCTTTTTTTTTTTTTTTTTGCGGTACGCAGGCCTCTCACTGCTGTGGCCTCTCCCATTGCGGAGCACAGGCTCTGGATGCGCAGGCTCAGCGAACATGGCTCACGGGCCTAGTCGCTCCGCGGCATGTGGGATCTTCCCAGACCGGGGAAGGAACCCGTGTCCGCTGCATCAGCAGGCGGATTCTCAACCACTGCGCCACCAGGGAAGCCCTGCGGTGGCTTCTCTTGTTGCGGAGCAGAGGCCCTAGGCACATGGGCTTCAGTAGCTGTGGCAAGCGGGCTCAGTAGTTGTGGCTCGCGGGCTCTAGAGCGCATGCTCAGTAGTTGTGGCGCACGGGCTTAGTTGCTCCGCGGCATGTGGGATCTTGCCGGACCAGGGCTCGAACCCATGTCTCCTTCACTGGCAGGCAGATTCTTAACCACTGTGCCACCAGGGAAGCCCTCGAGGGTCTTTTTTCATCCTGATTCATTCTGTGTCAACTGAAGAAAAACGCACAACCTAAAATTTGCGAGTTAAGTTTTATTTGGGGACTTGACTGAGGACTGTAGCCCTGGAGACAGCCTCTCAGACAGCTCTGAGGAACTCTTCTGGGAGGAGCCAGTATACACAGGAGTTTTTACTGGAAAAAAAAAGTGTAGTCGAACATCAAAAGATTACTGCTATTCACAAAAAAACAGACATCTCAAGTTAATGGTTTTAGTGCTTTTCTATGTAGGGGAAGATGCAGGAGTCTGGGCTCATTGAAATTATTTCCTAGATGGGCTTCTTAAGTATTTAGGGCCAGTATTCAGAGCACAGAATGTTTTCTGGTTTTCTTCCCCCTGAATTCCCCTCAGGGCGCACCGTCAGGAAGGCAGCTGCAGTGGCTGATGACTTGCTGGTGGGCAACATTCATTGTTTATTGGGATGGCAGGGGACATTCCATTTCCACATCTGTTAGCTTCCATGACCACCGCAAGCTAAAGAATGGTCCAAACCCTCTGTCTCTACTCTTGCTGCCCTTGTAAAAGCGAAGTTTAAAGTACAAGATCATGAAACCATTCTGTGAGCCAGAACTTTCTTTGGTTATTCATGAACATATGTGAGTAAATGCCTTTTGGGTATGATGATTATAAGTGTAACAAGATGGGAGGAACATTCTGTTAGCCACTGATGCAAGCATTCCTCTCAGGGAGAGCTTGCCTCCCTTAGGAAAATGCCATTCTTGCCCGAGCTAAGAGCTGAGTCTACGGTGGTGGGGTATGTCTTGTTACTCCGCAAGGAGCTCCTGGGTGAATTTGGGAGGGATGTGGGGAGAGGAAGAGAGGGAAGATCAGAGACAAAGGGAGAGAGGAGATGTCCAGTGCTGTGCCACGACTGGGATCTCCTGAATCTTCAGAAAGTTAAAAGAAGCCCAACACAGAATACTTGGTGTGATTGCATTTCTCATGGAAACCCTCAGCGGGACTGAGAAGCCAAGCAGCTAGCGCCCATGCAGTCACAGGGAGAAGAGCCCCTGTGCGGGTGACAGACAGGATCAGCCTGCTGGGGGGAGATGGAGGAAGAAGCTTAGAGAACAGAAGCCGAGGTCTGCGGCAGGCGTGCACACTCGGGAAGTGGCCTGAGATGGTTAGTGAAAAGATACATATAGGACAGATGAAGGAAATGTCATGAGCTTGAGGGAAGGCTTGAGTGGAAGAGCTCGTCCTGTCCAGCAGGGACATAGGAGCCCAATCCTTATAGGAAGAAGAAAAATATACCTATCTTATTTTCTGTTCTTAAAAGGAGTGCGGGCTTTCTTGGAAACTGTGTCATAAAGCGGAATGTTACAAAATAGAATCTATTTTAATCCAAGGAAAATTATTATAGCCGAGTAGCATCCTGACTGAGAACTCAGCATTGCATAAACCATAAATACAACCAACACGAATCGTGAAAGCAAAGATACGTATAAATTTACATAACCACTTAAAACTGTAACATTATTCTTGAGTTCTTTAAAACAGATATAAATGTAATATACACAGAATTTTACAAAAGACTCCAGTATGCTGTAAAGTGAATAGCTGTAAAAACAACTAGTGTAACCAATTTAACATGAAATACGTTAGTTATAATAAAAATTAAACAATTAATAATATTGTGTTTGCCTTCTTAGCACTTAAATGTAGTTTTCTGGAACAGTAAGTATAAGCCTTAAAGGGGTTATTCAAGAAAGCTTGAGCTAATGCCTTCTTTTTTCTATTAAATGCCCCTGAATTAAGCAATGCTGCTGGCAGTCAGTCAATTAATCAAAAGTTTCTTAAGGAACATAGTTGATACTCACTACTTGCTTGCTATTCTTGTTGAGGGTGAAGATGATGTCTTGTCAGAAAACCATGAATAGCATATTTAGAAGAAAGAAGCAGAGAGGAAGGTATGAGAGGAGGATTCTCCACTGTGTCATTGAGTGGGCTGCAAGTGGTTATTTGCACTCTTAGGAGGTAGGACATTGTATCAAGTGAAATTCCTACTATGGTTTAACTAGTGTGGGCTGACTGGGAAGTAGTTGTTTAGGGGGTGTTTTAAAAGTCAGGATTGCATTATATTGCATGTAATGGACACCTGTCTACAAATAGGGGTTTATAGTTCCCAGTAACAAGAAGAGCCAGCAGCCCTGGGCTGACCTAGCTGCTTGAGGCAGTCATCAGAGACCCAGTCTTCTGTACTCTCCTGCTCTGCAGCCTCAGGCTTGAGCTCAAGATGTCTTTGGCACCTCCAGGCATAATGACCACACTCCAGGCAGGAAGAGGGAAAGGGCAAAAGTATGTTAGTTCAGTTTATCCCTTTTTATCAGAAAATCAATAGCTTCTCAGAAGTACTAATGAACTTCTGCTAGTCTCTCATAGGCCACCATGAAACATGGCCACCTACACCATGGAAGCTGAGCATATTCCATCCCAAATGAAACCAGTGTTCCATAGTGAAGAAGGAGGGGAGAATGGATATTCCATAGACAGCTAGCAATGTTCTTCCACAGGTTGATTTATTTGGGATAGGAATTCAGGGCTTTGTGGTGGCATACTCCATATTACAGGCTATGTTCAAATGTCGGGGCCATTAACATCTTTCACATACATTGTCTGAGTTTAAACTGATGTGCTGCTTATAAACCTGCCCACCTGCCCTCTCAAGATTATTATTTACCATTTTAAAATATATAAAACTAAATTTTAGGTTAAATGACTAGTCCAAGGACAAGTGGGCTCAGTACGAACATTAATTATCTTCATCTGGCATTTTACATAAAGAAAGTTGTCAGTTGTGGATCTTGTACTTAGAGACAGAAGAGGCCCTAGAGATTACTGGGACTACCAATGATGGAACAGAAGCCCAGACAGCAAAACTGGTTTAGCCAAGGTCTAGTTACCAATAGAGACAGAACTAAACCCAAACATTTTGACTTCAGTCTCGCATACTTTCCAAGATCTGCCTGATGAATATTCATCTAACCTTTGAACTCCTTTCTTTTGTGAGGAAGAAGAAATGAGTTTCAGAGCTTTCGTTTGATCTCCATCCATTTCAGACTCTCCTAAACCACTTCTTATTTACAGAGCCCCTCAAGACAACCCTAATAACAAGGTTTGTTACTTTGCGGACTTAGCCACATACATCGTGGGATAAATTCTATTTCCCAAAATGGTAGGACTATATAAATAACAGCCTGGTGTCCAGTTAGTCTCTGACCCTTGAGCTTATTCTGTGTGCAAGAATAAGTGTTCTTTTTTTTAATAAATTTATTTATTTATTTTTGGCTGTGTTGGGTCTTCATTTCTATGCGAGGGCTTTCTCTAGTTGCGGCAAGCGGGGGCCACTCTTCATTGCGGTGCACGGGCCTCTCACTGTTGCAGCCTCTCTTGTTGCGGAGCACAGGCTCCAGACGCACAGGCTCAGTAGTTATGGCTCACGGGCCTAGTTGCTCCGCGGCATGTGGGATCTTCCCAGACCAGGGCTCAAACCCGTAGTCCCTTGCATTGGCAGGCAGATTCTCAACCACTGCGCCACCAGGGAAGCCCAAGAATAAGTGTTCTTTAGTATTTTAGTTCTCAAGGCTCACCATCCAAGGGGCCAAATAGACACCCTCCTTTGATGTGGTGATTTTGTCTGGGAAGGTTTAGAATTAACTTTTACTGCAGTATAGTTGATTTGCAATGTTGTGTTAGTTTCTGCTGTACAGAACAGTGAATCAGATATACATATATCCACTCTTTTTTAGATTCTATTCCCATATAGGTTGTTACAGAGTATTGAGCAGAGTTCCCTGTGCTATACAGTAGGTTCTTCTTAGCTATCTGTTTTATATATAGTAGTGTGTATATGTCAATCCCAATCCCCCAATTTATCCCACCCCCTCCTGGGAAGGCTTTGAGTGCACACCCAAGTGGCAGACTGGGAAAGGACCATGGAATCCGCATGGTCCATACTTTCCCCAAGGAAGGTAACCCCTCTCTGCATCCCTACATGTGCCTTTCTAAGGCATGTGTAGGAAGACCTGAATGACGAGGAACCACTGTTATTTAGGTGGCTCTAAATTATCTGAAAGTTCTTCCCTCTCTTGAGCTGAAATCCACTGTTTCATAGCTTCCATTCATTGATTCTAAGCCAGTGGTTGGGAGCTATATGGACATTAACTCCATCTTCCACGGGACAAATATTTGAAGAAAGCCACCGTGGTCCTGGTAAATCTTTTTCCAGTTCCTTCTGTTATTCTTCCTGGGGCATCTCTAGATCCTTCATCATCCTAATCACCACCCTCCAAATAAAACCCTATTTGTCAAGGCCCCTAAGAATCAGGTACATTTGGAACCAGACACCCTGGATGAGTGGCACATAGTAGGGCCATTCCCTTCTTTCTTTTGGATACTCAATTAAAGGGGCCTTAACTTGCATTAAGGAAGTTAACACTCCTCCCACTGTTGTTCCATCTTGAGGTTGTTGGTCAGTCAAAGGTATTTCTCTTTTTCTGGAGCACCGTTTTTTGGCCACGTCTTGTCTTCTGGACTGTCATATCTATACTCACCGCAGGTATACACAGAGGCATTCAAATAAGTGAATGTGTCACATCAAATTGTTTTGAGGTTGTCAAAACAGTAATTCAGTCACAGTGATGTACATTCATTGTGCAATTACCTGTTCCAGGCTCTGTGCTAACAACTTTATGTGTATTATCTCCTTTGATCCTTACAATGACCCTCTTGAGACAGTTATCTTCTAGTTTGACAGATGAAGAACAGACTCAAAGTGGTTGAAGAGTCTGCTTATGATCACATACAAAGGAACCAGAGAAGTGGGGAGTTCAGATCCAGGTCTCTCAGAATTCAAAGCTTTTGCTCTTCGCTACAATTCTGTTCTGCCTCTTTATGTATGGTAAGCACACAAAAAACCAAAAAAGGGATTAAATGAGGGCTCTTCCTGCAGCTTTATAATAACCAAAGAGAGAGGGCATAATAAGAGAAATGGGTTTGAAGTTCTGGTTTGGTTAGTATCTAGGATAGATACTCTGGTCATAAGATCTCATAACCCTCTACCCTCTGGGGGTTAGAGCTACATTGCTCTCTAAGTTACAGAGGTATTGAAAATGTCAATTTAATGAGTCTCCCTGGCAGCTGGCATTGCTGTGTTCATAATACAAAGCAGCTGAAAAGGATACATGGAATGACACCCAAACATTCATTAACATATTGGGAATCAAAGTGCCATGGAAACACTAACTACAAATATTTATCAAAATATTGGGAATCAAAATGCCATGCAGACAGTGGCTACAATTATTCCCAATGAGAGCTGGCTTGAGAAAAGTTCAACAGTGACATAAGGGGAAAAAGAGCTCTATAATTTATTTTAAAACTATTCTTTAAATGCCCTGGTCTACTAACAGCTGTTTTTTCCTGCTGTGTTAGTTCTGTCCTTCAGCTCCTCACAACAAGAGTGGCTGCAAAAAGAAAACTGCTAACATGAAAACATGATCGGAATAATAGGCGACCCCCAGCAAGGAGCAGACCTTCCCCAAGTAGGACTGGAGCCTTGGCTTTGGCTTTGTGTTCTGAGCTTGGTCTCTCTCTCTTTTAGGTAACAATCCTTTGAAAATATGTGTGATGATGGATTTGAGAAAGGCTCCAGAAAATGAGAACTATCCAGTGGATGGAACCACATTTAGCTAGCTAAATAAAACAAACTAAACTAAATCTTGCTCTGGTTGCTGCAACGGGGAAGTAGATAGAATCCAGAACTTAAGTTTTTTCTTGCTTTGAAACTGCATGCTTGACTCTAAGCAAATCCTCTCTCTACCGTTGGTAAGTTCTGTCAAATGGCCCACCCCGAGCTCCTGTAAATGGAGTTGCTCCTACCTCAGGGCCTTTGCACATGTTCCTTCTCTCTGGAAATGTTCACCCTCATTCCCACCCCATCATCCTGGCTGACTTCTGCTCATCCTTTATATCTCTGCTACCCTCCCACAACAGGCCTTACAAGGCTACCCAAACTATCTTAGGTGTTGTAGGTTTTATGTTCTTTTACCCTGTACATTTTCTTTTAATTGCTTGTGGTAAGCAGAATAATGCCCCCCTCCAAAGATAGTCATGTCCTAATCCCCAGAATCTGTGAATACATTACCTTACATGGTAAAAAGGACTCTGAAGATATGATTAAGTTAATGACCTTAAGATGGTGATTATCTGGTGGGCCCAATAATCACAGGAGTGCTTATAAGTAAAAGAGGTAGGCAGGAGATTCAGAGGCTGAGAGGGATTTGAAGATGCTATGCTGCTGGCCTTGAAGAAAGAGGAAGGAGCCAAGAGCCAAGGAATCCAGGTGATCCTAGAAGCTGGAAAAGGCCTCGTATCCTTAGGACCTAGCCCAGTACCTGGCATGGATAAGCACTGGGTAAGTATTTGAAAGTTGATTATGCTCCATAGGAGGGAGCAATAATGGCATCACGAGGCCTCCCCCAGTCTTCGTGATAATAGACAATAACTCTGACCAGAATACCCCTTCATTCACTCATTCATTTTCATTCCTTCACACATTTGCTTTTTTTTTTTTCTTTTAATTTATTTTTGGCTGTGTTTGGTCTTCGTTGCTGCAAGTGGGTTTTCTCTAGTTGTGGCGAGAGGCGGCTACTCTTCATTGTAGGGCGCAGGCTTCTCATTGCAGTGGTTTTTCTTGCTGTGGAGCACGGGCTCTAGGCGCACGGGCTTCAGTAGTTCTGGCACGCGGACTCAGTAGTTGTGGCGCACGGGTTTAGTTGCTCTGCGGGCATGTGGGTTCTTCCCGGACCAGGGCTCGAACCCGTGTCCCCTGCATTGACAGGCGGATTCTTGCGCCACCAGGGAAGTCCCTGCTATTATTTTCAAGGTGCAATGCCAGACAATTGGGATAAGAGAGAAATCAAAACAGACCTGATCTTTCCCTTAATGATGAGGCTAAGTGGTGCCACCTGCTACCCAGGAGCTTCCTTTTCTGTCACACAGTTGTGCCCAAGTATCCAAAGTGATTGATTGTGGGGCGGGGGGGAAACACAAATCTTTGGTGAAAAATCTTGTTTATATTTGCTATGTCATTTAAACATGGATTTGTAACGGAAGATGTATATGAGAAGGCTGTTTGTAAGCTCATAGTTATAGGATGTAGTTTTAGTAAGCAGCAGGTCACTATATATAAATTCCATCATTCTCTCCCCAAGGAAAAGAAACAGGTACAAGTTAAAGCTGATCAGACTGGTAGAGACCAGGCCCAGTGACAGGCTTGACCATGGCTCTCTCAGTCAGGTCAAGACTGTGTGTGACTATTTTTTTCTGATTCCATCAAGTAAAAGAATAAATATGAGATATAAACTAGAAAACTAATAGCATCATAGTGTTAAAAAGTACAAATATTGCATAAACAAAAAATAGGGGGGAAACATACATGTGTCATCACACTTATACATGCTGAAAACCTCTCTTGTAATCTTGCTTAATATACAGGCCTCACTCATGTAAAACAAACTCTAAGAAAATCTAAGAAAAGAACGTGGGCTGCATGGTTTTGGAAACTATATTGCCTTTTGATGAAGGTTTATTGCCACATTAAAACATATAGTATTAACATACAATATAGTATGTCACATTTTACATTATGATATATTGTATATCATAGCATATAAGGAAAATATCATACAGAGTCCCATTTAGTGAGATTATATTTATAAAAGAGGCCTTACATACTCTGGATAATGTTTTTTTTTATTTTATGATTTTAATGTAAATGTGTATTTTATTAAAATGAAGGAAGATTCCATAATCATTAGATTTTTAATGAGCTTTTTTTTCCTCGAGACATGACCTGTTTTGTGATCCTCTCTCTTATATTTCTACTTTTAGCATTCAATTCCCAAACCTGGCTTGAAAAAACCTCAGCATTACATATACAGGGAGGGACAGTAGAAGTGAGGAGCAGTGACAAGGTCAAGGTCCTTGAAGTGCGGCGCTAGGGAACCCTGTCCCCAGGCTCTGCAGCCCAGGGAGCTCAACACCCTGGAAAGCCGGCCAGAGTTCAGCATGCGCTCTACTGCCATCCGCTGTCACCGTTGCTTCAAACAGGGCAGAGACGTCGAGTCTTAACATCTTTGAGATACCTGGAAAATAGTCCAGTCTAATAAGACAAATCCTCTCGCTTTATATAACATAGTATCAGTCATTTGTTCTACTTCCTTACCAACAGTTGGTATTTTAAGTTTTAAGATATTAGCCATTTTGATGGTTGGGTAGTCGGTGGTATCTCTTGATTTTATTTTGCATTCTCACGATGATTAAGGTTGAGCACTTTTCACATATGCTGGTTGGTCATTTGCGAACCCGGTTTTGGGAGATGCATACTTCAGGTTTTTGCCCATTTTTCCATTGGATTGTCTGTCTTTTCCTTATTGATTTGATGAGTTCTTTATTCTGGATGGAATGCTTTGTCAGATATATGTTTACAAATTGTTTTCCTCATATTGAAGTTTGTCTTTTCATTCTTATAATGCTATTTTCTGATGAACAGAGTTCCTAATTTCAACGTAAATGGAAAATTTACATTTACTGTAAATATGCATAATTGTAAATTTAATGTCAATAGTGAAGTCCAACTTACCAATGGTCGGTGTTTTCTGGGTCTTAAGACATCTTGGCCTACACCAATGTTATGAACATATTTTCCAATGGTATCTTCTAGAAGCTTTATCACTTAAATTTTCACATTTAGATCTACCATCTGCCTGAAATTGATTTTTGTGTGTAACACTGGGGTAAAGATTCATTTTTTTCCCTTGTGATATTCAATTGAACATTGAGAAACCACCCTTTCCTCACTGCACTGCATGTCACCCTTGTCATAAATCAAGTGACTGTATACCTGTGGCTCTGTTTCTAGTCTCCCTCCCAATGGTCATTTGTTTATCCTTGGGCCACAGCCATGTATTTCTTTTGTAATAATAACTATAATAGAAGGAAAGTTACTTATTAAATCCTACAGACTGCTTTGATTGGGCAGTTTGTCTACTGTTCTAGCACTCACGGCAATGTGATAGTGTCTTAATACAAGCTCCCAGGGGACTAATCTGGGTCTTTCTTTCATAATTAAATATTCATGGGACTTACTACCACTACTACTACTACTACTATTACATAGCTAACATCTACATAGCATTTACTATGTGCCAGGCACTCTTCTAAGCACCGTACACACGTTAACTCATTTAACCTTCCCAATAACTCTATGAATAGGTACTATTATCCCCCTTTACAGATGAGCAAGATACCCCAAACCACCCAGCTACTACGTGGTGGTGCCAGGACTTGAATACAGGCAGTGCGGCTCCAGAGTTTGTGTTCTCAGCCACTATCCTTTACTGCCTTACTGCCTCTCTTATAGGCAATGTATTTTCTTGTGAACCATGATATGCAGCCAGTCTCCTAGCCCATGGACCCTCAATTATACCAGAGCGATCTGACTGTGGAAGGTCCCCTCTTGTGCCTCTGTCCATTCACTTACTCTTCGGGGTACTGAGTATTCATTTGTAGGTAGGCTGGGAAACTTAGCTTGGTTAAACTCTGCATACACTGTGGCTTGATGTAAAAGCCTTTAATGATATGGCTCCTGTTTTCCTTTCCAACCATCTCCCTCCAAAACCCCCAAATGTACCGTCGTGTGTTCCTTTATGGGACAGTCAGTCAGGTTCGGCCACAAGAAGAGACACAGTAGAGGCTCAGGAAAACAAAGTTTATTATACTCACAGGTCAGAAACAGGAGGCACCCACGCCATGCAGAGCCACATGGGGAAGCACCAGTGTTGGTCAGGAGGCAAAGGGACAGGAGCGAGGGGAGAGCCTAGGCCATGGCCTTTACTAGTTTCTGCATTTCTGCAGGAAAGGCAAGGCAGGGCAGGGTAACAACTTAGGACTGGTTACTTTGAATAATTACAGCAGGCTCTAAGCGATAGGAGTGGTCCCTGGTTGCCTGGTACCTGGTCCTGGGATGACCAAGGCAGAGGAATATTGCTTCCGGTGGGGGTAAGGGCCAGATGGTGCAGGTATGGCTCTGGATTGGTGAGTTTGCATACCAGAGGCCTGCTTCTGTGTGGGTCCTTTGCTACCTCTAAGAATTGGCTAGTCCCAGCAGGGCAGTCTCTCCCCAGTCCGAAAAAAATTTTAAGATGTTAAAACATCATAATATACAGAATATTTTTTAAAATATAAACAATATATGTATTCCGTATTCAAACAATCTGTAGGAGCCAATGGCCATGTGCTTCACCTCAGAGCATATATTGTTCCTTGCTTTGATTGCACTTGTCTTGTTTATCTTTAAATCTTAGATCAAATACCACTCTGTCAAGTCAAAGCCCTGATGACCAGAGATGCGCAGTTACGAGCTTTCCCCACATCACACCCTAGTGGCTGCAGCACTTTTCAGATTGCTGTAATTATGGTTAATATACCTGTTTCCTCTACTAATTGTCTTACCCTTCTGAGGGGCCAGGGAGTGGGAATGCGTAGAAATGTGGCTTGAATGAATGTATAAATGAATAAGCAAATGAAATAAACCCTCCCTTCCAGAGACAACATTCCACTCTCTACTCTTTTCTAATCTGTACCACAAACCACACCTACAAAATGGGGTAACAGCTCCTTCTTGCCTCCTTTTACTAAAGGTCTAACATCTACCAAGGCCTCTTCCTTGTTGAGGCTGGGGTGACTGAGGCAGAAGTAAGGTCCAGGATTTTCATTGCTTAGTTACTGAAATCAGTAATCTCAGTTTTAATATCATAGAATTAATTTATTAGCAAGATAGAATATACATTTGAAGGCACATATTTCAAACTAAAATATTTTAAAATTCCAGTGTTCATAGTTTACCATTATTAGCCTATCTTAACGAATTAATCCTTACAAGTGGTAAGCAAAGGATATTATTTCCATTATAAAGATGTGGAATGAAGCTCAAAGATGCCAAACAACTTGGTGTAAAGTCACAAAGCTAGTAAGTGACAAAGGGCAAAATTCTAATTCAAATCCATGGCTTCTGTTACTAAATTTGGAGCATTTTTCCATTAAGCCACACTGCTCTTCAACTTACATTTATTTCCTCTCAGCTTTTATTGTCAATGTTTACCAACAACAAAAAGGTACATGTTTCATGCTTGCAAGCACTGTGTTAATGGTCATTTTGAATGCTTCTCAATCTAGGTAAACAGCAGAGCCTTCTCAAAAGGCAGTTTGCTAGGGCAGCAGTATGAAAGAAGTAAGCGAGTATAAACATCTCAAATAGAGAGACTGATCTGCAGAATTATTTCAAGGGCCTATGCATTTCTAAGGAGTATAGGACTTCCCTGGTGGCACAGTGGTTGAGAATCTGCCTGCTAATGCAGAGGACATGCGTTCGAGACCTGGTCTGGGAAGATCCCACATGCCGCGGAGCAACTGGGCCGTGAGCCATAACTACTGAGCCTGAGCGTCTGGAGACTGTGCTCCGCAACAAGACAGGACGCGATAGTGAGAGGCCCGCACACCGCGATGAAGAGTGGCCCCCGCTTGCCGCAACTAGAGAAAGCCCTCGCCCAGAAACGAAGACCCAACACAGCCAAAAATAAATTTATTTAAAAAAAAAAATAAATAAATAAGGAGGATAGAAAGCACACAGCAGCTTGTAAAGAACCTCTAGGTGAACCTAGGGTCATTAGAAATGACCAAGAGATTTATCAAATGTTTCTATGTAATCAGTAAAATTAAGGATATAATATACAAAATACTGTGGGTTGGTTTTACAGAAATAGACAAAAGATTATGGGTCTAGTAGAAAATTAAGCACATGATCACAAAGTTTAAATCGTGGAAATATGAACACAAGAGTCAATAGTATATGAAAACCTGTACACCCTTTTATGTATCTAACCAAAATAAAAATAATATTGTACAAAACTACTTTCAAATGATTTTTTAAATGTCTTTTCTCTGTCTTAATTTATCAGCAGGTGAACCAACCGATCATATTTTTTGAAATTTCCACTTAGATACATTCACACGAATATTAACTTCTTTTATGTAGAATGAGAGTCGTATTTCTTTCATAAGCTTCTGAGTAGGTAGCTTTAAAAATCCATGCTGGTACATTTACTTATCTCTGAGGCTTTTAGAAAGGCATTTCTGTACTGTGACCCTTAAGAAACCAGAGTTTCAAATCCTCAACTTATTAGCCTCCCCTCTTCTCAGTCATCCTCAAGATTCAGAGAATGTAAAGGATTCAGCTTTAGCAATGGCTGGGGACACCCGCCCCAATACTGTTGTATTCCTAAATGCTATTTCATAAAATACATATTAATAAAACAGGAACGAGAAACACCAAATGTTTTATTCTATATTTTCAATTCAGTAATATAAACAATATTTACATAGCATTACATTTAAGTATTTACACATTAACACAGAAGGCAGTAAGAAATGTTGCTTTGGGGGTTAATGACCATTATACTTGAAATAAGGTGACTTTCAAGTTCATGGTATACAAGGAAAAGGATTATTAAAGAGCATATTGAAGAAAAATAATATCACGGAAAACTATTAGCTACATGGCTCAGGATTTACATTAATTATATTTTGGCTCCTCATATTTTTTTCCTTATTTAAAAAAAAAATACTAGCCTACTAACCTATGAAGCCTAAGTTTACTTTCAATAAATCACCTTGGTAACATAACTTACAGTTTGTTATTTACAATCTTTAAACATAACTGAAGAGCAAAGCTTTGGGAGTGCTCTTAAAATGTTAAGTAATGAATACATGTATAAAAAACTATACTGAGGAAAATGTCACATATTATAGCTCAATAATGTAAATGATATTAGAGAGATAAACATACTTCATGGAAAGAGTATATTGACCTAATAATACAGGTATACAAAGGAATGACTATGTACCATTTCACGAGGTGCCTATTATTCCAATAGTGAATCAGTCCACTGCCAAACAGGGTGAACAATTAAAATGAGGCAAATTGATTCAGCCCATATACAATTTCAAATTTCTAAGTAAACTTGAAAATATTTTCAACATTTATTTAACCACAAAATATGTAAAACAAAATACTGAATTGAAAACTAGGCTTGAACTTGGAATCAAAATTCTTTTTCAGTGTGAGAAAATATAGGCAAACCTAGTTCATAAAATAATCTACAGAGACAAATGATGGGGACTGTTTTGAATATCATTAAAAAAATGTTATGCTGAAAGCAATATTTAGATTTTTTTTGTCCCATTGTCAAAGCTATCTAGTCTATAAGCTGGTGAATTAAATACCATGCATAATAGGAAAATAATATTTTCCACTGTATCACACTACATGTTCACAAAGCAAGTTATGTATCTACAAGTTATAAAAATAAATCTTTCTGTAGATTAAAAAACAAATAAAAATAGAATAATTTGTATTACAAGTTTTAAAAAATATGGCAAACTAACCTGATAATCATGACTTTGTTTTTGCCATGATTATAACTGTCTTTATCTAGTCAATAAATTAAATGAGAAATCTTTGATCCACCAGTGTTTTGGATGCCAAATTCTTCTGTCCTACTGTATTACGAATAAATCTAAAAATCTGAAAAAAAAGTAAAACAATCCAGAAGGAAAAAAATATATATAAAGGAAATTAATTGTGCACATCAATTAAAATATCTAAATTAAACTAGCTAATTCTCTCAACTATTTATTTTCATGTATCAGACCTCTGAATTCCACGGCAATACACAAAATTATTTCAAGACTATTATCATCTTTCATAATACTAAAGCAGTGTGCGTCCCTATTCAGAATATATTTTTATAAATTAATAATACAAATCCCCTTAGGTTCACAGGAATATACTTTTAAATATTTGGCAAGACAAGTTTCCTCTAGCTCTAAAAGCTATGGAAACGTCGAAAGAACTGTTAGGAACAGAACTTGTTCTAATTCTAGATCCCTATCAAAAACTAATATATTATATCTTATTAACTCATATACTTCTTTGACATAGTGGGGAATATTTGGGTGTTATGAATACTAACATTTCTAGAACAAATTTGGTTTTTCTTGAAGTCTCCATTTCAGGCTCCACACCCATCCACGCAATTGTTTTCTAATCCAAGCAGATAGGGGATGTGTGAGAGTTACAAGTTAAAGTGGCTGAGCCTCGAGCTACATCTCAGAGCTTGCCTTTTTGTTACAGTAACATCTGGTGCACAGGGTGAATGGGACTCTAATTACTGCTCACTGCTGGCATGTAGGAGAGATGGGTAATTTAATGTCTTCCTATTAGGTTCCTTTCACGTTTGCTCAAGCAACTTATGCCTTCCCCGAGACCTCAGTACTTCACTGACCCTGAAGGAAAGTGTAGAATGAACCTCGTTGAAATGTTTTTCCTTTTTTTGGCAGGGCGAATCATATTCTAAATCTTTATAAATTCCTAGTGAGACTATACATTGTTACTCTCTGCTATAAAAATAAATATCTACTTCTAACATACTTCTTTTAAATGAAACCGAGAAAAAATTCTTAAATTTACCTCTTGCTGTAGGTACGTAAGGAAGGATGCTAAAATAAAATTTTGGCAAGCCAAATCCACAACACAGAAGAACATCAGATCATAAATAAGAAGAGTGGCTTCATTTCCATAATACAGAACACTGCTGAAAGAATAACTTTCATCTATCAAAAAAAAGCAATTTGTAAGACATAAATTAGAAATTTAAAAATAGAATAAACCTGTGATAAATTTCTGGTGATAAAACTTGGATATTTAAAAACAACTAGTTACTATAATACTTCATGGCTATTGTATGTCAATTATACCTGAATTTAAAAAAAGAAAAAAATACTTCATGGTTTACAAAAAATAATGGGTATTAAAATTTGCTAATCTAAAAGGTTAATCAAAGAACTCTGCTCATAAAAAGCAGTTTTATCATTTGCACCAAGGGTTGTAATTGCTAGTAGTTTAAGTATACAGTCAATATCTTTCAATGATCAGGTAATGAATATCCCTTCTCTGTTTATATAACTAAAGGCTAAAGAATCTTAGAAAGATTCTCTGAGATAGATTAAGTTTAAAAAGCAAAACGCACTTTTCTGTACAGCAGAGAATTAACACAGCATTGTATATCAACTATACTTCAATTAAAATAAATAAATAAAAAGCAAAACAAAACCAGCAAGGACTAGAATAGTGTGCTATAATTTATGTCTCAAGTAGTCCCCTAAGGTTCTTCTCTGAGACCTTTTCTCTTCTCACTCCCCAAGTAGGGGTTCATCCTTTTCGGGATGTGAACACCCTTTTAAGATTCTAATGAAAGCTACAGACCCTTTCACGAGAGGAAGTGGGGGAAGTACACATATACAAATCTTGCACACAATTTCAGGGAGGTACAGAGAATCACTTCAGTGATTCAGCTGCCCATGGATACCCAGTTAGGACCTCTTGTTTTATACAAGAGGACATCAGGCTTGCTGTTAACATTCTTTTTTGATCAGGAAGTTAGTTATAGGAATATATTCAGTTTGTGAAAATTCACTGGCCATTAAGCTATATCCTTACAAGATATGCACTTCTGTACATATAGTTGTATACATATTTAAAAAAAAATAAACAAGCCAGCAATATACACTCTTCGTGGGTGACCTTTCACTGCCATCGCTCCAGCAATGATCTCATTTGATGAGACTCGCCAGCTTACTGTGTGCCTTTACTTTCTCCTAAGATCTAGTCCCCCAGTTCCTTACATTTAATGGCTTACTGGACATCTCTTCCTAGATGTCCCAAAGGTACCTCAAGACACAACATACTCAAAACCAAATTCATCCTCTTTCCTTCAAAACCTGGTCCTCCATCTGCACTTCCTGTCTCAGAGAAGGGTGGCACCACCACCAACCACCTAGTCACACAAGCTGGAAATCCGGATGATTTTTGACTACTCTTTCTCTCCTACGTTCTTTTCCTTAACATCTCTGGCAATCTTTTCTTCTTCTTTATCCTCATCACTACTGCCTTAGCTCATATTCTCCTAATTTCCCAATAGAGATGAAGAAATTGTTGATGATGATTGCATTATTATTAGAAACGGTAACATCATTTTTCTGAGTGCCTACCCATACCAGGTTCTTTACACAATGATTACACAGGTGTAAATGCAACAACCTTTAGAAGGTTATACTTAATTTTATAGAGAGGGCATTAAAGTTCAGAAAGGGTAAACAACTTTCTCAAGTGCACAAAACTAGTAGTCAGATTTTGAACCCAAGACCAGAAAACTTTATTGTGAAAGCTATATTCTTAATGACTAAGCTATATTCTTTAATATGAAAGCTATGTTCTTAATGACTAAGTTATATTGTTATAGTCTTACATCTGTTTAACTCAACCTATTCACTACTGCCAGAATAATTCTTCCAATTTATAAATCACATATGCTGAAGGCTTTCTGATGACATCCATGTTCATTAGCAGTGGTTTCCAAATTGTTCTGATCATGTATCCTTATCAGAGTAAAATGCTGAGCATGCATCCCATAATAGGCGTAGTTTATTAATTAATACTACATATAATTTTTCCAAAGTATAAATTAAGAATGATGGAATTGCAAATATACAAATAGACTTTTTAATATTTTCTTCTCACACCTCCATGGATCAACCTGCACACACCTTGTAGGACAAAAATTTTTTTTAAAATGTTTTTGGAAACAAGTGCTCTATAGGATAAAGCAAAACTCCTTAGGGTGTCAGACAAGGCCTTTGGGATTCAGTGTCTGCCCTCTTTATTGTTCATGCACTCTCTCTCACTGACCCACTTCATTCGAGGCTTCAATCATAAAGTTCCTTAAGTGTATAATGCCCTTTCCCCCTTCTGTACAAACGTCTTCACCTCTCTTACCTGGACCCTCCTGTTTGACAACACCATCTTATTTTTCAAGACCCAGTTCAAACTTCACCATGTTGCCTCTCTGGCTTCACCCTGTATCTAGTTAGATTTTCTACTTTCCTTTCTGCACCCAGTGCAACCTGTATCTGCACAAGCTTCTATCCCAGCATCACTCCACTCACCCAATCACATGCCTACTTTCCACAGTCTACTAAACAAGATGCCCAAGGGAGGGACCATTAGTCTGTGTATCCCAGGACGGACACAATATGTGACACCCAATAACACAAGGGTAAGTGATATCTAGGCCAGGACACTGGTTATACCATTTCCATTCTTCCCAAGCCACACAAGAGGTTATCAGTCACATTGACAGTGACATATATACTTTCTTTTTAATGATAAAAAAACATGTTTAGTCACTATTCCTGTCACACAGATACATGCAATTTTTAAGAAGCTGGATAAAATGAAAAATTAAATGTTAAAGATAAATCATGAACATTATTCTTAAGTGTTTCATAAGTGTGCCACTGAATGAACAGTCCAATAAAATCTGAACTTTATGTATTTGTTTTACTATCTCTTCCATGTCTACCACTGATTTTGTTTTGTTTTGTTTTGGCCGTGCCGTGTGGCATGTGGGATCTTAGTTCCTTGAACCAGGGATTGAACCCATGCCCCCTGCATTGGGAGTGTGGAGCCTTAACCACTGGACCACCAGGGAAGTCTTGTTTGATTTTGAAATTCAGCTTTTTTTTACTTTCTTGTAGAATAATTATCTTTTATATATTTGTTTCTTGCTATTGATACATGACATAATAAAACGGGACACAGAAAACTACTATCATTCCTTGAAGTTAACTAAGTTCATTATGTTTCCTATATAAAAGTATAAAATCAAAAGACAGGAACTACAAGCATGTTTTTTCAAACTTGGAAAATAATAATCAAGTTCAGCAAAGGCATTTGAAGGATACCATTGTAAAAGATGCTTTTTTCCATTGGTTCCATGAATTCCATTCCAAGAATTCTTTCAAGAAGCAATTTATCTTTTATAAAGTAGTCCATTTCCTTATGAACCTAATATAAAAAACGAGAGTCATTTCAAAAATAGCAGTGAAATGAATGCTTCCCAATTTTTGTAAAATCAGAAGGAGAGAGAAAGGAAAATGAATAGGACACAAAGAAAATCTGTTCTTCAAAGACAATTTACTACGCTGGACTTTATAACAAAATACTCTTTAGGAATGTTTTAAATTTTAAATGCTATTAGTAGTACTTAGGACTAGATATACTGAAAATCAATTTATAACAAGCTTTTTAGGAATACAATCATAGCATATTTCTACAATAAATAATTGATAATATTTGTTAAGTAACAAAATTCCAGTACAGACATATTTTAAGGTAATCATCATGCTAATAGACAGGTAAAAATCTTTTCCTTTTACATAACTTAACTCCATTCCTAAGCCACAGTATTAGTTTTTACAGCAAAAACAAACAAACAAAAAAACCCCACAAGGCATAAGTCCACTGACTTGGTTGACTGAAGAAATAATTGACACTCCTCGTTAACTTTTTAAAAATTGCATTTTGATTCTAGCTTAAAAATAAATGATGATACATACATGATCGATGAAAGAGCCAAGAAATTTATTCATAGTATGATATGCTTTTATACTCTGCTCAAAAGTACTTCCTGATGAACTCAATAGTCTAGCAGGGCCATTTTTCTAACGTGAAAAAGAGACAAGGATAAATGCAACATGCCTTACATCCTTGGTATCTAAATAACATGAAATACTGACAAAATATATGTGAATTGTACTTTATACAAACCCTTGTTAGTGTTTCATGGATTCTGTCATACTGTTGTCTCATTTGGCTAGAAATAGCAATTTGAAAAGTTTGACCATCTGTATTGGGTATCAAACCTCTTTGGCTACACAAATTTTCCTGAAAAGTTAAAAAATTTAAATTAAGATCAAGATTATGAAAATTTTGCCTATCTTAAAAAGAAAATACAATATTTAACATTACAAGATTTGGAAGCCAACTGAAATTGTACTGAACTATTATATTTGAGACAATGAGAGCCCAACAGTATTCAAGGTTCCCACTCCCCTCTAGGTTTTACTAATTTCTATTTCGTCATACTTCCTTGCAGGTGCTGTATCATCTCCTTTACTCTGCCTACTTAAAAAAAAACCTCATACTAAGTTCACTGTATATTGATATTCTTAGCTTTTTTTTTTTTTTTTTTTTAAAGGGCTTCAAATGTTTGGCTTTTTAAAAATTTATTTATTTATTTATTTATTTATGGCTGTGTTGGGTCCTCATTTCTGCGTGAGGGCTTCCTCCAGCTGCGGCAAGCGGGGGCCACTCTTCATCGTGGTGCGCGGGCCCCTCACTATCACGGCCTCTCTCGTTGCAGAGCACAGGCTCCAGACGCACAGGCTCAGTAGTTGTGGCTCACGAGCCCAGCCGCTCCGCGGCATGTGGGATCCTCCCAGACCAGGGCTTGAACCCGTGTCCCCTGCATTAGCAGGCAGACTCTCAACCACTGCGCCACCAGGGAAGCCCATTCTTAGCTTTTTTATAATTAATTTATTGCTCTTTAATAAATGACAAAAAGTCTATTCTTAGAATTAGCTACTTTTATAAATGGTCTTTTTTGTTTTCTAAACACTTTTAACATGCTTCCTTAATTACTTCCAATAAAAAAGGTAGTGATACATGACCCAATGGTTAATGTTATAGACCAGATATCTATTTCGTCTCTTTCTTTTTTAATTATTATTATTATTTTTACATCTTTATTGGAGTATAATTGCTTTACAGTGGTGTGTTAGTTTCTGCTTTATAACAAAGTGAATCAGTTATACTCAAGTCTCTTTGACACGACTTGAATCCTGAGAACCATATGCCTGTCAGTTTGCCCTACCCCCGACCTAACCAATTCTCATAGATGCTTTAGGGTTCAGCATAAGTATTCTTGCCTCCATTCTCAATTTTATTTGCCTACTCTGGAGCTTAACATTCTCCTCCTTTACCTAAACCTAAGCTGGAAACATAATATAACACTTGGTTTTCTACTGACTTAAAGGCAGTCTATGTGTAGTGAATTTCTCTATTTAAAAAAAAAAAAATTTTTTTTCCTGATTAAAAAAGCACATGCTGCTACAGATAATTTATAAAATATGGAGAAATACAAAAAAAGAAAAAGAATCACCTATAATCTGAACACCAAGAGATACAGGTATTTTAAGGTATTTCACTTCCAGTTGTTGTCTAGGCATATACATATAGATGGCATAAAACAGGGATCGTACTGATTTCTTTTTCACTTAACATTATATCCTCAGCAACTCCCCATGTCATTAAATGTTCTATAAAACATGATTTTTAATGTTTACCTAGGGTTTCACTGTATAGGTAAACCAATTTACTTAATATTCTCCCATTTTTACATATTTTTTGCCCTTATAAATTAAGCCCTGTGATGAAGATCATGAACCTAAGTAGTTTTTCACATTGCTAATTATTTCCTTGAGTTAGATTAATAGAATCAGTAAGTCAAAGATAATGAATTCTTTATTTTTTTTATTTTTGGCTGCATCAGGTCTTAGTTGCGGCACGCCGGCTCTTCCTTGTGGTGTGTGGGCTTCTCTCCAGTTGTGGCGTGCGGGCTTCTCTCTAGTTGTGGCATGCAGGTTTTTCCTCTCTCTCGCTGTGGTGTGTGGGCTCCAGAGCACATGGGCTCTGTAGTTTGCGGCATGCGGGCTCTAGTTGAGGCACGTGAGCTCAGTAGTTGTGGCGCGTGGGCCCAGCTGTCCCGCGGCATGTGGGACCCTAGTTCCCCGACCAGGGATTGAACCCACGTCCCCTGCACTGTAAGGCGGATTCTGCACCACTGGACCACCAGGGAAGTCCCAAAGATAATGAATTCTTAAAAAACTCTTGCCAAATGCTTTCCAGCAGGTTTGTAAAAATGTATTCTGAGACCAGTGCCCATTTCACCCTGTCCTTGATTCTACTAACTATTAGCTTTTTAAAAAAAAGTTTGGTAATTTGAAGAAAGTAAAAATGTTATTTTTACATTCATTTCTTTTATGATTTATGAGGTGAATATTTTTTAGACGTTTATTAGTCTCTTCTGTTTATTTACATATTAAAAAAATCTTTTTGTCATTTTTCCATGGGAGTTTTTTGTTTTGTTCTGTTTTGTTTTTGTTTTTTGGCCGTGCTCTGCGGCATGCAGGATCTCAGTTCCCCAACCAGGGATTGAACCTGTGTCCCCTGCAGTGGAAGTGTGGAGTCTTAACCACTGGACCACCAGGGAAGTCCCTCCATTGAGGTTTTAACTTAATTTGCTTACTGATTTATATGACTTTCAATAGCTATCAATATGTTTGTCATATTTACTATGAGAATTTTACCCCATGTCTTTTGTTAATATAATTGCTGTCTACACAAATGTTCTACATTAATAAAGTAAAATCAACAAATGTTACTTTTTTGATGCTTTCTGTATTTTATGCTTAGATTGTCATCTCCCAATCTGAAATATTCTTTTCTAGGTTTTCATAGTTTCATTTTTAAATTTAACCTTTCGGTCCAGGTATGATTTCTAATAGTTAACCAACTGATTCAGTTCAATGTATTAAACAAATTGTTCTTCTCTGAGATGTTGTTATCATCTATTAAGTTCTTGCAAGTCACAGGTATAGTCCCTTAATCAAGGGACTTAATCAAGGGTTTTTCCTCTTAAGTACATATTTTTCTTTTTAAATTTTCTTATGGAAGTTTTCTAATATACATAGTAGAAAGAACAGTAAACCATCCATCACCCAACTTCAACAATTACCAACATTTTACCAATTTTCATCTATCCTCTCAACTTTTTTCTTTTAAAGCAAACCCCAGATACTATGTTATTTCATCTGCAAATACTTCTGTATGTATCTCTAACCAATAAGACCTTGAAAAAAAAAGCCATTTTCACACCTAATAAAATTAATCTTTCCTTAATATAATTTAATATTTAGTCTATCAAATCTCCAAGATTTTTCCCAAAGATTTTTTTATAGTTGGTTTGTTTGAATCAGGATCCAATCAAAGTCTACATATTGTATTTGATTATTTTTTTTTCTTAAATTTCTCTTATATCTAACAGTCTTCTTCCACCACCACCACCACCACTTCTCCTTTTCTCTTCATGCCTTTGATTTGTTGGAGACACTGGGTCGTTTGTCCTGTGAGACATCCTAACATTTTGCATCTGGCTAATTGCTTCCTGTGGTATTATTCTGTCTCTATCCCCTCTATTTCCTGTAAACTGGTGGTTAGAGGCTTGATTACATTCAAGTTCAATTT
Source organism: Phocoena phocoena (assembly GCF_963924675.1). Taxonomy (NCBI): domain Eukaryota; kingdom Metazoa; phylum Chordata; class Mammalia; order Artiodactyla; family Phocoenidae; genus Phocoena; species Phocoena phocoena. Next base: position 39,109,076 of record NC_089235.1, on the reverse strand, counting down.
TCTTAGGCAAGAATATTTCATGGGTGATATTATGTACTTCCCTACTGCATCATAACAGGAAGTGCATAATGTCAGTTTTCCTAACTTTTACTTGTAGTAAGGTTGAGCCAGTGTGTTCAGATTATATCAACCTGATTCCTCATTATAAAGTTCCCTGTCGTCCTTCACTTAATTTTTAGCATCCATTGATGATCGTAGCCTATAGGCATTAATCCATTAGTCATTACAAATGGTGATTTTCTAACTTAGAATTCCTTTTACTTTCTTCCAACAGAAAAATCTTTCCCTCATGAATTATTTGGTTACTTTGAAATACAGTTCATAAAAGGACTGTAGGATGGAATTTGACTCATTCCCTTTCAGTGTTCAGGGTAATGAGCTGGTATCCTAGCAACTTTCAAAAGTAATCAATGAGGATTTTTTAAAAAGATTACTACAAATCCCAGATTAAGAGAAACCATCTCTCAACTTAAAAAACAAAAAGATATAAAATACATTCATACCGCTTCTCTTTTAAGATTCATATTCATTTCTTCCATATTAGTATCAGCATGCCCATGTACTGATCTGCCATGAATGTAATAACCAAAACATCTGTGGGATAACAGAAACACTGATATCTATCAAAAGAGAAGAAGAAGCAGTTAGCAACTCATCTGCGAGACAATAAAAATTAAGTTCTTCTTAAAATTGCTTCCTTTCTCTCAAAATAATGAGGGTTGAATTCTTGGAAAACATATAAAGAGAATAATAAGATAATAGAGGATAATGAGGTTATTTTAAAAAGTAGATGCAAAAGAGACTGGAGACACTCCCAAGAAAGGAAGAAACAGGGTTGATATATGAAAACTTTTCAGGGACTCAGGCTGAGTCAACTGTTTGGTGGCATAAGCAATTCATAATTAAGAAACTGCAAATAAAGAAGGAAAAATTAAGACAGTAAATATTAACTTGTAGCTTGTTATAACCATCTCTGGAATTAACCACCAGTGGAAATCAGACTAAAAATACAATCATAGCAAATCACTTTTAAAGCCTCTCTTAGTGTACTCATGACCTTTGAAAAGGGAGAAATAACAGTTGCAAGATAAAGTCAGAAAGTACTTACATTGCTCATACAGCACAAATCAACAAACTGTCGAATTTTATCTTCTACAAATCTCTCATAAAAGACAGCAAAGAACACAATCTGAAACATTAAGCCAAGTTTATGTTTATTAGATTTTAGGATTTAATTTTCTTTTATAGCCACAGTATAGTGTCATAAGAAAAAAGAAGTTCCAACCAAGAACATAGTGGCCAATAACAATTCCTGTGGGATAAAATCCTACTTATCATTTCTGATTCTTCTGTCAAAGGAAGAGTGCTTTGCAACTGTGTTAAGATTCACTGAGGGAGCTTCTTTTGAATTTAAAAAACTCTTCTGTGTCTTTAAAATAAGATAGGACAAACACAGGGGGAGGAAGTAAGGGGCTTTAAAAGCTTTAGGATAAACCAATGCATTAATGGCCAGATTTAGGTCTGGTTCTGCAATTCCGCTCATCTCCTAAATTCAAAAAGCCACTAGAAAAATTGCTGTTTTTCAAATTAATCTTCTCTGAAACAGTAGCACATAAAAAGCATATGTCAAGTATTCTGTTTCAACTACAGATAATGTGTTAAACATTCAAATGGGATGGTTTCAAGTGTTTTCTTAGATAGATTTAATAACAATACTACAAAGGGAAGTTTTATAAATCACAAGAGAAAAGTTTACATTGTAGGCCTTCTTAGATACGCTTCAGAGAAGGATAACATTTCCTAACCACCCAATACAAAGCTGTCGCCTGCTGTCGCATTCCTAACTCCCCCTCCCCTTCCACTCCCCCTCTACTCACTATCTCATCTCCCTGCTGATGCCCTTCACAGCACTTGTCACAATTGTGACTTGTTCTTGTTACAGCATATCTCTGAGCTCAGCACAGTGCCTCGCACATAACACGTACTCAGATATGTAAATGAATATAGCAGGTGAACACTGAAAAGACTTTCCTAAATACTCAATGTACACATTTTAAAACTCCTTTAAATGACATGAAAAACAGTAACATTCAAAGTTTAAAAACTAAAAGATGCCACTTAAAAATTGAAGAAGCTGGGTTTGGAGAAATATAAGGAGTGAACAATAAAGCCTAATATTATGAGAATCAAGAAGATTTTGTATAGACAAATTTATGGAACTGTAATAGGCTAAAGGAACTTTTATGGATATTTTAGGAATAAACACTGATAGTTTGAGAATGTGACCATGGTATCAAATGACAGCAAAGTGAGAAACAAAGAACGAGGTTAGACGGTAGTGCCCAAGACAGCTAGTTGCTGCCTGAACAATCCTTTCCCTTCCCCTTAGTGACAGACCCCTTCTTTGAGGGGGTCTACCCAGCTGACAGTGCAGTGAAGTGTGGCCATGTGACCAAGTTCTGACCAAGAAGATGTCAAAGACACTTCTGAAAGGGCTCTCAAAGAGGAGAGGGTGAGCGTCCATTGCACTCCCCGGATCGGCAGGCCCACCAATCTGCACACAGGACCAGACCCCGGCCCCTATGGTCCTTGAGTTTGGGCTGCCCAAACTCAGCATCCAGTCATGCTGGAGCATCTGAGCTCACTGCCCACACAAATGGATTACAAGGGCCAGAAGCTAGCTGAACAGGGATTTCAGGGAATTATTCTTTTCTGCAATACTTGGATCCATCGATGGGTATGTGGCTGAACAGTCTGGGTGGACTACATAGTTATGGCAGGATTTGCTTTTTCGTGTTTGCTGACATTTTCCTTCATAGCCCATTTATCAGTGACACCCCCTCAAGTGGTTCGAGACTTGCTCTGTTTGAGACTCCGGCACACAAGACAAGAAACCAGGGGAAAGACAAATTAAGAGGCATGCTAAAAAAAACTGATAGGGGTTTTCATGATTCAGCTTTACTACTTTACCTGCTTGTGTTTCATGTGAAATGAGCTAAATTGTTTTCATACCTAAAACGTGAGCTAAAAACCACCTATGCTCAGCTATATATAAATTTTGTTCTCTTTATATTTTACTTCTCAGTTGGGTTTTGATTTATAAAACTTTTAGACTTTCTCTTAATAATCTTCCTCTGAAATGCAGAACAGAAAACAACACAAGTATGCAAACTTTCTTGCAGGTCTACAAAATAAGGAAGAATAAATGCCTCATAAATGATAATACAATTTAACTATTACAGTTTCATAATTCATTATGAGTAGTTAAGCTGTTTTAATGTTTTCAGTTAAAACTCATAGTGAACAAATAAAGAGGAAAGGGGGAGGTCTTCTCCCCTGGCTCACCCCTGCAACTCCATCAGCCATTACGGACTGCGAGGTGACCTTAGAGGTAAAGTCCTGAGGGGCAGAGCAGAAGAACAGGCATCTGGGCCTGACAGCAGCCACCCTGCTGGCCCTGCATTGCCGACCTCTGCTCTTCTTTCTCACAGGAGACAGAAAACTCACTTTTATTTCAGCCACTGCTATTTGGGGTTTCTGTATTGTTGTACTCAACCAATATGAAAAGCTTCAGATGGTATTCCTTTAAATTCTCTACACCCAGATAAATCTGATCTATTCACAAAAACTTATATTGGTATATGTAAAAATAAATATTTTCTTACTATTATACTGATGATAAACATCAAACCCCATAATACAGTTGACAGAGACAGTAACTAGACTTATCATGGTGATCATTTTGAAATGTATAGAAATATCAAATCACTATGCTGTGTTCCAGGAACTAACATAGTGTTGTAGGTTAATTATACATCAAAAACAAACAGACAAATGAACAAACTCTTAGAAGAAGAGATGAGATTTCTGGTTACCAGAGGTGGGGGCTGGAGGGGGAAGTGGGGGGAACTGGATAAGGACAGTCAAAAGGCACAAACTTCCAGTTATAAGATAAATAAGTACTAAGGATGCAATGTGCAACATGATAAATTAACACTGTTTTAGGTTATACATAAAAATTAAGAGAATAAATCCTAAGAGTTCTCATCACAAGGGAAAAATATTTTTCTTTTTATTTCTTTAATTTTGTATCTGTATGAGATGATGGATGTTCACTAAACTTATTGTGGTAATCATTTCATGATGTGTATAAGTTAAATCATTATGCTGCACACCTTAAACTTATACAGTGCTGTATGTCAGTTATATCTCAATAAAACTGGAAGGGAAAAAAATCAAACCCCATATTCTTTTAATCGAATTTTATTTCAAATCCTAATTTCTGTCTCTCTTTCTCTTCCAATTGTCAAACTATCCCTCACTAGCTCTATCCTATAGCTTCAAGTTTGAACAAGTCTCACCAACTTAAAATAAATGCAAATTTAAAGAGTCTATTCTTAAGTTTCAGAATGACACCTGGGTCCAATTCTGTAGGAATTTTGGGATTCAATCCCAAAGATCTTTTTTTTTTTTTTTGTTGTCCAAAGATCTTTTAAAATAAGCTTTTAAGGCAATATTTGCTCTCCAGTTTACAGGAAGTTCAACCTATTCTTTCTAGAGGTCCCACCTTCATTTGCTTACTTAAAAGTTAGAGAGATCTTAATCAAACAGAAAGCCTTTTTCCACTCATGGGAGTGTCTGTAAGCAAGAGAAAGAAATGCAGAGATCAGAGTTAAGCGCTGTAGCTGCTGCTTCTTTCTTTTCTTCCTTCATTCTTTTTTTTAAAGCTTTAAGAAGATAAGGGAAGTAAGCACAGAAAAGATCCTCTGCTAGAGCCCTGGGACCTGAGAAGATTTATTTTTAGTTTCAGCTATTTCAATAAATATTTCAGAGAAGATTTCAGAAGGGGTACTGGTTTTTGAGAGGTTTAATGATATATAAATAAATGTAAACTATAAGTTATATTTCAAAAGAAAAGATTAAGGGTACCTTAGCAATTCCTATCATTATATATAAACTAGATCCTGTGACTAGAAAGCTGCAGACTCTGAAAGACCCTTCAGAGACCCACTACTGAGAAGAAATGGACTCTGAAATCAGATTGCCTGGTTTCAAATTCCAGTTCTGCCAATTTCTAATTGCATGACTTTAGGTAAATATTTAACCTTTCTGTGCCTCAGCATCCTCAGCTATAAAATGAGGATACTAAAAGAATCTATCTCTGAGGGCTACTATAAAGATTAAGTTACTTTGTGTAATGCAGTAAATTAACACAGTGCCTAGATTATCATACTATGTAAAAATTAGCTATGAGTTATTATTATTGTTGTTCTTGTCACCTTCTTTATACTACAGAAATCATGTTGTGGTCAATATTTGAGGATTAGCATGTAAACAGAGTTAAAAATATAGAGAGGCAATGTTGCTTAAAAGAACAATCTCTTGTTACCTGTATAATTCCAATGACTAGCCAAAGAGCGGTAGACACCGCATATCTCAAAATGCGGCTATAAGGAGCTATGTAGCTAGGTGGGCTTCTGGAAAGACTAGAAGATGAGTCCATTAATGCTAAGTTCTTGAATCCCACAACCTGAAATAATAAGAAAAAATAATTTAAACAGACATAAAGAAAAGTCCTCTAGTCTGAAAATAAGACCCTCCTCTCTACCCCTTACCTTGAAAAACTAAAGTATTCAAGTTTGTATAAATGGTAGAAAATCTAGATAAAAATAATTATCCAGTATTTTAATTACAAAGTATTTAATACAAAATATTTAGCTAGTTCATTTGGTATTCTCTTCAATATGACTAAAGGCCAAATATAACATTATCATATACACAGACAAAGCTCAAAAATTTCTGTCAAGAGAATAAAGCTTTCTTCAGTAAACTACCAATGAACAACCAGTATTTCATGAGTTTTAACATATGCCAGGAACTATGTAAAATACCTTTTATACTTTAAAACAATATTTTCCAAAATGTCTTTTGAGGAAGATACCATCTTTGATAAAAGGAAACCATGATCAAATAAGTTAAGTTAGTATATTATACTCACCTCCATGCCTTCCACCCTCATAGAATAAAAGCTCTGGAAAGTTTTATGGTAAAGGAATCTACATGACTTTATTGAATCCAGTGTTTTCCAAACTTACTTCATTATAATACTTTTTTCTCACATAACACCTTTTAAAGCTTTAAAAAACACTACTATAAATCAATTTTTGAGACAGTGTTCATATATCCTAGGGACACACACATTCCTCTAGGTTTAAAAAGGAAAGGAAGGAGAAAAGTGGGAAAGAAGGAAAAAGGAAGGCAGACAGACATACAAGTTAATAATTCATATGTAACCTTACTTAAGCAGCTAATTCTAGAGAAAACCTGTTACTCAAACAGGTTCCATATTTCAGTCTCATATTCAGTACTGAATACTTCTTTAATAATTCTACTCAGACCCATGAAATAACTGTAATGGGATCATAAGCATGTACCCATTCAGTGTGTCTTGTTAAGCTACAGCCCCAGCTCTTAAGACAGAACACAGTCCATAGTAGGTGTTCAATGATAATTTATTAGAAAATTTCAACCTTCTAATAGTGGTTCTAATACAGGAGTGAGAATATGAATAATGGGGTGGGGGTTTCTTAAAATACAGATACCTGAGCTTGCCTCAGAGCTACGGAATTGAACATAATCTCAAGGGGTGAGGTAAGGCATAGGTATCCTGCAAAAGCTTCCTATGGGGTTCTGCTACAAACCAGTGGTTTAAAAATCACTCCTTACCTACAGTAGACAAATTCAAAGAGACAGAAAGTAGAATGGTGGTTTCCAGGCACTGGGGAGAGGGGAGAAGATGGAGCTATTGTTTAATGGGTACAGAGTTTTAGTTTTGCAAGATGAACAGAATTCTAGAGACTACTGCACAACAATGGAAATGTACTTAACAGTACTGGACTGTATACTTAAAATGATTAAGATGGTAAATTTCATGTTATGTGTATTTTTTAATGGCTTGATTACAATATTTTAACCTTTAGAAAACTCTTCCACTAACATGAAAACTTAGCTGGAATTATATTAACATTTATGAGGTACCCATAAGTTGTACACAATTACATCAGTTTATACCTCCAAAAGGAAGAGGACAGTAAGTACTTGAAAGAGTGGGTTAATTTTTCTCACAGTCTGAATTTCATTCCATTCATTTGCCACAAAATACGTTCTCCATATGCTTACTGGAACGGTAGCACTCCGAACACCACCCTCACCTGGTTGGGGAGATAAAATGAGTAAAAGCGTTTCACCTTCTTTGCTCTACAATGGTGGCAAAAGAATCTTGGTACAAATGGTTACTTTCATTACCTTCAACAGCTTTAAGAACCTTTCCTTTAGGTCGCTCCCAATCAATAAAGAATATGTCTACGGTAATCTGGGAGATGAGCTTATGCAAAAATTGCAGAGCCTGAGAATGACAAACAAAGCACCTTAAAGTATCTGCATTAAGCCTGCTTATGAAACCAACAGTGATTCTTTAAGAATGTCCATTGACAGATGAATGGATAAAGAAGATGTGGTACATATATACAATGGAATACTACTCAGCCATGAAAAAGAACGAAATAATGCCATTTGCAGCAACATGGATGCAACTAGAGATTATCATACTAAGTGAAGTAAGTCAGAAAGAGAAAGACAAATACCATACAATATCACTTACATGTGGAATCTAAAATATGACACAAATGGACTTATCTACGAAAACAGAAACAGACTCACAGACGTAGAGAACAGACTTGTGGTTGCCAAGGGGAGGGGGGCAGAGAGGGATGGACTGGCAGTTTGGGGTTAGCAGATGCAAACTATTATATACAGAGTGGATAAACATGATCCTACTGTATAGCACAGGGAACTATACTCAATATCCTGTGATAAACCATAATGGAAAAGAATATAAAAAAAGCGTGTCTCTATGTGTATAACTGAGTCACCGTGCTGCACAGCAGAGATTGGCACAACGTTGTAAACCAACTATACTTCAAAAAAAAAAAAAGAAACAAACATACCGTAATCACAAGAATATATAACTTTTACAAGTTACAAACTCGTAATACCATTAGGGGATCAACAGAAGCTCACGAAATAGCGGAATCACCAAATTCACAGAATTTTTATATACATATTAATTCGACTTCCCTTTTTCTGTCTTTCTTTGAAATAGGGATATGAAAGGAGACACACTACCTCCTCCTCATACAGGGATCTTGCATTAATTGTCTCTCTTTCCCAAGGTTTCCAAGAGCATACTTTGTTTTCTAGATCATCTAACTTCTTTATAAGTAAAGGTATTTCCAACTATAATTTGCTTGTCCTACTTAAAGTTTTAGCATGCTCTCACTGTTGTTTTTTTTCCCCTATTTCTGGTATTTTCATTTACAGAATATGTTTAAACTAAGGCTTCCTCCTAGTAGGTACATTATTGATCAAACAAGGGATAAAAATCTAAGTATGGGATGATTCCTCTCTTCGTGGAGCTCACAGATCAGTGGGAACATCAGACACTTAATAATCACAACACAATTGGATGAGATCTACCACAGAAGCATGTAAAGAGCTTCACATCCATCGACAGAACAATGAAGTAGGGAGGGGGGTTGCCATGGGAAGAGGAGGAAAGGAATATGGAGGCAGAGAACAAATGCTAAGAGTTCAGCACTTTATCCAGCATGGTACCTTTTACTGTCAATTAACAGGTTAAATTAAATAATAAAAAATATTTAAGGCAGATCTTCAGAATAAGATATCTATTATAAATAAAAGTAGACTTCCTAGTAAAACAGAATTAATTCATGCTTTCTTCCAAAATTAAACTGAATTTTATACCAAAGATTTTGAAAGCAGTTTAATTTTAAAGACTTATATGCTTATCAGCAGGTCTTTTAAATTCAGTAACCCGTGCTTTGAAACTTACCTTCAGAGCAAAGGCACATCCCACGTAAGTAACAAAACGCTCTTCCTGAGCCGGCATTGGTAGCAAAACAGAGACAGACTTCTGTGCCTATGATAAAAATTATGCTGCTCAATATGACCATACAAAGTTTTTACTAAACACAAGTTATAACCCAAAGAAAGCGTAAAAGAGGAAGGTGGTGATGCACTCAATAAACATAGCACACTCAGGGAATGGTGAGTTTAGCATTTGCCCCAATACTCTCGATCAAAAATATCCTCCACTAAAGACAGTTCCTTTATAAAGAAAGCTTACAAGTTATTCAGGTATTGGCACTTAGGTTAAATTCAGAAAATCACTTACTTTGAAGAAAATAAGCCAGTAAAGACCTGTTCCCACAGTGATGATAAAGAAAACATTGGCCAGATCACCAGCATAGTAAACCAAGAATTTCATAACTGTCTGCAATTTAAAAAGAGAATCACAGCCATTATAGACACAATCTATTTATACTATTACTTTTAATAACATGTTATTTACCCAGTTTCTCAAGCTTGAAGCCTTGTTTCATGTATACGTGGATCAGTTAGAAAGACCAACTGCAGCCACTTCCTAGACACCTTTTGGGTCCTAACCTTTTGATCCATTCCCAATAGCCTCTATCTTATTCAACCCTTCTCATCTTTCACCATCTAAGAAATTTAGAACCGCTTCCTAATTTTCTTCGAGTCTGGAATCCTTCTCTCCAATGTATCCTCTATACTACCATCAGAGTTGGCTTTCTAAAATGTAAATTGGATTGTGTTACTCCCCTTCTTAAAAATGTACAGTGACTCCTTATTAACATATAAATTCCTGACTCACAAGGTCCTCCACAACCTAGACAAAAATTAAATATTTAGCCTCATCTGCCAGTTCCAACCACTTACTCAATAATTAACTATTCCACACTTTCATCTCAAATGTTTTGGGGAATGAAATGGGCATTGATCCTACAAATATTCTTCCCTTTTTATCTCTGGCAAACTCTCATGAGCTCCGAGGGCAGAGATGATGTCTCTCTTTGCTCATTATCACAATCCCCCCAGTGCCTAGCAGGGCACCTGGCACTCAGACAGTAGGCTGTCAGTGACTATTTGTGGAATGCGCAGATAACCCAGCTTAAAGTTCACTTATCTTGGAAGCTTTTCTTGACTATCCCAGAAAGTAAATCAAGCCCCCCTCCTCTGATTCCTTGGCACATTGGCTCTGGAGTCAGGAAGACATCCCAGCACAAACAAATTTACTACGTGCTTTTCTCATGTTCTTTATCAGTGAAATGGAAATACCACCTATTACTTTGTTGCTATAAAAATTAAATGAATAGGGGCTTCCCTGGTGGCGCAGTGGTTGAGAGTCTGCCTGCTGACGCAGGGGACATGGGTTCGTGCCCCAGTCTGGGAAGATCCCACATGCCACAGAGCGGCTGGACCCATGAGCCATGGCCGCTGAGCCTGTGCGTCCGGAGCCTGTGCTCCGCAATGGGAGAGGCCACAACAGTGAGAGGCCCGTGCACCGCAAAAAAAAAAAAAAAAAAAGTGCCTGGCACATAGTAAATATTCAAAAAATGATAGATAAAAACAAACACAAAAAAGATTAATTGAGAAGAGAAACTATAAAGTTAATAGAATAAAATATGGGCAAATACCTTTTTGATCTTGAGATAGGGGAGGCTTTCCTAAATAAGATCCTAAAAGCACATGCCATAATATGAAAACCTACTCAGATGTGACAATATTAAAATCAAGAGTTTCTGTTAAACAAAGTAACACATAGATAAAATAACATATGAATCACTCTTGGAGAATAAATTTCAACAACAAAAACCAAAAGTGGATTTATATTTAGAAAATACATAAAACTCCAAATAAATAAAATATAAAAACTTGTTTAAATAAACAAGAAAAACTGAAAACTTAATTAGAAAAATGGGCAAGGGATACAAACAGGAAGTTCACAGAAGGGGAAACCCAAATGATTAATAAAGCATATGAAGAGTAATCAGAGAAATGAAAATTAAATCAAGAATAACATACTACTTACCCCACCAAATTGGCAAAAAATGGAAAGACTTGAAAAACAGCAAGTATTGGTGAGGACGTGAGGAAACAAGAACAGCTCTGCTGTTGTGTGCAGACTGGCCCACAGCAACGTGGGAGGGAAATGAGCATACACCTCTCATAGTCATATACACCAGAGAAACTCAAGGCAACTTTTGACTCATTCTCTAGCTGTGTTTTATTAGAAGGATATAAAATAGCCAAAAGATAAAAATATACTTAAAAAATTCCTATGATCATACCTGTAAATCGATCATGGGACTCCCAATGCGTCTCTTCCAACCTGCTGTCTTCAAAAGAGACAATAAAACAGCTAGTCCACCCAACACACCCAAAGCAATCTAAAGGAAAAAAAAAAAATTGAAATTTATGTAATTTCATAATGTAATTTCATCCGTGTTCAAAGATACTGTAAATAGAAAGGAAGTACTCCAAAAATGGTGGTGGAAGGTGGCTAAAAGGACATAGGAGCCAAATTTAAGGAACTCCCAATGGTCAAATCTGGGAAAATTTGAGCAAGAAAATAGATAGTAATGAATTATTATTGCTAGAATAAATAAATATCCATGAGTCCATACTGATTTAAATAAATAATTGAATAAATAAATCAATGTGGACAAAGGGACAGTCCCTCCTTATAGCAGAACTTGAATTAACAAATAGAGAAGAAATGATGGAAATACACAATCACCATCAGACAAATGTCACAGTAACACTTTTTACTGGCAAGAATTAACAATGGGTGCTAAAATTAGAGGGCAAAAGAATAATGAGGAGCAGGATATTTGCATAATCTCAAGTATCTCCTCACAAGGTACAAGATACTTATTAATTGTAAGTGGAAAAATACAGTGGAGAACTCTGTGGACACCATCTTAGCTATATGATCGAAGGTGATATCACTGTTAATAAGATACAGTGACATCAAGTATCTTCTGATATGATTTGCTGAGAAGGGTACAACATCATTTCTGTGGTATTTGTGCTAAAACTACATTTAATCATGGGAAAATATCAGATAAACCCAACTGAGGTCCAAAATACCAGTGTCAGTCATGAAAGACAAAGAATGACAGAGCACCTGTCACAGATCTAAAGATACACACGATGGCTAGAAGTAATATGTGATCCTGGACTGGGTCCTAAAACAGAAGAAGGATAGTGAAAAAAATCTGTAAAATCCGAAGAGTATTTAGATTAGTTAACAGATTAGGACTACATCAATATTAATTTTCTGATTAACATCACTGTACTACCATCATGTAAGATGTTAACATTAGGGGAGGCTGGGTGAGGGATATATGGCAAATCTCTCTATTCTGACAACTTTCCTGTACATGTAAAAACTTTTTTTTTAATTAAAAAATATACCGTATTTTTAACAGGTTAAAATAAACTCACATCTGTCTGGACATGTGCTTCTCCTTGATCCATTTCATATGTGACCGAGAAAGAAACCTGATATTTAAAAGAAAGTGAATTAGCCATACTGAAGTTATATAACACAAACCTACTTTTACTAGAAAAATACATTTGTAATTGAATTTTACCATAAATGCCATACTTTTGAACTATCAATGTTACTAGAGTTGACCCTTATTTGTATCAATACATAAATGAATACGCTCTTGGGAATTATTCATGCTACTTTAAACACCCCTTTTGAACACATGTTAAAGAAAGAGGGCTTCATTAGGAGCTAGGTTAGGTTCATTAATAGCAGTCAAGCCAAATTAACCATATTTCATTTTCTGATAGGTTTCTGTAACTGAGGAGTGTGACTGATCTTACATATCAAGAATTCAGCAACTGGCTAAACAATCACAGCCTAAGATGGCAGATTAATCAAAGGGCTGAACAAGAATCTTAGGGATACCATTATATTGAGACAGTAGAAAGAAGAACCAGTAAAGGGTTAAGAGAAACAGGAGTATGTGAAGTAGGAGAGGGAAGATACCTAAGTCTTAGCAAGGTCATAAACAGGGAGTTTCAAAAAGGAGGAGGTCACCAGTAGTGTCAAATGTTGTACAACTGGCCCTTGAACAATGCAGGGGTTAGGGACGCCAACCCCTGTGCAGTCAAAAATCCAGATAGAACTTTAGAATTGCCCCTCCGCATCCATGGATTCAACCAACTTCATGTAGTGTTGTGGTACATATTGAGTGAAGAAAAAAAAAACCCCATGTATAAGTAGACCCATGCAGTTCAAACTCATGTTGTTCAAGGGTCAACTGTATAAGTGTCAAGTTAAAGAAATAAAGCCAGTGTATGTGGAATTCATTGCTGACTTCATGAAACAGGTTTTCAAAGAAGCAAATGGCAAGAGTAAAACTGCAAATGATGAAAGAGTAAATGGTTGGGAAATCAAGGAAAGACACACGATAGCAAGCTGTACAGTTGGCAGAGTTGATGGATGATTTTACTGTTTGGTTGTGTTAGTTTGTTTTTAAGATGGGGCAACCTGAAGGGTATTATAAGCAAAGGAAAGGGACCAGCAGAGAAGCTGGCTGAATAAAGGGTTGTGGGTGAAACAGGATACTGGAGGAAGTACCTAAACAAGTACAGGTTGAAAATTCACTTAAGAAAGTGGGAAGGGTCCTTTTTTCTTAGAAATAGGAACAGGAGTTAGGAAAGATAATGAAACAGAGATACTTAAGTATTAAAGAGGAAATCTGAAGGAATTCATATTGGATGGTTTTGATCTGCTCAGTAAAATACGAAGATAGGTTATTTGTCTTTGGTGAGAGAGCAGAGATGTAGCTGGATACTTAAAATGAATGTAGAACTTTTACAATAGCTGTCATGAGAAATTAAGAAATGATGAAAGAACTGTACATTCTACAATTAGAATGAATTTGAGGTGGACTTCCTCAATATGGTTTTATGATTCTCTCAACTTTTTTTCCAATTTGTCAAGACTTAGTTTACAATATTTTGGACAAGAAAAATATTTAAAGATAACACCCAGAAGTGTTTTATATTAAGATAAATATATTCTTGACTACCCAAGAATGACCATTCCAGGAAGACGTAAACCAGGCAGTCTTTTGTTGTTACTAAGCATGTTTCTGGATTTTCTTCTCTCACTATAATGTATACAAATACAGGCAATCGAAGCTAATTTTAACATGAAATCAGGTAATACAAATGAGGATGTGAAATCTTTCAGAGAAAAGTTATTTATGTGCCTACTTTTCACTTAACGAAAGCCTGAATCCAATAGTAGCTGAGCACACGTACAAGTGCAACAGAAAGGCCAAAAGTACTGGCTGAAGAACTAGAATTTTAAAATTCGGAAAAGTCAAATAATAGAAATTAAAAGCTATTAGTGAGTCTTGGAGTAAGGAATGCTCACCTTTCAATTCTCATGTTTCTGGAGAGGACAGGGAATGAGGAAGAAGTATAGAAGGATTAGCCTGCTTTTGATCTCTATCCTCTCTCATTTACCCCTCATCAAAGCAGGGATGCTTCATCTGCCTGGCGAGGTAGAAAGGAGGAACTGTGTCATGCGGCTCGGCCTTTCTCAGGCTCATTCTCTTTGGTGTAGCCCATTTTCAGTGTGTACATGGTATCGCTTCCATATACAGGCCCTGCCAGGCAGGGGAGGATTTTAGTTCTGTGGTTAAACTTAACTGAGTTGGGAAATAGCAGAAGACTAATTGGCTGCAGGTCCAAACTGCATTCTCTAGCTCACTTTAGCGCTACTAGTTATAAAGCTGATAATTTGATTCTCTTTCTGCCTGTTGAATTGTGTCTCTATCAAGTGGGCAAGACTGGTAAGAAGAGGAACACACATGCCCACTTAAGGTTTGAGTTCCTGGTTTAGTTAGTCAAGGAGGCAAAATCTTAACAGAAGCAAGGTGGCCAAAGAGGATGGGAGCAGATGCTGCATGGGTCAGCATACCCCAGGATACTGACAGGGAGGCCCAGCTGCTGGTGACGCTGTCTACTGACAAACATAATCCTTGCTTTTTTATACCCAGGATCCATAAGAACTCACCTCTTACCACTATTAGTAAAAAATAATTAAGTCTTGACTATATAAAGTGCCATGTTTATTTAAAACTTTAAAAAGGACTAATTGTCTTTTGATCATAACACAAACTCTATCAGCATTATAGGAACACATAGAGAGGCAATGATTAGGAAGGAACTCACCTTCACAGACTGGCTGTTGGGATCTTTGATATCAATGTCACTGTAGGCAATGGTAATTAAGGGAGGGTAGATATTTCCATTTTTTGTGTTGGGTACAAGGCGGATACTGTTTAAAAGAAAATTCATTTTTAGTTATAAATACATCTAGGCCCTTAAACATAAATTTAACTTATTGTTTCTTCTGAATTGGATATGGATAGTCTTGGTGATCTCAGAACTACCAGTTACTAAAAACTAGAGGTCAAACATAAACTAATGGTAACAACATAGGCTATTTGAAGTGGTCAGAACTTTATATTGAAATATAATATCTGAGACAAATAAGAAACTCTTGTTGATCTAGGTCCTATGAAGTTTACAAATGAAATCAGTGAAGTACTGTGCACCACTTTTGAGGACTACTCAAAAGAGAAGTGTTACATGAAGCCTAGAGGAAGGCAGATAATATCCTAATTTTCAAAGAAGATGAATTCTTAACAAAATACTGTGTCATATCTAATACTGTTTAGGGGACATAATGGGGTACATTTTGCTGAATTCAATGCATTAGTAATGTACAGTTTGTAAACTCAGAAAGGAAAATGCCAAGCACCAGTGGCCAGCATAGTTTCTCCAAGAGCAAATCAGGTGTGACTAGTTTCAATTTCGTTTTCACTAGGGATACTACATTAGATTGAGGGACTGCTAAAAACAGCACAGTCGGATTTCAGCAAGGTATATGACAAAACTTCTGTACTGCCTACCTGATAAGATTATCATACAAATCAAAGTGAAAAAAATAATGTATGTTGGAGTGCCAGAAAGAAGATGGTGTTGATTTTCATCAGTGTATTCAAGGTGCACA
Organism: Phocoena phocoena; assembly: GCF_963924675.1. Lineage (NCBI taxonomy): Eukaryota > Metazoa > Chordata > Mammalia > Artiodactyla > Phocoenidae > Phocoena > Phocoena phocoena. Next base: position 39,093,085 of record NC_089235.1, on the reverse strand, counting down.
TCATAAAATATTGAAATGGGAAGGCTGGTTAAGGTCTCAGAGATAGGAATCTCACACTGGAGAAGACGCATGAGGGCTGCAAGGCACTACCCTAAGGCAGGGTCATCATTAAAGTATCCTAGGAAGGGACTTCCCTGGTGGAGCGGTGGTTAAGAATCCGCCTGCCAATGCAGGGGACACGGGTTCGATCCCTGGTCCGGGAAGATCCCACATGCCGCAGAGCAACTAAGCTCGTGAGCCACAACTACTGAACCTGTGCTCTAGAGCCTGCGAGCCACAACTACTGAGCCTGTGTGCCACAGCTACTGAAGCCCGCACACCTAGAGCCTGTACTCCACAACAAGAGAAACCACTGCCGTAAGAAGCCTGCGCACCACAATGAAGAGTAGCCCCCGCTCGCTGCAACTAGAGAAAGCCCGTGTGCAGCAAGGAAGACCCAACACAACCAAAAATAAATAAATAAATTTATTTTTTAAAAAAAGTATCCTAGGAAGAGTGAGGTGTTGATAATTAATGAGGGCCAACCTAGAACAGTAGCTGTTAAAGGAGATGGAGCCGCAGGAGGCCTGCCTATTGCAATCACCTGGCAGGCTCTAACATACCTGCTTCAGCCCACTGATCTTCACTTTCCCCCTCTCAACCAATTCTAATTTAGCAGGTCTAGAGTGGGCCTACAATATGAATTTTGGCAAAAGTCCTTAATCTCTTCTGACGTAATTTTCCCCTCTATTAGTGTATCCCAATCTATCGGGACATCTAAAAACACAGTATGTATTGTTCCAGTTCAGGTGTTCTTATTGTTTTCACCTGATAATTACAGGTCAATACTTTCACTACCACGTTTTCCCATATACTCCAAGCCTCATTTAGTGCATTAGACGTTTGTTTACCTCAGTGATATTTGGGTAGCAACTCGAATTAATCTTGGCTGACTTCCTAAGTCATTTTCTCTTCCACTTAGTGCATCCACTAAGAAAATGCGCCGAGTCAGAAGCCACTTGCCAGAGCTACTGTCTTTTATAATGATAAAAAAAAAGAGATGGCATTTAAAAAATATCTTCAATTCTTCCAGATGGCTCTCAAGGAGAACTTTTTCCATTCTACTAATTTTTCTATTAAAATCAGCCCTGATTTTACAGTTCTACTAATTTTTCTCAGGATATACTTTTAGCAATAACATAATTTCTTAGTAATAAGCCTGATATATTTAGTAAAAATTTCTAAATATACCAGCAACCTTACTGTTTTACTTTTAGGCATGCTATATAGAAATTTATACTCAGAGAGAATCTATGACCATTCTTATAATCTGTGATTTATTAAATTATCATGTTGGTTGACTGGTTAATTGATTTCAGCTCAGAGAAACAGTGGTATGTATGGACGCCTTACCTTGGTTCACAAATATTTTATTGTGCTGAAGATTTAAGTTTAACACAGGCACAGCCCAAATATACTGGTGTTGATTTTCATCAGTATATTCAAGGTACACATCATAAAATGTAGGCATGGGGAAGTCAGTTAAGATCTTAGAGATAGGAATCTCACACTGGAAAAGAAAATGAAAAATGAAAGTATCCAAACTGAAAATTAGAAAGCATATTTATTATCTTTAAAAGTTTTTTTAAATTGTAAAATGAAATATCTTTCAGTTACCTTGTTTATCCACATTTCCATGTGTCTTTCAAAACATGAATACTATGTATGATTCTTTTATAAGGGCCAAAATAACTAACAGTAAAGAACCACCTGGATCTTGTCCTACAACCCATTCTTTCTCAACAGTAAGTGTACAGTGAAAAGGTTTAAAAACTCCTATCCTATGGGATGAGGTCCCAATTCTTTCTCCTGATGTACACTGCTGTTTATGATTTGGCTCCCCTTAACAGAGCCAGGTTTATCTCCCACTGCTCCCTCTCTGTCTATGGTCCAGTCACACTAATCTACTTACAGTCTCTAAATATGTTATGCTATTCTATATCTCTCTGACATTGCAAATGGTGTTTCTGCTTGACATTCCCTTCCCCACTGTGCTCTCCTGGCAAACTCATATTCATTCTACAAGCTCAAGTATCATTCACTCTGTAAAGCCTTTCCATATTTCCCTAGGAACTGCTAATGAACCCTCCTTTGGACCAACATGGTACCTTGTTCATATCTATAGAACAACACATCACATTCTTTGCAATTCTTTGTCTGTCTATATAGCTGTTTTCTCTACTAGGCTATGAACTCCTTGAGAGGCAACCAGGTTCAATGGAAAAACCATGATTTTCAAGCCTAACAGAACATTTACTTGATGCAACACCTTGAGTAAATTACCTAATCTTACTGAGCACCATTTCCTCATTCATAACACACAAATAATATGTATTTCACATAGTTATTTCATGGATCAGATGAGATAAAAATGATAAAATGCTGAGCAGACAGCAGCGGGCATTTAACAAGTGTTGATTCTCCTGGCCCAAGGTAGACACACAATAGCATTTTTTAAAAATAACACAGAAGTCATTTCTGATAATAAAGTAAATTCACATTCATGATAGAAAATTTGGAAAATATAAAAAAGAGAGAAAATCACCTGTAATCCCACCATTCAGAGATAACCACTGTTAAAAATGTTTATCTTCTTCTAATCTCTTTTCCCTGATAGTATTTTTCATTGTGGTTTTACCAAAACTGGAAGCACAGTTTTGTTCTATGGTGTACATATATGCATTTTATCAAGAAGTATTTTTGTAGACTAGTGAATTTCTTTCAAACGTTTAATGGCTCATAATATTCCTTTGTACCATACTGTAGTTTTAAAATGCATCACCAAAGGAAGGAAGGTCAGGGAGGGAGGGAGGGAGGAAAGCATGGAAGGAGAGAAAAGGAAAGCATTTTTATTTGTTTCTGGAGGGTAGAGGGAGGAGGGAGTGATAACACTTTATTGTTCATTAAAAATGAATACTTTTGCTTTATTCTAAAATGCTCAAAAGTAGAGATTATTTTTATGACCTATATGCCTAGAAGTAAATAAACAACTGATTATGATGTTTAAGACTCTATCTATGACAAGGTACTCTTTTCATGCTGATTAGATTAATAAAAACTATATCAATCGGTGAAATTATTCATTACTACAAAAAAATTTCCAATTTCAAAAATTCAAAGATATTCCAATTATTGCTGATGTGAAAAAATGAAGCTAAAATACAGACTGCTTAAAATAGCTCCAACTTACATTCTGCTGATAGGTTGTTCCAAAGGAATAAGCAGCATTTAATCTTGTCTCTGTGTCTGGACAAAGCTACAGCAAAAGAATACAACTGATAAATATCTCTCACAAATGTTTTCTTTGCTTATAGTCAAGGGTTATCAACACTCAACATGGACTTATACTTTATATAATACTCATTCAATGTATTAAGGGAATGAAAAGTTAAGGGAGCATCTTTGTTATAAGTCATAACTTAAAGTAGTTTTAAGAAATTCCAATTTAAAACACATGAAAAAAATCAACTCTACCAAGCAACCGATGCTCTATCCAAGCAATAATCTAGTTTTTTTCTCATCTTTGCCTCAGTCAAAAATAAGACACGTTAGGAATTCTCTAGCTAGAATCATACTCACCTGTAAAACACCTCCTTCTAAAGTTTGCCACTTGAGAAAATTTCCTTTTACATCATAAGAAGCAGCAACAAACTTAAGTTTTGTATTCTGATTAAAGAAAAACAAGAATAAAATAATGTCACATACTCTGAAACTCTATAAATATATATATTACATATAACAGTCTATACAAACTTTCAGAGTTTAGACTTACAGAGTATATATTCAGTAAAATAGTCTATAAAATTTTTTTCATTGTTGATTGATCTTTTCTTTTTCCAGAGATCAAATATTGAATTTAACTATGTTTACTTTGAAGCAACATTAAACTAAGTATCTCTATGATTAAACACACCAAAATAAATGGACTGGGTTTTCGCACAAAAACTATTATTTCAGAATTGAGAGGCAGTGCTGGTGACAGATAACTTCTTTTGAAACCTGTTAAATGTGTGTGTGTGTGTGTGTGTGTGTGTGTGTATGGGGGGTGAGTAGGGGAGGGAAAAATCTGTTCTTTCATTCTAGAAGGTCAAGAAGTTGAGGTAAGAATTTGGAGCTGTGAAGTGCTAAGGAAAGGCATAAGAATCCCAGTCAATCTTTGGAAGCCCCTTTTAAACATGTGGAGATACAGGACAGAGATGGCCTTGCATTTGGTGATGAAAACTGTCCTTCCCAACCCCACAAGTACTACTTGCTGCCATACGACATAATCCAGAGGTATCATGTACTCAAGTAAGGCAGCTAAACTTTATATTTTTAGTTCCTCAGCAGCTAATATTTAGATTTAGTTTAGTAATTAAATTTTTAAAAGCCTATCAAAAATTATGACTAGTAATATTCTTGTTACCTTTTAAAATTGTAAATCAAAAAGTAGTTATCCTTTAATAATATAGTGACTTGTACCTGGTTTTCCCCTTTAAAACTGAAATTTGTAGGAAGAGGTGTAGTACTGAGTACTTGAGGTGCTAATCCTAGCTGGTCTCCATAGAACAGCCATGGAAGATTCTGTCTCCTATAAACAATCACAATTGTTTTAATAATGGGGAACAATTCTTAATATGTATTTGTGAAAGTAATTGCATTGAATTTCGTCAAAATGATGGTTCGTCAATTAGAATAGCCTTACCAAAATGAAACAGAATGAACAGTGCCCAGTCCAGCAGTATTTTCAAAGATAAACTGAAACAGTCGACATGCATCAAAAGTGGTAGAGTCATAAGAATTCATATTCATCACACACATATTTCCAAGAGCTTGGCAAGATGTTAGATTGGCATACACCTACAAGAGAGCAATGACAAAGAAATGTATGGACTTTAACATCCTAAGCAAAAGCTGACATAAAAATTATGCTTGGTTTTAACTTTACCTATTCTGCAAATTCTTTTTTTGGATATTCTTTTGCTTTTAATACCTTTCCTCTAATTTAAGTAGAAAAGAACTTTCTATATGGCAGATAAATAATTTGTACATTTTAACTGTAAATTTTAGGTGGAAATATAAAGACAAGCAATTAAAAGAAGAACAGCATGACATTTAAAAAAACTATTATGCAGAATAATTATTTTTGAAAGAATAATAATTTGTTCCTATATTAGAGCTTAAGCATATAAATCTAATCCATTTTAAGTAATTTGTTTATGAACAGCAAAATAAGATCATTTGTTGAGTTTGCCCCTCAAACTTCTTTTTCAGTTTTCCCTTTCAGGAAAAGACCACTCCATTTTTAGTTATTCAAATAAAAATCACTGCAGTAATATTCTTTCTCTCCCTTCTTGTATCCAGCTCATCATTAAATTCTATTGGCTCAATCTTCAAAGTATATCCAGAAGCTAAACATTTCTCACACTTCCATGGCACCACCCTTGTCCATGAGTCCACTTTCCCTCACTTGGATTACTCTAATACTCTCCTAAATGGTCCCCCCGCTTCTGTCTTTGCCCCAACAAAATGTGCTCTCCATATTAAAGTGATCTTTTCAAAACCCGAGGTCAACCATTGTCTTCCTTTGCACAAAATCCTCTACATCCCTTCCAGTAAACTCCAAGTCCTCACCATAGTCACTCCCTTCACCCGTGAACTCATCTCTCCACTTTCCCTGCTCACTCTGCTCTAGCCACTCAGGTCTCCTTCCTGTTTCTTTAGCATGAACACCAGAGAACTCCTGCTTTGGGACCTCTGCACTTGCTGTAGTCTCTGCTTAGAATACTCTTCCCCTAGATATTTACAAGGCTCTCTTCTACTTCCTTCAGATCTTTACTCAAATATCACGCTCCCAGAGATGCCTGTCCTGACCACCCTCCATAAAATAGCACCACCTTCCACTCTCTATGCTCTTTATCCTGATTTATTTGTCTTTATAGCACTTAGCACCACCTAACATTTACTTACAATATGATTCCACGAGGGATTTTTCTCTGCCTTTTCCTGAAATAGATAACTTAAAGATTTGAGAACAGGGCCTGGCATACAGTAGGTCATCAATAAACATTTACTAAATGATAGTATGAATCAGTTTCCCCTAACATTCAATTTCTGCTGAATAAGTTTGGACACATTCAAATTACAAATAATGAAATGTGAAATGAATAACATTTTCTTTAGTATTCTCTTTCAGTCCACTTAGAAAGGGTTTATTTTTCTTATAGAAAATGACCAAGGAGATATAACTACTTAGAGAGAAAAGTTTTATTAAGTGGGGAAAAAAATGGTATCACAATTCTTTGAAATGGAATAAAATTATTTTCTAGAAATTCAAACATACCCAACAAGCAGCTGCTGATGATTGCAAATACTCTGCAAACCATTCTGAAGTGAAAGACATGCCCTGTAAACACAAAGATGAATTTTAGTTTTAAGTTCAAATAGAAATTCCTTAACCCTACACTGTTTAGAAGACATTAATGTGCATATTGCTGCGTCGGAAATAACTAACATTACTTTCTCAATATTATCAGAAAAATAGATTCTAATGGCAATATAAAAATTAATTCTAAGCAATGTCAGTAATTACAAATAGGACTGAATTACAAAATCACATCACTTAGGCAAAGGATATAAGGAAACAAAGTATGTCTATAAGCAAAAAAAAAAAAAACAAGAAAACACTATTATCCCCATTTCACTAAAACAAAAATCAAAGTGCAAAAAAATGAAAGAAAAACTAGATTCTGACTTAGTATTGGTTAATATTTGCTGATTTAGGATTATTACACTGTATTAAATTGGCAAGTAATAAAAAAGAGATATTTGTGAATGATTTCTAAGCAACTGGAGACTGGAGATATACAGAGTAACTAATATGTAAAATCTCCAAAGTGGTGATTCTCAAACAATGATGGGTATCAGAATCAACTGTGGAATTTCCTAAAAACAGAAAATGCTTGGCTTCATTCTAAACCAAATGAAACAGAATGTCTAGGATGAGACCAAGGCATACATGTGCTCTGAAAGCTGCAGATACAAGCCTCTAGTTAAGCACCACTGCTGTAAAGTTCATCTGCATATCTTGCTAAAAAATGAGACACCGAGAAGCACCATTCAGAATAAATTCTCTGAACATGGACAATGGAGATAAAACCTAATTATATGAATCGTGACACCACAACTGTCAAAGAAATCTAAAATAAAATTATGAGTCACTTCATTATTCATTATTTTCATCTCTTCAATAAACAAAAATTCTCATTTTGTAAGAAAAAAACCTATGCGTAGAAGGTTGACTAACACACACAAAAAAGCTGAGCAAAAATGGAAAGCAATAACAACAGCACTGGCAAATGCATGTAAAATGAAGCCACAGACAATGCCAGTGATAAAGTTGTATGATCCTTTGTAAAACAATATCCACGGAATTTTTAGAAACACTTAGGAAATTTGTCTTAAGGCAATAATCTCTCCAAAAGGAAAAACACATCTTTGCATAAAATGGTTGACAGCAATATTATTAATAATAGAAAACCTAAATAGTCAATAGACATACAATTACATGAATTTCAATGCATAAACTAGAGTATTAAGTGACTATTTAAAATTATGATTACATTGGTTGAGCCTGGAACACAGTATAGAGAAACTAAGGTAGTACCTAAAGACTGAAAGAGACATGTCAAAATAACACAGGGGCTATACCAAAGGGAAGTCCAAATTTGAGGCAATTTGAGCTTTGAAAAGAAGAGTAACAGTGACAGATTATAACACACTCATGATACCTGGAGTTTGCAGTAAAGCTAAAAAAAAATAAAAGCACAGAGAGAAAAGAAAGCACTCTTTATAGAAGACTGCTAACTAAAAATATAAAGGGAACAACAGAATTGTGAAATCATTTTGAAATAACCAATTTAATAATTGATTCAGGTAAGGTTCATCAATGGCTGCTAAAACAGATATGTACATAGTCTCAAAGTAAAATCTCAGACTAACTTATTAGTCACAGTACCTTTCCAATGGAGAGAAGTGGCAGACAGCACCATGAGCAGGCAGTCAATTTAGCATCACCACTAAATGGACATCCTGACCTTATATGCTCCTTGTTGATGCAATGGGCTATTCCCAACACCTATATCATATTTTTGCAAAAAGACATTTCACTGAGTCTAATCATGAGAAAAATCCAGAGTGTGGGATGCTCTACAAGAAAGCTGGCCTTGACTCTCCAAGAGTCAATGGAAAAAAAAAAAAAAAAACAACAAAAAAAAGCCAAAACAAAAACAAAAACCCCAAAAAGCAAAATAGAACAAGGGTCTCTCTGTTCTAAATTAAAGGAGACTAAAAAGATTAACTCAGTGAGGGGTCTTTCACTGATCCTGGGTCCCCCTTGCCAAAAAAAATGGGGAGGGATAAAAGACTTTATTGAAACAAGTGGGGAAATTTGGGTATGAACAGTATATCAGGTAATTCTATTATATTAATTTTAATCTTATTAGGTGTGATACCACAAAAATGCCCTTGTTCTTAGGAGCTACATAATAAAGTATTTAGGAGTGAAATGTTATATAGCTACAAATTATTTTCAAGTGGCTCAGAAAAAAATATGGATGTGTATGTGTGCATATGCATACATTCACATACACAGAGAGAGAGAAAGCAAATGTGGCAAAACATTAATAATTGGTTAAACTACTAAAAGATATATGCACAGGTATTATTTTTTTCAACTTTTCTGCAACTTAAAAATTTTTCAAAATTAAAGTTGGGAAAACAAACCAAGATATAAGCTGTTTTTGGAAAAAGGGAATGGGAAGACACTGATTCATATATTTGGAAAGTTTTTATTGATTGGTATATTACTTGAGGAGGATTGGATGTCTCTTATAAAATTATATAAAACTATAGGATAAATACAGAAATAGTTATAGATGTGTGTATGTATATACATAATGTGTGTATATATTTTCTAGCTATGTCTGCTAAAGAGGGCATACTAAGCATGGTAAGCTTGGTTTCTAAGTATTATCCTTAAGAGCTTCTTAGAGAAATAACTGTTTCCAGGGCTGAAGCAGGAAAAGTACAAGATGAGCCTGGAAATCTTATTGTGCCAGAAAGTAAGGAAATGCTCAAAGAATGATAGAGATACGTCAAAAAGACATAGGAACCAACCCAACGGGGCTTCTAATAATGGCCAAATCTATGACAATTTGAGCACCAAAACAAATAATAAATATACTGGATTATAAAACATGAATAAAATAGGAACCCACAAATCCATACTGTCCTTACTGAACAAATAAATGTATAAAGGTGAGGAAGGGAAAATTCCTTACGGTAGAACGTTAATAATGTGGAAGGAATGATAGAAACATTTGGCAACCATCATAGTAGTGGTTGATGAAGGCAAGTGACATCAGTGGAAACTAAAGCTACTTAGTTTAGAGAAGGTTTAGAGAAGAAGAAATGTAACCTTGGAAATTCTCCTCAAAAATACTACCAAATACAGGGGCTTCCCTGGTGGCACAGTGGTTGAGAGTCCGCCTGCCGATGCAGGGGACACGGGTTCATGCCCTGGTCCGGGAAGATCCCACATGCCGCAGAGCGGCTGGGCCCGTGAGCCATGGCTGCTGAGCCTGCGCGTCTGGAGCCTGTGCTCCACAACGGGACAGGCCACAACAGTGAGAGGCCCGCGTACCGCAAAAAAAAAACAAACTACCAAATACAAAGGGAAAATGGTAACTTAATAGCAGATGTGGTGAGTTTACAGCAGGGGGTGATGGTTAGGTTGACACCACCAGTGGTGGGACAGATGGACAACATGTGTCTCCTGATGTGACGCAATGGATTGAGAAGAGCACAACATCTTTTTTGTGGTTTCCTGCCAGGCATGTCCTGATTATGAAAAAAAACTGGATGGACCCAGGTTGAGGGTCACCCTCTGGATTGTAAGGCCTGTAGTCTTCAAAACTGTCAAGGTAGGGAACTTCCCTGGTGGCCTAGAGGTTAGGATTCTGGGTTTTCACTACTGTGGCCCAGGGTTCAATCCCTGGTCAGGGAACAAGATCCCGCAAGCCATGTGGCATGGCCAAAAAAAAAAAAATAGTAAAATGACAAAACTGTAGAGTTCATGAAAGGCAGGGAAAGACTGAGGACTTGTTCCAGACTGGAGGAGACTGAAGGGGACGTGACCTCTAAATGACTGGTAATCTGAGACCAAATATGAAAAAGAGACATTGTTGGAATTTTTGGCAAAATTATTTTTACTTATTTTGAAAAGGAAAAAAAGAAAATTAAAGGCCTGCAAATTTGATAATGGTATATGTCACTATAATCAGAGACTGGAGAAGAATGCCCCAGAAAACATGAATCTTACTACAAACGAGCCAATATTTGGATGATCTTAAGCTCCCTATGTATATGTCTATTTTAGTATTTGTTTTTCTGCAAATATTTGGTACTTGCCCGTAATCCCACAAGACTATACTGGAGGAGAGGAATTTTTGCTTTATTCATGAGGATTCCAGATTCCACCCTCATCACAGCTATCCTTACAGCCCCCCTAGTCACTCCCATTTATTCAGCGATGATTGTAGCAACCAGATCCTAGCGTATCCACACATGCTCTACTCATTAACTGACTCCTAGTTAGTCATCTAACTCTTATTCTCTTGGACTGATGACCTCTTCAGTTCCAATTCATCCACTTCCCATTTTACATCCCAGATCTTGTCATCACCAGATTCTGTTGCAAAAGCTCTAACTATCTGCCATCACACTCTCATCTATAAACAAGGAACTTGGCCGGATACAAATAATCCTCAAATCTCCAGTGACTACCATGTACAGGCTCTGTGAGGCAGGTATTATTATACCCAACCTACAGACAATAAAACTGACGTTTAGAAAAGTCCAAAGGTATAAAACTAATGACTGGTAAATCCAGGGTTCAAACCTAGAGTCTCTGGTGCTCTTAACTATATTATACTGCATTCTTTATAGGATCTATAAAAGACCTTTCCAGCTTAAACATTCTGAGATCCACTGAAAAAGAAATGAGCTAAGGTAGAGAAGAGAGCAAACTATACTTATAAATTATAATGCTGAGTTGTTGTCTAATGTTTCTTATTGACTGATAATTTCTATTTTAAAGTGATTTACACATAAATGTTTCTCATTTTAGCCCCAAATTAATTACCAAAGGAAGAAATGCAGAAATATCCTTAACAATAGAACAAAAAAAAACTGAAGCATACTCACAAGATCTCCATAACGTGCAGCTGAAATCATACGTGGAGGGAAATTCCCTGTGCTGCTGAAACATAATCCCCCTGTCTTCATTAATAAATAAGAAAAAAAAAGTTTATGGAAGAATATAAGTAATTTAATTTAAAAGTATATACACTATCAATTTGATTAGACTTACTAAAATGTTAGGTTCTGAACACACACAGGACCTGCTGGTATTAATGAATGTTGGTTCACATTGGACACACCTGTCAATATAACAAAAATAATTTGTTAAATGTTAATAAATTACACTGGCCCTAATTTAATTGAGAACTTGTCTTCCTAACTGATTATATTAGAATAGATTCATTCAACTAAGCAATTACTTGTAATAAAGTAAACATATTAAAAGTATTAATGCTGATATACTACTCTTCATATTACAAGGCAAGGTATAAATAAATAAAATTAACCAATAATAGGCGAGTATTCTTTTGAAGCCGCAGGTAATATAAAATAAATAGTATTGAATAGCAAAGATGGTTAAGTCACTCAAATAACAAAAGAGCCCAACAAACTCATATAAATGAAACCAAATCCATTTTTATAAGTAGTTATTATCGAATATACTTTCCTTATTTTTCTGCCACAAAGCAAAAAGGTAACATATGCTGAAAATAAACGAGTATCTATACTCTCATCAAACCTACAACAAACACTCTTAAAGTCTTTTTATCGTCTTTATTTATTTTAGGAAAATACTTTATATTTTTCATTAATGAATGATATAGAGGGAGGGAGGAAGGGCAGCGGACTAGTGGGGACACTGATAGGTTTCTATGGGTACTCATTACAAAACAGAACAGGTAGGAGGAGCTGGGGCACAGCACAGAACTCAAACTAGGCTTAGGGAGGTATAAGAGGGGAGGAATGGGGGATCAACCCAGTAGTCTGTATTAGGATGCTACAACCTAGGTCAGCCTGAGAGAAAAGATGATCCAACACTAAGTATCCCCAGGAGAAACTGCTCAAGTATTTTCTATCTCAAATTTGGGAACTGAAGAGAAAACAGTATTTAGAGGGAGGTCAGCATGTGGGCAACTAAAAAAATTGAAGAACTGGAATAGGGATGATGTGTTTGAGTTAAAGAAAGGGAGGGGTGTGTGTGTGGTGTGCAGGTATGCATGCATAAACAGGGAACAGGAAGTGAAGGAGAATAAGGCTATAAACCAGGATACCTGGGTTATGATAATTCATCACATTTATTAACATATTTTTATGTAATATAATATATAAAGATAGTACCTAGTATATAATAAATAGATTGCAAATAAAAGTTACTACTAAATACTATGCATTATATTATAGATTATGTACAAATTACATGACAAACAAAAATCGCTACCTTTTACTGGGCACTTACTCTGTAGTACTTAGCTAAGAACTTTAGATATGTAAAGTATGTTTCTGAGCTGTGGTAACAGCCTATGAAGTGGGTGATATGTCCCCATTCTGAAGACAAGGAGACAGACTTATCGAGCGAGGTCAAACAACCAACAAGACACCGAAACAAGAATTAAACCCTATTCTGTTTCATTTTCTGGGCCTCAGCTTCTTTACCTGTTTATTTCTATCCTTCCTTGGGTTATTGTGAGGAGCAAGGAATCTGATAGGAAAGGCACAGATTCTACATAAATATAAGATATTAATGAAGTCAGCACCCAGCATACCGCTTACCTGTTTCCTAACGCATTTGCTATTGTAAAAGAGTTTTCACTTTCCTCACAGAGCTTACAAGTTGCTTGAGACAACAACGTTCCATTAACATCTCTTTCCACTAAACAATTTAGAAACAATAAGATGTTAACTCATAGTCAATATATAAGCTTCTATACACTTAGTAAAACCCAGTTGTAATTATTATTCTAGCAATTCTCAAAACAACTTGTTTGCATAAAGACATGTCAAGCACCATCCATAATAAAGTATCAAAAAGTGAAGCCTTCCCCATTCCCACATAAAAAATACAGAAACCAATTTCCAAATCATCATCATCATCTTAAATTAATATATTTTCCTCAGAGAATTTCTTACCTCTTACCTGCATGTTCCTGTTACACTGGATTTGGGGAAACAAGTATTTTCATAGACTTCTGATAAGTTTCACAACTTAGAGGGCTTTTGGTGGTATCTATTAAAATTGTAAATTCACATACCTTATAATACTACAGTTTCATTTTCAGATACCTAACCCACAGAAACACTTGAAGATGTGCATAAAAATATTCATCAAAACATTATTCGTGGGCTTCCCTGGTGGCGCAGTGGTTGAGAGTCCGCCTGCCGATGCAGGGGACATGGGTTCGTGCCCTGGTCCGGTAAGATCCCACATGCCGCGGAGAGGCTAGGCCCGGGAGCCATGGCCGCTGAGCCTGCACGGCCGGAGCCTGTGCTCCGCAACGGGAGAGGCCACAACAGTGAGAGGCCCACGTACCGCAAAAAAAACCCAAACATTATTTGTTAGAAAATAATCTAAATATTTTAAATAGCACAATGCTATGAAATACCATGGAGTGGATTAAAAAGTATGTGGTAGATCTAATAGATCATACCATTAACTGAAAAAAGTATGCTGGAGAACAATGTTTTTGGTATGAAATATTCACATAAAAAATACCACTTATATTTCCTGTGGTTACAATGTATACAATGTACATTAAAAACAGGAAAAAAAAAGTCTATAAGGACACATTCTAGAATCTATTTCTTACCTAAAATATGGCCAGTGGGACAGTGGCATTTTCCTTCTGCAGTTAAACCATCAGGGCAAGAAATACAGTTCCAGCCATCTCCAGTAACACCTTTCTAAATTAAAAGAAAAAAATTATTTTCCCTTTCTTAATTAATGTTCTCCTTAATTTATCATGTAAGTCCAAAAAGCCACAATAGTGTATAATTTGTAGGAGATATGCAAATAAATTACATAAATATGAGCCACATAAAGATTTCCTGGATAGACAATTTGTGCTTATATTCAAAAATCAAGCTATACGTTATTACTATAAGTACTGACTACTATATTATTATTACTATAAGTACTGACTACTATTAACTCCAGGCAATAGTTCTTTTTTCCTTATGATTTTCAATTTAAATGAGTCCTTACTCTCATAATTAATAGTCATTCAGTTTTTCCATTTACAAAGAAAAAATGCAACGAAATTCCACACTATTTAATCAACAAATAGCCAATTAATAGTTTAGTCTTACCTGTTCTAAAATAGTTTTTCTAATTTTTAAAAATTCAAATATAATAGCTTTTAACAATTAAGTTATGATTTAAAATGGATGAATTTTATCGTAAATATATATACTTAAAGTTGTTTAAATTATGAGATCTTTCCTTTTATCCACTAATAGTTTGTACTAGTAAAGGTTTTTGATAAACTATGACATCACCAAAAATTGGGCTTATAATATTATATGGTTTAGAAAAAAACCTGGGGTAAAAATACAGTAATTTTATTACAAATATGGATGTAACCAAAATTAATAGAAAACAATGGTAACAACAAAACAATGCCACAAATTATTTTAGGTTTTGGTTGAAAAGACTGGATATATCAAGAAATGCTCCTATATTTGTTAGTACATTTATACATGTAGGACTATTTAAAAATTATGATAGCTTAGTAACGTCACTGAAAAATAAATCTGCTTTGGCACCATTTCATATTAGCAGCTTTTTATCACTGTAATTCAGCTAGGGTCAGTATTTCCAAAAATATAAAGTTTCAAAATGATCATCAAACCTGTAAGTACTAGTCATAAACAAGGACTGGTTTATATATTAAATATTAAATTCCCAGACTCAATTTTTTTAATACAATAATGAGAAGAAAGATTACTATAAAGGCAGAACTGGCACACTGACTCCTAATTACCCAAAATGATTCAAAGATATATTTCTGTTAATTAAGAATCATCATATATAGTAACTATTAATTTACTAATTTTCCAAAAATTATGAGATAATGAAATGATTAACAAACAGCAACAAATATTAACCTATTTACTGATTACGAACATGAATCATTATATAAAACTGTTGACGCTAAATCTAAGACACTGAACTCACTCTGTACCAAATGATACAAAAATGAAAACCTGCTCTACATATGTATCATTCACTCATCTATTGATATTTGCTTTTATAACACAGTTTCTCTATGAAATAAAAATAAAGACACTCAAATTTTCACGGCTTTGTGTTTTTTCAGATTTCAAAAAGTAAAGCAATATCTTTGTTTTTTTCCAAGTTTGCAAAATTTCACTGATCTCCCAAAATTTACTCTAGTAAAAACAAAGTTGGCTTAATAATTTAAAAATCTGTGGGAAAATATTAGAGTACAGCATTAAATTGTAGTTTAAAAAACAAAGGTATTTAATTTACTATTTTTTACAGCAAGATTATTTTTTAAAATAAATACTCCATACCATGTTTTCTGGGCACTTTTTACAAATAATATCAGGTCCTCCATTATTAGAGATCATCTGAAATCCTGGTAGACACACACATACAGTTCCTAAAAAGAAAAGAGCCAATTTTGACCTTGATAAATAAAACTCCAAGATAGGAAAATTTTAATAACTCTTAAGATCTTGAGAAGTAGTAGTTAAGAGCAAGACAGCAGAGGGACTCCCGGTGGAGCAGTGGTTAAGACTCTGTACTCCCAATACAGGGGGCTGGGGTTTGATCCCTGGTCAGGAAACTAGATCCCACATGCATGCCACAACTAAGGAGCCCTCCTGCCACAACTAAGACCCAGCGCAACCAAATGAATAAATATTAAAAAAAGCAATACAGTGGAGCCAGAACTGCCCAGGTTCTAATCTTGATTCTGCTACTTAGTTGTGTGACCCTGAGCAAGGTACTGAACTGCTCTGTGCTTTGGCTTCCAATTTGGTAAAATGGGAACAACAAACAGTACCTACCTCACATGGTTAATATAAGTTAGTTATTATCTGTAAAGGTCTTAGAATCCGTCTGGCACACAGTAAGTATTGTCTTTGCTACCATTTTAAGTGCAAGCATAAATAAACTATTAAGTTTTAACTATTAAACTAATAACCAAACTACTGATTAACTGCTATGGGAGATTTTACATTTCTATTTCATCCAACCATACACATACATTCAATGAATTCAAATTTACTTTGTCAAAACAAAACCTTATTAGGAAAGTTATCTCGATTCGAATAAATCACTGTTTTCCTCTGTTTGGAAAGATAGTAAACTTTATAAGATAACCACTACTCAATTTGCTGAATAGGTAAGGACAGCATTCTCTAAGAAGGCATTAAGTGGATACAGCACCCATAGGAATCCATGCAGTAGAATGTTTATGATATCAGGGTTCATAACTATGAACCTTACACTTTAGAGTCTGGGAAATGCTTTCTCATTCATATTTCCTCACCTGAGAATCCTGACCTGTCCTACACAGTGACTTAAATAAAGATACATCAAATTTAAAGATGGCAGAAAGTTAATACCTGGGTGCCCAAACCGAGATTAAAAACATTCTAAACTTTATAATATGGGAAAAGTCTTATTCTGAGCAGTTTCAGTGAGGACAACTAGGAGCAAATGATGAACGTCTCAAGAAAAAAAAAGTTAAGTTTAATCTAAAGAGACTTTAAGGGCAATCAGTAATATTCAACAATGAAAGGGCTAAATCCTAAGGAAATCTATAATATTACGGACAGACTGCATAGTGGAAACACATAGGTCAAGACTGAGGGCAAAGAGACAGGAGTTCTTCCTGTCCCCAATTTAGAAGACAAAGAAGACATTACGACCTCATCTGGGCTTCCATTTCTGTATCTGTAAAACGAGAAGACTGGACCTGATTACCGTTAAGGTCCCTTCCAGATCTAAATTCTGGGATTTGAAAAGATCAAAAACTATCAAAGTTTACAAGCGCTAATTTGCATTCCCTCTCTGACCTGTTCTGTCACCTGCTCCTCTGTTACTTCTCTATTTTTCTTCCTTCGGTAGTCAGCTTTCCAGGTGCCTCCCTAAAGACCCCCCGGATGAGGAGTGGGGGACTGGAGCCGAGAAATTAATTTCGACAGCTTATGAGGTAGCGGACTCAGGGTTTCCCCAACCTCACTCGTTGTGTGCAAACTTCAATCCTTCAAGAAACCCTCCTCTCAGGCGTTGGCAGTTGACCCTTCTGAAACATTCTTCCGCAGACGAAAAGATATTTTAGTGACGAGGGGTCTGGGGACAGCATCAAGGCGGAGTTGTTACTTTGGCTAGGGCCCATCCCGGACCGTCTCACCTCGAGCATCCTGCCTCTGATTGGCTCCACACGCGACACAGGAGAGCGCGGAGATATCGAAGTACTGGTTGTGGCTGCATGTCTCCGGCTGCCGGAAAGGGAAGAAGAAGGTCTGAGCCTGTGAGACGCGAAGAAGGACCAACAAGAGGAACAGAGTCACACCCGCAGCGTTTAAGGTGGACCAAGCCGCCATTGCCACCACGGTCCCGCGTCCGCCCGTCACCATGATGCACTCACTCGCGGCCGCGCAGTCTCCGGCGCCCCATCAGCCTCCGCGACAACTCTGCAGAGCTGATTGGACAACTGCGGTCCGGAAGTGTCTGCCTGCGTTGCATGGTTGCTAGGTTACCAAAGCCGCGGGAAGCTGGCTGGTCTGGGAAAGGATGAGTTAGAGACAAGCTAACCCTGGAGCCTGGCAGGTGGGACCGGCTATTTAAAACGTTTGCTTCAAACTCTGCTACTCGACCCATTAGCGGGACGTGAAATCAATTTAGGAGGTCGCAAAATAGATAACCACAGAAAAGAAAATATCTGATTTTTATCACACAAATTAAGTATTGCTTCATTAAACTGTGAAATCATATTTACATCAAAATTTACACAGACTAGGTCATTTTCGTGTTAAAGACGACATTCCAACAATGTATTTGTCAAAATACATTGGTCAGAAAAGTAGGAAAAACACTGATTTGAAATAAGCAATGTTGGAAGATTGACTCAAGCACTAAAAACAGATCTTTCCTGACAGACCTTTCTTTGTGTTTCTATGTTCTGTGTTTTAAGCATAGACATCATGTTCACAAAATAAGATCTTTAGTCCAGTTGTGAATAAAAAAGTGACATTTTTTAAAAATCAAATATACACATACACGATTGTTGTCTTTCAAAATGGGCACTCTTGGAAGCTGTTAACCCCAAAACATTTTAGAATTACCTTCCAAGCCAGTTTCTGGGTCATAAAAGAAAAAGTTATTTCTTAATATTTAAATTTCACTTCTGCTTTTGTTGTATTCTATTTGTTTTGTTGTATTTTGTTCTCCCCCCCCCAATAAAATCTGGCATATTTTGAAGCCACCTTATTCATCAGTGGTATCTTGAAATGACTTTTGGCTTTCCAAAAAACCCACAAACTTCATAATAAAAATGATGATTTATCACTATTAAGGAAAATACACACACGTATAATGTTCTCAATACGTGTGGGAAAATCAATCTAAGGAAGTTAGATAACTTTAAATATTAGCCACCATTAGGCCTATTATTTGTCATGTGACCTTCCCCAAAAGACCAGCATTCACTCTGTCGCTAATACCTATGACACAGAAGATGTATGTTATGAAAACTGTTCCTTAAAGAGGCATTATAAAAAATGTTTTTTGAGTAATTACCATATTGTTGGAGTGTGTAATTTGAAGTAGAAATCATTTATCTGAATATAATTTTTGAAAAACATATGACTCCATAAATGTTAACGGGGGCTCCGAAAGAGTATGGTCAGAATAGTTGATATTAATCTTCAAAAGCTTCCTGTGGGTGAATTTTAACTCTAGTCCTCCTTAATGCTCAGTGGGAGTGGTCAGGGCAGTAAAATTTACTCACTGTCTACTATATAATTGAAGCAATAAAAGAGCAGATTCTTTGTATTCCACACTGTGCACTATGCTAGGCACTTGACAGCATTAACCTTAGCTTTTCATAATAACCCTTTGTAGGAACGCTATCCCCTTTTTAGGCTACTTTTACAATTAAAGAAACTGAGGATCAAAAAATTTACATTTTAGGAAGTGGTGAAACTAGACTCTGTCTCCATCTGGCCAACTCCAAAATTGTTATCTTTTCATACTCGCTATGTTGAACGAGTTGCTTTACTCAATTGCTATCTTCTCAATCTATTTAGTGGCTTCTTTGCAGAATAGATAGAGAAAAAAGGCATATTCTATATGTAAGACAAACCTATTGTCTTTAGTTAACAAGATGATACTGCCATTTTATACCACAGACAGTGGAACTGTGTGGTTGTCTAAGACTTTTGGGCACTGCACCTAAAAAAACGTTCCCAAAGAGCTAAATAGTTTATTTGTAGCACAAGGATTCAAAATAGATGTAGTTAAGTTGGAAATAACTGTAGATACTCTCAGTTCATCTTTATAAACTGCCTAGAAGGATAACAGAAAGACTGTTAGCTACAACTGTTAAGCATAAATTGGGACTGTATCATTAGGAATATTTTCATTGCAAGTAATAGAAGATCAGGTAGTTTAAACCAGTTCACAGTGGCTTAAACAAAACCAAACATAGGAATTCTGGAGGTAGGGGCTTCTGGTGTTCATTCAATGATATCAGATAGTCATCTCTGCAGTTTTCTTGGCTTTTCCCTCCTACCTGCAATGTGATTGCCTTACACCAGATATCAACATTCAGATTTAAGACAGGAAGAAGGAAAGTTACGGAACCAGAGATGTTTCCTCTGTCTCTTTAGTCAGAAAAGCAAATGTTTTCTCTATGCCAGATATTGTGCTAAACTTAAACTTCTTACATGTATCATTTCAATCTTTTTATGAATAGGTAGTAATCGCCACTTATCAGGCTTAAAGACATGCCCAGTATCACCCAGCAAAGAAGTGAAAGAGTTATACATAGAAGTGGATGAGAAGAAGAAGATGTTTTAATGTCAGCTTAAGAAGACCTTTACCTCCCAAAAGTGAAACGATGGGTTCAAACACTATCGCAAATGCTTATTGAACACCTAGAATGAGATAGGCACTGCAACATGCCTTACCAAAATTATCATCCACTCAACACCCTTATGAAACCTATACTGCTATTATCATCTCTTTTTTTATAGATGACAAATGGAGACAGAAGATTTTTAAAACTTACCAAAATTCAAGGCTTGCAATTTACAGAAGCAACTTTAAATTATGGCAGTTTAACTCTTGGGGCTGCTTAACCACAATGCTGTGTGTCCTAACAATATAAATGCTACAAAAAGTCAAGGAGGCTGAGGATGGAGAAAAAGTCTTTGGATCTGGAAATTAGGGGATTATTAGTTATCTTTTAGAGCGCAGTTTTATTACAGTGATAGGGGTAGAAGCAAATCATAGAACAGTACTGGGAAAGAGCAACCACCAGATGTAGACTATTTTGGCATTGAAAGGAAGGCAAAAGAAGGGACTGAGCTAAAAGAATTTTAATTTTTTCTTTAGGATAAGGAGAATAGGTCTATAAGTGGAGAGTAAAGGAAAGGAGTAGTAGAAGAGAGATTTAAAATAGAGGAATAATTGACTCTCTCTAGAGCTCCTGGGAAGGGGTCAAGGACTTAAAGTAAGAGTGGGAGGAGGACCATCTAAGGGGAAGAAAGTCATTCTGGGATTAGAAGGAAAAAAGAAAGATGAGTGAAGCCATCAATAAATCTTGGGCTAGGGATCAGAGAAATTGAACAAGATCAGTTTTCTAGGTAAAGAACATAGGTAAAAGTAAGAAATATTTTGAAAAGGTAGAGTGGATAATTGGAAGGGAAATCATTTAGAGTTGAAAATTGGCAGCAAGTCTAGATCTTACCTGCAAAAAGGCTAGATCATGTTGGAGTGGGAGCATCTAGAGGATAGGCTAGGAAAGTCCTAGGGTCAAAGTGAACAGTTTATGGAGAGGACAAGTATAGTTTGGTTATGTTGAACAAGTTGCTTACTCAGGTAGAGAGGTATAACAGAAATGGATGTGGAGGTCTAGGGCTTGATGAAGAGTTTGGAGCTGGAAATGGGAATCATCTTGAGTGTTCCAAAGACTATTGTGTTTTTGAATCCCTAAACTGAGTTACAAGAGGCATAATTGCCAGGAAAGAGAGCCCTATGGGAAGTCAGAGGGCATCTCATCTTTGGTGGGGAGTTCAATCATTTTTCAAACATTTACTGAGCACTTCTATGAGTAGACACTGGTTAGGAACAAGAGCTATCCCTGGCACTTTCCCTCAGGGGCTTCATAGAAAGAAATACATAGAAACGAATCATTAAAATATTTTGAGATAACTGCTCTAATTGAGACTGTGCAACTTGAAGATGGGATTACCCCTGCCTTGGTGGGTAGGAGGGAGATCAGTGAAGAAATCGCAGAGTAAGAGACACTGTAGGACAGGACAGGTAGTGGGACCAGCAGAACAGACCCAGAGGCATGAGTGAGGAGGCACACCAGTGAATGACACATATCTCAGTATCCCTGAGATGTGGGGTGTATATGGTCAGTGGCAGAAGATGAGCCTGGAGAAGTAGGAAGAAATACAAATGAATGCTCTTGAATGCCTGTTATTTGCCTACCATTGTTGATCAGATTTGCATTTTAGAAAATATTCTAGAAAAGAGGTGTATGGAAACCTCTAGAGGTAGAGACCACTTGGGAAGCTAAAGCAGAAATCTAGGGTCTAAATAGGGTAGGGGAAGAAGGGAGAGGCAGGAGAAGATAAATGAAAGAGCTGTTTAGGAGGAAGAATTGTGAGAATTTTATGACTTGGATAGAGGAAGTAAACAGGAATAAGAATCGTTCCCAGGTTTTCTGATTTGGGTGGCTGGGTGAACTGTGACATTAAAGGAACATAGAAAATACTTGGGGCAGATAAAGCCTTCTTACTGATTAAAGAAAAAAATTTAAAGGTAGAAATTCAACTTATAGGAATTATCTAATATGTTGGTGGGAGTTAAGACCATGGCTAATAATTGAAATAACTGATATTAATTTCTTGCTTTCAATGTGTCAGGCACTGAAATATCTCATTTGATCCTACATTGGGACCATTATCATCACCTTTACTTTACAGATGAGAAAACCAAGGCTCAAAAAACATCTATGACTTCCTAGGGTCACACTCAGATCATGATTCTAACCCTGACAATTTGACACCAGAGGCCACGCTTTTTTAACGCTGATTCTTTTGTGGCCTCTCACATTGCAGAGCACAGGCTCCAGACGCACAGGCTCAGCGGCCATGGCTCACGGGCCCAGCTGCTCCGTGGCACGTGAGCTCTTTCCGGACCGGGGCACGAACCCGTGTCCTCTGCATCGGCAGGCGGACTCTCAACCACTGTGCCACCAGGGAAGCCCTAACCCTGATTCTTTACTGGTGCTCTTGAGTCCCTGGATGTGCTTTCCTGGGCATTAACAAATAAAAGGGAAAGGTAAGTGAGTCCATGAGGGGATTAATGAACTAAAATACTACAAAGAACATGAAGGCTAAGTGCAAAGTGCAGAAATGGAGGTTGTGGTCAAAAGGGGAATTAGGTCAAAATCCTACAATTGGGGCCTTTTGTGTGGTGAGTCTTGCACTCTTTCCCAATCTCCAGATTCTTAGATAAAAACAACTAGATATAAACAACTGCTGCTTTGTATTCATTATGTTCCAAACTGAACTTGGCCTCCATAATGGAACACTCTCCTGGTTTTCCTCCAGGTTATTCTTAGAATAAACTTTCTGGTTATTCCTGCTCTCCGCCCTTTGTAGGCCCAGACTCCTTTACTTGGCTAGTGGAATCCCTGAGGACTCACTCCTAGACTTTTTTTTTTTTTTTTTTTTTTGCTGTATGCGGGCCTCTCACTGCTGTGGCCTCCCCCGTTGCCGAGCACAGGCTCCAGACGCGCAGGCTCAGCAGCCATGACTCACGGGCCCAGCCGCTCCGCAGCATGTGGGATCTTCCCGGACCGGGGCACGAACCCGTGTCCCCTGCGTCGGCAGGCGGACTCTCAACCACTGCACCACCAGGGAAGCCCACTCCTAGACTTTTGACTCTTCTCATTCTTTGGTTTTCCTCCTAGGGAAAGTCATGTCCATGACTTCAATGACCACTTTTTGTAGATGACTCACATATATATGTATATCCAGGCCAAATAATTTTTCTGAGCTCTGAATCAGTATTTCCACTGTTTTCTTGAAAAACTCCATTTGGGTGGAATGGAGTATCTTTAAATCCAGGTGTCCAAAAACAGCTCATGATCTCCATCCCTTCTCCCACCCCCAAACTTGCTCTCTTCTAGTGTCTTCTATCTCAGTTAATGGCAACATCATCCAAACTGTAATAAAGGCCAAAACTCTAGGAGTAACTTTTGATGCCTTCCTTCCCTTCAACTTCCCATTTCAGTCCATTAGCAAGACTTCTTGATTTTTATCTTTTAAATATCTCTTGACTTTATTGCCCAAATATCCCTTGAATTCTTTTACTTTTCTTAATCTCTGCCATCACTGCCACCCTAAATACAACTTTCCCCCACCCCTTAATTACTGCAATGGCCTGTTTTAAACTTAATTTTTCAGCTGTAGGCATTATCAGTTGTCTGCCTGCTATGGAAGATGAAGATTTGCTTTTTATCACATTTTCTGAACCTCTCCATCTTTTTAATATATTTATTTTAAATTTTCAGTTAGAGTAGTAATCACTTTTACATTACTATGACTACTTAAATGCTGTTCACATTTGAGTCATGTACCGTACCACAATTTTTATCTTTCTCTTATTTGAGTGTCTTCTTTTCTTCTTTAGTTATCATATGCTATCATTTAAAAAAATCCTCAATTCTTCCTCAGAACTATGAATCTCCTTTCAATATATTTAACACATTTACTATGGGCCAGGTTCTCCTCCAAGTGGTTTTAATCTGTACAGTGGCCCTTTGAAGTAGATACTGTTATCCCCCATTTATAGATGAGGAAATTTAGGAAGAGAGAGAGCCAATAAGAACTTGTATTAGGATCCAGGCATCTGTGTTCCTTTTCTTATTTTTTTAGGAAAATATTTTATTTTATTTATTTTTATTGAGGCACAACCGACATGTAACATTAGTTTCAGGTGTACAACATAATGATTCAATATTTGTATATATTGCAAAATGATCACCTCAATAAGTCTGGTTAACATCTGTCACCACACAGAGTTAAAAATTCTTTTTCTTGTGATGAGAACTTTTAAGATCTGCTCTCTTAGCAACTTTCAAATATACAATACAGTATTATTAACTAGATTCGCAATGCTGTACATTACATCCCCATGACTTATTTATTTTATAACTGGAAGTTTGTACCTTTTGACACCCTCCAACCATTTTGCTCACCCCCTGCCTCTGGCAACCACCAATCTGTTCTCTGTATCTATGAGTTTGGCTTTTTTTTTTTTTAAAGATTCCACACATAAGTGAGATCATATGATCATATGGCATTTGTCTTTCGCTGTCTGACTTATCACTTACTATAACGCCCTCAAGTTCCATCCATGTTATTGCAAATGTCAAGATTTCATTATTTTTTGTGGCTGAATAATAATCCACTGTGTGTGTGTGTGCACAACTTCTTTATCCATTCATCCATTGATGGATGCTTAGGTTGTTTTCATATCTTGGCTATTATAAATAATGCTACAGTGAACATGGGGGTGCATATATCTTTTTGAGTTAGTATTTTCATTTTCTTCAGATAAAACCCAAAAGTGGAATTGCTAGATCATATGATAGTTCTATTTTTAATTTTTTAGGAACCTTCATACTGTTTTCCATAATGGCTCACCAATTTACGTTTCCACCAAGAGTGCACAAGGGTTCCCTTTTCTCTATATGCTGGCCAATACTTATTTCTTGTCTTTTTGATAATAACCATTCTAACAGGTGTGAGGTGTTATCCCATTGTGGGTTTGATTTGGATTTCCTGAGTGGTTAGTGATGTTTAGTTCCATTTCACATGCCTGTTGGCCATCTGTATGCCTTCTTTGGGTAAATGTCTATTCAGATCTTATGCCCTTTTTAAAATTGGATTTTTGGGGGCTTTTGCAACTGAATTGTATGAGTGATTTATATATTTCAGATAGTTACTCTTGTTAGATATATGATTTGCAAATATTTTCTCCTATTTGGTAGGTTGCCATTTTATTTTATTGATGGTTTCCTTTGCTGTGCATAAGACTTTTTAGTTTGATGTAGTCCCACTGGTTTATTTTTGTTTTTGTTGCCTCAGGCATCCATGTTCTTAACCACTATAGTATGTGATCTCTCCTCAGGGGAGTAAACCAAGATTGAAGAGAATATGCACTCTGTTAAGCTGGAAGAGGAAAAGAGAGATCTCAGGCTTAGTGGATTGTATATCCTCTTATTTCCTGGTTTACTTCTTTCTTTGGGCAGAGCATATACTCCAGCAGCTTCCTGAGAGGGGTCATAAGATGGAAATTTTAGAGACCTTGGATATCTGAAAATGTCTTCAGTCTTCCCCCACACTTACATAGTAGTTTCCCCCCTGTTGTGCTGATCGAATTCCCCTGAAATAATCTTCTCCCTGAAGGATTTAAGCTTGGTTACCAGTTTTCGTGGGGAAAAGAGTGTGAGTTTCATCATTCACATGATGCCCTTCTTTTCTACATAGAGCCTCTGATCTCATCTGTACCCATTGTCCCTAAGTCGTACTCTCTCCAGAGAATAAACCTTCAATCTTCTGCTATAGTTGGGGGAGAGACAGGTTTCTAGTACTGGAAGGAAAGAGCCTTAGGTGTATGTCTTCAGTGCTTTGTAAACTGATATTCAATCAACTCTGTTTTCACTTCCTTCCCCAGCAGAAGATATTGAGGCCTCTTAAGCCTTTGAGGACTTATTTGGTGCATATAAGGTTGCTTCTTAGCTTTTTCCACTGTCAATTCAGAATCCTCTTGGATTCACAAAAGAAACGATCACCTATCCATCTCATTCCTGCTTGCAAAGTTTTATTGCTGTTGTCTCCTACCCTATCATCTTCATTCTTGTCAGAAATCCTTTGAAAGTTCCCTTTTTGATATTTTATTTGGATTTCTGAAAGGAGTGAAAATAACTACAGTTCAAACTGTCACCTTAAACTGGAAGTCAAAATAACCTGTTGACCTGTCTTCATGTGCATACTCTTACCGCAGTCTAATCCATTCTCCAGACCTCAGCTGGAGTAATCTTTTGAAATGCAAGTCTAGTATGTCACCTCTCTGTTGAAAATAGTTCATTGGCTTTCCACTGGAGAGCTCAAAGTCTTTAACGTGAACCGTAACCCCCAGCAGGGTCTGACTTCTTCCTGCAGCCTTTCATTGTCCTGTGCACTCTGCCCACACTGGTCTTTCAGTTCTCTGATTGCCACTGAGCCTGTGCACTTCTCTGCCTGCACCACCTCTCCTCCCTTCCCCTTCCCAGCAATTTCCCTTTACCTTGTTAATTCTTCCTTTCCTTCCAGCTCATCTGTCACTTCTCTTCCTGACTTCCATGAGCAGGCCAGGCCCTCCTATGAAATACTCTTAGAGGAACATGTATTTCCCTTTTACAGCTCTTATCCCTGTTGTAAATTTACATTTAGCTGAATAATTCTTTCACTAGTTTTCTCTCTTCTCCTGAACTACAGTCTTCACGAGAATAAATACCATGTCCATTTTTGTTCACCATTGTCTCCTGGAGTTGTGTGTAATACATTATAAGAATTTAATACACATTTGTTGAAATGGAAAAGATCAAAACTTGCTTCATTCCCTCATTCTCTAATTTATTGTCATCTTCCGAACTCTAAGGGGAGCTCAATGCTCTCTTCCCTCATTTCATCCCTGGGAAGGGAGCAGAGGACCAATGTGGGTTAGACCTAGACCATGAGGCCTCTGGCCATAGTCCTTATGGACAGAATTTTTTGGTGTCCACATGGCATGGTGTCAGGCAGAGTACAATGCACTAATTATCGATCCCGGGGAAAACTCCAAACACGTCTGCCCGTTGCATCTTGGTATTGACTGGAGTTTCAAAAAAAAAAAAAAAAAACAAAAAACAAAAAATAAAACAATGCAGTCAAGCCCTGGATGGGACAGCACTTAACTTACATAGAGAAGAGGCACAGCAAGCTCAGCTTCAATATGGCATCGGCACCCCATAGCTAGCGGGTCTCTCCCTGCTGCTGACACAGGGTAATTAGCCTAGGCACTGCACCCGTTCATGCTGCAGTGAAAGGAACGCTGTTCCCTCACCTTAGAGGACAGTCATAACAGTGGGGTTGGTCAGGTACCATATGAGGCACATGCTTTAAGCAGAGACAAAAGAGTACTCATTGAGATTGAAACAAGGAAACATATTCCCACACAAGGTAATAAACCAGTCACAGTCTGTGTAGGGTCCTTAACCCTTGGTAAGGAAGTGTTCCAGACTCAAGGTCCATTCTTATGCAGCTGAGTGGGGGCTCCATGAGACTGCCTTTTCCAATGCAAGGTTCTTCTGGATTGTCTCTCTCTCTCTCTCTCTTTTTTTTTTTCGTTTTCTCCTTTTGTTCTCTCTTCAGAATTTCTCTGTAGATTCTTAGCTCTTCCTCTTGCTTCTTCCTTTTGTTTTATGTTCTTGGGACTGGATGGAACACAGGGGAAGGAAGCCTAAGCAGAAGAAGACATCCTGTTTCACACATGGTCCTGCCTGTTCACTAGAAATAGGTTCTACAGTGAGATTTGGGGGTCATAGCTTCATCACTGAAACCCAGAGATTTTATCCAGTACCCTTCCTGCACGCCTCCTTTTTGCTAACTATAGCATCCATAGACTGACTATTCAGGATCTCAGTCTCCTCCATATTTCTACCATGGAGACAAGACTCTCATTTACATCAGGCAAGAAGTTATCCAAGTTAGAATGCTGGGGTCCTGTTCAATTCTAACTGACCACACATCATTCATTTGTTGATTCTGTTAAGTCTTTTGGATCTGACTTCTGTTACACACAACTGAGCAACTTCCTTTATTTAATTAGTGGTATCCATACAGTGCTCCAGTGATTCCTGGAGGTTTTGTAGGTAAGCCCCTGAGAACCACTGCAGGGGACAAACTGGAAAGGAGCATACAGGCCACCAGAGAGACATGTAAGACTTTCATGTTATATGCTTTTCCTGGTGCTTTACTGTGGGTCTTTAATGCTTATATATATAAGACCATTTTATCTACACAACAACTCTACTATTGTCATCTTCATTTGATGGGTGAAGAAACTGAAGTTGAGCAACTAAAATGATACAGCTAGCAAGTGGCAGAATTGGGCTTGGAACTATGGTATTCTGATTTCTGAGCCTACCTTCTTGATTTCTAAGTTATACAGTTGGCTCTTCATATCCATGGGTTTCACATTTATGGATTCAACCAACTGCAGTTTGAAAATATTTGGGAAAAAATTCCAGAAATTTCCAAAAAGCAAAACTTTAATTTGCCACATACTGGCAACTAGTTACATAGCATTTATACTGTACTAGGTATTATAAGTAATCTAGAGATGATTTAAAGTATACAGAAGCATGTGCATAGGTTATATGCAAAGACTATGACATTTTATATAAGGGACTTGAATATCCTTGTATTTTGGTATCTGAAGGGGTCCTGGGACTAATCCCCTGAGGATACCGAGGGACAACTGTAATGGAGTTTACTGTGTCTTAGGGACTGTTCTAAATGCTTTACAAGCATTATTTCACTTAGTCCTCATAATGGCCCTGCATGGTGGGTACTGTTAACTTCCTCTACAAATGGAGAAGTTTAAGGATAAGGAATTTGTCCATAGTCACGAAGTGGAAGAGCTGGGATTTATACTTGAATCTGGCTGATCTAAGAGCCCACGGTCTTAATCCCTATGCTCTACATGTCCTCCTGTATGTGATGACTGGCTGCACATGTGGGCTTGTCTCTTCTGCTACAGTATGAGCTTCTTGAGGAAAGAGGACCGTGATTTCTTCAGCTTTGTCTGTCAGGAGCCTTAGCAAGGTTCTGGACACACAGTCCATGCTCAATAAATCCCAGTTGAATTGAATGGAAGTCAGGGTTTACAAGAGGGTCCTTGGAGTTTAGAAGATGGAGGAACTCTGAGACCAAGTGATGAGAGGCTGTTCTTGTAGATGTTGAAGACCTAGGAAGGACAGCTGAAAACTGTCTGATAGCAAAATCATGCAGGAAGGTAAGTAGTGCTGTAGTCGTGGTAACATGCCTAGTAAAGTTGACTAATTGCCCAGGCAGAGCCAAAGAATGGTCATGGCTTGGTGTGGTTACCATGTTTCAGGGTACAGTCTTCTGTTTTGCTGTTCCAGAAACTTTCTTTCTGTTTTCTAAAATGATTACGTTTTCATGTTGACACACTAAAGGCTCAAGAAACTGTTCAATAGCCAGAATACCATATAGGTAAACTCAATTACTTCTTTTGATTGTAATGGTGTAGTCATCAGAGAAAGGCAGAAGGCAGACGAGAAAAAAACAGCCATTCACTATATTGTTCTGTTTGGAGAAAATCTATGTGAATAGAAGGGGGATGGTCATCGTCGAAAAACAAGGGCAGCTGGCAATATCTGTCTAAGCCTGTCCAAGGGAAGGAGTCTGATCTAAGCACACTTGTTCAGATAAGCCTTATAGTAAGTGCTCATTAAATGATAGCTGTATTTTTGTTAAGATGGGTTAGATGGGTTTCTTAGGTACCCTTAACTGAAAAAGTTTTTGACATTAGATAACTCATGCTCTATTTTCATGCTTAGCAAACAATCCTCTCATCATTTGACTTCATATAGAGAGTGTTTACAGCCAGTAAAGTGCTGGTCAGCCTGAGTTGATCTCAGTTTCACTTTACCAGTGTTTCTTCTTGTGAATTAATATTGACAATATTGACATTTTGGAGCATTGTTTCTGTGTGCTTGTTTACATGGAGTCTGCCTCAGAAGATAGCATACTCTCCCTGTATAATTCAGAGCAGTGTTCTCTGGAAGCAAACCACTAGGGTTCAATTCCTGGTTAATACTATCTCTGTAACCGGGGGCAAGCTACGCAATCCTTTATGCCTTAGTTTCTCTTATTTGTAAAATAGGAAAAATAATAGTACCTACCTCTAAAAGTAATTGTAAGAATAAAATGAGATAATACACAGGGGCTGGCACATAATAAACTCTCAATAGATGTTAGTTTTTAAGTTCAGCTACTTGAGCTTGCTAGGCTAGGTCCAAACCCTGGAGTTTTGGAAATAATCAAGGTAAATGCTGCCTAGTCATTGAGCCTAGCTCCCTGAGGTGACATCTTCTGCTTGTCTATGGGATCACCTTGACATTTGAAACAAGTCACTAATACTTATGTAGTCTCAGATATTTACATATATTTGCTCATTCAACATTTCTGGCAACCTTAAGAGGCAGGTACTAATATTATCCCCATTTTACAGATGAGGAAACTGAGGCATAGAGAGGCTAAGTAATTTGCCCAAGTGAGTAAATGGTGGCTCACTCAGAGAACCACCTTTTATTCACTTGTTAAACTACCTCTTCTTTCTCAAAGAGAATGGGTATTTTGCAGTGAGATATTGAAAACTCATTTTTTTCTCTCATATGTAACAATTCTTTAAAGTAATAGTTTCTTAGTGAGCTTTGAATCCACCCATAAATGTATCCTGTAATTATAAAACGTGGTGGGCTGCTTTGTTACTTGCAAATAATAAAATAAAACACAAGGTTGTTCACCAGTTCTTACAAAGCAGGCACCACAGAACTTGCCTGTAACTGTGCTTTTCGCTTCTCAATTTGCAAAATTGGCTTTATGGGTTCTGTTTCAAAAAACCCAAAGGTAGGAAGAACTGTATAAAGACATTAACAGACTTCATAAATGTCTCTAAAGTTGAATATGCATGCACTTATTAAGCCCCTTGGGTGTTGGCATTGTACCTGTAACATCTAAGGCAGCAACACTAACATTTTTCTGGTCTTTTAAAAGTATTTACAAAGAGGCTTTCGTTAGATGCTTAGAACACGTAACTGCAGCACTGAAAAGATGAAGAAATCGTAAAATTTTCTCCGCTTTTGCGTCTCTTTTCTTAACTCCTGGGAATCACGAACGTTTGTCCAGTGTATTTCGGCGGTTATTTACTGAAGCCTCTCACCGCAGCAACGGGTTAACCCCGAACTTTGTCTCAGAAGCTCTCTCCTGCCCCTTGTTCAGGTTCCCGGCTTGGTTGGAATCTGAGCATGCGCAGGAGCTCAGCAACGCCACGGCGAGCGAGCGCGCTTATGGGAGCCACCTCCCTTCCCTGGACGACGGGAAGTAGGTGAGCGTCTGGGCGCGTGCGCAAACGTGGCCGGGGCGCCGGGGTGGTGGGTTACGCCTGGAGAGCGCATGGGCAGACAAACTGTGCGTCCGTTTGTCCGGAGCAGAGGGGAGAGTGGGCGCCATCTTCTTCTAGGCTCACTCAGGGGTCTGCCTGTTTTGGGGAGGCTGCTGCGACGAGGAGTGCACCCCGCCCCCAGCCTTGTGGTTCCGACTCGGCAGCAGCGGTGTGTGTTTATTGCCAAGTGCGAAGCAGTTACCCCTGGGGCGCCGGGGGCTGGGAGGGGTTGGCGGCCGGGACGGAAGCACGGGGAAAGGCGGGGCCGCGCAAGGAACTAGCGTAGCTTCTGTCGTTAGGGCACCCTCTTTCCTTGCTAAATACCGACTCCCCCGTCCATGTGGTGGTGTGTGTGCACTTGCCAGTCTGCTTGAGAGTGAAGATCTCGAAGGATTGCATAGGTATTTTTTTTTTCTTTGCTATGTCATCGTAGTCAGCGGTGGCAGAAAAGCGCTGAAGGCCTGGCTCATTAGGCTTGAGGGGAGCTAAAGTGTTTCAGTTAGATTTGGGGACAGTTCACGCTTTGGCGAGTTAGGGCGGAATGTTTGCCCTTGGGACGGTGTAACGGAAAGGCACGGAGGTTGGGCGGTACAGGTTAATATGAAGGCTGATTTTTGGCTGAAGGTGTGGCTACAGCATCGGATCCCACGTAGCAACTTTGGCCTGGTGCAAAAGAAGGAAGCTCTGACCCCTGGGAGTATGGACAAAGGCTTTGGGCTATAGAAGCAATGCCTTCGGATGATCCGTTTGAGGATGATGGATGTTATGGGAATTCCTGTGCCGTGTGGATTCATCTTCATTTACGGTTCCTACTGGGGACTTGGCTCTGTGTCGTCATGCCTTTAGTTTTTTATTTTAACCATCTACATTATAAAAGGATAAAAGGCAGATCGTCATAAAGAATCATTGTGGACTGGGGTAGATTATTTTCTGCAGGGGAAACTCTTGCGTTTGTGCTTCAAATGTGCTTCATCCTAACTTTAGGTTTTAAGAAATAGTGGCAGTGTTCTCCCCCTCACCATGTCTGGAAAATGACTTGCTATTCTCTAGTTAAAATAAATGGATCTGAAATAATACCATTTAAATTTAGCCTTCCTCCCTTTTCCCTTTCAGTCTTGATGAGAAGATGCACATTTCGTGGGGGTTTTTTTTGTGATAATGATGATTAAGTGGGATGAATCGTTGGATAAAATTAGCAAAATTATTTAAAATGAGCTTGTTAATTTCAGCGACTTGCCCTTAAATGAGCTCTTAAGGACCCACTTCCTTCTTTTCATAGGTTAGAAGTTCTAACAGATCACTGTCTTTAAACCAACACAGCCACAAAAATACTTTTGTTGCTTTCGTAAGTAGAAAAATTTTAAGTGTAGAGTATTTTAGGGTATTTTTGTGTTTTACTTTTTTGTGTAATGTTCTAAGAATAGAATTTCTGGGGAATTTGCTTAAGGAAATAACATGGGAACCACAGGAAAGATGCTCATTTTCAGAGCTGGTTTCTTATAGGTGGTCTCCTAGGTGTGTTTTTTAGAGGGATAAATGGTACATTACCTTTCTATCTCAAGGGCAGAAAAGTTTAAGCAGTAGTTATATTTGTGGCAAATTAGAAGAAACATTTTATATATTCTACTTGAATTGCAATTCACGAATTTGGACTCGTGGAACTACTTAGAATATTGTTTACAAATTAGGGAGGATAAATTGTAAGCCTTTTTTTTTGTGGTATGTGGGCCTCTCACTGTTGTGGCCTCTCCCATTGCACAGCACAGGCTCCGGGCGCGCAGGCTCAGCGTCCGTGGCTCACGGGCCTAGCCGCTCCGAGGCATGTGGGATCATCCCAGACCGGGGCGCGAACCCGCGTCCCCTGCATCGGCAGGCAGACTCTCAACCACTGCGCCACCAGGGAAGCCCCTATAAGACATTTTTTGTATTTGGCATTAATTACTCCGTGAAATGTTTTCAGCTTTTTCTGTAGATATATTTCTGTTCCTTTTTGAATTTTTAAGAAAGTTTAGGAGGGACAAAATGATGTTTATTACACTGCTTTCTAAAATATTTTAAAAGCGAAAAAGGAGCTAAGTCATTTTGCATAGGAAGAAGTCTTGGAACAGTAAGGTGGACAACTATTCCAGAAGCCATTTGTAGTTTTTGTTAAAATGTTGGTGTGGATGTTGGTTTGTTGAAGAAACTAAGCTTATACACGTTTTTTGGCGGGGGGTGGGGGTGGGTGGGGGTGGGGTTGGGGAGACAGTGCAGATATTTTCTAATAGACTATTTTTTAGAACGGTTTTTTAGTTTCACAGTAATATTTAGTGGAAGGTAGAAAGATTTCCCATATGTCCTCTGCCCCTCCCCCCACATACCATGCAAATATTTTATAGTAAAACTCATTAATATTTTTAATATCAGTTTGGCATTGATAATTTAGATGTGTAAAATGTGCCAGTTAATTTCTTGCTATCCTTGTTAGTTTAGCTTGTAGTTTAAAAAGTAATCTATGGACATTTTTCAAAGGAAAATAAGTCTTGCAGACCTCAGAGAACATGTTTTCAGACACCACTTTTGTGGATGAGTGGTACTTAGGTGTAAGTACTGAATTAAAACAACCTTTATTTGCACACTAAAAACATAAACTTATAATCATTAATTTAGCCGGTCTTAAAAACTTACTTGGTTAAGACTACTTTGTTTGGGTACATCTGAAAGTATTAGATGTAATTTCCTTAAGGAATATTAAATTCAGATTTTTCAGTTGTTAATACTGATATCCCCAAACATTCCAAACTAATATATTCTTTTTTTTTTGCGGTACGGGGTCCTCTCACTCTTGTGGCCTCTCCCATTGTGGAGCACAGGCTCCGGACGCGCAGGCTCAGCGGCCATGGCTCACGGGCCCAGCCGCTCCGTGGCATGTGGGATCTTCCCGGACCGGGGCACGAACCCGTGTGGCCTGCATCGGCAGGCGGACTCTCAACCACTGCGCCACCAGGGAAGCCCCAAACTAATATATTCTTACTGTATTTTTACCTTTCTACATTTTCATTTGGGTTTTCTCGGTAGAATGCAGGATAGTTGTTTGAAATGGAATAAACATTAGCATCATAAGATTCTGTGTTTATCTGAATGTTTTCTTTCTGGCTTAAGATGAATTTTACTAGTTTTTTAGGAGTTTAAGATAAGGAGTAGCAATAGTTGAGTATAAGAGTAGTAGTAATTGAGATTTTAGATTTTAGGGATATTTTATTATTTGTCTTATTTATAGTGGAATCAGGAAATTTGGTTCCATGTTTAGAAATGTGAGGTGTATATGTAGAACGTAAAATTGTGTCCAAATGGTAGCCATTGGTCTTGGATTTATTGCTTTAAAAATTGGGTTTTTGAATTTGAAACATTAGTGTTCACTGTATCATTTATTAATTTGATTTGGTCTTACGTTTTGAAAGGGAGGAGATTTGCAGGAGAGTTGGACATATGAATTAGATGTTGGTCTTTTCATGGGTGGAAATGAGTAGAAGGTGTTTTGGGAATTTTGGGTGTTAAATTGTCATTTTACTTGTAGAACAGTTTTTTTTTTAAAGTGGATATAAAATTCATATACAGTGAAATGCACAGACCTTAAGGATAGAATTCATTTAGCCTTGATAAATTTATACAACCATATAACCAACACTCCAATCAAAATATATAACATGTCCATCACCTTTTTCCTCACATCACTTCCAATCAAGGACCGATTGTTAAATTTTCAGGTTTTTTGCTTCTAAATAATTTGCCGATGTCTACTTGGAAGCTGTACCTTCTTTTTGCTGAAGGATGATTAATTTCCCCTTGGAACAAAGATAACCATTTCGTAATGCCCTTAGTTGTGCTTCTTATATTGCTTCACTTTTAATAGGTAATTCTGAAGTGAATATCCTAATCTGGCGTTGTTTAAGATCAATTGCAGGGTCGAAGGATTAATTATATTTCATTTTCTTTCCACAGTTAAGTTGCTTTTACAGAATTAACAGGTCTCCAAGAAATAAAAAAAAGGTAAGATATCCAGAGCTTAAGGCGTTTCACAGAAGCTTGACAAAAAAAAATGCAAAGTAGAATAGTACATCTAGGTACATATGGCTTCTGTACTTTATGTCTGGTCAGTGGTGCACTAGTGGTAAGCAGTTTATTATCATGAGCAGCAATTATATACTGACCATAGATGCCTTTTCTAAGTATGTAAAATTCGTTGTGGTTGGTAAAATTCTTTAATCACCAAAGCTCTCTCTCCCATGTTTCAGTAGAAGATATGTCTGAAAATAGTTTGGTCTTGTTGTGAAGTAGCACTTGGCAGACTTACAAAGAAGATGTGATATTTTTGATGCTCATACTGTATAGGATAGGTGATAGGAAATGTTTCTTCAAAGTAGCTGGTTTATTTATTTGTATGTTTAGTTGGGAGAAAGTTTATTCCTTTTTTTCTTTTTAAGAATTAGATACAGTCAGTATCTTTGTGAACTCATGTCTTATTTTCATTTATAAATGCTGAAGAAGGTAGGAACCAAGTAACTATTAAGCTTAGATTGGGATTAGGTACTTCAAAAATAAGACTTGCTATTATGTGTACCTTTCTGTCTGCAGGTCATTATTGCTGTGGTTTGAGCTCAGCATGGCTGTAGTCATCCGTTTACTGGGGCTTCCTTTTATTGCGGGGCCTGTGGATATTCGTCACTTCTTCACGGGATTGACTATTCCTGATGGAGGAGTGCATATAATTGGAGGGGAAGTTGGGGAGGCTTTTATTATCTTTGCAACAGATGAAGATGCAAGACGTGCCATAAGTCGTTCAGGAGGGTTTATCAAGGATTCATCTGTAGAGCTTTTTCTTAGTAGTAAGGCAGAAATGCAGAAGACTATAGAAATGAAAAGAACTGATCGCATGGGAAGAGAGAGACCAGGATCTGGGGCACCAGGGGTTGGCAGCTTATCTAATTTTGTTGAGGCTATTAAAGAAGAAGCAAGTAATTCTGGATATGGCTCTCCGATTAATCAAGATGCTGGGTTTCATACTAATGGTACAGGACAAGGTGATTTAAGGCCAAGAAAGACACGACCATTGAAGGCAGAGAATCCTTACTTGTTTCTACGAGGCTTGCCTTACTTAGTAAACGAAGATGATGTACGTGTCTTTTTCTCTGGTTTGTGTGTGGATGGAGTAATTTTCTTAAAGCATCATGATGGCCGAAATAATGGTGATGCCATAGTAAAATTTGCT
This sequence comes from Phocoena phocoena, assembly GCF_963924675.1. NCBI lineage: Eukaryota > Metazoa > Chordata > Mammalia > Artiodactyla > Phocoenidae > Phocoena > Phocoena phocoena. Next base: position 39,056,129 of record NC_089235.1, on the reverse strand, counting down.
TCATGTATCGATGCTTCAGGAGGTCTTAAATGTCATAGAAGTTTTATGGGTTCAAGATTTATTGAAGTAATGCAAGGCTCGGAACAACAGTGGATTGAGTTTGGAGGTAATGCAGTTAAGGAGGGTGACATTTCTATGAGGACTGAAGAACATTCTCCACCAAGAGGAATTAATGATAGACATTTTTGGAAACGATCTCATTCAAAATCTCCCAGAAGAACACGTTCTCGTTCTCCTCTTGGATTTTATGTTCACTTAAAAAATCTGTCCCTAAGTATTAACAAAAGAGATTTAAGAAATTTCTTTAGAGATACTGATCTGACTAATGAACAGATTAGGTTTTTATATAAGGATGAAAGAAGAACAAGATATGCCTTTGTGATGTTCAAGACTCTGAAAGACTATAACACTGCTCTGGGTTTACATAAGACTGTTTTACAGTATCGTCCAGTTCATATTGATCCAGTTTCTAGAAAACAGATGCTGAAGTTCATTGACTGTTATGAAAAGAAAAGACCAGCGTCAACAGAGAAAGAGAGGCTTGGACACGTTTCACAAAAATACTCTCAAGAAGGCTATTCTGGCCAGAAACTGTGCATATATATAAGAAATTTTCCATTTGATGTTACAAAAGTTGAAGTGCAGAAGTTCTTTGCAGACTTTTCTCTTGCTGAGGATGACATTTACTTGCTTTATGATGACAAAGGAGTTGGTCTAGGAGAAGCATTGGTGAAATTCAGATCAGAAGAACAGGCCATGAAAGCTGAACGTTTAAACCGACGAAGATTCTTGGGGACAGAGGTATTGTTAAGGCTCATATCTGAGGTACAAATGCGGGAGTTTGGTGTAAATTTTTCTTCAATGTCCAGTGAGGGAATGCATGACCATTCACAGTCATGTGACAGAGATGATCATTCCCATTCATTTGACTCAAATGATCTACCATTATACTCGGTTGGCCCTTCTGAAAACTTTAGGCATCAGCAGGAGGACTTGAGGCAACTGGACAATTTCAAGCATCCCCAGGGGGATTTCCGACCTCCTGAAAGGCGCCCTCCAGAAGACTTTAGGCATTCCCCAGAGGATTTCAGGCACTCCCCTGAAGACTTCAGGCACCTTCGGGAGGAACACTTCAGGCGGCCTCCTGAGGAGGACTTCAGGCGCTCTTGGGAAGAGGACTTCAGACACTCTCCGGAGGAGGATTTCAGGCACTCTCGGGAGGAGGACTGGAGGCGGCCACCTGAGGAGGATTTCAGGCGGCCTCCCAAGGAAGACTTCAGGAGACCCCCTGAGGAGGACTGGAGGCGGGCCCCCCAGGGAGACTTCAGGAGGCCACCTGAGGAGGATTGGAGACGGCCTCCTGAGGAGGACTTCAGACGGCTTCCCCCAGGGGAATGGAGGCGGCCACCTGAGGAAGACTTCAGGCGGCCCCCTGAGGAGGATTTCAGGCGACTTCCAGAGGAAGACTTCCGGCGACCTCCCGAGGAGGACTTCAGGCGGCCCCACGAGGAGGACTTCAGGCGGTCTCCTGAGGAGGATTTCCGGCGTTCTCCTGAGAAGGACTTCAGGCGGCCACCTGCGGAACACTTCCGGCGGCCACCCCTGGAGCATTTCCGGAGGCCGCCCCCGGAGCACTTCCGTCGGCCACCTCAGGAGCATTTCCGGCGGCCGCCCCCAGAGCATTTCAGACGGCCACCCCAGGAGCATTTCAGACGGCCGCCGCAGGAACATTTCAGGCGGCCATCCCAGGAGCATTTCAGGCGCCCCCGAGAGGAAGATTTTAGGCACTCACTGGATGAAGATTTCAGGGGTCCTCCAGATGAAGACTTTAGGCACCCTCCTGATGAGGACTTCAGGAATCCCCAGGAGGAAGATTTTAGAAGCCCTTCCGATGAGGACTTCAGGCGGCTCCCGGAGGAAGACCTCAGGGAAGCTCCAGAGGAGGACCCTAGACTTACTGACAGTTTTAGGCTTCCTGGTGAGGAGTTTAGGAGCCCCCCTGATGATTTTAGAAGTCATCGCCCTTTTGTGAATTTTGGTCGCCCAGAAGGTGGCAAGTTTGATTTTGGAAAGCGTAATATGGGAAGTTTTCCTGAGGGGAGATTTATGCCTGATCCAAAATTAAATTGTAATTCAGGTAGAGTAACACCCATTAAGATAATGAATCTTCCATTTAAAGCTAATGTTAATGAAATTCTAGACTTTTTCCATGGTTACAGAATTATACCTGATTCAGTTTCAATACAGTATAACGAGCAAGGATTACCTACAGGGGAAGCCATTGTTGCCATGATAAACTACAATGAAGCTATGGCTGCTATTAAAGATCTGAATGATAGGCCAGTTGGCCCCCGCAAAGTTAAGTTAATTTTGCTCTAGAGAGCATTTCTAAATTCAGAATTACCTCCCCACAGTATTGATGCAGTAAACTGCATTTTTTTAAGTGTTTACTTTTAACTAATGAAAAGAAACATTTTAATTTTACCTGTGAATAGAACAAATGTAAATAGTAGAATGTGAATCTGGTTTTCTTTTGCTTGCAAATTGCCGTTCACTTTTTCTAACTTAAAAATATATATGCCTTTTTTTTGACCAGTGGGGGAGAGAACTAATTCCCTGAGTGCATTAATTTTTGTTGATGTCATGGGTAAACGTCAAGACTTGTATAGTAGAACTGTATTTGGGGAAGATAAGTTTTATATTCACTTTTGTTTCCATTCTGTAGTCTACATCTTTTTACTCAAACTGTATAAGGAAATGGTCAGTGACTGATTGTTCAGGGTTAGCATTTTCATTGCTAACTGCCTGCAGAATTAATGCCCTCTTCCTTGTCTGAGATATTACTGTTAAGCCTCCCCTTAATCATAAATAGTTCAAAATTGACAGACTGTGAACTTGAAATTTACTTATGTAAAAAGCTTAGGAAATTCTTAAAACTTCGATCATCATAACTTTCAAAATTTTATAAAAATAAAAAAATTGCAACTGAATAAACCAACTAATTGTATTTGTATAAAGAGAAAAAAATATTATAGCTTCTTTTGTGAAGGTTTCTAACAGCTGTATAAGGTAATATTTATGACAGGAGAGACCAAACATTTTGTAATAATAGTGTATTAGTGCTGTGTATAGTTCTGTGGTTTCTTCCAACATCTCATCAACCAAACTGATAAGATTTGCTCAAAATACTTAAAGACAAAAAAATAAAAAAGTAATTATAGGTACAAGGGGACTTTCAGGCTTATGCTGGTAAGAATCTGATAAATGGACATAGTTTGTGTTTCTAGGAAGAATTTACTGATGATTCATATAACTTGTATTTTTAAATTAGGTTCTCATCTCTTAATTTCAAAACTTTTTATCCGAAGACTCAATGACTAAATATAACAAGACTTTTGTGAGATTGAATTTTGACTTCATTGATATTTGACATTTAGACATTTTGCAAATACTGGATTTGATTTTCTATACCATCATAATGTTAATGCTTACATTGGGCACTTACTATGTGCTAGGCAGTATAAGTACTTTACATGCATAATGTCAATTATTCCCTAAGAAGCTTAAGAGTATTTAGCGCTACTTCACAAATGAGATAATGAAATTCAGAGAGTTTAAGTTACTTGCCTGAAGTCATAGCTAGTAAATCATGGAGCCAGTTTCAACCCAGACAGACTACACACTCCAGTTCATGCTCTTAATACTTTTGCCTGCTAACTTTGTTAAATGCTGTTTTTAATTTTAGTAAGACCGTGCTAAAAATATTTTCAAGAGTAAAGGATATTTTCTCACCTCCATTTTTGCTTTAAAAATAGCATTAAGAAAAGGTAAAATTAGTATGCCCAAACATTGTTAATAAAAGACAAAGTAACTAAAACTTCCAGGGTTTCTCTGGGAGACAAACATTATGTATTGGCTTCTAATTTAACATTGTTCATCTTATGCAACATGATTTGACTTTGGTTGGCCTTTTATAGTTTACATAAAACAAGGTTAATTTTCCTCAATTCTGTAATTTAGATATTTCCCACAGTGAGCAAATAAGAATAAAGTTTGAATTTATATCAGTAGTTTAGTCATTTAATAATAGGGTATGGCAGAAGTAGAATACTTTGTCAGTATTTAGCCAGTTAGTGCTGTAAGTATTTTGGATTAATCTTTAGTGATTTAAATAAGTCTAAGAAAAACCAACCGAAGTTTCTGCATTTTTTTTTTTTGCGATACGCGGGCCTCTCACTGTTGTGGCCTCTTCCGTTGCGGAGCATAGGCTCCGGACGCTCAGGCTCAGCGGCCATGGCTCACGGGCCCAGCCGCTCCGCGGCATGTGGGATCCTCCCGGACCGGGGCACGAACCCCTGTCCCTTGCATCAGCAGGCGGACTCCCAACCACTGCGCCACCAGGGAAGCCCTCTGTGTTTTTAATTATGTTGAGTGTCGTTCTTGCTAGTGGAATGAATAAATTGGTAAATTTGGTTCAAAAAAGCACATCAGTATGGCTCTTGAAACTAGTAAGCTTACAAGCAGCTAGGAAAATGACAATAGGAAGAAATGATATTTTTAACTGCTCAGAGATTACTTAGATAATTTATTGGAGGAGTATATGGGAAGACTTAAAAATGCTTCTTAAATATATATCAGTAAAAGCTAAGATGAAGTTTAAAGTGCAGTATCACTTAATATTGAACTGCTTCTCAATCTAGGCTGGGATGGTCGTGGTAGATAAGAGGCTATCACAAGAGTAAACACAGGCTTTGTATTTCGATTGTAAAATTAATGGATTGATATGAATAGTTAATTTACTCCGTAATCTTCGGTTTAATATATTTTTTAACTTTAAAAAGTTTATTACAGAAAGCTGGCTTCTACTGCTTGGGAGCCATTTTTGCATATCTGTTCCCAACTCTGCCTTCAGTGACATGTTGATAACTTAAATTGGCCGTGGTAGTATTCACACCATGGAAATTGGTAAATGCAGAAAATCAGGGCATTTTCCACCCCAGAGAGCCAACTACCAGCACACCACCAATTTCAAACAGGTAAGAGAATAGTGTACTAAATCCTCATACACCCATCGCCCAGCTCCAATAATTATCTCATAGCCAGTTTTGTTTCCTCTCCTAGATGTATCAGGTATATTGGCATATTGGTTCTCTAGTTTAATACCCAGTGGCATTTTAATTATCTTAAAGCCAAACATTTTTGACTTGAGGTATTCTGAAAAATATAGATCATGCCTAGAAAGTAAACTTAATCCCAAGAGATAGGTAAGAATCATTGTGTTAGGAGCACACACTTACCACTTACTGAAAACACTGTCAAGAGCATTGGCTCTTGGTCCATATATCACCTATTAAGCAGTGACCCTATCACCTCCATCTTTGTATTAAATGTAAGCTAATATTTACTGAGCTGTAATAGATAGTGTATTTATGATCTTTAATTACATGTGAATTAACTATATCATTTAGTTCCAATAACCCTAATAAACCTGTTTTGGAGATAAGAAATGGAAGCCTATAGCCTGTCTTTTTATAAGGAAGCTAAAAGAGGCTTTTACATTTTTAAATAGGGTTACATAAGTACCTATGTAATAACCTTGATTTTGTCTCTCAGCTCACAAATTGTAAAAATATTTACTGTGTAACCCTTTAAGGAGTTTGCCAACCTACGTCTGGTCTAAAATTTAATTTTACATTGAAAGTATTTTGTATATTTCTTTTGTCCTTAGAATATTTTTTTTGAAGTGGCCAAAGCATACATTTTATGTCAGAATTATTTGCTGATTGCTTTATATATCAGGCACTATTTTAACTTTATAAATAGGGCAACTGATGCTCACGAGAAGTGAGTTGCTGTCATAAGCAAGCAGCAAGAGCAATACTAGAACTGTGTTTTTTTTCTCCCAGCTACAAATACCAGGATTAAACACTGAGCAAATAAAAATGCAATGATAGCCTCAGTTTTTTAAGAATATCAAATTATTTAGGATCTTAAAATGTTTTGAATATTTTACTTAAAAACTAAGTAAATTTATCACTTAGGGCTATTTTCATGAAGCAGTGCTTTGTTAAGAACAGAACCATGAATAACAAAGTCAAAAAAGCTTTCTGGAAAGTTTTATTTTTCTGTTATCTTTTTGTGGTAATCCCAAATGATCATTTCCTAATTTTTATATGCCTGACTGGGATCTATGAAATAACAGAAGTACAATTCCCCATCCAAAGAAGAAAAGCATCAGACATACTGAAAGGCTCTGATTAAATTGTTTTATATTTTCAGGAACAAGAGTGACTGTACACTCTTTTATTGATTAGATGGTAATTTGGTAAAAGTTTTATAGAATTTTTACTCATTTATGGTTTTCCATGATGTTTTTTAGGGCAACATTCCACCAAATCATAGCTTTGCAAAAGATGCAGTGCCATATATAGCACTTTGGTATGACAGTGGCTTCGTTTTAAAACCAGAATCAAGCTGAATGTAGCTTTCTAAAGCTAAAATTTATGCTTTATGTATAGTTGTAAAACACCAATATCCTAGTGTCCTATTATTGTTAAGAGTGACTATAATACTCTGATTGAAAAGTAAATTTATATATTGAATGATGAAACTTCAGGTTGTAGTAGAAGTGAAAAAAAAGTAAAAAAAGAAAACTTGGCTTTTTGATTAAAGCTTTATGGAACAGAATTTGTATTTCATCAGAATGACTATCTAGGACCCTTTTCTGGTATTGAAAGCATGGTGTCTTAACCTAAAGGAAGCAAGTGGAATTGTTAGAATTTTTGTTGTTGTTATCTATTTAACTAGTGTAACCTCAACTAGGTATAATGCATTAATATGAAATACTTCTGAAATACATAACCTTTTTTAAAAAATGGAAGTTATACAAAAAGATCACATGCTGCTAGACAGAATGTTGAAATGACTGGTATGTAATATTTTTTAACACTTCATTTTTGGTCAGCATAAATTTCCTTTAATAATTTCTCCATTTCCAGTAGGATTTCATTTCATTTCAAGCCAGTATAAAGTTTTACAGTAAAAGTCATTCTGGATTCCAAGTCATTTAAGATGAAAATGGAAATGCAAAGTTTACTTAAGAAATTTAATTTTCTTCTTCTGTAACATCTAAGTCTTCATCCTCTTCATCATCTTCTATTTGTTGATCCTTTCTTACTCGACAGGTGGATACCTGTTAAAAGTTAAAACATTTAAAATAATACTAACTAAAAAATATTTTTACATGCTTGGTATCTTTTTTTTTTTTTTTGCGGTACGCGGGCCTCTCACTGTTGAGGCCTCTCCCGTCGCGGAGCACAGGCTCCGGACGCGCAGGCTCAGCGGCCATGGCTCACGGGCCCAGCCGTTCCGCGGCATGTGGGGTCTTCCGGGACCGGGGCACATACCTGTGTCCCCTGCACCGGCAGGCGGACTCTCAACCACTGCGCCACCAGGGAAGCCCTTGGTATCTTTTTAATACGCCCTGATAGAGAAGTACACGTAGAACAAATATTTCAGAAAAATGTCCATAAGTAGTAAAATTCCCTATGAATTATTGTATTTTAAGGTTTGAAAACAGACGCAAAATTTTTTCATTAATATTATTTTTTGAAGAAAAATGTGAAATTAGCCATTTGATTCCAGTTGGGTACCAGTACTTCACTAACCGACTTTCAGAGAAAAGTATAGTCTCCGTATATTATAAATGTCAAAAAATATTTTAAGTTAAACAGTTCTTAAGTCACAAAAACAGGCATCTGAATGAGAGTCACTAAAGGGATGGCAAAAACACAAGGATATTTCAACTAGGCAACTGAAATATTAAACTTTAAAAATAGTGTGATTTAAATGTAATGAGTTGAGAATCTGAATTCACTACTTGGCTTTAAGTCCTGACTGTTGCCACTTGGATCATCCTGCTTCAAACTTTTCTGAGGGTGATTATACCCAGGGGACATCTGGCAATGTCTGGAGACACTGCTGATTGTCAAAACTGGGGTGTGTGTTTGTGTGTTACTGGCATCTTGTGGGTAGAGGCTAGGGATGCTGCTCAACATCTGTACAATGCACAGGACAGTACCCCTGCCTCCCTCCCCACCTCCAAATTATCTGGCTCAAAGTTAATAGTGCTGAGGTTGAGAAACCCTGGGATTATGTATTCTAAAGTGCAACACAGATCTTGGCTAACTTAGGTGATATTATTAGCTCTAAAAGGTCAAAACTCTGCATACTATAATACTATAGTACTATAATACTAGATTTATGGAATTTATGTGCAAGGCACTTAGTACTGGAATAATAAACATATAATTTGGTTAAGGGGAGAGATGCATAAATAAAAAGCAGTAAATAAATTCTTAGAGGAGAATCAAATGTAAACAGAAGGTACTGGGTCACACTTATCTGAAAGTTATATTTTGAAAATATTTTGCTCAATTTTGAATTCTGAAGGCTAGATATGAAAAAGGCCATAGCTTTCTAAATCAGGAGTTGGCAAGCTATAGCCCAGTTTGTGGCGTTTCTGTAAATAAAGTTTTATTACAACTACTGATTTGTTCATGTATTGTTTATGGCTGCTCTTGGTTGGGGCAGAGACCATTTGGCCCACAAAACCTGCTATTTTCAGTGTGGCCCTTTAGAGAAAAAGGTGGTTGACCCCTCCCTGTTCTAGATACCAGGTACTTCAGGCTTTCTGGATATAGAAGAAAAGAAAATTGATTCTTTACCCTAAAGATATGTGCTTCTGGATCTATGATAATGTTCAACAAAAGCCCTTTTTAGGTATCATTTCCAGTAAGCTGTGATAGTGGGATTTAAACCCTAAATAGTTTGATTTCAGAATCTGTGCTCTTCATGCTATACCAGAGAACAAATGTAGATCAGCATTTTCCTGTCCCTTCCACCTCTGCTCCCAAGTGTTCTGCTTCAGAGAGTAGTATCTTACAGATGATATAAGAATTAAGAGCCGAATCTAGTGCAGTCTTCTGTTATTTTACATAAGAGGGTAAGAGAGGGTAAGTTATTCGAAGCCCTGTGACTTAAGGGAAACATTTTTAGTACTGAACAATTCCAAAGGCAGTAGCTCACATTCCTTTAAATTATGGTTTCTAGCTCACCTGTCCTGTTCCAGATACACACTTGGCTGACAGTGATCTCTGAAGAGGTGACTTTGAATTTGCTCTTACGATATCTAAACGGGATGAATAATCTGGTGGATACAGAGAATTTCGGAAAACCTGTTGCAATGATAAAACATTATAAAGTGATACTAAACAATGGAAATCTAGAAAATCATGTTAAGTTCCCCTTAGTTTATTATGTTAAGTTCCCCCTTAGCTTAGAATTTTTTTAAGCAACTCCCCTCCCCACACTGGGGACAAAGTTTATTTATTGTAAATTTAAAACAAAAATCAAAAAAATAAAATAAATATTTTAAGTTGGAAAGATGTAAGTTAAAAAATTCTATTGAACCACCTAAGATGATGATGGGCCCTGAAACAATCACTTAAGAGCTTTTGCTGGTGAAACATGAAAAGTTCCTACATTCAAAGAGTATGCAAGCCAGTGGGAAGACTAAGTCACAACTTTGATTCTTTCTGTTCTGCTTATCCTCAACTCTTTATCAGTTTAAATTCACTGATGGCTTTCATAGTACATCACAGAAGAGTAAATGGAGCCACTCTAATTTATGGATTCCAGTCTCACTAGGATCTGGAATGCCATCACTTGGCAGTAGTTCCAAATCTTACTGTGGTCATAAGCTTCCCTACCTGTAGTTTTTCCACCATTTCTGTAACAAAGAAGGCAAGTCTGTCAGATGTGAATTTCTTCATATTCCCTCTTTTTTTCCTCAACTCTTCACCCTATCCTTTTCCTTTTTTTTTTTTTTTTTTTTTTTGCGGTACACGGGCCTTTCACTGTTGTGGCCTCTCCCGTTGCGAAGCACAGGCTCTGGATGCGCAGGCTCAGCGCTGGGCTCCGCAGCATGTGGGATCTTCCCGGACCAGGGCATGGACCCGCGTCCCCTGCATTGGCAGGTGGACTCTCAACCACTGCGCCACCAGGGAAGCCCCCCTTTTCCTTTTTTAAAGCAAATGTCATTCTGATTCTCTCCAAGGTGCATTTTCCCTTTAGCGAAACTTCAACAAACAAAAGCTCTTTCTCCAGTTTTCCTCCCCCACAAACGAGATCCATTAAAAAAAAAAAAATTACTTCAAGGTATAACTTTACTTTTTAAAAATCTTCTCAAACATTCTACTTCATTTGTCAACAAACTACAATTAGGCTTTCCCCTTCCACTGAAATTGGTCTTGCTGTCAGTCACCAAAGTTGTTTTTTTGTCTTCAGCTGACCTCGTCCTGAAACTTCTTTTCCATGCATGCCATCACGAAACTCTTCATGTGCTAGCTGCTCTATTTCTTCACATCCCTTTTTCTACTGCATATACCTGAAATATTTTTAAAGGGTTTCCCTTAGGCCACGTTACCTTTTTTGACAACTTTCTCTGAAAGATCTACATAGTGTTTAATGGCTACCCTTCCACCAATTCTCTGTAGACTCTTCTGATAGCCATATTTATGCTCCCCAGTACCTTCTGTTCTAGACCAACACCGTCCAATAGAATTTTCTGAGATGATGGAAATGCTTGCTGTTCTGTGCTGTCCAAAAAGGCCACATATGGCTACTGAGCCCTGGAAATGTTTACGTGACTGACAAACTGAATTTTTAAGTATAATTTAATCTTAAATAGCCACATATGCCTAATGGCTACTATACTGGACAGTGTAGCTCTGGATTCACCTTTACAGTGAAAGACATTACCAAAACCTTAGACCAAGCTAGAAGCCTGGGCATTCTCCCTAAATTTCTCACCTGAGGTAGTTCTATTTTAATTTATTGACTCTATACATCTTTAGCTTACTTAGAATTAGCATACTACAGACCAAAATATGATTTCTCTACCAGAAAACTTTGGCTCCTGACTACTGAGAGTCTAAATGCCTTAGGTGACATTCAAGGCTTACAATCACCCCAACCTACCCGTTATACTTCACTTTTAGCATATATACCTGTATGCAGAACACGTAATACTACTGTGACTTTGCAGTGCTGGTTCCTCAGCCTGGAATTTCAGCGCACTTATTCATCCTTCAGGAGCCAAGTCAAATGCCATCTTTTTTCTGCTTTCCCCTGTTCTCTAGTCAGTAGCTCCTATTGTTTATACCCTCAGTACAGCTTTTATCTCACTGTTTTGTAATTACATGTCTGTTTCTACAACTAGTTTTAAGTTCCTCTAGAGCAAGAAGCCTTGTTTTATCTTTGCAGTTCCTTCCAGCTTAAGACAGTAGCCTGGTAAATGAATGATGTTAACATGAACTTAATCTGGGTGTTTTGAGAAAAAAACGACCCAAACTAGGGGATGTCTCTACACATTTCTTTAAACCTTAAAGAAGTGCAGGACACAAAAGGAATCAAGGGATGAAACTTAACGCAAGAGGTATGATGACTTGGCTTAAGGGTAATTCAGGCATGCTAATAATTAGGTTATTGAACAGTTTACTGAGGACCCAATTATATTTTGGTGCCAGACATGGAACCTGGCATCCTGGTATGATATCAAAACTGCACGACTCAATCCACTGGTATTTGGAAGAAATATTTTTGTTAGAACGACATTCCTTTTTAAGCTTTTCTAGCAAAGATAAAAGTGGGAAGTGGAAGATAATTTACAACCCTTGGGGTAAAAGTCTAAACCAGTTGAATATTAGTCTCCTACTACAAAACAACAGATTTACAGGAATATTAATTTATTGGCAATAATGCATTTTCCAATATGGTCCAGGATCTCTTCTAGGAGTGAGTCTCAAGATCTGAAATATGCTCTGAACTGAATGTACAGAGGTGATCTTTTGAAGGGGAATATGGGCCTGACAATACTTTTTATGTGAAGAACAAATCAGGTAAGATGGTTTCTGATAACTAGATGCAAAAAATTAGCTGCTGCCTGAGTAAGTCAGGACTGCTATCTAAGAAGAACAGCAAATTATTTCTCTGTTCCTCTCTGCATATTTTCTCTACTTGTTTCCAAGAAACTTGTATTTAAAGGGTCCTTCCTCATCTTGGTAGCTGTTTGATGTAATTTTACTTCGACTTGTCCCACACAACTTTCCCCAGACTGCTCTCTTCTCCTTTCCACAATTTCTGTATGGCATTGTAGTGATAGCTTAGGCCTATATAGTTCATGACATCTCAGGACCTTTGTATACCTATCTGAGCTCTCTGCCTGAAAGCTGTTGCCACGTACCCTACTTATCCCTCAAACTTCTGATTAAGAAATCATTCTTTCTCTAGACTATTTAGAATCCTCCATCACATACACTTGCAGCACACTGTATTTTTTTCTTTATTTTTTCTTTGTATATTTTTTCTTCTTCACATTATAAAATGTAAATAGTTACACAGTATATTTTTTAAATGTCTGAACTCCTTCTGAACTCCTTTTAAGTTTCTGCTTTTTTGACAACTTGGACCAATTCTTTTTTTTTTTTTTTTTTTTTTTTTTTTTTTGCAGTATGCGGGCCTCTCACTGTTGTGGCCTCTCCCGTTGTGGAGCACAGACGCGCAGGCCCAGCGGCCATGGCTCACGGGCCCAACCGCTCTGCGGCATGTGGGATCTTCCTGGACCGGGGCACGAACCCGTGTCCCCTGCATCGGCAGGCAGACTCTCAACCACTGCGCCACCAGGGAAGCCCCTGGACCAATTCTTATAATGCAAAATCCTTGGCACTTAGAGTGGTGTCTGGCATATAACAGGTGCTCAATAAACAACTGATGAATGTACTTTTTATGAGGTAAGCACTATAAGTATCTCCATTTTACAGATGAGGAAGCTGAAGCATGAAAAAGTTAACTTGCTCAATACTGCCCCATTAGAAAAAAAGGGGAAGTTCATACTCAAAAACACATCTACCACACAGCCCTGAGATCTTGAATTTTTTTTAATGAATCCTACAACCTACCTAGCTAGCTGATGAAGAACAGTGTTAAGAGAAGTGGTAAAGGAAGTGGCATGACAAAAAAAGATATCTAGGACCTCTGGAATGAGAAGGAAAATCTTGGGGTCCAAAGGGCTTGAAGGAACTTTTAGTGACTTTAGTGACAAGTGTATTGGGTTAAGGGTATTAGAAAAAGGAGAATGAAAATACTTGTAAAGGAAACTTAAGTCCTGTAGGAAAAGCGAGGGATCAATTTTGAACCTGCCACTCAATATAGTGTTGTTTCTTGTAGGAAATGGTTCATGTCACTCATCAAGAACCACGCTTCTGGCAGTATAGATAAGATAAAAACACAATGTCTATAGCCAAACTTCTGGGTTTGGCTCCCAGCTTTGTTACTTACTAGCTATGGGATCCTCTGGGAGGTTCCTTAACCTCACCATGCCTCAGTTTTCTCATCCACAGAAGTGAGGATAATAAATACTTTTATTAAAGTTGATGGTAGGGTTAAAATAATACAATGAAAATGCATAGATCAGTAGCTGGTTCAGAGTAATCACTATATAAACATTTGCTACTTTTACAAATTACAGATAAAAGCTTGATCTATTTTTTAAAAAAATAGGATATAAAAAGGAATAAAAATTTAGAAACCTTAGCTTTTGTATTTGGAGGGAATAGACACTTAAGAAGCCATCTATTAACAAACAGTAATAGAGATACGATCATGTATGCTTAACTGAGGTAAAACTGAGATCAGATTTCAGCATTGGAAAATGTATATACACATACTAAAACATGTACTTTTCTTCATTTTGGCCAAGCTATAATCTGGTTTTACTGAATTCAAGTTTCTTGGAACCAGTAGAGTAGTGGAAAGTGAAGGCCCAGGGGATCTCTTTATAGATACTTCAGTTAAAAAAAAAATGGAATCTTCAAAATTATGAAATGACAGACACTCTCAAATTCTATCACTTAGTAATACAAAATTCTGGTTATATCTTGAGAGTACGTGGCCTTTTTCACTTCTACTGTAGACAGAGTAATATCTCGAATATTTTATCTATTTCAGCAAAAATACTTGCCTTTTTTTCCCCTTTTGGAAGGTAAGCTTGTAGGACATTAACTCTACAGGTGAGCTTGTTGAAACCAGGCTTTGATATTTAATTGCTCTAATGTTAGCTGGCCAGTAAGATTTATTTGTGTTTAACTATCAGTACAAAGTAAACCTACATTTATTTCATAGCTTACTGATTAAGTCCCACAAAACTAGTTAGAAGCCAGATTCTGCCAGATTCTGCTATTTACTAGCTAAGTGGCCAAGGGCAAGTTAAGTTACTTAAAACCTCTACACCTGTTTCTTTAGTTGTAAAACGAGAATGATAACAGTACCTACATCAAAGGAGTGAGTGAGAAAATGCCGGTAAAGCTTTGGGTGTTGTGGCATAAACACTCAAATGTTAGCTCAAATCAATAAATGCTATTTTTAGCACATGTAAGTGACATATCACTAGTCAAAATGATACATTATTTCATGTAATGGCTTTATTTCTATGTTTTACTAGATATTAATCCTTGGATTAATCCTTGGAACTCTACCATGGTTAATTTGAACAGTTAAAAAATAAATAGGAAGTCATACAGGTTGAGCTATTTGGAACTGCATACAATAACATCTAAACCACGTAGTGTTCTAATTTAAGCTATTTTTACCCAAACTAATGCTTTCTTTTAAACATTTCCATATCAATAGAAGAACTGAGCTTAGATGGACTTAGTCTTACCTCTAAATCTTCTTCTTCATCAATCTTTTGTATATTTTGGTAGGCAGCAGTGTAGACCTCTAAAGCTTTGCCGTGAAATAACATTTCGATAGTGATAAATTCTGAAAATATAGTCTAAAAGAACAAGGATTTGAATTTAAACAATCATATAAACTGCTTCATGAATTTAGTAAATTTATTCCTTACTATATAGTCTTGGCATTTTATGAGATACAGAGGTGTCTGTTTTTCCACAGGGCAGATGAAGTACAAAAGATAACTGGAATAAAAGTAGTTGCAAAGACCTTCTGCAGCAAAACTTTCAAATTACACAAAATATTTCCTATCTTATTATTTACTTCCCTTTTTTAGTCGGTTCTTCTATTAGATATTTATGATTTTAAAAAAGATTTGACTAAAATGTATGTCATTATGTACTCTGTTGCTCAGTGCCTATAAGTATTAGCTAAAGCGGTTTAGTACTGAAGCTGTTTTTTTTTAGCAACTCCAACTGATGTTTAAAAGAATGTTTTTTAGGCAAGAATTCTATCCCATCATATTTATATGATACTTGTATTCTCTAACCACAAAGGGATTACTTGGTAATAATGATATTCCTACTACTGATAATAGCACCATACATTTTTATAGAGCTTTCCAGTTTACAAATATATGACTTGTCCAGTGTTGCTCACAGCTATAATGTTAAGACTTAGATCTGATTCTTCAAAGTTATAGCTCTTGCTCATTGTACCGTGTTGTTCTCGCTGGAATCAATCATTTCCTTTAAAAATAAACTACAGGTAAACTCTATGAGCATGATGATGACAACTTACAGTAGGGAAGGTCATGAGCAAAGAGAAATGAATAAAGATGTGCATGTTGATCTAAGCAGAGGTGAGATAATCGGTGGGTAGGGAAAGTATACAAGCCAGACAAGTTTTCAATAAAATAGGATCTATCCTTTTGTTATCTTGTCCCTTATCAAAATAAAAAGTCAGAGCATTAATGTAAAGAGAAGTGGGCAGAATAAGAATAGGATAGAAAATATTCAAGCATTGTCCTTTAAGGGGCAATAGAGATGAGATGGGTTAGGCTAGAAGGCAATAGTCAAATACTCATTTTCCTTCATTTCTGTTCTCCTGTGTTAACCACCCAGATAGGAGTGGTCCTGCACCTTGCAAAGTAGCCATACAGATATCCCTTAGTGTCCTGTGATTTTTTTTTCCCCCCTCTCCATCTCCATTCTTAAGGATTAGAAAAATATTTAAGGGAGAACTAACAGGCTTCTGATTGCTACTCAGTGGAAATAGATCTGTAGTTGAAAGTAACCCTTCTGAGCTGCCAAGCACATATGTAGGGCTAAATGCAAAGATTGGGCTCTGGGATAAATGACTTATAACTATAACTGACAGTGACCTTTACTGTCACTTCATATAGGTCACAAAGTGCTCTGGTATACTGGACTGGCAACTGACTAATAAACAGCATTATGCCAAGGTGCAACTTTGGATTCCACACCAAGAATCTCCAGATAGAAATACCTTAGAGGTAGAATGGCTTTTGACTAGGGCTGGTACTTCTCTTGTCAGTCTTCCTAAGATAGTTGACTAGCTAGAAAGTAAGGGGTTAAGCTTAAATCACTCAAGTAAATTGGGTATTACTCCTCTTTTTAAATAGTTCTACAAATGAACATTCTAAATCTTTAAGAGACTGGCACACTATTCAATAACTAATGAAATCCAAACATTTACAGCCTTATTACACCTAAATCTGTAGGTTTAGGCTTAATTCAAGTCTATTCCACTGTGGTAACTGAGGAATATGGAAAAAATTCAAAATAATTTAAAATATTTTTTGAATATTTGAATATAGTTATTAAATCCCTGATGCCAAAATCTCTGAATGTGATGTCATCTCTGAACTAACAATTTCTTAATAATAGCATTTTATAGGAGTTATATTCCCCTTAGCTCATAAGTAAGCCCTGAAAATATGTTGGTATGTCTGTCACTGAAGAATGATACATTATTTTGGTTTATCCATATCCTCTGATAAAAGAATCTATTACACTCTCATTTTAAAAGACAGAGCTCAACTTTGAGTCTGTTAGCATTCTGCAGTCTCAAAATTTAGTTTCACTTAGTAATAGAAAACATTTTAAGAAGTAGCTTTAATTAGTAAATGGCTATTATTTACTACTTGGAACAATGAGTGAAAAATCACTCAAGTTTTGTGATACTTTGGTTTAATCCTTTATGGTATGACCTTTTATTTCTTGACAAAACGTATACTATATATCTATTTAAGATGGGAATGGCCCTGTTAACTCTTCTGTCAAAAACAGTGATGGAGAATCAGTGGCATTGCTAAGGTAGTATTCCAGACTTGGAATTTTTGACCCAAGAACCATGAAGCCTTAAGATTATCAGAGAGGACAGTTATATCCCTGAGTATAATAAGAAGGAAAAACTACCAGTTATACTTTTTCTTTCTAGCTATTCATAGAATTTCATAAAACATGGGAAAATGGGCAGAAAGGAGGAGGATAACAGCAAGGAAGAATCAGATGACAACTGGTATAAGAAAGAACATAAAAACATTGTGTTTTTAAAATAAAATAATTTCAGTGAGTCACCAGAAAGGTGGTGGAACTTTGAAAGATCCATTCATATTTAGAAAAAATTTTCCTCAAATAAACATAGCTTTCAATGATCTCATGTAATCTGCTAATCTGGAATGGGTCAGTATGGTCAGGGACAGAGGCATTCACGCATTACTTTTTTTCCCTCATTTTCAATTTTATTTTGTGTGACTAGAAGGCCATTTGGGTACGTACTTAAATTTTATTGGTGGGGGTGGTGGGGGAGCTAATATGAAATTCTCTACCCATCGGCAAGTATTCTGCAAAGCAGGTAGCCTAGTAGTTTAAAATAGGGGCTCTGGATTAAGATAAACCTGGGTTCAAATCAAGACGGAAACAAATCAGCTGTGTAGTATTAAACAGTTTGTTCTTTTTTCCTTAATTTCAACATCTTAGGTTTTGCCTTAAGGATTAAATGTAATCCAAGAAAAGGTACAGTATGGTAACTGGCTTAGAGTAAGTGCTCAGCACAAGTGTGCTGTTTTTATTATCCAAGGAGTAAACCAGCTATATTAGAAAATGTTCCTTATCATCACATTAAAGCCTCCATCTAGTTTAATTAGAAAGCAGGATATTTAACAAAAAAGTCATAAAAGGTCTTGTTAATAATTTTGGCAAATGGGAAATGGCAGCTCTCCAGAGTAGAGGCTATTTAATAAATGATGTCAGGAGAACTTTCTATCCATTTGAAAATAATAAAGTTAGACATCTACCTCATACCATATGCAGAATACAACTGCATAAAATGAAATATTTAAAATATTAAAAAATCATACAAACACTAGAAGAAAATATAAGCAAATAGTTATATAATCTTCGGGATGAAAACTCCTTTCTAAGCATGACACCAAGGCAGAAATCAAAAAGGAGAAGATCAATAGATCTGGCAGCAAGAATAAGACTTTAAGGTGGTAAAAACATACCATAAGCAGCAAAATGGGAAAATATATTTGCAACAGATCTTCTCTTTAATATAATGGGTTAATATTCTCAATATAAAGAATTTTTACAAATTAATAAGAAAAATGCCAACACTCAATAAAAATATAGGCTAAGGTCAAATGTGAGTAATTTACTAAAGAAAAATGTGTCATTAAATATATGAAAAAATACTCTGCCTCAACAGTAGTAACTGTAGCAAATTAAGATGATACTGATTTTTCACCTATTAGATTATTTTATTATTAAAAATACTACCACTCGTCATTGTTACATTGGTGTGCTCATGTAAGGTTCTGCAGGAATGTTAACTAGTTAAAGCTTTGTGGACAGAAGTTAAAAACAGCTATCCAAATTGAAAGTGTGTATGCTCTTTGAATGAGAATGCCACTTCTAGTAATTTATCCCAAGAGAATAACTGGACCAGAAAAAAGGTTGATGTTTAATGATGCAACGAGATCTATAATTGCAAAAATAATCTAGATGTCCATCAATGAGGGCTGGTTAAATAAACTGATATATCCATATAGCAGAATACTATATGAGGGTGCCATTACGGACAATATGGATCTTTGTTTCCTCAGCACAAACATATCCATGATATATTAAATTTTAAAAAGATGCTACATATAGTGTGGCCCCATTTAAATAAAACTGTATAGTGGTAATAATATTACCTTTCTCATAGGACACTGTGAGGAGGAAATGAGTTAATCCATATAAAATGCTTAGAATGTGTGACATAGTTAATGTCTAAGAAATATTTGTTATTATTCTTATTAGTATATTTCTTGAGTACATTTCATAGAAAGAAAGTCTGGAAGGATATAAACCAAAACGGCTTATTTCTGAGCAGTGGAATTATTACATTTTTCTCAATAATTTTATGAAAAAAAGTCATGGTGATTTCATATTTATTTATAAGAAAAATAAAGTTACTAAAAATTAAGTTTTGAAGCTATTTCTGGCTCACGTCAGCGACTTTACCAATACTGAATTCCTGTCCCTATCTGTTCCAGGAGTGACCCCTGGTCAAGATCGTTTTCATAGGTCAGAACTTCCCTTGACACCATATAACTGATGACTTTTTCCATTACATGGGAAACAAATAGGATTGTGAGTTTTCTTCCACATTCTATACAACTAAGTTCATACCAGCTTTTCCCAGAAAGACAGATTCTTTGCAAGGTTCCTATCAAAAGTCTTTTCCTAAAAATTGTGCTACCTTACTAATTAACACTGCTGCTAAAATTCAGATGGACTTGTCAATTAAACCCCACCTCAAACACAGTTAATACAGTTATGAGCAGTGCTCACTACTGCCAATCATTTTTACCCCCAGGGAGGTTAAAGAAAGACCCAGAAGCTCTGCCTCCATCTGAAGCAGTAGCCTGATAACAGGTACAAGAAGAATGTTCTTAAAAAAAAAAAATGCTTTGTGTCTGATTCTCCCAAAACATGAGCAGGATCAACAGTTTTGACTTTTCCAAGAATTTATCTCACAAACAGAGGTGTTTGTCAGACATGGTAATATCAACATGGCAATATCTGATTATTGTTTTTGTTAGAAATAAGGGGGTGGTAAAATAACCCTTCTGATTGATTTTCGAGGCTTTTGGGTACAGGATCTGTGCATCCCTCTTTATCCTAAAACATCTCAAATGAGGCCTAACTTGGAAAAGGAACAATTTGACAGTAAGGAGGAAAGACATACAGAACAGAGATTCATAACCTTAACAGGCCCTGGTATTAATCTCTGGAACTCATATTTCTGGGAGTTTGCTAGAGTCATGGGGGCCTGTATTAAAAGTGTACACTTTCACAGATGACATGATCTTGTACGTAGAAAATCTTGAGGAATCTGCAAAAAACTATCAGACCTAATAAATGAGTTTTGCAAGGCTGCAAGATATAAGATCAATGCACAAAAATCAACGGTATTTCTATGCACTTGCAATGAACAACTGGAATGAAATCAAGTAAACAATTCCATTTACAGTAGCATCAATAATCATAAAATACTTTGGAAAAAATTAAAGAAAAGCACAAAACCTACACTTTGAAACTTATAAACATTGTTAAAAGAAATTAAGGATGATTTAAATAAATGGAAAACCAGCCCATGTTCATGGATTGGAAGAATTAATCTTAAGATGGCAGTACTCCTCAAATTGACCTACAGATTTGATGCAATCCCTGTCAGCATCCCAGCTGACTTGTAGAAACTGACAAGCTGATTCTAAAATTCATACCGAATTACAACAGATCCAGAATAGCAAAAACAATCTTAAAAAGGAACAAAATAGAACTCACACACCCTGATTTTAAAAGTTACTACAAAGCACTGTTAATTAATCAGGACAGTGTGGTACTGGCATAAGGATAGACATAGATCAATAAGAATGGGAGTTCAGAAACAAAACCACATCAACTGATTTTCAACAAGAGTGCCTAGACTTCAATGAGAAAAGAACAGTCTCTTCAATAAATGGTGCTGGAACAACTGGATAGTCAGTCACTTGCAAAAGAATGGGGTTTAACACCTTCAGTTCACATGATACACAAAAATTAAATGCATAAAAGACTTAACAATGAAAACTATAAAAGTGTTAGAAGAAAACATAGGGATAAATCTTTATAATCTCAGATTTGGCAATGGATCCTTAGATATGACACTAAAAGCACAAGCAACAAAAGAAAAAGATAAATTGGACTTCATCAAAATTAAAAAGCTTTGTGCTTCAAGGGACACCATCAAGATAGTGAAAAGAACTCACAGGATGGAAGAAAATAACTGCAAAACATCTGATAAGGGATCTGTATCCAGAATATATAAAGAACTCTTAAAATGCAATAAAAAAAGATAACCCAATTAAAAGATCTGAATAGACACTTTTTTCAAAAAAGATATACAAATGGCCATAAGCATCAGCAGGAAAATGCAAATCAAAACCACAATAAGGTACCACTCTACATCCACTAGGATGGCTATAATGAAAAAGTCTGATGAACAACAAGTATTGGTGAGGATGCAGAGAAACTGGAACCCTCATATACTACTGGTGGGGAAATACAATGGCACAGCCACTTTGGAAAACAGTCCGGCAGTTTCTCACATAATTAAAGACAGAGTTACCATATGAACCAGCAATTCAACAGGTTATATGGTTGAACTGAAATGAAATGTCCAAGAGAAATGAAAATATGTCTATACAAAAACTTGTCCATGAATGTTTATATCATTAATCATAATAGTCAAAAGGTAGAAACAATCCGAAAGTCCATCAACTGATGAAAAGATAAACATAATGTGCTTAATATCCATACAATGGAATATTATTCCACCATAAAAAGGAATGAGATACTGATACATACTACACTACGGCTAAACCCTGAAAGCATGCTAAGTGAAAGAAGCCAGTTACAAAAGCCATGTATTTTATGATTCCATTCATATGGAATGTATGTTCAGAATAGCCAAATCCAAAGAGACGTGAGATTAGTGATGGTTGCTTAGGCTGGGGGTGAGGGCTGGGGGAGCAGGAAGGTAAAAGTTAAAGTGTACTAGGCCTCACTTTGAGATGATAAAAATGTTCTAAAATTGAGTGATGATGGTTGTACATATCTGAACACACTAAAAACCACTGAGCTGTACATTTTAAATAGGAGAATTGTATGGTATATGAATTCTCTCTCCATTTTTAAAAAAGTAGGTTTTTTCCTGTCTTCTTTTTTTGTGACCACCACAAGACTTCCCTCTTCCAGGGTCATGATATAGCAGGCCAAGAGAGAAGCTTGGAAGCCCTTTTCTTCTCTGTGCACCATCCACTGTGCAGTCCCTTACTCCATGTCCTACTGCTTCAGGAAATCCCAGGTCGTAGGAATTGTAATTGGGAATTCTGCACTCACTGTCTCTGCCCGTTTTGTAATTGGTGATGCTCATGGGATTAAAAACACCTGTAGAGTTGGCCAGCATGCAGATGGAACACTGAAGTGAGCCTAAAGATCAGAGACAGATTGCGATGTGTAAAAGAGAAGTTTTTAGGCATGAAGAACAGTGGTAAAGTGAGGAATCAGGCTCCCAAGTCACTGAAGAAGCCCTTACTTAGGTGGCAATGAATCAGACATACCTCACAAGTCTCCAATCTCATTTTTCAGATTAAAGCCAATTATTTTAATCTTCCTTCCCTTCTCCCTCAATTTGAGAGAGGATGTCAGCAGTTGTAAAATGTAATGCCCTGCCCACACTCTTCTATGTCGGTAAAAGGGTTTGTCTCAGGGCAGCTCCTGAGGTGCTCTTCCTGAGTAGCAATCTACACAGCAGGGTGCAGAGTGAATTGAAAGGCTTACATTTTTTAAAAAATTTTTTTAATCTTCAGGACCAAGTAGAGACGTTTGAGCCTGGCTATCAGAAAAATCAAAGTTCTGAAATCCTATGCAACTATGATAGGAAATTAAAAAAAAATAAAAGGGCAAATGAATGTTGTTTCATGGATTGTAGAGAGAAATGATACAATTAAGTGGCAGATAATGCCTATTTTATTGATAAGAACGTAACTTTTGAAGGCAGGATATTTTCTTTGTTAATAAGCTATTAAAATGACAAAAAATACTTTTCTTTAAAAGCTGTTCCAGGAAAATTTGCAGTGAGCCAAAAGGCATCCTTAGATGACTTGTTTTAAAGGCCATAATGTGATCATAAGTAATCCTCCAAATCTTTCCAAGATGCCTATGAGAAAGTCACTGAAGACCTTCTCAAGTCCATGATCCTGAATATCTACTGATGTGTTATAATAAGTCAATTCTTGTGATACCATACCATGGTGGATGCAAGTTTATGTGGTTAGCTACTCTTAATTATTTGATAATATGTACGTATTAGAAACCTATAAGCTATAAAAATTAGTGATGGTGTATCATAATGGAAAGCACAGATTTTTAAAATACATAATTGGTTTATAGTTCAGACTTTTGGCTATGATACTTCAGAAAGGTTACTTTATATCTCTGCTTAATTTTTTTTTTTTTACATAATATATGATAACACTACCTCACTTTCATGGGGTTGCTGTAAAGATTAAAAGATAATTTATGTAAAGTGCCTGGAGCCGTACCTGATACATAAAAACATAATAAATGTCATTTTTCTGTGATTAACACTATTTGTAATAACATTTGAATATCTGGCCTTTGGCTGGGAATGGAGCCCCTTTAAATACCATTGTTTCCATAAGAAAATAATATTTGACATGTTTCTGTTTACATCTTTTTCACACAGACTATTTATGGACTAAAAAAATCAGTAATTTAAATTTGTCACAAATTTAAATAAAAAATAAGGTTAGAAAACATATTTTGAACCTTAACAGTTACTTTGTTACCTTTATATCCTTTATTTTCTGCTTTTCAAAGCTGTCAATAGTCTCCTCCAGATGGCGAGTTGTTCGAGCAGCATCCATTGTGGCCCTTTGTAATTCAGTTTCTGCCTACAAAAGTGTCCCCGCCAAAGTACAGGAAAAACTCAAGTCAGAATCCATTTGACTGAGTCTTTTTGTAAACGCTACCACTGCAGTACTGGCTTTTTGCCATAACAGCGTCAATCATTCAAAATATATTTTACCACATAAAGTAAAACGATCTATACGATAAGCACATGCAGAATAAAGAACTTTAAATCTTTCAGGTGACATGATTCATGATCTCAAACAAAAGAAAACAAAAATTCCTTCCCTTTCTGCATACAAAATCATTTTATTTCTATATCACCCTTGGATGATTTACTGTAAAACAATTTTCTATATTTTCTACTGCTTTCACATATTTCACTGTCTCTGCCATTTATCATACTCTTTTCTCCTATCTCTCTCCCCTTTAACCCTTTCTCCCCCCAAATACTTAAGTATTTTCAATCTTCTAGTTCTCCAAATGCATGAAATGTTTCTACTTCTGTAATATCCTAATCAGGTAGAGTAGAATATACACTACAAATATTTATTTCAGCATGGATTTTCTATTTGTATATTCTTCTTATAAGCTAACAATATTACACTATTACTTAGTTAATGCTTATTACAAAAAATATATACCAGCAACTAATAAATTAGATGGAAAATCTAATACTTTCCTTCAAAGTACTCATACTATCTAGATCCATGTTGTACAGTCAATACGGTGGCCACTAGCAACATGTAGCTATTTACATTTAAATTAATTAAAATCAAATGTAAATTAAAAAACTGGTTACTCTAGTTGCCATTTCAAGAGCTCAATAGTCATATATATAGCTAGTGGCTACAGTGCTGTAAAGTGCAGAACATTTCCAATCTAATCATGTATTTCTCTTTAAAAAAATCATCTCTTCCTTTAAGGACAACAGTTTGCCCCAAAATATTTAAAATTTTTTGTTAAACTATAACATATTTTTAAAAACATGGCCCAATTTTCTGATTAAACTCTTTCTAATAATGTTTCCTATGTTAGTATTATGTTTACTCAAAAGTATCACATATCATCATCTTAATATTTACTCCATAGGAAAAATTTGCAGTTGTGAATCAAAGTTTTGTGAAACATAATATTACGACATTTAAGCCTTTGCTCTCTTTTTCAAGAAAATGTATAAATTGAAATAAGTAAAAAGGTTTACTATAGGGGTCCATCTCTTCACACATCACTTTATTACCCACCTGTGACTGAAATTTTTCATAAAGGAAAAAAATACATTTCAAATAGAACAATTTCTTCCAATAAATTAAAATCATATACTATTATAGAATTATATCTTCTTGCAATTAGATTATACATTAATCATAACTTTATACTGATTATATACTCTTACAACTAGGTTAATTCAGATATACAATTTCAAGAAACTAAGCATTTAAAACTTATTTATATATATCTCTGTGTGTGTACATTTGCTATATAGGGTATAAAGTTTTCTTTAAATCCATGCAAACTTTTATGCTTTTAATCATAACCAGTAATCAAAAACAATTCTATTACTGATTTTCAGAATTTTAAAAATATAACTATCACAGGATTTATTATGAAAAAATTTCTAACAGTTATGATGCATGTTAACCTTTTACTAATGAGAATATTCAAGCAGACTATTTTTCTAATACTGTTCAGTACATGTGACTTGTGAAATTCTTTACCGTGACTACTTACTTTTGACTTAACATCTTTTCCCTCCCCGTTTATTGACAGTTTCATTTTAAAATCTGGAAGGGTAGGTAGAGTTGGCTAAATTAGCAAAGAGCAGGGAAGCAGAAGCCACAGCTGGGACATGGGTATCTTAACCTTCTACCACACTCCAGCAACTTCGATTCATTTCTTAGTCTCAAATCCTTTTACTCGGGCATAGCCACGTGCCCAAATTCGCACAGCTATTTTTAGCAAAGTGGATACAGATTTCTGTTTCTTCCTTTTGTTGAAAATTCTTCAAAATCCTATAACATACCAATTTGGGTAGGAGATACTTTTGATTAAAATACTGTGATACAACTTTATGAATAAGGATATCAGTATATTTAATGAAATTAGTCATGAGTGCAAAATGGCTTATAAAAGAGTGAGCCAGATCGGTGTTTTTCTAACTGTTGCAAGCTTTTTCAGAAGCCACCAGGGGCCTTAGGGGGTCCAGGCAGAACACTGGGATTCTTCTTTACCCCATCCTCTTATACCAGAACTACTCTTTTATTTTATATACTAAACTTTAATGTACTTCTTTTGAAGATCAGATGAATTTTAAGGGTCTATCCTGGTAAATATTCTATGATGCTATGATAGAATACCTTTATATTTATAGTGAATGCATTTATATGTAGACTGTCCTTTATTTTCTGGTTTCAGGTTGTCAAAATCCACTGGAGTCCTACACCTTTCCCACTGAGTGTGGCAATTCATCTACAGCCATAATCTATTCAGTTGCTGCTTTATCTCCCCCTGTGTGAACTCCTGACCTGCTCTGTCTATGGTATAAGACAGCCACCTCCACAGCAGTGTTTACAGCAAAGTACCAAAGTCAGAGGCGTCTGTCTTAGGAAGACATTTATTTCCACATCGAGTGCCCATAGCAATACCCCTGAATCAATCTTACCACCTCCTCAAGATTCCAGATGTGACATTTTTTCTGCCCTTATGTACTCTCCCCTCCTCCAAACAAAGCAGCAAAATTTTGACCTCTGGCTTGATTCTTAAAAACTGGTGATATTCCCTAGTCTCTGCCTTAGTCCATAGTTGTCAGTCAGATTTTCCAGCATTCTGTAGTTTGTCTGACTTGCTTGAAACCCAGACTCTATAATCTCCAGTTTGTAGATCCCAGACATGTGGCTGCCCATTTTTATTACAAGGTTGGGTGTATGTATCTTTGGTCCAAAGGAAGGAGGACCAGGCTGTTGGTGCAGCCCAAAATCACTAATCAAGGGATTCCCCTCAGAAATGGAGGTGTTCTGGAACCTCAAATGTCCCCAAAGAGTCAATCCTCATGTGGTTTCTGGCAAAGGTGGGCTGTAAAAAACCTTAAGGAAGTAGGGAGGAGACACAAGGAATGGGAAAAAGAGGCAGCGGGATAAGTTAGTACTTTATATACAACTGCACCTATCCCAGTTGCTGGCAATTAGCCAGATGCTATTTTCTTTATTTAGTTAATTTATTTCTCTAACTATTTATTTATTTATTTATGGCTGCATTGGGTCTTCGTTGCTGCATGTGGGCTTTCTCTAGTTACGGTGAGCAGGGGCTACTCTTCCTTGTGGTGCACCGGCTTCTCATTGCAGTGGCTTCTCTTGTTGCAGAACATGGGCTCTAGGTGCGTGGGCTTCAGTAGTTGTGGCTCATGGGCTCTATAGCGCAGGCTCAGTAGTTGTGGTGCACGGGCTTAGTTGCTCCGCAGCATGTGGGATCTTCCCTCACCAGGGATCGAACCCGTGTCCCATGCACTGGCAGGCGGATTCTTAACCACTGCACCACCAGGGAAGTCCCTGTTTCGTTTTGAACAAGGCACATTCTAGTTTAACAAATAATCATCCTGAACAGAAGAACCTTGTTACAGTAGACACTCCTATTTAGATCTGTGTCCAGCTGTGGACCTCAATTATACTCTTGAATCTCCTGAGGGTCTTTGGCTGGAAGTCATAATTGTGGTTTCACATAGCTGTTGTTTTTTAAGATGAAGGGAATTTTACCAGGAAAAAAATTATTGTTCCTTCCTTTTCTCAAATGCAGGGCTGAGAAGGCACTGATATATTAGGATTAATGATAGATCTTTAACTTTATAATTAATATTTAGTCATCATTTATGTAAAAAATCTTAGAATTTTGTATTTATTCTTTATAAAAACATCTACACTTATGAGTGTTTTATATTTTGAATATCTTGTGGAAAACAACATAAGACTGAATTAAGTTGTGTATTCTCTTTAAAATTAGCTAATTTCCATAGTGAGAATTTGTAAATGCATGTGTTTCTTTTCAAACTTTACATTCATATTCTTTGCACATTTAAAGTAGAAATACATCATTTCCATATATATTTACTTCTGTACTGCATACCTTACAAAGTATCTTTTTAAAGACCCAAATTCAAAGGATACAATAACATGTCGATCAGATGGGTTTCTCTGACGTGTTCTTTCTAACTGAGTTAACTGTTTAGCTTCTCGATTCCTTGCTGTTAATGTTGCTTTGAGGTCATCCTGTAAACAGGCATTTCTTTTTGTTAATAAAAATCTCTTATTTTAGTAGTAAAATATACACTTCTTTGTTTTAAGAAGGGAAGAACACTCCCTATTTGATCCAGGCATCATTACCACAGGAATTATTACTATTGCATAATCAGTGTGTGTCTTTTTGTGTGAGACTGTGTGCATGTGTGTAGTTTAATATCCTCTCAAATAATGACATAATTTCAATGCAAAACTATATATATATTTATATATATGTATATACACACACATAAAATTTTGATTGTGGTGGTATTTACAGATATATACACATTTATTAAAACTCAGTGTACATTGAAAACAGGAGCATTTTACTGCATGTAAATTATACCTCAATAAAGTTGATTTAAAAAATAGAACTTTGGGAATGTAATGTATACCCTGGTGACTAGAATTAATAATACTGTACTGCATTTTGAAAGTTGCTAGGAGACTAGATCTTAAAAGTTTTCATCACAAGAAAAAAAAATTTGTAACTATGTATCATGACAGATGTTAACTAGACTTATTGTGACCATTTCATAATATATACAAACATCAAATCGTTGCGTTGTACACTTGAAACTAATATATGTCAATTATACCTCAAAAAAATTAAGAAAAAAAAACTTTGTCACATTCATTTTTAGTTTACACGTTATCGCCTGCTTTAAAACAAAAATATAAACAAATTCATTTAGTAAAATAATTTCTGTCCATATATTCTTCATGAATATAAATATTAAATATTTTAAAGTTTCCATAATAAACAAAACTGCCTTTATGATGCTACAGTAGTATATAAAAATACTTCCTTATTCTCAAAGTTCTAAGAATGCTTCAGAGTATGTAAAAAGAATGACTAAACACTACTCTGTACCTTTTATTAAAAGGACAGTTACTGGAAACCTCATATGTTTTGCCAGAATACCTAATAATAGTAGAAAAAATGAATTTACTTACTCGTTTCATTTTTACAATGGTTCCATAAGCTTTCAAAGGTTCAACTACTTTGGCTTCAAGTCTTTCAACCTATTGAAAATTATTATAAAATATAACTGAAAAGAAACACAGACATATCAAAATTTAAATTCTGAAATAAAACCTGTGCTGTCAAACCTGAACATAATTACTACACCGATTAATATTTGAAATTTTTTAAATTAAAATGTCAGTTACCGTTATAAATAAAAGAATAACCACCAGAAATTGATAAGACTCAGAACCTAAACTCAAATACATTAAAAACTGTTAAGCTGTGCAGTAGCAATAAAAGCTTTTGGTAAGTTTTAAGACACCTCAAATTTTATTGCAGCTACCACTTTCAGTGTGTTTAATACTTGGATGGATACTTTACATACATTATATCCGAAATGTAAAAGCCCAACCTTCCAGATAAGAAAATCAAAGCTGAAAAATATAGCATATTGGAAACATTTAAAACAACACAATCCTCAAAAGCAAAAAAGCCTACAGACCACTTAGAGAACAAGATAAATAGTGTTTCTGAGCTGTTATACTGTATGGTGGATCTCTTAGAGTTAAACCGGTTTTCTTAAACATTACAATATTTATCAGATTTTGAGTAATTTCTCCTTTTACTAATAGCACTAGTGGAAGGCACTAAAGAAACAGATTTTTTTTAAGGCAAGTATATAACTATAGCATAAGAAAAATAACTCCAGGACATTAAAATTTTTCTTTTTCAGGATAGCTAATACAAGATGACATGTATTTAATTGTTTAAAATGAACATGTATTACTTTTGTAGCAGGAAAAAGGCTTTTTTTTTGATGATACAGGTTTATATAATCAGTGAGTGTATATCACTCCATATTCATTTTTGTTTAGTTTCTATAAACAGAATGTATATGAATGTTTCATTTAAAAAAATTTTAGGAAAATGGAGAAGATCAAGTTCTCATTGAGCATTTAAATATTAGGAATCCTAAAATCAAATCCATGAATACTCAGGATTATTTATTCCATTTCAAATAATCCATACACTGATTATTCAGTGTAAAGATTAGCCAAGTCTTTTTTTCTGTTCTCCTTTTTGTAGCCTACCTTTTGTTCATTGTTCTTTAGCACCTCCACCATTTGGTAAGCAAGTGAAATAAAAAAAACAAATGTAAATCAATTCAGTTTGCTATTTGATAAATAGCATAAACGTTTTCTAGAAAGGGGCAATGAAATTATTGGCTAACATAGGGTTCTAGTATTATCTGTGAGTATAAACTAGTTTTGAAACATTAAGTTCCCAGTTACACATAACTGAGAGTTGCTTATTACAGAATATCATATGACAAGAACGAAACATTTTCCCCCAAAGTAGCCCCAAAAGTAATTACTACTCAAATTTCTGTATGATTAGCAGTTATAGGTTTAAAGATCATTATCTTCTTTTTGATTCTGAGGTTTTTTTGATAATTGAAATTTCTGTTTTAGGCTTTTAAAAAGGAAGAGAAGCACTGATGAGAAAAGTACAAAAGAAGCAATGCAGCTCTAATTGGGCAACTTCTGACAAGTTAAAAGTTAAAGTGAAAATTTCTGACCTGTA
Organism: Phocoena phocoena; assembly: GCF_963924675.1. Taxonomy (NCBI): domain Eukaryota; kingdom Metazoa; phylum Chordata; class Mammalia; order Artiodactyla; family Phocoenidae; genus Phocoena; species Phocoena phocoena. The sequence goes on along the minus strand of NC_089235.1, from coordinate 39,025,521 downwards.
TCTTGAATCCTGAAGTAAATATAAGTGAAAGTACTGATGAGGTATTAAAGTAAATGGGCTTTAACAATTTAAACAATTACAACACCACCTTCTTCCCTCCCCCACCCCAAAGCAAGAAAAACCCAAACAAACCCACAAAAAACCAAAAAAACTCCACAAAATTTCACTACTGGTTTGTATGCATAATACCATGGTGACTAGAATTAATAATACTGTACTCCCCCTCCGCCCCCGCTGCCCCCCCCCAAAGTTGAAACATTGGTCAACTTTCCAGAGCATGGAAGCAGCAACAAAAATCTTTTGTTCATTTACTACTTATTCACTCACATTACCACTTCCAACATCTTCCATCTCCATATATACTTTAAAATATACCTACCTGCACACAAGACACAAATCATGCTCCTTTTCTTGCCCTGGGGTACTACGTTTACTACGCCCTGCAAATAGCCACCCCGTGGCCAAAAGTTGGCAAGTAAGGTGGGGAAATTCAGTACTTCAAGACACCCTAGAGTTTAGTTTGAAAACGGTAAAATCACAGGAAGCGTCCCTTTAATAGACTTACACAATGTTACCGACATGAAAAGGTACGTTTATCATCAAGAGTGTGTTCGCCACTGCAGTTAGGTAGATTACAAGTCTTCAGGGCTCCTCGGTCCACTACGTCAGGGCTCATTCATAACATGACGGTGTGACTTCACTCCATACCTCTGCTTGTCGATAATCCTGAAGTTTGGCAAACTCATCAGCAAAGGTTTTCAGGCCCTGCTTTAACTTCGGGGTCTCTGTAGAGGCATACACGTTGATTTCATTCACCAGGAGGTCTGCTTTGTCTCGCAGTCTGGCAGTTTTCCGCACATAAGCAGCAAAGATTTGGCACAGCTCTCCAAAGTGCTTCTCCACATTTGTGACAGCATCTTGCAGTTGTCTGGTTTGAGCATCCCTAGAGAAAAAGGTGACACAAAAAGCAAATCATTCTCATTTGAGATGAGATGGCTTCATCTTCACGTTAATTTGATTATGCCAATACTCCCGGGGTATTCTGCAGCTTCGACGGCGCAAACCTTCAAAGATCCCACCATCTCCCAAGGCCGATCCTCCTCCTCTAGGTCCCCATTCGGGGCCTGGCCTCCACATCCCACAGTGCAGGCGCACGAAGAGGCCTGGCTCCGGCCGGCGGCGCCACTGCGGGGTGGCGGCTCCCGGGGCAGCTCCGCGCCATGCTGCCCAGGCGCCCGGCTGCCACCCGGCGTCTGCACCGCCCGCGGCAGTGCGGGGGCTGGCGCCTAGGGAGCGTGAGGGCCGGCCACCGGGGCTCGTCGCAGCCCAGGGAGGTAGGCCCCAGAGCGCGGCGGCTACTGTCCAGCCCCCGGCCCCGCGCCGTAGCTCGGCGCGGAGGCCCACGGAGGAAGGCTCCACTCCCCAACCCGAGCCCTCCGAGCCCTCGCGTGTGGCGGCCCTGGGCAGCTGCGGCCCCGGGGCTGTTACCGGTTTTCCAAGCTGCGCCTCAACATCTTGCCTCGCGCACGGTCGGAGACCCGGGGCTGGGGCCCAAAGACAGGGGCTCCGAAACGCCCTGGCGTGCGCGGGGTCGCGAGAGCCCGAGAGCCCGCCCCACGCGCCGCCGCGGCGGCCCCGGCGTTTCCACGGCAACGCGGCGCGCGCCCGCGCGGTCGGCGCCGGCTTCCCGGAGCGCGGAAGCGAGAGAGGTGCACTGGAGTCCACCCGCGCTCACAGGCCGGCGCGTCCACCTGCGCGCTCCTGCCCGCGCGAGCGTCTGGAACGCGGTGGAAGGCTGGGGGCTGCCGGACCTCTCCGCGTCCTGCGGCAACGCGCCACCAAACTCCCGCCTCCGTCCCTACATGCTGGACTGTGAGCAAAACAGGAGAAAAGCGGGTCAAACGGTAACGAGCAGGGAGGGAAAACTGGAGGCTAGTGGGGCCAGTCTCTGCTTATGCGACGCTGAGTCTTAGAAGCTGTGCTCATCTTGTCCACTTCTCTGTGTTGAAGCCGAACTTGTGGGCTCTTTCCGCCTTATTCATTTATTCAGCTTTTCACTTATTCAGCAAATATTTACCGAGTTCCCATTTTGTGGAAAAAATAATGTTTGACACTGGGAATAATACAAAGATAAGAATCCCCTCCCCGCCCGTAACCTTCCCGGCCCTGAAGGGCCTTAGAGTTTGATGAGGAGACACTTAAACCTTTGCGATATAACCCGAGATAAATAACAAACAAAACCCCCTATCCTTGGCCTTCGCTTCTGCTGCTCTTCCAAGTAAACACCATCAGGACTAAATCTAGGCTTTATTTCTTTCAAGAACCCTCCCGTGACAACTTGCACCCTTCCCTCTTCCAGACAGCGTTAGGGCCCCCTTCCAAAGTCGTGTATTCTGTTGATTTTGTACTGTGTCCCGTAGTCTAGACTTTTGAGCTCTTGGAGGCAGAGGCAATGTAATCTTGGCCTTGTATTCCTCAGCACTTGGTGCTGATAAAACTTTGTTTTGGACAAACGGATGTCCCCAGTCCTATGTTACCTCTCTTACAGAACTTTTATTCTCTCATGTTACAGTGTATGCCTCTCTTCTCCCCTTGCATTCATTCAGGAAGTTATCCATTGACTGCCTGGTGTGTTCCAGATGTTATGCCGAGCTCTGAGCATGGAGTGGTAACTTAAAACCAGAATAGTCTTTACTCTTACAGAGCCCACTTGGAGGGATAGACACTAATCAGACAAATATTGATACATGTAAGATTGTAACTGAGTTGTGTGCTATTGTATCAGTTTTTGCTGTGTAGCAAACCACCACAAAACCTAGTGGCTTACAGCAATGCTTTAGCTAACTCGGGATTCCGTGAGCGAGCTGGGTGGTTTTTCTACTTTGGGTCTGCTCAGCTGGGCTCTTTCATACATTCCTGGTCAGCTGGCGGGTCTGCTGGTGGCTGGATGATCTAGGATGGTCTCGCTACCAAGTCTTCTGGTGGGAAGGCTGTCAGCAGGGGCAAAAAAAGGCAACATATTAGTAGCCACTTCTGCAATGTGACACAAGTACTAAGGAAAAATAGATGACACCAAGAGAGCATATACTGAATATAAACGTTTGTTTTGAACTATTTGGGGAAAGGACTAAAGTGACGTTTGAGCTGAGATCCAAAAATTGGGAAGGGGGTAACTAGGTGAAGAGGGAAGGAAAAACAGTCCAAAGAGAGGGATAATACAGGCAAATTGCCCTCCCCCCTCCCCCACCCCGTTCCCATCTATACCTCAACTTCATGTTTCAGGAAATGGTACCAACCTCCAGCTGTTTGTTCTAGTCAGAAACCTAGCAGTCATCCTTTCTTTTCCCCAGGCATGCTGGCAGTTCTCACCTGTTCTACCTCCAAAACGTATCCTGAACCATTCCTTCTTCATTTCTACATCACCGTAATCCAAACTACTGGCATCATTCATCTTTATTGCAAACCCTTCTTACTGGTCTCTTCATGTCCATAGTTACACACGGAAATGCAAAATAAAAGATGTGGGTCAGATCATGCCAACCTTTCAGAGCCTCTGCTGGATGTGTCTGAATGTTTGTGTCTCCCAAAAATTCATATGTTGAAATCCTACCCACTAAGGTGATGGTATTAGGATGTGGGGCCTTTGGAAGGTGCTTAGGGCATGAGGGCAGAGACCTCATGAATGGGATTAAGTGCTCTTATACAAGAGACTCCAGAGAGCTCCCTAGCTCCTTCTGACATCGTGTACTGAGCAGACGGTCTCAGCAGGCACTGAATTGGCCAGTGCCATGATCTTGGATCATGAATTGTGAGAAGTAAATTTCTGCTTTTTTATCTATGCTACCCAGTTTGTGGCATTTTTGCTATAGCAGCTCAATGGACTAAGACACACTCCCAGTGTACTTAAAATAAAATTTTAAATTCTTACTCTGACTATTAAGGCTGTATCTCACTCTTGCCTACCTTCTCTCACTGCCCCAGTGTGCTATAGCTACAATATCTTTCTTTCTGTCTCTAGCATATATCTAGCTCATTTCAGAGTCAGTTTTGTGTTTGTTTTCTCTGCCTAGAACACTCTGTTCTCATATCTCCACATGCCTGGCCCCTTTTCATCATATAGAATTCTACTTAAAAGAGACCTAGAGAGTGAGGCTTTCTCTGATCACCTAGCTATTACCATGTCACCCGTTTTTGTTTCCTTTGAAGCACATGCTACTCTCTATTTGTTTATATGCTGTTTGCCTCCCATGACTAGAATATATTCTCCATGAAACCAAGCACTTTGCTGTCATGTTCATGTTAGATTTCCCATACCACCACAGTCCTTGACTCATAGTAGGAACTCAGTAATTAGCTGAGTTTGCCAGTGAATGAGTAAGTGAAAACCCCATGACAGAGGGAGCATGGTGTGTGTGAGGAAATGGAAGAAAACCAGTGAGGCTGGAGTAGAAGAAGTGGGCATGATGATATGTGTTGCAGTGGGAGGGTAGGTTGGGCCAGGTCTTGTAGGGCATCTCGGCCATGCTAAGGAGTTTGGTCCTTGTATTAGTCAGGGTTCTCCAGAGAGAACCATATATATGGTTTTCTTATAAAGAATTGGCTCCTATAATTATGGAGGCCAATTCCCAAGATTTGTAGTCAGCAAGCTGGAAACCCAGGAGAGCTAATGGCATGAATTCCAGTATGAAAGCTATTAGGCTCAAGACCCAAGAAGAGCTGATGTTTCTGGCTGGGTCTGAAGACTGGAAAAAACCAAAATCTCAGCTCACACAGTTAGGCAGGAGGAAATCCCTCTTCCTCAGCCTTTTTGTTCTTGTCAGGTCTTAAATTGGTTGGATGAGGCCCACCCACATTAGGGAGGGCAATCCCTTTTACTCGGTCTACCAATTCAAATGTTGAGCCCATCCAGAAACACCCTTACAAACACACCCAGAGTAATGTTTAGCCAAATGTCTGGGCATCCTATGGCCTAGTCAAGGTGACACAGATTAACCATCCAAGTCCTTATCTTGGTATCTATGTGAAGATATTGATGTGCTATAGCAAGGACTATCTTATTCATCATGTAACTCATATCTTTTAGCAGATGCCTCATATATAGTATAGTAATTGTTGAATAAATATATATTGAAGTGCACTCTTTCAGTCTCCACCCAACGTATGGGATGGATGTGTTCTAGGGACCCTTCTCCTGAGGTTTAGGCTCTTTGATCTTATTCTCCTGTCAACAGACATTTCAAAACATGCATCAGTACAATTGTTCTCCAGTCTTTGCACTGCTTGGAGAAACTTACTTTCTTATAGGCTATACTTTCTCCTAGGACACCTCTCATAGAAGAGGAGCTGGGGGCCTGGGGAGGCCAAGTGCCATGGCCAAGGTCACATGATGAGATAGCAGGGGAGCTGGAATTAAATCCTTTGTCTTCCCTCTCTCTCCAGTGCTCTTTCCACTGTACCAGGATCCACTCACCCCCATTATGCTTTTTTGAAAAGTTATTAAACAAATGTAAAAATAAATAAAGTACTAAGTAGTCAATGAATGTCATTTCATGTTTGGAATAAGGAGAGGGTGTGCCCATCATTGGTTGTGGCATTCCAAAATCTCTCGGGATTATTGTTCCAGGTTACAAGCAGTGTAACCTGACTTTTCTTAAACTACAACTGCCTTTTCATAAACTACTATATGATATTTGTATATTTATTGTGGAAAAACAGCACAATCTTATTTTGTATACAATTGAATAAATTCCAGTGCGGGATGGCTTAAGAAAGGTCCAGTGGAGACAAAGTCACATTAACATCATTCACTCATTTATTCAGCCCTACTTACTGAGAACTCATCATGGACCAGATGCTGGATTTACCAATCTTTAATCCAAGTGGTCTGAATAATGTGGAAAGAGACAGCTATACACATAACTCGATCATTAAAAAATTTTTCTGTTCTTTCTTTAGAACTTTAGAGGTGATGATGTTTAAATTAGATTATTTTATTTAAATTATGTCATTATTTTGTTAATCTTTCTCCTCCCCTATCCTTTCGTCCCATTTTATTTTTTAAAAAATATTTATTTATTTTCCTTATGTTTCTCTTTTGGCCGCGTCGGGTCTTAGTTGTGGCACACGGGATCTTTGTTGAGGCGTGCAGGATCTTTTCGTGACAGTGCACTGTCTGCTCGGGTTTTCTCTCCAGGTACGGCATATGGGCTTCTTTCTAGATGAGGCGTCTCGTTGAAATGTGCGAGCTCAATAGTTGTGGCACGTGGGCTTAGTTGCCCCACAGCATGTGGGATCTTAGTTCCCTGACCAGGGATGGAACCTGCATCCCCTGCATTGGAAGGTGGATTCTTTACCACTGGACCACCTGTCCCATTTTAGAAATGAAGGAAGATGTTAAATGACCAACCATGATATATTGTATTTATTTGCTAGTGTTTATGCCTAAACAATATAACTTCAGATGCAGCTGTCCCACGTTAAGAAGCTTAAGCAAATTGTTTTAATGCTGATGCACAGAAATAAAACCTCTCTCCAGTAAAATTTTAGGCTTTTTTTGGTTTGTATGATTTTATTTTTTGCTTTAAAGATTCAATACTTGAGGGGATATAGGGGCTCCTTCTAGTGGTGAATTTAGTATTTAAAATTACTTGGTGAAGAACTAGAAGCCAAGAGTATAGAATGAAACTACCCCAGAATCCTATCTCATTTAACACCAGTTTTTAAGTAGAGATCACCTATAGCCGGTTTTCTTTATAGTAATTAAGGGGGGGAGTATTATTAGGTGATAAAGCACATGGGCTTTGATGGACTCTGAGGTCTCATACCTGGAAGTAAATTCTGGCTCCATCATTTTCTCAACTGTTAGCATGCCTCAGAACCACCTGGAGGGCATGTTAAAACACAACCTTCTAAGCCCCACCCCAGAGTTTCTGATTTGGGAGGTCTGGAGTGAGAGCCAAGAATATGCATTTCTAACAAATTCTCAGGTGATACCGATGCTGCTGGTCCAGGGACCACACTTTGAGAAGCACCATCCTTGACTCCTAGAGTGATGAAACTAAACCTTATATTCCTTAAGGTTTAGCCATAGGGTTATTGTGAGGGTTAAATGGAACAGTAGATGTCAAGCGCTTAGCATGGTACCCGACATAGTAAGTGCTCCACAGAGGTTAACTCCTAGTAATAGATCTATCAGTGTTTTCCAATGTGAAAAGTTCAAAAAATAACGTAGAACTTTTTAATAGTATTGTTGTTGAGCTACTATTGTTAGCTAAGTTATATCAGTAATTTTACTTACGATTGAGTGTGCTTGACAGTGTACTAAGTATTATTAATATATCTATTAGCATCTCTCTCATTAATACATTGATCTTTATGCATATTGCTTTGAAAAATTGATACAAAGCAAAACAAAAACGACACACTGAGGGGGCTATGTCAAAGAGACAGAGTGACCAATTGAAAGGGATCCCAATGACCAAAGTTGGGACAATTTGAGCAATAAAATAAAGTGGTAATTGATTATAACCCACATTAAAAAGTAAATATCCCTGAGTTCATGCTGAGATAAATAAATGATTGAAGGAAGGAAGGAATAAACAAACAAATAAATGGAGAAGAAGAGACAAATCTCCCGTGTTAGTAATTCCAAATATTCTCTGTAGACACTATGCCCTCAAAGACGTGGGGGATAGCTACCCACTCCTTAAGTGTGAGCAGCACATGGTGACTTCCTCGCGAAGAGGGAAAAAAGAGTAACTTTACAGCAGAGAAACATGACACACACCACCTCAGCCAGGTGATTAAGGTCAATATCAACAGTGGTAAGTCATGTTACTAGTATGTACCCTTTATATGATGTACCTTAAACTTATGGTCTTCTTCCTGATAACCCATAACCCCAGTGTAACCATGAGAAACACATCAGATAAATCCCAGTTCAGGGATACTTTACAATATACCTGACCATTACTCCTAAAATTTGTCAAAGTCACTAAAAATAAGGAAAGTCTGAGAAACTGTCACAGCCAAGAAGACCTTAAAGAGACATGACAACTAAATGTAATGTGATATACTGGATGGGGTGGGTCCTGGAACAGGAAATGTACATTAGGTAAAAACCAAGGAAATATGAATAAGGTATGGAAAAATATAAAGCAAAACTCTTTGACTTTTAGAAAAAAAAGACATATTTGTTATTAGAAGTAGCATCAAAACTTGAAAAGCATAGTAAAGAAAATAAATGCCAATGCTATATGATGTTATGTTAATATTAGGTGAACATTTTTCTAGATTGATCTATGTACCTATCTAATAAATAGAGGTAGAGCATATATATGCATATATACACATACATATGTATATACACACACATATATAAACACATAGGCATGAAGACAAGCAATCTTATAAAAATAAGATCTTTATATGTGTTTTAAAATTTTATTTGGGGCATTATTTGAATTTTTTTACATTATGAAATATATCAAACATACAGAAAATAATTAACTGACCCCTATAGTAGTATATTTACTGGGTGGATTTTACCATATTTGCTTCAGTTTTTTTAAATAAGCAAAAGTTCTAGATGAGTTAAAGCCCTACCCCTTCATCTTATTCCCTCTGTCCCTTTTGTCTCATAATAATTGCTGTCTTCAAGGTGGTGTGTATTCTTTCCATGCCTGTTTGTATATTTCTACTTTACATGTATGTGTTTATTAATGATGTACTATTTTTATGTTTTTGAACTTTACATAACTGGTATAATATTTTATATACCTTTTTGAAATTTACTTTTTAACACAGCATTGTATTTTAGAGATTTATCCACGTTGTTACATTTCGTACTGTATAGATTTCTTTTGTATGAATAAATGTCGGTGTTTTCATTCTTCTGGTAAATATTGGTTGTTTTTTTTCCTATTTACAAAATATGCTGCAATGTATATGTACTTTATTTTCTCTAGAGTATCTGTATAGAAATGGTTTGTCTTTTCATGTTGTTTGTAATCACTTTTGCAGAGCAGCAGTTTTTAATATTAGGTCTTTAATCTAGTTGAAATTTATTTTTGTATATATTCTGAGGTAAAGGTCTAATTTTATCTTTTTCTAAATGGATAACCACTTGTGCCAAATTAATGTATTGAATTTTTGGTTCAACACCCCCCCATCCCAACTGATTTTTTCTTTTTTCTTTTTTTTTACTACTTCTGTCGTATACCAATTTCCCATACATAGTTTTGCCTGTTTCTAGGCATTCTGTTCTGCTGGCCTATTTGTTTATAGTTGGACCAATTCTATACCATTTACATTAGAGATATTCTGAATGGATCTAATTACTCGAAACAAGAGAAACTTGTTTGTTGATTTTTAAGATAAATCAAGTTGGCCTTAACGTGAAAAAATTTTTTAATGGCTGTAACCACAATTTATTTTCCTAATCCACTTTTTGGGGACAGCTTTATTGCGATATAATTTATACACCATACAATTTGCCTATTTAAAGTGTACAATTCGATCTTTTTTAGTACATATACAGACTTGTACATCTATTACCACAATCAATTTTAGAACATTTTTATCACCCCCAAAAGAAACTGTGCACACATTAGTGGTCACTCTCTATTTCTCCTCAATCCTCCCAGCCCCAGGCAATCAATAATCTACTTTCAGTCTCTATAGATTTACCTCTTTGGGACATATATAAATGAAATCATACAATATGTGGTCTTTTGTGACTGACCTTTTTCACTTAAGATAATGTTTTCAAGGGTCATTCATCTTATAATATGTATCAGAACTTTGTTCTTTTTATTGCTGAGTAATATTCCATTGTATGGATATACCAATTTGACTTTTCCATTCATCTGTTGATAGACATTTGGGTTATTTCCACTTTTTGGCTATTACAAATCATGCTGCTATGAACATGTGCCTTCAAGTTTTTGTGTGGACACATGTTTCCATTTCTCATTGTTATATACCTAGGAGTGGAATTACTGGATCCTTTGATAATACTATGTTTAACTTTTTGAGGAACTTCCAGACAGTTTTGCAAAGTGGCTGCACCATTTTACATTCCCACTAGCAGTGTGTGAGAGCTCCAATTTCTCCACATCCTCACCAACACTTGTTATTATCTGACTTTATTGATTCTAGCCATCCTAGTGAGTATGAAGTGGTATCTCAAAATGGTTTTGATTTCCATTTCCCTGATGGCTGGTAACGTTGAGCATCTTTTCATGTTCTTATTGGCCATTTGTAAATCTGTTTTGGAGAAGTAACTATTTGTATCTTTTGTCTATTTTTAAACTGGGTTGTTTGTCTTTTTATTACTGACTTATAAGTGTCCTTTATATATTCTAGATATAAGTCCTTATCAGATATATAGATTTGCAAATATTTTCTCCTATATATGGATTGCCTTTTCACTCTCTTCCTTTTTTTTTTTTTTTTTGCGTTATGTGGGCCTCGCACTGTTGTGGCCTCTCCCGTTGCGGAGCACAGGCTCTGGACACGCAGGCTCAGCGGCCATGGCTCACGGGCCCAGCCGCTCCACAGCGTGTGGGATCTTCCCAGACTGGGGCACGAACCCGTGCCCCCTGCATCGGCAGGTGGACTCTCAATCACTGTGCCACCAGGGAAGCCCTCTTTTCACTTTCTTGATAGTATCTTTTGAAGCACAAAAGTTTTTAATTTTGATGAAATTCAGTTTATCTAATTTTTCTTTTGTTCCTAGTGCTTTTGGTGCTTAGTTTAGGCAAAGCCTTCTTTGCCTACCTAAGGTCACGAAGAATCACTCCTAAATTTTCTTTTAAGAATTTTATAGTTTGGGCACTTACATTTATGTCTATGGTCTAGTTTGAGCTAAATTTTGTGTATGGTGTGAGGAGGGGTCAAAGTTCATTCTTTTGCATGTGATTATTCAGTTGTCCCAGAACATTCATGGAATAGACTATTTTTTCCCCACTGAGTGTCTTGGTACCCTTGTTGAAAATAATTGATCATTAATATAAGGGTTAATTTCTGGATCTCAACTTCTTGCCATTGATTTTTATGTTGATCCTTGCGCCAGTACTATACAGTCTTATAATTTTGTAGCTGTTTTGAAATTGGGGTAAAGATAGGATATTTTTAAAGACATTGTTTTTAATTAAAATGTTAACTTTAATTTTATTGAATTTAATAACAGAGAAAAAAGAAATAAAGTACAATATAAGGAGGTCTTGAAATTTAGAAAATAATATTCCTGTTCCACAGGATATTAGTTCCTAAAAGATCTAAGATTAAAAAAAGGGAAGTCATTAAGAATAGAAGTTTTCACATTTTGTAAACATGTGCTTAAATTTCAGGTTCTATGTTTAACTCTCCTATGAAAAATAGGGAAATTAGCATCTTCATAATTCCTACCTCTTCCCTTTCCTCACATTTTGTTTTTATTAATAATATTTTCATGGTACCTTATCAATGTTACTAACAATATATTTGAAACTACAACCCATACAGTGGTTTAGTCTTGGTTATACATTTACATCAACTCAATGCTCCCTACCAGTCCATGTTATCTAAGTTGTTGACTATAAGCTCAAAGTTGTGTGTAATATTATCTTTTTTTATTGAGTTATGGTTGATGTACACTATTATATAAGTTGCAGGCGTACAATATAGTGATTCACAATTTGTAAAGCTTATACTTCATTTGTAGTTATTACAAGATATTGGCTATATTCCACGTGTTGTACAATTTATCTTTGTAGCTTATACATAATACTATGTACCTCTCAATCCCCAAATCCTATATTGCCCCTCTCCCCAGTGGTAACCAGTAGTTTTTTCTCTATATCTGTAAGTCTGCTTTTTTGTTATACTCACTTTTTTGTTATATTCAAAATAGTTTGTTATATTTTTTAGATTCCACATATAAGTGATGTCATGCAGTACCTGTCTTTCTCTATCTGACTTATTTCACTTAGCATAATACCCTCCAAGTCCATCCATGTTGTTGCACATGGCAATATTTTCTTTTTTGATGGCTGAGTAGCCTTCCATTGTGTGTGTGTAACACATCTTCTTTATCCATTCATATGTTGATGGACACGTGAGTTGCTTCCATATCTTGGCTATTGTAAATAATGCTACTGTGAACATTGGAGTGCATGTATCTTTTTGAATTAGTGTTCTTGGGGTTTTGGGGGGATATATACCCAGGAGTGGAATTGCTGGGTCATTTGCCAGCTCTATTTTTAGTTTTTTGAGAAATCTCCATACTATTTTTCAGTGTGGCTGCACTAATTAATGTTCCCACCAACAGTGTACAGGGGTTCCCTTTTCTCCACATTCTCACCAACATTTGTAATTTGCGTTCTTTTTGATGATAGTCATTCTGACAGGCATGAAGTGAAATCTTATCATGGTTTTGATTTGCATTTTCCTGATGATTAGCAATGTTGAGCATCTTTTCATGTGCCTGTTGGCCATCTGCATTTTCTCTTTGGAAAAATGTCTATTCAGTTCTTCTGACCATTTTTTAATTGGGTGGTTTGTTTTTTTGATGTTGAGTTGTATGAGCTGTTTATATATGTTGGCTATTAATCCCTTATTGGTCATATCATTTGCAAATATCTTCTCTCATTCGGTAGGTTTTCTTTTCATTTTGTCAGTGGTTTCCTTTGCTGTGTAAAAGCTTTTAAGTTTAATTAGGCCCATTTGTTTATTTTTTTCTCTTGTTTCCTTTGCTTTAGGAGACAGATCCAAAAAAAATATTGCTGTGTCAGAGTGTCCTGCTTATGTTTTTTTTCCCCGAGGAGTTTTATAGTATCTGATTTAGGTCTTTAATTCATTTTGAGTTTATTTTTGTATATAGTGTTAAAGAATGTTCTAATTTCATTCTTTTACATGTAGCTGTCCAGTTTCCCCAGCACCACTTATTGAAGAAACTGTCTTTTCTCCATTGTATATTCTTGCCTCCTTTGTGATAGATTAATTGACCATGAGTGTGTCAGTTTATTTATGGGCTCTCTGTTCTGTTCTATTGATCTATGTGTCTGTTTTTGTGCCAGTACCACACTGTTTTGATTACTGTAGCTTTGTAGAATAGTATGAAGTCAGGGAACATAATTCCTTCAGCTCTGTTCTTCTTTCTTAAAATTGTTTTGGCTACTAGGAGTCTTTTGTTTTTCCATACAAATTTTAAAATTATATTTTCTATTTCTGTGAAAAATGCTATTGGTATTTTGATAGGGATTGCACTGAATTTGTAGATTGCCTTGGGTATTATGGTCATTTTAACAATATTAATTCTACCAATCCATGAGCATGGTATATCTTTCCATCTTTTGTGTCCTCTTCAATTTCTTTCATCAGTGTCTTATAGTTTTCCAAGTACAGATCTTTTACTTACTTAAGTAGGTTTATTCCTAGGTATTTTATTCTTTATATTGCAATGGTAAACAGGATTGTTTCCCTATTTTCTCTTTCTGATAGTTCATTTTTAATGTATAGAAATGCAAGAGTTCTATATATTAATTTTGTATCCTGCAACTTTACTGAATTCATTGATGAGCTGTAGTAGTTTTCTGGTGGCTTCTTTAGGATTTTCTAAGTATAATATCATGTCATCTGCAAACAATGACAGTTTTACTTCTTCCTTCCAATTTGGATTACTTTTATTTCTTTTTCTTTTCTGATTGCTGTGGCTAGGACTTCCAGAACTATGTTGAAGAAAAGTGGTGAGAGTGGGTATTCTCTTCTTGTTCCTGATCTTAGAGAAAGAGTTTTCAGCTTTTCACCATAGAGTATGATGTTAGATGTGGGTTTGTCATATATGGCCTTTATTATGTTGAGGTATTTTCCCTCTATGCCCACTCTCTGGAGATTTTTTTATCATAAATGGATGTTGAACTTTACCAGAAGCTTTTTCTGCATCTATTGAGATGATCATATATATGCCATCTAAGTCTTCTTTTGAAAAATGTCAGCTCAGGTATTCTGCCCATTTTTAAAATTGGATTATTCATTTTTTTGATATTGATTTTTATGAGCTCTTTATATATTGTGGATATTAACCCGTTATCAGACATGCCACTTTCAAATATCTTCTCCCATTCAGGAGGTGGCCTTTCTGTTTTGTTGACGATTTACTTCACTGTGGAAAAGCTTTTAAGTTTAATTAGGTTCCATTTGTTTAGTTTTGCTTTTGTATCCCTTGATTGAGGAGACAGACCCCCCTGCCAATAATATCACTAAGACTTATGTCAAAGGGTGTACTGCCTAGGTTATCTTCTCGAGTTTTATTATTTTCAGACTTACATTTCAGTCGTTAATCCATTTTAAGTTTATTTTTGTATATGGTATGAGGACATAGAAGTTCTAAGTTTATTCTTTTAGATATAGCTCTCCAGTTTTCCCATCACCACTTATTGAAAAGACTGTCTTTTACCCATTGTATGACTTTGCCTCCTTTGTCATAGCTTAATTCACCATATGTGCATGGGTTTATTTCTGGGCTCTCTATTCTGTTCCATTGATCTACGTGTCTGTTTTTGTGACCATACCATACTGTTTTGATTCCTGTAGCTTTGCAGTGTATTCTGAAGTCAGGGGCAGGGCACTTCCAGCTTTGTTCATTTTTGTTTTGAAGATTGTTTGGCTATTTGTGGGTTTTTCTGTGGTTCTATACAAATTTTAGGATTATTTGTTCTTGTTCTATGAAATATGTCATGGGTATTTTGATGGGGATTTCACTGAATCTATAGATGGCTTTGCATAGTATGGAAATTTTAATGATATTAATTCTTTCCATGAACATGGGATATCTTTATATTTATTTGTATCATCTTCAATTTCCTTCATCAATGTTTTATATGTTTCAGAGTATAGGTCTTTCACTTCCCTAGTTATATTTATTCCTAGGTATTTAATTCTTTTTGATGTGACTGTAAATGGGATTGTTTTCTTAGGGGAATTACCTGGCAGTCCACTGGTTAGGATATGGCACTTTCACTGCTGGGGCCTGGGTTCGATCCCTGGTCAGGTAACTAAGATCCTGCAAGACGTGCAGTGCAACGAAATTAAAAAAAAATAAAGCAACAGATTTCTGTATATTAATCTTGTACCTGCAGCTTTACTGAATTCATTTATTGGTCTCTAATAGTTTTTTGGCAGAGACTTTAGGGTTTCCTATATGCAGTATCATGTCATTTGCAAATAGTGACAGTTTTACTTCTTCCCTTCCAGTTTGGATGCCTTTTGTTTCTTTTTCTTGACTGATTGCTGTGGCTAGGAGTTTCAATACTATGTTGAATAAAAGTGGCAAGAGTGGGCATCCTTGTCTTATTCCTGAACTTTAAGGAAATTCTTTCCAATTTTCTACATTGAGTATGATGTTAGCTGTGGTCTTGTCATATATGGCCTTTATTATGTTGAGATATATTCCCTCTATACCTACTTTGTTGAGCATTTTTATCATAAATGGGTGTTCAGTTTTGTCAGATGCTTTTTCTGCCACCTATTGAGAAGATCGTGTGATTCTTATCGTTCCTTTTGCTAATGTGGTATATCACATTGATTGATTTGCAGACATTGAACCATTCTTATATCCGTGGAAGAAATCAAATTTGGGACTTTCCTGGTGGTCCATTGGTTAAGACTCTGCACTTCCATTGCAGGGGCTGTGGGTTTGATCCCTGATTGGGGAGCAAAGATCCCACATGCTGTGTGGCATGGCCAAGAAGAAAAAATAATAAATAAAAAATAAAACATTTTTTAAAAGAAAGAAATCAAACTTGATCATGGTCTATGAACCTATTTATATGTTGATTTGATTTGCTAAATTATTTTTAAAGATTTTTGCATCTGTATTCATCAGGAATTTTGGCCTGTAATTTTCTTTCTTTACTTTCTTTCTTCCTTTTTTTTTTTTTTTTGGTAGTATCTTTGGCTGGTTTTGGTATTAGAGTAAAAGTGGCCTTGTAGAATAAATTTGGGAATTTTCTCTCCTCTTCATTTTTGGGAATAGTTTGAGAAGTATAGTTATTAACTGTTCTTTTTATGTTTAGTAGAATTCCCCTGTCTGATCCTGGACTTGTATTTGTTGGGAGTTTTTTGATCACTGCTTCAATTTCAATACTAGTAATTGATATTTTCAGATTATTTATTTCTTCCTGATTCAGTCTCAGAAGATTGTTTGTTTCTAGGAATTTATCCATTTCTTCTAGGTTGTCCAGTTTGTTGGCATATAACTGTTCATAGTATTCTCTTATGATTATTTATATTTCTGTGATACTGATTGTAACTTGTTTTTCATTTCTTATTTTGTTCATTTTGGTCCTTTCCCCATTTTTTAATGAGTCTCGCTAATGGCTTATCAATTTTGTTTATCTTTTCCAAAAACAAGTTCTTGGTTTTATTGATCTTTTCTACATCATTTTCTTGTCTCTATTTAATTTGTTTCCTCTCTAATCTTTATTATTTCCTTCCTTCTTCTGACTTTGGTGTTCTTTTTCTAATTCCTTTAGGTGGTAGGTTAGGTGGTATATTTGACATTTTTCTTGTTTCATGAGGTAGGCCTCTATCAGTATAAACTTCTCTAGTTTTGTTGCATTCCATAGATTTTTGGAAGGTTATGGCTTTATTCTAATTGGTTGCAAGGTATTTTCTGATTTCCTCTTTGATTTCTTCATTGACCCATTGGTTTTTTTTATTAACATATTGTTTAGTTTTCATGTGATTGTGTTTTTCCCATTTTTCTTCCTGTAATTGATTTCTAATTTCACACCATTGTGGAAAAAATGCTTGATATAATTTCTATCCTTTTAAATTTGTTGAGACTTGTTTTGTGGCCTAGTATGTGGTCTCTCCTAGAAATATTCCATGTGCACTTGAAAAGAATATGTATTCTGCTGGTATTGGATGGAATGTCCTGTAGATATCTACTAAGTCCAACTGGTCTAATGTGTCATTTAAGGCAGTGGTCCCCAACCTTTTTGGCCCAAGGGACTGGCTTTGTGAAAGACAATTTTTCCATGGACTGGGGGGCGGGAGGGATGGTTCAGGCAGTAATGCGAACGATTGCCAGTGATTGGGAGCGAGTGGTAGATGAAGTTTCACTCACTCGCCCACTGCTTACCTCCTACTGTGTGGCCCAGTTCCTAACAGGCTGCGGACTGGTACTGGTCTGCGGCCCGGGGGTTGGGGACCCTGATCTAAGGCCAGTGTTTCCTTATTGATTTTCTTTCTGGATGATCTGTCCATTGATGTAAGTGGGGTGTTAAAGTCCCCTATTATTATTGTATTATTGTTAATTTCTCCCTTCATGTCTGTTAATATTTGTATATATGTTGATGAACATTATATCTGCTTCTTGTATTCTCTTTATCATTATATAATGCCCTTCTTTGTTTTTTATTATAGACTTTGTTTTAAAGTCTATTTTTTTTCTGATATGAATATTGCTACCCAGCTTTCTCTTTGTTTCCATTTGTGTTTTTCCATCCCCTCACTTTCAGTCTGTGTGTTTCCATTTGTGTTTTTCCATCCCCTCACTTTCAGTCTGTGTGTCTTTAGCTCAGAAATGAGTATCTTTTAGGCAGCATATAGATGGGTCTTATTTTTTCATCCAGTTAGCCACTCTGTGCCTTTTGATTGGGCATTTAATCCATCGACATTTAAAGTGACTATTGATAGGTATGCACTTATTGCCATTTTTTTTTTCTGTGTTCTGGTTGTTTTGTAGTTCTCTGTTCTTTTTTTCTTCTTTTAGTCTCTTGTTTTGTGGTTTGATGATTTTCTTTAGTGTTATATTTGTGTTCCTTTCTCTCTAGTTTTGTATATTTATTGTAGGTTTTTTGATTTGTATTTACATGTTGATCTATAACCATTTCTACTTATTAAAAATGGGTAGTCATTTAAGTTCAAACACATTCTAAAAGCTCTACATTTCAGCTGCCCCACCATGTTTTGTGTGTGTGTGTGTGTGTGTGTGTGTGTGTGTGTTTGCGGTACGTGGGCCTCTCACTGTTGTGGCATCTCCCATTGCATAGCACAGGCTCCAGATGCTCAGGCTCAGTGGCCATGGCTCACGGGCCTAGCCGCTCTGCGGCATGTGGGATCTTCCCAGACCGGGGCACGAACCCGTGTCCCCTGCATCAGCAGGTGGACGCTCAACCACTGTGCCACCAGGGAAGCCCTGTTTTGTGTTTTTGATGTCATATTTTAACATCTTGATGTCTATCCCTTAACTGTTTATTGTTGTTATAGTTGATTTTACAATTTTTGTCTTTTAACCTTTGTACTAGCTAATTTAAGTGGTTGATCCATAGCCTTTACCAGCAGGATTTTTCCCTTTCTGTAATTTCTTATTTCTTGTTGTAGCCTTTTTTTCCACTTAGTAAGAAGACCCTTTAACACTTCTTGTAAGACTGGTTTATTATTGATGAACTCTTTTAGTTTTTGCTTCTCTGAGAAGTTCTTTATCTCCTCTTCAATCCTGAATGATAACCTTGCTGGGTAGAGTATCCTAGCTTGTAGGTTTTGTCCTTTCAGCACTTTAAATATATCTTGCCATTCCCTACTGGCCTGCAAAGGTTCTGCTGAAAAATCAGCTGATAGCCTTATGAGGTTCCCTTATATATAACTCGTTTTTCTCTTCCTGTCTTTAGAATTATTTTTTATCTTTAACTTTTGCCATTTTAGTTATGATATGTCTTGGTGTGCTTCTCTTTTTGTTCATCTTGTTTGGGACTCTCTATGCTTCATGGACCTGGATATCTGTTTTCTTCTTCAGGTTCGGGACGTTTTCAGCCATAATTTCATCAAATACCTTTTTACCCTTTTCTCTCTCTTCTTCTGGGCCTCCTATAATGCAAATGTTAGTATGCTTGATGTTTTCTCAGAGGTCCCTTAAACTATTCTCATTTTTTTAATGTGTTTTTCTTTTTGCTGCTGTGATTGGATGATTTCCATTATTCGATCTTTCAGATTGTTTATGTGTTCTTCTCTATCACCTAATATGCTGTTAATTCCCTCTAGTGTGTTTTTCATTTCAGTTATTGTATTCTTTGGTTCTGATGGATTCTTTTTTTAAAAAAATATTTTCTAGTTCTTTGTTAAAATTCTCACTGTGTTCATATATTCTTTTCCCCAGTTCAGCTTATTATTGCTTTGAGCTTTTTTTTTTTTTTCATAAATTATTTCTTTCTGTTTCATCAGGTTTTTTGTTCAGGGTTTTTCTTTTTCTTTCATTTTAAACATATTCCTCTGTCTTTTCATGTTGTTCAACTTTGTCTCTATGAAACTAGGTGACTCAGTTACCTTACTTGGTTTTGAAGTCGTGTCCTTGTGTGGGATCATCCCTTTTCAGTCTGTGTGTGCCCAGTGGCTTTGGTCAGAGAACTGGATCTGAAGTAGGCAGGGATCATGTCTTCCCCAGGGTGTGCTGGCAGCACCACTTTGGTGGTGGGTGGGTCTGGAGGTGGAGTGGCTAGAGCAAGAGCCAGGTGCAAGTTGGGGTTTTTCCGTGATCAGTGGCTGTTACTGCCCTATCAGGGGCTAGGGCAGGGCCCGTGGGGCTGGAGCAGGAACTTTGAGGAAGCTAGGTTTCTCCCAGGTGTGATGGTAGTCTTTGCCTTGGTTTGGGATGTGGCCTGAGCCTGAGGCTTGGGGCTGTACTTCTGTGTTGGTTTCATTTTTCCTCTGGGGTAAGCGCCTTGGTTAGAGCCTGTGTTTGGGCTGGAGGGGTTGGTGTCACACCACTGAGCTAGCCTTATGCAGGGATGCATGCTATGATGATGGTGGTCTCTACTCTGGAGTTAGCCTCATTCCCTTCCAGTTGTGTGCAATCAGAAGGCATGTGCTGGCAATGGCTGCCTCCATGCTGGTCAGAGGCAGGGCCAGAGTCCAAGCTGGCTCCATTCCCTCCAAGTTTGTGCACTCTTGTTGGCAATGGCAGACTCCCTCTTAGTGCGGAGCAGTGTTGGAGCAAGAGGGGCTGGAGCAGGAGCCCAGTGCGGGCTGGAGGAGTGCTCTGGGGCAGCCCTGGCATGCTGGGGAGTGCTGCCTCAGCGCTATGACTGGGAGTGAGCCAGGCTCTGGGCATGCTCTTTAAGAGTGGAGTCTCAGTTTCTTACAGCCCTCTGATAAGCCCCAGTAGGTTTTAGACCAGCTAAGGTGCTTCATCTTCATGGTGTCACACCCCAGGGCTGGCATGTCTAATATGTAGCTCGGACCCCTTAGTCCCCAGGGAGGATCCCCGAGCTTGTAATGTCCTCTCCTCTCTGTTTCCCCCACTAGGGGTGCAGGTCCCGACCAAATTGCTTCTCCTCACTTCCTACCAGACTCCGTGTGGATCTTTCTTTATAACCTTAGTTGTAGAAGAGCTGTTCTGCTAGTCCCCAGGTCAATTTCAGCAAGAGTCATTCTATATGTCATTGTAGTTTTGATGTGTTCATGAGGGAAGGTGAGCCCAGCATCCTCCTACTCTGCCAGCTTGATCGCTCTCTTTTGGTAAATATTTCTTTTCTATTGACTAGAGTTTTAGATGGTACATATACTTATATATATGGTGTGGTAACTATTTTATATAAAACTCCAGCCAATAAAAAAGAAATGTGTGTGTGTATATATATATATATATATATATATATATATATATATTTCTATTAATATAAAACATACAATGACACAAGTTAAGTTTTTATGGAATTGTAAATACTATATAGACTATATTGTAAATTGTTTAAAATATATTTATAATGTACTTGGAAATTTTTGTATAGCAGAATATACGTCTATCTCATTCTATTTAGCGGCTGTGTAGTACTCCATGGTATGAATGTTTCATTATGCATTAACTATTAACCTATTGTTGGATATGTAGGTTATCTACCATTTTTTGCTATTACAAACAATACTGAAGTGATCACTTTATACCTTATCAATGTGCACAAGGTGTGTGCAATCTTTAAGAAAAATTCCTAGAAGTTGAACTTTTGGGTTTAAAAGGTTAATGGTTTAAAGTTTAAATTTCTGGGCTAAAAGTGCCAAATTATCCTCTAAAAAGACTTATAAATTTCTGTTCCTTTCAACAGTGTGTGAGAAAAGTATTACTTTCTCTACACCCTTGCCTTTACTGAATATTATCTATTCTTTAAAATTTTGCCAATAGTGAATAATGCTTTCTCCTTGTTTTAATTTGCATTTCTGGGAATAGCAGTGAAGTTGAGCATCATATATATATATATACACACACACACACACATATATATGTATATATATTTGTCCTTTTAAAAACATTTCATTTGGAAATAATTTCAAAACTGCAAATATAAAAACAGTACAAGGAACATATGCACACACTATTTACCCAGGTTTATCTATTGCTAACATTTGACCCCATTTGCTTTATCATTTGCTCTCTGTGCATATGTTTGCGTGTGTGTGTGTGTGTATGTGTGCAGAATTTTTTGCTGACCTATTTGAAGGTTACATATATTATAATCCTTTAAAGTATCTTCATGTATATTTCCTAAAAATAGGAATACTTTTTTATACAACCATAATGAAGTTATCAAATTCATAAGTTAATATTGATACAATATCTTAGTCTATCATTCATAGTCCAGTTTTGTCCATTGACCTAATAATATCCCTGATAGCAGTTTTTCCATTCTAGTAAAAGATCCAGTCTAGGATAAGGTATCACATTTAATTGTCACGTTTCTTTAGCTTTATTTAATATAGAACATTTCTATAACCTTTTTGTCTTTTATGACATTAATATTTTGTAAGAATGTAATCCTCTGTGCCCCGCTTTCTTAGTAGAATGTTTATCATTTTGTGCTTGTCAGATGTCTCCTAATAGCAGACTGAGGTTATGCGTTCTTGGCAAAAATACTGCATAGTTGATGGTGTGTTCTTCTCAGGGTGTCACATATGGAGCACACGTTGTCCATCTCTTCCTTATTGATTATGGTAATAGTCACATGTCAGTTGTTCAATATGCATCCCTTATATGTTAAGTACTGGGTTCAAAGATGAATAAGATAATCCCTTTGCCAAGGAGATTATGGTCTAGGGAGGAAGCAGAAATATAAACAGAAAAAGTATGTTGAATGTTGTAATAGAGGCATGGACAATGGAATAACTAATTCTACCTTTAGGAGTAACTCTGGCCAGGGAAGTTGGGGAAGCTTTACAGAGATAAGTTACTTGAGAACGGGGACTATCATTATGAATGTTTGTTTCCTGTATAGCATCTGGCCTTATACTCATTAAGTGTGTTAAATAAATAAATGAAAAAAAATCTATGTACCTCAAAATAAAACCGTCAGAATATGGTACAAAATATGATTTTGTCTCTCTTTTTAGCTCACTATTGATTACAGAATTGAATGTTTTACACACTAAAGAAATATAGTTACATGCTGAGAGAAAATGTTCTTAGTAAATTATGTGCAAAAATGTGGTTTATAAATTTATGATGTAAGCTTTTCTAATACAGTTTTATATCCAGTTAGAGACCTTGATTACAAAATTGAAATATGTACAGAATCATAGATCTTGATGCAGAAAAGGATTTCAAGAGTGCATTCATTCCAATCTCTTCTCTTCAGGCAAGGCCAATTTTACATGCAAATCCATGAGACTCAGAGAAGTTTAATGGTTTGACAAGGTCAAAGTTATACAGTTATCAAGGAGTCTATAGTCCTGATCAAATGCCAGGCATGTTCCTGGCAATAATTGGTGCTAAATTCGTATTTGCAGAATGAATAATGTTCCTTCTTCCTAGTGTATTGTGTTATCTACTATTCACACTGAACTTTTAGGAATCCCTATGATTGCAGTTTCTATTTGTGGTCTCCAATAGTCACAGCTAATCCTTCAAGTCATATCCTAAAGTTACAAGTTCTGTTGCTGTGAACTAATACCACTGTCTAATAAAAATGTAAAATGAGCCGTGTTTGTAATTATAAATCTTGTGGTGGCTACATTAAAAAAATAAAAAGAAAGAATTAATTTTCATAATATATTTTATTTAATGAATATATTCAAAGTTTTAGCATTTTAGTATGTAAACAATATAAAAATTATTGAGATATTTTACATTCTTTTTTCATAATTTCTTAGAAATGCAGTGTGTATTTTGCATCCCAGTCTTATTTTGGACTATCTACATTTCAAGTGCTCTATAGCCACGTGTAGCTACTGGTTACCATATAGTCCAATACTAACAATATGGAGTGTGTGTTGGACAGTGCAGATCTAGCATGAGCTTTGGTAATCTACCCATATGCTTTGCATTGCTCAGTGCCAGCTGCCAAAGGACAGATGTCCCAATGAAAGGTCTCTTCTCCCACCAGACCTGACTGTGACATAGTCTCAAGGTTGTGAGTACAGTTCTTTATATTGTTCTTTCATAGAACTGTGGAATTTTAGAAAGGAATGAGAAAATATAGTAGTACTTTAATAAAAACATACACACACACACAACTGCTTGCTTCTCATGCTTATGGTATCAACAGCTAGTTGTGATGTTTTCAGAATCAGACCATGGATAATGTGTTCATCTAAACTGATCTCCATGTTCCTTTTATAGATTGATACATCATAGCATCAAGATATAATTGCTTACTCCTAGATTTGAGGGGAGGAAGAGAAGATAGCTTTGATGAAAATTTGACATTCAGACTTTAAATACTTTATTTCATATGTTGATAGTGAACATTTTTCTTCGCTATTATTAAAGACGGAAACCTTTGTAAAAGGTAACATTTCAAATTAGTAGGTAAAGATAATGGACTTACTACATGATCCTGGGAAAACTGAGCATACCTCTGTAGAACTGTAAAATAATAAAGCTGGATCCGAACTTTATTTCTATATCAATATGGTGCCGTATGAGACATTCTGTTTCATGTGCTGTTGGTGGAGTGGAAAATTGGAGAGCAATTTGGCAATGTCAATTTAAATTGTATGTTTCTACCTCTAGGAACATATCCAAGATATATGTTCATACATGTACAAAAAGAAGTATGTAAAATGTAATTTACTTTATCAATTATTTATAATAACAAAAAATAGAAAACAACCAAAATGTGTATCAGTATAGGATTGGCTAAATAAATTTTGATACATCCATACAGTAGCTTTTCATATACTTCTTTAAAAACGAGATCTTGCTAATATTCTGATGTAAAATTCACTCAAAGACATATACAGAAAACAAGATACAGAAATGTATATAGATTGGGGTCAGCAAACAATCCAACTTACTGCCTGTTTTTGTAAATAAAGTTTTATTGGAACACAGATTCTCCTATTTGTTTATATTTTGTCTATGGCTGCTTTTGTGCCACAATATGAATACGTTTTTTTTTAAACATTTTTATTGGAGTATAATTGCTTTACAAAGGTGTGTTAGTTTCTGCTTTATAACAAAATGAATCAGCTATACATATACATATATCCCCATATCTCCTCCCTCTTGCATCTCCCTCCCACCCTCCCTATCACACCGCTCTAGGTGGTCACAAAGCACCGAGCTGATCTCCCTGTGCTATGTGGCTGCTTCCCACTAGCTATCTATTTTACATTTGGTAGTATATATAAGTCCATGCACTCTCTCACTTCATCCCATGTTACCCTTCCCCCTCCCCTTGTCCTCAAGTCCATTCTCTACATCTGCATCTTTATTCCTGTCCTGCCCTAGGTTCTTCATAACCTTTTTTTTGTAGATTCCATATATATGTGTTAGCATACGGTATTTGTTTTTCTCTTTCTGACTTACTTCACTCTGTATGACAGACTCTAGGCCCATCCACCTCACTGCACATAACTCAATTTCATTTCTCTTTATGGCTGAGTAATATTCCATTGTATATATGTGCCACATCTTCTTTATCCATTCATCTGTTGATGGACACTTAGGTTGCTTCCATGTCCAGCCTGTTGTAAATAGAGCTGCAATGAACATTGTGCTACATGACTCTTTTTGAATTATGGTTTTCTCAGGATATATGCCCAGTAGTGGGATTGCTGGGTCGTATGGTAGCTATATTTTTAGTATTTTATGGACCTCCATACTGTTCTCCATAGTGGCTGTATCAGTTTACATTCCCAACAAGAGTGCAAGAGGGTTCTTGTTTCTCCACACCCTCTCCAGCATTTACTGTTTGTAGATTTTTTGATGATGGCCATTGTGACTGGTGTCAGGTGATACATCATTGTAGTTTTGATTTGCATTTCTCTAATGATTAGTGATGTTGAGCATCCTTTCATGTGTTTGTTGGCAATCTGTATATCTTCTTTGGAGAAATGTCTATGTAGGTCTTCTGCTCATTTTTGGATTGGGTTGTTTCTTTTCTTGATACTGAGCTGCATGAACTGCTTGTAAATTTTGGATATTAATCCTTTGTCAGTTGCTTCATTTTGAAATATTTTCTCCCATTCTGAGGGTTGTCTTTTCGTCTTGTTTATGGTTTCCTGTGCTGTGCAAAAGCTTTTAAGTTTCATTAGATCCCATTTGTTTATTTTTGTTTTTATTTCCATTTCTCTAGGGGTGGGTCAAAAAGGATCTTGCTGTGATTTATGTCATAGAGTGTTCTGCCTATGTTTTCTTCTAAGAGTTTTATAGTGTCTGGCCTTACATTTAAGTCTTTAACCCGTTTTGAGTTTATTTTTGTGTATGGTGTTAGGGAGTGTTCTAATTTCATTCTATTACATGTAGCTGTCCAGTTTCCCAGAACCACTTATTGAAGAGGCTGTCTTT
The DNA here is from genome assembly GCF_963924675.1 of Phocoena phocoena. Lineage (NCBI taxonomy): Eukaryota > Metazoa > Chordata > Mammalia > Artiodactyla > Phocoenidae > Phocoena > Phocoena phocoena. The sequence continues at coordinate 38,999,759 of NC_089235.1, read as the reverse complement.
TCTCCATTGTATATTCTTGACTCTTTTATCAAAGATAAGGTGACCATATGTGCGTGGGTCTATCTCTGGGCTTTCTATTCTGTTCCATTGATCTATATTTCTGTTTTTGTGCCAGTACCATACTGTCTTGATTACTGTAGCTTTATAGTATAGTCTGAAGTCAGGGAAGCTGATTCCTCCAGCTCCGTTTTTCGTTCTCAAGATTGCTTTGGCTGTTCGGGGTCTTTTTTGTTTCCATAAAAATTGTGCAATTTTTTGTTCTAGTTCTGTGAAAAATGCCATTGGTAGTTTGATAGGGATTGCATTGAATATGTAGATTGCTTTGGGTAGTAGAGTCATTTTCACTGTGTTGATTCTTCCAGTCCAAGAACATGGAATATCTCTCCATCTGTTTGTGTCATGTTTAATGTCTTTCATCACTGTCTTATAGTTTTCTGCATACAGGTCTTTTGTCTCCTTAGGTAAGTTTATTCCTAGGTATTTTATTGTTTTTGTTGCAGTGGTAAATGGGGATATTTCCTTAATTTCTCTTTCAGATTTTTCATCATTAATGTGTAGGAGTGCAAGTGATTTCTGTGCCTTAATTTTGTATCCTGATACTTTGCCAAATTCATTGATTAGCTCTAGTAGTTTTCTGGTAGCATCTTTAGGATTCTCTGTGTATAGTATCATGTCACCTGCAAACAGTGGCAGCTTTACTTCTTCCTTTCCGATTTGGATTCCTTTTATTTCCTTTTCTTCTCTGATTGCTGTGGCTAAAACTTCCAAAACTATGTTAAATAATAGCGGTGAGAGTGCACAACCTTGTCTTGTTCCTGATCTTAGAGGATATGGTATCAGTTTTTCACCTTTGAGAACAATGTTGGCTGTGGGTTTGTCATACATGGCCTTTATTATGTTGAGGTAAGTTCCCTCTATACCTACTTTCTGGAGGGGTTTTTTTTTTTATCATAAATGGGTATTGAATTTTGTCTGAAGCTTTTTATGCATCTACTGAGATGATCATATGGTTTTTCTCTCTGAGTTTGTTAATATGGTGTATCACATTGATTGATTTGCATATATTGAAGAATCATTGCATTTCTAAGATAAACCCCACTTGATCCTGGTGTATGATCCTTTTAATGTGCTCTTGGATTCTTTTTGCTAGTATTTAGTTGAGGATTCTTGCATCTATGTTCATCAGTGATATTTGCCTGTAGTTTTCTTTCTTTGTGGCATTTTTGTCTGATTTTAGTATGAGTGTGATTGTGGCCTCGTAGAATGAGTTTTGGAGTGTTCCTCCCTCTGCTATATTTTGGAAGAGTTTGAGAAAGATAGGTGTTAGCTGTTCTCTAAATGTTTGATAGAATTTGCCTGTGAAGCCATCTGGTCCTGGGGTTTTGTTTGTTGGAAGATTTTTAATGACAGTCTCAATTTCAGTGCTTGTGATTGGTCTGTTTATATTTTCTATTTCTTCCTGGTTCAGCCTCGGAAGGTTGTGCTTTTCTAAGAACTTGTCCATTTCTTCCAGGTTGTCCATTGTATTGGCATATAGTTGCTTGTAGTAATCTTTCATGATCCTTTGTATTTCTGCAGTGTCAGTTGTTACTTCTCCTGTTTCATTTCTAATTCTGTTGGTTTGAGTCTTCTCCCTTTTTTTTTTAGTTTTGATGAGTCTGGCTAATGGTTTATCAATTTTGTTTATCTTCTCAAAGAACCAGCTTTTAGTTTTATTGATCTTTGCTTTTGTTTCCTTCATTTCTTTTTCATTTATTTCTGATCTGATCTTTATGATTTCCTTCCTTCTGCTAACTTTGGGGTTTTTTTGTTCTTCTTTCTTTAATTGCTTTAGGTGTAAGGTTAGATTGTTTATTTGAGATGTTTGTTGTTTCTTGAGGTAGGTTTGTATTACTATAAACTTCCCTCTTAGAACTGCTTTTGCTGCATCCCGTAGGTTTTGGGTCGTCATGTTTTCATTGTTATTTGTTTCTAGGTATTTTTTTCATCTCCTCTTTGATTTCTTTGGTGGTTTCTTGGTTAATTAATAGTGTATTGTTTAGCCTCCATGTGTTTGTATATTTTATAGATTTTTTTCTGTAGTCTCATAGTGTTGTGGTTGGCAAAGTTACTTGATATGATTTCAGTTTTCTTAAATTTACCAAGGCTTTATCTGTGACCCAAGATGTGATCTCTCCTGGAGAATGTGCCATGAGTATTTGGGAAGAAAGTCTATTGTGTTGTTTTGGGATGGAATGTCCTACAAATACCAATTAAGTCCATCTTGTTTAATGTATCATTTAAAGCTTGTGTTTCCTTATTTATTTTCATTTTGGATGATCTCTCCATTGGTGAAAGTGGGGTGTTTAAGTTCCCTACTGTGATTGTGTTACTGTTGATTTCCCCTTTTATGGCTGTTACCATTTGCCTTATGTATTGAGGTGCTCCTATGTTGGATGCATAAAGATTTACAATTGTTATATCTTCTTCTTGGATTGATCCCTTGATCATTATGTAGTGTCCTTCTTTGTCTCTTGTAATAGTCTTTATTTTAAAGTCTATTTTGTCTGATATGAGAATTGCTACTCCAGCTTTCTTTGATTTCCATTTGCATGGAGTATCTTTTTCCATACCCTCAGTTTCAGGATGTATGTGTCTCTAGGTCTGAAGTGGGTCTCTTGTAGACAGCCTAAATATGGGTCTTGTTTTTGTATCCATTCAGCCAATCTGTGTCTTTTGGTGGGAGCATTTAGTCCATTTACATTTAAGGTAGTTATCGTTATGTATGTTCCTATTACCATTTTCTTAATTGTTTTGGGTTTGTTATTGTAGTTCTTTTCCTTCTCTTGTGTTTCCTGCCTAGATAAATTCCTTTAGAATTTGTTGTAAAGCTGGTTTGGTGGTGCTGAATTCTCTTAGCTTTTGCTTGTCTGTAAGGTTTTAATTTCTCTGTGAAATCTGAATGAGATCCTTGCTGGGTAGAGTAATCTTGGTTGTAGGTCTTTCCCTTTCATCACTTTCATTATGTCTTGTCACTTCCTTCTGGCTTGCACAGTTTCTGCTGAAAGATCAGCTGTTAACCTTATGGGGATTCCCTTGTATGTTATTTGTTGTTTTTCCCTTGCTGCTTTTAATACTTTTTATTTGTGTTTAATTTTTGATAGTTTGGTTAATATGTGTCTTGGCTTTTTTCTCCTTGGATTTGTCCTGTATGGGACCCTCTGAACTTCCTGGATTTGATTAACTGTTTCCTTTCTCATATTAGGGAAGTTTTCAACTATAATCTCTTCAAGTATTTTCTCAGTCCCTTTCTTTTTCTCTTCTTCTTCTGGGACCCCAATAATTCAATTGTTGGTGCATTTAATGTTGTCCCAGAGGTCTCTGTGACTGTCCTCAATTCTTTTCATTCTTTTTTCTTTATTCTGCTGTGCAGTAGTTATTTCCACTATTTTATCTTCCAGGATACTTATCTGTTTGTCTGTCTCAGTTATTCTGCTATTGATTCCTTCTAAAGAATTTTTAATTTTATTTATTGTTTTGTTCATCATTGTTTGTTTGCTCTTTACTTCTTCTAGGTCCTGTTTCTGTATTTTCTCCATTCTCTTTCCAAGATTTTGGATCATGTTTAGTATCATTACTCTGAATTCTTTTTCAGGTAGACTGCCTATTTCCTTTTCATTTGTTTGGTCTGGTGGGTTTTTACCTTGCTCCTTCATTTTCTGTGTGTTTCTCTGTCTTCTCATTTTGCTTAACTTACTGTGTTTGGGGTCTCCTTTTCGCAGAGTGCAGGTTCGTAGTTCCTGTTGTGTTTGGTGTCTGCCCCCAGTGGCTAATGTTGGTTTAGTGGGTTGTGTAGGCTTCCTGGTGGAGGGGACTGGTGCCTGTGTTCTGGTGGATGAGGCTGGATCTTGTCTTTCTGGTGGGCTGGTCCACGTCCGGTGGTGTGTTTTGGGGCATCTGTGACCTTATGATTTTAGGCGGCCTCTCTGCTAATGGGTAGGGTTGTGTTCCTGTGTTGCTAGTTGTTTGGCATAGGGAGTCCAGCACTGTAGCTTGCTGGTAGTTGAGTGGAGCTGTGTCTTAGCATTGAGATGGACGTATGTGGGAGAGATTTTATCATTTAAATTAGGTGGAGCCAGGTCTTATCGTTGAGATGGAGATATCTGGGAGAGCTTGCATTGTTTGAATTACGTGGAGCCAGAAGGTCTCTGGCGGACCAATGTCCTGAACTTGGCTCCCCCACTTCAGAGGCACAGGCCTGACACCCATCTGGAGAACCTAGACTCTGTCAGCCACACGGCTCAGAAAAAATGGGAGAAAAAAATGAAAGAAGGAAAGAAAAAATTAGAATAAAATAAAGTTATTAAAATAAAAAATAATTATTAAAATTTAAAAAAATTAAAAGTAATGAAAAAAATAAAAAGAAAGAGGAGAGCAACCAAACCAAAAAACAAATTCACCAATGATAACAAGCACTAAAAACTATACTAAAGAAAAATAGAGAAAAACAAAAACCAAAAAAAAAACCAGCAACAAAACAAACAGACAGAATCCTAGGACAAATGGTAAAAGCAAAGCTATACAGACAAAATCACACAGAGAAGCATACACATACACACTCATAAAAAGAGGGATAGAAAATAATTATATATTGTTGCTCCCAAAGTCCACCATCTCAAGTTTTGGATGATTCATTGTCTATTCAGTATTCCACAGATGCAGGGTACATCAAGTTGATTGTGGAGAATTAATCCACTGCCCCCGAGGCTGCTGGGAGAGATTTCCCTTTATCTTCATTGTTTGCACAGCTCCTGGGGTTCAGCTTTGGATTCAGCCGTGTCTCTGCATGTAGGTTGCCTGAGGGCATCTGTTCTTCGCTCAGACAGGACAGGGTTAAAGTAGCAGCTGATTAGGGGGCTCTGGTTCACTCAGGCCGGGTGCAGGGAAGGGTTTGGAATGCAGGGCGAGCCTGCGGCGGCAGAGGGCAGCCTGATGTTGCAACAGCCTGAGGTGCTCTGTGTTCTCCCGGGGAAGTTGTCCTTGGATCACGGGACCCTGGCAGTGGCGGGCTGCACAGGCTCCTGGCAGGGGAGGTGTGGATAGTGACCTGTGCTTGCACACAGGCTTCTTGGTGGCGGCAGCAGCAGCCTTAGTGTCTCATGACCGTGTCTGGTGTCCGTGCTGATAGCTGCGGCTCACGCTCGTTTCTGGAGCTCGTTTAGGGGGTGCTCTAAATCCCCTCTCCTCATGCACCCCGAAACAATTGTCTCTTGCCTCTTAGGCAGTTCCACATTTTTTCCCAGACTCCCTCCTGGCTAGCTGTGGCGCACTAGCCCCCTTCAGGCTGTGTTCATGCAGCCAACCCCGGTCCTCTCCCTGGGATCTGACCTCTGAAGCTAGAGCCTCAGCTCTCAGCCCCCACCTGCCCTATGGGTCAGCAGACAAGGATCTCAGGCTGGTGAGTGCTGGTCGTCACCGGTACTCTGTGTGGGAATCTCACTACTTTGCCCTCTGCACCCCTGTTGCTGCACTTTCCTCTGTGGCTCTGAAGCTTCCCCCCTGCCCACCCCTGTCCCCACTAGTGAAGGGGCTTCCTAGTGTGTGGAAACCTTTCCTCATTCACAGCTCCCTTGCACTGGTGCAGGTCCCGTCCCTATTCTTTTGTCTCTGCTTTTTCTTTTTTCTTCTGCCCTACCCAGGTTCGTGGGGAGTTTCTTGCCTTTTGGGAAGTCTGAGGTCTTCTTCCAGCGTTCAGTAGGTGTTCTGTAAGAGTTGTTCCACATGTAGATGTGTTTCTGATGTATTTGTGGGGAGGAAGGTGATCTCCATGTCTTACTCTTCTGCCATCTTGAAGGTCTCCCACGAGTAGTTGTAACAGAGACCATGTGGACTGAAAAGCAGAAAATATTTACTATCTGCCCTTTAGAAAAAATCTTTCTGAGGCCTGTATGCTAATATCTGTGTTATATAACTTTGACTAGTTAAAAAAGAATGTAAAATAATTGGAAATTATTCCACCTCCAACATAGATATCATTTCACAATTGTAAATCTGAAAAATTCTCAATGGCATGTCATTGAAATCCCCTGCCTTTAAAGAGGTTTCAGTAAAAATCATCAAGCATACATTTTTATGTGGTTTTTAATATGATCAGTCGATGGAAGGAAATTACATTTCTCTATGACAGGATCTGCATTGTGCCAGAAGAGCAATTGAAAAGGTGGAAAAATTTAATCAATCAATTCATCATTTTGTGTACAAAGTAAGTAGTTTGAAGGGTTCTTTTCCTTGCCTGAACTCACTGTAGCAACTGCCTCACCACCAGGCAAGTTGGCAGAGTAGTGAGAGTTACCAGCTAGCCGTGTAACTAATACCAGGAGCTCTCAGAGTGAGAGGACTGGACATAATGATTTTTTTTTGGGTGGGGGGAGAGGTATAGTTGCTTTACAATGTTATGTTAGTTTCTGCTTTATAATGAAGTGAACCAGCTATTTGTATACATATATCCCTCCCTCTTGTACCTCCCTCTGCCCCCCACCCACCATCCCACCCATCTAGGTCACCACAGAGCACCAAGCTGAGCTCCCTGTGCTATACAGCAGGTTCCCACTAGCTATCTGTTTTACACATGGTAATGTATATATGTCAATCTCAATCTCCCAATTCATCCCAATCCTCCTCCCCCCGCCATGTCCATATGTCGGTTCTCTGCATTTACATCTCTATTCATGCCTTGCAAATAGGTTCACCTGTACCATTTTCCTACATTCCACATATATGAGTTAATATATGATATTTGTCTTTTTCTTTCTGACTTACTTCACTCTGTATGACAGACTCTAGGTCCATCCGCGTCTCTACAAATGACCCGATTTCATTCTTTTTATGGCTAATATTCCATTTTATATATGTACCATATCTTCTTTATCCATTCATCTGTTGATGGACATTGAGGTTGCTTCTATGTCCTGGCTATTGTAAAGAGTTCTGCAATGAACATTGGAGTGCATGTGTCTCTTTGAATTATGGTTTTCTCTGGGTATATGCCTGGTATTGGGATTGCTGGATCATATAGTAGTTTTATTTTTAGTTTTTTTCTTTTTTTTAACATCTTTATTGGGGTATAATTGCTTTACAATGGTGTGTTAGTTTCTGCTTTATAACAAAGTGAATCAGTTATACATATACATATGTTCCCATATCTCTTCCCTCTTGCGTCTCCCTCCCTCCCACCCTCCCTATCCCACCCCTCCAGGCGGTCACAAAGCACCGAGCCGATATCCCTGTGCCATGTGGCTGCTTCCCACTAGCTATCTACCTTACTACGTTTGTTAGTGTGTATATGTCCATGACTCTCTCTCGCCCTGTCACAGCTCACCCTTCCCCCTCCCCATATCCTCAAGTCCGTTCTCCAGTAGGTCTGTGTCTTTATTCCTGTCTTACCCCAGGCTCTTCATGACATTTTTTTTTCTTCTTAAATTCCATATATATGTGTTAGCATATGGTATTTGTCTTTTTCTTTCTGACTTACTTCACTCTGTATGACAGACTCTAGGTCTATCCACCTCATTACAAATAGCTCCATTTCATTTCTTTTTATGGCTGAGTAATATTCCATTGTATATATGTGCCACATCTTCTTTATCCATTATTTTTAGTTTTTTAAGGAACGTCCATACTGTTCTACATAGTGGCTGTATCAATTTACATTCCCACCAACAGTGCAAGACGGTTCCCTTTTCTGCACACCCTCTCGAGTATTTATTGTTTGTAGATTTTTTAATGATGGCCTTTCTGACCGGTGTGAGGTGATACCTCATTGCAGTTTTGATCTGCATTTCTCTAATAATTAGTGATGCTGAGCATTTTTTCATGTGCCTCTTGGCCATCTGTATGTCTTTTTTGGAGAAATGTCTATTTAGGTCTTCTGCCCATTTTTTGATTGGGTTATTTGTTTTTTGGATATTGAGCTGCATGACCTGTTTGTATATTTTGGAGATTAATCCCTTGTCCGTTGCTTTGTTTGCAAATATTTTCTCCCATTCTGAGTGTTGTCTTTCCATCTCATTTATGATTTTCTTTGTTGTGCAAAAGCTTTTAAGTTTCATTAGGTCCCATTTGTTTATTTATGTTTTTATTTTCATTACCCTAGGAGGTGGGTCAGAAAAGATCTTGCTGTGATTTATGTCAAAGTGTGTTCTGCCTATGTTTTCCTCTAAGAGTTTTATGGTGTCTGGTATTACATTTAGGTCTTTAATCCATTTTAAGTTTATTTTTGTATATGGTGTTAGGAAGTGTTCCAATTTCATTCTTTTACATGTAGATGTCCAGTTTTCCCAGCACCACTTATTGAACAGGCTGTCTTTTCTCCATTGTATATTCTTGCCTCCTTTTTCATAGATTAGGTGACCATAGGTGCATGAGTTTATCTCTGGGCTTTCTATCCTGTTCCATTGATCTATATTTCTGTTTTTGTGCCAGTACCATACTGTCTTGATTATTGTAGCTTTGTAGTATAGTCTGAAGTCAGGGAAGCTGATTCCTCCAGCTCCGTTTTTCTTTCTCAAGATTGCTTTGGCTTTTCAGGGTCTTTTGTGTTTCCATATAAATTGTAAAATATTTTGTCCTAATTCTGTGCAAAATGCCATTGGTAATTTGATAGGGATTGCATTGAATCTATAGATTGCTTTAGGTAGTATAGTCATTTTCACAATATTGATTCTTCCAATCCAGAAACATGGTATGTCCCTCCATCTGTTTGTGTCATCTTTAATTTCTTTCATCAGTGTCTTTTAGTTTTCTGCATACACGTCTTTGATTTCTTTCAACAGTCTCTTATAGTTTTCTGAGTAATGGTCTTTTACCTCCTCAGTTAGGTTTATTCGTACGTATTTTATTCTTGTTGCAATGATAAATGGGATTGTTTCCTTAATTTTTCATTCTGACCTTTCGTTGTTAGTGTATAGGAATGCAAGATATTTCTGTGCATTAATTTTGTATCCTGCAACTTTACCAAATTCATTGATTAGCTCTAGTAGTTTTCTGGTGGCATCTTTAGGATTTTCTATGTATAGTATCATGTCATCTGCAAACAGTGACAGTTTTACTTCTTCCATTCCAATTTATATTCCTTTTTCTTTTTAGATTGCCGTGGCTAGGACTTCCAAACTATGTTGAATAATAGTGGCAAGAGTGGACATCCTTGTCTTGTTCCTGATCTTAGAGGAAATGCTTTCAAATTTTCACCATTGAGAATTATGTTACCTGTGGGTTTGTTGTATATGGCCTTTATTATGTTGAGGTATGTTCCCTCTATGCCCACTTTATGGAGAGTTTTTGTCATAAATGGGTGTTGAATTTTGTCAAAAGCTTTTTCTGCATCTATTGAGATGATCATATGGTTTTTATTCTTTAATTTGTTGATATGGTGTATCACATTGATTGATTTGCATATACTGAAGAATCCTTGTATCCCTGGGATAAATCCCACTTGATCATGTTGTATGACCCTTTTAATGTGTTGTTGGATTCTGTTTGCTAGTATTTCGTTAAGTATTTTTGTGTCTATGTTCGTCAGTGATATTGGTCTGTAGTTTTCTTTTTCTGTTATATCTTTGTCTGGTTTTGGTATCAGGGTGATGATGGCCTTGTAGAATGAACTTGGGAGTGTTCCTTCCTCTGAAATTTTTTGGAAGAGTGTTAGAAGCATGGGTGTTAGTTCTTCGCTCAATGTTTGATAGAATTCACCCGTGAAGCCATCTGGTCCTGGACTTTCGTTTGTTGGAAGAATTTTAATTGAAGTTTCAATTTCATTACTTGTGATTGGTTTCTTTATATTTTCTATTTCTTCCTGGTTAAGTCTTGGAAAGTTGTACCTTTCTATGAATTTGTCCATTATTTCCAGGTTTTCCATTTTGTTAGCCTGTAGTTGCTTGTAGTACTCTCTTATGATCCTTTGTATTTCTGCAGTGTCAGTTGTAATTTCTCCTTTTTCATTTCTAATTTTATTGATTTGAATCCTCTCCTTTTTTTTCTTGACGAGTCTGGCTAAAGATTTATCAGTTTTGTTTATCTTCTCAAAGAAGCAGCTTTTCTTTTCTTTGATTTTAGCTATTGTTTTCTTCATTTCTATTTTATTTATTCTGCTCTGATTTTTATGATTTATTTTCTTCTACTAACTTTGGGTTTTGTTTGTTCTTCTTTCTCTAGTTGCTTTAGGTGTAAGGTTAAGTTGTTTATTTGAGATTTTTCTTGTTTCTTGAGGTGGGATTCAATTGCTATAAACTTCTCTCTTAGAACTGCTTTTGCTGCATCTCATAGGTTTTGGGTTTTCATGTTTTAATTGTTTGTTTCTATGTATTCTTAAATTTCCTCTCTGATACTTTCAGTTATCTCTTGGTTATAGTAGTGTTGTTTAGTCTCCATGTGTATGTGCTTTTACAGTTTTTTCCCCCTGTAATTTATTTCTAATCTCATAGTGTTGTGGTTGGACAAGATGCTTGATGTGATTTCAATTTTCTTAACTTTACCATGGCTTGATTTGTGACCCAAGATGTGATGTATCCTGCAGATGTTTCCATGTGCACTTGAGAAGAGAGTGTATTCTGCTGCTTTCAAATGGAATGTCCTATAAATATCAATTAAGTGTGTCTGGTCAGTTGTGTTATTTAAAGCTGTGTTTCCTTATTTATTTCCTGTCTGGATGGTTTGTGCATTGGTGAAATTGGGGTGTTGACATCCCCCACCATATTGTGTTGCTGTTGATTTCCCCTTTTATGTTTGCTAGCATTTGCCTTATGCATTTAGGTGGTCCTATGTCGGGTGCATAAATATTTACAATTGTTATATCTTCTTCTTTGATTGATCCCTTGATCATTATGTAGTGTCCTTCCTTGTCTCTTATAAGAGTCTTTATTTCAGTCTGGTGTATCTGATACAGTAGTGCTACTCCAGCCTTCTTTTGATTTCCATTTGCATGTAACATCTTTTTCCACCCCCTCACTTTCACTCTGTATGTGTCTCTAGGTCTAAAGTGGGTCTCTTGTAGACAGCATATATAAAGGTCTCGTTTTTGTATCTATTCAGCTAATGTGTGTCTTTTGGTTGGAGCCTTTAATCCATTATCGATATGTATATTCCTATTACCATTTTCTTTATTGTTTTGTGTTTGTGTTGGTAGGTTTTCTCTTTTCTTTGTTTCCTGCCTAGAGAAGTTCCTTTAGCGTTTGTTTTAAAGCTGGTTTGGTGGTGCTGAATTCTCTTAGCTTTTGCTTGTCTGTAAAGCTTTTGATTTCTCTGTTGAATCTGAATGAGATCCTTGCTGGGTAGAGTAATCTTGGTTGTAGGTTTTTCCCTTTCGTCACTTTAAATATATCCTGCTGCCCCCTTCTGGCCTGCAGAGTTTCTGCTGAAAAGTCAGCTGATAACCTTATGGGGATTCCCTTGTATGTTATTTTTTTGCTTTTCCTTTGCTGCTTTTAATAGTTTTTCTTTGAATTTAATTTTTGTTAGTTTGATTAATATGTGTTTTGGCATGTTTCTCCTTCAGTTTCTCCTGTATGGGACTCTGTGCATTTACTGGACTTGGGTGCCTATTTTCTTTCTCATGTTAGGGAAGTTTTGGACTGTAATCTCTTCAAATATTTTCTCAGATCCTTTCCCTTTCTCCTCTTCTTCTGGGTGCCTATAATTCTAATGTTGTTGTGTCTAATGTTGTTCCAGAGGCCTCTGAGACTGTCCTCAATTATTTTCTTTCTTTTTTCTTTATTCTGCTCCTCGGCAGTTATTTCCACCATTCTATCTTCCAGCTCACTTATTGGTTCTTCTGTCTCTGTTATTCTGCTATTGATTCCTTCTAGTGTATTTTTTATTCCTGTTATTGTGTTGTTCGTCACTATTTGTTATTTAGTTCTTCTAGGTCCTCTTAAAACATTTCTTGTATTTTCTCGATCTGTGCCTCCATCCTATTTCTGAGATTTTGGATCATCTTTGCCATCATTACTCTGAATTCTTTTTCAGGTAAGTTGCCTAATTCCTCTTCATTTATTTGGTCTTGTAGGTTTTTACCTTGCTCCTTCATCTGTAACATATTTTTGTTGTCTCATTTTTTTTTGTTGTTTTAGATGGGTGGGACTGTATACCTGTCTTACTGGTTGTTTGGCCTGAGGCATCCAGCACTAGAGTTTGCAAGCAGTTGGGCAGAGCTGGGTCTTGGTGCCGAGATGAGGACCTCTGAGACATCTCACACCGATTAATATTCCCTGGGACCTGAAGTTCTCTGTTAGCTCAGTGCGTTGGACTCAGCACTCCCACCACAGGAATTCAGGCCCGAACCCTGGCCTGGGAACCAAAACCCTGCAAGCTGTGCAGCATGGCAAAAGCAAAAAAAAAGCAACAAATAGAAAAGAGCAGAACAATAACAAAAAGTAAAAATGGCCTGGAGCACATGTGCCCACACAGGCCAGCTGGGGTGCAGGCCTCCACAGGCGTGCCTGTAGGGCCCGGCACAGCTGGAGGAGACCTTGGAGGGGGGTGGTGCTCCGGCCTGCCTGGACCTGTGCTGCCAGAGGAGGCCCTGTTGGGGCGGCACTCAGTCTGCCAGGACCCATGTGGCCAGAGGAGGCTTTGGTGGAGGCGGGGCTTAGGGCTGGGACCCACACGGCCCTCGGAGGCCTTGTAGGGGGTGGTACTCAGGTCTGCTGGGACCTGCACAGCTGGAGGAGGCCCCAGCTGGGGTGGGGCTCAGGCCTGGGACTCATGTGGCTGGAAGAGGCCTTGGGGGGGTGGGGCAGGGCTCAAGCCCCAGGGACCCATGGAGCTGGAGGGGGCCCTGGGGGGTGGGGCAGGCCTGGGATCCATGCAGCTGGGGGGAACCTGGGGGGTGGGGGTTCAGGCCCAGGACCCCAGCAGGCTTGCTGGGGTCCAAGCAGGTGGGGGAGGCACTGGCCGTGTTCACCTCTGATCCCCTGACGGTCCCTCCCTGTCCCCACTGATCCCCTCGCTGTGAGTGGGCCCCTCGGAGTGTGGGAACCTCTCCCCTCTTCCAGGCCCTCCTCGGGTAAGAGTCTTGTCCCGCCTCCGCTCTTCTCCCCCGCCCCTTCCCTCCCATATGGGGAAGGGGATTCCTCCCCATGTGGGGATTCCTCCCATCCCCTTAGGTGTCCGAGGTCCCCCACCAGCACCTAGTAGATGCCCTAGTTGTGAGGAGGTGTGAACTCCACATCCTCCTAGTATGCCATCTTCTGGACTTGATGATTGTTAAAGCCCAGTGCTGGACTAACATGCTATCACCCTTTAAGTTCCAGCTGGCCTTCTTGTATACCATGTCAGCATGCTGGCCTACTGGATGCATTGCCTGAACTTCGAAGGGGATAGTACACCCAGGCAAAGAGAATCTGTTTGGACTATCCACTAACTAGTGTTCTGTAGCTGATTTGCCCTCTCTGGACACTAGGATGGTGGCTGCAATGCTAGGCAGGGTCGCTCAGTTCAGGTTCCCCTTCTTAATATCAGGAGAAAAACTGCATCCACACTGTGGAATGCATTATACTAGGTAACCAGGGAACTTAAATATTAAAATACACACACACACACACACACACACACATACACACACACACACACACACACATATACAAGTTTGTGACTCTACCCAAGCATGACAATATGGTGACTCTGGATTAATGTTAAATAATTCCAATTGTTCTGGAGAGGCCACTTAGCTAGGTTCTCTTCTGGTCCAAGGCTGGGTACTTTAATTCTTTTGCCATCCCAATTCTGTTCAGCCTCCCTCTATATCTGGTGCTAGTCTTTTTGACACATTGATCCATAAAACTTTTTAATTTAACAAAACATTTTTATAATACTTTGGACCCCCATACAGTATAGAGCCATAGTTACCTTCTTGACCTCTTCCCCATGACTTCCTCTGACTCATGTCTTTATATTTCCTGGTTCCTTGCTTGCTCTGACCTTGGATTATCCACCTTTAGCAACCTGGCCTTTCTTAGCCCGGTCCCTGCCCCTCATCGGTACCGTTTCTCTCGGCTTGTAGCGTTGCCGGCTCAAGCCAAACCAAAGCAAAAAGTCTGTTGACATCCATAATCACAAACATGGCCCTTGCACACCTAAGGGCATGTCAGCCAATAATTATCACAACCAATCTCCTTTCCCCATCATCAGCACCCTGTGCTCCTCTATGTCCCCCAGATACTGTGCTCTTTCATGGTTCCATTTTAAGGTGCTCCCCTGCTGGAACACACCCTGTGCCCTTTGCCCGGAGCGTGCCTCTCACCTCAGCTCAGTTGTCTCTGACTCCTCTGGAGAGATTTACACTCTCTCGTTTTAAATCCTCAACATTTCTTCTTAATGTTGTCACTGTATTGAAATTGTACGGAAATCATTTGTTTTTGTGCTTGTTTGCTCCTGATGTGGTGCGTGATATGCATCAAAGAGCAAAACAAACATCCCTGTGCCCTTGGAGTTTACTCAGTGGTGAGATGCCAGTAAAGAATAATAGATGTCATAAATAATCCAATTCTACAGTATGTTAGATGGTAATAAGTACTACAACAAAAGGAAAAAATGGAGCAGGGTCAGAGAGATTAGCAGTGTTGGTGTCAGGGTGGACAATTTCCAGTTACCCACTGTTGCTTTTAAATATGGCATCTACTAATACCTAACACCTGTGCAAACAGTTGAAACACTTTATGAGCTTATTTAATTCTCTTACTAATCATAGGAAGTAGGCATTACTATTCTCATTAGCTTTATTAATATGGATTAGGAAACTTCAGAGAGAGGTTCAGTAATTTGACTAAGGTCACGCAGCTAATACATGGTAGGCAGTCTGATCTAAAAGTTTAGGTTCTTAATCAGTATTAATTAATACCCTGATACCTATGGGAGGTGATACATTTTCTATATTCTCCACTTCACTTTCTCGATATACAGTAATTTTTTTCTTTTAAAGACAATAGTTTTATTCGAAGGTAAGGAATCTCTTTACAGCCAGGGGGCAGCAAACGATTGCTTTTGAACTATGTATAGGGCAAGTGAAAAAATGCAGATAACTTTTTAAACTGCTTAATTGTAGTTAATAAGCCCCCAAATAAGAAAATGCAAGTCTTTCCTGGGCTTTTCTTTATGCTTTTAGAATAAAATTAATTACTTTCATGTTAAAGGAACATTTTAAAATAATTACTTTAAAGTAATAAATTTATATAAAGACTAATCACCATCTTGATCTGAATCTTGATCTAAATATCAGCATCTCTAATATTTTTCCACTTTGATTTTATAATGTTTTTAAATGCCAGAATATGTGTATTCATTACAAATATTTTAATTGCTGTTTTCACAAGAGAATGCAATAAAATTAGAAATGGAATTTAAAATTTATGTATAAAGATATATATATATATATATTTTTTTGTGGTACACGGGCCTCTCCCTGTTGTGGCCTCTCCTGTTGAGGAGCAACGCGCAGGCTCAGCGGCCATGGCTCACGGGCCCAGCCGCTCCGCGGCATGTGGAATCTTCCCGGACCGGGTCACAACCCTGTGTCCCCTGCATCCGCAGGCGGACTCTCAACCACTGTGCCACCAGGGAAGCCCTAAAGATATTTTTTAAAGATTCAAAAAGGAAGAAAGTGGTGTGGAAATATGACCACCAACTTAAATATTAATTTAGGTTTTCTGCGTTGTAAAAAGGTACAATTGCTAGAGACTGTAAATGAAGATTCGAGGGTGCTTTTAGGGCTTTTTAAAGGGATAATACATAGAATAGCAGAATGGGGCATTTGCTAGTAAATAGCAACTCAGTAATTCTTAGAAAACCTAATGGGGAAACTGAGACAGATCATATTTCTACAAATCGATGGAAAGAAATGGAATTGGGGCAGAGGGTTATTAACATTCTGATGGACATGAATTTTAGAACTGAGAGGATTCATATTCATTTATTAACCATCAGACAGATACTAATCCAAAATAAGGAATGCAAGCATTCCCCTTGGAATGACTGCGGTGTGAAAAGAAACAAGGCGGGAGACAGGACGGCCAGTGCCAAGCGGGGGTGGGTGAATTTTGCCCCGTAGACTGCTGGTTCTGCGTGAACTCTTCCTCAGGCTGAGTTACCTGCCCGAGGCCTAGACCCCCAGCCTTACCGCTGGGAGGGGGCTCCAAAGACCCCTCTCCAAGAGCCTCCTCTCAGGAGGCCACCACCCGAGGTCGGTTTCTTTTAGTTAGAACAGCCTCTTAAAAATAGTAAGTGTGCTCCGAGGGAAAACACATTATACTACCAGTTATCGTTAATGCTTTTGGATAACTGATTTCCTCGGCTAAATTTCTTCAGAATAAGGAGCAGGTTTTAGCCTTTCTCCCAGGGCTCAGGTCTTGCTTTATGAACCCCTTCCTCCTGGGGCCTTCCCTAACCTCCCCCACGTCGAGGCCACGGACGCGTCTTGCACTCGCTTGAATCCTTGCTTGAATCCTTCCAACCCCAGCAGAGACCGAGTGGCTGGAAGAAAAGGGGAGTTGTGGGGGGCGGCGTGTTGGGAGGAAGATGTTACCAGAGAGTGCCGAGCAGGCAGGGCTTCGATCCCTGGAAGGAGAAGGCAGAGGACGAGGCCTGCAGGTGGACGGTAGGGGGCCGTGAAGGAAATGTGTTGTATACACTTCAAGATATTGTTAAAAGGTGGTTGTTTGCAGAGGTGAGAGAAAATAATTATCTGGACTTCTCCAGGTTTTAAATTAAAGCTGGATCCCACATCCGTTTATAAAGCTTCATATTTGACAAAGAACTTTCCACTTCTTGTTCTCAAATAACAAACATAAGCAGAGGCCCTTTTGATATATACATTTGAGGAGCCCGAGGAAGGTTCTATGCACAGGGAAACATATATTTAGTATATGTCCAAATGTGTTTTATATATAATATAAACATTGTGGAATATTTATAAATTTACATCATATCCATATCCATATATATCTACATAATATTTATATTTCCCCCATTATGGTCCTAACTCTAGTTGGCCCCGTGGGTGCTGCTTCACCGGCCCACGTCCTTTGTACAGACTCTTCTCAGATTTGAGCTCCTTTAGGGACTGCCCGCCCCCCACCCCCCCGCCCCACCTCCCATAACCCCAACCCAACCTGCCCCTGCCTGCTGAGATTTTCCAACTATACTCTTGCTGTGGAATCTAAACTGCTGTGGAATCATGTGTATATCTCTCTTCCAACTCTTAAAAAAGTCTATCGGATATTAGTTTTAGTACATTTGTATTGTCAGCTTCCTTACATGATTTTAAGCTCTTTGAGCTTCTTCATCTTCATATCCTCTGCAGTGCTCAGCACTGCATGTGGCAGTGCTCCTGCCTCTATGCCTTTGCACTTGCTGCCCCCTTTGCCAGGAGAGCCAGATATCTGCTTGGCTAGCTCTTTCACTTCCTTGAGAGCTCAACTCAAATACACCTTGTCAGTGCCTAAAATTCTCCTGCCCCACTGCATTTTGTAGCTCACTTTCCTACTTTATTTTTTCTCTTTAGTACAAAATACATCTAGTATTCTATATATTTTGCTCATTAATCTGGTTCATTTTCTGTCTAAATTGTATGTTCCATGAGGACAGAGATTTTCGTCTATTTTGTTTAGAACTGTATCCCCAGTGCTTAGCACACAGTAGGTGTCCAATAAATATTTAGCAAATAAAGGAATAAATAAATAGCAGCATTAAATAAATGCAGTAGAAATGAATCAGAGTATACAGGCATTGGATCTGAGCCTAGAACTGATGTCAAGGGAAATGAATGATTTTTTTCCAACATGTATAGAAGGGCATTAGTTGAATTAATTCACAGTTACCTAGATCTGTTAAGTTTATGAAATGCCAACTAATTGTTTCATTAATGTTTCATATATATGTATATATATAAAATTAAAAAAATAAAGAGTGGGTATATAAAGATTTCCAACCTATTTTTACAGACCAAAGGGAAACATAGGTCTTTGTCTCCTGGATTGTCAGAGAAATGATTATGCTTCTAAGACATCTGTTCATCTCATCATTTTTGTTTCCTCCTGTGGTTTATGCAATTGAGCCCAATGTTACGTATTTGTTTACATAATATGGCATATGGTATTGGTCAGTTCTGACCATAGAAGTGTCCTGAAGATTTTCAGTAGCACTGGGCCTCACAATGTATGGTTTTGTCATTGAAAAATTAGATTTTTATTCTGGTAAACAAATGAGTACTGAGCAATTTGACAGGAATTTTGAATTAAAGATGTTTAGATTTCTCACCCCACTGTACAATACTGAATTGCAAGATTTAGTGAGCTAACACTAAATAAATAGTTTTTTCACTCATGAAAGGTAAGCTTGGATCTGGGCCAATTTGGGGAACTTGACATTCCAGAATGAAACTTGGAAAATACTGGGACTTTTAGAACAATTTGTGAAAATAATTCACTATTCATTTGAATGCAGACATTTTCCAGAAAGCATTGCCCTTGAAAAGCTTTGAAATTTTATCTTGGAGAACAGAAAAAAATTTTGAGAAATATGATTACCCTTATGAACATTGTATGATTTTGCTTCTAGGACAAGAAGACTTTATCTTATAATCCTGATCTGCTTTATTTAGTCAATTTCCCTCAGTTTTAATTAGAATTCTTGATTTTGTCAAATATTTATAAAGTGGACTTAGTAAGGAGAGACTTTATTTGCAAGGATTATTGTAAAGGGGAGAAGGGTCTATTGCAATGTTGTGAGGGGGCTACTGCCGTAGAGAGAACCAGTGACCGTGAGATCTGCAGTGTCTTAAGAGTTAGGCAAAAGGGCTTTTATAAGAGGAGTGGACAAAGCTAGAAAGAGCCTGGTGTGGGGAAGTGGGATGAAAGGATGGCATACAGGACAGTAGATCAGAGAATGTTTTATCTTGACACCAGCCTCTTCTCCAGGAGGACCCATAAATAGGGGCTGTATGCTGTCTCAGGCTGCGAGTAGGCTCAAGTTCAGGGACTGAAAAAGGAGAGGAGCTTAACCAAAGTTTGGTTACCAAACATTTTATTCCCATTTGTCAGTGGGGACAAGGGATTGAGCTAATCATTTGTGAAGCAAAGGCTGGCCTTGCCATAGGTAAACAAAGGGCATCTATGAGTCTCAACTAAGTCGAGTCATATGGGAAGGCTGGTTCTAAGCTGTTTTCCAGGACACAAAAGAGTGGGAGAATTCCTGTAACCTTTGCTGTTTGCCAGGAACACGGGGCTCAGGTTAAATTCAACATCGTCAGCCTGTCTACCTAGAATGATTTTGGACAATAGTCTGGCCTTGTTCTGTTTTCTTTATAAAAAGATTACAGTGAAAATAATCTCCTGGTTACTAATTTTGACATTTGAAGTTTCCTCTCCAGGATGTTCCTGGGGGAGAAAATGTGAATATATAAAATATCTCATTAAAATAAAAAGGCACGTTTGAAGCTTTTTACTTGCAGATGAAGTATGTATTAAAGGAAGTGATTTTCTGGTTTATATGGCAGCTGACTTGCAAAGGCATTGCATATTTAATTTTTACAATGCGAATTGTAGGATAAAATAAATCTTCTTTAAAACATTGATTAATCAAAATTAATATTTAAAAACTTTACCATAAAGGTAAATTCCCAGTCACCCTAAGCTACTTGCTTTACAAAAAAATTAAAGACTACTTCCTGAGCCTCTGGGAAGTTGCATTCCCAGAGGGATAGTGTTATGGCAAAAAGCTGCATACAGATAGAGGGAATTAAAGATAAAAAGCTAAGTGTTTCATTTTGTTGTATTGTGTTAAAAAAGGCCATCAAAACACAAAATTTATATTTAAATCAGTTCATTCTTTTCAGAAACATATTGGATTGGATACATCAACTGAGAGATAACTGCCCATTTTATTTTCTCTTGCAGCTATGTATTTATATTAAATTTTGATTTTCCTCAAAGCAGCTCAAAGAAAATGAGGAAAATGTATAATGTTGTAAGCCTCTGAAATTCCAAACATATGTAAAACAAATAAAAATAGGCTGGAGGTGGGAAAACTTTTGAGGAACATTTTGTAAAAGTGGCCACCTTGCAGGAAAATTTATTCCCACTGGGCCCAGTCCATAAGGAAAGCTTGTATCCAGTCTGAGTTCTGTCACTCACCAGCTGGATGACTCCAAGGTCACCTAAATTTTCCTAGCTTCGGTTTTCTTATCTGTTAAATGAAGACTAGATGGTCCATAAGGATAAGTGTAGTTTTAAAAGTTTATCGTATTGTCTTAAAGCCAGAAATTCCTTAATTTATGAAGCAATTTAAAAAAATCTGTATCATCAACAGATTTCCGCCCCTAAAAGGTTTGTAGGAGATGCAATTAGGGAAGAGGGTAAGAAAGAAGGAGAAAAAAGAAAACTATATGCAGTAAAAGGCTCAGGAGAGAGATTTTCCCTGAAAAGGGCTGAGTGCTCAGGGAAAAAATAATGTTTGCTGGTAACGCTTTCTCCAGGATCCTGCATTCCTCTTCACCTCACCCTGGCCATGTATCTCTACGGGGTCATCACTTATGCCAAAGCAACTCCCCTCTTTCTGTTTTTCTTTTCTTCCTTCTGTCTCTGCAAAATACTCACCCTCTCAGCAGCCAAGGCTCATCCTGGTTTCCAGAATTAGCTGCACCTATGACAGCCTCATCACTTTTTCCCAGAGCCCTCTACAAACCATGTATAAAATGGCTTTTGTTGCTATTTCCATTTTCAGACAGTAGATGTCTCTGGTTTACTGTTAAAGAGGTCTTCCCAGTTGTCATCAGTGTTCCCAGGTCTCCTATAGCAAGTTATGTATTGAACCACCTTAGAGTTAGAAATGTTTGATTTCCACTTGTTTGTAATCATATCTTCTAGACAGTAATTTTACAAATTTATGTAAAATCCACAAACAGTGCTTCCTCGTCTTGGATATTTCTGTAGAAGAGTTATTTTCTCATTGTGTTGCCGGTGGATGGGGAAAACTAGCTCCTCATCTTAGAGATCTCATTAAATCATGCCATCTTCCATGAGGTGTTTGAGATGCTGCCTTTTGGAAAACTTGCATAATTGACAATATCTTCCAGCTAAATATTTGAAGTTCTAGTTCTAATTAAAAAAAAAAACTTTTCAAGTTGTATCACCCATTTTATTTTTATGCCTCTTGTATATTTCTTTCTCTTTAAGCCATAAGACATTCTTTAGTCTTAAAAGAGTTCAGAATCAGTTTTCCAGAGACACTTTGCCATTTTCTCTTAATGCCGTGCCAGTAAGGTAAAGGGAGCATTATAGAGCAGATATACACATCTCCACGCCAGATACCTAAAATATACTTGCTGGCTTCAGAAAGATCTGCCTACCCTTTGTAAAAATTTCAAAAATGCTTTTATGAGAGGTGTCTTAAGAATTTTCATGGAAAACAAAATTATGGTGAACCTGATGAAAATTTATCTTTTCATTAATAAATTTATAATTTTTGTAACTCTAGTGAGAAATGTTCCCAGCATACAATTCCATTTATTTCACTGAATGAATATTTAAAAACTTAAGTTCAGGAATCCCCTGGTGGTCCAGTGGTTAGGACTCTTCACTTTCACTGCTGAGGGCCCAGGTTCAATCCCTGGTCAGGGAACTAAGATCCCACAAGTCATGCTGTGTGACCAAAAACATGCAAAACAAACAAACAAACAACCCCCATAAGTTCTTCTTTCCTTTCCTTCCTTTTTTCCCTTGGTATCTGACCAAATGCCATGTAAGACCAAAAACGTAAATGCATAAATTAAAATAAAGAGCATTTCAATTTCCACTAAAAAGGTCTCTAAAACTCATAGTTTTTCACATCTTGATTCATATTGGCTTTTCTGCAAAATGTCTTTTTAATTACAAAAGTTAATCAGTTCTTGGTGCTGTTGTTTAAGAGGGTAACCTAAATATTTTAGGAGGTAAATTAAATTTTTGATGAGCTCTGTGATTAACATTAAAACCACTTCAAGATCTTCTATATACTCTCAAATATGATGATTTTGAACAGATTATAATTTAAAAATGATCTCTGCTATGTCTTCCAACAGTAGGGTCCTGTCATCTCACTGTTTCCCTCTTACTCTCCAATTACCTGAATGCCTACACTCTGAACACAGCCCTTCCCCGACTTGATGATGGCTTTGTGTAGCTGTCATTCTAGATTTATTGCTTAGTTTGGGAAAGAGCTGTTTCAACAGCACATGCCCTGTGGACTCTCAGAACTAGCAAAAACTATTCATTTAAAGAAAAATATTAGTCAATACCTCACATGCCTGTAATTCTGAAATTATGTAGGGTTTTTTTTTCTGAATAAAGTTAGAAATCCAAAATGACAACAAAAATTTCTTAACTTCATCCTACCTCTGTGATATTGCTGTCTGGCAATAGCCATGGCCAAACCCACGATTTAAATTTCAGACTTAGTAAGTGTGAAATCATCTTCGAGGGCCAGAATACACAAAGCAGCAGTTGTGACAATAACCTTCTACAACGCATGTTAGAAAGAACATCACAAACACATTGCCAAAATTATTAATTTTCTAGAAGAAAAATACGTGAAGCAAACGTTCTTGTAAAACTAATATAGTACATGCCTTGAAAATTGCTTTAACTAGCAATAATATATTGCTGTTGAATTATACGTTCAAGACATTGGAATTCTTGTTAATTCATATTTTAACTGTTTTGTAACTACACATACTCGAGGATACCAAATATCTTTAATTAAAAGCTGAAGTTCTGAGGACTCAGACAATTTTCTGGGTCCCAGTCCTTTATACCTAAGAATGAGAAAATGGAAGGTAAGGGTGCAGGTAACATTGCCTCTTTCTCCTTCCTCTTTACGTGTCTCGTAACCAGTCCCAATTTGGTAAAATAACTTCACTTAGGTGGTCTGTCCTCAAGTTCAATATCCCAAACAACCTTTCTCTCTTCCAAACTGTAGTATTGTAAATCCCCTTGTTTCTGTCTCTTCCTTCAGGTTAAAAAGCCAGTGGCCATTTGGAATCTTCTCTCTCTCTCTCTCTCCTGTTCTTCTTCTAAATGCTTGCGGTCACTGGGTTCTTTCTCTGAAACATTTCCTCTTTTCAATCATTAAAATGTTTTTACTCTCTCCTCTTCACATCTGGATTTGACAGGTCAAAATTAGTCTATTTACAATGTTGTTTTTTATGTTTTTCTTTCATCTTCCCCAGAACTTCAGAGTTTAGACTCCGTTGCTGGTAAGAGCAAATATATTATTATTATTATTATTGCTGGTAGATTATAACAAAACCTACCTTGAATGGCATGATCCGTTGTCTTTTTTTTTTTTTTTTTTGGTGGTATGCGGGCCTCTCACTGTTGTGGCCTCTCCCGTTGCGGAGCACAGGCTCCGGACACGCAGGCTCAGCGGCCATGGCTCACGGGCCCAGCTGCTCCGCAGCATGTGGGATCTTCCCAGACTGGGGCACGAACCCGTGTCCGCGGCATCGGCAGGCGGACTGCTCAACCACTGCGCCACCAAAGAAGCCCACCTCTTGGTCTTTTTCATGCCATCTCTGATCCAGCTTTGTTTTTGCCTACTCAAATTCAGTGTATTCTTCATTCAAAATGTGGAGCAAGTCCCGGGAAAGCTGCATTGTTTCCCCAAAGAGCACCCACATGGCCCTTTCCCTAATGGAAGTTCTTTGCTGGCACCGCTAATGTACATCCTGTGACTTTCCTTGTGTTTTTACTATGTCCTCATGTGACCACCGCAGCATCCCAAGAATATTTCAAACTCCTGAGGCTGAGAATATTGATCATCTTTTTTCAAATTACCCACCGTATGTTTTTTGTTGTTGATAATGGCATTTGTTGTCCCTTCAGGGTTCTGATGACTGTTCCTCCAAGTGATCTTTGCCCCTGAGACCATGGTTGTTGTTCATTTGGAAATCTCTTCCTTCTTCAGAGAGAGAGGATTGGTGTGTGTTTTAAAATGCTGCTTGTTTTGGTTTTAAAATAAAACATTTATCTAGATATAATTTACATACCATAAAGTGCACCCGTTTTAAGTGTACAAACCAATGAATTTTAGTGTATCTACAGAGTTATGTAACTTCCACCACCATCTAACTTCAGAATATTTTCATCACCTCTGAAAGAAACCTGGTACCATTTTCAGTCATTCCACTATTGGTTGACATTTAACTCACCATTGTTTTAAAATACTGAATGCATTAGAATATCTCTATTCAACAGTGTGGTTATTACGGAGGGAAATCTATTAACTAATTTTTAATGGATTTTTTACTGTATTGTAAATTTTCCCATCACTCAGTAATGATTAAAGCTCCTTGATTAGGCACTCTAGTTTGAAAATTTTGTTTGTTTTTTTGATGCATCGAACTCCAATGCATAAGAATATTTGGCTTTTGTGCAATGGCAGATCATTTTTTTTTTTTAAAGAAACTGTGTCAACAGGACAACCATCTTGCTTGAACTGATGCGTCAATTTAGTTTTTGGTTTTGTTTTTTTTTGTGGCGGTACGCGGGCCTCTCACTGCTGTGGCCTCTCCCGTTGCGGAGCACAGGCTCCGGACGCGCAGGCTCAGCGGCCATGGCTCACGGACCCAGCCGCTCCGCGGCACGTGGGATCTTCCCGGACCGGGGCACGAACCGCATCCTCTTCATCGGCAGGCGAACTCTCAACCACTGCGCCACCGGGGAAGCCCTCAATTTAGTTTTTACAACACTGTTAAAAGTGATTATTTGATCAAGAACATTTGCCATTTTATTCAAGTTTGTCAAATAATTTGAGTGTGTGGACAGTCTTATATCTGCCTTAATTAAGAATTGGTGGCAAAGAAATAGGACCTAATGCAAAAAGAATTTCAAGGGAGCACCACTTTGGAGTCTAGCCTATGTGTCCAGCTCCAAAGCTCCACATATTTCTTAAAAACTGACAATAGAAATTTAAAATATTTTATTAAACAGTTGTGTGAGGTATAGAGAGTAAAGACTACATTGATTTACAGATGGCAAAGCAGGAGCTTCAGTTAATATAAGTACTGTATGTACTTGTGACCACTTCCAGTATTTGGAAACCATTAGAGTCTGACATTTTGATATTTGCTTTATTATTTCTTCATGGTTTTATGTGTAACCTGTTGATTTTACCCTCTAAATATTCCATGAATCTACTTACAGCATCTCTCAGGTCAAGAACTTGGACCTTCTCTTGGATTTTTGTCGTACAAGCCTAACTTGTATTCCTGCTTCCCCTCTCATACCCTTTCCCTCTCACCCCATCCCCAAGCCTATCCCTTCACTCTGCAGCCAGAGTGATCCCTCAAGACCAAATCCACACATGTCAACTCCCTTTGACATGCCTCTATCACAAGGAGAGCAAAGGGCAAGCCTCTTGGCACAGCATACAAGGCCCTATGCTTCTCTGCTCTGCTTGACCTTCTTTGCTGCCCATCTCCCAGAACACTGGATATTCTAATAACGCTTTCCTGCTGGATACTTTTGCACATGGCCTAATGTTTCCTGTTTCTCTTCAAGCAGTCCATTCTGCCTGCAGTGGTTGCCCTTCCATCCTTCTTCACGCAGATAATTTGGATTCGTTTTTAAAGACAGTTCAGGTGTCGACTTTTCCGGAAAGCCTTTCCTTGACCACAAATTAGGTGAAGGGTCCCTCTCGTATGCTCCCTTAGGACCCCTTGTCTACCCCCTCATGTCACTCATTTTATCATTTTTGAAAGAATTTGGTATGTGTCCTTCACTGGTGTGCAAATTCTTCGATGGCAGGGAGCATGTTTTAATCATCTCTCTATTCCCAGTGTTTGGCAGGTAGTAGGTGCTTTATAAAGGTTTGCTGACCTGAAGTGAATTTTGTTGAATAAATGACTAAATTTCTTGGTTCACGGAACACTTCTGCTTTTCTTTGGTGCCTTCTTTCTGAACATTTGTTCATCTCAATATTGTCACTCTAATTTACAACCAAGTTTTTCTAGAACTTTTTTTCACAGTATCTTTGGGAATGGTTCAAGTCTGATCTTAGGATGAAAAATGCAAAGTAAAGGTTCTCAAACATTATTCTATATTAACTCTTCATATGTTTACATTTATTTGTTGATCAGACATTTTCCAAACTGAAAGTTAGGTTAAAATATTAAGTATTATAATATCTACCACCTTCATTTATCAAGTACTTACTATATGCCAACCTCTGTAAAAAACCCCTTCACAATAAGTTTATTATACTTAGACATCCTAACAACAAATGCAGACAAAATTATTATTCCCATTTTACATCCAGGGAAGCTGGGTCTCAGAGAGGTTAAGTAAGTTGCCCAAAGTCACACAGCTATACGTTGCACAGCTAGTTTTCAAACCCAGAGGTGTTAACTCCAGAGTCGATGTCTTTTCCACCTAGTCTCAATGCTTCCTGGAAAGGCAGTTTCTAGAAGAATGAGACAGAAAGTAGGTAGTTTATGATAATAGGGAGATAGAGAGCAGGCAACAGTCAGACGCTGCTTTGAGGGGGGCAAATTGAAATAATAGCATTGAAATAATAATAATAATGACCGAAGTTAGCGTGGTAGAGGGGTGTCCCTTGGGGGGAGAACGGCAGGCCTCTTACATCTGGGGAGAGGATGTGGAAAGGGGGTGGAGTCTATCAAAGACACAGCGTGCCGAGGCTCCCATTTTTCAAGTGACTGTCCTTGATAGGAAATATTTTGGTGCTTACTACTCATCACATGAACTAGGAAAAACTGTGAATATAGGAATCCTTCCCCTGCTCCTAAGTCCCTTCCTTCCTTCCTTTCTTCCTTTCTTCTTCTTTTTTTTTCAGAAAGCAAAGAGGAGGAAGAAATTAAAGTAAAAAGAGAAAAGTATGTATAAATCGGTAAAGAAATAAAGAGAGAGGGTTAAGAAATATAACAGACCTGGGATTGGTCACCAGGTAGTTTTCTATGCAAACATCAGATCCTCAGAGAAATGATTTCTTTCTTTTGGGAGCTTAAATTATATCTGCCACAAATTGTTTTTCAAGAAAATCCATTTGGCTTGATTTTAACTTCAATATTTAAAAGACCTGCAATCATCATTCTTTTCCACACTTTATGATTCTTTTGAGGTCCTATTTTCTCAACATTTGACCAAATTATTGAAACAGAAATGGAAAAACAGCTTTCTTCCAAATGGTGTGAACATTGCTTTATAATTTTGTTAGCATGTAGAGGTGACAGAATGCTCTATAATTTGTCTGCAAACTCTGAGCATGGACATTCAGTTTTAAAATGAATATCATTTATGAAAATTATTACATCACTTGCTTCTAGAAATTTTACAATAAATCAATTTCTTCTCTCTTTTTTGGTATTGAGTTAAAACTTTCTGGTAGGTGAGCTTCCCAATATTAAGACAGATTTGAGTTAACAATCTCTTTGAAATCGAAAAAATGGTAAAGTGTATTGATAAACTGTGTGATAAATGGTTGTGTAGAAACCATTGACATTGCATGGTGGATTTGAATTTTAAATAAGACTTAATTTATATATGTATGTATGTATATATACTCATTCTTGTAAATTAGACTTAATACATGCCTTTGCTTTTAGCTGTATATCTATATAAAATAGTACATTTAAAAATATTTTAAAATGAGACAAAATTAAAAATTCGACTCAGAGGAAAATTGAACAATGGGAAGAATGAACTTCCTTTGACCTGGTATGAATGAAAAAGTGATTTCAACCAAAAATAATGTTTCTCCCTGCAGAACAGTAGCGTTATATATGGAGATACCTTTGCAGCATCCAGATGTGTGATTTCAGGGTACTGCCAGATGTTATATGTGCTCCGGGAGAGCTCATAGAATTGAGTAGGAAGCATAGAATTTGCTGCCCGAGCGACACGCAAGGAGGACCATGGGCCAATAAGGAAAGATTGCTTCCTAAACCAGGGCTGAGAGCTGCTGGCAGAGGGGTTCAGGCTCATCCAGGTGCTTGCCTTGGTTTGCCCCATCAAACAGGAGGCAAGGCTGGTTGGAGTGGGGAGAACCAGATCCAAGACTTTCTTCTAATCCCTTTCCTTGTCCTCTTCCCCTAAGATGTGGGAGGAAAGGGCATGTAAGGAAACTTCAGATTATGTAGAGTTCCTATCAATTTAAATTTCAGGCCGTAATGATATGAGTGCAGTGGTTAGGCCTACCTATTGTATATGTTCTCCTTCTACGCCTTTGTTACAAATGGGCTGGTTTGTTCCTTTATTCCCTCATTTATTCCTTCCTTCCTTCATTTAGCTATCAAACATTAATTGCATTATCATTTTGCTAAAAGCTGATGGTGAAATAAGGCAGGGGCACAGCCCAAAAGGAATCTGGGAATGGGTGTTAACATCACTCCTCGTGGAACTCAGTCTAGTTGGGGGTACAGTCAGTAAATCAGTAAATTGAATAAATAACTTGATGATTACACTTTGTGATGGCTGCCGTGAAAGAAATGAATAGGATACAGTGGCAGGGAACCATGCTGGGGAGAAAACTACTTAGATAGGGTGGTCAGGGACAGCTTCTTTGAGGAGGCGGCATGGAGGCTCAAACTGAAGATGAAGAGGAGCCAGCCCTGAAAAGAGAGTGAGTAGCATGTGCAAAGGCCCTGAGGTTTGCACTCCTTGAGGTGTGAAGGAGCTTGGTATTTTCAAGGCATGGAAGGGAAAATATTTTCTTCTGTAACTGCAGCTTTTGTGAGTAAGGGAGAGAGTGGCACAAACTGGAGGATGGGTAGATACATGCCAGTTTATGCAGAGTTTTTTAAGTGAGGCAAGGAGCTTAAATTTTCTTTGAAATAAAATGTGGAGCTGTTAAAAAAGCTTAGGCAGGGGAGAAATATGAACTAGTTTATCTTTTAAAAAGAGTGCTGGGGCTGCCATGTGAAGAACAGATGGAGGTGGGCAGGGGAAGAAGCAAGGAAAGCTATAAAGAGGCTTCTGCACTGGTCTGAGTGAAAGGACAGTGGCTGGTACCTGGTGGTGACAGAGGTGATTCAGTGGGGTGTGGCAGATAGGCAGGTAGAGTCGACAGGGCTGAGGGTGAGAGATCTCTCTTCGTCCTCTGGAGTCCTGTGGCTCTGGGAACACAGTTTGAAAATCACTAATCCATATAGTGTAAAAACGAGTTTGACTGACATTTTCAGACACATAAAGTGATTTGACTGAACTGACCAGATTCCCTAATGGTTGAAGCTATAGTTCTTCTAAAGCTAAGATTCTAGTTTGTTCAAAAGCTACAAGATTGTTTTTGATGGTGGAAGTGTATTTACTGAGGTATATAAAAACTGTTTACCACACATGTTTTATTTAAAATGTTCTTTGGAGGAAATAATTTCTAAATCCTTGCCTTTCAGTCTTATGATTGAAATCTCATGATTGAAAGTCAAGATAGAGGGGGCAGCATAAACAAGGGAAGAGGCCATCAGGAGGAAGAAAAAGCAAAGATGAATTGAGTCAATTATTTAATGGCACACAAAATAATCAAACTAAGTTACACTGCTGTGCTCAATCTTTATTTTTTAAAATGATACCCCTTTCTTTCAATGCACAGTGTTTGGAAGGTTAAGACAATGGTTCTGTGATTTTTAGGCCTCAGGCAGGTTGTGCTTCTGTATTTAATTTTGCTGCAGTAACACACACTCTTGTAATTCCCTTTTAACAGGACTTCCAGCAGGGCTCTGCTGTCACTCGCAGCTCACGCAAAAGCAGCGGCACATCCGCCCGGCTGATTTGAGAACGGGCAATCATATTACCCCATCCTGTATAATTTGATCTGTGCGGGTCACCCAGGACTCCAGCAATATTGCTTTGTTTCTCGCTCGCTTTCTCTCTTTCTTTTAAAGGATGAAAATTACATTCATCTGTCTCCACACCTATCTATTTTCACAATCATTTATCTTTTCTTAGGGAGAATTGTGTGCCATTTTTCCTACTCTCAAGTCACATGTCATTTTAGGCTAAAGGTATCCATGCTGCTTGTAACATAAGTGACAAGAAAAAAAAAAAACTGTGAGGTAACATTATGAAGCACTGTTTTAATAGATTTTATATTTACTTAATCAAAGAGGCTTGTATCTCCAGGAAGGATGAAGAGCTATTCTATCCTATCCTATCCTACCCTATCCTATCCTATCCTATCCTATCCTATCCTATCCTATCCTATCCTATCCTACCCTACCCTATCCTATCCTACCCTACCCTATCCTATCCTATCCTATCCTACCCTATCCTACCCTACCCTATCCTATCCTATCCTATCCTACCCTACCCTACCCTATCCTATCCTATCCTATCCTATCCTATCCTATCCTATCCTATCCTATCCTATCCTATCCTATTCTATTCCATTCTATTCCCTTCCATTCTTCTACTCACCAGTTCTTAAGGCTGGCAGTAGTCTGGAAGAGGGAGAGCTGCTGCTGATGTTGCAGCTTTGTCTGTGGTTGGTAATGTAGCTTTTGACCCACATGGTTAGTAAATGTTGGAAAAGCTATGGATGCAGAGGTTAAGTCAGGCATCATGACACTGTGGGCTTCTCTGGATTGCCAGGTGCCTCTGCTTATTGTCTGATGAGCAACCTAGTTTAAGGTTGTTCAGAATGGTGGGAAATTGGATTGGAAAAAAGATCATCAGTGTGTGTGCACAATTCTGGGCTCCTACTGAGAGGGGAAATATAAGACAAGGTACACAAGTAGGGGACACACATCCTGCCTTCAAGGCCAGATGGGCATTGGACCATCGCTTCCTTCCTTCCTTCTTTCCTTCCTTCCTTCCTCCCTCCCTCCCTCCCTCCCTCCCTCCCTCCCTCCCTTCCTTCCTTCCTTCCTTCCTTCCTCCCTTCCAACAAATAGTTAAACCAGAAGAAAACAAAGACATTCTTTTCTAATTGGTGTAAAGATCAGATTAGTGATTATGTGGCTAAACTGATCAAATTCCATGAGAAATCTGTTCAGTTTTAATGCTGCTTTGTCTTTTATTTATTTAACATCTTTATTGGAGTATAATTGCTTTACAAAGGTGTGTTAGTTTCTGCTTTATAACAAAGTGAATCAGCTATACATATACATATATCCCCATATCTTCTCCTTCTTGTGTCTCCCTCCAACCCTCCCTATCCCAACCCTCTAGGTGGTCACAAAGCACCGAGCTGATTTCCCTGTGCTATGTGGCTGCTTCCCACTATCTGTTTTACGTTTGGTAGTGTATATATGTCCATGTCACTCTCTCACTTTGTCCCAGCTTACCCTTCCCCCTCCCCATGTCATCAAGTGCATTCTCTACATCTGCATCTTTATTCCTGTCCTGCCCCTAGGTTTTTCAGAACCATTTGTTTTTTTTCTTAGATTCCATATGCATGTTTTAGCATACTGTATTTGTTTTTCTCTCTTTCTGACTTACTTCATTCTGTATGACAGACTCTAGGTCCATCCACCTCACTACAAATAACTCAATTTCGTTTCTTTTTATGGATGAGTACTATTCCATTGTATATATGTGCCAAATCTTCTTTATCTATTCATCTGTTGATGGATACTTAGGTTGCTTCCATGTCCTGGCTATTGTAAATAGAGCTGCAATGAATATTGTGGTACATGACTCTTTTTGAATTATGGTTTTCTCAGGGTATATGCCCAGTAGTGGGATTGCTGGGTTGTATGGTGTCTATATTTTTAGTATTTTATGGACCTCTATACTGTTCTCCTTAGTGGCTGTATCAGTTTACATGCCCACCAACAGTGCAAGAGGGTTCTCTTTTCTCCACATGCTCTCCAGCATTTATTGTTTGTAGATTTTTTGCTGATGGCCATTGTGACTGGTGTGAGGTGATACCTCATTGTAGTTTTGATTTGCATTTCTCTAATGATCGGTGATGTTGAGCATCCTTTCATGTGTTTGTTGGCAATCTGGATATCTTCTTTGGAGAAATGTCTATTTAGGTCTTCTGCCCAGTTTGGGATTGGGTTGTTTCTTTTTTTGATACTGAGCTGCATGAGTTGCTTGTAAATTTTGGATATTAATCCTTTGTCAGTTGCTTCATTTCGTAATATTTTCTCCCATTCTGAGGGTTCTCTTTTAGTCTTGTTTATGGTTTCCTTTGCTGTACAAAAGCTTTGAAGTTTCATTAGGTCCCATTTGTTTATTTTTGTTTTTATTTCCATTTCTCTAGAAGGTGGGTCAAAAAGGATCTTGCTGTGATTTATGTCATAGAATGTTCTGCCTATGTTTTCCTCTAAGAGTTTGATAGTGTCTGGCCTTACATTTAGGTCTGTAACTCATTTTGAGTTTATTTTTATGTATGGTGTTAGAGAGTGTTCTAATTTCATTCTTTTACATGTAGCTGTCCAGTTTTCCCAGCACCACTTATTGAACAGGCTGTCTTTTCTCCATTGTATATTCTGCCTCCTTTATCAAAAATAAGGTGTCCATATGTGCGTGGGTTTATCTCTGGGCTTTATATCCTGTTCCATTGATCTATATTTCTGTTTTTGTGCCAGTACCATATTGTCTTGATTACTGTAGCTTTGTAGTATAGTCTGAAGTCAGGGAGCCTGATTCCTCAAGCTCTGTTCTTCTTTCTCAAGATTGTTTTGGCTATTTGGGGTCTTTTGTGTTTCCATACAAATTGTGAAATTTTTTGTTCTAGTTCTGTGAAAAATGCCATTGGTAGTTTGATAGGGATTGCATTGAATATGTAGATTGCTTTAGGTAGTATAGTCATTTTCACAATGTTGATTCTTCCAATCCAAGAACATGGTATATCTCTCCATCTGTTTTTATCATCTCTAATTTCTTTCATCAGTGTCTTACAGTTTTCTGCATACAGGTCTTTTGTCTCCTTAGGTAGGTTTATTCCTAGGTATTTTATTCTTTTTGTTACAGTGGTAAATGGGAGTGATTCCTTAATTTCTCTTTCAGATATTTCATCATTAGTGTATAAGTGTGCAAGAGATTTCTGTGCATCGTTTTTGTATCCTGCTACCTTACCAAATTCATTGATTAGCTCTAGCAGTTTTCTGGTAGCATCTTTAGGATTCTGTATATAGTATCATGTCATCTGCAAACAGTGACAGCTTTACTTCTTTTCTATTTTGGAATCCTTTTGTTTCTTTTCCTTCTCTGATTGCTGTGGCTAAAACTTCCAAAACTATGTTGAATAATAGTGGTGAGAGTGGACAACCTTGTCTTATTCCTGATCTTAGAGGAAATGCTTTCAGTTTTTCACCATTGAGAACGATGTTGGCTGTGGGTTTGTTGTATATGGCCTTTATTATGTTGAGGTAAGTTCCCTCTGTGCCTACTCTCTGGGGGTTTTTATCAAAAATGGGTGTTGAATTTTGTCAAAAACTTCTCCTGCATCTATTGAGATGATCATATGGTTTTTCTCCTTCAATTTGTTTATATGGTTTATCACATTGATTAATTTGCATATACTGAAGAATCCTTGCATTCCTGGGATAAACCCCACTTGATCCTGGTGTATGATCCTTTTAATGTGCTGTTGGATTCTGTTTGCTAGTATTTTGTTGAGGATTTTTGCATCTATGTTCATCAGTGATATTGTTCTGTAGTTTTCTTTCTTTGTGATAACTTTGTCTGGTTTTGGTATCAGGGTGATGGTGGCCTCGTAAATGAGTTTAGGAGTATTCCTCCCTCTGCTGTATTTTGGAAGAGTTTGAGAAGGATAGGTGTTAGCTCTTCTCTAAATGCTTGGTAGAATTTGCCTGTGAAGCCCTCTGGTCCTGGGCTTTTGTTTGTTGGAAGATTTTTAATCACAGTCTCAATTTCAGTGCTTGTGATTGGTCTGTTTATCTTTTCTCTTTCTTCCTGGTTCAGTCTCAGAAGGTTGTGCTTTCCTAAGAATTTGTCCGTTTCTTCCAGGTTGTCCATTTTACTGGCATATGGTTGCTTGTAGTAATCTCTCATGTTCCTTTGTAATTCTGCAGTGTCAGTTGTTATTTCTTCTTTTTCATTCCTAATTCTATTGATTTGAGTCTTCTCCCTTTTTTCTTGATGAGTCTGGCTAGTGGTTTATCAATTTTGCTTATCTTTTCAAAGAACCAGCATTTAGTTTTATTGATTTTTGCTATTGTTTTCTTCATTTCTTTTTCATTTATTTCTGATATGATCTTTATGATTTCTTTCCTTGTGCTAACTTTGAGGGTTTTTTTGTTCTTCTTTCTCTAATTGTTTAGGTGTAAGTTTAGGTTGTTTATTTGAGATGCTTGTTGTTTCTTGAGGTAGGATTGTGTTGCTATAAACTTCCCTCTTCGAACTGCTTTTGCTGATCCCAAAGGTTTTGGGTCGTGCTGTTTTTCACTGCCATGTGTTTCTAGGTATTTTTTTAATTTCCTCTTTAATTTCTTTAGTGATCTCTTAGTTATTAAGTCGTGTATTGTTTAGCCTCCGTGATTTTGTATTTTTTACAGATGTTTTCATGTAATTGATATCTAGTCTCATAGCCTTTGTGGTCGGAAAAGATAATTGATACAATTTCAGTTTTCTTAAATTTACCAAGGCTTGATTGTGACCTAGAATATGATTTATCCTGGAGAATGTTCCATGAGCACTTGAGAAGAAAGTGCATT
Organism: Phocoena phocoena; assembly: GCF_963924675.1. Lineage (NCBI taxonomy): Eukaryota > Metazoa > Chordata > Mammalia > Artiodactyla > Phocoenidae > Phocoena > Phocoena phocoena. Next base: position 38,965,120 of record NC_089235.1, on the reverse strand, counting down.
GTGTTGTTTTTGGATGGAATGTCCTATAAATATCGATTAAGTACATCTTGTTTAATGTATTATGTAAAGCTTTTGTTTCCTTATTTATTTTCATTTTGGATGATCTATTCATTAGTGAAAGTGGGGTGTTAAAGGTCCTTACTATGATTGTGTTACTGTTGATTTCCCCTTTTATGGCTGTTAGCATTTCCCTTATGTATTGAGATGATCCTATGTTGGGTGCATAAAGATTTACAATCATTATATCTTCTTGGATTGATCCCTTGATAATTGTGTAGTGTCCTTCTTTGTCTTGTGTAATAGTCTTTATTTTAAAGTCTATGTTTTATGATATGAGAATTGCTACTCCAGCTTTCTTTTGATTTCCATTTGCATTGAATATCTTTTTCCATCCCCTCACTTTCAATCTGTATGTGCCCCTAGGACCGAAGTGGGTCTCTTGTAGACAGCATATATACCTGTCTTGTTTTTGATTCCTTCAGCCAGTCTATGTCTTTTGGCTAGAGCATATAATACAATTACATTTAAGGTAGTTATAAATATATATGTTCCTATTACCATTTTCTTAATTGTTTTGCGTTTGTTATTGTAGGTCTTTCCCTTCTCTTATGTTTCCAGCCTAGAGAAGTTCTTTCGCATTTGTTGTAAGGCTGGTTTGGTGGTGCTGAATTCTCTTAGCTTTTGCTTGTCTGCAAGGGTTTTAGTTTCTCTGTCAAATCTGAATGAGATCCTTGCTCAGTAGAGTAATCTTGGTTGTAAGTTTTTCCTTTTCATCACTTTAAATATGTCTTACCACTCCCTTCTGGCTTGCAGAGTTTCTGCTGAAAGATCAGCTGTTAACCTTATGGGATTCCTTTGTATGTTATTTGCTGTTTTTCCCTTGCTGCTCTTAATGCTTTTTCTTTGTATTTAATTTTTGATAGTTTGATTAATATGTGTCTTGGCACATGTTTCTCCTTGGATTTATCCTGTATGGGACTTTCTGCCCTTCCTGCACTTGTGACTATTTCCTTTCCCACACTGGGGAAGTTTTCAACTATAATCTCTTCAGATATTTCCTCAGTCCCTTTCTTTCTCTCTTCTTCTGGGACCCCTATAATTAGAATCTTGGTGCATTTGTCCCAGAGGTCTCTGAGACTGTCCTCAATTCTTTTTATTCTTTCTTCTTTATTCTGCTGTGCAATAGTTATTTGCACTATTTTATTTTCCAGGTCACTTATCCGTTCTTCTGCCTCAGTTATTCTGCTATTGATTCCTGCTATAGAATTTTTAATTTCATTTATTGTGTTGTTCATCGTTGCTTGTTTCATCTTTAGTTCTTCTAGGTCCTTGTTACATGTTTCTTTTATTTTCTCCATACTATCTCCAAGATTTTGGATCATCTTTACTATCATTACTCTGATTTCTTTTTCAGGTAGACTGCCTATTTCCCCTTCATTTGTTTGGTTTGGTGGATTTTTCCCTTCCTCCTTCATCTGTGGTGTGTTTCTCTGTCTTCTCATTTTGCTTAACTTACTGTGTTCAGGGTCTCCTTTTCACAGTCTGCAGGGGCTGCAGGTTCGTATTTCCTGTTGTGTTTGGTGTCTGACCCCCAGTGGCTACGGTTTGTTCAGTGGGTTGTGAGATTTCCTAGTGGAGGGGACTGGTGTGTGTGTTCTGGTGGATGAGGCTGGACCTTGTTTTTCTGGTGTACAGGACAGTGTCTGGTGTTGTATTTTGGGGTGTCTGTGACCTTATGATTTTAGGCAGCCTCTCTGCTAATGAGTGGGGTTGTGTACCTGTCTTGCTAGTTGTTTGGCATAGGGTATCTAGCACTGTAGCTTGCTGGTTTTTGAGTGGAGCTGGTCTTAGCGTTGAGATGGAGATCTTTGGGAGAGCTTTTGCTGTTTGATATTATGTTGAAACAGGAGGTTTTTGGTAGACCAATGTGCTAAACTCGGCTCTCCCATCTCAGAGGCACAGGCCTGACACCTGGCCAGAGCACCAAGACCCTGTCAGCCACACGGCCAGGTACATGGGGAGTTTCTTGCCTTTTGGGAAGTCTGAGGTCTTCTACCTGTGGTCAGTAGGTGTTTTGTATGAGTTGTTCCACATGTAGATGTATTTCTGATGTATTAGTGGGGAGGAAGGTGATGTCCACATCTTACTCCTCCGCCATCTTGAAGGTCTCTGTTTTGTCTTTTAAAACATAGAGTACTTTATCTGAAGATTTATTTTTTACAAATACAGTAGAAGCAATATGTAAGAGACTAAAGCTTACTTCATCAGGGTGAGGTCTAAGAAAAGCCATAGAAGAAGGAATCTAACCAATAAGCATTTTAATAGTGGGTAGTCCTGCTGCGATCAGAGAGTGGTTTGTAGAAAGAAGTTGGATGGTTATAATTAGTGGTGGATGCAAATGGTTAATGCAAGGAAGTTTTCTTTCATACAGCAGTGAAAGCCATTCTTGCTATGAAATAACATCACTTCTGCTGAAATAAACTCCACAGTGTTAGTCTCAGGCTGGTGATTAGAGAACCTAATTCTTGTGACACTTCTCAACCAAGGAGTACTAAAGCTCTTGACATAGTACGGATGTTCAAGGTTGCCTGTGGCTTTACAGGCTTGCAGTGATATACTGCTGGGCTCTGTTAGGTCATAGAATTGGTTACTGGCTTTTAGAGGGATTTCAGTTTAAATTTGGAATCTCCAAGCCAAGAACGGGACCCTTTTTCTGCTATTCATTATAAAATAAACAAGTCTTCAATTAAGCCATCTCCTTTGTCAGAACCTATGGGGCAGGTAGCCCATCAATGAAGGCATCGTTTCTTGTAGATGAAGGGCGGGTAACAATAGGATGCTACTTTACAGTATTTTATAAACACTTAGATGAAATTACCCTATGATTTGTACTTGGAAGTAACAAATTAAATATTTTGGGTGCATATACTAGAATCAGTTGCTTCATGAATTCTAATGGGGGTGTGAGAAAAGAGTTGTGCAGTGCTCCAGCCTGTGGCTTCAGCTGGACATGTCCGTGGGGGAGTCTGACTCTGATGTATCTAAAGGAGACACTTTCTAAAGCCAACCTTGAAGGTAGAAAATAGAATGCAAGTGGTGGTGGTGGGACTTGAGGAAAATGCTTTCTCTTGGGATCTGGAAAGGAGATGCCAGAGAAGATAGGACTCAAGGTTTAAAAAAATGGGGTGAGCTAAGAGGCATCCTAAATGAGTTTCTAGATTGTTTGGTTAAAATGGTCCCTGATTTTTTTTTTTTTTAACAAAAACACCTCTGAGGATCCCTAAAGCAAACTTATGTATATCACATTAAAAATATGCCTATTAAATTGTTTTCCAACTCATGATATCCTAGATGAATCAAGTCCACAAGACCTTTCAAGTGATCAGTATAACCTTTTAGAAATAGCTAGACTCATAGGAAGTTTTGATTTTGAGATTTAATGAGTATTTCAATGAACGAGGGCAATTAATTTTATTTCTTTCAGAAATTTTAAAAAGTGTGTATATGTGTATTTTCTTTTAGGGAAATGGCCAGAAACCTTATTGAAAAATAGAGGGTGTACAAGATGGCTTATACCTTCTTGTGACCAAGGGCAAGTCACTTCACTTCTTTGGTCCTCAATTACTTTATTCATAAAATGAGAGAACTGATGTAGGTTCTTGGATGTGTATAGGTACTTATAAAATAAATGATGCTGCTTGTGTGTAAATACTCTTTTAATGTGCATAGACTGTTGCTTATCTTTTTCAGTAACCATTATGAGGTGGGCACTTAGCTGGTGGAGTGGAGGAGGAATGTGGAGCAGGGATGAGGGTAAGCTGATGCAGGAAGGGGAGCCTTGTGCGGATTGATGACGGCTGTGCACCGTGAGCTGAGGAGTGCGCCCGTGGCCCCAAAGATTAAAGCAAAGAAGGGAAAGCTAGACAAGTGGACAGTTCCCAATCTATTAAATCTCATCAGCTAACAATATTTCAAAAACAATGTTTGGGGATTGACAATCATATTTTGTAAGGATATTAAAAAATCTAGTATGATGTGTTACCTTCATTTTGTGAATAAAATGACATTCACATCTGTGTATATAGGAAGTGTATATTATCAGAAAAAAAAATCCAGTTCTTTAAATTCAACAAATTTATCTTTTGGAAAACTCATCCCATCATCCTTATTCTCCTCATTTTTCCTTGGACTGGTAAAAAATGTCATCCTAATGGTCACAGGTCCTAGGACCAGCATTTAGAAATCAATGAGTGTTTCCAGAATTCATTCTATGATCCTTGTTTGTATTTTCTGGGAGAGAACTAGTAAATGAGTGCTCTCCTAGGCTTAAAATCCTGAGAGTCTATGTTTAGTGGTTCTAGTGATGCAGGGATTGAAGGGGGAGAACAACTCTTTGTCACCTTCTTGGGGGACCAGCGAGCGGCTCTGTATGTGGGAAGGGCAGGCAGGAGCACATGTGTCTTTGGAAACCGTGGCAAGCACTGAGATGGAACCTCCATAACCCTGCTGGGATGATCATCTTTAGATCGAGTTTTACAATTAGAATGGTATGAATAACATAAATAAACTGATGGTGACTTACCTTCCTTTTTAGTTTCATGACTTGAGTTTTGTGAAAATCTCTATTAGTCGGCAGGTAGTCCACCCATCTCAAATTATTTGTTGATTGTCTGAGAAATAATTTTTCCCGAAGGAAGTCCAAGCACTGACATAATACTGATTTAATTATTAAACAATTCTGCTTATTTTTCCATAGCCTTTTGGCCATATGTAGCCTTTTGGTGTTCTGAGGTTGCTCCTAGCACTGCAGTGGTGCTGTCCGCGTCAATCAGTGTACCCTCAGTGGGAAAGCCTGTTTTCAGGGGACTCAGTTTCCCCCTTTGTGTTGGAGGGTGATAATAGTGAGATAGTCATCTCCTGAAGCCAGAGATAAGAGCATCCGTCTGTTGCCCTGTCATGATTCCCTGACATAACTGTGCTCACCACCAATGTATATTTAGACCAGGAGCTTCCCACTATCTGAAGCAAAAATTTCTTGTTGCAAAGCTGCAGTATGTATATTGGCAAATAATCAATGTCCCTTAAGAGGAAACTAGAAGGCACCTTGGATTATTTCTGTTAGAGCATGTGAGTCCTCTAAGCTATGGCATTTTTCTGGTCAGTCTGATTGGCAGGCAGGAGGCCAAAGTTAGCATTGACCCAGAGGCCACCACAGTGGGGAGAGGGTAAGTAGGGGATGTGTCTCCCTTGTTTAGAGTCACACAGGGACCGTAAAATATACTCTTCTGGTGTTTAGACCAGGTTACTCTTTCCTTCAAGGAGGTATGTTAAGTTCCTTCTACTCATCTCCTACTGAATGTTATATATAACTGAACTTAATTTTTATTTTTTAAGTTCTGGTAATGAAGTAGCTTTGAAGACTAGTCTCTTTGTTTTGTGAAGACAGGGGCCTTTAAAGATGGGATAACAAAGGAAGGGGCCTGGAATAGGTTGAAAAGGTAGCAGCCTGGAGAGTGATGTGTGAGTGACTCTTCGGGCAGGACTTCTTGTCATTCTCCTCTTCCTGTAAACACAGAGACTCAGCTTCACGGGAAACCAGAACTCTGCCCACGAAACATCTTCATCCTGCCATTCTCTAGGTCTCAATCAATGAAGCCATATAATTTCAACCATCCACAGTAAAAAGTTTAACCCAGGCTTCCCTGGTGGCGCAGCGGTTGAGAGTCTGCCTGCCGATGTAGGGGACGCGGGTTCGTACCCCGGTCCGGGAAGATCCCACATGCCATGGAGCGGCTGGGCCCGTGAGCCATGGTCGCTGAGCCTGCGCGTCCGGAGCCTGTGCTCCGCAACGGGAGAGGCCACAACAGTGAGAGACCGCATACCGCAAAAAAAAAAAAAAAAAAAAAAAAAATTAACCCATTAAAAAACTTTATCAATGCTCTTGACTTTTCATTTTTGATCAGTTACTGGGGGGGGGGGTTTCTCTAAATAGTTCTCTCCATCCTCATCATAATTACTTAATCCAGACCCCCATATCTTCCTGCCTGGACTTGGGCATGGTCCTCCTGGTTGCTTCCTTGGACTCAGTCTCTCAGCCCTTCCAATCCATTGTGTGTGCTTGTTTGGGGACTCATCCTTCCTTTATCCCCACTCACATCATCACCTCCCTGTCTTAACCAGTACCCAGTGCATCGAGTCTCAGCTCTACTGATTGAGCTTCCCCAGGATTCACCTGCTCCACACAAATTTATTGAGCACCAACAGTGCGTCCAGCATGGTGCCAGGACCTGGACATAGGAAAAAGATAAAAGCCCCACTTTCGAAGAGCATTGGTTCTTGTTGAGAGAAAGTGTAGGGGAAGTTCCGGAGTCAGGGAAGCCTTTGCCAAGGAGGTGACCTTGGAACCTGGTCTTCAGGGAGTGGAATTCATCAGAACAAAGGGATTTCCAAGGAAGAGGAACTGTGAAGAGAGATGAAAGGTACCCGTCTGAGAGGTGGCATGAATTCTGAAGTTAGCGCAGGATGGCTTGAGGGTGGGCGCTGGTAACTTGGCAGGAAGGAGGAGGTGTGGGCTGCACCCAGGCCTCCTCACCGTGGTCCCGCTCTCCCCAGTCAGCAGAGAGCCCGCCTCTGGCTGGGCCTGCCTCGTGCCGTCTTGCTTCTTTCCCAACCGGGCCCTCACTTGCATGTCCCCCTCACTTGACGTAAGTCATGTCATGTCATGGAAACATGACATTTCCCCAGATCTTTCTATCTTTTAAGGTGCAGTTATTGTGCCACTTGCTCTAAGGAGACTTCCTAGACTTCTTGGGCCCTCTTTACAGTGCCCTCTGTTTCTAAACTTTTCTGTGTGGTAAAGTTACATAATATAAAATTTACCGTTTAAATTATTTTTTAGTGTACAATGTGGCATTAAATACGTTTGCACTGTTGTGCAACCATCACCACCATCTCTAGAAATTTTTCATCTTCCCCAGATTGAAACTCTATACCCCATCTCTCCAGCTCCTGGAAGCCACCTTGTTACTTTCTGTTTCCATAAATTTGACTTCTCTAGGTACCTCATGTAAGTGGAATCATACGATATTTGTGCTCTTGTGACCGACTTCTTTCATGTAGCATAATGTCTTCAGGTTTCATCCATGTTGTAGCATACATCAGAATTTCATTCCTTTTTAAGGCTGAGTAAAACTCCATTATATGTATGTACCACCTTTGTTTACCTATTCACCTGTCAGTGGACACTTGGGTTTCTTCCGCATTCTGGCTGTTGTGAATGATGCTGCTTTTAACGTGGATGTATAGTGTTTGAGTCCCTGTGTTCACTTCTTTGGGGAGCGTTTCTCTGCTTAAAAAATTATTTTAGTCTGTACACAATTTGGCATGAAATAACTTCTTATTTATTACTGATATTATTTTATAATACTTTGAACACCTACTAAATGGTATGGAATAGGCACTTCATGTAGAGAAACAATCAGAGCCACTAACGTTTACTGAGCACTTATGATGTACCAAGTACTCTTCTGCATGTTTTGCATGTAGTAACACATTTGATCCTCAGAATAACCTTAGGAGAAGAACACTTATAGTCCCCATTTTACAGACTGAGGAAACGGAGGCACTGAGTAGTTACGTAACTTACCCAAGGGCATGTAGCAAGTAAGAGGTATATGTTATGAACTCTCACAGCAACTCAGAGAAGCAAATCTTACCATTTTCACTTATTCTGATGAGAAAAGTATTGCTGTCAGAAATTGTCACACCTAATACCACACAGTTAAGAAGCAGCAGAATTCAGATATAACCCTGGTTTACCTGACTCCAATTCCCATGCTCTGCAGTGTATTTTATTTTATTTTACTTTAAAGCCAGATTGCACATTCTTGTGAGAAGAAAACATCTTTCTGATTACTGCACATTTGTAAGTACATAATCACTGATCACTAAATATTTGTTTTCTTATTGTTAGGTTAATAAGTGGATGAATGTGTAGGATTTAAGGAGAGGATATCATAGTTTTGAGTGGAGACTTGAGTTTGAGGACAAGGGAATAGGAAGAAATCATTTAAAACAATAACAAAGAAATTAATGCTCAATAACCATTGTTTTTCCAAATCTATAAGTGGGTCATAATACATGGAATGCAGCGTTACATATGCTGTGTCCCATGAAAAACAGTTATTGACGATTCACAGAGTTACACTGCTCTTGTGAATTGTTCAAATTTGCTGGTAAGATGAGAAGCCCCAGACTCCCACCAGGCTGCTGTCTCTGCTCCTGCCATGGAGGAGCCTTTTCTGTGAAGAGCGGAGAGCTTGGGGGAAGCCAGGCTGGGAGGGGATGGCTGACAGGGAGAGTCAGGATGGATGGATGAGGATGGATGGCCCCAGTGGGAGGAGGGCACGCGTGAATTGAGAAGTAGGATCCATCCATTATATAAAAGTAAACAATAAGCAACTTTTGAATCACGGTGCTGCATTTCCTTCTGGGATTCAAATGACTGCGCAAACCACTTGAGCTTCATTTTTATGGTTTATGAAGCTCAAGGGAATTATATGCTCATAATTTGTAGTTGCTGGTTCCACGTAGTGTTTATGGCTCCGTATGCTATGTATGATTATATCGTGTGCATGCCTGTACACAGGGTTTAATTAATGACCTAGAGATTATCCTTGGCCTGACTTATTGATGTCTCTGTGTTGGAAAACATGTGCTCACATGCTGAAAAATAAGAGCAGCTTAGGGCCAAGAGCAGGAGCCTTGGAATTTGGAGTGAAATTTCATGCCACTCCATGCTTTTACCAGCTGCAGATTCAGTCTTTGGAATTCTTCATGTGCTGTGCACCTTTCCAGCTCATCCTCTAAGCTTCTGCAATAAGTGAATCAATTAAAAGTTGAATTAGATTCTAATTCCCTTTGAATCTGTTCTTTCCTATATTTTTTGGAGAGTGCAATGGATATAAAAGTTATAATTGTTTTTTTTAGTTATTCTTTCTTTGAGAAGCAGTGAGTCTTCTCCATCTTCTGCAGTTCAGGGCGTGTGGTGTCCTGCCGTGGACTCATGTAACAATGTTTTTTGGGCCCTGTGTGTGAAGAGGGAAGGTCGGGGCACAGGTTGCAATTTTATTAACTTTTTTCTTTAGAGTAGCTCTGCTAAAATTAGATTTTAGAGTGTTAAAGTGACTTAGATTCAGTTCAATGATTTTCAAACTTTAAAAAATTTAGAGGTCCTTTCTTTAAGGAAAAGCAAGTGTAGAAGCCACCAGACAAAACAGATAAACAAGCAGTTGTCCTTGTCCCTTTGGCCAGGTGAGAGGCAGTGTGTGCAGTGGTTACAAGTATGAACTGTGGCATTAGACTGCTTGGGTTCAGGTCCCAACTTGTCCCACTTACTTAGAAGGGCAAGTTACTTAATCCTCTTTTGCCTCAGTTTATCCATCTATAAAATCGGGGTGATAAGAATAAAACTTTTCTCATGGGGTTGTTGATATAAGTTAAATGCTTAGGCTGTTCCTTGCATGTGGTACTATCAGCTACTGCTCTTATTATTTAACCTGCTCAAGGCTCAGTGAAGTAGCCTGAAAACCTCTGAGTTCTTCAAATACGTATTGAATACCTGCCATATGCCAGGCACAGGTCTAACTGCTGGGGGGAAGGTGGTGAACAAAACAAAGTCTGCTTTTCTGGCTCTTACATGCTGGTGGTTTAGCCCAGGGGTTGGCAGACTTTTTCTGTAAAGGTTCGGGTGTGTAAGTGTTTTAGGCTCTGCAGACTGTACCGTCTCCGTCATCACTGCTCAGCTCTGCAGCTGTGGCGGTAAGCAGCCCTAGACAATATGTAAATGAACGGGCGTGGTTGTGTCCTAATAAAGCTTTGTTTATAAAAACAGGGAAGTGGGCTGGATCTGGCCCGTGGGCAGAGGTTTGCCTCTTCCTGATCTAACCTAACCTCTCCTTTTATAAACAAGAAAATTGAAGCCCAGGTCACACAGTAGTGGCAAAATCAAAACTAAAATCCTGTTTCAGACACCCTGTGCTGTATTCTTCCATTCTGCCATGCTCTCTGGTGCACTGGTTCTGTGAGCGCCCAGTCTTCTCCCCTCCTATCTTCTGTTAGACTGCACAGTGAGCTGGGTGAAGAAAAGGGTGACCAGGAGTCTTCCCAGCAGATCCTGTGATTTGCTTGCTTTTTTATCTGTCTTTAGATTGGTGTATTCACTCATTCAACAAATACTTACCAGGTGCTTATTGTGTCCTAGGTACTGTTCTAAGACACAGTGGCTAGTGGTTAGCAGAGCACACAGAGATCCCTGCCCTCTTGGAGTTTCCATTCTAGAGGGGAGGAGGGTGACAGTAAGCAATACACACAACAAATAAGTAACTTATCAGATGATGAGGACGAACAGGAGTGTAGGCATAGGTTGTAGGGTTTCCTAGATGGTCAGAGTAGGCCTCGCAGAGAATGTGAAATTGTAACTGAACCAAACTTGGGTCTGCTTCCCCACGTGCAGTGAAGACAATCTGCTGCCGCCAGGTTGTGGTGAAGGAAAGTGCAGCATTTATTGCAGGTGCCAAGCAAGGAGTCCAGGGTAGCTAGTGCTCAAAACACCCGAACTCCCCATGGGTTTCAGCAAAGAATTTTTAAAGGCAAGGTGGGGAGGGGCATCCCAGGGTATGTGATCAGCTCATGCACAACCCTCTGATTGGCTGATGGTGAAGTAACAGGGGTTAACGTTATCAGTCTTTAGGCTCCAGGCTGGGGAGCCTGGGGGCTACATGTTCATGGTCATCAAGTGGTTAACATCTTCCATTTGGTGGGGGTTTTCGAATCTGTAAAACAACTCAGGAAACATGCGTCAGATACTATTTTCTAGGCTACTTAAGAGAGGAGTTAAAGCAGAGGATATGGGGGAGGGGTCTGTCCCAGGAAGGCCCCATAGGGTCCTGCTCATTTACAAAATTTGAGAAAAGCTTTGAGGGAGATGAGAACATCAGCAGAGCGAACCTGAGGCAAGAGCAAAAACTGCTAGAGCAAAGAGAGGGGTTCCTGTGAAGAGTGTTGGAAAAGTGGCAAATAGGCCAGTGCAGCTGGAGAGGAGTGTGGAAGGGGGTGTAACAGGAGTGGAGGTGGGGTGGGGCAGAGACCATACTGTGTCCATGAGCCTGAGGGCAGTGGGAAGGCACTGCAGTATTCTGGACAGAGGACTGCCCTGCTCCAGGAGAATGGGCTCCCTCTGGCTGCTCTTGAGAATGGAGTATAGAAGCAGACTGGGTAGGAGGACATGGCATCAATCCAGATGAGAGGTGATGATGACTCAGGCCACAGGGATAATGATGGATGGAGAGAGAGAGGAGGTCAGATTCCGGAGATATATTTCGAATGTAGCACTGATAGCATTTCCAACATATTGAAGGTGGAGTATGAAGAATGAGAGGAATTAAAATGATCTTCTGCTTACAGTATTCATAGGATTCCTGAGCTGATTACACAGCCCAGGAACCTTCATTTATGTCTGGGAGAACTGAGGTCCAGAGAGGAAGGACTTTCCCCCGGTCGGGGCAGCTCTATCTCCCTTTTCTATTGACGGTCGTTTGTCTTCTTGTGTTTATCTTCTTCCTTCTTACCTGATGCCACAGAGCTAGGTGCCCCTCCTCTGGCCTTTCCCTGTCATTCTGTTTTTACTTACACCTGTCATGAAATGTCCCTCTATGTTTACTTGTTCCCCCCCATAGGTTAGCTCTCTGAGGCCTCCTAGCACAGTGCTTGATACATAGTAGGTGCTTAGTTAATATTTGTTGTATGAAGAAATACATTTTTTGAAATAGTCTCCTCCAAATTTCCAGCCATTCTAAAGTCTCATTGTTGTCCTTTTATAGTTTTTCTTCTTTCACTGACTTTTCTTTCAGTGTTTTCTTTCTTTCTTTCATTTCTCATAGAATCTTAACTTGGATTTGCTTCATATTTTCTATTTTAAGAAGTTCCCTTGGGCCTGTCACATTGAAAGGAAAAGTCCTTTGATTTTCGTTTTAAATTGCATCTGTTAAACAGTAACACATCAGGCAGTAAGGCATTTGATATTTTAAATCTCTACTTTTACTTTCTTTTTGTTCCTCAACAGGTCTCTTGGGGGCATTCAAGTTCAGAGTATCTTGAAATTCTGCCAAGACTGGGGCACAGTTGCTGTGGTGTGTATAATGCTTGAATGTGTGACGTGCAGCTGGATAATGCAGAGTTTACTCATGCCCAGAGTGTAATGCATCTGTCTACACCTGGTCCTCTCCTTTGCCATTACTCTTAGTTGAGCATGTGCTATAAAAACCACCAGGTGTCAACAATCTAGGCAACCAAGCCCTAACTAAATCTTCTCAGGATGAAGGTACACCTGCCGGAAGCATCTTCCAGAACTGCAAATTCATAAAACCCTTTGCTTTTAGCTGAATGATTGCTCCATGTCCTGAAAGCTACAAAAACACAACATCAGGTTAGAGTACATAATGGGTAAAATACCTGTTATCTACAGTGACTTGAAAGATATTTTTATTCTTTTTGCATATTATTTTTTGAGGGATATGTGAGTCTTTTTACTGTCTTAAAAGGGCTGTGAGCTAGCAATAGATTATTGGTTGCCACATTTTTGGCTTTATGATTCATTGATCATAGTCTCATTCTTTGGAGTTCAATGATGAAATAATAGATAATATTTATAGCCTAGCACCATGCTAAGTATCCTACATGCGTTCTTTAATTCTCACAACCCTACAGTAGGTGCTATTATTATTATTATTCCCATTTTACATTTGGGGCATGAAGTTAAGTAACTGACTCCATGACAATATCTGTGGAGCCCAGGGCATACTTGTTCTTACCAAATGGTATTTGCTTATCTGTAGTTCTGTGGTATCATGCTGGCTCATGTTCAGTTTTTCCTCATTTCGATTTTAAATTATGATCGTTTTGGGGATACAGGGTAAATCTCAATAAGCCTTAATGTTAATCTGTGTTTCATTTGGTGTATATTTTATAAAAATTTCCAACTTTTATATACCACTATAGCATTTACAAAATGCTTTTACAAATAATATCTCCCTTAATTTTAGTGTTCTTCGGACTCTTATTCTTGTATCATCAGAGTCATACTGATCATCTTAAATGCAGAGAAAAGCTTCCCTGTCCTTTCTTTTCCCTTTGAATTCCCCCCAAATCCCACCTCTCCTCACATCTGTTGCTTCACAGTATTCAAAATAATTTCATATCTATTCTCCCATCGAATCCTCAAACCAGTCATCTGAGGTAGATGGTATTTTCCCTATTTTTCTGCCGAAGAAATTGAGTCTTAGAGAAGTGATTTGGCTGTCAGAGAGATGAGGCAGAAGGGAAATCAGAGAGATTCGAAGTCTGGGAAAGATTCAACCCACCATTTGCTGGCTTTGAAGATGAAGGGCCCCAAGCCTGGGAAGATGAGCAGTCTCTAGAAGCCAAGACCAACCCCTGGCCAACAGCTGGCGAGGAAACAGGGACCTTAGTCCTACAACCTCAGGGACCTGACTTCTCCCCTAGTACCTCCAGAGAGGAACACAGCCCTGCAGACACCTTGATTTTCAGCCTTGTGAGACTCTTAGAGAGAACCAACTGAGCCATGCTGTGCCCGGACTCCTGACTCATGGAGCCATGAGAAAATAAATGTGTAGTTTTAAGCTACTGAATTTGTGGTAGTCTATTTCAGTGACAATAGAATACAAATACAGTCACAAAAGCTGTTCTATACTATTTCCACTGGCTTCCTGGGACAGCACCCAGCACTGTGGTTTCTAAAAGTGAGAGGACCATCCACTGCAGGTATGCACAAGATGATCCACTTAGGTAAAGAAAAAAAACCTCAACTCTTAAATTTACAGTTTTGTAGTTTTTATAATGTAATTAATGTATTGGTATAGCAGAATATTTATAATACATATATCGTGTTGTCTGCTCAATTGTTTTTTGCTGATAGGGTTACGTGATCAAAAAAGCATGTTGAGCAGTGACCTAGTGGAGTGGGGAGCAGAATGTCAAGTCAGCATGTCTAGTGGTAAGCTCACTGTATTTGGAGCTGGAGCGATTGATTTTGTTTCCACCTATGATGGAAATTAGCCTGGTGGCTTTGGTTAAGCCACTTTACATCTGTGGCTCACATTTCCCCATGGGACCTAAGGGAGATTACTTGAGCTTCCTTGAGAGTATAGGGATGCCACGTTGATGTCCAATCAGTAACTACCATCTCTGAACCATGTCTTTGTTCTGACTGAGGAAAAAGAAACTTAGACCAAAAATACAGGTTTTACTGAGTTGGCTTTTTGTTTGGACAAATTGATCACTGTGTTTGACAGAGTTTACTTACTACAGTAAGCTACTTCTGGACAGGTATTTTTTCTGATTCACTTCTTAGGTCTTCCAACCTCTAATCTGGTACTTTGCACCAGATTAATAATAAGATTTTGCAGAATCAATGTGTGGACTTAATTAGGTAAAATAAAAAAGTTAAAAAGAAGCAGTAACAACATAATTATAGTGATATATCTTAGTTATTACCAGGGCCCAGGTTGCCTGACTGCTTCCATTAGGACACAGCATTTCAAGGAGACTGGCAGTAAAATTGATGTCACTAGAGATATTCCAACAGGACTGTCAGCTAGCTCCATGTAAGTAGTACATATCATGTGCCAGATGTTATTCTAAGTACTTTCTATTTCTATACTAACTCAATGTTCACAATAACAATATTGGTTTTGTACTAATATTTTAGTTACAAGTGGGTAAAGCAAGGCACAGAGAGGTTAAGGAACCTACCAGAGGTCACACAACTATTGATAGTAATTGGCAGAGCAGGTATCCAAACCCAGCAGGATGGATTCAGAGTCTGTGCCCATCACCACTATGCTCTGTTGCTTCTCCATGGTACGAGGTTGTGAGGTAGGCTTAGAAGGACTCTTCTTCTGAGTTCTTCAAGCATAGGTATTCTTAAATTCCTAACCCATCAGGAATTGAGGACCACCTTCCTTCCCCAAGGACTCAGAGCATGAGAGTAGAATGGGAGAGCCCAGCGTGGGGTGTCTAGGGTGTTGCTATGGAGATGAGTAGCAGGGAGAGCATGGCTCAAAGAGCTCTCTGGCCTTGGGAAAATTAAGCTTTCTGAGCCCCAGTTTCCTCATATGTCAACATGGAGCTGACAAACCTACTGGATGAGGCTATAGAGGATGAAATGAAATAATGGGTGTATAGCATTGCTTTGGGCATGGAACACAGCAGTGCTTAATGAGACTTTGTTGAACAGCACTGTGCCCAAAAGGTGTTAACACACAGGAAAGAGGATACGTCCCGCTACCTACGGCACAGCTTTGACTACATGGAACTCCAATGCACTGTGTCCCAAGCCTGTCCCATGATCTCCTGCTTCCATTCTGACCTGCCTGTCTTCCTGTGTTCTGAACCCTTCCACAACTTCACCATCCCCCAGCGTCCTAGGTTGGAAACCTCACCTGTATCCAAACAGCTGCAGAGCTTTGTTGAATCTGCCTCTCTAAAGTCAGCAGGACCCATCTTCCTCTTTGTTTCTTTATGGCTAAGGATTTAGCTTAGGTCATCGTCAATAGGCTTGGATTATAGGCACAGCCTCTTAACCCATCTTCCCATCTCCATGTTGCTGCTGGTTATCTGTCCAAAACACAAGCCAAAATATTGCTTCCCCACGAAAACCTCCTTTTACCTTTGTACTGCTTTTAGTGAGACTGTATAATCTGGACTCTTTCATGGTCACATCCCGTCCAGGAACAAGATGTGCACTTGGCAGAAGTGCCTTGTGTTCCCTAAGGAGTGCACGAGTGTGATGGTGGTGGCTGGATGTGGTGCATCAGCAACTGGGTAAGAGAGCCACCAGCACTGGAGTTGCTTAGAATAACTAGTCAAAGATAGAGGGTGACTAGCTGCAGTCTTGGCCAGGGCCATTGATTTCTCCTTCCTTTCCACTTTCCACCTTTTGAATGCTTCATTGTCACCAACTCTCCCACCAAAGTATATACAAGAAGAATTAAAAAAAGGCTTTGAGAGTTTGCAGATACCTGGGAAGGGCTCTGGAGACAATCTGCATATCCAGAATCTGGGAAATACTGTATATATAAGCGTTGTTTTCTAAATACACAGTTTGTAGGCCTGAGATCTTTGTGGTCACTAGGCTATAATTATTTGTCTGTGTGTGTGTGTGGAACGCGGGCCACTCACTGTTGTGGCCTCTCCCGTTACGGAGCACAGGGTCCGGACGCGCAGGCTCAGCGGCCATGGCTCACGGGCCCAGCCACTCCGCGGCATGTGGGATATTCCCGAACCGGGACACGAACCTGTGTCCTCTGCATCGGCAGGCGGACTCTCAACCACTGTGCCACCAGGGAAGCCACCAGGGAAGCCCACTAGGCTGTAATTTAATGCCCACGGCTGCTCCTTCTTACTCTTCATGTCCCTGCTCTAACTTTATCTCCTTTAGAGAGGCCTTTCTGTCTCCATTGCTCTCTCTTCCCTAACCCTGTTGATTTTCCTTCATGGCACCTGACTTCTTTTCTTTTTTTTTTCACTACATATTTATTTGCTTTTCTGTTCTCTGTCTAGGATGTACAGGGATTTAGCACCTGGAAAAATACCTGACACATGTTAAAAGCTTGTTAAATATTTGGATTAAATGGATGAATGAATTATTGCAGAATTAAAAGTGAATATGGGAGAAGAGAGAGTTGGATATTTCCAAGATTTCTGCAGAGAGCAGCAGGGAGCTGGAAGGCAATCTACCTTGGGGTAACTCCCTCCCCTTGACAGCAAGAGGGGATTTAACTACTCAGGGAATAAAGTGAGCCTGAGTTGGGAGAAGCCTCCCCACCACTCTCTGTTTTATACACCTGTTGCCTGCCCATGGGGTCTCCCATCCTGTTGGTTGGAGGCTTAAGGACGAGCACCTGATTTGCCATCGCCAAGCAGAGCAGCTGTGCTTTTCTCCCTTCCTCGGAGCATGGGGTCTTGCTGGGAGTGGGCCTACAGAAGTTTGGTGCCTGGGATGCTATTCCCTCCCTGGATAGTTGGGGAGCTGCCCAGAGCCTATTTGTCCACTCTGGGAGTAAGGTCCTGGAGGAGAAGCTCAGTAGTTTGGCTGAATAGCATAGCCTTTCTCAGTGAAACTCTCCAAGGAGTTTCTGCTCAGGCCTCCCAGGGTAGAGCAGTGATTTGCAGCAGTTTTAGGCCTCTTTATTTTCCAGTTTCATCTCTCCCCATTGATTTTGCCATTTGTGGCTTATAATGGAAATGAGGCTAGTGGGTACAGATGGAACAGTTACTAGACGCTTCTGTATTTTGTAGCTGGGGCACTCCTGGGGAATCAGCTGCGTGGGTATTTGCTTCCTTAACTCTTCTCTGAGTTTTACCAAGTCAGGGTCACCCGGAAGATGGTCATCAATTTGTCGATTTGTTCATATTGTACAACGTGAAACGAGATGAAAGAATTAGGACCGCCCCCAACATAAAAACTTAAAGAACATAAGTGTATAAGTTGTGACCATTTATACTAATTTTATGAATACACTTTGCTAAAACAGGATGGAAAATACATTACATTTGAACAGCTTCCCTCTATCCAGTTCTTAGGGGGCAATAAAATGTTTATTTTGCTGCAGCTTGATCATGATGCTAGCGTCATAAAGAAGGCTGATATTTATTTTGCTTTAAGAAAACTCAAGATATATACGCTGATGTGTCATGTATGCAGAGGCCAGTCTGGAACACAGCTTTGATCCAAACAAGTAAGTGGAAAAGGCCTTGAAGATATGAAGCAAGAGACTCATGTCGCTGCATGAAAGCCGGGGCCCCTCAGCACTTCTTATTCTTGATTCCCACTTAGCCTCAACATTTTCAGGTGTCTTTTTTTTTTTTTTTTTTTTTTGCGGTACGCAGGCCTCTCACTGTTGTGGCCTCTCCCGCCGCGGAGAACAGGCTCCGGACGCGTAGGCTCAGCGGCCATGGCTCACGGGCCCAGCCGCTCCGCGGCTTGTGGGATCTTCCCGGACCAGGGCACGAACCCGTGTCCCCTGCATCGGCAGGCAGACTCTCAACCACTGCGCCACCAGGGAAGCCCTTCAGGTGTCTTTTGTCCCCAGCCCAGAGAAGCTAAGAAGCAGAAAACTGGAAGATGGCAGGGAAGTTGCAAGTCACAATCATACTTATGGAAGAGAAGAATGACAGCTGACAGCAAGGGAGGTGACAGCAAAGCTCAATCAGCAACGCAGGACTGCTGTGGACTAGCTCGGAATTGTTGGCTTTTGTCTGCAAGTCCAGGGCAGACCAAGTGGGGATTGCCTTTAGGCACCACACACAGGAAAGGGATATTGGAGGGAATGACTTCAGCTAGGAAGATGTGAATCTCTAAATGTTGTTCATAACTTTGCCAGATCAAAGAGCTCTGTCTGGGGAGGAAGCTGGGATAGGAAACTGGGCAAATGTTGCTTGGCTCAAGATAGATGCTGGAGGACCAAGAGTTGGTTTCCAAGGTAGGTGGGCACGAGTGCGGTGCTCTGAGCTCCATGTGGGTGGTCAGGTTGATTCAGAAACTAAATTAGAAGAGTTTAGGTTTTTGCTGACCAAGTTCCTTTCACATAACCTTAAAAAAAAATCCGCTGCAGACTGGTACCTTCACGATGTATGCTCTAGGGAGGGAGCACAATGATCTTGGGGTACGTGGTGTATGTAGTATACAATGCCTTTTTATCTAAATACAGAAAGAAATTAAGCTTTAGTTAAATATTGACAGTGGCATTTGTGTGACACATAAATATACATATTTTGCGGGGATACACAAGTACAAAATGTCAAGTGTTTGAAAATGACTGGTCTACAGAATAATATGGCTCTATCAAGCAGTCTGCATGAATTCTTTCAATTTCTTGCCCCCAGTTGCCTCTGCACATTTATCTGTATCCATAGCCTCATTTCCCCCTTCACTCCTTTGGCTATGAAAGAGCTCTTTCAGTGGAAGAGATGGCCTTTCCTTCTTTCCGAAGGTGGTTCCTCCTCCTGCATTTAGGGTCCCAGTTTTACCAGTTAATTTTGAATAATACTTACTCCATAAATCTGTTCTCTTTCTTACTACATATTTAATATTTTATGCTCAACTTATTAGTAGTCTCACAACTTTCCCATTTATAGAAACACTCTCCAACTCTTCATCCTGAATCTATTGTCCTTCTTCCCCACCATACCTCATTCCTGAGAAGATTTTGCAAGAGGAGCCCAGGCTCCCTGCATGCACTTTCTCTCTTCCTTTGACTTGTCTTCCCCTCTAATCTGGGTTCTGTCCCAGCATCCAATGGAAGCTGCCCTGGCTTTTATGCTCTGGCTTTAATCTCCAGTAATCACCTAATGCCAAACTCAGTGTGCAATTTTACTGCTCATTTTTCTTAGCCATTCTTTGGCGTCTTAACCATTCCTTTTTTTTTGAATGTCTACTTTCAGTCCACCTCTATTAACACTCATGACCACCTACCTGGGAAACCACCTCTTTCAGGTCAAATATGGAAAACATCATCTTTGGTCTAAGCTGGTTCCTCTGTCTGTATTTCCCTTTCTTAATGAATGCCAACACTGTCTGCTGTATCACTTGAGGCTGAGCTTCAACTCCCTCTACTGATGAGTCAGTCAAAGACATTCTTCATTTCTATTACTGTGTTTATGATTTCTAGCATTTCCTTTTGATTTGTTCTTTGAGTTCCCATTTCCATGCTTACATTTCCCATCTTTTCTTGCATACTGTCTACTAACTTTTTTCATTAGAGCCCTTTACATATTATAGTTATTTTAAATTCTCTGTATAATTCTAACATCCGTGTCATATTTGAGTCTGGTTCTGATGATGTTTTTTTCTCTACAGACTATTTTTTCTTGGCTTTTGTCACACCTAGTAATTTTTTTGTTGAAAGCCAGGCATGTTGTATTGGGAGCTACAAATTGAGAGAAATAGGTCTTTAGTGGGAGTGTGTATGTTAATCTGGCTAGCAGTTGAATGTACCAGAGAACTGAGTTTCCTCTAGTCCCTGTTTTTGTTCACCCTTTTGGTTTTGACTCTTCCCTATGTACTGTTCCTTGGAGAGAGTTTGCATCTCTCACCTCTTTTAGCTGTAATCCACTATTATTATACTGGAACCTATTGGTGCAGTTGTAGGGTGTGGGGGCGGGGGTGTGTTCTATAATCTTCTAAGTCTTGGTCATAGGTTCATAGGAGCCTATGTCTCCAGGATGTGGCCTTCACAAGGTTTTCTGTCCCTCTCCCAGTGGTATAGTTTTTTCCCCCTTGCGCCATGCTCCACTCCTGGACTGCAGTTTTCCCAATCTGTTTCGTTGAAGCCTAGTTCTTTATGAATATGGGCTTTTCTCTTCTCCCCTTAAGTGTGACAGGAAGACTGGAGGAGGCTGGAAGGGGAGAGAATTCCTTTCCCCAAGTGAGATAAGGTTTCAAAATTGTGCTGAGGTGAAACACTTTCCTCTGGAGACTAGGATTTTGTTATGGAGATTGCTCTGGGTGGGTTTCACAGCAGTTGCTCTCCCCCTCCCCATGCCAGGGCTAGGAGTGGGAAGAGTTCTTTCTCAGATTCTCCCTGTGAGAACATGGTGGGGTTCCTGGAGGGAAAACTCTGGAAGGATCCCTCCCCCAGGAATCTCTCACTTTTACACCAGTCTACACTGAGCCTCCAGCAATTTGTCAACATTACCAGTTAAGCTTCCTACCAGTTTATGGCTCCTCTGGCTTTTGCTCCAGGGAAACTAATTTCGATTGTTTTATCCCCCGGGCTGTGCCTATCTCTCTAGATTTAAGGGAGGTGGTTTGCCCTTCTACCTCAGTTCTATAATAGGTCCAAGAAAAGTGATTTTCAGTTAGTCCAGATTTTTCTTGTTTAAGGATGGGAGTGATGACTTCCAAGATTTTTATACGTCAGAGCCAAGATCGAAGTCGGCCTCATTCCTAGACCGTCACTGTCCATATCTAAGTCCTATAACTTCTCTTTCCAAAATATCTCTTGAGACATCCTCAGTGTTAGTCAAAGCATCATGATTTCTTGTCTGGATCCCTGTGGTAGTCTCCTGACCATTCTCATCTCCAGAAATGCACTTGTTCAGTGGATTCTTTAAGTGGCATTTTAGGACTGTCCTTACTAATGTCTTCTGATGGTCCATCCACCTTAGTAGAGAATACAGTGTCCCTCTATGGCTCCTGCTCTCTAGTCCCTTACAATTTAGTAGAAAAGGCAAAAGGTTCAGAGTCTGAACACAGGGATATGGATGCATTTTATGAGAATTTTGAAATTATTCCTTTAATTTCTGTTGCTTCAATTAAATAATCCCTTTAAATTGGGACCTGTTCACAGAAGAAAACAGGTCAAAGAGAAATAAAAGTCAGCACAAATTTTAATAAACGGTCTATTTATTGATACAAAATTTGTTTCTTTGTGATCACACTAACATACCCATAGTTGTACAGAGGAAGGGACTGGATTGAAATGTCTGTTATTTTGGCCACAACTGCAATAAAGTTCTGAGGGCTGTGACGTGACACATACTCTGTCAGAACATACATGAGCCTGGACACGGGTAAGATGAGGGTCCCCAGCATAAGCATTTGACTTATTTTCAACCTCAGGAGCTCCTAATTCACTTCCAAGGACCAAATGAAGTGATAATTGTAACGCACCAACAGTCTAGAATTTAGCTGGCCCTGGAGACATTGCATTAGTGTTCTATGGGTGAGGTCTAAATTAGATGGCAGTCAGGTATGTACACAGGAGTGGTCATTACTGCGGGCAGATGTTCACGGCTAATGGCTGGCAGTGGAGATTGCTGCAGGGGGAATTCCTTGATAAAAATGAGTTAAAATGAGACACTGGATTATCCAGAAGGGTGCTTTTCTACAGACTACACTTTTATTGGTGAAGGCAATCAAAAGGAAAAAAAATCGAGCCATTAAAAATGAAAGCCACTATAATGTATTTATTTAATATCATCTATGTAGTACACAAC
Organism: Phocoena phocoena; assembly: GCF_963924675.1. NCBI lineage: Eukaryota > Metazoa > Chordata > Mammalia > Artiodactyla > Phocoenidae > Phocoena > Phocoena phocoena. The sequence goes on along the minus strand of NC_089235.1, from coordinate 38,943,043 downwards.
TGTATGCGTATATGTGATTTTTTTTCTTTCAGTCTGAGTAAACTAAAGGAAATAACTGCTTTTATTTTTTCCCCAAATAAATGGAAATGGGAAGCTGGTACATTAAGGCAATGTAGGAACCTAACGTACAGGGGCAGAGGGACTACTTGCAAAAGAGCTAAACCTTTATACATGTAAGCCAAACTGCCCACGATCTCATTACACTGCAGAGAGCTTGCAAGCACTGCTCCCCAATCACAAAGAAAAATCAGCGTGCAAGTGACCTGTGTATTCGCATCTCTGCAAATCTCAGGCAGGAGCGGAGATTTATATTCACTTTACGCACCCCTGAGGAAATACCCATTTTATGCCATTGATGGGCCAGATGTATTTTCCTCTGTGAGATCTGATCAGAATGTAATTAGAAGAAAATACGCTGTGTATTCAAAAACAAATGCACAGTATTCTTGAAAACTCCATGGTAATTTAGGCAGTGACATCAAATTAGACGAGCTGTATGGAAGGGTTGTTATGTGTGATCGGGCCTGTGTGGTTATATTTGTGACAGTGCACTGATTTAGTTCTATAGCCATTGAGCTGAATTGAAAATTTCACGTGTCCAAAAAAAAACTTTGTCTGAATATGATTACCAATGTGATAAAATACCTCATATTAGGTAGTGGGATTCCTTGAAAATGACAATGTGGATTTGAATCTTTTTTTTTTTCCAGAACCAATTTTACATAGAAGGAAAAAAAAATGAAGATGGCTTTGGGGGAAAAATACACACATTTCTAATAAAACTTGCTAGAGCAATCACACAGACTGCTATTGTTCGACTTCATCTGTGCATTTTACTGTAACAAAGTGATTAATATGCTTCAAATGTTGAACTTATGGACTCAACTATCTTAGCGTCATATCATCAAAATATACAAAAACCTGACACATCTAATTTCTATGTAATCCCAAGTAGTATAAAATTATGTGTGTATTTATAATATTTAGGCATTTGAATGGATTGTGTGACATAAGCAGGGACAATTATATAGAGGAACATGAATAAAACATGTTCAAATGCATAAACAAGGCAGACACGAGCCAAAAGAACTGTATATGTGAATGAAGAATTAGGATGAAAATTCACCCTTTAATCTCTTGTAGACTTTGGATCACAATATTTTATGTAAGACTGAATACTTTATAGGAAATATCAGGGAAAAAAGGCATCATTTATAACCTGTGTATTACAAGGATGTTAATTCTTAGTTTTATGTGAACCAAAAAGGTGAGTAAAATGGTGTTAGTGTTCCTGAACCTCTCTGAGGAGGTCCAAAGAGAGGATGGATTAATGGCATTGGATTTAAAGGCACGATTAACAGGAACTGCTTCTGAATTGAAGGTATTAGGAAGCAACTTTACAAAGCAGAATATTCTCATAAGCAGATTCAGGCATCATCTGGGAATACTGATGGGTTCCAAGGAACCAGTAAGCTATAGCCTTGCTCTGGTATTTGTAAAAACCTTTCAAATGTGAAGAATGTCTAAAGAAAAGGAGAGTTTATGGGTGCACATTAAGGATTGAAAGAAGACATGGCAGTCTAAAAACATGGCCCCGAATTCTTTGATACTCTTCCCATTGAGAGGTTGGGTCATTTCCCTTCCCTTTTATTTATTTATTTCTTTTCATTTTTTATTGGAGTATGGTTGCTTTACAATGTTGTGTTAGTCTCTACTGCACAACAAAATGAATCAGCCATACACATACAGGTATCCCCTCCCTTTTGAACTTCCCTCCCATTTAGGACATCACGGTGCATTAGGTAGAGTTCCCTGTGCTATACAGTATCATGTCCCTTCCATTTGAATCTAGGTGGGTCTGTGGGCAGTTTTGACCCACAGAATGTAGTGGAAGTGATGCCATGTGATTCTGAGGCTCAGTCAGAAGGGGCCATGCAGTGTTCACCCAGTTCTCTGGGGGTGCTCACTCTGAGAGAAGCCAGCCACCTTGTAAAGAAATCTACCCACGCTTGAGACTGCCATGCTGGAGAGGCAGCTGTGGGCACGCTGGCTGACAGAGTGGAACCTTCAGATGGCAGTCTTTGCAGGCACTGAGGAGTAGAGACAAGCACTCTCCCTTTTTCTTCTCCAAATCACTGATCCCCAGAATCTGTGAAAATAATGACGTTGTTATTTTATACCGCTTAGTTTTGGTGTGTTTGGTTCTCAGCAGCAGTAACTGGAACAAGCCAGTATTTCCCAAAGTTCTCTTTAGTAATTATCATTTGGGCAGCACGTTAAAAACAGATTCCCACATTTCACCCACGAACTTTCTGACTTAATATGTCTGGTCAGGGTTAGGGATGGAGAAATCTATTTTTAACCAACAGTAAGGAAAGTTAACTATAATAAAATGACTCCAAGATGCCACATGATTTGTTGGCCAGTTTTGATATATGACTTTTTCATGACAAACATATTTCTTTGATCCCTTGGAACAGGCTCCCAGGTCCATTCCCTTCCCTTATTTTAACATTGTAGAACACACCATTTACGGGCCTATCTATTTTTCCAGTCCCACTTGTGAAAAAGCAGCAAACAAGACAAGACATTCATTCAGCGCTAAACTGGAGCACAGAGGGGGTGGCCGGTATTAGGTCTTTAATGCTGACGGTGCTGGGGCTGGCTTAGGGCATAAGGACGGTATCACAGGTGGGGTGTGGAAGCAGGAGGGAAGGCAGAGGGCGAATGAGCGCCCAGATTCCACCGTAACCCCGCGGGCACTCCATTGCGCTAGTTTATTACCATTATTACTTCTAACAACAACAACGGCAGCCACCCAAACCATGTTTCATGGAGCATTTCCTTTGTGTGCATTGCCTGCTTTCACTCACATCTGTCTCCTGCCCTTCCAGTGCCAGCATCACATCCTACTTCTTTTTCATCCCGTGATTAGTGAGTAGCTGGCACACGGTGTGCAGGCCCATAAATGCTTGTTGAACAATAATAATAAATGATAAGAGGTAATCTTTACGGGGCTCTTACTATGTGCCAGACTATGTGCTAGGCACTTTAAATAGATAATCCTGTCTATAGCAAACGTATCATAGAGAAAGATCATGATCCCCATTTGACAGAAATGAGAACTGAGGCTGATTTGTGACTAGCTCAGAGTCAGATGCATCAGGAACGGTGGCCCCTGCGTGCTGCCCTAGGGAGCTGGACTGCAGAACTTGACTCCGAATGCATTAATAAAACTGTGAAAGAGAGTGAACAGAGTGTCACTCTTGACCCTTCCACATCCTGCCTCTGCTGGGGGCATTCTCAAGGAAGCTTGAGAGGGGACAAGCAAGGAAGCTTGCTCAGCTAACCCTGCTCATCCTGCCCTTGTGGGGCCCAGGCATGACAGAACCCCAAGTTCTACTGTCCCATAGCCCTCCCTCTGTACCTTCTCTTTTATTATTCACGTCACGCTTTAAATTACTAGTTTAATGTCTGTCCTGTCCTCTAGACACGAGGGAAGGGCTCATGTCAGTCTTATTCCCAGAGCCCAACATGTGGCAGGCTCCCAGGGCATTGCTATCGAGTGACATCCTTTATGTGCATACTGCACACGGCATACCTCAGTGGGTTACGTGGTATGCTCTAGTGCATGTAGTGTTAGGTACTGAGGAATCAGAAATGGGGAAGCCAAACTGTCTATTACCAGAGATCCCAGTGGTCAATGGCGGTGGCGGGAGGAGACTGATAATGAAACAAACAGGTGTAAAATTTCTGAGTGGTGGCCGATATGGAGAGATTGTCAGGACATGCTGCCAAAACAAGGAGATCCTCGAGCGGTCCTTGCAGGATGAGTCCTAGTTAGTCGGGTGGGTGTGGGGGGCAGGGACTGGATGGACATCTAGGCGGAGGGAGAAGCATGAGTGAAGGTCCAGGCACAGGGAAGAGCAAGGCACATGTGTGTGGCGGCAGGGAGCTTGGTGATGCTGGAGGCAAGGGTATGTGGGGCTTTCGCAGGAAATAAGAATGCCAGTGGCAACGGAATAAGTCATGAAGGACTAGATCGGGTTTGATTAGGTTTGAACTTCATCTTTAAGGAAATGGGGGAGTCCTAGATACGATTCAACCAATAAAAATCTAGAATCAGTTCTGAAGGGGAGCGTTGAGTAATAAGTGGGGATGTTTTGGGAAGTCACACTGGGCAACACCTCTGACATTTAGTGGGAACAGGAATGGGGTTGTATCCTGCAGTGCTTGGAACTATCCCAGACAAACTGGCGGTGGTGCCCCTGTTGAGAAACACGGTGCATGATTACACTAACAAACATCTGGAAGGAAAGCACCCTGATATTTAGAGGGTTCAGGTGGTGAATAATTTTGTTTTGTTGATAGGAGAGGACCCGCTTGAAGTACCAAACTTACAGGGAACAATTTATTTAAGGGCTGATTCCATAAAAAACCAAAACAGCAGCATTTTCATGTTGGATCTGAATCCAACGATATTTTAATCTTTTAGCTCTTAAAATATATTCATTTATTCACATAGTCATTCATTTAGTCAACAAATATTTATTGAATACTATTTTAGGGGCAAAGCACTGTTCTAGGCTTAGGAGAGACAGCATGAAGAGGACGCTGCCCTCATGCAAGAGGGAGTTTACAGTCCCCCAAATTCCAAGGGGGATAAAACATGAGAGAGATGATTCAGTTGCTTCTTTTGCAGCCTAGAATTATTTATGTGGGATCTCTGAAAATATAACTAGGGCCACATTTCTTTGTAACTAGACAAGCTCGTAACCCCAAGGGTGTATGCATTGTCCATGCCTTGCTGGAGAGGTAGATGGAGACTGTGTCATTAAAACCAAGTGCTGACACATACCCAGGACTGCTCAGGGAGTAAGAGAGTTGAAGATTTATTTAAAATTGGGAGAGCAGAAGAGTTGGCACCTGTAGGAAATCTTGCCAGTGCAGTTATGTCAACTGCCATACACATTTCAGTAAAATCAGTGGTAAAAGTCTATCAGCGTTGACCTAATTGGTTGCAAATAAGGCAAAACCCAAAGATTGCCAAGAATCCTTTTAAAGCAGAATTGGTTTCACTTCCTCTCAGCTCATTTTCCCAAACTTCTTTGTTGGGGCCAGCCAAGCAAGAAGAAGAAATATATGTAGGTTACAAACAGAGTGTTAATTGTCGTCATCATCACATCATCATCATTATTTTGTTTATTTCTTTGTGGTGGTACTTCAGATAATGTTCTTAATTTGATGGGCTGGAAGAAAGAAAGCTAAGATAGTTTCCTTCCCATTGGCTCAATGTAATTGAGGGAGAGACCAAGAGAAACATTCCCTGCGTACATCTGAAGCCAAAGATACAAAAAAGGGGTAAAGAGATACTACTGGTAGAAAAAGTGAACAGAATCACAATTAACCACGCTGGGAGGTTACTGTCATGGCAGGATCCTTTATTGAGACATGAGCTGCGTTTTGTCTTTCCTGTGCTAGAGAGGAGGTGGCCACTCCTTGGGTTCACTTACCTCAGGGGAAGCATGGCCCAGGAGGGGACTTCTCTTCCTGTTTTTGGTGGAAGACGAAACTTGTTGAGGTGATTATACTAAGGTGACCTGGAGGTCAGGAGAGAACAGGAAAAAGAGAGAGAAGAGACGGAACAGAAGAGAGAAGAAATCCTCCGAGACTGGCAAGATCTTAACGTTGAGGAGACCTTCACTCTGTTCTGTCACAGCAGACCCAGGAGTAGCAGGGCTAGAGGGGAATGGCAGTATGAAGGCTGGACCCTAGGTCCAGGATTTGCAGTCAAGGCAAAGATTCCACTGTCTATTTTGACTCAGGGCCATTGGGGTCGAGGTCCCTCTCTGGACAAAGTGAGCCTCAGTCATAAAGCATCTGCTGTGACCACATGGATGGGAGATTGAAGGTCTGTGTCTGTTTTTCTGGGTACTATAGAAGCCTCTCAGGTTTTTGTGAGATTTTTAGAGAGGGAGGGGTTTTAAGAACTGTGAAGGGTCTGAGACCTTATCCTACTTCCAAGCTGATAAGTTAACGCATAACTCTTTCATGGATGCTGGCAGAAGATATTACACTGTTAGATCAGAGATAAAGGGTAGATTATTACAGCAACACTAGTAACTATAGTATCATCATTTTTGTATGGATTCCCTCAGTTCCAGTGCCCATAGGGTGACGTGAGGAGGGCCAGATGATATCTACACAAGCAGTGGGTTATATTATAGGACAGGAACCCTGAGCTTAGGGAATGCCAGTCTTGTACAATGGACGGTAAGCATGCCTGCCCTTTGCTCTGGAGGGAGACATTCCCTCTGTCTTCTGAGGCTGTTCGCTACAGAAATATCTTTGAAAAGATGATCTGGAACAAAGGGCAGTTAGTACCTCTGCTCACCAGATGTGCAGAAACACGAAAGACCTAAGGAGATGAGTCTCCCAATGGAGGGGACATTCCATAATGACTGAGGTTAAAATTCAGCTATGGAATAGGGACTTGAAGTCAGATTTAATTTGATTCAAAGAAAATAAAGAAATATGATATTGCTTAAAAAAGAGTCTTTGGAATAAGTTTTATACCTAGTATATTACAATATACTATATTACAGCCTCTGTTTACTCACCTGTGAAATGGGGATGATTTCTGCCTCAAAGATGATGTGAGGAATCAACAAGATGATGCCTGGAAAGAGTTTAGCCTGTTGCTTGGCATAAAGTAGTTGCCAAGTGTTTGGGAGCTAGTAATATTATTTAAAGTCACGTAATGTAATAACACTAAATATATGTGGGAAACGTGTAATGGAAGGTAGGAAAAGAGAGAAGCCTTGTTTTTCAAGTCTTCTACCTCATCTCTGAGATCCTCATTCTTTTGAATTGGCAGGCTTTTTGAATAGGCAACTTAGGTTTGAAGAAAATTCAAGTTTTCCATACCTGCATCCCTCACACCTTTGTCTGAGTTGACGTACAATATAGAAACATTGCTACTTTACAGAGAAAACCAGGGCTAAAGGATAAGAAGGCCTGAAAGTCCAAGCTGACCCAAAGACCAACTGTGAGAACAATGGACCCAGAGGCCACCTAGCCCCTTATGGACAGGCTGTCCAAAGAATAAGCATGCAGGCAGGCCATGAATGGGTTACTACTGTGCCCGAGTAGTGGTCCCCTAAGCAGGTATGTGGCTCGGAAGGGTCTGGGGTGGCTGGGGTCCCTCCTTGGGCCAGTCACCTCTGACTGAGAACAAGTCTTGTATACGCAGTGTGGTGACTATAGTTAATAATACTGTTTTGTATATGTGAAAGTCACTGAGGAGAAGATCTTACAAGTTTCATCACAAGAAAAAATACTGGTGTAACTATGTGAGGTGATGGATTTTATACTTATTGTGGGGATCATTTCACAATATATACAAATATCGAATCATTATGTTGTACCTCTGAAACTAATACAATGTTATATGTCAATTACATCTCAGAAATGAATAAGTCTTATTTCCTATGTGTGCCAGGACGTTGTAAAAGTTTAGGAAGCACTGATTTAAGGATTGAGCACTTTTGATCCACAATGGGGAGGATTGTCTCTGGAGGTAGGAAGAGATGGGGTAAAGTATCATTGGAAAGCTCAAGCTAAATTCAAGATTTATCAAACCCAAGCAAGAACAGGATAGGTGAATTCCAGGATTCCAGGGAGGCAATTTTTTTTTGCCATGGTTGCCCGCATGGGGTTGGGAGCTGGGACTTACCTATAGGGCAACATGCTGCCACTTGGTTACAAAGCAGAAACCTACTTATCAGGGAACTAGGGTACCAGTACCAAAATGAAGCCGGAACCTGGAATAAAGTCCTACCAACTGTCCAGGTTATTGGCTTAAGGTTCCTTGTACTTCCTCAGCTTAGGGCAAGTGGACAAGCTTGTCATCTGAGTCTGGAGCAGGGCCAGATTTTAAAGTAAAGGCTTAAGTGGATTTAGGTTTGAATGTTAAGAAGGAAGCCAGGCAAGGAGCCAAGCAGATCACAAAACCGCCCACTCTTTGGGCTCTTGTGGCTGTGCTGTCAAGTCTGGAATCCACCAGCCAATCACCCCACCCCCATATCAGAGAACAACTTTTTTCCCTGCTGAAGCTAAAGAACATTTCGATTCTGTTCTGCCACATCAGATCACAGGATTTTTTAAATAGAGTGAGTTAAGTAATCAATTCAGATAATCAGCTCAGCCCTTACAGCAGCATTTGAGTCATTTATTAATGCAGGGACATTAATCTGGTCTATTATAAATGCAGGATAATTACCCAGATGATGTGTGAAGCTCTTTCTAAATTTCTTTTCTTTATTTAGTCCAACATAAGAACTGACATATGGTGCCTTTGCCATGGGTAAATGTGGATGAGGTCAGTTACAAAGAAAGCAAAAACTGATAAGTGGGTGTGGTTTGAGAATCAATAAATCAGTTAGGACATAAGGCCTTCTGTGACTTGGAGTAGGTACTGAGGGCACAGGGTCAAAAAAGTAAAGACCATAGGCATGTGCCCCAAAGGATTTCTAATCAAGCAGGGGAAGGAAGCCTAAGCTGTTAATGTCAATTAGGGCGGGTGAGAACTTGGGAACCCTTGGAGGTGGGACCCTCCATTGTTGAGGAGCTTGGAAATGTCGATCACACATTGGAGGAAGGTAGGCACATAGACAATAGTTCACAACTCTGGTTTGCGTCTTTGGTTTAAGGCAAGGAGGGTTCTTGAAGAAAATAGAGTTTAATCTAATGTAAGGTGGGTGACTGTAGAAAAGAGGCAATGCTTTAGAGAGAACAACAGCAAGAAGAAAAAAAAAGGACAAATCTTTGGTTAACTGGGCTTTGGTGCCATTTGGGAAAGAGAGTCAGAATGATAGATCTAGAATCCATGGCAAGAAATGTGTAACATTTTTTACCCTTTGAACTTCCTGTTTTTTTTTTTTTTTAAGCTTTTTTCCTCCGTGGTGATTATCAGTGTGTTTGGGGAAGGACAACAAATTTCAGGAGGTTGGAGCTGGTGGAATGTTAGTAACAGGAGTTGTAATAATAAGTGTTTGGCTGTTTGTTGTGTAGATTGCACTGAAGTTCCTTTGTTGCTCTCAGAGCTCTGCCTTACACCCCTGTCCAGTGGTGATCATTTGTGGGAGACTGGAAAGGAAAAGGGAGCCCCAGCCCACATTGGTGTGGATTCGGGCTGGAGAGGAGAGAATGACTGGAAGAGGGAAGACACAAACCAGCACTGGAAAGAACTCACTGGAAGCAAGCAATCAAAATGAGGGGAGACTAGGGAAACAGCATTTTTTGAGAGTCCTGAGATACTGGGGTGATGTTAATTCATGCTTGAGCATTTCTTAAATTGATGCCGAGATTGTCCCCCATCTTTGCCCCTCAGTTCCAGAAAGTTTCAAGAGGACATCAGGCAGCTGACATTGGGTTATAAAGGCCCCCGTGTTTTCCTTTGTGGCAACAAGGAAGGGGTGGGTATTTTAGAGGCTGTGTCCTACTCCACAACCAACCTCAAGAAGGTAGTACAGAAGAGAGGGGAGGGAGCAGACCTTCCGTCACTGGGGCCTGTAGCAGATAAGAAAAGGAAGTCTGCCCATGGCTTAAAAAATTGTCCTGAACACCCTTGTAGTTTCTGCAGAGAGCAATAGCCCTCATGCACCATCTATCCCCAGGGAGGGTGTCAGTTGGCAATGCATGCATTACAAGTTCAAAAGAGGGGGTAAGTGTAGTGGCAGAAACTTCTTGGATGAGATCTGCCTTTGGTTTGATTCTAAAGAGTGAGAGGGATTTGGCCAGGCAAGGAAGAGAAATAATTGAATGATAGCTCCCATCTCTGTGTATTTCCCATGGCCAAGCCTGTGCTATTTTACGTATGTTATTTCATTTAATCTTTGAAAGGCTTATTTAATAAATGACCAAAATGAGGTTTAGAGAGATGAAGACCGTGGAGCTGAGTTTCGTATCTAAGAACCTCTGGTACCACTGAGTGTTTTTGGTCACTATAAACTGGGGTCTCAATAGACCAGACTGTGGGGTTTTAAACCCATTAGTTCATCTATTGAGAAAGCCTGGAGGAAAGAGCATAAATGTGGGAGATGAGGCCGTGGGAAATGGGCATTGCCAGCATTAGGGTACCTGTGAGCGTCAGAATGGAGATTTGTCTAATCAGTGCACAGACTCAGACTGGGGAGAAAAGGTTGTTTGCTTCTCAAACATTCCAAGTCCTTCCCAATTCCGCTGGTTCTCTCCTTAATCTACCTTTTCTTTGCATAGTCGTTCTTGTCCTTCAGGTCTTGGAACAAATATAATCTCCTCAAGTAGTTCTTCTCAAACCATGGCCCAATTTATTTCATCGTACCTGTAACTAGTTATCTAACAAATGTCTAACAACTTGCCCCAAACTCAGCAGCTTAAAACAAGACTTATTGTCTACCTCAAATTTTCTGTGTGTCAGGAATCTGAGAGCTAGTGGTCTGGCTCAGGGTCTCTCATGAGGTTGCAGTCAAGTTGTCGGCTGGGTACAGTCCCCTGAAGGGCTGGTGGATCTGCTTCTAAGACTGTTCACCCATTGCCAGGGGCACCTCAGTGTCTTATTGAGGACACTCAGTTGCCACATGGGACTCCTCATAGGCTGTCTGGGTATCCTCAGTACATGGCAGTTGGCTTCTCCCCCAGAGTGAGCCAGAACATGAGAGGGTGATAGGAATAGAAGACATAGTGTCTTCTCTAACTTAATCTTGAAAGTGACAACCCATCACTTCTTCCACATTGTACTGGTCAGTCAAACCAACTTTATATAAGGGGGAGAGGACTACACAAGTGTGTGAACCTCAGGAGGCAGGATCATTGCGGACCATCTTGGAGGTGGTGACCGCAGTCCTGCTTATTTTCTTCATAGCATGTATCTCAATCTTAGATTTTCTTGTTTATTTGTTTACTTGTTGATTGTTGATCTCTTCCCCACTGAAATGAAAGCTATACAAGGGCAGAGACAGTTATCTGGCTCACTCCTGAGTCTACAGCCCCTAGACGTATCTGACACAATCAATATTCTTGAATGAATGAAAATGTGATTGAACCACGTGGCAAAGTATAGGGAGTCACTAACCTGCCTCCATTTCTCCTAACTTTACTTTTTATCACATTAGTTTGTCATTATGTTAACGGCTGATATAAGATCACTGACTGGACAAAGAGGCAGGAGCATTATATGGATGTCTAGTTTAATTTTTTTTCACTTGATAAATGATTTAAAATAATTAACCAACATGTTCTTAGTCTTTACATTCTACCAAATACATTCTCTAATCATCAAAATAGTCTGGTATAGAATATCATAGTTTCAAAATTGCTTTGACATTCTATGCTCCATTTGACCTTAACAATGCCATGTTTCAATTGATGGAACTTATGTTTATAGATGAGGTATTGGAGGTTTGGAGAGGTCAATGACTAACCAAAAGGATAAACTTAGTGATAACGTGGGGACCTAAATGAAGTCTATCTCCAAATTAAGGACACTGTCCATGAGCCCAGATTGCCTTTGTTTAATGCTTACATAATACTCCTCTCATGATAATTTTAATAGTCTTATATAGAATGATATTTTCAGAATAGCTATTCTCAGAATAACTTTCTTTCATATGTGCAAGGACTGTTTCTTGCACAGCAGGGTGATTATATTAACTTACCATGATAGCCTGGGCTTTGAATTGTTTATTTAATTTAATTTAGTTATCATTTTTTGACTGCCTGCTGTGTGTACCAGAAGTGGGCTAGATGCTGCATATAAAAAAGGTGAATAAGTGATGTGCTTTGATTTTAAAGAATGACATTTCTTGTATTTTTTCCTAATTCTAAAAGCAACTTAGGTGTTTTTCAGAATTTTGGAAAAATATAAAATATATAAAGAAGAAAAAAAATGCCTACAAACCAACTTCCAAATGTTAACTACCATTAACATTTTGGAGTATTTCCTTCTAGTGTTTCATGTCTATCTATCTATCTATCTATCTATCTGCCTAAATGTATATGTTCTTTCCTATAATATTTTAATGCAAGGAAAAAATCACATTAAAAAAATTTCCCCCACATCCCATTAAATATGACTTAGCCCCTCACCTACCTGCTATTGGGGTTGGCCAGTGACTCCCTCGAGATTGTTAAAGACCCCAAAGGCTTAACAACCTGGGAAAATTGGAAAAGCTTCTGAGCTTAAGCTGTGGTCCCAGCCCTCACAGACCATTCAGTGGTGGAGCTCCCTGGTGTCAGGGCTCAGAAGGGGCTGATGTTCAGGCCCCAGATCTCCAAGAGCCATGCACACCTGTGGGGCACATACAATACAGCCTGGGAACAGAAACCCATTACTTGATTCTTCCATCTCCTAGTCTTAAGAAATCCAACTCTCTCTCTATGTCTGGGCCATGTTCTCTGTTACCCTTAAATCATCCCCCCCACCAAGATAAATGTCCAGCTTGCTCACTCTTGCTATGATTGAAATACCAAAGATGTTCAATCCATTTTGGAGCAAGAGTCTCCAATCTCACAGGCCTTGCCGTTCTTCAGCAAGAGGGAAGGGGAGAATTACATTTCCATCTGCTTGCTAATGATTACTCAGCAGAAGAGAAAAGACAAAATGCTAATGAGTTTAATAATTACACATGCTATCAATATTTCTCTCTACCTATATTTAAATTTCTTTTTTGTTTTTAACATCTTTATTGGAGTATAATTGCTTTACAATGGTGTGTTAGTTTCTGCTTTATAACAAAGTGAAACAGCTATACATATACATATATCCCCATATCTCCTCTCTCTTGCAACTCCCTCCCACCCTCCCTAGCCCACCACTCTAGGTGGTGACAGAGCACCGAGCCGATCTCCCTGTGCTATGTGGCTGATTCCCACTAGCTATCTATTTTACATTTGGTAGTGTATATATGTCCATGCCACTCTCTCATTTCGTCCCAGCTTACAGTTCCCCCTCCCTGTGTCCTCAAGTCCATTCTCTACGTCTGCATCTTTATTCCTGTCCTTCCCCTAGCTTCTTCATAAACTTTTTTTTTTTTTTTTAGATTCCATATATATGTGTTAGCATACAGTATTTGTTTTTCTCTTTCTGACTTCACTCTGTATGACAGACTCTAGGTCCATCTCACTACAAATAACTCAATTTCATTTCTTTTTATGGCTGAGTAATATTCCATGGTATATATGTACTACATCTTCTTCTCCATTCATCAGTCGTTGGACAATTAGGTTGTTTCCATGACCTGCCTATTGTAAATATAGATGCAATGAACATTGTGGTACATGACTCGTTTTGAATTACGGTTTCCTCAGGGTGTATGCCCAATAGTGGGATTGCTGGGTTGTATGGTAGTTCTATTTCTGTTTTTTTTTAAGGAAGCTCCATACTGTTCTCCATAGTGGCTGTATCAATTTACATTCCCATCAACAGTGCAAGAGGGTTCTCATTTCTCCACACCCTCTCCAGCAGTTATTGTTTGTAGATATTTTGATGGTGGCCATTCTGACTGGTGTGAGCTGATACCCATTGTAGTTTTGATTTACATTTCTCTAATTATTAGTAATGTTGAGCATCCTTTCATGTGTTTGTTGGCAATCTGTATATCTTCTTTGGAGAAATGTCTATTTAGGTCTTCTGCCCCTTTTTGGATTGGGTTGTTTGTTCTTTTGATATTGAGCTGCATGAGCTGCTTGTATATTTGGAGATTAATCCATTGTCAGTTGCTTCATTTGCAAATATTTTCTCCCATTCTGAGGGTTGTCTTTCCATCTTGTTTATGGTTTCCTTTGCCGTACAAAAGCTTTGAAGTTTCATTAGGTCCCATTTGTTTATTTTTGTTATTATTTCCATTTCCCTAGAAGGTGGGTCAAAAAGGATCTTGCTAATGAAACTTCAAAGCTTTTGCACAGCAAAGGAAACCATAAACAAGACCAAAAGACAACCCTCAGAATGGGAGAAAATATTTGCAGATGAAGCAACTGACAAAGGATTAATCTCCAAAATTTATAAGCAGCTCAATAACAAAAAAACAAACAACCCAATCCAAAAATGGGCAGAAGACCTAAATAGACATTTCTCCAAAGAAGATATACGGACTGCCAAAAAACACATGAAAGAATGCTCAACATCATTAATCATTAGAGAAATGCAAATCAAAACTACCATGAGATATCATCTCACACCAGTCAGAATGGCCATCATCAAAAAATCTAGAAACAATAAATGCTGGAGAGGGTGTGGAGAAAAGGGAAAACTCTTGCACTGTTGGTGGGAATGTGAATTGGTACAGCCACTATGGAGAACACTATGGAGGTTCCTTAAATAACTACAAATAGAACTACCATATGACCCAACAATCCCACTACTGGGCATATCCCCTGAGAAAACCATAATTCAAAAAGAGTCATGTACCAAAATGTTCATTGCACTTCTATTTACAATAGCCAGGACATGGAAACAACCTAAGTGTCCATCATCGGATGAATGGATAAGGAAGATGTGGCACATCTATACAATGGAATATTACTCAGCCATAAAAAGAAATGAAACTGAGCTATTTGTTATGAGGTGGACAGACCTAGAGTCTGTCATACAGAGTGAAGTAAGTCAGAAAGAGAAAGAAATATACTGTATGCTAACACATATATATGGAATTTAAGAAAAAAAAATGTCATGAAGAACCTAGGGGTAAGACAGGAATAAAGACACAGACCTAATAGAGAATGGACTTGAGGATATGGGGAGGGGGAAGGGTGAGCTGTGACAAAGCGAGAGAGAGGCATGGACATATATACACTACCAAACGTAAGGTAGATAGCTAGTGGGAAGCAGCCACATAGCACAGGGAGATCAGCTCGGTGCTTTGTGACTGTCTGGAGGGGTGGGATAGGGAGGGTGGGAGAGAGGGAGATGCAAGAGGGAAGAGATATGGGAACATATGTATATGTATAACTGATTTACTTTGTTATAAAGCAGAAACTAACACACCATTGTAAAACAATTATACCCCAATAAAGATGTTAAAAAAAAAAAAAGGATCTTGTCATGATTTATGTCGTAGAGTGTTTTACCTATGTTTTCCTCTAAGAGTTTGATAGTGTCTAGCCTTACATTTAGGTCTTTAATCCATTTTGAGTTTATTTTTGTGTATGGTGTTAGGGGGTGTTCTAATTTCATTCTTTTACATGTAGCTGTCCAGTTTCCCAGAACCACTTATTGAAGAGGTTGTCTTTTCTCCATTGTATATTCTTGTGTCCTTTATCAAAAATAAGATGACCATAAGTATGTGGGTTGATCTCTGGGCTTTCTTTCTTTTTTTTTTTTTTTACATCTTATTGGAGTACAACTGCTTTACAATGGTTTGTTAGTTTCGGTTTTATAACAAAGTGAATCAGTTATACATATACATATGTTCCCATATCTCTTCCCTCTTGCGACTCCCTCCCTCCCACCCTCCCTATCCCACCCCTCCAGGCAGTCACAAAGCACCGAGCGGGTATCCCTGTGCTATGCAGCTGCTTCCCAGTAGCTAACTATTTTACATTTGGTAGTGTATATATATCCATGCCACTCTCTCTCTTTGTCACAGCTTACCCTTCCCCCTCCCCATAACATCAAGTCCATTCTCTAGTAGGTCTGTGTCTTTATTCCTGTCTTACCCCTAGGTTCATCATGTCATTTTTTTTCTTAAATTCCATATATATGTGTTAGCATACAGTATTTTTCTTTCTCTTTCTGACTTACTTCACTCTGTATGACAGACTCTAGGTCTGTCCACCTCATTACAAATAGCTCAATTTCGTTTCTTTTTATGGCTGAGTAATATTCCATTGTATAGATTTGCCACATCTTCCTTATCCATTCATCCAATGATGGGCACTTAGGTTGTTTCCATCTCTGGGCTATTGTAAACAGAGCTGCAATGAACATTTTGGTACATGACTCTTTTTGAATTATGGTTTTCTCAGGGTATATGCCCAGTAGTGGGATTGTTGGGTCATATGGTAGTTCTATTTGTAGTTTTTTAAGGAACCTCCATAGTGTTCTCCATAGTGGCTGTACCAATTCACATTCCCACCAGCAGTGCAAGAGTGTTCCCTTTTCTCTACACCCTCTCCATCATTTATTGTTTCTAGATTTTTTTGATGATGGCCATTCTGACTGGTGTGAGATGATATCTCATTGTAGTTTTGATTTGCATTTCTCTAATGATTAATGATGTTGAGCATTCTTTCATGTGTTTGTTGGCAGTCTGTATATCTTCTTTGGAGAAATGTCTATTTAGGTCTTCTGCCCATTTTTGGATTGGGTTGTTTGTTTTTTTGTTATTGAGCTGCATGAGCTGCTTATAAATTTTGGAGATTAATCCTTTGTCACTTGCTTCATGTGCAAATATTTTCTTCCATTCTGAAGGTTGTCTTTTGGTCTTGTTTATGGTTTCCTTTGCTGTACAAAAGCTTTTAAGTTTCATAAGTCCCATTTGTTTATTTTTGTTTTTATTTCCATTTCTCTAGGAGGTGGGTCAAAAAGCATCTTGCTGTGATTTATGTCATAGAGTGTCCTGCCTATGTTTTCCTCTAAGAGTTTGATCATTTCTGGCCTTACATTTAGGTCTTTAATCCATTTTGAGCTTATTTTTGTGTATGGTGTTAGGCAGTGATCTAATCTCATACTTTTACATGTACCTGTCCAGTTTTCCCAGCACCACTTATTGAAGAGGCTGTCCTTTCTCCACTGTACATTCCTGCCTCCTTTATCAAAGATAAGGTGACCATATGTGCGTGGGTTTATCTCGTGGCTTTCTATCCTGTTCCATTGATCTATCTTTCTGTTTTTGTTCCAGTACCATACTGTCTCTATTAGTGTAGCTTGTAGTATAGTCTCAAGTCAGGGAGCCTGATTCTTCCAGCTCCGTTTTTCGTTCTCAAGATAGCTTTCGCTATTCAGGGTCTTTTGTGTTTCCATACAAATTGTGAAATTTTTTGTTCTAGTTCTGTGAAAAATGCCAGTAGTACTTTGATAGGGATTGCATTGAATCTGTAGATTGCTTTGGGTAGTAGAGTCATTTTCAAAATGTTGATTCTTCCAATCCAAGAACATGGTCTATCTCTCCATCTATTTGTATCATCTTTAATTTCTTTCATCAGTGTCTTATAATTTTCTGCATACAGGTCTTTTGTCTCCTTAGGTAGGTTTATTCCTAGATATTTTATTCTTTTTGTTGCAATGGTAAATGGGAGTGTTTTCTTGATTTCACTTTCAGATTTTTCATCATTAGTATATAGGAATGCCAGAGATTTCTGTGCATTAATTTTGTATCCTGCTACTTTACCAAATTCATTGATTAGCTCTAATAGCATCTTTAGGATTCTCTATGTATAGTATCATGTCATCTGCAAACAGTGGCAGCTTTACTTCTTCTTTTCCAAATTGGATTCCTTTTATTTCCTTTTCTTCTCTGATTGCTGTGGCTAAAACTTCCAAAACTATGTTAAGTAAGAGTGGTGAGAGTGGACAACCTTGTCTTGTTCCTGATCTTAGTGGAAATGCTTTCAGTTTTTCACCATTGAGGACGATGTTGGCTGTGGGTTTGTCTTATATGGCCTTTATTATGTTGAGGAAAGTTTCCTCTGTGCCTACTTTCTGCAGGATTTTTATCATAAATCGGTGTTGAATTTTGTCAGAAGTCTTCTCTGCATCTATTGAGATGATCATATGGTTTTTCTCCTTCAATTTGTTAATATGGTGTATCACATTGATTGATTTGCGTATATTGAAGAATCCTTGCATTCCTGGAATAAACCCCACTTGATCATGGTGTATGATCCTTTTTATGTGCTGTTGGATTCTGTTTGCTAGTATTTAGTTGAGGATTTTTGCATTTATGCTCATCAGTGATATTGGCCTGTAGATTTCTGTCTTTGTGACATCCTTGTCTGGTTTTGGTAGCAAGGTGATGGTGGCCTCGTAGAATGAGTTTGGGAGTGTTCCTCCCTCTGCTTTTGGAAGAGTTTGAGAAGGATCGGTGTTAGGTGTTCTGTAAATGTTTGATAGAATTTGCCTGTGAAGGCATCTGGTCCTGGGCTTTTGTTTGTTTGAAGATTTTTAATCACAGTTTCAATTTCAGTGCTTGTGATTGGTCTGTTCATATTTTCTATTTCTTCCTGATTCAGTCTTGGCAGGTTGTGCATTTCTAAGAATTTGTCCATTTCTTCCAGGTTGTCCATTTTATTGGCATATAGTTGGTTGTAGTAATCTCTCATGATCTTTTGTATTTCTGCAGTGTCAGTTGTTACTTCTTCTTTATCACTTCTAATTCTATTGATTTGAGTCTTCTCCATTTTTTTCCTTGATGAGTCTGGCTAATGGTTTATCAATTTTGTTTATCTTCTTGAAGAACCAGATTTTAGTTTTATTGATCTTTGATATCATTTGCTTCATTTCTTTTTCATTTATTTCTGATCTGATCTTTATGATTTCTTTCCTTCTGCTAACTTTGGAGGTTTGTTGTTCTTTCTCTAATTGCTTTAGGTGCAAGGTTAGGTTGTTTATTCGAGATGTTTCCTGTTTCTTAAGGTAGGATTGTATTGCTATAAACTTCCCTCTTAGAACTGCTTTTGCTGCATCCCATAGATTTTCGTAATAGTGTCTCCATTGTCATTGGTTTCTAGGTATTTTTTTATTTCTCTTTGATTTCTTCAATGATTACTTCGTTATTAAGTAGTGTATTGTTTAGCCTTCATGTGTTTGTATTTTTTACAGATCTTTTCATGTAATTGATACCTAATCTCATAGCTTTGTGGTCGGAAAAGATACTTGACACAATTTCAATTTCCTTAAATTTACCAAGGCTTGATTTGTGACCCAAGATATGATCTATCCTGGAGAACATTCCATGACCACTTTTGAAAAATGTGTTTTCTGTTGTTTTTGGATGGAATGTCAATATCAATTAAGTCCATCTTGTTTAATGTATCAGTTAACAGTTGTGTTTCCTTATTTATTTTCATTTTGGATGATCTCTCCACTGGTGAAAGTGGGGTGTTAAAGTCCCCTACTATGAATGTGTTACTGTCAATTTCCCCTTTTATGGCTGTTAGTATTTGCCTTATGTATTGAGGTGCTCCTATGTTGGGTGCATAAATATTTACAATTGTTTTATCTTCTTCTTGGATCGATCCCTTGATAATTATGTAGTGTTCTTCTTTGTCTCTTCTAATAGTCTTTATTTTAAAGTCTATTTTGTCTGATATGAGAATTGCTACTCCAGCTTTCTTTGGGCTTCCATATGCATGGAATATCTTTTTCCATCCCCTTACTTTCAGTCTGTATGTGTCTCTAGGTCTCTTGTAGACAACATATATATGGTTCTTGTTTTGTATCCATTCAGCCAATCTGTGTCTTTTGGTGGGAGCATTTAGTCCATTTACATTTAAGGTAATTATCAATATGTATGTTCCTATTCCCATTTTCTTAATTGTTTTGGGTTCGTTATTGTAGGTCTTTTCCTTCTCTTGAGTTTCTTGCCTAGAGAAGTTCCTTTAGTATTTGTTGTAAAGCTGGTTTGATGGTGCTGAACTCTCTCTGCTCTTGCTTGTCTGTAAAGGTTTTAATTTCTCCATCAAATCTGAATGAGATCCTTGCTGGATAGAGTAATCTTGGTTGCAGGTTTTTCTCTTTCATCACTTTAAATATGTCCTGCCAGTCCCTTCTGGCTTGCAGAGTTTCTGCTGAAAGATCAGCTGTTAACCTTATGGGGATTCCCTTGTGTGTTATTTGTTGTTTTTCCCTTGCTGCTTTTAATATGTTTTCATTTGTTTAATTTTTGACAGTTTGATTAATATTTGTCTTGGTGTATTTCTCCTTGGATTTATCCTTTATGGGACTCTCTGTGCTTCCTGGACTTGATTAACTATTTCCTTTCCCATATTAGGGAAGTTTTCAACTATAATCTCTTCAAATATTTTCTCTGTCCCTGTCTTTTTCTCTTTTTCTTCTGGAACCCCTATAATTCGAATGTTGGTTCATTTAATGTTGTCCCAGAGGTCTCTGAGACTGTCTTCAGTTCTTTTCATTCTTTTTTCTTTATTCTGCTCTGCAGTAGTTATTTCCACTATTTTATCTTCCTGGTCACTTATCCGTTCTTCTGCCTCAGTTATTCTGCTATTGATCCCATCTAGAGTATTTTTAATTTCATTTATTGTGTTGTTCATCACTGCTTGTTTCATCTTTATTTCTTCTAGGTCCTTGTTAAATGTTTCTTGCATTTTGTCCATTCTATTTCCAAGATTTTGGATCATCTTTAGTATCATTATTCTGAATTCTTTTTCAGGTAGACTGCCTATTTCCTCTTCATTTATTAGGTCTGGTGAGTTTTTACCTTGCTCCTTCATCTGCTGTGTGTTTTTCTGTCTTCTCATTTTGCTTATCTTACTGTGTTTGGGGTCTCCTTTTTTGCAGGCTGCAGGTTCATAGTTCCTGTTGTTTTTGATGTCTGTCTCCAGTGGCTAAGGTTGGTTCAGTGGGTTGTGTAGGCTTCCTGGTGGAGGGGACTAGTGCCTGTTTTCTGGTGGATGAGGCTGGATCTTGTCTTTCTGGTAGGCAGGTCCACGTCTGGTGGTGTGTTTTGGGGAGTCTGTGGATTTATTATGATTTCAGGCAGCCTCTCTGCTAATGGGTGGGGTTGTGTTCCTGTCTTGCTAGTTGTTTGTCATAGGGTGTCCATCACTGTAGCTTGCTGGTCATTGAGTGAAGCTAGGTGCTGGTGTTGAGATGGAGATCTCTGGGAGATTTTTACTGTTTGATATTATGTGGAGCTGGGAGGTCTCTTGTGGACCAGTGTCCTGACATTGGCTCTCCCACCTCAGAGGCATAGCACTGACTCCTGACTGCAGCACCAGAGCCTTTCATCCACATGGCTCAGAATAAAAGGGAGAAAAAGTAGAAAGAAAAGAAAGAGAGAAAGAAAGAAAGAAAGAAAGAAAAAAAAGAAAGAGAAAGAAGGAAAGAAAGAAAGGAGGGAGGGAGGGAGGGAGGGAGGAAGGAAGGAAGGAGGGAAGGAAGGAAAGAAAGAAAGAAAAGATAAACTAAAGTATGATAAAGAAATAAAGTTATTAAAATATAAAATAATTATTAAGAAAAAAAAATTTTTTTAAAAGAAAAGAAAAACAAAACGGACGGATAGAACCCTAGGACAAATGGTGACAGCAAAGCTATACAGACAAAATTTCACACAGAAGCATACACATACACACTCAGAAAAGAGGAAAAGGGGAAAAAATAGTAAATCTTGCTCTCAAAGTCCACCTGCTCAATTTGGAATGATTCATTGTCTATTCATGTATTCCACAGATGCAGGGTACATCAAGTTGATTGTGGAACTTAAATCCGCTGCTTCTGAAGCTGCTCGCCGAAGGGCATCTGTTCTTCGCTCAGACAGGACGGAGTTAAAGGAGCAGCTGCTTCGGGGGCTCTGGCTCACTCAGGCCGAGGGGAGGGAGGGGTACAGAGTGCGGGGCAAGCCTGCAGTGGCAGAGGCCACCGTGACGTTGCACCTGCCTGAGGCGCGCCATGCGTTCTCCTGGGGAAGTTGTCCCTGGATCCCGGGACCCTGGCAGTGGCAGGCTGCACAGGCTCCCGGAAGCGGGGTGTGGATAGTGACCTGTGCTCGCACACAGGCTTCTTGGTGGCGGCAGCAGCAGCCTTAGTGTCTCATGCCTGTCTCTGGGGTCCGCGATTTTAGCCGCGGCTCAAGCCCGTCTCTGGAGCTCCTTTAAGCAGTGCTCTTAATCCCCTCTCCTCGCGCAGCAGGAAACAAGAGGGAAGAAAAAGTCTCTTGCCTCTTCGGCAGGTCCAGACTTTTCCCCAGACTCCCTCCTGGCTAGCCGTGGTTCGCTAACCCCCTGCAGGCTTTGTTCACGCCACCAACCCCAGTCCTCTCCCTGTGCTCCGACCTCTCCCTGAAGCCCGAGCCTCAGCTCCCAGCCCCGCCCACTCTGGAGGGTGAGTCGACAAGCCACTCGGGCTGGTGAGTGCCGGTTGGCACCGATCCTCTGTGCAGGAATCTCTCTGCTTTGCCCTCCGCACCCCTGTTGCTGTGCTCTCCTCCGCAGCTCCGAAGCTTTCCCCCTCCTCCACCCGCAGTCTCCGCCCGTGAAGGGGCTCCTAGTGTGTTGAAACCTTTCCTCCTTCACAGCTCCCTCCCACTGGTGCAGGTCCCGTCCCTATCCTTTTGTCTCTGTTTATTCTTTTTTCTTTTGCCCTACCCAGGTACGTGGGGACTTACTTGCCTTTTGGGAGGTCTGAGGTCTTCTGCCAGTGTTCAGTAGGTGTTCTGTAGGAGTTATTCCACTTGTAGATGTATTTCTGGTGTATCTGTGGGGAGGATGATGATCTCCATGTCTTACTCTTCCGCCGTCTTCCCCCCATCCAATCTCTGGGCTTTCTATCCTGTTCCATCAATCTATATTTCTGTTTGTGCCAGTACCATACTGTCTTGATGACTGTACCTTTGTCATATAGTTTGAAGTCCAGGAGCCTTATCCTCCAGTTCCATTTTTCTTTCTCAAAATTACTTTGGCTTTTTGGGGTCATTTGTGTTTCCATACAAATTGTGAAATTTTTTGTTCTAGTTCTGTGAAAAATGCCAGTGGTAGTTCAATAGCGATTGCATTGAATCTGTAGATTGCTTTGGGTAGTATAGTCATTTTCATAATATTGATTCTTCCAGTCCAAGAACATGGTATATCTCTCCACCTATTGGTATCATCTTTAATATTTTTCATCAGTGTCTTATCGTTTTCTGCATGCAAGTATTTTGTCTCCTTAGGTAGGTTTAATCCTAGGTATTTTATTCTTTTTGTTGCCGTGGTAAGTGGGAGTGTTTATTTAATTTCTCTTTCAGACTTTTCATCATTATTGTATAGGAATGCAAGAGATTTTGGTGCATTAATTTTGTATCCTGCTACTTTACCACATTCATAGATTAGCTTCAGTAGTTTTCTGGTAGCATCTTTAGGTTTCTCTATGTACAGTATCATGTCATCTCTAAAGAGTGACAGCTTTACTTCTTTTCTGATTTGGATTCCTTTTATTTCTTTTTCTTCTCTGATTGCTGTGGCTAAAACTTCCACAACTATGTTGAATAATAGTGATGAGAGTGGACAACCTTGTCTTGTTCCTGATCTTAGAGGAAATGGTTTCAGTTTTTCACCATTAAGAATGATGTTGGCTGTGGTTTTGTCATATACGGCCTTTAGTATGTTGAGGTAAGTTCCCTCTATGTGTACATTCTGGAGGGTTTTTATCATAAATGAGTGTTGAATTTTGTCAAAAGCTTTTTCTGCATGTATTGAGATGATCATATGGTTTTTCTCCTTCAATTTATTAATATACTGTATCACTTTGATTGATTTGCATATACTGAAGAATCCTTGCATTCCTGGGATAAACTCCACTTGATCCTGGTGTATGATCCTTTTAATGTGCTGTTTGATTCTGTTTGCTAGTATTTTGTTGAGGATTTTTGCATCTATGTTCATCAGTTATATTGTCCAGTAGTTTTCTTTCTTTGTGGCATCTTTGTCTCATTTTGGTATCAGGGTGATGGTGGCCTCATAGAATGAGGTTGGGAGTGCTCCTCCCTCTGCTATATTGTGGAAGATTTTGAGAATAGGTGTTAGCTCTTCTCTAAATGTTTGGTAGAATTCGCCTGTGAAGCCATCTGGGCCTGGGGTTTTGTTTGTTGGAAGATTTTTAATCACAGTCTCAATTTCAGTGCTTGTGATTGGTCTGTTTATCTTTTCTCTTTCTTCCTGGTTCAGTCTCGGAAGGTTGTGCTTTTCTAAGAATTTGTCCATTTCTTCCAGTTTGTCATTTTTATTGACATATAGTTGTTTGTAGTAATCTCTCATGATTCTTTGTATTTCTGCAGTGTCAGTTGTTACTTCTCCTTTTTCATTTCTAATTCTACTGATTTGAGTCTTCTCCCTTTTTTTCTTGATAAGTCTGGCTAATGGTTTAGCAATTTTGTTTATATTCTCAAATAACCAACTTTTAGTTTTATTGATCTTTGCTATTGTTTTCTTCATTTCTTTTTCATTTATTTCTGACCTGACCTTTATGGTTTCTTTCCTTCTGCTAACTTTGGGGGTTTTTTGTTCTTCTTTCTCTAATTGCTTTAAGTGCAAAGTTAGGTTGTTTATTTGAGATGTTTGTTTTTCTTGAGGTAGGATTGTATTGCCATAAACTTCCCTCTTAGAACTGCTTTTGCTGATCCCAAAGGTTTTGGGTCATCGTGTTTTCATTGTCATTTGTTTCTCGGTATTTTTTGATTTCTTCTTTGATTTCTTCAGTGATCTCTTGGTTACTTAGTAGTGTATTGTTTAGCCTCCATGTGTTTGTATTTTTTACAGATTTTTTCCTGTAACTGGTATCTAGTCTCACAGCGTTGTGGTTGGAAAAAATACTTGATATGATTTCAGTTTTCTTAAATTTACCAAGGCTTGATTTGTGACCGAAGATATGATCTATCCCCTGGAGATTTTTCCATGAGCAATTGGGAAGAAAGTGTATTCTGTTGTTTTTGGATGTAATGTCCTATAAATATCAATTAAGTCCACCTTGTTTAATGCATCATTTAAAGCTTGTTTTTCTTTATTTATTTTCTTTTTGGATGATCTGTCCATTGGTGAAAGTGGGGTGTTAAAGTCCCCTACTATGAATGTGTTACTGTCCATATCCCCTTTTATGGCTGTTAGCATTTACCTTATGTATTGTGGTGCTCCTATGTTGGGTGCCTAAATAAGTACAATTTTTATATCTTGTTCTTGGGCTATTCCATTAATCATTATGTAGTGTTCTTCTTTGTCTCTTGTAATAGTCTTTATTTTAAAATTTATTTTTTTCTGATATGAGAATTGCTACTCCAGCTTTCTTTTGATTTCCATTTGCATGGAATATCTTTTTCCATCTGCTCACTTTCAATCTATATGTGTCCCTAGGACTGAAGTGTGTCTCTTGTAGACAGCATATCTAGCAGACTTGTTTTTGTATCCATTCAGCCAGTCTGCTTCTTTTGGTTAGAGCATTTAATCCATTTACATTTAAGGTAGTTATCAATATTTATGTTCCTGTTACCATTTTCTTAATAGTCTTGGGTTTGTTATTGTAGGTCTTTCCCTTCTCTTGTGTTTCCTGCCTAGAGAAGTTCCTTTAGCATTTGTTGTAAAGTTGTTTTGTTGATATGGAAATCTCTTAGCTTTTGCTTGTCTGTAAAGGTTTTAATTTCTCCTTCGAATATGAATGAGATTCTTGCCTGATCAAGTAATCTTGGTTGTATGTTTTTCCCTTTCATCACTTTAAATATGTCCTGCCACTCCCTTCTGGCTAGCAGAGTTTCTGCTGAAAGATCAGCTATTAACCTTATGGGGATTCCCTTGTATGCTATTTTCCCCTTGCTGCTTTTAATATTTTTTCTTTGTATTTAATTTTTGATTAATATATGTCTCGGCATGTGTTTCTGCTTGGATTTATCCTGTATGGGCTCTCTGCACTTCCTGGGCTTGATTGACTATTTCCTTTCCCATACTGGGGAAGTTTTCAACTATAATCTCTTCAAATATTTTCTCAGATCCGTTTCTTTTTCTCTTCTTCTTCTGGGACCCCTATAATGACAATATTGGTGCATTTAATGTTGTCCCAATGGTCTCTGAGACTGTCTGTCATTCTTTTCATTCTTTTTCTTTATTCTCCTCTGTGGTAGTTATTTCCACTATTTTAGCTTCCAGGTCACTTATCCATTCTTCTGTCTCAGTTATTCTGCTATTGATTCTTTCTAGCGAATTTTCAATTTCATTTATTGTGTTGTTCATCATTGTTTGTTTGCTCTTTAGTTCTTCTAGGTCTTTGTTAAGCTTTTCTTTTATTTTCTCCATACTATCTCCAAGATTTTGGATCATGTTTACTATTATTACTCTGAATTCTTTTTCAGGAGACTGCCTATTTCCTCTTCATTTGTTTGGTCTGGTGGGTTTTTACCTTCCTCCTTCATCTGCTGTGTGTTTCTCTGTCTTCTCATTTTGCTTAACTTACTGTGTTTGGGGTCTCCTTTTCGCAGGCTGCATTTTCATAATTCCTGTTGTTTTTGGTGTCTGCCCCCAGAGTCTAAGTTTGGTTCAGTGGGTTGGGAGACTTCCTGGTGGAGGGGACTGGTGCCTATATGCTGGTGGGTGAGGCTGGATCTTGTCTCTCTGGTGGGCAGGTCCACGTCTGGTGGTGTGTTTTGGGGTGTCTGTGGACTTATTATGATTTTAGGCAGCCTCTCTGCTAATGGGTGGCGTTGTGTTCCTGTTTTGCTAGTTGTTTGGTATAGCGTGTCCAGCACTGTAACTTGTTGGTCGCTGAGTGGATCTGGGTCTTAACTTTGAGATGGAAATCTCTGGGAGAATTTTTGCCGTTTGATATTATGTGGATACGGGATTTTTCTGCTGGACCAGTGTCCTGAACTCAGGTCTCCCCCCTCAGAGGCACAGGCTTGAAGCCTGGCCGGAGCACCAAGACTCTGTCAGCCACACAGATGATTTTGGAGCTCCAGAAGTCCCTGGATCTGCCATTTTCACACTGGAGAACCAGGGAAACCAGGGTGTCCAGAGGTGCAAGAACCAGGAGTGCCAATGTTAAAACTTGGTTTTCAGGTTTTCTTAAGGGTCCATGTTCCAGGACATCCCGTAATCTCATGAAAAATGTAGGAATTCTGGAGTAAGGCGAAGCCTACAAGGGAGCTACTGGCAGAGTAACCTGAGGTCAACCTCCGTCCAAAAATGCTAAACAGAAAATTCCAGAAGTAAACAATTCAGAAGCTTTAAATTTCATGCTGGTCAGAGTTGCATGAGGAAATCTCACTATATTGAAATTTAGATGATACATCCATAGTTTTTGATCCTGCTTTTTAACATGATGCCATCTCATGAATATAACCCACATTTTAAAATATTTTAAAAGAAACAATTTTCCTACTTTTTGATGTTACAAAAAGTTCTGAAATCAACATTTTTGAGCACAAATCTTTGTTCAAACCTATGATCAATTTTTAGAATAAATGATGGGTTTCTGCTCTCAAAGAGTTCACTTCTGGCTTGGGAGTGACAGGGCAGGGAGATAATGAGAGGAATAATTTTCATGCATGTGGTGGTTTGGACAATGGAAACAGAATACTGGGTGCAAAGGTGAGAAAAACAGGGAAGACATCAGCAGCGGTGACAGATTTGTCAAGATGTGTTTAGACATGCTTCCTTAAGTCCTCTGACAGTTAATGGCACATATTTCAGATGTGCTCCTGAAAGAGTGGTGTAGTCTAAGACCTTACTCCCCAAGAGTGGCCTCAGACCAGCAGCATCAACTACTTACTTGGGAGTCAGTACAAATACAGAACCTCAGACCCTCCTCCAGACCTTGAAAAACTGTAGATAGCATCACTGTTATACCATCCTATGTCTCTGTGTTCTAACCAGCTGATAAGCCTGCATTTTTAGCTTGCATCCTAATTTCCCTTTCCATCAACACAGAGCCCATATTTGAAAATGCATGAGCAGTTATTGCTATTATGATGATGACTATTATTACTATTACCTTGATTTTATAGTGTATAGTTTCTTTTAAGAAAAGTAAAGGCTTAAGAAATATTATAACACTAATCCTTACAATATCACTGTGAAATAGGTAGGTGGCAAATATAAACAAGTATCAATGTTATGCTAAATCATACTTAAGTATATGGTGTGAAATCCTGAGCAATCTAATGAAAGCAAAATCCTTTTGTTGCAGATGAAGTATTTTATGTTTATATCTCTTATGTTAAATCTCCAAGGGATAGGGCTTGGTGACCTATTCTGTTTTTCTCTACCTCTCATTTAAATAATGTTCCTTTTGCATTTATATGAGAAAACAGTTAGATATATTTTGAAAAAATTCTAGGCCTTAAGGAGATTTTACAAACGTGACCTCAGCAATGCCCATATATAAGGGAAACTGACATACTTAGAATTACAAATGGAATTGAAATCAAAGACTGTAATTCAATCTGGTCAGCTTCTATATTGAGGTATTACTGGACTGAATCCAACCCTTCTTTCCATCTTGCCAGTTACTATGTCAGACTAGTTCTTTCCAAACTTTAGTCATTTTTTTATCACATTCAGTAATTTATTATTTATCTTTAAAAACAACTAATTAAAAAATCCTAAATATATTTTCCTTAAAAAGAAATTTTATATTACCACCACAAATGGAAGACAAGTAAGTTCTACTTGGTATAAAATAAAATAATACTAAAAACAAACACCATGAAAACAAACTATGTTATTAATTCTAGTCTTTATCCTTTGAGCCTGAGGCTGGCTCTCTCTTTGTTAAAAAGAGAGATTTAGCAAGTACTGGAGTGGTGTGAAAGATATATTGGCACCAAAGGGAGATTCGCTTCTTGAGGCAATTAGGAGAATTAACAGAGTTGCTAAGAGATTATTTTTCTGACTTTATAATTCAATGTTATTTAATGCCCACATGTGTACTACTTAAACTCATTTCCCTTAACTCCCCTAGTTTTGAACATTAATTCTCAGAAGTAGCCAGAGTGGCCTACCCACAATTTCCCCTATTACTTCTGCATCCTCCTGCTAAGTACTTCCTGCTCTGAGCCTTTGTAAAGCTTATCCCATCTGATATGACTTCTCCTTTTTTCTGACCATCTGAATCTTTTCAGCCTTTAAGACTGACTCTATATTCCTCTGGATGAGATTCCTTGATTTCCTGGGCTTGTGGAAATCTCAGCCTCTTTTAAATTCCTTTTACAGCACTCACTGCATATTTATCATACACCAAGTTAATGGTTGAGAATCTTCTTGTGGGAGAACCTGCCTTCATTACCAACTAGGTGCTAAGCTTTCTGAGGGCAGCATGGCACCAGAAGCTCCTTCTCAGCATGATGCCATGCAAGGAGCAGGTGCTCAGTCAGTAACTGTTGCTTATTTGAGACAAAATTTCTCTGACTCTGCTCTATTTATGTTTTGAAAATTCATGTGCTAAGTGGGGCTGTATCTACAGGTGATTGATAGCTCTGAGGGTTCCCGATTTACCTTGTCACTCTGTTTGGTGCCATTACAGCAGAAGTAGAAGTTTTCAGCAGCTTGATTTCTGCTTTGACCTCGAAGTTGTGGTTTGTGCTACTTGTGACATTTTTAGGGACCTTAGGATAGCCCTGTTAACTCAGAGAAGGTAAATTAAATCAAATGTAAACTTTGGGTTTTGATTCAATCTAGTAGCCCAACCATTCAGAATTCATAGAAAGCATCCCTGGAAGAGGCAAAGAAAGCATCTTAGACCACCCGATACAGTTTTCATTATTCAAGCCATCAGATCTTAACTTCTTTCTTCAGCATGCAATACTTTTCAGACTCTGCCTACCATGATATGATTTTTAATTCAATCCTTCCTTTTGGGCTCTGCTTGCCAGGTTGATTAACTGCATTTGTCTCATGTCCTGAAAGGTAATTGTTTTTAAGATTTGGTTGCAGTATTCCCCAGAAGATCACCAATTTTACAAAAACATTGTTACTGCTGAAATCTTGATATTTCACTTGGGTAAAATTGTAAGTACCGAGATCATTATCTAAATACTGATAAACGTTCCCTGTTTGAAATCTTTCCTTGTGTAAGGTTATACTTGATATAACTTTTAAGTTATTTGATGGCTGTAAGGACTTTCTTCAGGAATATACTCTTTTTGCAGAGATCTTGTTTACATCTAGAAGCTTTTCAAAATTTCTTTTCAAAAACAGCTAGAGTACATTTTAAACAACATAGAAAATTATTATAAAAGACTGGAATTTACATAGGAATCAGAGATGTCAAATTCAACCAAGCAAATCCATAGTTCCTTCTTATGGTTGGTTAGAGGTGTTGAGATTGCATAAAATTGCCTGTATGTGTAGGAATATTAAAGGGTTAACCTGTTTCGTTTACTTAAATATTCCAAACTATGATGAAAACATTTTTGCACCTAAGAGGAAAGATTGTGGGTGAAAAACTGAAGATACATGATTTATCACTCCCCTCACAAATAAAATTTATTCATTGCATCCACCAGCCATCACACAGATGGTCAGAAAATTGGCTTTGTGTAGGGATGTGGATTCAGGCATGAATATTAATATGAGACAGATGTAAACGCATATTAATATGCATTTGCTTTGCATGGACTGACATTACACTATTTTCATTAAGGAAACTGCATTTGAAAAGAAAGTATAGGTCACCTATAGCATAAAATTGTATGGTAGATATATTTGTGGGCTCTGGAAAACTGCTGTTGATAAGAAATGGAAGAATTAATGTTGAATCTGTGGTTGGATGTTTACAACGTGGCAGCAGAGGCATCAGAAAGATTTTGCTCCTCTGATTACAATTAAACTATATTTTCGAACTGTAACCATACAAAGTACAGGCTGCCACTTGAGCAATCTAGGAAGCAAAGCCCTGTTTGGATATGATACATGGACAAGTATAAATTATGAGGAGTCTAAGATAAGCTAAACTATCTAGAAAGATCATTCACATCCTAAGACAAATTTTCAGTGTGTGGTTGCCATAATGGCAGTGATTCATAAAAATATAAGATTTATGCAGGCGTGGTACTTTGGGAATATTTTTTTTTTGGTGCGGGACAGCATTTATGCTCACATCAGCGCCAGCATCTGTGCTGTTAGTATCTGCTTATGGTAGCATTGTGCTTCCTTCCCAAGTGGAAGGAGAGAACGTGACATTGTAAAAAGCTATTCACACGCTTGCTGCTTTGTACTCACAAACCATTCACAGGGTGTTTTGCCACTAAAATATTGCTTACTGGAGAGAACAGCAGCTTTCTTGTGTTTGCGAATCCCTTTAAAACTGCTGTGTTGGCTCTTCAGGCAAACATGATTACATCCCAACCCATGAATGTGCAAGTTAATAATTATAAATGATCTGTTATTGATTATTCAGTTCAGTGGCTTCACTAATCCTTACAGAACCTCCATGAAGCTTCTGAATTCCATTCACCAGCTCCGATTTCCCCCTGACTTTATGCCTTTCCACTGTCCGTTCAAAAAATTCATCTGGAGGTCTAGCCATGTGTCCACAAATGGAGCTGACATCTTCCCCCACAATATACGGAATAGTGGAGTAGGCATGGAACCTTGTCTAGGGTCAGGAAGCTTTGGGTTCGAATCCTGGCTCTGCCTTTCACTGGCCACATGACCCAGGCAAACACCAGGTTATGAACACCATTGGTATGCTTCCTAAAGTTGCAATTCAGAGTTCCACATCTAGTCACTTCCAAAGAAACAAACAAAATATCTTTATTTCCCACTTGAAGGTGGCTGGGTGTCATAGCAAATAGAACACAGGGTGATTACAGAATATATGTAATAGGTCCCCTGACCCTATTTCTCTTCACTCATGCAGGCATCCATGTTTTAAAGCAGTGATAGTCAGAGGGACATATCTCTCTTTAGGAAATATATGGATGGAATTTGGGGTCCATGAGATTGCTAAAATTATGTACATAATTGCATATGATTTTTTCCAGGGAGAGGGTCTACAGATTTAAGAAAATTTTTCTTATTATGCTTACTTGCTTTTTAAAAGCTGTGTAGAGGGACCTTCAAGACGGCAGAGGAATAAGATGTGGAGATCACCTTCCTCCCCACAAATACATCTACATGTGGAATAACTTCTACAGAACACCTACTGAACACTGGCAGAAGACCTCAGACTTCCCAAAAGGCAAGAAGCTCCCCCATGTACCTGGGTAGGGCAAAAGAAAAAAGGAAAAACAGAGACAAAATAATAGGGATGGGACCTGCATCTCTGGGAGGGAGCTGTGAAGGAGGAAAAGTTTCCACACACTAGGAAGCCCCTTCACTGGTGGAGATGGGGGGTGGGTTGGGGGGAAGCTTTGGAGCTACGGAGGAGAGCACAGCAACAGGGGTGCAGAGGGCAAGGCACAGAGATTCCTGCACAGAGGATTGATGCCGACCCAAACTCACCAGCCTGAGAGGCTTGTCTGCTCACCTGCCGGGGTGGATGGGGGCTGGGAGCTGAGACTCTGGCTTCAGAGGTCAGATCCCAGGGAGAGGACTGGAGTTGGCTGCGTGAACACAGCCTGAAGGGAGCTAGTATGCCACAGCTAGTCAGGAGGGAGTCCGGGAAAAAGTCTGGAATGGCCTAAGAGGCAAGAGACCACTGTTTCGAGGTGTGCGAGGATTCAGAGCGCTGCCTAAATAAGCTCCAGAGATGGGCACGAGCCGCGGCTATCAGCGTGGACACCAGAGACGGGCAGGCTGCTTCTGCTGCCACCAAGAAGCCTGTGTGCAAGCACAGGTCACTATCCACACCTTCCTTCCTGGGAGCCTGTGCAGCCCGCCACTGCCAGGGTCCTGTGATCCAGGCACAGCTTCCCCGGGAGAACGCACGGCGTGCCTCAGGCTGTTGCAACATCATGCTGCCCTCTGCCCCTGCAGGCTTGCCCCGCATTCCATTCCTCTCCCTCCCCCTGGCCTGAGTGAGCCACAGCCCCCTAATCAGCTGCTACTTTAACCCTGTCCTGTTTGGGCAGGGAACAGATGCCCTCAGGCGACCTACACACAGAGGCAGGGCCAATTCCTAAGCGGAACCCCAGGAGCTCTGCAAACAAAGAAGAGAAAGGGAAATTTCTCCGAGAAGCCTCGGGAACAGCGGATTAAATCTCTACAATCAACTTGATGTACCCTGCATCTGTGGAATACCTGAATAGACAACGAATCATCCCAAATTCAGGAGGTGGCCTTTGGGAGCAACTGTAGACTTGGGGTTTGCTTTCTGCATCTAATTTGTTTCTGGTTTTATGTTTATCTTAGTTTAGTATTTAGAGCTTATTTCCTTTAGTAGATTTGTTTATTGATTTGGTTGCTCTCTTCCTTTTTTTACATATATATATATTTCCCCCCTTTTTCTCTTTTTGTGAGTGTGTATATGTATGCTTCTTTGTGTGATTTTGTCTGTATAGCTTTGCTTTTACCATTTGTCCTATGGTTCTGTCTGTCATTTTATTTTAGTATAGATTTTTGTGCTTGTTATCATTGGTGGATTTGTTTTTTGGTTTGGTTGCTCTCATGACTCTTTCTTTTTTTATATACTTTTTAAACTGTAATAATAGTTTTTATTTTAATTATTTATTTTATTTTATTTATTTATTTTCTTTCTTTCTTTTTCTCCCTTTTCTTCAGAGCTGTGTGGCTGACAGGGTCTTGGTGCTCCGGCTGGATATCAGGCCTAAGCCTCTGAGGTGGGAGAGCCGAGTTCAGGACACTGGTCCACCAGAGACCTCCCAGCCCCAAGTAATATCAAATGGCATAAGCTCTCCCAGAGATCTCCATCTCAAAACTAAGGCCCTGCTCCACTCAACCACCAGCAAGCTACAGTGCTGGACACCCTATGCCAAACAACTAGAAAGACAGGAACACAACCCCACCCATTAGCAGGGAGGCTACCTAAAATCATACTAAGTTCACTGACAACCCAAAACACACCACTGAAGATGGTCCTGACCACGAAAAAGACAAGATCCAGCCTCATCCACCAGAACACAGGCACCAGTCCCCTCCACCAGGAAGTCTCACAACCCACTGAACCAACCTTAGCCACTGGGGGCAGACACCAAAAACAACGGGAACTATGAACCTTCAGCCTGCAAAATGGAGACCCCAAACAGAGTAAGTTAAGCAAAATGAGAAGACAGAGAAACACACAGCAGATGAAGGAGGAAGGTAAAAACCCACCAGACCAAACAAACGAAGAGGAAATAGGCAGTCTACCTGAAAAAGAATTCAGAGAAATGATAGTAAACATGATCCAAAATCTTGTAAATAGAATGGAGAAAATACAAGAAACATTTAACAAGGACCTAGAAGAACTAAAGAGCAAACAAACAATGATGAACAATACAATAAATGAAATTGAAAATTCTCTAAAAGGAATCAATAGCAGAATAACTGAGGCAGAAGAACGGATAAGTGACCTAGAAGATAAAATAGTGGAAATAACTGTGGAGAGCAGAATAAAGAAAAAAGAATGAAAAGAATTGAGGACAGTCTCAGAGACTTCTGGGACAACAATAAATGCACCAATATTCTAATTATAGGGGTCCCAGAAGAAGAAGAGAAAAAGAAATGGATCTGAGAAAATATTTGAAGAGATTATAGTTGAAAACTTCCCCAGTATGGGAAAGGAAATAGTCAATCAAGCCCAGGAAGTGCAGATAGTCCCATACAGGATAAATCCAAGCAGAAATATGTGCCAAGACACATATTAATCAAACTATCAAAAATTAAATACAAAGAAAAAATATTAAAAGCAGAAAGGGAAAAACAGCAAATAATATACAAGGGAATCCCCATAAGGTTAACAGCTGATCTTTCAGCAGGAACTGTGCAAGCCAGAAGGGAGTGCAGGACATATTTAAAGTGATGAAAGGGAAAAACTTACAACCAAGGTTATTCTATGCAGCAAGGATCTCATTAAGATTCGATGGAGAAATCAAAACCTTTATAGACAAGCAAAAGCTAAGAGATTTCCACACCACCAAACCAGCTTTAGAACAAATGCTAAAGGAACTTCTCTAGGCAGGAAACACAAGAGAAGGGAAAGACCTACAATAACAAACCCAAAACAATTAAGAAAATTGTAATAGGAACATATATATTGATAACCACCTTAAATGTAAATGGATTATATGCTCTAACCAAAAGACATAGACTGGCTGAATGAATCAAAAACAAGACTGGTAGATATGCTGCCTACAAGAGACCCACTTTAGTCTTAGGGACACATGCAGATTGAGGGGATAGAAAAAGACATTCCATGCAAAAGGAAATCAAGAGAAAGCTGGAGTAACAATTCTCATATCAGAAAAAAAAAAGATTTAAAAATAAAGACTATTACAAGAGACAAAGAAGGACACTACATAGTGATCAAGGGATCAATCCATGAAGAAGATATAACAATTGTAAATCTTTATGCACCCAACGTAGGAGCACCTAAATACATAAGGCAAATGCTAACAGCCTTAAAAGGGGAAAGCAACAGTAACACAATCATACTAGGGAAATTTAATACCCCACTTTCACCAATGGACAAATCATCCAAAATGAAAATAAATAAGGAAACACAAGCTTTAAATGATGCATTAAACAAGATGGACTTAATTGACATTTATAGGACATACTATCCAAAACAACAGAATACAGTTTCTTCTCAAGTGCTCATGGAACATTCTCCAGGATAGATCATATCTTGGGTCACAAATCAAGCCTTGGTAAATTTAAGAAAATTGAAATCATATCAAGTATCTTTTCTGACCACAACGTTATGAAACTAGATACCAATTACAGGAAAAAAACTGTAAAAAATACAAATACATAGAGGCTAAACAGTACAATACTAAATAACCAAGAGATCACTGAAGAAATCAAAGAGGAACTCAAAAAATACCTAGAGACAAACGGCAATGAAAACATGACGGCCTAAAACCTATGGGATGCAGCAAAAGCAGTTCTAAGAGGGAAGTTTACAGCAATACAATCCTACCTCAAGAAACAACAAACATCTCAAATAAACAACCTAAGCTTACACCTAAAGTAATCAGAGAAATAAGAACAAAACCCCCCAAAGTTAGCAGAAGGAAAGAAATCATAAAAATCAGATCAGAAATAAATGAAAAAAAAAAAGGAAGAAAATGATAACAAAGATCAATAAAACTAAAAGCTGCTTCTTTGAGATGATAAGCAAAATTGATAAACCATTAGCCAGATTTATGAAGAAAAAAAGGGAGATGACTCAGATCAATAGAATAAGAAATGAAAACAGAGAACTAACAACTGACACTGCAGAAATACATAGGATCATGAGAGATTACTACAAGGAACTGTATACCAATAAAATGGACAAACTGGAAGAAATGGCCAAATTCATAGAAAAGCACAACCTTCTGAGACTGAACCAGGAAGAAATAGAAAAGAGAAACAGACCAATCACAAGCACTGAAATGAAATTGTGATTAAATATCTTCCATCAAGCAAAAGCCCAGGACCACATGGACTCACAGGTGTATTCTATCAAGCATCTAGAGAAAAGCTAACACCTGTCCTTCTCAAACTCTTCCAAAATATAGCAGAGGGAGGAACACTCTCCAAACTCATTCTACAAGGCCAACATCACCCTGATACCAAAACCAGACAAGATGTCACAAAGAAAGAAAACTACAGGCCAATATCACTAATGAATATAGATGCAAACATCTTCAACAAAATTCTAGCAAACAGAATCCAACAACACATTAAAAGGATAATACACCAAGATCAAGTTGGGTTTATCCCAGGAATGCAAGGATTCTTCAATATATGGAACATAGTCAATGTGATACACCATATTAACAAACTGAAGGATAAAAACCATATGATCATCTCAACACATGCAGAAAAACTTTCAACAAAATTCAACACCCATTTATGATGAAAACCTCCAGAAAGTAGGTATAGAGGGAATTTGCCTCAACATAATAAAGGCTATATATGACAAACCCACAGCCAACATCGTTCTCAATGGTGGAAAACTGAAACCATTTCCACTAAGATCAGGAACAAGACAAGGCTGTCCATCTCACCACTATTATTCAACATAGTTTTGGAAGTTTTAGCCACAGCAATCAGAGAAGAAAAAGAAATAAAAAGATTCCAAATCGGAAAAGAAGAAGTAAAGCTATCACTGTGTGCAGATGACATGATACTGTACATAGAGAATCCTAAAGATGCTACCAGAAAACTGCTAGAGCAAATCAATGAATCTGGTAAAGTAGCAGGATACAAAAATAATGCACAGAAATCTCTTGCATTTCTAAACACTAATGATGAAAAATCTGAAGGAGAAGTTAAGGAAACACTCCCATTTACCATTGCAACAAAAACAGTAAAATACCTAGGAATAAACCTACCTAAGGAGACAACATACCTGTATGCAGAAAACTATGAGACACTGATGAAAAAAATTAAAGATGTTACAAACAGATGGAGAGATATGCCATGTCCTTGGATCGGAAGAATCAACATTGTGAAAATGACTATACTTCCCAAAACAATCTACAGATTCAGTGCAATCCCTATCAAACAACCAATGGCATTTTTCACAGAACTAGAACAAAAAATTTTAAAGTTTGTATAGAAACACAAAAAAACCCAAATAGCTAAAACAATCTTGAGAAAGAAAAATGGAGCTTGAGCAATCAGGCTCTCTGATTACAGACTATACTACAAAGCTACAGTAATCAAGACAGTATGGCACTGGCACAAAAACAGAAAGATAGATCAATGGAACAGGATAGAAATCCCAGAGATAAACCCACGCACATATGGTCACTTTGTCTTTGACAAAGGTGGCAA
This sequence comes from Phocoena phocoena, assembly GCF_963924675.1. Taxonomy (NCBI): domain Eukaryota; kingdom Metazoa; phylum Chordata; class Mammalia; order Artiodactyla; family Phocoenidae; genus Phocoena; species Phocoena phocoena. Next base: position 38,905,507 of record NC_089235.1, on the reverse strand, counting down.
GAATATACAATGGAGAAAAGACAGCCTCTTCAGTAAGTGGTGCTGGGAAAACTGGACAGCTACATGTAAAAGAATGAAATTAGAACACTCCCTAACACCATACACAAAAATAAACTCAAAACGGGTTAAAGACTTAAATGTAAAGCCAAACAGTATAAAACTCTTAGAGGAAGACATAAGAAGAACACTCTACGACATAAATCACAGCAAGATCCTTTTTAACCCACCTTCTAGGGAAATGGAAATAAAAACAAAAATAAACAAATGGGACCTAATGAAACTTCAAAGCTTTTGCACAGCAAAGGAAACCATAAACAAGACGAAAAGACAACCCTCAAAAATGGGCAGAAGACCTAAATAGACATTTCTCCAAAGAAGACATACAGATGGCCAACAAACACATGAAAGGATGCTCAACATCACTAATCATTAGAGAAATGCAAATCAAAACTATAATGAGGTATCACATCACACCAGTCAGAATGGCCATCATCAAAAAATCTACAAACAATAAATGCTGGAGAGGGTGTGGAGAAAAGGCGACCCTCCTGCACTGTTGGTGGAAATGTAAACTGATACAGCCACTATGGAGAACAGTATGGAGGTTCCTTAAAAAACTAAAAATAAAACTACCATATGACCAAGCAATCCCACTACTGGGCATATACCCTGAGAAAACCATAATTCAAAAAGAGTCATGTACCACAATGTTCTTTGCAGCTCAACTTACAATAGCCAGGACATGGAAGCAACCGAATTGTCCATAGACTGATAAATGGATGTAGAAGATGTGGCACATATATACAGTGGAAAATTACTCAGCTATAAAAGGAAACGAAATTGAGTTATTTGTAGTGAGGTGGATGGACCTAGAGTCTGTCATACAGAGTAAAATAAGTCAGAAAGAGAAAAACAAATACTGTGTGGTAACACATATATATGGAATCTAAAAAAAATTCGTTCTGAAGAACCTAGGGGCAGAACAGGAATAAAGACCCAGACATAGAGAATGGACTTGAGGACACAGGGGAGCGGGGAAAGGTAAGCTGGGATGAAGTGAGAGAGTGTCATGGACATATATACTGTACCAGGTGTAAAATAGATAGCTAATGGGAAGCAACCGCATGGCACAGCAAGATCAGCTCAGTGCTTTGTGTCCACCTAGAGGGGTGGGATAGTGAGGGTGGGAGGGAGAAGCAAGAAGGAGGAGATATGGGGATATATGTATATGTATAGCTGATTCACTTTGTTATAGAGCAGAAACTAACACACTGTTGTTAAGCAATTATAGTCCAATAAAGATGTTAAAAATATAAATGATGAATAATATGTTTACACTGTAAAAACTTCAAATTGTACAGAAGAATATCAAGTAAAAAAATCAACCATCACAGAAGCATATCAAGTAAAAAGTTAGAATTCATTTTTCTCCACTTTTCACTCTTTACATTCTCAATCTCATCAGAGGTTCATACCATAATTCTATTTGATACTGACTTTGATAACATAAAGTCATATTACCATATCAGTATATAAAGACCTACCTTTTAAAAATATATATTTTGAAATAATTATAGCTTCAGGGCATGTTAATAAAATGTATAGAAGGGTCCTGTGTTTCAGGACCATTGGTAACATATTTCTTAACTGTAATACAATATCAAACCCAGGAAACTGACATTGGTAACTGACTACAGAGCTTCATGTGATCTTACCAGTTTTACATGTACCTGTGTGTGTGTGTAGTACTATGCCATTGTATCATGTGCAGATTCACTTAACCACTACCATAATCAAGGTACAGCACTGTCCATAATCACAAAGATCCCTCCTGCCACCCCTTTGGCAGCCTCATCCACCTCTCCTGGCTATCCCTAATCCCTGGCAGCCACTAATCTGTTCCTCAGTCTTGTATATTTGCTATTTCAAGAATGTTATATAAATGGAATCATATGACTTGTAGTCTTTTGAGATTCTCTTTTTTTTTTACGCTCAGCACAACTCCCTGGAGATTCATTCAAGTTGTTGAGCGTATCAATAGTTCACTCTTTGTTATTGCTGAGCAGTAAGTGGTACTGTAGGGTTGTACCACAATTTTGTTTTTAGTCATTTGCCCATTGAAGAACATTTAAGTTGTTTCCAGTTTTTGGCTGTTATGAATACAGCTGCTATGAACATTAGTGTACAGGTTTTAGTGTGGACCAAAAGTTTTCATTTCTTTGGGACAAGTGCCCAACAGTACAATTGCTGGCTTATATGGTAAGTGCATGTAGTTTTATAAGACACTGCAAAACTCTTTTGAGGTCCATAGCTTTCCCATAGATTTTCTGAGAGCTATGACTCTAAGAAGGTTGAACCAAATGGACATGACCCAGATTTGGCCTGTGACCCAATTATTTGCTCCAAATTGTCATGTAAGGAAACTTCTCTTTTCTTACTCTTTCTTTTACTACTAATGGGCATTTCACACTAAAACTTCAGCAATAGTTCTTTGATGACATTTCCTCATCATTCACAACCCTGGTCCTAGGACTCCCCTAACTCCTATTCATCTAAAGTCTTTTAAGCATCCATTATCTGCAAGAGAAATCAGCAATAACTTGTTCTCAAGGATTTTGATTGTGTTCCTCACACTGTTCTTATTTATTTACATTGTTGACACTCCATCTACTGATTGTGAGTGTCTGCTCTGTTAGTTCTGTGTTTTATAGAAAGTTAAGGTCCTTCTACTTGCTATTGAACTGCATTCCATAGGTCCTCAAAGTGCAACTCATTGAAACCCTGTTTTAGTTATCATCCTTTTTGCTGCAGGGAAAACTTGAAAGGAAACAGCTCAGCTTAGGCTGGTGGTGAGAGATGAATTTTCTAGGATAGAGAAGGATGATGGCACACATTGATTAAAGCCAGGGTGATACAGGTTTATAATTTCTTTTAAGTTAAATCTTCACTGGCACTTTATTTACTGGCACTTGGCTTGAAGTGAAAAATAAGCACACTCAACAGCCATTGACAAATATAAACATAAAAAATGAAGCAGAGAGTTTGGGCCTAAAAGGACAGCCAATATCTAATGTTCCCAGTTACTTTCTTTTTTTCCCGATCATTAGCCTGTTTGATCCAAAATTTTTTTCAGCTTCTAAGTCTATACTGCTTCAGCTGACTCTGGGATCCAAATATCCAATGATAATGTGTCATCAGAGCCAGAAAACTTGCATTTTAGAAAGTACTTTCACTTTGCTGCATCTGATTCATACCAGATGCTCTTCAAGATCTGATGACATGACATGACATTAAGTTCTCAACATCTAGGCTCTCTTTGCTTGATCTTGGTGAAGCTTGACTAGATTTCAATGGTTGTGAGCAAACACCAGAACAGGTTTTGTTATTTTTTTATTCTCTCTCTTTCTTTTCAGCTAATGTTTATCAAGAGCTAATTTACTGCCAAGCATTGTGCTAAGTATTTTGCATGCATTGTCTCATTTAATGTTTACAGCAACCTTGGGCACTTAGCCCATGGCTATTGTATCTGACACTTTCCTTCCCTCTAACACATGCTGACTGGTCTAATAGTACACAAGGTGCTCAAGGCCATTGCATTATTCTCTGGAGGGCTGAGTCCTTCAGCTGCCCTCAGCAGAGGGATGGGCTCTTGTGGGTCAGTTGAGCTTGTTCCCAAACCTGTTTTTCAGATGTTATTCTTGTTGGAATTATAATAATTGATTAAATATTATGGAAAATGAGGATATATAGATGGGAAAGAAAGAGGTTTTTTTTCTCTTTCATGAAAACGAAGTTGAATGTTTAGAAAGTCTTAATGAGAGAAGTCACTACCAAATTGCTATTAAATTTAGTGTGGGGGGGTGGGGGGGAAATGCAGAAGGATTTTGCACTTAGATTGTTTTACGAATATAAAACAATCTGTTCTGTTTCTCTTTAAAGAAAGTAAAATGGGATGGTGGTGGGATGAATTGGGAGATTGGGATTGACATATATACACTAATATGCATACAATAGATAACTAATATGTATACAATAGATAACTAATAAGAACCTGCTGTATAAAAAAATAAAATAAATTTCAAAAGAAAAGTAAAACGAAATTATAGAAACATTATGGGTGTGGTTTATGCAAGGAAGGAAAAAAAGGGTCTTAGTACTATTTCATAAGCTTGATGAATATTTCTTTATGTTTTAAGTTACTATAAAATAATTTAGGTGTGTTTGTATCATTTTAGGACTCCTCTTTTAACTGACATTTTGCTTGTGTAACTAATTCCAGGCCTGAATGATGCAGGATAAGGAGCCCGCAACAACATTATGGCATTTTACAGATGTAGAAACTGAAGCTTAGAGAAGTTGTTTTACTTATTTTCTTTTCCCAGACAATTCATGATATCCTATGGGATAGTGCAAAGCTAGGATCAGGTATACATGTCTTATATGTCAGGAAATTGCTTGTGTCAAAAACCTGTGTAAAGATTTTTTTAAACTTTATATTGGTGCCGAAAACCATTTTTGATGATGAGTGTAACCATATCTAAAATATTGTAACATTGCAATTAAAATATTCAAGAATGTTTAGTGAAAAAAGCAGGTTATAAATATTTAATGTAATACAAATCCTATTTCAGGGAGAATTTTATATATATATATATATATATATATATATATAAATTTGTATGTTTTAGATTATCATCACCATCGAATACATATAACTCCACATAAAGTAGACTGAGAGAATTTATGCCAGGTGTTAATGATTGTTTGTATTTCTGAATGGTAAGAGGAGAGATTCTTAATTTTGCTTTTCAATATTTTTCAAACTTGCCTCTATGCACACATATTTTTATGATTATTTAAAATGTTCTAAAAAATGAATCATGGGCTTGATTTGTTCCTTCTCCCTTTACCCTAAATATCTGCTGTTTGGCCTATTATTACTGTCATCTTAATAATGGAAGCATGGAGTCATGAATCTTCTACAATATTTTCCCTTTGTCTGGCTTTCTGGACAAATTGCTTTAAAAAAATAGCCTTCCATTCTGACCTGCTTTTCTCTGATACCTGACAATTCGTCTCAGATGTTTCTCTCCTGGGTCTACCAATGCCTTATCAGTACTGCGTTCAGAAGAATTGAATGCAGTATGGGTTGATTTAACAAAGCTTCTGTCATCCTAGATCTCTATTATATGTAAGATTATAAGAAGTCTCCTGTCTTGTGACCTGGAATGGCCTAGCTAGAATGAATAATTCACCATATAGTCTTCTCTACTCAACTATTTATGCTTTACCTTTTTTAAAATGGAAGTTTTTCTAACAAATGAAAAAAAAATGGGTAAACAAGTTTTCAGATTTTATTTCTTATATACATTTAGTAGATTCTTGAGCTATATAAATGTGCAAATGAAAGTTGTCTCTTCCTGTCCACCTCGTTTTCTCTGTGCAATTCATTTAGTTATGTCTCTGTCTTTTCTTTTTGATGTAACAATTGCTGATATGAGGATGAAATGTAACATTACTTGTCTGGAATCTAACTGAGTGAAGTATGCCTGAAGAATGCAGTGATCAGGGCGAGGGGGATGTTTCTATGTCAAAAACAGTTTTTTTTTTTTTTATCAGCATTGATAGAAAAGTTGCCAGCCAGTACACAGAGCTTTTAGTTAAACAAAAAGTCTGAAGTTATAGTTTTCCACAGGAACGTGATAATAATTCATTAAACTCTAACAATTTAATCCAGGAGTCAGTGATGGTGGGGGGCCTCTGTGTGAAGCATAGAAAAAAATCTCTCTGAAGTTTGGTGTAATTTTCTTGCTTTTTAATCTGGCACTCAGGGTGTTTCCAATCATCCTGGCTTCACAGTTGGGAGTTTTTCCTTGGTGTTCTCAGAGACTGTAGAAGGAATGATAAAACAGCTGTTGTCAGGCTGCATGAGAATTCATCTCTTCCCTCACAATAGGAGAGCGAAGTACAGATGTTGTTTAATAAAGAATTTAAGAGACAAGGTCAGCCTGTCCAGTCTGGACAAACCCAAGGCTGTAATTGCTCAAGTAAGGGACACATGTTGTCCCCAGAGAGGATTCTCCTTGACTTCTCTGGCTTTTCTGCCTGAGCCCTTCAAGAGGCGGGCATAATGATGTCTGTGGATATATATTGATGTGTGTATGGGTAAACAGGGATGGTGGCAGGTGGCAGATTTGAGAGTCACAAAATGTTTCATGAACTTTTCCTTTGTTTTCTAAATTTAAGACACTTACGGCATAAGAATAGCACTGAGAGTTCAGTCTTTGACTTTTCTTGAACAATCCAATACTCATTGCTAATCCACCTACCAATCAAGAACTCGGAGGCAAACGGAAAATACGTGAGGATGAACCAAATACCTTACTCGTTATAGAGGTTTCATGAGTTTAGAACAAGGGAGAGTTCACACGAATGATCTCTCGGGACAGCATCCGAAAATTTCTGCTAACGGTAAACGGATCCACCCACAGAGGCCTGATTCTACTCTTGGTCTAACAGGTGATGAAGGCTTCCCCGGCCATGGAAGCTCAGGGCTTTATCCTTTCCAAGGACTAGGCGCTTGTTCACTTTGGTGAGCAAACAAATCACAAACTAGTGTAATAAGAGCTCTCATGAAAAGAATCTCAGAGGATGAGAAAGTTTCATTTTTGTGAAGTACTATCACTTTTGTCTATTTTTAAATGTAAAACTAAAATATGCTCAATAATAAAAAGAAAAAAATAAAAGAGAAATGATGTATCTTTGAATTGAAATCCCATCATCCAAAGGTAATTATTGTCTTGGTGTCCTTTTTCCATACTGTTTCTTACACATGTATAACTCCCCCAACACACATACACTTTAGTTTTTTTACATATTAATGGAACAATTACATTCACATCATTTAATAATCTGCTATTGTCACTTGATAATACCATGGTCATTATTTCATGTCCATACATTAAGCCTATGACATAGTTTTAAATAACCACATAGTAATCAATTGTATGGATTTATCATTAGTTACTAAGCTGATTCCCTACAGATGGACATTTAGTTTGTTTCCACTATTCTGCTACACACTCTATGCTGAATACCTTTGCCATCCTTTCTTCCTCCCACACATTTGACAAATTACACTAGGAAATAGAATTTCTGGGAAAAAAATTGATAGCTATAGCCAAACTGTCACCTAAAGATGTTAAACCAATTTTTGTTCCTGCCAATAGTGTATGAGAATGACTGTGTGCCCTCAAATGCTTGCCAACATTACATTTTGTGTTTTTAAAAAATCTATATTAATCTGTTAAATTAAACATATTATCAGTTCATTGTCCTAATTTGCATTTATTTTATTACTAATAAGATAGATCATCTTTTATACACTTGAATGCCATTTGTATTCTTTCTTTTACAATCTGCCTCTTCATAACTTTTGTTCATTTTCATATTGAGCTGTTTATATTTTCATTATTGATCTTTAAATTTCTTTATATTATAAGCATATTAATTATTTTGTCATAAATTCTCTCCCCTAACCTCGAATTTGTCAACTGGCTTTCTTTATTTCTTCATTCTTATTTGGTAAAATCTAGTGATATTTTCCTTTGAGGTTTCACCTTTTATTTTTATGTGTGGAAATTTTATAATTCTTAGAGCAATTCAGTATTCATGTATATTTAATGTAATGATTTAGTTCATCTAGGATTTATTTTGATGTATGGATCTAACTTGATATTATCTGTATAATCAATTTCCCCAATACTTTTTAAATTGAGATATAATTCACATAAAATCCACCATTTTCAAGTGTACAATTTGGTGTTTTTTTTAAAAATAAATATTTATTTATTTTTGGCTGTGTTGAGTCTTTTTTGCCGCTTGCGGGCTTTTCTCTAGTTTCAGCGAGCAGGGGCTACTCTTCACTGTGGTGCATAGGCTTCTCATTGTGGTGGCTTCCCTTGTTGCAGAGCCTGGGCTTTAGGTGCACGGGCTTCAATAGTTGTGGCTCGCAGGCTCTAGAGTGCAGGCTCATTAGTTGTGGCGCATGGACTTAGTTGCTCCGTGGCATGTGGGATCTTCCCGGACCAGGGTTCAAATCCGTGTCCCCTGAATTGGCAGGTGGATTCTTAACCACTGCACCACCAGGGAAGTCCCTCAAATGACTTTTTAAGAACTTTGTTAATGATGTTTTGTGTCAAACAGAAACTTTAAAAATTATTATTATCAAATCTATCCATCTCTTTCCTTCATGAATTCTATCTTTGGTATAATTTCTAGCCCAAGATTTTATCAATTTCATTTGTATTTTCTTCTAGTACTTCTATTACTTATTTGTTACTATTTGAATCTTTAATCTAACTAGAATGTTTCATACATTCCAGTATACAAGATGGGTTAGAAACTCAACAACTTTTTCTCCTTAAACGGTTAGCCAGGGTCTCCATCATTACTAAATTTTCCATTATTTCATTATTGTTTTGAGGTGCTTTATCAGATTATAAATTCTGATACCTACTGGTTCTATTTCTGAAATTACTCTTCTGTTAATTCATCTATTCTTCTTTTTTAGGTTGAAATTTATTTTTTACTTTTAACATTGTGATTCAATATACATAAAATTTACCATTTTAACCATGTTTAAGTGTACAATTCTATGGCATTAAGTACGTTCAGATAGTTGTGCAACGATCCATCTATTCTTATACCAGCACCATACCCTTTCAAAAACTGAAACAGAATACAGTGAATAACTGAAGGATATATCCTTTTATCTATTCAGCCATTACACTACACCACCTTTTCACAGTTATGAACATGTGCCTGTACTTGAATCCAACCCTGGCACTTACAAAGTATGTAATCACAAGCAAATTATCCAACTCTTTCTTAAATAACTCATGCATTGATTTCTTCCTGTGTAAAATGAAAAAAAAAAAAACTTACCTCACAGTGTTGTTGTTTAAAGTTCTTCTTGCCAGGCCTGGAATATAGTATGCTCAATGATGAATGTTAGTTTATAATAGAAAGTCATTTAGGACATGGTCATGCTCATGATTTTGCTTATGACTTAATTGGAGAGATTAACTATAGACATGAGAAGGGAGATGACTTCATGACACACCACAAAGTAAATGTGTACGTTCAAACCCTTCCTTCTACTGGGAGGCAGACTCTGGACCACTGTGGCAGAGACAGAGGTGTGAATAAGGCAGCTGGCTGCTCAAGTCAGACATTTCAAGGTGGGAGTGTGTTGGTTTGAACATTAATGTCCAGGAATTCATTCTCAGGGTGGAGTCAGTTCGGATCTGGAGTACCAAGTAACACCCGCTAAATATATGTTTTGAATGTTACCTGATCTGAGAAGATGCACTACCTTAATGAAACAGACCGGTCCAGAAAGTATGGACATCTGTTTTCTGCTGGCCATTTTTATAAGCACAGCACAATCTCTTCCCTCATTTTTTATGTCTACCAATCACTATTATGCCCAGGTTTCCCAAATCAGATGGGTGGTGTGTACTGCAAGTACCCAGATGCAGTTGTAACTTATTGAATGCCCTCTCCCTCATGGAGTATGAGTCCCCTAAACTGTTTATGAATATGGATTTCAGGACTGCAAGGCCTGCCTTTACTACCCTATGTGACACTAAAACAGCTTGATGTGACTTATACTAATTTCCTTTTCTATCCCTTAACCACCTATTTCCTTTTTTTTTTTTTGGAATTTTTATTTATTTATTTATTTTAACATCTTTATTGGAGTATAATTGCTTTACATTGTTGTGCAAGTTTCTGCTGTATAACAAAGTGAATCAGCTATATGTATATATATATCCTCATATCCCCACCCTCTTGCATCGCCCTCCCACCCTCCCTATCCCACCCCTCTAGGTGGTCACAAAGCACCGAGCTGATATCCCTGTGTTATGTGACTGCTTCCCACTAGCTATCTATTTTACATCTGGTAGTGTATATATGTCCATGCTGCTCTCTCACTTTGTCACAGCTTACAGTTCCCCCTCCCTGTGCCCACAAGTCCATTCTCTACGTCTGTGTCTTTATTCCTGTCCTGCCCCTAGGTTCTTCAGATACAATTATCTTTTTTTTAGACTACATATATATGTGTTAGCATATGGTATTTGTTTTTCTCTCCATCCACTTCACTATAAATAACTCAACTTAGTTTCTTTTTATGTCTGAGCAATATTCCATTGTATATATGTGCCACATCTTCTTTATCCATTCATCTGTTGATGGATACTTAAGTTGCTTCCATGTCCTGGCTATTGTAAATAGAGCTGCAATGAACATTGTGGTACATGACTCTTTTTGAATTATGGTTTTCTCAGGGTATATGCCCAGTAATTGGATTGCTGGGTCATATGGTAGTTTTATTTTTAGTTTTTTAAGGAACCTCCATACTGTTCTCCATAGTGGCTGTATCAGTTTACATTCCCACCAACAGTGCAAGAGGGTTCCCTTTTCTCTACACCCACTCCAGCATTAATTGTTTGTAGATTTTTTGATGATGGCCATTCTGACTGGTGTGAGGTGATACCTCATTATAGTTTTGATTTGCATTTCTCTAATGATTAGTGATGTTGAGCATCCTTTCATGTGCTTGTTGGCAATCTGAATATCTTCTTCGGAGAAACGTCTGTTTAGGTCTTCTGCCCATTTTTGGATTGGGTTGTTTGTTTTTTTGATATTGAGCTGCATGAGCTGCTTGTATATTTTGGAGATTAATCCTTTGTCGGTTGCTTCATTTGCAAATATTTTCTCCCATAATGAGAGTTGTCATTTCATCTTGTGTATGATTTCCTGTGCTGTGCAAAAACTTTTAAGTTTCATTAGATCCCATTTGTTTATTTATTTTTTTATTTCCATTACTCTAGGAGGTGGGTCAAAAAGGATCTTGCTGTGATTTATATCATAGAGTGTTCCCCCTATGTTTTCATCTAAGAGTTTTATAGTGTCTGGCCTTATATTTAGGTCTTTAATCCATTTTGAGTTTATTTTTGTGTATGGTGTTAGGGAGTGTTCTAATTTCATTCTTTTACATGTAGCTGTTCAGTTTTCCCAGAACCACTTATTGAAGAGGCTGTCTATTCTCCATTGTATATTCTTGCCTCCTTTATCAAAAATAAGGTGACCATATGTGTGTGGGTTTATCACTAGGCTTTTTATCCTGTTCCATTGATCTATCTTTCTGTTTTTGTGCCAGTACCATACTGTCTTGATTACTGTAGCTTTGTAGTCTGAAATCAAGGAGCCTGATTCCTCCAGCTCCATTTTTCTTTCTCAAGATTGTTTTGCCTACTCAGGGTTTTATGTGTTTCCATATAAATTGTGAAATTTTTTGTTCTAGTTCTGTGAAAAATGCCATTGGTAGTTTGATAGAGATTGCATTGAATCTGTAGATTGTTTTGGGAAGTATAGTCATTTTCACAATGTTGATCCTTCCAATCCAAGAACATGGTATATTTCTCCATCTGTTTATATCATCTTTAATTTCTCTTATCAGTGTCTTATAGTTTTCTGCATACAGGTCTTTTGTCTCCTTCGGTAGGTTTATTCCTAGGTATTTTATTCATTTTTTTTGCAATGGTAAATGGGAGTGTTTACTTAATTTCTCTTTCAGGTTTTTCATCATTAGTGTATAGGAATGCAAGAGATTTCTGTGCATTAATATTGTATTCTGCTACTTTACCAAATTCATTGATTAGCTCTAGTAGTTTTCTGGTAGCATCTTTAGGATTCTCTATGTACAATAGCATGTCATCGGCAAACAGTGACAGCTTTACTTCTTTTCTGATTTGGATTCCTTTTATTTCTTTTTCTTCTCTGATTGCTGTGGCTAAAACTCCCAAAACTATGTTGAATAACAGTGGTGAGAGTGGGCAACCCTGTATTTTTCCTGATCTTAGGGGAAATGGTTTCAGTTTTTCACCACTGAGAACAATGTTGGCTGTGGGTTTGTCATATATGGCTTTTATTATGTTGAGGTAAGTTCCCCCTATGCCTACTTTCTGGAGGGTTTTTATCATAAATGAGTGTTGAAATTTGTCAAAAGCTTTCTCTGCATGTATTGAGCTGATCATATGGTTTTTATCCTTCAGTTTGTTAATATGGTGTGTCACATTGATTGATTTCCATATATTATAGAATCCTTGCATTCCTGGTATAATCCCTACTTGATTATGGTGTATGATCCTTTTAATGTGTTGTTGGAGTCTGTTTGCTAGAATTTTGTTGAGGATTTTTACATTTATGTTTACCTTTGTTATTGGTTTTCTTTTTTTGTGACATGTTTGTCTGGTTTTGGTGTCAGGGTGATGGTAGCCTCATAGAATGAGTTTGGAGAGTGTTCCTCCCTCTGCTCTATTTTTGAAGAGTTTGAGAAGGTGGTGTTAACTCTTGTCTAGAAGTTTGATAGATGCCACATGTGAATCCATGTGGTTGTGGGCTTTTGCTTGTTGGAAGATTTTTAATCACAGTCTCAATTTCAGTGCTTGTGATTGGTCTGTTTATATTTTCTATTTCTTCCTGGCTCAGTCTCAGAAGGTTGTGCTTTTCTAAGAATTTGTCCATTTCCTCCAGGTTATCCATGTTATTGGCATGTAGTTCCTTGTAGTAATCTCTCATGATCCTTTGTATTTCTGCAGCATGATTTGTTACTTCTCCTTTTTCATTTATAATTCTGCTGATTTGAGTCTTCTCCCTTTTTTTAAAATTTTTGATGAGTCTGGCTAATGGTTTATCAATTTTGTTTATCTTCTCAAAGAACCAGCTTTCAGTTTCATTGATCTTTGCTGTTGTTTTCTTCATTTCTTTTTCATTTATTTCTGATCTGATCTTTATTAATTCTTTCCTTTCACTAACTTCGTTTTTTTGTTCTTCTTTCTTTAATTTCTGTAGGTGTAAGGTTAGGTTGTTTATTTGAGATGTTTTTTGTTTCTTGAGGTAGGATTGTATTGTTATAAACGTCCCTCTTAGAACTGCTTTTGCTGCATCCCATAGGTTTTGGGTTGATTTGTTTTCATTGTCATTTGTTTCTAGGTATTTGATTTCCTCTTTGATTTCTTCAGTGACCTCTTGGTTATTTAGTAGCATAGTGTTTAGCCTCCATGTGTTTGTATTTTGTATAGTTTTTTTTTCCCTGTAGTTGATATCTAGTGTCATAGCGTTGTGGTCAGAAAAGATGCTTGATACAATTTCAATTTTCTTAAATTTACCAAGGCTTGATTTGTGACCCAAGATATGATCTATCCTGGAGGATGTTCCATGAGCACTTGAGAAGAAAGTGTATTCTGTTGATTTTGGATCGAATGTCTTATCAATTAAATCCATCTTGTTTAATGTGTCATTTAAAGCTTGTGTTTCCTTATTTATTTTCATTTTGGTGATCTGTTCATTGGTGAAAGTGGGGTGTTAAAGTCCCTTACTATTATTGTGTGTATTGTGTCAGTTTCCCATTTTATGGCTGTTAGCATTTGCCTTATGTATTGAGGTGCTCCTATGTTGGGTGCATAAAGATTTGCAATTGTTATATCTTCTTCTGGATTGATCCCTTGATCATTATGTAGTGTTCTTCTTTGTCTCTTGTAATAGTTTTTATTTTAAAGTCTGTTTTGTCTGATATGAGAATTGCTACTCCAGGTTTCTTTTGATTTCCAGTTGCATGGAATAACTTTTTCCATCCCCTCACTTTCTCTCTGTATGTGTCCCTAAGACTGAAGTGGGTCTCTTGTAGGCAGCATATCTACCAGTCTTGTTTTTGTGTCCATTCAGCCAGTCTATGTCTTTTGGTTAGAACATTTAATCCATTTACATTTAAGGTAGTTATCAATATATATGTTCCTATTACCATTTTCTTAAATGTTTTGGGTTTTTATTGTAGGTCTTTTCCTTCTCTTGTGTTTCCTACCTAGGGAAGTTCCTTTAATATTTGTTGTAAAGCTGGTTTGGTGGTGTGGAATTCTCTTGGCTTTTGCTTGTCTGTAAATGTGTTGATTTCTCTGTCGAATCTGAATGAGATCTTTGCTGGATAGAGTAATCTTGGTTGTAGGCTTTTCCCTTTGATCACTTTACATATGTCCTGCCACTCCCTTCTGGCTTGCAGAGTTTCTGCTGAAAGATCAGCTGTTAACCTTATGGGGATTCCCTTTTATGTTATTGGCTGCTTTTCCCTTGCTGTTTTTAATATTTTTTTCTTTGTATTTAATCTCTGATAGTTTGATTAATATGTATCAGTGTGTTTCTCCTTGGATTTATCCTGTATTGGACTCTCTGCACTTCCTGGACTTGATTGACTATTTTCTTTCCCATACTGGGGGAGTTCAACTATAATCTTTTCAAATATTTTCTCAGTCCCTTTCTTTTTCTTTTCTTCTTCTGGGACCCCTATAATTCGAATGTTGGTGCACTTATTGTTATCCCAGAGGTCTCTGAGATTGTTCTCCATTCTTTTCATTCTTTTTTCTTTATTCTGCTCTGCAGTAGTTATTTCCACTATTTTATCTTCCAGGTCACTTATCTGTTCTTCTGTCTGAGTTATTCTGCTATTGATTCCTTCCAGAGAATATTTAGTTTCATTTACTGTGTTGTTCATCATTGTTTGTTTGCCCTTTAGTTCTTCTGGGTCCTTGTTAAACGTTTCTTGTATTTTCTCCTTTCTATTTGCAAGAGTTTGGATCATGTTTACTATCATTACTCTCAATTCTTTTTCAGGTAGACTGCCTATTTCCTCTTCATTTATTTGATCTGGTGGGTTTTTCCCTTCCTCCTTCATCTGCTGTGTGTTTCTCTGTCTTCTTATTTTGCTTAACTTACTGTGTTTGAGGTGTCCATTTCGCAGGCTGCTCGTTCATAGTTCCCATTCTTTTTGGTGTCTGCCCCCAGTGGGTTAGGTTTGCTTAGTGGTGTGTTTAGTCTTCCTGGTGGAGGGAACTGGTGCCTCTGTTCTGGTGGATGAGGTTGCATCTTGTCTTTCTGGTGGGCAGGACCACATCCAGTGGTGTGTTTTGTGGTGTCTGTGAAGTTATATGATTTTAGGTAGTCTCCCTGCTAATGGGTGGGGTTGTGTTCCTATCCTGTTAGTTTTTTGGCATGGGGAATCCAGCATTGGAGCTTGCTGGTCTTTGAGTGGAGATGGGTCTTAGTGTTGAGATGGATATCTCTGGGAGAGCTCTCACCGACTGATATTATGTGTGGCTGGAGGTCTCTGGTGGACCAGTGTCCTGAGCTTGGCTCTCTCACCTCAGAGGCCGAGACCTGACATCCAGCCAGAGCACCATGACTCTGTCAGCCACATGGCTCAGAAGAAAAGGGAGAAAAAAAAGAAAGAAAGAAAAAAAAATAATATAAAGAATAAAGTTATTAAAATAAAAAATTAAAATAATATTATTAAAATAAAAAAGTAATAAAAAAGAAAAGAGAGGAGAGCAACAAAACCAATAAAAAAAGTCCACCAGTGATAACAAGTGGTAAAAATTAAACTAAGATAAACATAAAAATCAGAAACTAGTCAGTCACATACAGCAAACCCCAAGTCTATAGTTGCTTCCAAAATTCACCGCCTCAATTTTGGGTTGATTCATTGTCTACTCAGGTATTCCACAGACGCAGGATACATCAAGTTGATTGTGGAGATTAATCCAGTGCTCCTGAGGCTGCATGGAGAAATTTCCCTTTCTCTTCTTTGTTCGGACACCTCCTTGGGTTCAGCTTTGTCTTTGGCCCTGGCTCTGCATGTAGGTCACCCGCTGGCATCTGTTCTTTACCCAGACAGGAGGGGGTTAAAGGAGTGGCTGATTAGGGGGCTCTGGCTCACTCAGGCTGGGGGGATGGAGGGGTATGGAATGCGGGACGAGTCTGCGGTGGCAGAGGCCGTAATCATGTTGCAACTGCCTGGGCCATGCCATGTGTTCTCCCGGGGATGCTGTCCCCGGATCACGGGACCCTGGCAGGGGTGGGCTGCACATGCTCCCTGGAAGGGAGATGTGGATAGTGACCTGTGTTTGCATCCAGGATTCTTGGTGGCTGCAGCAGCAGTGTTAGCATTTCATGCCCATCTCTGGTGTCTGGGCTGATAGCCCCAGCTTGCGTCCATCTCTGGAGTTCATTTGGGTGGTGCTCTGAATCCTCTCTCCTTGTGCACCCTGAAACAATGGTTTCTTGCCTCTTAGGCAGTTCCAGACTTTTCCCCAGACTCCCTCCCGGCTAGCTGTGGTGCACAGCTGTGTTCAGGCTGTGTTCACACAGCCAACCCTAGTCCTCTCCCTGAGATCTGACCTCTGAAGCCCAAGCCTCAGATCCCAGCCCCCACTCACCCCTGCGGGTGAGCAGACAAGCGTCTCAGGCTGGTGAGTGCTGTTTGGCACCAATCATCTAAGCGGGAATCTCTCCGCTTTGCCCTCTGCACCCCTGTTGCTGCGCTCTCCTCCACGGCTCTGAAGCTTCCCCCTGCCACCTCCCCCCCCCCCATCTCCACCAGTGAAGGGGCTTCCTAGTGTATGGAAACTTTTCCTCCCTCACAGCTCCCTCTAAGTGGTGCAGGTCCCGTCCTTATTCTTTTGTGTCTGTTTTTTCTTTTTTCTTTTACCCTACCCAGGTACATGGGGGAGTTTCTTGCCTTTTGGGAAGTCTGAGGTCTTCTGCCAGCATTCAGTAGGTGTCCTGTAGGAGTTGTTCCACATGTAGATGTATTTTTGATGTATTTGTGGGGAGGAAGGTGATCTCCACGGCTTACTCCTCCGCCATCTTGAAGGTTCTCCTAACCACCTATTTCTTATGCCAGCCTCTTATACCTAGATTAATTATTCCTGCACCCTAAAATAGAGTTGTTTCAGTAACAAGAACAGGTGTTTCTTAATACAGTGTTTATCTATTGGATAAACACTGACAAATTCACATTCTTTGACCTTCCTTTTCCTTTTTTTAATGTTAATTTTATTACAGTATAGTTGATTTACAATGTTGTGTTAGTTTCAGGTGTATAGCAAAATGAATCAGTTATACATATGCATACATCCACTCTTTTTTGGATCTTTTTCCCATATTGGTCATTACAGAGTATTGAGTAGATTCTCTGTGCTATACAGTAGGTTCTTATTTGTTATCTATTTTATATATAGTAGTGTACATGTCAATCACAGTCTCCCAATTTATCCCTCCCCCACTTTCCCCCTTGGTAACCATAAGTTTGTTTTCTACATCTGTGACTCTATTTCTGTTTTGTAAATAGGTTCATTTGTACCACTTTTTTAGATTCCACATATGAGCAATATCATATGATATTTGTCTTTCTCTGTCTGACTTACTTCTCTCAGTATGATAATCTCTAGGTCCATCCATGTTGCTGCAAATAGCATTATTTTGTTTCTTATGGCTGAGTAATATTCCATTGTGTATATATATATATATATATATATATATATATATATATATATATATATATATATACATACCACATCTTCTTTATCCATTCCTCTATCAATGGACATTTAGGTTGCTTCCATGTCCTGGATATTGTAAATAGTGCTGCAAAGAACATTGTGGTGCATGTATCTTTTTGAATTATGGCTTTCTGCAGCCTTCCTTTTCCTTGATTACACATCTTCTTCTGTTGATACTTCCCTTCTTTATAGATGAGATAAATAAGCTTGGTTGCATTATAACTTTAATTCCCTACATTCTAGCCCTTAGCTGTTGGGCTTGGTGAATTCCTAAGTCCATGCAGCAGCACATATGCACACTGACTTTTAGGACCACTAATAATGTTAACCACCAATTACCTCTTATATGTTGACTTTTACCACCTTCTGTTGCAATGGGTGGTTGTTTCCTGACTGTCTCCAAATTTATAGATGGTGTGGATTCTTGAGTACAGCTTCCAAATGATCAGTGGCTTCTTTTATGTTTCTTTTATGCTGCTAAAAGGAAACTTGTGCCCTCATCCTAGTTCTTTTTTCCTTGGGTGACAAAAGATGAGGGAGTTTCAGTTTTCACATCTAGTGTTATCTCTCTATACCATAATAGCAGCCTTCATTGCTCTAAACTGCTGTTGAAAGAGACAACCACTACTAAGCCATTACCTATATATATTTTTATCACCCACTATTCATTATAATGCCTTTGTGTTCTGTCAGTGTTATCAGAGGCAACCAGCATTTATTAGGTATCCGCTGGATGTGTTACATTGTGGAAGGTGTTGCCAGGGGCCCTTATTTAGAATAAAGCATTACTTTGGAAGAGGGTGACAATTTTTCTCTACAGGCCACCACTTTACCTTTTACTGTGGTTTAGGCCACCATGTTGGTCAAATTACTCATTATGTCCCATGGGCTCTGTTAGGATTTCCTAGAAATGTGAGTGTGTTTGTCATGTGCCTTAGATGGACTCCCTGCAATATGGCTTTTGGGTGAATTTGCAAATGTAAAGAGAAAAGGTAGTCCCTCCCATTATATTTACACTTTAACACATAGTAAAAAGCAAAAAATACTAGTACCATGCACCCGTGATTTGGAAAACAGCAAAATTTTCTAAGAAAGGAGAAATTGTGTGTGTGTGTGTGTGTGTGTGTGTGTGTGTGTGTCTCAGTCTCAAGAGGCATAAGAACTTCTACTTTCATTTTAATATGTATGCTATGGACCTGGGGTAATATAAGACTTGTAAATATTTCTAGGCCTATTTACCTTAATAAGCATAGTTTACCTTATTTTATATCATGTCCTGGTGAGGCCTTAGTGTTCTCATCTGGGAATCATTTCTGATTTCTTGGCTTCTGATCAGTATAGATTTTGAACTCCCAGTATTCTTAGTCTTTGCATTCGTCAACCATCTTAAGTTTTAGAGAGTAGGTATAGCTGTAATAATTACCTTGCTGGTCTAGTGGGTCTGAGGTCACTGTCCATTTTGGCACACACAGTATGCCCTTTAATCCTACACTCTCTTTGTCTCTGGGGTATCTCTCATTGCATCATGGAGTCCTGTTAGATACAAGTGACAAATCTACCAAGATCTTTTTAAAGTTTTGGATGCCTTTTTAATTTTGAGAATGATGATGGCTTGGGTTACAACTCATTTCTTGTTCTCTGCCCAAAATTTCATTGCAGAGTTAGAACTATGCAGGTGTTGTGATCACTGGACATACCAGTAGAGGGTTGCATGGCATTATCTTGTACCCTGAGAGGGACTTACATTGTATTGAACACAGAAGCAGGCTAACTCACTGAACAAGGCATTTCAGTGTGATGGAATCACCTTAACAGACATGACAGTCATTATTATTATTAATACAAATATTTATAAGAAATTTCAATGCATGCAATGCCATCATTTTACACAGCATCCAGATATTTTTTGGCTATAATTTGCATGCTGCTGTACATTTTCCATGTGTGTCCTTTTATTCAACATAGGCAAAAATAGATACCATTGCCTTATTTGGGGAGGCATAATGGGGAATTGGAGAACAGATAGACCTGTGGTTTGATTTCACCTCAACTCCTCTGATCAACTCAGTAGTGAATGTGAGCAACTTACTCTCATCTCCGAATTGAGGGTTGTATCACTTGGGTTCTGGTCAGGAGGCAGCAACTGTACCAGTTATATTAACAGGGAGAATTTAATATTAAGAATTGTTAATCTGGGATTGGAGAAATGAAAGGTTAAAAATGAATACCTAGGTATCATGGAGATGATGATGCAGGAAGCAGCTACCAAGACCCTTGGCTGGCGAAACAAAAGGAATAAGTTGGACTTCTTACAGCTCAGAGGATTGGAGAAGGGGCTCTGCAGAGCTCGTATGCTGATCTCTGAGGAGGCTGTGCTGGCTGGCTGGGCTGGGGTCACTGAAGGGTAGCATCATGAGGCTGGTTCTATGAGTGGTAGAAAAAGTACACAGTTGAATCGCTATTGCTAATGGAATGAAAGCTACTGCTGCAAGCTGGAATGAGCTGCTGCTGCCAGGGCTAAGAGGTGTTGCTGAGATGATGCTGACAAGAACAGGAAATAAAACCAGAAGCATCAAATCCCTGCTTCCTCCTGAAGCCTTGCAGTCTCTCTCTGGTGCTCCCTATTGGCAGAGCCTAATGGATCAGCTGGCAAAGCAGAAATGAGGTCTGCAGATTCTCAGCCCCAGCACAGAGAGTAGAACAGAGAAACAGTTGGTTTGAAACTGAGAAACAATTGCTTAATAACCAGTAGAGGGGTGATATTATACCCCAGAGATTGGTTATTGTTTTAACATTATTATTATTATTGAACTTTATGTAAATAATCTAGTATGATGACTGGGTCATAGTAAGAGCTAAAACTCATCTGCTCTTTTCATTTTGCTAGATTTACTAAGTGTTCTACCAGCCTAGTTATTGAAGATGGCCAATTACACTTTGATAATCCAGTTTGATTTTTCCATTTTGGCCCCAATTCCACTCCAGTAACATTCATATATACAGATTAGTAGTGTTGACTCTGGAATCTACTGGTTTTTAGCCATGAACTATGGGGAAGTTAATTAAGTTCTCCAAGCCTCAGACTATATTACATGGGATAACACATATACAGTGCTTAACTCAAAGCCTGTCAAATAAGTGTCTAAAAATACTAGTGCTATGATTGTTATCATCATCACTATCAGTATTTATTGAGTGTATAGAAATTGTCACAAAATAATATCAACTTAAAATACAACATTTAAGGAGCCAGCTTTCTCCAAAATCACAAACAAATACCTTGGTCCTCTGAAATTTAATTGTTATCGTGCAAAGTAAACATGGTTAATTTTCCTTGTTAGCCATCTCTGTCATTTTTGGTGCTTCAGAAGATTCCTATTTTTCTGATCTTTTATGTGATATTCTGAAAGAAGCCAATATTTCCAATTCTGTTTTGCATTAGGGGATATGGAGACCTGAAGTCTCTGAGACTTTCCATGAGTAATGCGTGTGTTTGTAAAAAGGCCTGGAAGGGATTTGAAAATCCATCATGCCACTATCAGGGACTCTTGAATTCTGAAGCATTCCTGGCTGCCACTAACTCAGGGATATGGAGATTGTCACTAGAAATTCAGAGTGAGTGTCGTGCATGGTAATACGGTACATCATGGCTAGGTCCTGAGGCAAGCTGAGGACAGCGTAGATTTGATGCATTATGCATGAGAGGGTGTAAGAAGTAAAGGATCAATCATCTTCTCCCTCAGATAACATTGATCATTTGCTACACATTATTTGGCTGGGTTCTGTGCAGATTTATTTTCTACAATGAGAATGAAAAGCAGATTGCCTGTTTCCTTAATGAGCAATGACATCAATCCAGCCAAATCTATCCAATGCATTGGATGGCGCTCTCTCTCTCTCTCTCTCTCTCTCTCTCTCTCTCTCCCTGCCCCCCTCTGTCATAGTTGGAAGAAATAGGGACAGCTTCTGAAGAAGGTGCCAGCCCCTGAGAGGATGGCGACAGAGTGGGAAAATTGGGTCTAACTTAGGGTGATGAAAAGTCTCTTTCTCTCTCTTTACATTTTTTGCTTTTTAATTTAAAGCAGTGTTTCCACTCTCCATTTTCCCAGATGACATTCTGAGGGGCTGAACTCCGGAAAAGGCCAAGTGAAAAGTCATCCAATAACAAGGAAGAAGATGGCGTGTAGAATGCACGAATAGGCTTTGCTGCTGGGACGCTACTCAGGCTGAAAGGGCACAGTCACGGGGGACATAGCAAGTAGCATCAGAGAATGTTATTACAATGCTCCCCAGTCAACGCCAGTGACTTTAATAACATTGGAATCCACATGTGGCATTCCATAAGAAAATGGAATTGAAGTTTGTCTTCTGTTGATACAGTATTCTCCCTGTTGTGGTAGTGAATTGTCAGTAAAATTGTGTTGGAAGTAGTGTATGATCCAGGATTTGGGAGGAGATAAGATGTCTTGCTGGGGCACACTCTCTGCTTCAATCAGACAAGTATCCACCGAGGGAGGCTGGGTGGGTGGGGGGCTTTGACGAGCCAAAGATGGGCAGCTGGGGAATTGGTGGAGCAGGTGACAAACAGCAGGTCTGGGCTGGCATGAAATCCTGGCAGAATGGGTCCCCCTGCAGGCTCAGTTTGCAGAGAAGCCCCATGCCTAAGGGAGAGCAGAGATTGCAGGTCCCTCTCAAGCCGGGATCCCGAGAGAGGGGGAGTGTTCAGACAGGTGGATGGAGTACCGGGGCAGGGCCACATCCGGGAGGTACTGCCAGCAGATGGCTGTTGCTCAGGCCCTGGAAGGAAAAGTGACGAGGACCAAGCAGGAGACCATCTGAGGAAGGGCCAGGGGGCTGGATACAAGGCCTCCCGCACGAGGAAGTTCCCATCACACTGCATTTTTAAAACTGTCGGAAGCTAATTAGTCATGAACCATGATATCACATGGAATCAGTAATGTAAATTGTGAACTACAAGTCCTGGTTCTGTTTTTCTGCAGAAATGTAAATATGGGAGAGTTTTCACCAAGATGAAAATGAATTACAAAGAAGACCTGGGGAGGGGCCTTTCATGGAGTGTATGCCTCTGCTACATCCGTCTTGCTTCCCACCCTGAAGGCCACAGAGGCAGGTTACCAGAACCGGGGCTCAGGAGCTGGGCTGGGGGAGAAGCAGACTTTCAGTGGAGGGCAGAAGGAGAGGCTGGGAGGGTAATGGAGGCTTGGCTGTAATAATAGCTTGCTCTACGCCTCACGCTGTGCTAAGCCTATAGTTTCCCATAAAATTAGGTGTCATTAGCATGTTCTTTTCTGGTCTGTTTCTTTCTTCCCTCCCCTCTACCTCCCTTTCCTTCCTTCCTTCTTTCGTTCCTTTTTTTTTTTTTTTTAAACGAATGAGGGAACTGTAACAGAGAAATAAACTAACTTTCCCAAGTCAGTGACGGGTAGAGAGCTGACCTATAATCTGTTGTTTTGTATCCAGAACCTGGTCTCTTGACCACTGCTCCACGTGATGTCCCACTGACCTGATCTGTGTGTCACATAAGAGTCAGCCCTGCTCAGAGACTGCCGTGAGACAAACCATCGTCTTGCTCATCTAGAGAGTCCTTTACCAGCTCCTCTTAAGATCAGCTTGTTTGGGGAGTTCACCTTCAGCGTGGTGCTGGTGGTGTTAATGTGTAGTCAGCTCCTAAGCTTCATTTTATTTTGTACCCAAATGGAGATCATTATATTGCAGATCTTATTTAAATCCATCTCTTTGTATTTAGCCATCTCATTGTTCTAGCCTGTCTAGATCTCTTTAAATCCTTCTAACAGCAGATTTTTCTTTTTTCTCTCTTTATTACAATCCAATGCAACCTGAAATGAAAGCCACAACTCTCCTAAAATCCCTCCTGTTTCTGAAAGCTTTGACACATTCAGCAAAGATCTATTCCTTGGTGTCTGAGTGTGCTGTGTTTATTTTCTGCTTTGCCGATTCGTGGAGTTTAACTGTACCCAAATGTGCCTTTAGATGGCAAACTCTTTGGGGCAAGGGCTCTGGTCTTTGTTTTGGCATGTGCTACTTATTACAGAGCTCAGTGCACACCTGGGGCTCCAGATAAATAATAACAATTCAGGAGTATTTCTCACTTTGAGAGTTGCACGGGCCCTTTCAGGCAGCCTGTTAGCTTTCTTAAAGAATATCCCAGTGACCGATTTCACCTTGACATTGGAGGTGCCCATCTCTCTGCACCTGTTCCACCTGCTGTCAGCCTGATATCTGCTTCTTTATTGTTTGCTGTTTCTGCTCTGCCCTTAGGAGCCATTCCTGAGATGTAGCACTTGGGCTCGCAGATGACACTCCTTATTATATGGATGTTTGGATTCTGACCCCAGCCAGGCAGCCTTCTTCCCCTCTTCCCACCCCACTGCAAAACCCTCCCTTTTCCACCCCATTCATGCCAAAGTGTGAATCCCGGATGATTGCCAGGGGAAAGAAGCCAGAACAGGAGGAGGTAAAGAGGTGGGAGGGGACAGTTATTTGCTTTTGGCAGGAAAGATAAATAACCAAAGCCTGACTTTCACAGATTTTAGCAAAAGGGTCTTTGATGTTGGTTTCTTTCTCTGTTTTGCTCATGCGGGGGGTGGGGTGGGCACAGGTTTGCAGGTTTCTCTTGTGAGCTTTGAAAAGAATAGTTTAAATATAGTTAACATACATATTATCATCTTCAAAATCTAGAAGGAAAGAAATCCTGGTTTGGCCCCAATGGATTTGGAAGCCAAGTTGCCTGCTTTAGCTGCAGCCAGATTAGGTTACTCTAATTCTCTCAAGTAGTACTTTTGCCAACAAGCAAAGTGGATCTTACGGAGGGGCCAGGACTCAGCTGAGAGGGAGAGGTCTTATACCCATAAATCATCTGTATTTGTTCGCAGATTTAGAATGGAAAACCCACTTTTAATTCCCCTGACTTGAGTTGCTGTTGCATAGGAGGGGTTGCTCCTTAGCGGGCTGACACTTCAAGCTCTTGAATTACCTGATTTAGTCTCGTGCCTTCTGGCTTTTCTTGGCAAACCAAACGCCACCATTAGACAGTGTTTAT
Source organism: Phocoena phocoena (assembly GCF_963924675.1). Lineage (NCBI taxonomy): Eukaryota > Metazoa > Chordata > Mammalia > Artiodactyla > Phocoenidae > Phocoena > Phocoena phocoena. The sequence continues at coordinate 38,880,967 of NC_089235.1, read as the reverse complement.
ATTCTCGATCAAAGAATCCTTTTAAACATTCCTTTTCATCATGCTCGTATCTCATTCACTCACTTCCAAAGCAGTCAGGCCAAAATTTGTGTCTAGGAAGTTACTATATTATTCTGTGCTGTGTGATATATATATGTAATTGGTGTTGACTCTACGGTCATATACTTTTGTTCCAAAGAGTAACTTTATTTCTAAACTGACTTTAATTTCTGCCTCTGAGTCTTCAGCTTATTTTCCAATAAAACCTCTCTGATACACGAATTTCTTGGTCAAGTTCTACAATATGGACATAGGCCAGTTCATGGTTTCATTAGTCCAGTGTTCAACTGGATCAAGATTATTTTCTCTGTGCAAAATTTCTTCCTCTCCATTTCTCCTGATATAACTTCTAAATGACATTGAGGGAAGGATAAGTCACTCTTGTGATGTTGAAGACTGGGAAGTCACCATGCATTTTCTGTTCTGCTAATATTCCTTTAGTCTATTATCCTACTCTGACCAACACCTGGAGGAATCACACGGCAGCAACCGTCCTCCTTCCCACTCCACAGGCAGCTTCATTCTCTTCCCCCTCCTGTTGGATGTTCCTCCCCAGATGGGCTCCTAGAATTGCTCATTGCTGAGGCTGGTGGGGGACCCCCCCGCCTCGTGTCTCTGTGCGCAGGCCAACACACTCTTGTTTCCTTCAAGTCTCATGGGGCTGGATAGGTTTGCAAAGACAGTACTCTCCAACTGTACCTGGAAAATGTATCAGCAGTCTTTTTTTCCCCAGACATTCCAAACATCATAGGAGAATGCCCTGATACCCCTCAAGCCCCTAGTTTGGTCAGAGGTGGAAAAGAATAAAAAATTCCCCACTGCTCATTCTTTTCACTTTTAATCTTATTTGGACTCCTCCATCTCTCCTCTTTCCACAGGCTCAAGCCCTTTTGGAATGGCAGAGGGGAGTAGGCATTGGTGCTGTGGGTGGGGAGGTCGGGTGAAGACCAGCTCCCCTGCTTTGCAAATGTGTACCAGTATCCCCTTTCTTACACCTGAGGTCTTTTATCTCAAAGACAAAATGTGGGCATTTCTTTTTACTACTTCCCATATATGTCAACTATATGTGTTTTCAGATTTAGAATAAAAAAGCAACTTTTCGTTCCTTCCTTTTGGTTCATGTGGGTTGATGATGGGAACAACTACTTCCCCATGGAAAATGGTGACTCAGTGTCTCCTGGTCTGAGTGCCGGTGTTGCAGGGGGTATGAACACTACATGCTGCTTGATACCTCAGATTATCAGTGTGCCACAAATGCTTTACATTTCTTCCTGCTATATATGTGGGTGAGTGTGTGTGTGTATACTTGTGTGTGTATTCTGGCAACTAACATAACCAAAGTATGTTCGTTGGTTCTACTTCTAATTCTCAAGTAAAAAGAAAAATTATAATAGTAAAATGCCAAACATACAAGTATTTAGGAGTATTAACTATGATGTCATCTCAAGAACCATATATAAGAAGGAATTAACATTTTTGTTCTTAGAAGAAAATATTCATGGCTGTATCAATACAAATATAATGATCAAGTATAGAGAAATATGGGATAATGTTTCTTTGTTTTAGAGTATCTGGAAGCAAGATGACAATCTTTCTCTAATATTAGGCCAAACGATGCTGGAGGTGGGGTGGATGTGCACAGGAATGCTGGTGTGGAGGTCTGGTGCTCAGGATCGGATGGAGGGCAAGAAGATTTCACCTTTACTGTATGTGGCTTATCTACCTTGCAGATTACCCATGGCAAGTAAGGAATGCAAGATTGTTTTCTATACTGCACAGCATAAGACTGGGCCTCTTGTCCATGCACTTACTGGTGTATGGTAAAGGAATTACACTTAATTCCCTCTTCCGTGGCTCTTCACCCAGCCCCTCTGCATCCATTCTCCAGATGGCAAAGATCTCTTCAGAAAGCAAAACTGATCCAGTCATACTTCCACTGAAAACTCTGCAGTGTCTTCCCATCGGTCTCAAAATTTTTTTTTTCTTTTTTTTGCAGTACACGAGCTTGTCACTGTTGTGACCTCTCCCGTTGCAGAGCACAGGCTCTGGACGCGCAGGCTCAGCGGCCATAGCTCACGGGCCCAGCCGCTCCACGGCATGTGGGATCTTCCCGGACCGGGGCACGAACCCGTGTCCCCTGCATCGGCAGGCAGACTCTCAACCACTGCGCCACCAGGGAAGCCCCCGGTCTCAAAATTTTTAAAAAGTTTTTTTGTTTTTATGGATTTCAAGGCATCACATGGTCGGGCCTCCACAAGCTCACTCATGGCCCCTCACCGTCGTGCGCTCTTCTCCCAGTCTGGCTTTTCCTTGCTCTCTCCTATTTACGGGGCACTCCTCTACCAGAGGGCCTTAGCAAGTTGTGTTTGCTCTGCCAGAAACACTTCTTTTGTTTTCAGACTTGCCATAGTTTCAATCTTACACTCTTTGTGTGATTACTGCCTGATGTCTGCGTCTCTCACTGCGTTGTGAGATCTGAGTGCCAGTTCCGCTGACGACTGTGACACCAGGGCCTGGAATGTGACTGGGGCTTAGTGAATGAATGCACGAGTGAATGAATGAATCCAGAAAAGGTGCCATTTAACCTGGATCTGGATGGATGAGCAGGATTTCATCATGGGATTGGAGAGAAGGGTGTTCCAGAAAGAACGATCTGGAACAAGGACTGGGAGAAACTGGTGCATCATTTAGGCTCAGATAAAGAGCATTGGGGAGGTGAAGGGGCTGCAGGTGTGGCTGGACAGATTGAGAAAGGCTTGGTGTGTCTTGTTGGAAAACCGGGACTTTAACCCAAGCCACAGAATCACTGAAGATTTTGGAGAAAGGGACTGACAAGATGAGAGAGAAACTCAACTTGTGTGACAGTGTGGGAAAAGAGTGGGCAGCTGGGAGCCCATTGAGGAAGCTGTTTCTTAGAATGATGGGACTTGGGCTCAGGAGGTGGCCGTGGGAATGCAGAGAAGGCAACTAGGGAAGGCTCCAGGCTTGGCAATGACCTGGCAATGACACCAAGGTGAGGGCGCACAAAGAGAGGCAGGCAGGCAGCAAGTAAACCAGGACAGTAACGACACTCCCAGGACAACTTGTGCATGAGATTTTGGATAATCTACAACCTTCCATCTTGTACTTAGCACCAGAATGTAAAACAGAGAGTTAGCTCTGAAAGAGAGAGGTTCAGGATGAGGGATTGAGAGGGGGCATACTGGAGAAGTTTGTGGAAAGGGAAAGGTTAGTGTGGGGAGATCCTCTGACTCTTTGCTGGGGGCAAGAAGACACTCTGTTTGGTGTCCTCAATGATGCCTCCTGAGTTTTCTGTTAGTTTGATAATTTGAAAAGGAATCATATTATTCTGACACATTTTTGGGGAAGCACTTCAGGTGGTTTAGTTGCTTATCTGCATTATGATTAAAAGTAGAAAGGGGAGGGGAGGGGAGAGGGGAGAAAGTAGAGGGAGGGGAGAAAGTAGAGGAGAAGAAAGTAGAGGGGAAAAAGTAGAGGAGAAAGTAGAGAAGTATATGGCAATATGGTATCGAGCCGTATTAATTTAATCCAGAGTGTTTGAACCAAGGGAGAGATCAGTCAGGACTGGAACCAGCACGAGCGTTATGCAGGCATGAAGCACACTTTAATAAATGTGCAATGTCATCCCAGAGAGACAGATCATAGACTGTAACTGGATCAGACAATGTCTTTTAAACTCACATAAATCTGAGCTATGATACCACCTCCTTCATTTCCTAGGTTACGACCTTGTTATTTTTGACTCTAAACTTGTATTGTTACCGTAAACAGGAAAGTGTTAAACTTTACTCAAGGAATATGGTATGGAACTCCAATCAGTGGACCCATATTAAGAAAAAATAAATTAAAAAATTTTCGTAAACCTTGGCTCTATATCAAAAGATAGGATGAAAAAGTTATATTTGTCTGTTTTAAGTTAAAATAAATGATTAAAGTTGTGTATGTTTTATTTTGTTATGATTCCTTGCTTTAAAAGAATTTTGATCAAGTAACTAAAGATGGGTCCTAGTTGTACTGGATTTTATTTGGGGCCATATCATATGAAAGTGTACATTTAACTTTTATAATCAAACAATGTAGAAGAGAAGTGGGGACGAACAGAATGGGGTAATAGCAGATTCTTCCCTTCCTCAGCACGTTCATTTTAGAGCTATGTTCATTGAGTGGAATAGTTTAAATTATGGTTACATAATTTATTTTTCCTCTTGGGCTCATGCTTACTCTTATTCTGTCTCTTTTGCTGAGATCATAGAGTTAAATTCACATTAAGTGCACATTTACACTTTATTGTTATCTCCTTTTCACAGATGAAGGAATGAAGCTTAGAGCAGTTGAGAAACTTGTAGGGTTCTTGAAGCTTTAACAACTAAGGAGAGCATTTTGAAAGGAAGCCCGAGGAATGTTTAGGCCTGTGATTGGGGATAGGAGAGCTGTCTCCCTCCCTGTTTCTTATCCATTATCACCCAACTGTTTGCTCAAAGTCAAAACATACTTATTCTTTTTTTTTTTGCCGTACGCGGGCCTGTCACTGTTGTGGCCTCTCGCGTTGTGGAGCACAGGCTCCGGACGCGCAGGCTCAGCGGCCATGGCTCACGGGCCCAGCCGCTCCGAGGCACGTGGGATCTTCCCGGACTGGGGCACGAACCCGTGTTTCCTGCATTGGCAGGCGGACTCTCAACCACTGCGCCACCAGGGAAGCCCACCCTACTTATATAATATTAACTTATATTTGATCTCACAATTTCTCCTTGCAGTAAGTGCTACTGTTTTTCTCATTTTAAAAACAGGAGAACTAAGGCACACGCAGAGATTAGAGGCAAAGATGATAAACAACATCCCACTTGATTTTCCTACCTTAGTTTTGTTTTCTCCAATTCACTTTCCACAACACAACTAGATAGTTCTAAAATAAAAATCTTACTGTGTTGCTCAAGGAATTAAAATCATTTCCTCTCTTTCTGGCCTCTTGCTGTCATTTTGAGCCCATATTCTGTACCCCTTTCCCATGGGGCCTTACCTATGTAAGAATAGTAACTGATAGAAAATTAATGGTGGGAGTTGAGTACCATAGCTGGTTTGGGGGAGAGCTATCTTTGGACCAGCACCTTCTTGGTGCCTTCAGCAGACTGTATGTTCCAAAGACGACTGCAACAAAATCTCTCCCCTCACATGATCTTGCAATGTGACACTGAGAGATAGGGTCTATGTTCCCTTCTCTTGAATCTGGGTGGGCTCATGACTTTGGTCACTATGACATTATGGGACTTCCAAGGCTAGGAAGGTGATGCAGCGTCCATTGATCATTGGAATAATTGCTTTGTAGCTCTAAGCTTCTGTGTAAGTAATCAAAATGACTTGAGGCCATTGTGCTATGAGGAAGTGCAAAGTAGCTCAAGGGGAGAGACCACACAGAGAAGCCTGGATACTACTGAGGACAGAGGTGCCTGGCTAGCCACCAGCTGTTCCAGCACCAGCCATCATATGACAGTAATATGACTGTAACTGCATGAGTGACTTGGAGCCAGAATCAGCCAGTGAAACCCCTCCCGGATGATGACCAGAGATAATAAAATGATTATTGCTGTTTTAGCCACTAAGCTTTGGGACAATTTGTCATGCAGCAATATATAACTGGAACTGTGTCCTTCAATTCACACCACTTGAGAGTGTGGGTATATGAATGAGGAGGACACTCTAAGTGTTTTGATCCCTGGTTTGTGCTGGGAAAGGGGGTTCCATGTTTGAGGATGGGTTGAAGCAACTCCAAAACGTGAGTGGCTGAGACAATTTTGTGCACTTGAATTACGCTTCTTTTTGAAATTTCAGCATATTGGAGTGTCACAGGAGATGAAATACACATTTTGTCAGTTGATTACCTGGTGGCTGTCTCCTGCTTCCATTAGGTGGCTTGGCAGGGAGCTCACTCATCAGAAGGGGACAAGGTCACCAGATATACTTGCCCTGACCCCTAGCCTAGAAGTTCCCTTGTTAGCTAGTCCATGGGTGTTCTCTGCTCTCCTCCCAGCTTCTGGCATCTGCTTTCTGTCAACACTGGGGTGCAGATCCCTTTTCGGAGCGTTTTCCGCGGTGCATCCACTGTATTGGGCTGACTGAACTCTCTGGGAGCTCGAGGAACTATAGGCGGTCTGTTGCTGCTCTGCTTGTATGTTTTTCTCAATAAATCTCATTTTAGCATTATTCTATGTGTCACTACTGGTAACTTACACTGTTTGTGCCCGTTATACAGCAAGTAAGGTCAACAGCCAACCTATTCTATGGATTTAGCCAGTCCAAGCTGAATCAATAGAGACAGAACAGGAAGTTTCCTTCATAGTTAACTATGAGAATATTTCAGCAAAAACATCTCGCTGGATGCCTGCCTCTGGCCTGATATTTCACCGTTAGAGATTTATCCAATCAAGATTTTTTGAGTGCCCTTTATATGCTAGACTCTGTGCTAGTTATTGGAGATATAAAGTTTTCAGGGATTCTAGAGTTTAGAGAGGGAGACAGACAAGGGGAGCTGGCAACTGCAGTTCAGGATGATACGAACTAGGGCAGGACTATGCCTGGAGCATCATGGGAGGAAACAAATCTGGGGGGAGGTCAGGGATGGCTGAGGTGGGAGTAATGTCAGGGCTGAGATCTGAGAATGTAGAAGAAGTTGGCCAGGTGAAGGGGAGGAAAGGTGAGAGAAACTGAAGTGGAACTGAAAAACCATTTTCTGCTTCTGGAGATTGAGGGGACAAAAGAATGGGGAGGAAAGCTGCAGGAGGGGCAGGAGAGGTTGGAGAGGACAAGGAAAGCATTAAAGCTGTGCATGGGAGTTGGACTCTATTTTGAGGGCAATACGAAGCTACTCATTGTTCTTAGGTAGAGGAGGGACAGGATGGGATTTGTCTTTTAGGAGTATCAGCTTGGCTGTAATGTAGAGTAGATTGGAAGGGACTGTGGTGAGAGATGCATTCAGGTGAGAGATGCTGGTGGCCTCAATGGGGATAGTGGCCCTGAGATGGAAAAATGTGGATACATTTCAATGTGACCTCAGAATATTTTTCCATCCTTATCCTCCATAATTCCCAGGCCTCCACCCCAAACACTCTGTTGCACCCTATTGGTCTTTGAATACATCAGCTCTTGCCTCTCTCATGCTCTGTGTGTATGTGTGCACATGTCTCTATCTGCCTGCATGTGTACACACAAACCCATCACTGAAGGTCAATGGTTATGTAAGATGTTAACATCAGGGGAAGCTGGATCAAGGGTGTGTGGGAATTCTCTGTACTCTCTTTGCAACTTTTTTGTAAATCTAAAATTATACCATAATAAAGAGTTTTTTAAAAAAATATTTATCAGCTCTTCAGCAGGATTAGGCACCTAGAATTTTTTTCCCATCACAGTTTTCCCGTCTGTAATGTCCTTTGTCTTCTTTTGTCCTCTTCTACATTAGGTAAACTCGTACTCAGCCTTCAAGACCCATCTCCTCTCTATCTTCCCTGACTTCCCCAGGAAATATTATTTCTTCCTTGATACTTCCATAGATCTGTATCCTTTCTTCCATTATATGTCCTGTATGTTTCTGTTTTCAGCTTCACACCTACTCTTTCCATCCTCTCCACCCTGCTAGTGGCCTGAGCAGTCAGGCTGAATGGATACCATTTCTTGATCTCCGGCTTCTGATCAGGTTTGGACATTATCAGGAGAAGAGAGGGAAAAAGGAGAATAAATGTGGGCGCTTTATTCCCCTAGTTTCCTTTCTGTGGATTTACTCTGGGCTGGTTGCTTCCCACAGCAAAGGTTGATATTCTGGTAAATGGTTAACAACCAGCCTGGGCGTTGAGGAAGCCCTGACTTGTAGTGTTTGCCCACTTCTGTGGTGTAAATAGTTCCACCACGGCCGATTTCAAGCAAGCAATGTACCTTACGCAATGTGGAGCTGGAAAGAAATGTACACTGTCAGTTCTCTGGAACTGGCTTGAGCAAGCACCCACACCCCGCTGTTGCATTCTTTCCTTCCAGGAAGTTGTATCTGCTCCTCCTCTAGTCCGTCAGGCCCAGAACAGGGGCTGTGTCCCACAGTTTTCAGCCCTGGGACATTGCACTATCTCCTGTGGTTTTCCTCACTATACCCATACTTTGGAAATAGTCCCTTTATTAGACCCTCTTCAAATTATCCAATTTGAGATACCATCTGTTTCCTGATGAGATCCCAATTGATTCACCAAGTTATACTGTGTGGAAATGAGTCATTTAGAAATCTTTTCTCCTCCTGTATTATAAATACCTATAGTGCAGGAATCATGATTAATTTCTGTATCTCCAACAACTAGCCAGTGGAGAGGTTGGGACGGACAAGAAGGAACTAAGTTTTGTTGAGTATCTACTATGCACTATATATTCTATCAAATTCTTTAGAAATGTTCTCTCTTTAATCTTAACAAATGAAATTAATTCTATGCACTACCATCCTAGGCATTTACAGACAAGGAAATTGAGGCTCAGAGAGGTTAAGTAACTGTTCCAAAGTTACACAGTTAGGAAGTAGCTGAATTGGGATTTGAACCTGAGTGTCTGGCTCTAAAACCTATTCTTTTCACACTATTGCCTCAATTTATTTTTAGCAGATGAATGGATGTTTTTGTCAATGGAAAAGATAGAGTGAATGCCATTAGCAATGCCTGATAAGAGGAATCTTCAAGTGGGAGGGAGATGGGAATTGGCTTCCTTCTGTTCCTAGGAACGAAGTTTCTAGCAGTCTAATAGTTTATGAAATGTAAACTGTCCATGTGTAAGCATTCCCTTTGAATGGGGTATTTTAGAGAACAAAGAGCAATTCATATATTAGCTGTAAATCTGGCAGATATTTTCATTGGTAGCTTAACAATTCGATATCTTACAATAGTACTGGGCAGCTTGCTCCTTAAGGTCTAAAATGAGCTTCATACTCTGAGAAGAGGAAAACCATGTCTGTTTAATTTTGACTTAAATAGTGGGGGGAAACTGCAAACATGATCAATTCAAGAGAAATTTTATGAAAGAAAATACTTAGATCATCCTAACCTCTCAAATCTTGTGCTGTAATCTTTCCATCTAGAAGATACTGGTGACTTTAGTCAAGCCTTGGAAAGATCTGTGGGAGGTCTGCTTTAAAGAAACAGCTGTAATATATTCTACTCTCTTAAAAGGGCTGATAGCAACTAGTATTTTGTTTTAATAATGAAAAACATTTGCTGGAAAAATTGAAGCTTGTTTTGGCAATTTCAGCCTAAGATACCATGAAAAGGAACCCGGTAGATCTAATGGACCCGTTAGAAACCTGAGTGAGAAAATCTGAGTCTTGCTCTGGCTTGGTCACTTGCCTAGTTTTATAATTATAGTTAAGTCACTTAAATGTTCTATGCCTCAGTCTCCTTATAAGTGAACTGGGTAGTTAGATTAGATGTAGACTAAATTATCTTCCTAACTCAAACAAATTTATAAAATGCTTAAGAAATTTTTCTTTTTAGTAAAGCCATTACAATTTTTCTACATTTATTAGCTACCAGGTTTATTCCAATTTTATTATTTTTTGTTATAGTAATAATTTCATTATTGAGTCATTTCCCATCTACCTATATATCTATAACCAGTAAGAAGAAAAGCTGCTCAATGTCCAATATGAGGGTAAAAAAATAAAACAATCCTTACATTATAGCTCTGTGTAGCCTTCTATTCCCTAACATATATTTTGTATCTGTGTGTGTGTGTGCACATTTGTATATACACACACACACACAGATACACACACACAGAGTTGTGTCCTGGTAAATGTTTATCAATCAGCTCTCCTGGGGAAAAAATAAACTCCGATTTATAGGATTTACCAGTTTCTGTGGTGTAACTGTTCACACGATAGCCAATTTCAAGTTATCCGTAGTAAGTCGCTGAATGTGGAGGTGAGAAAAGCTGCACAAAATTGGCTCTTGCAGGCTGGTCCAAGCTGGCTCCAGCACTCCTCTGAATGTAAGCAGTCTGTGGGGTGCTAACTGTTCTCTACCTATTATAACATATACTTTGAGAACTGAATACTAAACTTAAAACTAACCTATACAAAGCTCGTGTTTTTTCTTTGATTTCTGTTCATTGTGATCTTTACCTTAAATTATTCTTAATAGCTCTCTCCCTCACCCTCATACCAAACGTGCAACATACAAGCACATATATACATACACACCCAAATTCTGTTAAATTTTTTTGATGATGTTTATGCATTATGTAATAACGTGTAAGTAGACAATACTAACATATTGTGCAATTTTTTTCTTCCGAAGTCATCTATCTTTTCAAATTTAAAGTTAAAAGAGCTTCCTTAAAAAAATCTGTATTTCTAAATGGTTCTAAGCTTTTAAGTCCTTCCTAATGAATGTGTCTGTATTTGTACCCAAGATTTTCAACGATTAGTTATTTCTCAAAGGAGTTAGGGCTGGAAACACCCCCAGCTATTAGATCATCAAGTCTGGGAATGCTATAAATTTGATATACTCAGAAATCCAAAAAGCTTCACACAGTAATTTGGTATTTAGTCAATCACAGAAAGTCTACAATGCGTTGACTGTTGACTGAATGATGAGCATCAAACATAGAGTGTAATTAACACAGACAGAAGCTTACTGCCAACAACAGTTTGAAACAATTTTAGTTCTCTCTTTCCTGCCAACTTTGATATGTAAAGAACCCTTCATAGCATGGTTGAGAAAATTTGTTTTTGCGTGGGGCATTCAGTTTGTACTCCCCAGAGCCTCCAGAATAGTGGCTTTCGCAGGGTGGGAACTTAATGGGTATTTGTTGGATTGAACCAGATCTATATTTTTTAAATTGATCCTCTGACACCACAATTCTTGTTAGTGAATTCTCATTGAATTTCATGAACCAGTAGTAACATATTCTTAGTGCTCTTCTGTAGTAAGTGAGCCTTTGCTAAGCTAGTGAACATTTTCCAAAGGAGAAAAGACAGTGATGGATACAGATCTTATTCAGTCCAAGGAAAACTTTTACAAAAATTGTTATTGGGAATTTGAAGTGTGTGCTGATCCAAGAACTGATCTGTGCTGATCAAATGTGCAAAAAGGAATATCACCTCCAAGTTACCCATTAATAATTTATCTGCTAAAACTGGAACCATGTTTGCCTTGAGGCTTTGCTGAGTCCTGGGCAATCAGCTTGAATTTTGAGCTGAGAGCTAGTTGTGACTGGACTTGGAAAAGAGTATATGCCTGACTGAGCTGCAGGTATAGATGTATGTGTGTATGTGCGTGTGTGTGTGTGTGTGTGTGTGTGTGTGTGTGAGAGAGAGAGAGAGAGAGAGAGAGAGAGAGGTCAAACATTAAAAATGTGTATCATTTATCCACATTGATAGACATAATTGTCAGAACATAACAATTATCTATAGCCCTTGATTGTCTTTAGGCTACAGTTCAAATCCAGGAGCTGCCTCACCTCTTGCCACTTCCTTCCTTCTACCCGCAAATCAGTCATGCTAAACTACTTGCAGATCCTCAAGGCAGTCAGGCTTCTGACACCTCTCTGCCACACAGAATGCCCTATCAAGCAGTAGCTGCCTCTTACCAACCTGACACTTTCCCTCCACCCTTAACTCAGCTTGTTTACTCCTTTAAATCCTTCTAAACCCATTTCAGACATCTTTTCCTCAGGATGTCACCCTACTCTGCATCGAGTGCCCATCTTTCAAGGTTGATTGCATGCAGTAATGCATATATCAGTGTCTATCACACTGCCTGTCTGTCTCTCCTGCAGACTGTATGTTCTTGAGGAAGAGATTGATACTTCTTTCCAGGACCTAGCACAGCCTTGGCAAATAGTATGTACTCTTTAATGTTGAGTATTCCAATATACAAATAACTAAAATTAATAAACAAATGATAGATCAGTTGAGTATTCATCTATTCAGTCTTGGACTGCTTTTGTTAATCAGGATTTTTTATTGTAACAGAAACACAGCTCAAAGTCACTTAAGGAAAACCAGGAATTTACCATTTCACATAACTGAGATTCCAAAAAGTGGTGCTAACGATGTGCATGTTGGATTCAGGTCTCAGATGATGTCATTAGAAATTTCTCTCTTCCCATGTCTATTTCTTTTTTCCTCTGGGGTGTTTTATCTAGCAAGCTCTCTCCATTGGAAAAGATGGTCCTCATACCTCTAGGTTTACATAGCTTAATACAGCTCACCGTTTCAGTAGGATACTGAGTACTTACACCAATCCACCAAAAATGACTATGCTTGGCTCTTTGGGTTCCACATTCACTCTTCGACCAAATTTTACCGAATCTAAGCTCTTACTGCTCACCATATGACAGGCCAATAAATCAAGAGATGAGGTATTAGGGCAAGGAATAGCGACTTTATTAGGAAAGACAGCAGACAGAGAAGATCATGGACTAGTGTCCGAAAGAACCATCTTACCCAAGTTAGAATTCAGGCTTCTTTCATACTAAAAGGAGAGGGACTGTGGCTGGTTGTTACAAACTTCTTGGTGCCAGCCAGACCCTGGAGGGGATGTGATAATCCTTTGCTCTTGTAGTTGTCCCACTAGGTCTGGTAACAGTGTTCCTGCAAACCTCCAACAAGACAAATGTTATTCTTTTTATCTCTATCTGAATGAAAAGTATTTTCCTTTTTTTTTTTTTTTTTTTTGTGGTACGCGGGCCTCTTACTGCTGTGGCCTCTCCCGTTGCGGACCACAGGCTCCGGATGCGCAGACTCAGTGGCCATGGCTCACGGGTCCAGCTGCTCTGCGGCATGTGGGATCTTCCCGGACTGGGGCACGAACCCGTGTACCCCTGCATTGGCAGGGGGACTCTCAACCACTGCACCACCAGGGAAGCCCAGAAAGTATTATACTTTTAAAGGTCAAGCCTGGGAGTTAGAGCCTTGAGAAAGGGCTATTATGTATATTTCAGGCTATAGGCCACATTCTTTTACGGAGGTGCAGAGCCAGCATGACTAAGCACAGGCAACAGAACACAAAGGTTAGAGATAAAGGAACACATCCAGTATGTCAGGTTTGTTCTTCTCTGTTACACAACCACTGTGCCCAGGGTGATAGGGCATTGTGACTGGTCGTATGCTTAGGTCATCTGCAAGCTCCTGTGGAAGGTAGGACTCCTTGACAAAGGAAATGATATGGGAAGTCAAAAATATAACAGGTGTCTCTGCACTGTGGTTGATTTTGCAGTATGATCAACCAATATGTATTTTTAAAAGTCGCCATGGGTCCAGGCTAATTTAACTATTTCATGCATCTTTTCTAGGCCCATTGAGATGCACCAAGACTGACAGAAAAGGAATGTTTGAAGGGTGCTCGGTTTTCAAGCACTTAGATGCTGGGTTTAAGTGTATAATTCTGTGCCTGTACCTTGCTTCTTACTACTTCCTTTTATTTATTACTTTTGAAAAAAAAAAAACCTTTTTATTTTAGAATAACTTTTGATTTACAAACAAGTTGCACAGATAGCATAGGGAGTTCTCATCTACCCTATCACCCAGTTTTCCCTACTGTTAACATCTTACATTACTATGGTACATTTATCACAACTAAGGAACCAGATTGGTATGTTAGTATTAACTAATGTTCACAGTTTATTTGGCCTCCATTAGTCTTTTTGTGGCCTCTCCCATTGCGGAGCACAGGCTCCGGACGCGCAGGCTCAGCGGCCATGGCTCACGGGTCCAGCCGCTCCGCGGCATGTGGGATCTTCCCGGATCAGGGCACGAACCCGTGTCCCCTGCATCGGCAGGCAGACCCTCAACCACTGCGCCACCCTTAACATATGTTTTCTGTTCTAGGATACCATTCAAGGTACCACATTCTATTTAGTCATCATGTCTTTTTGGCCCCCTCCTTTGATAGTTTCTCAGGCTTTCCTTAGTTTTGATGACCTTGGCAGTTTTGAGGAGTGCTGGTCAGGTATTCTGCAAAATGTGCCTCAATTTGGGGTTTTCTGATATTTTTCTCATGGTTAGACTGGGCTAATAGATTTTGGGGAGGAAGACCTCAGAGTTAAAGTGCCATTCTTGTCACATAATATCAAAGGTAAATACTATCAACATGATTTATCACTGTGGATATTAACTTGATCACCTGGCTGAGGTAGTGTTTGCCAGTAAAGTTATTTTTTCTCCTCCTTCTTACACTCTATTTGGAAGTATGCCACTAAGCACAGGTCACACAAGTTGGGTGTTAAACTTTACTTTTTTGAGTGGAGGAGTACCTACATAAATTACTTGGAATTCTTCTGTGTGGGAGATTTGTCTCTTCTCCATTTATTTATTTACTCAATCATTTTTTTAATGTTAACATGAACCCATGGATATTTATTTTGTTTTGGGTTATAAGCCAGTACTACATTATTTTGCTCTTTAAACTGTTCCAACTTTAACAGTTGGGAGCTCTTTCAGTTGGCTTCTCTGTCCCTTCACTATGCTCCCGTCCTTTTGTTTCTTAAGCACTTCTTTACTTCTGGCTTTACAGGATACTCCATTCTCATTTTGTAAATTCTGTCCCAGTCCTAGAGTCATCCATTTCTCTAAGGAGTCCTGCTTTCTTTCACTGGAGAATGGTATTAGAAACTGAGATCTGGGAGTTGGTTGTGCTCATTGATACTGGGTATCATTACTTCTATGCCCTCTTGATGGGTAGAGCTAGGAAATATATGCATGTATGCTCATTTCACTGCTTCCTTTTAGTTTCTTTTGTTATTGACTTTTTCTCTTTCATCTATGCATGCCTTCACTTTGTCCCACAGTTTGATTCATAATTTGTTTTCTCCCGACTTCCAAATTTGGCTCTATTTCTTAGTTATCCTTTTATTAAATTTTCTCCTTGATTCAGTGATTATAATGTAAGAAGTAATGTGTTCAGCTTGACCCAGCTCTTGAAATGGCTACTCCTCTGCTCTGTCCTTGCAGACTACATGTTCTTCCCAGGACTTACTGGTGACACCAAGATGCTATAGGACAAATAGACAAGGTTTTCATTCAGGACTCTGTTTTGAGAAGCTTTTACTGTAATTATATAACTCTGTGTGAAAAAATATATATTCTGTCTGAATATCCATTTTCAATATTCAACAAAGTAATAAAGTAAATGTCTTGTGCCAGAAAGTTGGATCAGGTTATAAAAATTTCTAGAATTCTGCTACTGCAAGGGTATAAAACATTCTCTGAAAATTATAGTGTTATTGGGAAGGAGGATGAGTTTTTTGAAGACATGTATAAAGTAGACCATCTCAGGGTTAGAAGTGGGTATAAGTAATTTTCTGATGATGCTTTTTATTCCTTTATTATTTTTTTATTTTTTAGTTGAATATATTTGACATATAACATTGTACAAATTTAAGGTTTAAATCTTTCTTTTTTTTCCTTCCTTCTTCCCCCCTTTTACTTTTTGTTTTCTGCTACGAGTAGGGAAAAAGGATTTATGAAAGACTTGAGGGGAATATAAAACACCAAACCATGGTAAACAATGTGTGAGGAAGAATGTGAGATTTATTCCCTGAGAAACCGGATAGAAGGTAAACCCTTGAAGACTGAAGGAGTTAGCAGTTGCCTTATGTATTGAGGTGCTCCTATGTTGGGTGCATATATATTTATAATTGTTTTATCTTCTTCTTGGATTGATCCCTTGATTGTTATGTAGTGTCCTTCTTTGTCTCTTGTCACATTCTTTATTTTAAAGTCTATTTTACCTGATATGAGTATTGCTATTCCAGCTTTCTTTTGATTTCCATTTGCATGGAATACCTTTTTCCATCCCCTCACTTTCAGTCTGTATGTGTCCCTAGGTCTGAAGTGGGTCTTTTGTAGACAGCATATATATGGGACTTGTTTTTGTATCCATTCAGTGAGCCTGTGTCTTTTGGTTGGAATATTTAATCCATTCACATTTAAGGTAATTATCGATATGTATGTTCCTATGACCATTTTCTTAATTGTTTTGGGTTTGTTTTGCAGGTCCTTTTCTTCTCTTGTGTTTCTCACTTAGAGGAGTTCCTTTAGCATTTGTTGTAGAGCTGGTTTGATGGTGTTGAATTCTCTTAGCTTTTGCTTGTCTGTAAAGCTTTTGATTTCTCCATCGAATCTGAATGAGATCCTTGCTGGGTAGAGTAATCTTGGTTGTAGTTTCTTCCCTTTCATCACTTTAAGTATATCATGCCAGTCCCTTCTGGCTTGTAGAGTTTCTGCTGAGAAATCAGCTGTTAACCTTATGGGAGTTCCATTGTGTGTTATTTGTCATTTTTCCCTTGCTGCTTTCAATAATTTTTCTTTGCCTTTAATTTTTGCCAATTTGATTAATATGTGTCTCAGCATGTTTCTCATTGGGTTTATCCTGTATGGGACTCACTGCGCTTCCTGGACTTGGGTGACTATTTCCTTTCCCATGTTAGGGAACTTTTCGACTATAATCTCTTCAAATATTTTCTCTGATTCTTTCTCTCTCTCTTCTCCTTCTGGGACCCCTATAATGCGAATGTTGTTGCATTTAATGTTGTCCCAGATGTCTCTTAGGCTGTCTTCATTTCTTTTCATTCTCTTTTCTTTATTTTGTTCTACAGCAGTGAATTCCACCATTCTGTCTTCCAGGTCACTTACCCGTTCTTCTGCTTCAGTAATTCTGCTATTGATTCCTTCTAGTGTATTTTTCATTTCAGTTATTGTATTGTTCATCTCTGTTTGTTTGTTCTTTAATTCTTCTAGGTCTTTGTTAAACATTTCTTGCATCTTCTCGATCTTTGCCTCCATTCTTTTTCCTAGGTCCTGGATCATCTTCACTATCATTATTCTGAATTCTTTTTCCGGAAGGTTGCCTATCTCCACTTCATTTAGTTGTTTTTCTGGGGTTTTATCTTGATCCTTCATCTGGTACATAGCCCTCTGCCTTTTCATCTTGTCTATCTTTCTGTAAATGTGGTTTTTGTTCCACAGGCTGCAGGATTGTAGTTCTTGCTTCTGCTGTCTGCCCTCTGGTGGATGAGGCTATTTAAGGGCTTGTGTAAGTTTCATGATGGGAGGGACTGGTGGTGGGTAGAGCTGACTGTTGCTCTGGTGGGCAGAGCTCAGTAAAATTTTAATCTGCTTGACTGCTGATGGGTGGGGCTGGGTTTCCCCCCTGTTGGTTGTTTGGCCTGAGGCAACCCAACACTGGAGCCTACCTGGGCTCTTTGGTGGGACCAATGACAGACACCGGGAGGCCTCACACCAAGGAGCACCCCTCAGAACCTCTGTCACCAGTGTTCTCATCCCCATGGTGAGCCACAGCCACTCCCTGCCTCTGCAAGAGACCCTCCAACACTAGCAGGTAGGTCTGGCTCAGTCTCCCCTGGGGTCACTGCTCCTTCCACTGGGTCCCGATGCGCACACTACTTTGTGTGTGCCCTCCAAGAGTGGAGTCTCTGTTTCCCACCAGTCCTGTTGAAGTCCTGCAATCTTATCTCACTAGGCTTCAAAGTCTGATTCTCTGGGAAGTCCTCCTCCCATTGCCAAACCCCCAGGTTGGGAAGCCTGACATGGGGCTCAGAACCTTCACTCCAGTTGGTGGACTTCTGTGGTACAAGTGTTCTCCAGTCTGTGAGTCACCCACCCAGCAGTTATGGGATTTGATTTTACTCTGACTGCATCCCTAATACCATCTCACTGTGGCTCCTCCTTTGTCTTTGGATGTGGGGTACCCTTTCTGGTGAGCTCCAGTGTCCTCCTGTTGATGATTGTCCAGCATCTAGCTGTGACTCTGGTGTTCTCAGAAGAGGGAGTGAGAGCACGTCCTTCTACTGCGCCATCTTGGTTCCTTATCAGAAATAAACATTTATTTCTTAAA
The DNA here is from genome assembly GCF_963924675.1 of Phocoena phocoena. Lineage (NCBI taxonomy): Eukaryota > Metazoa > Chordata > Mammalia > Artiodactyla > Phocoenidae > Phocoena > Phocoena phocoena. The sequence continues at coordinate 38,863,034 of NC_089235.1, read as the reverse complement.
ATAAGTGTAAAATTAGTAAACATTAGTATTTATTTATACTGATATTGCTACATTTCCTCAAACTTTTTTTTTTCTAGAAAAGATATAACTAGAACATGGTTTCTACTCTCATTTATTATTCTTGGTGAAGGCTGGTTTATTTCAGACATTCATTAACGCACTCAGTCATCAGTCATGTATTGAAGAGGAATGAGCCAGACATCATTCAAGGTTTTGAGGATATAGTTTTATGTCAGTTACAGTCCTTATCAACCACCCTTTGAGTCCAAATTTTGGGAATCTAAAGGAGACCACCATGTAAGGAATAAAGTGTTATAGGTGCTATGATAGAGGTAAGTATGAGGTACACAGTTTGTGAAAAGGAGAAAGATGAATCACTTCTATTTTGGCAGCTCCTGCATCGCAGACACAGTGCTTGAGAAAGAAACCAAAAGCTACTCCAGCAAACTGTATAAACCCAAAGCCATAAAAAACACAGGAAAAGGAGGCTGGAGTGCTCTTCCTCCCCTTGCACTCACTCTCATCCTCCCTCCGTCACGCTCATTCTGCTTCTTACCCTCAGAGCAGAGGTCAGGGGTTTCAAATTTAGAAATATTAGCACCATTGAACACTTTATAAATTCTCCTCAAAGGGATGTGTTTAGATTTCATGATTGGGGAATAAAAACTGATAGGATTCTAGGATTTAAGATGAACAGGGTGTGAGGGATGGGGATGGAGAGGAGGCATGTAGGAAAGAGAAAAATCACAAGGGATGAGTCCAAAATGATCCAAATTATCAGGCCTCGTGAGTGGGAATGAATGAATGTCAAATGAAATCAATGGATACAAGTGTATAGCAGTCATTCAATGCAGGTTGTAATAGCCAGACAGCATGAGTTCAAATCCCTGCATAAGCTGGTTAACTCCTTTGTCCCCCACCATGTACTCAGCCTGCCTTTTTTTTTCTAAATACATTTATTTATTTAATTTAATTTATTTTAATTTTGACTACATTGGGTGTTTGTTGCTGCACCCGGGCTTTTCTCTGGTTGTGACGAGCTGGGGCTACTCTTTGTTGCGGTGCACAGGCTTCTCATTGTGGTGGGTTCTTTTGTTGTGGAGCACGGGCTCTAGGCACATAGGCTTCAGTAGTTGTGGCATGCAGGCTCAGTAGTTGTGGCTCACGGACTCTAGAGCACAGGCTCAGTAGTTATGGCGCATGGGTTTAGTTGCTCTGCGGCATGTGAGATCTTCCCGGACCAGAGATCGAACCTGTGTCCCCTGCATTGGCAGGCGGATTCTTAACCACTGTGCCACCAGGGAAGCCCTCAGCCTGCCTTTTGTCTGTGAAAAAACTTTAGCCAAACAATAAGCTTAATCAGAGAAGTGAGAAAATGCAGAAACAGAGGGAAACAGTCAAACAAGACCAAATAAGAATAGCTTAGTCATTAAGCAAAGTGAAGGACCTTTTGTTCCTCTTCAAGGGCTATAGATAATATTCTGAGCCATATCCTTTGAGCTGTCTGATAGACACTAAAACCCCCACCAGGTGGAAGAAGTTAACTACATGATGACCAGACTGCAGCCATGACATAAGCTGCCACAATTCTGAGAGCTGGCCTCAAAGAAATGGGAAAAATCAACCCCAGAACTAAAAACAATCAAGATGATGCTGATCAGACCACGGCACGAATAATTTCAAGATGACTGTCAGAGCTGACTGTGCTGTTCCTACATGTAGCCCCCTCCCTCCGGCTATAAAAGCTCTTGCCCACTGATTGCCAGTGGGGAGAGTCGGCCTTTGTACAGAAGTCTGCCCCTGCCCACACCCCAACCATTGCTGGCCTCCGATATAAAGCAAACTTTCCTTTCCACCAACCTTGCCTCTTTATTGGCTTCAGAGTGGTGAGCAACCAGACCCCCACTTTCAGTAACACTTCTATTTCCTTATCTGTATGGTGGGAAGGGTAATTGCTGTACTCACTTTGTGTGAGGATTATATGAGTAAATACATATAAGATCCTTAGAACAAATAGTGCGTGGCACACAGTCAGTGCTGTATAGTTAAGTGTTGGCAATTGTTAAAATTTATGTGTTGAGTCTTCTGGGTGCAAGATGCTCTACTAATACTAGGAAGTACAAAAGATCTTCTGGTAGCGTTCCTTCCACCATCTTTATTAGCATGTGCTTCTAAATCCTTTCCACCCCAGCACTTCTTCACACGCCCAATTTTTGCTCTCCTTTTAAGGAAATAATACACCTCTTCTTATAGGTATGCATTTTCTGTTAGGTATTATATCTAGCTGTTCATTAAACCAGGAAGTATATGTAACTTTGGGAAAACATTGACTTGGAGTGGAAACATCATCTAAGGCAAAAGTGCTTGGATAATGAAGAACCTGATTAACTTTGCCCAGAAGGGAGTGAAATATTTATCTGCCATTTTCTTTTCTTCTTTCTTTTTGCGGTGAGCAGGCCTCTCACTGTTGTGGCCTCTCCCGTCACGGAGCACAGGCTCCAGACCCGCAGGCTCAGCGGCCATGGCTCACGGGCCCAGCCGCTCTGCGGCATGTGAGATCTTCCCGGACCGGGGCACGAACCCGTGTCCCCCTCATCGGCAGGCGGACTCTCAACCACTGCGCCACCAGGGAAGCCCAATCTGCCATTTTCCAACAGCAATATCTTCAGATGCTCTGAGGGTCTTTAATTACTATTTCCAAATATTAAAACTATCAAAAGTACACATAAAAACAGCCATTTAAACTCTAATAAACAGATCAGCCATGATGTAGCATTTTAAAAAATTGAGGTATTTTAATTTGAACATACCATTTGAAAATAACAAAACAATGTTCACAATTTAGTCAAAAAAGAGTCACTCATCAGTTCTTTGAATTTATAAACTGGGGTTAAAAGTCCAGCGCTGTTTACAGGCCTAGTGCTCTAGTTGTTGGTCTGTGGGCCCATCAATTACCTTCTTTTTCTTTAGTGGTAAAGAATCAGAAAGGTAAAATTATCATGTTTCTACTTTTCAGAAATACTATGAGGTTAAGTTAGAGAAACCTTTTGAAACCCTCTGAGACCTCAAGTGTCAATAACTTTCAAAATAAAACTAATATTTGAGTTAGTAATTAAAAATATGCTCTGTAAGCTATATACTTAAGACCTACATCTGCTAAAGAGAGAATCAAGAAAATCATTTTAACTTTAAGTAAAAATTGATACCTTTTAAAAGTTCAAAAATAGAAATTTTCACTGGTCATAATTCTAAACTAGTAGCTAAAAAGATGTTTGGGCATCTAAATGAACTACAAGGAATGGCTGCATTTTAAAAGATTTTCATGTTATCAAGAAGCCGTAAAAAGAAACACCAACACAAAATCTTCTCCTCTCTCTCCATTTGCCTGGATTAGTTTTAAGGTACAATATTTAAAAAATTAGATATATGCATTAGGAAATTTCACTGACTTTTACTATCCCTGAACGTTCCTTACTTCTTAAAAAGAGTTTCAATGGGGTTAATTTTTAAATTAATTCAGGCATTTGAGGGCAGTTGGGCTTTCTGTGCTTGAATAATTAAGTGACTACTATTAAAGGAAAGGCTACACATTAGTAACTTGGAGGAACCAGAGCGGATGAAACACTTTTCAGAACCTGCATGACAATTTTGAAAATTAAAGCCAGTTAATAGAAAAAAATGCTAAATCAATGGCCATAAAATTCAATGGGTTTATAGCAGCCTTAACACAGTAGGACTGAATTATCATGTTAATTTCCATTTCTAAATGAACCAGAAGGCACAATAAAGGTCAATTAACCAGCTACCTTCCCTGTCTTCTTTTTCTTTTACTGCTGGTTTTAAATCACATTCAGCCCCAAAGCACTCACACTGCTTCTGGAAACTCATTAGTTTTTCTTGAAATTAAAACAAAAAAGAAAAAAAAAGAAACAAAAACTAACAACTAACCATGTGCTGAGAACAACCACTGAGAATGTGTTACAATTATGGGGATATATGTACTCAATGAAAAATCTCTTACTCTTGTCAGATCAAAGCTACAAACTTAGTTACATCAAGCCTAGGGAAACACACAAGTTAAAGGTCTCGATGACAGTGTTTACCAAGTGTTCATCTACAGTGAAAAAGCTGTGTGTGCTACTCCTAACATTTATGAGGTGAATAAGGAAGGGAACTCCCATCTATGTAATGTGGGTCTATTGTTAGTTCAGTGAGAACCACAAGCTTTGCACAGCCTGTGTTTTTCACATCGAAATGTGTCACTGTATATTAATAGGCTTTTATTACTTTGAAAAACTAATAGAAAGAGAAAAAAGAAGTCAGTTTCCTCCCCCTCACCAGGAAGAAAATTCAGTCCTTGTTTTTGGTGCAGTTAATTTATTGTTGCAATGGATTGCCTGTAATTTGATATGTTTATCAAAATCTTCAAACATTCTGGTGCTTTTTAGTGATATAAAGGGCACTAGGTTGGTGAACAAAATATATTTTTATTTTGCAATATTTATAATCATTAAAATTAGTTTCTAATTCTAATGTTTGCTATAATTTGAAAACTGATATGGAGATATTGCAAATGATCATAATTTTGATTTCAATAGGAACCTCTTTAAAATAAAGTAAATAATGGTTCTAAAGTATCTAACACTAGGTATCAGGTAGCTGTCAATAAATGTTAACCTTCTTCCCCTTTCTCCTCTTCAGTATGAAGTAGAAAAATGAAATCTCCATTATTTAAAATTTATTTGGAATTATTTCTTAGGATTACAAAACTTTAAGAGAACAATGGTCTCAGTACCTTTGCTTATCAAGTTCTTATAACAAATATCCATGGAAAAATCAATAAATAATTTATAATGGGAATAGAAAATAATTTTATTCAAATCAAACTGAGAACTATAGCCTGGGAGACAGATTCAAGAAGCACTTGAATTGTGTTCCACAAGACTACAAAATGGGGGAGGCTTATATAGGCAAAAAGCACAAAATTACATAAGTTCTTTGTCAGGAATTAGAATTGGAGCTGGCAAGAAGTGAGGGTGCTAGTTAAGCAAGGATTGATTGGGGTCCAAAATGGTTGTATAGTTATAAGGTTGCAGTGGCATCTGCCAGCAGATCTTTTTTTGAAAATGGCTGGTAGTGACCTTGAGTTTGATACAGTTCAGAAAATTCCAGTTCTCGGTGATGAAGGAATGTGTCTGAAACCATATCCACAGTGGCCACTTGGTTCCATTTTGGATGCCTGAGTGACTTGTCAGAACAAAGAACAAACATCAAACCTGACAGGGGTACATTCCTCCAAGGTTTCAAAAGAGGCAGATTAGCATGTACACAGTGAGTCCGCATGACCCTGGTGTCTGAGGAGGAAACCTCGTCTTTGAAGGAGTACTAGCATTGGTGCCATAGGAGGAGGGGGACATTTATCATTATCTTCAAAGTGGACATTCTAAACAATCTGGTCAATGCATTCTCTCTTTAATGATTAAAGCAGATGTATAATGTATGTTAGACAAGTCATAAGACAGGCTGTTCTAGTTAGCGTAATGTTCAAGGCCAAATCATATATAAGCCGGAATGATTACTATGTGAAAATTTCTTCCATCACAAAGATATGTAAGTGTAATTTAGATCTGAAGTCTAAGGATTTTACTACATGGCTAATATCTATGTATTTTTTCAAATGAAAACATTTAGTTCACCTTTCATTTAATAAAAATCTGCCCCTTTGCCTCTCCTTCACACCTAAGATTATCTATCTATCCCTATCTTCTCTCTCTCTCTCTCTCTCTGTATCATTTCTGGAAGCCATAAGTAGGATTTAATGACCTCATGACAATTTCTGTGAAAAATATATTGCATGCAGAAATATTAATGTAGAAGTATATATTCACAATGCACAGATCTGACAAATAAACATACAATCTAGATGTGATTGGTTTTGAGAGGCATTTTTCTCTAAAAACTTTTGTAGGCTAATGACAGAATCTAACCTTTCTTTGAATTGCAACCTATTTAATGCACTTTTAAAAAATTGTGTAATAGAATAGAAAAATATTGAAATTTTGTGACTGAAATTCTTTAAACATCAAATACATTTCAATGATTTTGTTAATTTCATGTGTATAATAAGTAATGCTTTTATGAGATGGAGGAATTTGTGCTGTTTTACTCCTGGTCTTTCTTCAGATTGACATTGGGGTTGCATGCATAAAGCACCCACTTTGTCACCTGTGCAAAGGAGCTCTTCAGTGAATACTCTCTTCCCCTCCCCTCTCTCCCTTTCCCTCTCCTCTCTGCCCTCTCAGAGCTCTCTGTGAGCTCCAGAGTGCCACCTCCACCTTGGAGCAAGTGCGAGCCTAGTGCCCACTGTGGCCTCTTGCCACTGTTGTTTTTTACAATTGATTAGGACATTCTACTATGGTGGATTCTCTCCCCTACTTCCTGGCCCCCATTCATTTTTTAGAACTACTTTCTGCACTTGATTTCCCTGGCCTCTTGGAGAGTGCAGGGCTGGCTCAATTGTTTCGCTCTGCAGTTAATTACCCAGCTCGATGCCTGTGGCATGCATTCTCACTCACCCATTGCTGCTTCTAATGTTCAGGTTATTTAGGGCTCTGCCCGAGATATTTTGGGACTTGTTTGGGATATTTCTCTGACACCTGAAAATCACTTCAGTCTCTTCATTTTATTGGACAATTTTAGCAATCCTTTCTCACCAATTTATTCCAGAAAGTTTTCCTTGTTCAGTTTTGCTAGAGATACCTCTCCTGATATTCCAGATTCATTTGAATTCATAAATCCAGTTTTATATTTTGCCTGTTATTTCAATGGGATTTTGTGAGGAAGGATGTAGAGGATGCTGTGTGTGCTGTCAAGATCCCATTCAGGACTGAAGGGCTTATTCCTCCAGCTGCCCAAGGCTGGCGCCTTTCCTGGGAGAGCCTTCAACCAATGACTCATCAACTCAAGCCTCAACATTTTCAGCCAACTTGCTACAATTCAGAAGACCACCCAGCCTCAGAGCTTCCTGTGGGGTCAGCAGAGGCCTACATTGAGAATTCACCCAGCCCAGCTTCTCCCTCTGTCTATTTTATTCTTCCCTTCCCTTCCACAGATGTTGACCCCAAGAGTATTCCTTAATAAACCTTGTTCATGCTAACCTCGAAATCCAAGTCTGCTTCCCAGAGAGCCCAAACTGTGACAGAGGAGATGTGAATACACGTGTTTAGTCAGCCAGCTGGAAGGCTTTTTATAGTGCTTATTTTGAGATCATGGGCCTTTTAAAATAAGATAATTAAATGTAAAAATTCTTTCAACCCAGAAGGTGAGGTTCACTTTCCTCTCCAATATGAACTCTCTCCTCTTGGCTTTTGATCAGAGACATCAGACTCAGTTGGGTTCCCAGCTTCTCCTTCACCCCACAGCTGGTGCTATATGACCCTTTCTTGTGAGCTCAGCCTCCCACTTCCCGGGGCCAAATGGCTCTCAGTGGAAAACTATTAACAGTTTATCTTAAGTCAGGTTTTCTTGAAGCAGACTGTACATGAGGGTCTGTGTGTAAGTGCTTTGTTAAGGAGGTGTCCCTGGAAGAAGGGAGAAGGAGAAGCAGGGCAGGGCAGGGAAGGAAGCCAAGCAAGGCTGGGATCTCAGGTAGAGTCCTTTGGAGGTGATGGAGGTGGCGTGATGGTTAATTTTATGTGGCAACTTGACTGGCCACAGTGGGCCCAGATTAAGCATTATTTCTGGGTGTACTTGTGAGGTTGTTTCTGGATGAGGTTAGCATTTGAATCGGTGGACTCAGTAAAGAATTTCCCCTCCTCAAGATCACGCAACTTGGGCATCACCCAATCCACTGAGGACCTGAATGGAACAAAAGGCAGAAGGAGGAGGAATTCATTCCTTTTTCCCTGCCTCACTGCTTGAGCTGGGACATCTCATCTCATGTGTTCTGCCCTGAGACTGGGATTTATACCACCATTTCCCCTGGTTCTCAGGCAGGCCTTCAGACTCAGACTGAATTATATCACTGGATTTCCTGGGTTTCCAACTTGTAGATGGCAGATTGAGGGGCTTCTCAGACTTCATAATCAAATGATCCAAATTATCATTTTCTATCTATCTAGCTAGCTATCTAGCTAGCTATCTAGCTAGCTAGCTAGCTATCTAGCTATCTAGCTAGCTATCTATCTATCTAGCTAGCTATCTAGCTAGCTAGCTACCTATCCTATTGGTTCTGTTTCTTTGGAGAATTCTGACTAATATGGGTAGCTTTGCCTGATCCACAAAAGAACTCTGGGATATACCTTATACTTCAGAATTTTCCTACCTGAGGCAGAAGAGTTGGGCTTTTGTACTCTTGCATCCACTATTCAGATTGATTGACAATGACTCCCTGTGGTGGGGTTGTGAGCTGAGATATAAACGCCAGGCCCTCCTGGCTCTCTGCCCATGCAGGGAAAGCCACTCCAGTACCATGAGGGTTGTCATCTGAAGAACACACATGAGTGTTGGTCATTGGGAGCCAAAGCACACAGAATCTAGTGAAGGGACATTCAAAAATGGTGGGAAGGGTCTGAAGTGGTCTGGGTAGATCAACGACATGTTTTCTGCATAGTTCTATCACCAGCATCCTTGTCAGTCTGGCCTTGGTGCTAGGCTCCAATTTTGACAGTATTCCGTCTCTGGCATAGTAGAACTTGTAGAATATCTAATTTTGTGTGGGACTGTATTCCAGTGACTCTGTTTGGTTGAGTTAATTGCAAAATTCTCCATTAAATAATGAAACGAGTTAACCTTTTTATAGAGTTGCTCTGCATTTGCTATCAAAATGCTGAAGAGTGTTTGTGAAAAGCAGCAATCCTAGTGTTGGTCTAATTGATATTGAGCTGTTCCTCGTGGTAGTAATTGCCCCAAAAGTTTAGTGACTCTTTGAGGCCATTCTCAGAATGATAATAGGATTATGTCAGCACCATAAAGGAAGAGGCTATGACAGGAGGTCATGTATCCAAGTTATCAAAAAATGTATCAAATGGTTTGGGTAAAAATTAAAGAGCAGGCAGGCTAGGACATTTGTGCTGCTTGGAGCTGAATCTGCTCTGCCCATTTCCCATCCATTTTGATCCACCCTTTTTGATATTACAGTAAAGACTCTGAAGGACCATTAAAAAGCCGGGAACAATATCAAGATCATGCAACCTGACCCAAAAAATCAAATCTGTCTATAAAATCAAAGGCTGACAATAGAGTAATAAATGCCACAAGTCTCAAATTTTAACCATTTTCTCTAATAAAGGAAATAGAATGTAGTAATAGTACGTAATAGAAAAGCTATCTCTAAGCATTTGTGCTCTTCCTATAAGATATTATATTGAGACATCCAGACATGCAGTGTGGAAGAGCAAGGTGGTGCTGAATTTTGAAAGGATATTCTGAAAATTCCTGGGTGGTAAGAAAAGAGAGAAGGCAGTCCTTATTTCCTCTAAGAGCAGACTATTCTTTTGGTCTATTTTATATAAATTATACTGTAAGTGATTAAGTCAATAATTTTGCATGGATTGGCACCTACAATGTAGAATAGAATTTGTGGTAGGAAAACTCTCTGCTGCATATTTTGACATTAAGGCATTATTTGAATAAATAGGGACACTAGATTTGAGCTAGAGATCGTTCTAGGGCTCTTAAATTATGGGATAAGTGTAAGAGTTTTTAAAAATAAAGAAAGAGCCTCAATTACTGAACTCCTTTAGTCACAGGAGCATGACCAAGCAGGTAGCTACAGAGATCTGCGTGCTGTGGGCTAGAGGAGGGTAACCTGACTAGGGAAAGGACCAGAGAGAGAGAAGTTTCTTAGAGAATGCTCAGGGTAAAAGGGTAAAATCAGGGAAACTAAAAGGCAAGAACCAAGAACCAGACAGCTAAGAACTCTAGTATTATTACATCAACAGCTCAAAAAGAGAAAATCTTAGCAGATGCTGAGCATGCATTTTCACTCCTTCCTAATAACCACCCTTAATTATGCTATAAATAGATGACCCTTCCTTAACATGATAAAGAATCTCCAAAACCAATAGCCAAATTATGTTTATAGGGGACACTCTTGAGGTTTTACCATCAAATTAAAAAAGGCAGAGAAAGCTATTTGCCACTTGTCTGGAAGTTGTAGTCAACAAGGTCAAGAAAAAGAAAGGAAATATAAACGTTGGCACTTGGATGATGTGGCAGCATGGAGGTCTGCTTAGATGACCCTCAAGAGAGAACTTGCTGTGCAGCTGCAAGAAGGGCAGTAAACTGACAATTCTCCAGCTCTTAGCAACTTCAGAGTCACCTCAGCTTCCCGGACAGCCCTCGGCCAATGACTGACCATATCTGCCCAATGGGGGACATTCCTTACCCTTGGAGCTACTAACTGGGTTGACTGAGACTTTGTCAGGTTTGCATCATAGTTAGCCCTTCATGCCCAATTTTATCCATCCCCCTTTATCAAGTACACTTATCCCATATGCTTCTGGCACTCTTACCTCCATTTGGGTGTCTGCTTCCCAGAAGATCCAGCTGACACTGTTGGTTGCAGGAGTGGTGCAGGAAAGCAGGAGGTAAGATGTGTTTTGGGGATTGGATCCAATGAGACTTGGGGCACAGATGCTCTGGCACAAAATGGCAGTCCAATTGCTAAAACTAGCAGAATTGCCTGGTTGTTACTAAGTTGCACTGATGACCTATAGAGGCATAATGAAAAGTTGAGGGCAGTTAAGAAACAATTGAATATTGCCAGAAAGCCTGTGGTTCGCAGAGTCCCTTATTGCCTGCAGTGAGGGAGCAGAACAAGCTGAAGACTAAACTCAGGATTTAATAGTGTTGCCAAGCTACTAAGACGATTGAATATAAATGAAAGTTCTATTATGCCAACACCAGGATTCTGGTTGGGCAAACCTGGGACCCTGACACATCAGATGAGGACACCTGTAATGACACCCTCAAAGATTCGGGCTCTCCATATTCCATTGAGCCCTCAGAGTTGCGGAGGTGGCCCATTCCTTCCTATTAAGAGATAACATTCTCCCCTGATGGGAACACACACTGTGATGTCTTTTGAGCAAGGCAGTAGGCCCACCTCTCAGGATCTTCCCTTACCTCTTCTCATGACCACTGGGTTGATAACTAGGGTTAAGTTGTAACAAAACCCAACTAGGGACATGCTGGGCCTGATAAGAGAGGAAAGGGAACTGTAAGAATTAGCCAGCATTAACTGGTAGGAGCTGGGCAGCTCCCAAGGGACTGGATTTAAGGTTGCTTGATCAAGAGGTCTGGGACATAAGACTGGATAAGAGTGAGTTTGTGAACTTGGGGACATTTTTGCAAAATGCAGGATTCAATACCCTGGCAAAGACCCCAAAAGCCCACTGAAAACAATGGCCCATGGTTGAAAAGTCTGCATTACTGTGGCAAATGACAGAAGAAGGGAGGTGGGTCTTCTGGACTAGATAAATTATGCAAGGCCAGAAAACACAGCTGAGAAGTATATTTCACAGAAAAGGCCAGGAATTACACCAAGCCCAGAATAGAGAGACACCAACATCACCAGGAGGTTCAGTGGTGGCTGAGGGACTAAATATACAAATATTCACAACCACAAACTCTGCTGCAATTAGCCCAGACTCAGGACTTACCCAATAATGGGCAGCTAAGTTATTTTTCTTGATTCCAACTTAGGACCAACGACTGAAAGCCAAATATGCTCCCAAAAACAATCTCATAAAATGCCCTCCTAGTTAGCCTGCCTCCAGCTTCCTCGTGCAAACTACCCTGCAATCAGAACATACCTAAAATCTTCCCTTAATTTTCACTGTGAAGCTTTTCCTCTCCCCTTGCCTGCCTTTGAGTCTCCATCAAACATGAGTGATGGTGGCTGACTCCTTTGCTGTAGAGAGCTCTGAATAAAGAGCCTCTGTTTCTTATCATTCAGGTGGTCTTTGTCTATTTCTACATGGCTTTCTTCTGCAGACAAAAGCTGATGGTAGGAGAGGCTGTCACAGAGCTTGGCTCATTGATACTAATGAGGATTACGGACCTCCGAAGTTGTAGAGGCCAGGTGGCTACATTTAACTGCCAGAAGCCCGGGGTTGCAATTTTTGGGACAACTGCCAGGATTGAGTGGCAGCCAAGGAGGCTTAACCTACAGAGAATTGCAGAAAGATAGTTAACAGAATATAAATAACATTGTTAGGGGTAAAATAGAAGAAGAGTCAAAGATGGTATTGCTCAATACATATATTTAATCAAAGAAAACAATCATAAAAGAGCAGGAAACTGAGAGTGGTCACACCAATAGAAAGTCACAATCTCTTTTGCAGTTTTCAGACCTGAGCCAGTTTTCAGACCCAGAACCCAGTGCCTGAACTGGGCACTGGTTGCAACTGGGCAAATATTGCTATTGCCAACTCTGATCGTGGCTGGGTTCCAGTGGGAAGGATGTGGTATCACCATGGCAAGTATACATGGTAATGATTCCTCCAGTCCCTCCACAGTGGGACCTATGGCTATTTATCTGAGTGATTGTACAATGGGGAAAGGGAAATATTAGGACATTTCAGCGATTGTTAGACGTAGGATCTTACATTGATACTTGGAGACCTGAAGCATCATTATGGTCCCACTGTTAGATTTGTGATATAGGAAGAGCATGTAATAAATGGAATCCTGGCCAAAGTCCAGCTTGCCATGGATACACTGGGTCTGTGAACTCACTAGGTGGTCTTTTCCTCAGTTCCTGAATATAAAATGGGAATTGAAGAATTTGCAAGTTTATCCTTAGCCTGTAGGGTAAGAGTTATGGTAGCATGGGGGGCAAAGAGGAAGTCTTTGAAACTGCCTAGCCAAGATAATAAACAAAATGTAATATCATATTATAAGAGAGAGTGAAGATTAGTGCTGGGATCTTAAGGATCTTAAGGATGATCCCCATCATGTCACTATTTAATTTCCCAGTCCGGCCCCTGCAGAAACTGGATGCATCTTGGAGAATGACCGTAGACCGCCGTAGACTCAATCAAGTAGTAGCCTCGATTGCAGAGATTGTGGCAGAGGGGATCTGGTTTGCTAGAGTAGATTAACATGGCCTTGTTACACAGTCTGCAGCTGTTGATTTGGTAATGGGACTCTTTTCTTTCCCTATCAGGGAAGAGGTTAGAAAAGGTTTGCATTCACAAGGAGGGAAAAAATTATACATTTATAGCTTTGCTCTAGGACTATGTTAAGTCTTGGACCTCTGCCATAATACAGTCTGAAAATATCTAGATTGCTGGGACATAATGTAGAATATCAGCTGATTTATCACATTGTCAATAGCATGCTGCTCAGGCAGGAAGTGCAAGAGTTAGTGCGCTGGAGACTTTGGTCCTCAGTCTACAAGGTGGAAGATAAATTCTACAAAGACTTTAGGACCTACCACTTGGGCAAAGTTTTCAGGGGTCTAGTGGTCCTAGGAGCATGATGGGACATCTCCAAAATACAAGACAACTTGCCTCAACCTTCATCCATTATCACAAAGAGGTCAGCACAATGCCTACTAGGCTTATTCAGGTCCTGGAGGAACACATTCTACATGTAGGAATACTGCTCCAGCTCATATATCATGTGACCCCAAAGGCTGTCAGTTTTGAGAGAGGCTTGGAACAGGAAAAGGTTCTGCAGCAGGTTCAGACTGTGGTGGAAGCAGCTCTGTCATTTGGGTCATATACTCCAACAGAACTAAGTGACCATGCATCAGGAACTGCTTATTATGAGTTGGGTTCTGTTGGACACAAGTCACAAAGTTGAGTACACCCAGACTGAGGACCAGATGACATGAATAGTCGAGATACCCCCCATGCCCATATCACCCACAATGGTATGCCAGCACCTATGGCTCAGCTCATACCTGGCAGGAGGTTGAGATGGGGAGGGAGGTGCATACAACCAGTTGAAGGAAGAGGATAAACCTGAGGTTGGTTTATGGATGGGTTGACTTGGTACATGGTTGTAAGCCAAAAATGGATGGCAGATGCAATACAGCCGCAAGCAGGGTGGCCTTGAAAGCTAACGCTGAAGAAAAAAGTCTTCCCATGGTAGAGCTCTGCGCAGTGTACCTGGTCACCCACTTCACCAGTAAGAAGAAATGGTCCATTTGTCTGGGCCATGATGAATGTCCTGGAGGGTTTGGTCAAGGGCCTGAAAGGAAAAAAAGACTGAAAGATCAGAGATAAAGTCTGGGGTAGAGGCAGGTGGATGGACATATGGAAGTTGGCATGAAGTGTGATTTTTGTATCACTTATTAATTTGTGCTTACTAGAAAGTATATACTATTCAATGGCACTAAAATGATCTAGTAGACAGTGCAAGTACTAGGCAGTTGACATTAGCCAGCCTATGTCTTTCCCACTTCAGAACTACACACTAAGCATATGAATGAAGAGGCCATAGAGGCAGAGGTGAAAGGTACTTATGGGTTTAACAGCATAGATTCCTACTTATGAAGGCAAATATTGCTATTGCCAACTCTGAGTGTCCAACCTGCCAGCAACAGATCTCAAGGCTGAGCCCTGACAGGAAACTATTCCTCACAAGCAGCTGAGGCCAACTAGCTACTTGGTGACAAGTTGACTACATTGGGCTCTTTTCATCCTGGAAGTGCCAATGATTTGCTCTAATAGGAATAAATACCTATTCTAAATGAGTTTACTTTTCCTGCCCACAAAACTTCAGCCAGAACCACTATCTGGATCCAGGCTTACCTGATCCATAGCATTTGTACAATGAAGGAAATGGGGTAGTGGGCTTATTATCATGGAATTCACTGGTGTCATCTCATGCTGCACCACTCAGAAGCTGTCAATCTAACAGAGTGTTGAATTGACCTGTTGAAAGTACAGCTAACTGCAAGTATGGGGTCTCTTGATGAGAAATGTAATGGAAGATTCTCAGGTTGATATTTTGCAGTGGACTAGATTGTTGACATTCTCAAGGGATATAACCTCATTATTTCTCCCCTAGAAAATGAGTTCCTTTGTAAAATGTAATAAAGTATAACTCAAAATTAAATGATCTGTTCACATTCAGTGATAAGAGAACAACAAAGCCAAGCTCAGTGCCCTCATGTTCCTCATGCTCTTCTCTCTGCCACCTGATTCCTCACACCCTTCTCTCCTATTTTTGCTTTAGGTAAGGCCATATTACAATGCATGCAGTTCAAATTAACATATGAACAACATTGCAAATGATGACATGCTTTGGAATTTTAGCATCACTTTGAAGTGCTCAAAACCATAAATGTTATATTTGCTAATGTTAAGGTTCTACTGAAATTAGTTGTGCTTGCAAATTATTTTGATTAAATGCTG
This sequence comes from Phocoena phocoena, assembly GCF_963924675.1. Taxonomy (NCBI): domain Eukaryota; kingdom Metazoa; phylum Chordata; class Mammalia; order Artiodactyla; family Phocoenidae; genus Phocoena; species Phocoena phocoena. Next base: position 38,847,663 of record NC_089235.1, on the reverse strand, counting down.
GCCTTTTCAGTTGCATAACTTTCTCTAGAATCTGAGATCTTCCATTCCATGTGGAAGAATCATTTCCCATTCTTGCATTCAGGTCTCTTGCAATAGTATGTCCTTTAAAGGATAAAACAAATATGTGCAATGCAAATAATATCAAGTGGGACAATGTATTTCATACATATAAATGAATTTGATGGTGTAATATATGTATCTAAGGCAAGCTTGGTCTGTCTTATTAGTGAGCAGAACCATATTGTGTGAGAAGAAGTCCCATCTCTAGTATTCATTTGGCTGCTAAAATTCTTAGAAATACATACTTACTTCTTAAATGATTGCCTTATTTTGGACCCAGCTGATGTGAGTTATTATGAATCCTGTATCCAAAGGAAACACTTCTCTTCACATATGTGGTTATTTGATTTGGAATAGACAGACTCAGGATCAGATGTTTTTTAAAGAGAAGGATTATATTCTTAAAGGAATATGGAAGAGTGTGATACTGCAAAGAGATTTAAAGACTATGTAAGGAAAATGATATATTAACTAGTTAAGTTTGTATTTTAAAAAAAGTAAAGAGGCTTACCTTACCTCTTATCTTTTTAAAAATATATTTAGTTCTTTATAAGTTCTATTGAACAGCCATAAAAATTTTTTATTTATTATTCAATGCTAAGTATTTTAATTTGAGTTCTTAAAGACATTTAACCTTCCAGAATTGTGCTATTACCCTGCAAAAAAGACAGTCAGTGAAACAAAAAATTCCATAAACATATTTCCACACAGAGACAGAAAGCATGCACACGAAGAGGGGGAACACAATATCCGAAATAAGTGGAATACGACTCTTGTTCATTAAGAACTGTTTCAGAACCACCTATGGAATATAGGAAGTGACCTACTTAAGGTTTAATGTCAAATGATAACGAAGAACCACAGAGCCCCAGCTTAAGAAAAGTCATAACCCCTCATTTTCTGAGGAAGCAAGAAGAAGGAAGGAGATAATCTCATATAATATCCGTGGTGGTAAAAGAGATGAGAACTTTCCAAGGTGGCTGAGTAATCAATTGTTCTCAGTCTTGAGACAGGGAGATAAATTTTCTATTGAGAATTGCTGCCTTTACATGAGAACTTTTTTTGACGGAAGGGCCAGGTGGTCCAAAGGAAATATTCCTGGCTCTAGAGAGTATAATCCATTTTTTATAAACGGACTAGCTGAGCACCTACTATGTGCTAGGTATCCTGCTAGGTGCCATGGGAGTTACAAAGATAAATAAAGGGCAAACTAGTTTTTGCTTTGAGATCCTACTTGGTGCCAAGCTCTTAGGAATTCTATGAAGTGGATATTATGGTACCATTTTTACAGATAAGGAAATGGGGATTTGAGGGATTAAATAATATGCTCCTGTAACCAAACTGGAATTTGGGTCTGCTTGCCTGACACACAGCAAAGCCAATCTACTGACACTGGCTTGTGATGAAGGAAAGTACAGTGTTTACTGCAGGTGTCAAGCAAGGAAAATGGGCAGCTAGCGCTCAAAGGACCAGAACTCCCTATGGCTTTCAGGAAAGGGTTTTTAAAGGCAACATTAGGGGTGGGGGTTACAGGGTGTCTGATCAACCTATGGACTTTCTTCTGATGGGTTGGTGGTGAGGTAACAGGGTGATGTTTCAGAAATCAACATCATCAGCCTTCTGGTCCCAACTGGCTTGGAGACTACATGCTGTGATCAGCAGTTGCTAGCTGGTAGGAGTCTGGTTTCTATAAAAACAACTTAGGAATGTGCATTAGACATTATTATCTATGTGCTTCAAGGAGGAGCTAAAGGTCCTGTGACTCTGCTATATGGCTGATATATTGTTTAAATTGTTACCAGTTTCTGGCCCAATAGCTAGTTTTGTTACTACATGTTCACATTTTCCTAATCGTTAACTCTTGAGCCAGCCTTCTGAGACTCAGGGGAGGCTTGAAGCAGAGCCTTTTTATTTCAAGAGATGGGGGACAAAGGGTGAGGGTTTGTATACTAGAGAGGGTCCCTAAGGGACCTGCTTGGTTTTACTCCAAGTCACATAGCTAAGAGATGATAACCATAATATCCACTTTGCAGTGTTGCTCTTAAGTTCTAAGTACAAAGTAGAAGCTCACAACAAAAAACAAAACACCAAAAAAACATAAAACAAAAACTCCTGGGAGGGTTATCATTATGTATTTGGGAGTTATTTTATCTTAATATTTTTTTCAAACTCATCATTCAATTATCACCTGATTGTAACACGTTCAACTTAGTGATGTTGTAGAATATTTTCCTATGTATTAGATTGGGCTATTAAGAGCAATATGTAAGCTTCTTTGAGGTCTGAGACCATGACTTATACCAGCAAGGTGAACTTTCCCCGCTCCACCAAATGGCTTCTTGCTCACGGGACACTGCTTAGTGAAGATCTAGGTTTTACTCTTTTGCTGAGAGTTCATCATTCATTGGTTCCCACTGATGGCAGTAAAGATAAAAGATGAAGAACATGCAAAATCAGAATTTTACTTTGGTTCAGTATGCTTTAAAACAGTGACTTTCAAATTTCTGTCTGAAATCTACAGTAAGATATATATTTTTCATTGGAACTAACATTTGTGTGTACATGCACACACTTCAGTCAAAGGTTTTATGAAACAATACTTACCTTATGGGTGGCAGACTCTGACACTTTCTATCCTATCCTATCCTATTCTATTCTATTCTATTTGCCATTGCATTACACTCCATCCCATTAAAAATGCTGATCATAATCCACTAAGTTGATTTAATGACCCACTAAGGGGTCATGGCCCACATTTTGAAAAAAAACATTTCTTTAAGACCTTTAAAATATGGGGCACTATATCAATTTTGGACCTCCTACAGTGCCTAGAATAGTACTAAAATAATACTGGGTAATCTGATGTGGTAGATTGCCAATTTGCTCCAATTCTTTACCCCCTGTGCCCCCATATCCATGTGCTTTGCTGTGTAACTTTCTAGTGTATACCTATTTTGATACTGGCCTGGGCCATGTTTATTGGACTATTGTTTTAGCTGATAGGAGTTTAGTAAACATGATACAATCAGAAGCTTGAAAAATGCATGTACACTCTTGCCCCTCTGTCTTGTTTATGAGAATATGCCCAACTATCTTCTGGAGACACAAGGAAAGGATCAGAGATGTGATCAGAGCTGAAGATCCAGATGTCCCAGCTGAGGCTATTCTAGATTAGCTCACAGCCAACCAACACTGATATATGAGTGAGCCCAGGCAAGATAGGCAGAGGCTTCTAGCCATCTAGTCAACCACTCCAGACATGTGAGCAATAAACATTTATTGTTAAATGCCACTGAGGTTTTTTGGTTTGTTACCCATTACTATTGTGGCAACAGATAACATACACCTGGCTGTGCCCAATCATGTACTGTTCGTGTTTGAGTACATGAAGTATATCTATGTAACTTGAAGCCTAGTAGAGTCAATTAAAAACTTCCCCATCCTGCCTTACTTCCGTTATGGGTCAAAATACTACTCACTTTGATCACCTCATTATAGGATAGTCCTTAGGATGTCTGGTTTATTCAGGAGGTTGTTCACAAACATTCACAAAATATTCACATTTTGGCTTCTGGAGAGAGGGCCATTGATATTGAGAAGATTATAGAGGCATAATGTTAATGTAGAATGGCATACTTTACATAGTGTACAGAAACACTTTGGCTTTTGCTAGTGTTAGGAATTTGACAGTTATTTTAAGGCATAAGAGCATGACAGACTACCCTTTCTTCTTGTTTTTTCTAACTTTCCAGTTCTTTGTTTTAGGACTTCGCCTCTAATTACTCATGTCTTATTTCCTTTAGCATTTTATTATCCCCCCCAGGAGGTACCCACATTCCTTGTTTGTTACTCCATGTATACATATAATGAAAAAGTTAGACAACTTGGGATCTACAAAAGAGAGATATTACTTACTGCTCTAGAAAATCTGAAATAGGTAGAAAGATCTGGATGTGTTATTTGTCATGGATGTCATCAAGAAAGGCTAACTGCTAAAGAGATCGTTATTAAAAAAAAGTCAACCTCCACCTCTCACTCTGATTTCAGAGAGATCTCTATGCCTGGACCAGTCCTTTAAAACAAGCTGGAGATGTCTCATTGCCTTCCACCATGGAAACCTTCATATGGTTGCTTTACTTATTACTAACCAGCTCGGGCTTTGTCTTTCCTAAGTAAACCTCGGACCCAAAAAGGAGGCCAGGCCTCCTAGAGGGTCCTAGATCCTTAACGGAAATTCCTGGTCACACCATCTTTCAGATACACCAAGCTAGCCATCTTTGCCCGACGGGTCCCAAGGACAGAACCAGATTTACTTTCATCTTCACATCTTTCTTGTTTTCTCTGACTCGTTGGTATTAATGAGTTCTTTGGCTTGTGAACTCTTGGATCCCAATAATTCCTTTAGCACGGTGGTTTTCAATTTTAGTTGCATTTTAGATCACCTGGGGAGCTCTGAAAAATTCAGATGCCCATGCCACACCCAGATTAATTATATCAGAATCTCTAAGGGTGGGTCCCAGGCATCAGTGCTTTTTTAGAGTTCTTGGAATAGTTTCATTGTGTAGCAAAGCAGAAAGCCACTGCTCTAGTCAACTTCTTATATCATGTTCTAAATTATCTCCTTTCAGTAAGTTGGGATGTACTAAGCTTTCATGTTTCCCTCATTTTGGGGTTGAAAGGTCTAGATTATACACGTTTTGCCAATAAGAAGACTGTCCTCTCAAGCTCTCTTTCTCTTTTCTACTTTTCTTGTTTGTGGGAAAAAAAAATCTTATTTCTCTCCCCACTGCCCCATATCTATTAGTCAAAGAATAAAGTAGTTCTGCTTAAAATGGAAAGTATGTGGCTCATATTCAAACCACCGCTATCCCAGCAGAAAGCCCTTTCTGTTCTAGTATGAAACTCTTAAGTCTTTTAAACCTAGCATACGGTATGAAGTGAATACAAAATTATTAAATTAGACTGAAACACGGTTTTTTTCTTCACTCACTGTAAGTACATTATTCTACTATATCGCTTTCTTTCTGAAATTCTCAGGTAAGTTTGTGAATTGCCAGGACTAAAGAGGATCGTTCCTTCTTTCCAGTCTGTCTAGTTCCAAGTACTGACTGCCATTATGTTAAATCTTCTGTGAATTCTTAAACTCTAAGGATATTGTAAGATGAACACAATATTATTTTGGCAGGGAATTGTTTATATGTGTGTGGGTAGGGGGTTTTACTTGCTCTTATATATCTCTTTAACATGAAAGAAACTTGGTTTAATTTGCTTCTATTTTATTCTCCTAGGAACCAGGAAAAACCCTCAAGAGAAAAAAGGATATTATTTCACTCTAAGAGCTCACAGTGATGGAAACTTGGAAATGAAAGCAAGTATGTGTAGGTACATAGGTCACAAATTACATAGGTCACAAATTTTAAAAGTCTGAATTGCCTCTGGTTTATTCATCTAAAATGAAAATATTCTTCAGTCATCAAAATCATGTTTATGGCTTATTTGGGAAAATTTATCTTAAAACCAGATACAGATTTTGGAAGGAAACCAGGAACCTGGACAGTACAATTCACTTGGGGTCAAAGGCAAAATTGCTGGGAGATTGAAGTTTTCCTTATTGAGCCTGCAATATTGATTTGGGGAATATAAAAGAAATAACTGAAAATATCTTCCTAGAAGCAACTGTATATCATCAGCTTTAGATGAAAAATACTAGGAACTGGCTTCATTTGAAGGAATAGTTACTCAGCTCTCTAGAGTTTGCTTAAATGACTTCAAGGACCAAATTTATAGCTTGTATCATGTGCTGTTAAATCCTTTTTTTTTTTTTTCCAGAATCAGTTCAAGATGGAATACTTATTAAATTTCTGCTTGTTCATTCATTTGGTGTGTGTTTATTGAGTGTTTACTATTTGCTAGGTTCTGCTAGGTCTTGGAAATACAGTGATGGACATGATGGTCCCTGTTTTCACGGAATTTACAGTTTAGCAGAGAAGATAGTCATTGAACAAATAAGTGACATATATAGTGATTTAATTACAGTTGTGGTAAATGCAACAAGACAAAAAGTAAAGTGTACAATAGAAGTCATTAATATGAGAAGTGCCTTGTCTCAGGGGTTAGAGATGATTTTCCTTAGGAAATGATATTTTACCTGCCATTAGTAGAATTAGTAGGCTTTAGCTCGCATGTACTGTAATAGTACATTTTAATCAAATCATTGAAATCAGATATTTATTGGAAGAACCAATTCTATGTGGTCAGATGTCTAGGAGGCTTCTGTGAAATTTAATTTAGGAAATCGGTGCTACTGTGTATTCATAGAAGCCAAGGGTTAACAGGCAAAGTGGCAGGAATGACTCAAAAGGTCATATCCATTCACTCAGTAAATATTTGCACAGGGGAAACAGACAAAAGCCCCTGCCCTTCTGGAGCTTTCACTGTCGATAAATAGACAGTCACTAAACAAGGTAAATCAGCAACACACAGAACACGTTAAGATATTGATAACTGCAATGGAGGAAAAATAAGGCAGAAAGGGGGTTAGGGAGTGTTAGGGGTTGTAAACTTACCATAACCTACTTAATGTCCTGGGAGAAAATGGTTTCTGGTTCGACTCACAGAACTGCTTCTTGGATTGCCATATTTGAAAGTTCACTGTCATTCTTCAGAGCTGTCATCCTTAAGTTGTGTTATGTTTTACAAGGTAAATATTATTATCATTCCCATTTTACAAATATCATTTTTTTCACCACTGTGATTGGCAGACTTCAGGGACGGAAAGGTGCAGGTGTAGACATTTTTGACTGCAGTAAAGCCAGAGCCTTATCTATTGTGTGAAGATCTTTGTGTGTGCAGAATTAAGACAGAAGTGGCTCTACCATTCATTCGCCTGGAAAATGAATCCACCCCTTTGATCCACAGTTTTCTTATTTGTAAAATACAGTCTTGCCTCGGTATCCACGGGAGACTTGTTCCAGGACTCCCCGCGGATACCCAATCCGCAGCCGCTCAAGTCTCTTATGTAAAACAGTGTAGTAAGTCCATCCTCCCTATCCGCGGGTTCAGCATCCGCGGATTCACCCAACTGCAGTCCGATTTTCTCAGATTTTCTTAAGTGTTCCCAGAATTTTTGATCCTTCTTTGGTTGAATCCTCGGGTGCTGAACCTGTGGATACGGAGGGCAGACTGTAAATGGCTTGGACCAGATTTGTAAAACTCTTTTAAACCTGAAGACTTTCTTCTCTGAAAGGCTCTTTACCTTTTCTAGGGGGATTTTTACTTTCAGGAACGCCTACCCCAGCCTTTGAAAGCACCTGGTTATACGATACTTTGCCTGTGTTGGCTAGTGGTCTTTCTGTCGGGCAAGTAAAGAAGATACTGCGCTTGCATTAGCATCGTGTTAATAATAATAATAAACATTTGTGCGTTCCTAGCTATGTGTCAGGTGCATTTCTTAGCCTTTTACCAACAATCCTCATGGCAATTTTACAAGGTGAATATTATTATCATTCTCAGTTTACAAATGGCAAATTCAGAAAGATTAAGTAATTTGTCCCAGGTCACACAAGTTGTAAGAGGCTGAATTAGGAATCAAGTTCAAGCAATCTGTGTCAGTGGTCTCCAAACACTTTCTGAACACACATCCCATTAATAGAATAATTTTGAGGATTCATCCCAATATATGTTTATTTACTGATTTAAAATTGTATGTGTAGGAATCATAAAATGTCCATAAAATAGAAAATAAAAAGCTAAAGATGAAATATTTAAAAATTAATTTTAAAGTTTTATTAACAATACAAAAATTTTTTGTTTTCATAAATATGGTTGAATATACTTCATTATTTTTGGTTTGAATCATGGCCTACACTTTGTGATTCAGCTATACAAAGATCTGTTTCTAAGTTCTTAGCTGAAAAAGATGCCTCACAAATATACTTGGGTCCTTATGGAAGAAGTATATCATTAGCTGCCCTTAATTATGATATGCATTTGTCAATCATCCACCCTTTATACAAAAGCGTTTTTATTGCTATTGTTTAAATTCTGCAAAAAAATTCCTATCATTCCTGATTTAATCAGCTGCTCTTGCATACTCCTTGGAAGGTGGTGCATTTTTGTATTTTAACAAATGAGATTAAAGCCAACTAATATATTACTTTGTGGATGTTGAAACTGGTTATAATATTTTGTTTCCATTTTTTTCTTGGTACAGATAAGGGAGATTTTAGAGGGGACATCCTGCCTTAGCCTGGGTTTTCCAGAAAGCAGAACTTGGGTTTTATTTAGAACTGTACAATCCTAGGGAGCAGGAGGGAGGGACATGGAAAGGGAGAGCCTGTCAAGGACGTATTATTGAGTTGTCCACAGAGCATGACTGATTTTCGATTTTGAGAGATGGTCTTCACAAAGGCTATATAAATGACTGCTTCTCAGGACAGTCCCTCCAGGGGAAGGAATGGCAAAAATGTATTGTCTTGCTCCCATCCTCCATAAATTCACTTTGGATTGCACTTGTGTGGGTTCAAAAATTCACTTTGGATTGTGCTTGTGTGGGTGCTCAGCCAGGTCCTGTGGCCTTTCACCCCTCCAAGTCAACAGGAAAAAACCTGGGGTGGGAGGCAAGACAGAAGCATCCCAAACAGTTGGGTGCTGTCAACTGCAGGACGCCAGAGTCTATGCACCACACAGGGACTGGACAGGAGAGAGGTGGGGCAGAGAGTGTTGAAGTGATCAGAAAGGTGATTGCTAGACACACAAATTATGTCTTTTGCAACAGAAACATATAACTACACACACATTTGCAAATAACTAGTTTTCAAATGCTCTCCTAAGCAAATTTTTAAAAAACCATTTACTTTTTATTCATTGTTAAAACATCACCTGTATCTACCTAGGTACAGTAAACTGCAACATGCTGCAATAGATTGATATAAAAGAACAAGGGAAGGTTCCATTGTGAACCGCTAAGTGAGTGAACCCCTTTCTTCCTCCAGAATACTCCATGCTGTATTTGAGTGCCCAGCAAACAAGCTGACTCATGCACTGGGCTCAACCAGTATACTAAATATTGGCATAACAATTTCTTATTTTTTGACTGAAAATGAATAGAAAAAGATGTTCTGATATTTTCTAAAGAAGTTCTAATATTTCATTTTCTCAAAATAGTGGATCGCCTTGCCCCATACTTTGGAGGTCAGCAGTATAGGTCTTTTAAGACATGAAGGTCTCATAGTTTGTAGTCCAGAGTTTGGGAACATGGGCTTCATGGCCAGCAGGCTTGGATCTCAATACTGCCCTTCCACCTAGTGCTTTTCGTAGCTTTGGTTGAGTTACTTAATCTCACTTTCCTCATCTGAAAATGGAAATGATAAAACCTATGTCTGTCTGACGCATAGCAAGTGCTTGGTGAGAGCAAGCTGCCCTTGTAGGAGTAGCAGCTGACAGTAACAGGGGGAGGGAGAACCAGCCGAGCAGCAGTCCGTGCTAGGATTGCTCCCATCCTAAAGTAAAGTTTACAAGTTACCAGGAAATGAGTTTTCTGTCACCTCCTATTCTTCCAAGGTTCCTTCCTAGCAGCTATACTGTTCGGGAGGGGAGTGGGCCAGACCTCATGAAACTACGTGATTTATTATCCATACTGACAGTCCAGGAGCTCTGGAATATGGAACTCAAATTCTTTTCCTTGCTGATCTCATTTTTTTATCACAAAATTCCTTCTCACGTTCCTTCTTGGATCTTCCCGCAAGATGCAGAAAACCAGAAATTATGTTACTCTGGTTGTAATTACTATTTGTTTTAGATGTTTATAATTTTTTCATTATAATACTTTCACCAGCATGGTGAAGGAAGCATGCTGCTTTCTGAGGCTACCTTTAACGGAGCAGGAGCTCACCTCTTTGGAGCTCTTTGGAGCTTCTCCTCCACTTGAACTGACATTGACTTCCCTTAATTCCATGGTCACAAGAATGAGACATTTTCTACAGTTCCGTCTGTGGTTTCTCCCTAGTTTGTGTCTCTTTGATAAGGTCTCACTGACCTGTGTACTTTCAAATTAAGTCATTTTATTTCTACTAATCAGAGTTAACTTTACCCTCTCATAGCCATTGAATTTAACCCCTGGTTTTCCTTTTTAATTGATAGGGTCCATGCAACAGCAATAATTTCCAGAAGGAATGGATAACTTCCCTATTATAACTGTTGTATGTAGGATAGCACAACTTAATATGTTGATTCCATTAATATAAGATAAAGTGATATTGAAATATATACGAGTTAATGCTTTCTAGTTCCATATGTACTTATCCAAAATGGCTTGAAATCCCAGTCCTTTGGGCAGATGAGCAAGCTAATACTGTAGAGTGGGGTTTGCATGAAAATGTGAGCAAAGAAGACACCGTCGAGTGTCCTCTGGTTAAGGGTTGGGACTAATAATTTCTCTATTGTCAGCTCCCTCCAGGCAGTAGCAGCTCTCAAAGCAATGGCAGCATCTCCACCTTTCTGTCTGTTTGCCTCATTTGGCTCTGACTTTTATCTGATACAGAAAGATGGAGAGATGATACTTTAACGCCCTTCCATTCATACCAAAACTTCAAAAAGCAGCTCTCACAGGAAGCTTAAGTTAAAATTATTTGGATCTCATCACTTATTTTCAGAAAGACCCTTTATGTTAGTGTAGGCCCCCTAATGCCACAGCCCTCTATTTTTTCTATTATAACTTTTGTCACTCTTAATTTGCATGTTTTATTACATGCCTTTGCTACCAGCCTGTAAATTCCTGTTCAGCTGTATGCCACCAAGGTCGGCACGGCGCTGCACTGCAGTATGGATACAGCAATCTGGCTGTATGTAAACAGTACTTTCATGCATCTGTTGAATGTTCAGGAAGTTCTTTAGCCTTATTCCTCAACAAATGTCCTCAAGCATATTTCTTTTATTTAATAACTGTCTTTAATATCATGCATCTGTAAGAATGTGCAAAAATATATCTAGGTCCACACTGTACTTCTTTACTTCCTGGACTGCTGTTCCAAGAAACATAACAAGAAGGTGTATTGATTTTTATTTCTTCTGGGCTTCAGCCACACATATTTCCGTGTAGTTTTAGACATTAACGACTGGTATTATAGTTTGGGGAATTTTGATGACAGCTTTGGTCTACATAGCTCATTCATCTCAGGACACATGCGTCCATCTGCCAGGCTGAGGTGCTTTTTCCAAGAAGCATTCTATGCACCGAGAGTATGTTTGGGTGTGGGTAGTTTGTGTGTCGGAGTCATGCTCCAAGCTGATGCCTCAGTAACAAAGAGGGCTGAGCAGAGCTCTAAGGCAGATGCAGCAGAAGTAATACACTCTCAGGTGCAGAGCAGTGACACTTTTGATGAAGGAACACAAACTTCACACATGACTAGCAGCTTCTCCCTTGAGAAACCCATAACTTAGTACAGCCAAAGAAAAGGTTCAAGGTTGAGAGCCATGTTTGCCTATGTCTGTGGGAATGGACAGGGTATACTCCAGTGAGTAATCTTCCTGAATGTTCCACAGCATTTGAGCATTTGCTTTCTCTTTTCTGGCATGAAGCCAGTTGTTTGGCCTGATGTGAGAGCCACTGAGTGAATTTCTCTGAGGAGCTACATTTGGCTACACATGCACTGGAGGATTACAAGATGTAATTGCTTCCTCTTTTCTTCATTTTCCCTCTTAATTAACGATCTCCCTTTTCCTCCATCTGGTGAAGAGAAGGCCACAGGAAATAAAACTACCCTTTCCCCTTTGGTCTTAATTTCTGTGTAGTAGAAGAACAATCTGACAAATATAACCAATCAGGCATTAAGGAAACCACTCGTTTAGTGTCTGGGGTCATATTTGATGCCATCTAGAGGTTAGAGCTAGAAAGTTTACCCAGCTTTCAAAATGGCATGATTTTATTTATTATTATTTATTTTATTTATTTTTTATTTTTTGCAGTACGCGGGCCTCTCACTGTTGTGGCCTCTCCCGTTGCCGAGCACAGGCTCCGGACGCGCAGGCTCAGCGTCCATGGCTCATGGGCCCAGCCACTCCGCGGCATGTGGGATCTTCCCAGACCGGGGCACAAACCCGTGTCCCCTGCATCGGCAGGCAGACTCTCAACCACTGTGCCACTAGGGAAGCCCCAAAATGGCATGATTTTAAACTCAGAGGGAAAGCTTCTTTATTAAAGTCCCCCTAGGAAATAGGCAAGTGAATGATCTACTTTAGACCTTGCTTAAACATTCAGTATTGTGGTTGCCTGCAGTCTTGGTTGGAGGTCCACCTTACACAATTTAAATGCCAATATTTTAAGAGAATCAGAGCAGGTAAATCAGCCTGGGAAACTCATCTTAGCAATGATGGATGCAGAACACACACATCCTGCCCAGACTACTGCTTTGAGCCTCTGATTTGTGTCCACAAATCCTCTAAACTTAAGTCTCCATGCAGGGCACAAAAAGTATCTTGGAAAATGATTTACATTCTTCAGCTTGAAATTGGACTACAATCTAATATGACATGTTTTTTTCTCCTCTTTCATTCTTAATTTTTTTTTATTGTGGTAAAATACACATAACGTAAAATTTGCTCTCTACGTCTGTGTCTCTATTTCTACTTTGCAAATAGGTTCATCTGTACCATTTTTCTAGATTCTACATGTATATGTTAATATACTATATTTGTTTTTCTCTTTCTGACTTACTTCACTCTGTATGACAGTCTCTGGGTCCGTCCACCTCTCTACAAATAACCCAATTTCGTTCCTTTTAATGGCTGAGTAGTATTCCATTGTGTATATATATCACATCTTCTTTATCTGTTCATGTCGATGGACACCAAGGGGGGAAAGGGGGGGATGGGATGAATTGGGAGATTGGAACTGACATGTATACACTGCTATGTGTGGAGTAGATAACTAGTGAGAGCCTGCTGTATAGCGTGGGGAACTCTACTCGGTGCTCTGTGGTGACCTAGATGGCAGGGAAGTCCAGAAAGGAGGGGATATGTGTATACATATGGCTTATTCACGTCTCTGTACTGCAGAAACTAGCGCAACATTGTGAAGCAACTATACCCCAATAAAATTTTAAAAGCCATTTGGAAAGATAAAAGAAAGTGCCTCAATCGTTTTCAAGTGTACAGTTCAGTGGTATTAAACACATTAGCATACTGCAACCATCACCACCATCTATCTCCATTACTCTTTTCATCTTGTAATTAAAATTCTGTACTTAAACAATAACTCCCCATTCTCCTCTCCCCCTAGCCCCTGGCAACCACCATTCTACTTCCTGTCTCTATGACTTTGATTACTCTAAGTACCTCATATAAGTGGAATCATACAGTATGTGTCTTTTTGTGACTGGCTTATTTCACTTAACACAATGTCCTCAAGGTTTATCCATGTTGTAGCACATATCAGAATTTCTTTTTAAGGCTGAATAATATTCCATTGCATACCTTACATTTTGCTTATTGACTTTTTTCAGTGATGGACACAGGTTGCTTTCACTTTTTTAAAATTAATTTTTATTGGAGGTTAGTTGATTTACAATGTTATGTTCATTTCTGCTGTATAGCAAAGTGAATTAGTTATACATATACATATATCTACTCTTTTTTAGATTCTATTCCCATATAGATCATTACAGAGTATTGAGTAGAGTTCCCTGTGCTTTACAGTAGGTTCTTATTAGTTATCTATTTTATATATACTAGTGTGTGTATGTCAATCCCAAGCTCCCATTTCATTGGGAGATTTCTCGCTTACCTGCTTTCTCCCTTGGTAACCATAAGTTTGTTTTCTACATTTCTATTTCTGTTTTGTAAATAGATTCATTTGTACCATTTTTTTTCGATTCCACATATAAGCAATATCATATGATATTTGTCTTTCTCTATCTGAATTATTTCATTTAGTATGACGATCTCTAAGTCTAGCCATGTTGCTTCAAATGGCATTATTTCATTCTTTTTTATGGCTGAGTAATATTCCATTGTGTATATGTTCCACATCTTCTTTATCCATTTATCTGTTGATGGACATTTAGGTTGTTTCCATGTTTGGGCTATTGTGAATAGTGTTGCCATGAACATAAGGGTGCATGTATCTTTTTGAATTATAGTTTTGTCCAGGTATATGCCCAGGAGTGGGATTGTTGGATCATATGGTAGCTCTATTTTTAGTTTTTTAAGGAACCTCCATGCTGTTCTCCATAGTGGCTGTACCAATTTACATTCTCACTAACAGTGTAGGAGGGTTCGCTTTTCTCCCCACCCTCTCTAGCATTTATTGTTTCTAGATTTTTTGATGATGGCCATTCTGACTGGTATGAGGTGGTACTTTATTGTACTTTTGATCTGCATTTCTCTGATAATTAGTGATGTTGAGCATCTTTTCATATGCCTCATGGCCATCTGTATGTCTTCTTTGGAGAAATGTCTATTTAGATCTTCTGCCCATTTTTTGATTGGGTTTTTTGTTTTCTTGATATTGAGCTGCATGAGCTGTTTGTATATTTTGGAGATTAATCCCTTGTCAGTCTCTTTGCACATATTTTCTCCCGTTCTGAGGGTTGTCTTTTCATTTTGTTTATGGTTTCCTTTGCTGTGCAAAAGCTTTTAAGTTTAATTAGGTCCCATTTGTGCTTTAACCTTTTAGTTATTGTGAATAATGCTGCTACGAACAAGCATGTTTAAATATCTCTTTGAGGCTCTGCTTTCAATTCTTTTGGGTATGTATCCAGATGTGGAATTGCTGGATCATATGGTAATTCTATTTTTAATTTTTTGAGGAACTGCCATACTAATTTCCATAGCAGCTGTACCATTTTACATTCTCACTAACAGTGTACAAAGATTTCTCTACATTCTCACCAACATTTGTTCTTTTCTTTTTTCATAGTTGCCATCCTAATGGGTAGGAGGTAGTATTCTCATTATAGCTTTGATTTGCATTTTCCTAATGATTAGAGATGTTGAGCATCTTTTCATGTGCTTATTGGCCATTTGTATATTTTATTTGAAAAAATATCTATTCAAGTTCTTTGCCCATTTTAAAATTAGGTTTTTGTTGTTGTTGTTTGTATTTAGGAGTTCCTTATATATTCTGGATGTTAATCCCATATCAAATATATGGCTTGCAAGTATTTTTTCCCATTATGTAGGTTGCATTTTTATTCTGTTGATATAGTCTGTTGATGCACAAAATTTTCTAATTTTCAGGAAGTCCAATTTGTCTATTTTTTCTTTTGTTGTTTGTGTCTTTGGTGTCATACCCATGAAATCATTGACACATCCAGTGTGTCATAGTGCTTTTGCTGTTTTCTTCTGAGAGTTTTATAATTTTAGGTTATACACTTAAGTCTTTGATCTATTTTGAATTAAATTTTTGTATGTGATGTCAGATAAGAGTCCAACTTCACTTTTTGCATGTGAATATTCAGTTTTTCCAGCACCATTTGTTGAAAAGGCTCTCCACTCCCCAGTGAATGTTGGCATCCTTTTCAAAAATAATTTGGAAATACATGGGAGGATTTATTTCTGGGCTCACCTATTACATTGTCTGTCTTTTTATGCCAAAACCACACTATTTTGATTATTATAGCTTTGCAGTAAGCTTTGAAATCAGGAAGTGTGAGTGCTTAGTTCTTTTTCATGATTTTTTGTTTGTTTTTGGATTATTCAGGGTACCTTGAGATTCCATATGAATTTTGGGATGTGTTTTTCTATTTCTGCAAAAAAAGTCATTGGGATTTCAAGAGTGATTGCACTGAATTTGTAGATTGCTTTAGGTAGTATTGACATCTTCACAATATTAAGTCTTCCAATCCATGAACATGGGATGTGTTTCCATTTATGTCTTCTTTAACTTCTTTCAGCAATGTTTTGTTTTCATTATACAAATCTTTTGCCTCTTTGGTTAAGTTAATTCCTAAGTATTTTATTCTTTTTGATGCTATTGTAAATAGAATTGTTTTGTAATTTCCTTTGAAGATTAATGATTGTTAATGTAAAGAAAGACAACTGATTTTTGTGTTTTGACTTTCTATACTGCTACTTTGCTGAATTCATTTATTATTTCCAGCAGGTTTTTTTTTTTTTTTTTTTTTTTTTTGCAGTTCACAGGCCTCTCATTGTTGTGGCCTCTCCCACTGTGGAGCACAGGCTCCGGACGCAGAGGCCCAGCAGCCATGGCTAACAGGCCCAGCCGCTCTGCGGCATGTGGGATCCTCCCTGACCGGGGCACGAACCCGTGTCTCCTGCATCGGCAGGCGATCTCTCAACCACTACGCCTCCAGGGAAGCCCCCAGCAGTTTTATTTATTTTTTGAAACTTCAGAGTTTTCTACATGTACGGTTATATCATCTGTGCACAGAAATAATTTTACCTCTTCCTTTCCAATTTGGATACCTTTCATTTCATTTTTCTTGCCTAATTGCTCTGGCTAGAATTTCCAGTACAATTTTGAATAGAAGTGGCAAAAGTAGACATTCTTGCCTTGTTTCTGATCTTAGAGGAAAAGCTTTCAGTCATTTATCATTGATTATGATGTTTGTTGTGGGCTTTTCATATATGGCTTTTATTATGTTGAAGTAGTTTCCTTCTATTCCTAGTTTGGTGAGTATTTTTGATCATGAAAGTGTGTTGAACTTTGGCAAATGAGTTTTCTGCATCAGTTGAGATGATCATGTAGTTCTCTCCCACTCCCCACCTTCATTATGTTAATATGGTGTACTACATTTCTTGATTTTTGGATGTTGAACCATCCTTGAATTCTAGGAATAAGTCAGTTCAACTTGGTTGTAGTGTGTAATCCTTTTAATATGCTGCTGAATTGGTTTTCTAGTATTTTGTTGAGAATTTTTGTATCAATGTCCATAGAAGATATTGGTCTGTAGTTTTCTTTGTATTGAGACTTAATTTGTGGCCTAACATATATTCTATCTTGAAAACTGACCTATGTGCACTTGAGAAAAATACGTCTGCTGTTGCTGTTGGGTAAAATGTTCTATATTTACCCCTTATATCTTGTTGGCTTATTATGTTGTTAAGTCCTCTATTTCCTTACTTACCTTCTGTCTGGTTGTTTTATTCATTATTGAGAGTGGGGTAGTGAAGTCTTCAACCATTATTGTAGAACTGTCTATTTCTCCCTTTAATTCTGTCAATTTTTGCTTCATACATTTTGCTGGTCTGTTGTTAGGTACATAAATGTTTATAATTGTTATATTTTCTTATTGTACTAAACCTTTTATTAACATATAACAACCTTCTTTGCCTCTTGTAATTTTTTGACTTAAGGTCTATTTTGTTTGCTATTACTATAGATAACCCTGCTCTCTTTTGGTTATTATTTGCATGGACTATCTTTTTCAGTTCTTTTACTTTCAATTTATTTATGTCTTTGGATCTAAAGCAAGTCTCTTGTAGAAATCATATAGTTGGATCATGTGAGTTATCCATTCTGCCAATCTCTGTCTTTTAGTTGAAGAACTTAATCCATTTACATTTAAAGTAATTAATGATAAGGAAGACTTACTTCCTTCATTTTGTCATTTCTTTTCTAAATGTCTTAGAACTACCCCCTTCCCCACCCCCATTTCCTGAATTATTCTCTTATGTGTTTTGTTGATTTTTTGTAGTGAAATGTTTGTGTTCCTTTCTCATTTCATTTTGTGTATATTCTATAACTATTTTCTTTGTGGTTATCATGGAAATTATATATAATATCCTAAAGTTATAACACTGTAATCTGAATTTTTAACTTCAACAGCATACAAAAACTCTGATTCTTTATAGCATCATCCCCACCCTTTTAGCTGTTGATGACACAAAATTACATCTTTATGTATCATGTGCCCCAAAACATAAACTAAGAACTCTTTTAAATACATTAGTCTCTTAAATTATATAGAAAACAAAATGTGGAGTTACAAATGAAAAGTTTCAATAATACTAGTATTTTGACTAATAATTAAAAAAAATAAGTCTCTTGAATCATGTAGGAAACTAAAACTGAAGTTACAAACCGTGTTGCAATAATATTAGCTTTTATAATTGCCCATGTATTACCTTTGTTGAAAACTTTATTTATTTCTGTTGTGGTTCTGTTTTGCTTTGCTGTTGTTTCTTTTTTCATTTTTACTTTTTCTAATGTATTTTTTATTTTTCTAATTTTATTTTATTTTTTATTCTTTATTATTGTTTGGTTCCTTTTCCTTTGTTGCTTTTTTTTTGTTTTTGTCATGCTGCATGGCTTGTGGGGTCTTGGTTCCCAGGCTGGGGGTTGGGCCTGAGCTCCTGTGGTGGGAACACTGTGTCCAAACCACTGGGTTAACAGAAACTCAGATTCCAGGGAATATTAATCAGTGTGAGCTCTCCCGGAGGGCCTCATCTTGGCACCAACACCTGGCTCCATCCAACTGCCTGTAAACGCCAGTGCTAGATTTCTCAGGCCAAACAACCAGCAAGACAGAAACACAGCCCCACCCATCAAAAATAAATGAGATGACAAAAAGTTATGTTAAAAAGGAGCAAGGTAAAAACCTACAAGACCAAATAAATGAAGAGGAAATAGGCAACCTACCTGAAAAGGAATTCAGGGTAATGATAGTCAAGATGATCCAAAATCTCAGAAATAGAATGGAGGCACAGATCAAGAAAATACAAGATATGTTTAACAAGGACCTAGAAGATCTAAAGAACAAACAAACGGTGATGAACAATGCAATAACTTAAATGAAAAATACCCTAGAAGGAATCAATGGCAGAATAACTGAGGCAGAAGAACTAATAAGTGAGTTGGAGATATAGAATGGTGGAAATAACTGCCGAGGAGTAGAATAAAGAAAAAGAATGAAAAGAAATGAGAACAATCTCAGAGACCTCTGGGACAACATTAAATGCACCAACATTCAAATTACAGGTGTCCAAGGAGAAGAGACAGAGAAAGAGTCTGAGAAAATATTTGAAGAGATTATAGTCAAAAACTTCCCTAATGTGGGAAAGGAAATAGTCACCCAAGTGCAGAAAGTCCCATACAGGATAAACCCAAGGAGAAACATGGAAAGACACATGTTAATTGAACTAACAAAAATTAAATAAAAAATATTAAAAGCAGCAAGGGAAAAGCAACAAATAACATACAAGGGAATCTCCATGTTATCAGCTGATTTTTCAATAGAAACTCTGCCAGTCAGAAGGGAGTGGCAGGACATATTTAAAGTGATGAAAGGGAAAAACCTACAACTAAGATTACTCTACCCAGCAAGTATCTTATTCAGATTTCATGGAGAAATCAAAAAGCTTTATAGACAAGCAAAAGCTAAGAGAATTTGGCAAAACCAAGCTTTACAACAAATCCTAAAGGAATTTCTCTGGGTGGGAAGCACAAGAGGAGAAAAAGACCCACAAAAACTAACCCAAAACAATTAAGAAAATGCTAATAGGAACATACATATTGATAATTACGTTGAATGTAAATGGATTAAATACTCCAACCAAAAGGCACAGACTGGCAGAATGGATACAAAACCACAACCTTATATATGCTGTCTAAAGATACCCACTTCAGAACCAGGGACACATACAGACTGAAAGTGAGGGGATGGAAAAAGATAATCCATGCAAATGGAAATCAAAAGAAAGCTGGAGTCGCAATACTCATATCAGATAAAACAGACTTTAAAATAAAGACTGTTACAAGAGGCAAGGACGGACATTTCATAATGATTAAGGGATGAATCCAAGAAGAAGATATAACAATTATAAATATTTATGCACCCAACATAAGAGCACCTCAATACTAAGAGCCATTAAAGGGGAAATCGACAGTAACACAATAATAGTGGGGGACTTTAACACCTCACTTACAGCATGGACAGATCATCCAGATAGAAAATAAATAAGGAAACACAAGCTTTAAATGACACAATAGATCAGATAGACTTAATTGATATTTATAGGACATTCCACCTGAAAGCAGCAGAATACACTGTCTTCTCAAGTGCACATGGAACATTCTCCAGGATAGATCACATCTTGGGTCACAAATCAAGCCTTGGTAAATTTAAGAAAATTGAAATCATATCAAGCAGCTTTTCTGATCACAACACTATCAGATTAGAAATCAATTTCAGGAAAAAACTGTAAAAAAAAACACAAACACATGGAGGCTAAACAATTCTCTACTAAATAACCAAGAGATCACTGAAGAAATCAGGGAGGAAATAAAAAAATACATAGACACAAGTGACGACAAAAACATGATGACCCACAACCTATGGGAGGTAGCAAAAGCAATTCTAAGAGGGAAGATTATAGCAGTTAAATCTCACCTCAAGAAACAAGAAAAATCTCAAATAAATGATCTATCCTAACACCTAAAGCAACTAGAGAAAGAAGAACCAAAAAAAACCAAACAAAAAAACAAAGTTAGTAGAAGGAAAGAAATCATAAAAACCAGAGCAGAAATTAATGAAATAGAAACAAAGAAAACAATAGCAAAGATCAATAAAACTAAAAGCTGGTTCTTTGAGAAGATAAACAAAATTGAGAAACCATTAGCCAGAGTCATCAAGAAAAAAAGGGAGAGCATTCAAGTCAATAAAACAAGAAATGAAAAAGGAGAATTTACAACTGACACTGCAGAAATACAAAGGATCATAAAAGACTACTACAAGCAATGCTAAGCTAATAAAATGGACAACCTGGAAGAAACAGACAAATTCTTAGCAAGGTACAAACTTCCAAGACAGAACAAGAAAGAAATAGAAAATATAAACAAACCAATTACAAGTAATAAAATTGAAACTGTAAATAAAAATCTTCCAACAAACAAAAGCCCAGGACCAGATAGCTTTGCAGCAAATTCTATCAAACATTTAGAGAAGAGCTAACACCTAACCTTCTCAAACACTTCCAAAAATTGCAGAAGGAGGAACACTCCTAATCTTGTTCTACAAGGCCACCATCACTCTGATAAAAATAGCAGACAAAGATATCACACAAAAAAGAAAATTATTGGCCAATATTACTGATGAACAGAGACACAAAATCCTCAACATAATACTAGCAAACAGAATCCAACAGCACATTAAAAGGATCATACACCATGATCTAGTGGGATTTATCCCAGGGATGTAAGGATTCTTCAATATATGCAAATTAATCAATGTGATACACCATATTAACAAATTGAGAAATAAAAACCATACGATCATATCAATAGATGCAGAAAAATATTTTGACAAAATTCAATACCCATTTATGCTAAAGCCTCTCCAGAAAGTGGGCATAGAGGGAATGTACCTCAACATAATAAAACCATATACGACAAACCCACATCATTCTCAATGATGAAAAACTGAAATCATTTCCTTTAAGATTAGGAACAAGACAAGGATGTCCACTTTCAACACTATTATTCAACATAGTTTTGGAAGTCCTAGCCATGGCAATCCAAGAAGAAAAAGAAATAAAAGGAATCCAAATCGGAAAAGAAGAAATAAAACTGTCACTCTTTGCAGATGACATGATACTATACATAGAAAATCCTAAAGATGCCAGCAGAAAACTACAAAAGCTGATAAATGAATTTGGTAAAGTTGCAGGATACAAAATTAATGCACAGAAATCTCTTGCATTCCTATACATCAACAACAAAAGATCAGAAAGAGAAATTAAAGAAACAATCCCATTTACCATCACAACAAAAAGAATAAAATACCTTAGGTAGGAATAAAACCTACCTAAGGAGGCAAAAGACTGTATCCAGAAAACTGTAAGACACCGATGAAGGAAATCAAAGATGACAAAAACAGATGGAGAAATACCATGTTCTTGGATTGACAGTATAAATATTGTGAAAATGACTATACTACCTAAAGCAATCTATAGATTTGATGCAATCCCTATCAAATTACCAATGACATTTTTCACAGAATTAGAACAAAAATTTTACAATATTTATGGAAACACAAAAGATCCCGAAAAGCCAACACAATTTTGAGAAAGAAAATTGGAGCTGACAGAATCAGCCTCCCTGACTTCAGACTATACTACAAAGCTATAACAATCAAGACAGTATGGTACTGGCACAAAAACAGATATATAGATCAATGGAACAGGATAAAAAGCCCAGAGATAAACCCATGCACCTATGGTCACCTAATCTATGAAAAAGGAGGCAAGAATATACAATGGAGAAAAGACAGTGTCTTCAGTAAGTGGAGCAGGGAAAACTGGACAGCTACATGTAAAAGAATGAAATTAGAACACTCCCTAACACCATACACAAAAATAAACTCAAAATGGGTTAAAGACATAAATATAAGACCGGACACTATAAAACTCTTAGAGGAAAACATAGGAAGAACACTCTTTGACATAAATCACAGCAAGAGTTTTTTGACCCACCTCAGAGTAATGAAAATAAAAACAAAAATAAACAAATGGGACCCAATGAAACTTAAAAGCTTTTATACAACCAAGGAAACCGTAAACAAGACAAAAAGACAACCCCCAGAATGGGAGATAATATTTGCAAGCAAGGAAACTGACAAAGGATTAATCTCCAAAATATACAAACAGCTCATGCAGTTCAATATCAAAAAAAACATCAACCCAGTCAAAAAGTGGGCCAAACACCCAAATAGACATTTCTCCAAAGAACACATACATATGACCAAGAGGCACATGAAAAAATGCTCAACATCACTAATTATTAGATAAATACAGATCAAAACTGCAATGAGGTATCACCTCACACCAGTCAGAATGGCCCTCATAAAGCATCTACAAACAATAAATGCTGGAGAGGGTGTGGAGAAAAGGGAACACTCTTGCACTGTTGGTCAGAATATAAACTGATACAGCCACTATGGAGAACAGTATGGAGGTTCCTTAAAAATCTAAAAATAGAATGACCGTATGATTCAGCAATCCCTGTACTAGGCATATACCCTGAGAAAACCATAATTCAAAGAGACACATGTACCCCAATGTTCATTGTAGCACTATTTACAATAGCCAGGACATGGAAGCAACCTAAATGTCCATCGACAGCTAAATGGATAAAGAAGATGTGGTGCATATATACAATGGAATATTACTCATCCATAAAAATGAATGAAATTGGGTCATTTGTAGAGATGTGGAGGGACCGAGAGTCTGTCATACAGAGTGAAGTAAGTCTGAAAGAGGAGAACAAATATTGTTTATTAACACACATATGTTGAATCTAGAAAAATGGTACAGATGAACCTATTTGCAGGGAAGAAATAGAGACACAGACGTAGAGAATTGACATGTGGACACGGCGGGGAAGGGGAGGGTGGGATGAATTGGGAGATTAGGACTGACACATATACACTACCATGTATAAAATAGATAGCTTGTGGGAACTTGCTGTATAGCACAGGAAGCTCAGCTCGGTGCTCTGTGATGACCTAGATGGGTGGGATGGGGGTGGGTGGGAGGGAGGGGATATATGTATACATATAGCTGATTCACTTTGTTGTACAGCAGAACTGATGCAACATTGTAAATCAATTATACTCCACTAAAAAATAGCATGTACTCTATGATCCCAATGTTGTTTTATAAATAAATTAATAAATAAAAAATAAAAGCCATTAAAGAAGACCAGGAAAGTGATGATGTGGGTCACCATAGTAGAGATGAGGGGTAGTGGATTATGTTGGCATTAACTCAAATAACCTCCCTCTCTCTCATTTTTCTGTCTCTTCCTCTTTCTTCCCTGTTTTCCTTTCATTCTACTTCTCTCTACTTCTTACCCTTCTCAATAACTGATTGCTTACCATGACCCTGTCTTTTGACCATTTTCTCTGCCCACTATTTGTTCCAGTCTCCTATATATCTTGGGGAGACAAAACAGTATGAAGTGAAGTCTTGATTTAAAACATATGTGGGAAAATGTAAAGACTTTGAGGTTCTGTATAGGCTGTGTGTATTATTATACAATAATCATTATTATTTAATGAATGCCTTCTATGTGCCAGAAGCTTTCTTAAACACTGAGCCTACACAGTAGAAAAGGCTAAGCCTCTTACTCAAGTAATTCATCATCCAGTTTGGGGAAAATATACACACAGAGATTTAAATGCCACAAGTATTATAAAAGAAATATAATTGTGTATAAGGCACAATGGGGAGTGTCAAGAAGGAGCTTTGAAGTTTGCTTGGGAGGAGCTCAAGAGACAAGCTTTTAGTTAAAAATTGTAGTAGGTGAGCCAGGGGCATTCTAGGCAAAGGTAGCACCATGTGCAGAGAGAAATGGCAGAACTTTACTGTGGATGCAGTGTGAGTTGTAAGGCTGGAAAAGAGCAAGAGATGAATAGGTAGGAAGGAGAAAGATCACAGTAGGTGTTGTATATCATAGTTCTTCCCTTGCCTAATGGGGAGTCACAAAAGGATTTTAAGCAAAGAAGAAACATAATCTGAGTTGAGTTTTAGAATGTTCTATGTATGAGATTGAGTGGGAAATGGCTATTCTGGAAACAGAGAGAACATTTAGGTGGTGTGACAATGGCCTCAGTAAAAAGTAAGTGAACCTAAACCAAGGCAATATTTTGATAAAGAGGAAGATATGGTTTGGGGAGATATTTAAGAGAATAAAATGTACAGGACTTATAAAGTAATTGGATATACTCAGGATTTTGGTTTGAGTGATGCACAGACAAGGGTTTTATTTATTCATTCCATAAATATTCATTATATATCTATCAGGCCCCAAGAGAAGTGGTGAGTGCTGAGGATACCTAGATGAAAAGACATAGGATCTGCCTTCGAGAGGCTTTAACTTTAGTAGGAGAGATAGACAGCACAATTGACAGGTGAAATAGAGCACTTGCATAGTGGAGCTGTGACTGTTACCTCTAATAAGGACCTCAGCGAAGGGTTGTAGTAATATCTTCACTTATGGACGTTCTGAGCTTAAGGAACCTGCAAGACATCCAATGGAGATGCAGTAACCTGCTTATATGGAGCCAAGACTCAGAAGACACACACTTAGGAAAAATCAGGGGTGAGGTTACAGCCAAGATCTTGTGAGTGATGAGACCATGAAGGAAATTAGGTAGTGTCATAAGAGAAAATGGGCAAGGAGAGAAGTAAATTTTAAGGGGAAACTGGGAAGAGATGCCAGCAAGTAAGACTGAGAAGAAACTGTCACAGAGCTAAGAGGGGAACAATTGCATCTTATCTCCAATCGCTCTTAAAAGTCCTGCTTTGGTGGTACATAGGGGAGAGGCACCACTATTATTTCTAATATAGAATTGGTACCTGCTATGAAACAGGCACTAAAACAAAATGTTGATTTAGTTAAATGTAATATAGAGATTAAGAAATTAATTGTATCCTAATAGTGTGATGAAGGAAATAGAGAAACAGTACAATATATGAAATCTGAAAAGAATTGGACTTGGTATTTGCTGAATTTTTATAAGGGATGCATTTGTTCTAGACTTTATCACCAACTACTAGGCAAGTTACTTGTCCTTATATATTGTACTTGTGCTATGTACTTCAGTGTCCTCCTTGGTAAAATCAGGAGATTGGGTGAGGAGACAAAGTCCTTTTTGGTTCTAAAACTCTGAATCTGGAGACATAATTAGCTGAAGAGATGATGTATTATCCAATGGAGGTGTGCTGTCAGTTCTCACTGATATATTATCTTACTGGGACATTAAATATTTGATAGTGGAACTCTGGATATTGATTTTTTTCCCCCTAGTTGCAAATGACTTGCTTCTGAAGAATGGTAGGCATTGCAGAGTTGTTTATACCAGTAGATTGCATCCCTGCAAAACGAATGTCAAACTATGCATCTGGGTATTGTCTTGATAAATTACATGACTCAGTGATCACTGACCCACATTTTGTAATATGATTTTATAAAACCCATGTTACAACACTAATGGAGATAGATGCACTATAGTTCTTATACAGTAGAGGCCAACAGTGTTCTTGGAAAAAAATGAAAATAGGAAATATAATTGCAGATTTGCTATTATAAGATTTCATCTAAAGAAAGAATGTTAGCTGGGTGGATATTCTATGCAGAGAAGTTGTTAGAATTTCAAGCAGATTTACTGCATGCCAACAAATAATACTGCTTTGTAAAAATAACTGTTTATTTCTTTGCTTCTAGAACCTGCACTGGCATAGCACCAGGTGTGGAATAATAGGCTTGCGCTCTGTACATATGCTGGGGTGCATGATCCTTTGGCGTATGCAGTCTTGGTCTGGGATTTCCTTTTTATGACTTCATTTTCATGGTGGTAGCCTCCACCTGAGGATTCACCACACAAAAAAGATGCTGACCTTATCAGAGAAGATTTTAGCCTCATTTGTGAAAGGAAGAAGAGTACCTCAGACAACAAATTCACCTGTGTTTACAAAAAAAGCATTAGGAGAGTTTTAAAGATTTTTTTATCTTGAAACATAGCAGCTTATATTGTTTTGTCATGTAAACTGCCAAGATAGGAGGAATTTAGTGAGCTTCAACCTGCAAGACTTATTCACAAAATCTCTTTCTAAACCGAACATCTGAATTCCCAGAGTTCTGTGTGTCTGTTCCAGTTTGGGGTCTGAGCTTTTTTAAGTTGAAAAAAATCAATTATGGACTGGCAACTGCACCTGATTATAGCTACTCTTCTAATTTCATTTCTTTTAATAACGGTAGGAATCTGAAGAAACACTAACCTGGTTTTTGCATACTTTTTGAGAAAAGAGTTTCTAGTCTCTATCTGCTAAATGTCTTAATATTCTATTATTTTGTATCTTGGTCATTCATTGTCAGAATCAAAGTCATGGCAGAAAGGTAAAGCCAAATAAGAAAGGCAGACAATTTAGGTTTATATAAGGACTTTCCCCCTCATTTTTTTTTTTTTTGATGTGTTGGGGCAAGGAAAATGATGAGGTTGGTTCTGGTCAGTTTGAAGTCATAAGCCTATTGCATATGCAAGCAGAGATGTGAAACTAGAGGTCAGATGTCACCATCTGCAAGCATTAGTTGAAGTTTGTGCATGGATGAGATTACCCAAGGGAGAACATGAGCAATGAGATAAGTAAAGTGCTGAGAGTAAAATCTTGGTAAAGATCAATTCTTAAGTGGCTGTTAGAGAGAGACAAGGAAACTTAAAAAGAAGAGCCAGTTAGTCATGAGGAAAATCTTGAAGGTTAATGTGGAAGAGAATTTTAAAAAGAAAATGGTCAACAAGGACAAATGCTGGAGGGAGATAAAGAAATAATTGCAAGGGAATCTGTCCATCCTATTAGGCAAACAGTAGGATGTTACTGACCATTGTGAGAGCCAGTTGAGTGGAACAGTTGTGGCAGAAACCCAGATTGTAATAGATTGTTGTGTAAATAGGGAAAGAACAAATAGATCAAATGGTATTTTCCTTTAAAAGAAAATAGTTTCTCTTTAATAAAGTTATAGTATTATGTATGTGTGGGGAGGGGTTTTATATTAAGATTTAAAGGAGAAAAAAGCGTTTAAGTAAGTTGTAATGATGGAAAGGAAGGTCTATTGTGATCTCTTCTGGGACCAGTTTTGGAATTTTATCAAGACAATACAATTTGACAGAACATCAAATATCCCCAACAAACTAGGTGGACATCTCCAATATCTTAAGTTCATTAATACACATTTTAATCTTCAGTGAAAAACTCTGAGAGATGGTGTAAACCTCTCTAGTGATAGGAAGATCACAAGCCATAAGGCTGCCCATTCCATTTACAAATTCTAAATTTCTAGTCATCCAATGCTGTACAGTTCCCTCAATCCCCAAAATTATTTTTTTAAAACTATATACCTTATACAGAGATTTCACTTAGTAGCTCTATTTTAATCCTCTGAAATTATTCTTTTAAAAATTTAAAGTCCTCTATATTTTTAACATATATCTTTATACATTTTTTACATCATATACCTTCCATGTTGTCGAATACCTTGACACTGAGTATCAGGATCTAGAACTGGACATAGTTCTCCAAATGTGAGCTAGTGTATTTAGTGGAGCCATTGCCCATCTTGGTTCAAACACAATGGTATCACTGAGAGTCTTTTTTTTTTTAATTCTAGCAAGAGGGTCACAGGGCTCTCTAATATAACAGTGTTTTTGACCTTAGAATTTATATTTTCACATGAAGTGCTATAAAATGGGGATTGCCCATTTTATTCTTCTACAATAGATTATTTTTTAAACATAAATGCAGTTTAAAATTTTATCTTGCTGGGTTAGACCCTTAATCCTATCCTGTTGAAAGCTTCCCAAGTCGTGATAATGTTGAACAATACATTTGCCTTCTTCTTAGCTTTGCATCACCTGTAAAAAGATTTTGCCTCAGTTCTTGATACATTTGCTGAATAAAGTAGAATCAAGGAAAGGGTGTAGAAAAATGCTAACAAAGTTCTTTCTATTTGCTAACAATTTTATGAATTAACATTTTATAGGACAGTTCTCCAAATGGTTACAAGTGTACGTACTTCATAACTGCCTAGTCCATCGTTCTCCACTGTATCCACAAAAATGTGATGAGAGACTGTCAAATGTCTTGGTGAAATCAATTTGCATTTTCTGGCTTAATATCTTTCAAAGGTTCTCCAGTAAAGTCCAAACTCTTTACCACGGTTTTCAGGTCTGACTTTTGCCTGCTTGTCCTACCATTCTCTCTTCGTGCCTTACTCTACACTTTGAATTCTATGTTCCAGTCTTCCTGAACTTCTTGCAGCTCCTTAAGCCACCATGCACTCTATCACCCTGAAGCTTTTCACCCCGTTTTCTTCATCTGGCATATTTCTGGTCCCCAGTGTCCAGTCCTCAGCTCTTTTGGCCTGTCTCATTTCTCATTTCTCATTGTCCTGATTCTAGTTGAGATGCCAGTCTCTTCAACTACTTTCCCTCATCTAAGACCTTCCTTTCATCTTTCTTCCTTACATCCATGTTTTATTCCATGAAGACTGACCTTGTTTTCTTTTCTATTTCTCCCTCTAGACTGAAATCCCCTTGAAGGCAATAACTGTGCTTTGTTGGGCATTTGGGGATGAACTCCAAGGACTCAATATATTTTCTTTGACTCAATCATGACTGGCGTTTGAATGAATTTTGCCTGTGATATTCTTTCCATCTACTTTCCTTCTAAAATAGTTTGCACTGAATTATTTTTGGCAATCTCATTCTGGCCTGTGGTGATCACCCCTTTCCCTAGTAAGTGCATACAAATTATCTAGTGAAGAATACACTTTAGAATGTTCTGGGTATAAAAGTCAAACTCATCTGGCTTTGGATTATGAAATCCCCTTTTTGAAATCTGAGGCATATGCTTAGCTCCGATCTTCTGGCAATTTTCCCATTCCCTCTGCTTTTTTTTTTTTTCCAGGACACTAGCAGCTGTGATAACAGCTGCAAATTGTTCTAATTGTCTTAGATGTAATGCATCTGGGCTTGAACACATTTTAAAGCTGCTAGACACTCTCTTACTATCTCTCCTACTAAGATTTGTGCTCCATCCATTGCAGCCTGAATATCATTCTCCTTCATGGAGGAAAAATGGAAGCAAACAAGAAAGACAACTGTTCTGGCTTTTTCCTTCCATCATCTTCATCAAGCATTTAACTTATCCATTCCTTTGTCTTATTAAAAATCATAGCTTTAAAATACAACAGCATTTTTATTTTGCTCTCATCTAAGTTGAGATCTGGAAGTTTTCACCAGCCAGGTTGGTGAGGCAAGAGGAATATAAGTGGATAAAATGGAAACATCAGTCATCTGTATGTATCCAAGACCTACTTGGTGCCAGACACTGTGATAGATGGAGATCTTTCTACAAATAGGAATTATTCATTGTTCTTAAGGAGCTCATGGTCAAGTAGAGAGTGTCGAAGACCATAGCATTACATTTCAGTTAGCTGTGCGTCAACCTTGGTTAAAAAAAGAAAAGGAGGTGTTGATAATTATTTTGTATGATTTAGTTTTATGTCCAACAATCCACCCATTCATCCATGTAACTTTTAAGTCATGATTCTCAACCATAGTTGTATGTTAAAATCACCCACGGATTCTGGACTGGGTAGTAATAAAGTAGGTGGATTTGTAAGTATTAGGAAACTGTTATAACACAACAAACCAACTCAATCAGGATCTCTGTGAGTTGAGGGCTGGGGGCACTGTCTATTTTTTTTAATATATATTTTATTTTTATTTATTTATTTATTTGGTTGCCCTGGGTCTTAGTTGTGGCAGGCATGCTACTTAGTTGCTGCATATGGGCTCCTTAGTTGTGGCTTGCCATCTCCTTAGTTGCGGCATGCGAACTCTTAGTTGCGGCATGCATGTGGGATCTAGTTCCCTAACCAGGGATCAAACCTGGGCTCCCTGCATTGGGAGCACGGAGTCTTAACCACTGAGCCACCAGAAAAGTCCTGGGGGGCAGTATCTATTAAAGGCTCCCTTAGAGAGTCCATGTTCAGTGAGTTGATTATCACCATCTTAAGAACTTACTATGTGTTAGATAGGGCTGTACCAGGACCTGAGGAAGATATATACTATCTTATGTAATATAAATCATTGGCCTGCAGGAGGTAATACTTTGTGAGTTGACAAGGCATTCTTATGGCAAAGAACAAAGTGCAAATGCAAGCTAGTGTATTGTATGATTTAAGAGTCAAAGTGAGAGGCCAAAGCAAAAAAATAACATAGAAGTTATAGGTAAAAGGAGACAAACCTTTTAGGACTAGAGTTGTGAGAGAAGAGCTGGGGCAGGTGGGTTGAAGTTGGACTTTGAAGAAAGCATAAGATTAGCTGAGTAGTAGGACAGGGCCATGCAGTTCTGACAAGGAGTTCATAAATGAGCAAAGGCTTGATGTCAGTAATGAGCATGGAGTATTCTGGGCGTTTTATGGACCAGATCAGCCAAAATTGAGCAGAAACTTTATTTTGATGAGCAGTCAGACTAAGGTTATACAAATATGGAGAACTTTGTATGTTATTTTGAGGAAGTTTTACCTTAAAGTACAGGCAATACTTTTTTTAATAAAAAGAACATAATCATAAGTTTTGAATGAGCAAATACTGTATGTCATTGATCAATCTCATCTTTGTTATTAATTGAGTTTAGAATCTGCAATACAAACTTGGTAAAGGAGAGAGGAAGCTGGACCTCATGGCCAAATGGAAGTATTCTCTAATGCTCAGATTCACCTGTGCCAGTGTTGTTCTGGTAAATGTGTAACAACTAGCTCTCTGAGGGAAAAAAAAGCCCTAATGTATATAGTGTTTGCCAATTTCCATGATGTAAATACTACCACTGTGACCAATACCAAGCTACCAATGGTTTAAAAGTCAGTTTGCAAAATTCCTAAAAATTTGACATTGACTTTCATGAGCTGATATGAGCTGGCTTCAGCACACCACAGCTTGTGCTTACTACATGAATTCTCTCCTAATAATGATTTGTCTCTGGAAGATTTGCCTTTGAAGGATAATATTCAGTTTAATCTAAACTTATGTAATGCATTAAAAATTGGGAGAGGGGTGCAGAAAATTCCTAACACTTTCAATGTAGTTAAATCGAAAGAACATTTGAACATCCATGTCTTACAACATGCAATTCTAGAAGCATCTTCCACCAACTGAGGGGCCCCGGCAGGCTCAGTGTCTGGGCGGGGCTCTTCTCACCTTAGTTTGATGGTGTTTCTGGCAGAGCAGTTGAGGGTTTAGAAAGCCTGGGGAAAAATATGAATATGTTGGATAAATCAGATTTCCAGGCAAGGGTGCTTTGTACGCCCCTGAAGGAGGAATCATGGGCAGTCATGCTCCCATGTTGCTCAGCTCCTGCTGTACTGGATCCTTTCAGCTTTGGCTTTCTGTACCCCCTGCCCCCTTCGTTTCCAGATAACAGCACCTGCCTTGCCTGTGAAAATTCTTTGCAAGACTTTAAGCACCATCAGGCCTGGTCTGATTGCAGTTGTGTCTCCACAGCCCCCATCAGCCGCAGTGCAAATTAGCTGCGGTCCTTCCTGCCAGCTGCATGAGGGTGCGAGCGCGGGGTCCATTCCCAGTGCCCAGATGCCACCTGAGGCCCGTGCCCAGCTGATGTGAGCCTGACAGAGGCAAAGCCACTACAAGCCCTTCCGACCGATCCACATTTCCCTATTCTCTGCCCCCCAACCCCCCCCCGCACTCAAAAACAACTGATGTGTGGGTAGGAAAGCCATTTAGTCAAAAATAAAGACTAAAATGTTTTTTCCTTCTGATAATGTTCCTGACTCCGTCCCTCGGTATTATGCTCTATAATGCGCCGTGTGGAGCCATTTTGTCATCGCTTTGGGTCATCCTTGCTCACAATTTGTTATTTACTCAGGGGCTTTTGAAATTATTGAGTTGACACATCTGTCAGATGGCAAAAGCAGAAATGCTGAAAGGTCACTTGGAGAGAAACCAGCTGCTTCAGACAAACCTTTCTGCCTCCAAATAGCACAATCATTACAGCCTGGCAGATGGGGCCTCTGCTTTCATTTCAGG
Organism: Phocoena phocoena; assembly: GCF_963924675.1. Classification (NCBI taxonomy): domain Eukaryota; kingdom Metazoa; phylum Chordata; class Mammalia; order Artiodactyla; family Phocoenidae; genus Phocoena; species Phocoena phocoena. Next base: position 38,815,042 of record NC_089235.1, on the reverse strand, counting down.
CTCCCCTTGCCTTCAGGTATTTAGCTACACTACCTCATTGCCAGGTCAGCCGGGCCTCCTTGTAATTAGCCACACAATAGGCATCTCTCTGCTTAAGAATAACAGCTCCATTTTCTCTAAATAGGAAACCGCTTTCCTCCCAGATAGGAGATACCCAAGGCTTGCCACAAACTTTCCTATTAGCAGAATAGTTTTGACAGTGGCAAGTATGTTTCTATTACTTCTGCAGCCTTCATTACACCCAGAAACATGAGGCCTGGTCTGATTGAACAGTTTGGAGGGCTTTCGAGGGTCTCTGAGTAGATGGCCTCCAGAGAGTAGGTCTGGGATTCCTTCTCCCTCCACCTAATCCTTCCTCGTACTCACCCCTGCTTACCTCTGTGAGCCCCTGAGGAAGTGTTGGGAGGAACAGGGTAAAAGGTGATGCCTGTTTGTGCTGCTCCACGGGAAGCTTTCATTTAGAGGATTTTTCAGTCAGCCTGGCTCACCTGAGGCTACAGAATCTGAAAGGTGTGTGTGTGTGTGTGTGTGTGTGTGTGCGTGTGCGTGTGTGTGTGTGTGTGCATGCCTGTGTTTATGGCAGTGAGAGATAATGCAAAATAAAAATTAAAAATGAAAACAAGCTGATGTTGAACCTCAACCATACAGAGAGGAAATTCATTCTTTCATAAAGAAGGTTCTTACAGACTTCACTTCGGGGGACAATTATTATGTCAGCAGCTATAATAACAGCATCTTAACCTTTCAGAGTAATAACAGATAAGTTGATAAATGTAAGGCTGTGTCTCTCAAACTTAGTGGCCATGGGGGTGGTTTTAGAAACCCCAGTTTAAACATGGCTCTTTTCCCTGAAGTAGTAATATTACCAGCAGTAAGGTAAAAGTTTGTTCTCTGTTATTGGGGATATTTCAGTGGATAAATTCAAAAAGCACCACATTGAGGTACATGCACAGGGCTAGGGGTAGAAAGGAGTATGGGAGTTAAGAGTTCTAAAATCAATACATGCTGAGTAGATCACTCAACCTCAGTCTCCTGTTTCAGCCTGTTAGGGCTTCCCACATAACGTGAACCTGAAGACTTCGCTTGGGAAATGCTACCAGAGAGCTTCAAACGGAAAAACAATAACAAAGCTTTCAGCAACACAATATCATGGCAACCCATGATTGATGCCCTAAAAATCAATGATTCCTCTTTAATTTCCCCCTGATCTGCTACCTTGCCCATTAATCTTCAATTTCCACCTTTGAATTCTTTTCATTCTTTTATTCTGGGGGATTAAACAGTGACTCTGCAGTTAGTTGACTTCAGGATCTGTGAGCTCCAAGAGTATCTGCTATTAGGAGCAAAAGCGGGGCTCTCTGCACTGTACCTCCATAGTCGTATGAGAGCTCCAAAAGTTTTGTTATATACCATAGCTGAGTCTAGCAATGAATCAGGAATTGGAGAGACGTTTGGAAGTGAGACCACCTATGTCAGCGTGACCTAATTGTTCTGCGAAATTCTTCCTCAGTAAGATAAAACTGTAAACCAGTAAATAACTTCTTGCTTCAGGAAAATTCTTAAAGATTACTTTTACCTGGACAGAGTTTGGTCACATGGGCAAAGAGTTCTATCAGGATGATAGATTGCTCATTTAGGCAACAGTTCACTTATCAGATAATAGTTTATCACTACTTGCTTCAAGACGTGTTGCCTTGTACATCAATCCAAAATTAGTATATCATAAAATGTGTCTAACCTCAATAATTCTCCACCTTAGGAGAAAGGACAGCCTCTTCAATAAGTGGTGCTGGGAAAACTGGACAGATACATGTAAAAGTATGAGATTAGATCACTCCCTAACACCATACACAAAAATAAGCTCAAAATAGATTAAAGACCTAAATGTAAGGCCAGAAACGATCAAACTCTTAGAGGAAAACATAGGCAGAACACTCTGTGACATAAATCACAGCAAGATCCTTTCTGACCCACCTCCTAGAGAAATGGAAATAAAAACAAAAATAAACAAATGGGACCTAATGAAACTTCAAAGCTTTTGCACAGCAAAGGAAACCATAAACAAGACCAAAAGACAACCCTCAGAATGGGAGAAAATATTTGCAAATGAAGCAACTGACAAAGGATTAACCTCCAAAATTTACAAGCAGCTCATGCAGCTCAATAACAAAAAACCAAACAACCCAATCCAAAAATGGGCAGAAGACCTAAATAGACATTTCTCCAAAGAAGATATACAGACTGCCAACAAACACATGAAAGAATGGTCAACATCATTAATCATTAGAGAAATGCAAATCAAAACTAGAATGAGATATCATCTCACACCAGTCAGAATGGCCATCATCCAAAAATTTAGAAACAATAAATGCTGGAGAGGGTGTGGAGAAAAGGGAACACTCTTGCACTGCTGGTGGGAATGTGAATTGGTTCAGTCACTATGGAGAACAGTATGGAGGTTCCTTAAAAAACTACAAATAGAACTACCATATCACCCAACAATCCCACTACTGGGCATATACCCTGAGAAAACCATAATTCAAAAAGAGTCATGTACCAAAATGTTCATTGCACCTCTATTTACAATAGCCCAGAGATGGAAACAACCTAAGTGCCCATCAACAGATGAATGGATAAAGAAGATGTGGCACATATATACAATGGAATATTACTCAGCCATAAAAAGAAACGAAATTGAGCTATTTGTAATGAGGTGGATAGACCTAGAGTCTGTCATACAGAGTGAAGTAAGTCAGAAAGAGAAAGACAAATACCGTATGCTAACACATATATATGGAATTTAAGGAAAAAATAATGTCATGAAGAACATAGGGGTAAGACAGGAATAAAGACACAGACCTACTGGAGAACGGGCTTGAGGATATGGGGAGGGGGAAGGGTGAGCTGTGACAGGGCGAGAGAGAGTCATGCACATATATACACTAACAAACGTAAGGTAGATAGCTAGTGGGAAGCAAACGCATGGCACAGGGATATCGGCTCGGTGCTTTGTGACCACCTGGAGGAGTGAGATAGGGAGGGTGGGAGGGAGGGAGACACAAGAGGGAAGAGATATGGGAACATATGTATATGTATAACTGATTCACTTTGTTATAAAGCAGAAACTAACACACCATTGTAAAGCAATTATACCCCAATAAAGATGTTTTAAAAAAAATAATAAAAATGTATTATCTGTATATAAAAAAAATTCTCCATCTTAAAAGGCTCCCCCTTAATGTACATCCCTGAATCCTATGAATGTCCTCTCTGGCCTCCCTCTTGGAGACATTACTAAGATATCGTTATGGTGTTGTTCTCCACCACTGTGGTAAATCTGATAAACTTAGCTTTGCTCAATCAGCAGGTTTTCCTGGTGGTCTATTTGTGGGGAGTTGATAGTCAACAGAGTGGATGGGTGTCCAATCTTGAAACAAATCACTACGGGAAGAGAAAACACCTAAAAGAGACCCCAGGAGAGTTCTGATATAATAGTAATTCAGGACACGGGTGATGGGGGGAGGTCACAAGATAGATTTGGAACATGTAAGTATTCTACGAAGTTCCCAGAAGTTATATATGGAGGGAAACTGGTAGAAAAATAGAATTCCTGTGATTCATAGGACAGGGTTTGGAGTCATTATAATTTTGCTATTATAGAATAAATGATCTTACTTTGATATCTCCAGCTGTTGAAACCTGAGGAATTCTTAGGCAGAAGACATATTCTGGAGCTTTGGAAGAGGCAGAACACCTAAGGCAGGAGGGGTGGGATCAGGGGAGACTTTATGCAGGAGGTAGCTAGCATTTGGAGTGGGTCTTGAAAAATGGGTAGAATTTCCATGAGCATGTGCACGTGTGTGTGTGTGTGTGTGTGTGTGTGTGTGGTTTTGTGGAGGTGGGTGGTAAGGACATTTGGAAGAGAGAGAGGTGAAGGAGGTAGTATAATGAAGTGGTTAAGGAAACGGGCATATGATTCAGATGGCTTAAAATTGTGTAGGTGATTGTGGGCAAGGTACTTGACTTTCTCATTATGAGGATCAAAGGAGATAATGCATGTAAAGTGGTTAGAAAATTATGTGGATCTAGTAAAGACTCAATAGATGATGGCTATTACCATTATTATCACTTATTGTTATTATAGGCTAACACAACAGGGAAGAGAATGGAAAGAAAGCTCAAGGCATATTCTAGGAAAGACTGAAGATTGGGCTATGCATACACGAATACTAGAAAACAATATGGAAAAGCTGGGGCCAACTGTAAAAAGTCTTGAATTTATTATAAAAATATATTCAGTTGGCAGAGGGGAGCCCATGAAGGATTTTGAAGCAGGGGACTGACATGATCAGAGCTGTGCTGGTAATTCATAGGTTGGGTGAGAGGAGAGAAAAGGCCAAAATTGCAAGACCGCCTAATGAGCTAGTAGGTTATAGCAAAGTAAAAAGTGTGGTGTTTCTACTACTAGAAAGAATAAATGCCAGAGAGAGCATGGTAGAGTTTTGGGTTAAAATTTCATTTTGTGCACTCAACTCAGACTACACAAATCAGCATAGAACTCTAAACCCTTAATCTAAGACACATCAAGTGAACTTTAGTCACATGTTTAAAACTAGCTCATGCTACTGTCACAGTTTACGCTCCGACCCTCCCTGCTATCTGACACCTGATCCCAAGAACACAGGGCATGTGAGATGAATGCATAGCAAAAGCAACTAGCTAATGCATCTGAACTCTGTCCCGTTTATATTATATTTACATTGCCTAAGAAGTGACTGTAGGACTAGGCCCTTTAAGTAGTAGAGTGTGTTGCTTAGTTTTACTTCAGTTCTGCAAATTCTAACCTACTCGAACTTTTTATCATAGAGGTAGCTAGCTAAATTTGATGCCCCCCCCCCCTTCCTTTTGAGTCGATGTCAATTTGGGAAGGAAGCATTAACAAATCCACTGAATATAGTATTTTTTGGAATCAATTCTTGCTCTGCTTTACCTATTGGCATTCAAATTTATTTAATCAGTAGGCTTGACTTGCAGTAAACAGAAAAGCCAGGATTCAGAGCAAGTATCAGGTGACACTAATGTTAGCCTAATTGGTCATCTGTGTTAATTATCAGGTAACAGCTAAATAATAAAGCCATTCACAGACAGGGACAAAGTGATTTTAAAAGTCTCTCTTTAATAAGGCCTCCCTTCCCTAGAACAGTCTAGCAGCCTTTAGAACCACAACTGTTATTTACAGTGGCTCTTGTTAGAGTTTCTATTTTCAGACAGAAGATGAAACTTAAGGATTGGGATTTAAGGTCAGGAGATTCAAATCAGAGTAAGTGGAAGCCTCACACAGGAGGGAGATCAGCTCCAAGGGTTTGGATGCTATTTAGAAGGGAAACAAAGAACATCAAATGCTTTATTCTTAAATAATTAATTAAGCCTTTGAAAAGTCTGTGAACAATCTACACAAAATTCAAACCATCTTCAAAATTAATCAACAAAAAGTAACTCTCCTTTAAGGATTGAGATCATATTGTGTATATGGTGTGGTTTTCTGATCATTTTACTTAACATACTGTGAGCATTTTTTCCCATAGTGCTAATTATTCCTCAAAAATACTTGTCTAACTTTACAATTAAACTGGATAAACCCTAGGTCACATTTTAGCCTTCTTATATGAGAAGGAAGATATGAATAAGATCAGGGTGGAGAGGGTTTCTGCCACGTCCAATGGTTAATCGGAAGTGCCTTGCATAGAAAGGAGGGTGGTGGCCCCTCTCTCCTTCAGTCGTGCTGGGAACTTAATATGAAATGATGCTGGGAGGGGAAACTATGAAGCCATACTAACTTAATTGTATCTTCCTTGAATTTCTTAATCCATAGAAGATCTCATTCAATCACCCTTTCGAAGTTTAGGGTTTAAGATTGTTAACACGGGAAACTACAGCCTGTGGGCCAGATTTGTCCTCCTGCATGTTTGTGGATAGTCCATGAGCTAAGAATGTTATTATATATTTAAATGATTGTAAAATATCAAAAGAAAAATAATGTTTTGTGACACATGAAAATTTATGAAATTCAAATTTCAGCATCCTTAAATTTGTTTTGGAACACAGCCATGCCCATGCATTTACACGTTGTTTCTGGCTGTTGACCTGTGGCTTCTTTCCTATTACAAGGGCAGAGACGAGTAATCGAAATGGAGACTGTATGGCCTGAAATGCCTAAAATATTTACTGTCTGTCCTCCACAGCAAAAGTTTTTCCACCCTTGCTCTAAAAGGTGAATTTTTATACTCATATTCACACATTCTTCCTAGAATTTTAAAAGGAATTCTAGGCCCTTAGTAAAAACTTCCTGACATCACAACCTTGTATCTGCTTGTTACTCAGCATGTTCATTTCAGATAATTAATCCTTACTAATAAGAACATTGCAGCTTGGACTAACTTTCCATGGCAGTGCTAACACTTTAGAGTCTTCTGCCTCACTTCTGACTTGTCAGAGCTACATGTTATCACACAATTAGAATCATTCCTTAAGGGAAAAATAACTTTCATTAGTTATTTCATTAAATTGAGAAATAAATTTTAAATATTATGTTAACATAAAAATAATATGATTTTAATGTCTTTGCAAAGCCGCTTGAGAGATCCTAGATGATAGTGAGAGCTGAACGTGTAGTGGGTAAAGCTACATGCCAGCCAGCTGTTTGTTCAAACACATATTCACACGCTGGAAGATAAAATTACCTGGAGATTGTAGCATACTCTCTCTCTCTGTCTCTCTCTCTCACACTCAACAGCTAAGTCTAAACTGGCTACTGTATAGATATAGTGATTGTTGCCCATGCAATACAGTATGTATTTTCACAATATGAGTCAGTTGAATTGTGGCTTAAACATCAGATGTTACCTTTGTTGACTATGTATTATTTATTAAATGTGGGGGGAGCAGCAATTTCTTAACATGTAATATGCACATAATAAAAGGTACCTATTTTTATTATTGTTATTAGCCACTTGATTAACTTGAGTATGTCTCCAGATAATATTTTGGAGGCCAGCTAATAGAATGCTATTGATATTAGAAGCACAACTGGAGAACATTCCAGAGATTAGAATTCATACTGTGATGAGGTGTCTCCAAGAATGTTTTGCTACATGTAAGACCAAAAGTGAAGAGTTTTATGGTCCATTTAGAGCAACAGAGATAGAGAAATAGAATGTGGAGTCTTGACAGAAGTTAGTTGTTTGCAGAGATCACAAACTTGGACCCCCATAGTTGAATATGGCCAGGGATAGCTTTAATTAGCAAAAATAGTACTGGTAAAAAATAAATTTGAATATTTTTAAGCAGGGCATGTACTGTCAAGTTTGCCATGGTCTTTACTATTCCCTATTACTGAACATTTTACCTTATCCCTAGAGGCATCTGATTTTGTGACATTTGACTAGAAATACTGTTGAGAAATCCATTAGAAAGGTGTTTTACAGGTGTGTGTTTTTGTTTGCGTATATGCACATATCAGTAAATAATTAGTTTTGCTGCTAGTTCCTGATATCAAAATAATATATTTAAATAAAGCATCCCAACTAAAAAGAACTTAAGGCAAATTCTGTAGTACATTTCTTGTGTTTGGGAGTGAAAAAAAATTCCCTCCTCTCCTTTTTTGGTAACATAGTCTTCTTACTATTTACAATGCTCAAAAATAAAAGTGAGAGGACCTCAGCTCACGGAAAGATGGCATTCCTCTGAAAATATGTGCATCTTTGGGTTACAGGGGCTTGCTCTTCTGATCTGAAGGTACTGTAATGTCCCTTAGGGAAAACGCAGAACATTTTCCCGTCCAGAGCAGTTTGAACATGAGCCAGAGTAAATGGATGTCTTCTCGCAGAACGAAGAGGCTCAGATATTATGTAGAAAACTGTCCATTAAATACTTGTTAGACACTGTCCTTTTGCTCTCCAGTGGTCCTGGGTAAGTCTGATTTCTCTTCCAATCACCTATTGTGGGATATTCCGAGAAAGTGACTTGGTTATCTTGGTGTTCCTAATGGTAGAGGAAGAAAATTTTGGATAGAGCAGGACGCTGTAGTAAGGTTGGAAAGAGAATTTTTGAGTTGACTTAATGGTTTTTATAGCCAGAGACCATAGAAGGAAAGCTTACTTGGGAGGAAAAAGAAACTATAAAAATGAAATATGGACTCTGACCATAGTAGGGCAATTCAGGAACACATCTGCCCTTTGTGGGAGCTTGGCCTCTCTATGACAAGGATGTTCCTCACCAAAAGGTAATTGGTGCTACTTGCCTCCATGTATGCACTTGAACTTTTGATCCTAACGTTGGTTCAGCACCTGCCCACTTGCCTTCACGTCTCCAAGTTTAGTCAAAACTTGTTAAACAATCTTCTGCCCCTTCCTTTGTCTGCAGCCCTCTCCTTTGCCCAGTCTGACCTCCTTCCTCTCTGCCCTGTGTTGCAAAGAACCAACTTTAGATCAAATACTGTGACTGTGCAAAGTTTTAAGGCAGATAAAAGGATAACAACTCTTACTTTTTCAAGGTTTATAGTGAAAGAGAGAGAGCCACATGTAGGTACTAAAATAGAGATAAATGCAAAGAGCTATGGGAAAATGAAGGTGGACTTTGTCCCTGATATTTGCATAGCAAAATATATTCTCAATTAGTATCTTGCTTAATCTCCTCATTTTCTTGTGTTGCAGGCAGTATTCTCTCTCATTGGAAGGTGAGGAGATGAAGGCTTAGAAGTGAAAGAAGAAACAATGTGTGGAAGATTAAAAAGCTCTAAATGCACTAAGATTGAAAAAAAGCCCCCCCAGAAAGCAAAAAAGGGAGAACAAATAGTCTCATTACTGGAGGATTTAATGTTAAAATGATAGAGGGAAATAGAAATTACGTGGTCCTATTTGGCTTCCATATTCTCTAAAAAGGAATAAAAATCCATCAACTGTTAACATTTACTGAAAAGACACTAAAAGACACATTTGATAAAATGAAGCAGTAAGGAAGACAACTGTTTTACCGGAAAGAGGGCAAAAATGGGTATTTATGAGGTTTTTAGGTGTCTGAGTTAAGAACAGTTCTTTCAATAGGGGGGCCTGATTGGGATGGGGCAAAATTCATGATGTAATTGTTTAGAAATGATGGCCAGGTGGACTTTGAAGCGTAAACAATCATGTTGTGAGTCTGGCTGGGAGGCCTATTTCTGCAGAAGGAGCTATTAACTCTGATGAGGGTAGTAGAGTTGTTCATTGTTTGGAGAAATGGATTTTCAGAATGTTCCTGAAACAAAAAGCAATGCAACTTCATTTTCTTGGAAAACTTCCTGGCAGATTTTTTGTGGAATATTAAAGCCATATTAATGCAGACAGGTGGATAGTAAAGTCATTAATTATAGGCAGTGTTGCAGGTGGCTTCCATTCTCAGTGCTAGCAGGAAAAAGAAAAGATACTATTGAGTAAAAAGTTCAATATAAATAAAGAAAATAGAATGAAATTACCTATGTTTAAAAGGAATTCAATTCTTGTTAATGCAGAGGAATTATGTAGACAAATGTTTTCTTGTAAACATGTAAACTTATAGATGTTTAGATATTTTCTCAGATTTGCTGCCAGTAGTCCAAGAGAAATTAAAGAAAATGTGAAGGAGATGGCAGAATGCCAGATATGAACAAAAGTTGCCTGGATTTTCAGAAAGACAACATGACTTGGTAAGGCTGATATTGAGCCCATACAAGATTCTAGATTGCTCAGAGAAGTGCCTGGTTTGGATGGATCACTTACCTATTCTAGGCATTGAGAACTCCAGGGTGAGCAAGGAAGATGTGATCTTCCTGAAATCCTGATGGCTCCTTCCTGAAAATAAATTCAGAATCTGAACACTATTTAAAAAAGAAAAAAACATTTCCACTCTGTTATTTTGGCTCAAGCCAGCATCTCTTGTCTAGATCACACCACCAGTCCCCAGCCTAACTGGTGTCCCTGCTTTTACCCTTGTCTCCCCTTCTCATCACAGATCTCAAAGTGATCCTTTTAAATATTTTTGGGAAATCCCAAGTCAGGTCCTGTCATTCAACTGTTCAAAATCTTCCAAAGGTGCCACCTCAGAGCAAAATCCAAAATCCTTACATTGACCTGCAAGGTTCTCCAACAGAGCCTACGTGATCTGGTTCTCTGATAACTCACTGACCTCATTTCCTGATACTTTCTATCCTGCTGACTCCCTCCAGCCATACTGGTATCTTGGTGCTTCTGTGAACATGAAGCAATGTCTTGCCTCAGGACCTTTGCACTTGAGGTCTTTGTGCTGAGAACTCTTTCCCCTCACTTCCTATTAGCCTGATGCTAATAGGAGGTGTTATTACAGAGAACAGAAATAAGTACCAAGGGAAGGGAGGTGGGGAAGGAGTGAGAGATACAATGAGGTATGTTATCAAACTAGTTGCCTAGATGAGATTGACTGCTTGATCTCCTGGCTGTCTTACAAGAAGTTGTATAAAGTACATTTTAGGACAATTTGCTTGGGGGCTGTATTAGTCGGCTTGGCCTCCTTAACAAAATACCATATACTGGGTGGCATAGACAACAGAAATTTATTTTCTCATAGTTCTGGATGCTGGAAGTCCAAGATCAGGGTGTCAACATGGATTGGATTCTAGTTCTTTGGCTGCTGTCTTGCTGTGCCCTCACATGACAGAGGGAAAACCCTGGTGCCTCTTCCTCTTCTTATAATGACACTAGTCGGATGGGATTAGGACTCCACCCTTCTGACCTTATTTAACCTTAACCTTAATTACCTCCTTACAGACCCTATCTCCAAATACAGTCACATGGAGGGTTAGAGTGTCAACATGAGTTTTAGGGGGACACAATTCAGTCCATAGCATTCTCTGTGCCACCCCCATCATGCCCGTCTTGAGTGCAAAACACATTTATTTAATCTCAACGGTCCCAAAGTCTTAATTCATTCCAGCATCAACTGTCTAAAGTCCAAAATCTCATCTACATATCATCCAAATCAGATATGGGTGAGACTCCAGGTGTGACTCATCCTGAGGCATAATTCCACAGCAGAGACAGAAGGTGGGGAAGGATTTCTCCACTGACTCCAATCTCTCTTTGTCCAGAGTTCCAGCCCCCAGGCTATAAACTGTTTTCAGTGCCTGATTGTGCATTCCTGGATGCCAAGTAGGGCCTGCCAGCGTCTAGAGGGAAGCCTTGAACATGAGATGAGAGGCCAACAGCGTGGCATGAGGCAAGGCTCTGTCAGGTTGGACCTGCATGAAGTTGTTTGCAGCCCGTGTGGGGCTGGTTGGCGCGCTGCTGGCTGGAACAGGGGACTTAAACCAAAGGGATCTGAAATGGCACATAAGAAGGCAGGATTAGTTAAGAGAGCGACTTTCCCCATTGTCTCCCCCATCCCTTAGCCAACCTAAAAGTCCTATGTTTAAAAATATTTCTGAATATTTGCTTCTGATGCTGAAATTTACTTTAATATGGAAAAAGCGTTTTATTACACAAATAGAAATAAGATTTTGAATTGTAAATTGATATCTAAGGAAATACATTGACCAAAAATCATCACACTGAAGAGTAATCAAGCAATTATGGTACAATTATCTAACAGCAGATCCTGTCCTTATCTGATGGAAAGACAGGCAAGTTAAAAGACATGGACACGGGAAAGGGGAAAGCAACTTCACTAAAGAAGACACTAAGTAGAAAGGAGATGGAATTCTATCAGCAAATGTTTATTGCCGTGAATCTGCCAGGCACCCTTTTAGGCACTGGTGTACAGCAGGTTACAAAACAGACTAAATCCCTGTCTTGAAGGTCAGGGTTGGAGGAAGGAACAGACATTAAGCAAACAGTTAAATGAAAAACATGTCAGTGAGGATAAAACTTACAAATAAATATAAAACAGGATAGGAATAAAGAGAGGGGAGGGTATTATTTAAATAATTGAACAGGAAATCTTCTAAAATAAGATGAGGTTTTAGTAGACATATAAACAATTGAGAGAGGATGTCATACCGATAGCTGGACAAAGAAACTTCTACACAGAAAGAATAGCTTGTGTAAAGGCCCTGAGTCAGGAGTATGCTTATTATATTAAAGTAACAAAAAGAAGGGCAATTTATTTGGAATGGATTGAGGTAGGAAGAAAATGGAGGTGATGAATCAGAGGATTGTCTTGTGATGGAGTGAAAAAGGACAGATTTTTTTTTTTGGAGGCTAATTAATTTTCTGAGAGTAAGTCCTTTTTACTTCACTTGGATATAGACATACAGAAGGTACAAGGTTTTCTACACTCCAAGTTTAATGGAACACCATCCTGAAGCACCATGTGCACCTTGGCTTATAGTATTTTCTGAACTCCTGCCTCATGCCTTTCATACTGTACAGGTGACAGAAATTTCTACTTCAGACAGAAAACAGTTGAACATGCCTGCCACCCAGCACCAATGGCTCAACAATATCTGCTCTAATGAATCCTCCTTCCTTTATTCTTTGTCCTTCCTCCTCTTAATGTGGGCTCTGGGTCCCATCCTCTGAATATCCTTGTTTACAAATCACTGCCCTCTCTCTCTCCTCACTGTGAACTTCTCCTCTTCCGCTGGTACTTTGTCTTCATCTTTTAGAAATGCTCGAGTCTTGCCCATCTTAAAAAAACTCCCCCTACACCTGATGACAAACTCTAGCTATCATCAATGTCTTTCATCTCATCCATAGACCAGCCTTAGAGTTATCTCTACTAATGTTTTATCTTTTTCTATCACTTTTATCCTTCATCTCCCTCTAGTTTTTTTTTTTTTTTTTTTTTTTTTGCGGTACGCGGGCCTCTCACTGTTGTGGCCTCTCCCGCTGCGGGGCACAGGCTCCGGATGTGCAGGCTCAGCGGCCATGGCTCACGGGCCCAGCTGCTCCGTGGCATGTGGGATCTTCCCGGACTGGGGCACGAACCCGTGTCCCCTGCATCGGCAGGCGGACTCCCAACCACTGTGCCACCAGGGAAGCCCCCCCTCTAGTTTTGATTCTACACCACCTCTCCACAAAACCCCTTTCTCTCAGTTCCTCGTTGACTTACTCTTTGCCAAAACTGGCTCATACTTCTCAGTTTTCATTTTATGCAACCTCTCTGAAGTTCCTTTTAACAAATCTTCCCTCTCCCGGCCTCCATGATGGTAAGTGTTCCAATTTCCTTCCTTCCTCAGTTTCCTTTGTCCTTTTCCAGTTACCTAAATGTATTTATTCTGTAGAGCTGAGCTTCCCTATCATCATGGATAGTGACCCCCTCAGTCCTTGCAGTGGCTAGAGCCTACAGGCTGGTTGCCTGCAGACTCGATCTGCCTTGTCTTTTTAACCCAGTGAGCTGTACAAATGTCTGTGTGTCCTGACATGATAAAAGGCTGGAAAGCATTGCCCTGGGATTCCATCCTCAGCCCTCCCCATTTTATATTCTAGATACCCTTAGTGATCTCATTCACTCAACTACTCCCTATTCAGAGTTGTATTCTAAATCCTTATCTCTAGCTATCATTCCTCTGTTGAGTTCTAGATCAATGCAATCTAACCAAACACCTCTTCCTGAATGATCCTCAAATTTAACATGTTAAATATTAATCCTTTTATCTCCAATCCAGTTCTTCTCAGTGAATGATATCACCAACGATCTACAACTGTGGAAATGATTCTCACTTCTTTTAACTTCATCACTCTTGCATGCAATCAACCACCAAATCTTCTTGATTTTGGTTTTGTTTTATCATATCTAGTCTTTTCTTGTCATCACTCTGGTGCCACTTCAGTTCAAGTCTTTATAATTCTTTACCTGAAATACTGTGGTAGATCCTTCCTTCTTGTGGGAGGACCATATATCCCTGCCTCAATGAATTCAGACAACGTGGTCTAGGATTTGCTCTATCTGAAGAAATGTGAATGGAAGTTACTCAGAGTTAGCCAAACTGAAAATTTGAGGGCACAGTCCTCCAGGCTGCCAATTCTGCTTAAAAATTCTGATACCAACTACAAGGTTAGAGGGAGAGTCCACAAAAGACCACCCTCACTTCTGACACCTAGTGCAAGTTCAGAGGTTCCCCACACTACTCTCAGTTTTCATATTTGCTATAAAGACTCACAGAACTCCAGGAAAGCTATTGTTTTCAAGGTTACATTTATTATAGGAAACATATATAGATGAAAAGTCAGCCAAAGGAAGCCACGCATAGAGCAGAGTCTGGAAGGGCTCCACTGTGCTCAGATGTGTCACCCTCCCAGCATCAATGTGAAACCATATGCATAGTTTATTGCCAATCAGGGAAGTTTCACCTGAGCTTTGACTTCGGAGTTTTTATTGGGGCTCCATTACAACGGCATGATTTATTGATTAATTGCCGAGGTGCTTGACTGAAAGCACCTCTCCTAAGTCCCATGGTTGGTTTTTCTGGCATGGCCACCCCCCACCTTAAGACCATCAGGTGTTGCTGGCCCTCTTAAGGTTCATATAACCAGCGCATGGCCTAAATGAAGACATTCCTATGAGGCAGGACATAGATTATCTCCCAGAAGCTGGGAGCAAAGTTGAGATGGTTCTTTGGGCAAAGCCAGATTCTTTACTATTAATACGTAGAAGTGTGGTGGGTCACTTCTGAGCAGCAGCTTTAAGCACCAGGATGGGATTTGCTATACGTTTTTCCCCTCTGCCAACTGGCTGGCAATGCCCCAGATGAATTAATTTGGTCCTAGAATTAAGATGGTGTGGAGCTGAGGTGCACATGGCCACATAACATACACGAGTAAGAAATAATCCTTGGTGTCTGTAAGCCCCTGAGACTTTGAGACATTTTGTTTCTACAGTATAACTTCTAGGACAGGATCAGCTAATAGATAAAGTATTTAGCACCTGCTTCTCTTTTTTTTTGAGCTTCTCGACCTGCTGGAGCCCCGTCGTCATGGAAGATTGTGTTTCCACTCTCCAGTGGTAAACAGACCAAGAAGTACGCATTCCTCCCAGGCCTGACCAGATCTCTGCTTGCTTGGCTTCAGCTTCTCCCCTGGCCACAGGCTGCTTGAGTCAGAGAGGCAGTTAGGACCCAGTTTTCAGGACGGAGGACAGAAGCCTTGCCACACTCTCCAATCCAGCTTTCAAAACAATAAATCAGGGATTCTGATTCCTCTCTGGCTGCTCACGTCTGCTCTCAAATGGTTAAGAACCAAGAAAGGGAAAGATGATTGCTTACCAATCCCAAACCCCAACACTGGGTACTAGGAAAGACTAAATCTGCTGACTTTAGTACTTGCTGGTGGGCAGAACTGGGACAGGTAGGACCTGATAGTTCAAGTACTTCTCATTGTTAATCCATTTTGAATATGGAAGACTATTTTAAAGAACAGAAGAAGGACAACCATCTGCTCACTATTAAGGCCAAAAAGAAGGAGCTAGTGGGGTGTTCTGGGAAAGAATAAACATTTTGGTTTAATCAGTTTGGGTCTTCTTCTGGGATGGAGTCAGCTGATGGATGAGGCAGTTGGCATTTTCAATGAGTCTGAGGCTGTCATGTGCACAGGCAGGAAAGCCAGAAAGCGGCTGATGGGCCGGCCACAGCGCAGCTTGTCAAGAGGGCAAGAGAGCCTCTGAGAGGGAGCTGAAGTGTTGGGTGGCTCTGAAGAGGAAGCCAAGAGTCTATATTTGATCTAGGAGGTAAAAGGACAAAGCGGTTGAAGCGGTTCACAGAAGAATTAATTTCCAGGGAAACAGGATACTTAGCAAATTGTCTCTTTTCCTGAATTGACAGATATGACAGGAACTATAGTAATACATCTCAAAGGATGAGCTGTTTATTTCCAGGGGTACTTTATTTACTGAAAAGTAAATCTCACTGAGAACCCGGCTGGAAATATCTTTTCATTTACTATGCTCTCTGTCTGCTTTGCCTTTAATAGAAAACAAGCCAAGAATGTTCTCAAATAAAACTAAAGACCATACGGCCAGTAGTGAGTTCCAGAGGAACACTTATAACAATAATCATAGACAGAAGATCATTCTTTCAGGGATTTTAGTTCCCAGGCCTCCTTGCTGAAGTGGAATAGAATAACGCTGGGCAACACTGGGGTCGACGCTTCCTATAAAGTTCAGAGACAGTCGTCGGGTACTCAAGGGGAGAGGAAATGCAGACAGAAGGAAAATACCCAGGAGGAGGATCTTTTTTAAAGGGTAGGAGGACCTTACAAGAAGTATGTGGGGCAATTTATTAACTCATGAATAGCTACACTTTTCTCCTCTACTTTTTCTTCTTCTGTCTTTGACACCAAACTTTCTTCTGCTTCTGTCTCCACAATCCCAGCAGCCGCAGTAACTATCCCTGGGCAGAGATCAAAACAGAACTGCCTTTAGGAACATGTGAGAATGTTTATCAAAACCAGAAGAGGAATGACAGTGATGAAAGCAGGACAGTCATAATGAAATAACCACATATGTAGAGGAACTTTCTTCCCTTCATGTGATGAGCTTCATTGACATGTACTTGGCTTGGTGCAGAAGGTAGACTTTCCTTCCTTTTCTACTGACAGGCAAAGAGAGCAGCTCTTGAGATGGTTGTGGTGGGTTTGAAGCCATCGAATGGCTCATATGTTTCAAAATATCCCCTTTCCAGACCTGGGAATCTGAAAGATGCTTTTCTTGCCATTAAAATTGTTTCTTGGGTGCCTGCTGAAGACATGCAACTTTGATTAAGCCAAGCTCTGGGACCGTGGCGTTATCTGGAGAGAGTGAATGCAAGTGTCTACACGACACTTGTATGATGTGGTTGGAATACTTCCTTCTCCCCTTTGGCATCATTTCTGTGAGGACAGAAGCCCTGTCCTCACAGTGGAGCATAGTGTGGGTATGTTTTTATGGGCAAGTCAAGGTCTGGAATACGGATGGACTCCTGTCAGGAGGATGGTGGAAGGCTCTGGTCAAGCACAGGGCAGCATGAGGACACTGTGTGTGTGTGCGTGTGCATGTTAGGAATGCAGAAAGGGGACGGAGAGTGAGAAATGAAAAGGGCCAGTTTGTGAGACAGATATTTTTAATTTCTCACCTGACAGTACCACTTATTTCTTGACTGTACCATCTTAATTTATGAGCTTTTTCTTTAGTGGTTCCTCTAGGAGGAATTATTACTACGAAGGAGACTATGTTTTAGAGCAGTTTTAAATCTTTCAGAAAAACTTGAGTATGTAGTATAGAGATTCACACCCACCCCCACAGAATCCTCCCATTATTATCTTCTATTTGTGAAGTACATGTGTTAGAATTAGTGAACTGATATCAACCCATTATTGACTGAAGTCCATAATTTACATCGTTTCATGCTTTGTTTTGTATAGTTCCATGGGTTTTGGCAAACGTATAATGTCATGTATCCACCATTACAGTATCATACAGAATACTTTCACTGCCTGAAAAATCCCTGTGCTTCACCTAGTCTTCCCTCCCCCAAGGTTCATCCTTTAATTGAATATGGTAACTAATGTAATAGTCAATTAAAGGTCTGTGCATGTGATATGTGAATATGCAAGTATGTGTGTGTGTATATATACACAAACACACAAACCTGCTTCTAAGTGATGCAATTTCCTTCTGGGTGCTTTTAAACTATCTCTAATAAAATCAGAAGCTGCATATATGCATATATGCTGTACCCTGAGTCTGAGGTGTTTTCTTTGATGGGACAGTATTATTATCTCTCATTAAATCCATGGAAGGTCACACTTATCACCTTGACACCATCATTGTGATCCTTAAGATGTCCTTGTAAATGCTGGATGCCATGGCAACCAGTGTTATCAGGATCCAGTGCTGCTGAACTTCTCTTAATAAATCAGGCATAATTGACATATATGCATTATAATGAATTAAACGTTGTTCAAGTGGAATGATTTTATATTGTGCAATATTAAGTCATTAAATTTGCTTGTCCTGATCTTCCTTCAATGTTGGTATTTTTGCTTAGTTTTAAAAAAACCTTACCTTTTACTACCAATTTCTTTAAGAGTAGATAGTTAACATATTGTGAAATAGCTTCATGCATTGTTTATGTATTTATATGTATATATTTTGCTTTTGACAGTTAAATTCTGATGGGTTTAGGTCAGAGGGGAATGAGTTACAAGACTGTCTTTTTTCTTCTTCAGTGGACTGAGGATGCTTGCAGGGCACATCAAGGCACCTGACCTCTGTCTGGTCAGTCATGGTGCTAGTTAGTTGGGTGGGTAAATAACTCATGGACTGAGTGTATGTGCCAGAAATGATTAACCCACCCACTGTGCTCTCATCTTATCTTCTTGGTTGGCTCCAAATCTGGGGAGACACCAAGAAGAACTAGCTGTTCAAAGCCTAAAGGCATGGCAGAAATTAGGAAGTGTGAATGGCACAGTGTCTTGCTACTGAAAGAGTCATCAGAGGGTGAGCACATCCATCTTCTGGGAGCTTGTGAGAAATGCGGAATCTCAGGCCCCTCCGCAGATTGACTAAACCAGGATCTGGTTGTAATCATGATCCCCAGACCATTTGTGTGCACAGTAAAGTCTGAAAAGCACTGGCTTAGGGGTTAGGGTTAATGCATCCCAGAATAGGAAGGCTATGGACTTGAACTGCAGCTCCACTACTCTTTAGTGGTAGAAATCAGGCAAAGTTCTCAGTTTTTGTTTCTTAATCCTTTAACATGGGTATCACAGTGTATTTGACTGTTAGGGGCAAAATGACATCATGAATGTAACGTGTCGAGAAGAGTGCCTCGTGCATAGTGGCGCTTGTTTCAGCTGTGATTACAGCTGGTGGGAGGGTCCATGTGACTGGGGAATCCCAACATACATGAGAGAGAATGAGCCCCAGCTGGAAAGAGTGCAAATTAGTAAAAAATGATGAACAACCTTAGAATTTAGGAGACGACGAGAGAGAGGAGGAACTCTAACCAAGTTCCCTAGTGAGTTACAGGGCCAGGGTCCACCTTCCTAGCACATTTTGGCTTCTCTAGTATGTGCGAAACATCTTAGGTATTCAGGAATTCAGTATCGTTGAAGGTTCTTGGGTTCTCAGAAAGTAGAAAGAGGGTAAACAGGTAGATGAGAAAGGATGCATTCCCTTAGAATCAGAGGAGGTCATGTCTGGAAGGACCTGAAATGTTATCTGGCCCATACATCCATTTCATGTTTCAGTTCTCACTGAGGTGTTGCCCAGTCTATGACTGAATACCGTCTGTGACTGAAAACCCACCACTTCTACTGAATTCACTGAGATGTGGCTGCTGTCTGTGGGCAGAGAAGTGTTTTAGAAGTTGGCTGACTCAGATATGTAATATCCAACACACAGACAAAACAACCAGAGAATTTCAAACAAGTTGTCGATTTTCGCAATCACACTTATTGAAGCATCTACTTGTTCCAGGCATCAGGTTAGGTGCTGGGGACAAAAATCTGAATATGACATAGAGATCATACTTCTGTTGAGTTCTTGGTCTAGATGAGGGGTAGACATATAAATAATAATTATAATGCAATAAATGTAGTAATAGAAGAATGAATAAGTGGGCAGGGTAATAGAGAAAAGGGTCATTCACTTTGTTGAGGCATGTTGGGGATTTTTTGATCAGATGATTTTTGAATTGGGTCTTAATTATAGGCCACTGGTATTTGCTGAATGAATAGATGGACATGTGAATTGTGTGCATGTGTGTGTGTCTGAAAGTGTGCATGTGCTCTTGAAGGGAACATAGCAGATGTCTAGTATCTTGTAGTCCTGAGATGGGCTGCTACTCCATCCCTCCTTCTCATCTATGAATGTCAAAACAAGGACAGTTCTTACCGTTTTCTAATAAGTAATACTGCTTTGCAAATCCCACTTTAACACACTCAATATGTGATAATATATATTTGTAAAACATAAATAAGAGTGTGATTAGACACAGAAAATCATTCTTCACTTTATAGAAGGATTTATTTTCAGTGTTTATAATTTCTCTTTGTACATTTCAAATGTAATTTGACTTTTACTCTCCAATATTTTTTACTTAAAAATTTTTTTTCTCTTTTTTTACTCTCCAATATTTTGAATCCCTGTACATTATCTTGTGATATGCTAAATACTTTCAATGCAAATATTTTGTAATTCATTTGACACATTTCACCGTGTTCACCTAAGAAAAACTAAATATCTGAATACTTAGAAAGTTGTCTTTGGCTTTTTGGACATCAGCTTAATACAAAACAGCACTTTGTTACAAAAGGTGTAAATGACTTAGAAACAGATGAATTATATTTCTGTGAATAAATACAATTAAATGTTTAAAAGCTTGGATAAAAATAAGTGCTCAAAACCAATGGCTGAACAGATAGGCTGGAGGTGTGAGTAACCTCAAACAGGTTAGGGTTCCCTTCCAAGTCCATCTCAAAGTGTATTTTTGGCTACTCATGTCTGTTTATCCACACATGTTTAATGTTGGTTAGTGTTTGTAATGGATTTGGAACTGTCAAACAGAGTTAGACTACTTGGTACACACATGAAAGGAACCATGCCTTAAACCACTTCATCATACCATAGACCTACCAGGTACGGCAGTCAGTAATCCCTTATCATTTCTAGCTCTTGGCTATCTTGTCAATGTACACTTGTTGCATCCAGAAATTGATTCTGGATTCTATTGCATCTCTGGAGTGGGCATTATTGAACCAGGTCCAGAGTTTGCTCAATTAGATGGGACCAGTAAACTGAATTCCCAAGCAGATCTGATGTTTGATATCCAGAAGAGGGCAGTAGGACACAGAGATTAAGTTCTAGTCAACCAGCCACTGCAACAAACAATGGCTGCCAGCACCTTCTCAGTGTTAGACCAAACGCTTCCCTTCCCTTTGATGCACATGGGCAACATGGTGTCACCAAGAGAAGACACTAACACTTTCTGCAACCCTACTATGTGTCAAGCACTAACTAGGTATTTTTCACATGTGTTAAATCAAAACAATCCTGAGATGTAGGTGATATACTATTTCCCTTTATACTATTAATGAGAAAATCAATGCTCAGAGAACTCAAGCAACTTGCCTGAAGTCACATAGCAGGTGGTAAAACCAAAATTAAAATCCAGATCTGACTCCATAGGCTCTGCTCAACCATATCAGAATTTGACTACTGACTCCACCACTCATAAACTTACTGACCTTGGGCAAGTAATTTAACCATTCGGAACTCCAGTTTCTTAATCTTCAAGGTAAGACTAACAATATCCTCTTATTTTTAAGAATTAGTGTCTGGATCAATTTTTCCATGATAGTCTCTGTCCAACCGGGAAGGTTTTGTTCATTGATAACATTTTAAATAAGAATTATAGAAAATTAAATCTAGAAGGGACACAGGAGAGTTATCTAACACTTTCATCTTAGAGATGATAAAAATAAGACTGGAGTGTTTATATGACTTGCATATGATCAGAAAACTTGAGAGTGACAGACATTGGAACTCAGGACTGGCAACTCTTAGCCAGCTTTCTTCTCTCATCTCTCTGCATCGTTTGTTAGGGATGCAGACACATGGAGATGTTGATGACAGTAACGTTGTTGATGGGGGGGGGTGTGAAGATAACAATGAATGTGCCTGAGGAAATTATAGAAGAGTTACTCCATTTTAGAAGGAAATTATTATATTAGTAAATCCTGCTTCCCTTGCTCTGTTCATGAGGGAGGCCAGTATATGTCTAAGACTATAAGATTTGTCCAAGACTGTTGATTGACAGGAGGATGGGAAAAGCCAGGGTGTGTATATTTACGATACTCTCCAAATAAGAAATGCTAAAATGCAGACTCCAATCAATGCTAATCTTAGATTTACATGATTCTCTATCAGTCAATGTCACTGGCTTTCCCAAGGATCTGTGATGGAGAAGTTGGCTATGTGGAAACAATGTGGGAGATTGATCTAATGTAGCAGTGACTCCTTTGAGAGATTTTTAGGTAACCCACCGTATTTTATTCCATTTCTTATAGCCTCTTCTGTTTTGAATTTGGTATAATCTTTCTAGTTCTCCAAGTCTTACACTCATAAAAAATTGGATAAGAGGAAGACAAAGGGAAAAAAGAAAGAATGGGAAGGAGGAAGAAATGGTTTACTTTTCATCATCAAGAGGCTGAGAGGCCAAAGCGTCTTGCATAAGTGTTTGAAGAATTCCCCAGGTTCCACTGGCTTCTGGATTTACTGACTAGAACTAGGAAAGATGATAGTCAATTAAATGAATGCAGAGAGCTTTCTATGTAAAGTACCGGCAACCAGAATGACTGGTGTCCTTAATTCACCCAAAGATGGCTTTTTGTATTAAAATTGTTTGAAAATAGAGATTTATAATAGTTTAAGTGATCTGTCCCATTGCCCAACCTGGGGATAGTTTCCCAGATCTTATACATTTTAAAAATTTCATCAGATCCTTAGAACTCTCCCTTCCCCTTGCAGTGCTGGGAAAAGAACTTCTCAGGAGTCTGGAGAAAGGCAACTAGGGTGGTGAAACATGAACATATGTTCCTGGAGCTATAATATGGCTGTCCTGGAGGTCAAGGGACAGGACAGGTGGAGACCAGTGATGTTATTGCTTCCAAATTCACACTTGAGCATCTGCATTGCTCATTGACTATTAGTCATACAATGCCTGTTCCAGTTTTCTGTTATCACTTGCCAAATCTCGTACAGGCATACCTCAAAGATGTTGTGAGTTTGGTTCCAGACAACTGTAATAAATTGAATACTGCAATAAAGTGAGTCACACAAATTTTTTGTCTTCCCAGTGCATAAAAAAGTTATGTTTACACTGTACTGTGTCTATTAATTGTGCAATAGTATTATGTCTAAAAAATGTACTTACCTTAATTAAATAATACTTTATTGGTAAAAATTGCTAACCATCATCTGAGCCTTCAGCAAGTCATAATCTTTTTGCTGGTAGAGAGTCTTGTCTCGATGTTGGTGGCTGCTGACGAATCAGGGAGGTGCTTGTTGAAGGCTGGGGTGGCTGTGGGATTTCTTAAAACAACAGTGAAGTTTGCTGCACCGATTGACTTTTCATGAATGATTTCTCTGTAGCTTGTAATGTTATTTGGTAGCATTTTATCCACAGATCTTCTTTCAAATTTTGAGTCAGTTCTTTCAAACACTGCTGCTGCTTTATCAACTGCGTTTATGAAATATTCTAAATCCTTTGTTGCTATTTCAATAATATTCACGGCATCTTCACCAGGGCTACATTCCATCTCAAGAAGTCACTTTCTTTGCTCATCTATAAGAAGCAACTCTTCATTCATTAAAGTTTTATTATGAGATTGCAGCAATTCAGTACCATTTTCAGGCTCCACTTCTAATTCTAATTCTCTTGCTATTTCTACCGTATCTGTAGTTACTTCCTCCATTCAAGTCTTGAACCCCTCAAGGTCATCCATGAAGTTTGGAATCAACTTCTTCCAAACTCTTGTTAAGGTTGATATTTTGATCTCTTCTCATGAATCACAAATGTTCCTAATGGCATGTAGAATGGTGAAGCCTTTCTAGAAGGTTTTCAATTTACTTTGCCCAGATTCACCAGAGGAATCACAATCTATGGCCGCTATAGCGTTATGACATGTTATTTCTTAAATAATATTACTTGAAAGTCAATATGATTCCTTGATCCATGGGCTGCAGAATGGATGTTGTGTTAGCAGGCATGAAAACAACATTAATCTCACTTTATTTCTCCATCAGAGGTCTTGGATGACCAGGTGCATGAGCAGTAATATTCTGAAAGAAATATATATATTTTTCTGAGCAGTAGATCTCAACAGTGGGCTTAAAATATTCAGTAAACCATATCATAAACAGATGTGCTGTCATCCAGGCTTTGTTTTTCCATTTATAGAGCACAGGTGGAATAGATTTAGCATGATTCTTAAGAGCCCTAGGATTTTTCCAATGGTAAATGAGCTTTGGCTTCAACTTCAAGTCACCAGCTGTGTTTGTCCCTAACAAGAGATTCAGCCCATCCTTGAAACTTTGAAGCCAGGAATTGACTTGTCCTCTCTATGAGATTCATAGATGGAGTCTCCTTCCAATGTCAGATGGTTTCATCTACATTGAAAAATCTGTTGGTTTCTAACTAATTACCTTAGTTAGATCTTCTGGATAACTTGCTGCAACTTCTACATCAGCATTTGCTGTTTCACTTTGCACATTTATATTTTGGGAATGGCTTCTTTCCTTAAACCTCATGAGCCAAGCTCTGCTAGCTTCAGACTTTTCTTCTGCAGCTTCCTCCCCTCTCTCAACCTTCATAGAATTGGAGAGAGTTAGGGCCTTGCTCTGGATTAAATTTTGGTTTAAAGGAATGTTGTGGCTATTGGATCTTCTATCCAGATCACTAAAACTTTCTCCGTGTCAGCAATAGGACTGTTTTGCTTTCTTATCATTTGTGTGTTCACTGGAGTAGCACTTTTAACTTCCTTCAAGAATGTTTCCTTTGTACTCACAACTTAGCTAACTGGTGCAAGAGACCTAGCTTTCAGCGTATCTTGGCTTTCGACATGCCTTCCTCACTAAGCTTAGTCATTTCTAGCTTTTGATTTAAAGTGAGAGACGTGTGACTCTTCTTTTCACTTGTACACTTAGAGGCCACTGTAAGGCTATTAACTGGTCTAATTTAAGTATTGTTGTATCTCAGGGAATAGGGAGGACCAGAGAAAGGGAGAGAGATGGGGGGAATAGCCTGTTGGTGGATCAGTCAGAACTTACACAATATTTCTTAATTAAGTTCACCGTCTTATATGGGCATGGTTTGTGGTGCCCTAGAACAATTGCAACAGTAACATCAAAGTTCACTGATCACAGATCATCATAACACATAGAATAATAATGAAAAAGGTTGAAATATTGTGAGAATTACCAAAATATGACACAGAGATGAGAAGTGAGCAAAAGCTTTTGGCAAAACGGTGCCAATAGACTTGCTCAACACAGGGTTGCCACAAACATTTAATTTGAAAAAACAGAGCAATATCTGTAAAGAACGATAAAATGAGGTCTGCCTGTATTTTATCTGTGTTTTATAAATTCAGTGTCATGTCTCCATATAGATATGCCCAACCTCAACTCATACCTAGCACCTAGAATAGTGCCGTTAGGTTATGATAATGCTTATTAATATTTTTGAATGACCCTCTGAACAGTATAAAACTTCTGACTTCTATCCAATCTGTATGGACTGATTTGGAAGATGGATTTTGGGATGTGAAATATAAAGAAATAGGAAAAATAACACCAATGGATTGGTAAGGTGATCTGGTACTTTTGAATGCAGAGTTTAGTATATTAACAAATGACAATATTGCCTGTGAATTGCTGAAATAACTCCTCATATTTTGCCTGCTGAATGGCAGCAAACTGTAGTACAGCACTGCTAATGGTGTGGGGTGTGAGAGATGATAGGTCCTGGAGGATGGAGCCTGCCCAAGCTTCATTGTGTAGAGGGCCGGTTGCCTCAGGAAAGTATTATTTTAGCATGGTAGATACTTTATGGAAGTTATAATAATTTTATCTTCCATAGCATTCCTGTAAAAAAGTTGATAAAATACATACACACACTCATAAATGTGTGTGTATAATTTTTCGCTAGACAGCCTTTACCTATAGATGTGTTGAAATTTTAGATATTAGAATGACCATAGAAAATAGGAGATCATAAAATATGAGAGTGAAATGATCACAATAAATATTGAATATTTGTATTGTCTCTGATAATAAATAAGGTACTGTTTCTCCTTGAAATGTGGTCAGTCATATAAAAGGTTAACATGGTCAGTGGTGTTTAATACAGATTAGTGGTGTGTTGAGTTATGAGAACAACAAAGGTCTGACTTTGCCATTTGTACAGTAGGTCCAATGATGGATATTCAGAATACCTTATATCTCATCATTCTGTAACACCACTATCACTTTTATCATAAAAGAATTATGTTACTCCATACATGAAAAATGCATTCTTGAACCACTGTGAATTAGTTTTTAATGTACTGTGACCTTGGATTGCCCTGGGATATTAATGCTAAATGATTACTTCTGAATGCTTTTTGAATAGCTGCATAGTACAATTAAATATGCAATACATCATGGATGACATCGTTAAATGCCTCTTCTGATCAAGGAACCCAAAGAAGTCTTTGGAATGATGGTAATCCTGCACTGCTGAGGATGAGAGAGAAAAGAATCTCTTGTTAGTACTGCAATAAGTACAGGCAGAAGTAGATGATAACCTTTTCTTGGGGTTAGTCAATGGGAAATACATTTTTGATTAAGAACCATAAAGGAAGATGATTTTTGATCACTGCCAAAGTACTGTCCCATTATATCTGCCAAATGCTCAAGGTGAATAATTGTCATTAGTCTTTCTGAGTGACAAGTTGACAAACAGTAGGTATGTATATTTGTATGGGCATGCGTGTATGCATGTGTTTGTAAAGGTATAGATAAAAGAACAAAGAATTTTGTTTATATTCTAGCCCTTTTTCGAGAATGGGCTTATATCGAATTACAATTTGTCTCAATGTAGAACCTCATAAATCTTACGCTTAATCAAATCTCTTTTCATCCAATTATTGGGCCTGGGGCAACAATGCCAGATGAAAGTGTGGTGTAGAAGAGCCAAGATGCAGTAAATGATCTTTGACCTATTGGTCAGTGGTTTAAATCCAAGCTTGTTGAGAGGTGGCTGAAAGTGATTTGTTGTCCTGCTGGCTGCGAGCTGGTGGCCAGAACCTAGTTGTTAGCTGACTCTACAGTCTACAGAAAAGCCCTGAATTCAGTCCCCCCCACCCAGCCCCCAACAGAACTGGGCTTACCTGTCTAGCAGATGATCTTTATCTTGAGGGGATATAGAGTTAATCTGTGAAAAGGCTGCTTCAAAATGGCCCACCGCTAATGCTGTTTGGTGAGTGATTTGTGGATTTCAATCTCTGAGCTAGCAATAAGGGGAACTTACAACTAACGAGGAACTCAATTTTTCTTGAACTGGAGCTATTTTAAAAAGAAAGCATTAAAAAGGATTTTGGTTCCGTTTCATGAAAATGAGCTGCAATTGTGCAAGTCAGTCCAACTTCAGAACTCAGCCCTAAGTGCACCAAACTTACCAGGTCCAGCCTTGCCATGACCTCATGCAAGACCTACTAGAGGCATTGAATCAATACTGAAATGCTCCAGTGAGTCTCTCCCAGAGATGCCCTGAGCATTACAAACTTAGTGAGCCCAGAGATGGAAGCCACATTTCCCAACCCCTCACTCCCTGCCCCTGCAACTGTGGGCCTTGCTAGCTAGGAAAATGTGACCTTGTATTTTAAATGTTAGTATTTTGGGGTAATAGCACCAGCTTAGATGTACCAATCCTTCTTTTCTAAAATGATACTGATGTAAATTAAATATAAACATACTAGTGCTCACATCTCAACTGATTGACTTCTTGGGTAAGCCTTTTAGGACATTGCTATGAGTACACGTGCATACCTGCCATTCTAGCGTTCAGTATTCTGCTGCTGTTTATTCATAGGGATTTGCATTTTATAATTGTTTATTTGTTTTTATATTTATCATGTGTTTCTCCAGTAGGCTGACACTTCCAGGAGGCAAGGACTTTGTTTTGTGTGTTTTTAGGTACACTGCATCTAGCAAGTGTCTGCTACATAATGGGTACTCAATAAACAGCTGTGGGATAAATGAATGAATGAGCACACTTGTTAGGAACATATTTACATGCCTGTGTGAATGGAGGAGGGCGTCTAGAAAGAGGAAAAGTGTGGGAGAGTAATTTTATAACTAATCAAGTTGTGGGCATGGAACTTAATTACAAAAGAGACAATATAAATGCAAAAAATTCAGAGCTCTTCAGTGAGGCAGAGTGGAATCAGAAAAGCTTTGGTGCTTCCTTGCTGGCTTTGCAGTTCACTAACTATGAGCTAATTTTCTTCTTAAATGTGTTTGAGAAGCTTTATTTCTTTCATATTTCAGAGTAGGAAACAGGCTCTATGTCAGTTCAGATTCTCACAATTTCCCACCTGGGTTTATGGCAAGAGTTTTCTAACTAACTTCTCTGATCCAAAATCTTCCAGCCCCATCTCAGACCCCTCCTTCCTGGAGCTGACAAGGAAATCTTTCTAAAATGCAAATCTGATCATGCCATGCTGCAGCTTGAAAGCTTTCAATTGCATCAGATTGCCTTTAGGATAAAATCCAAACTTTTAGTGTGGCTTATAAGGCCTTTCTTGATCTTACCCTTCTCTGTTCCTCCACTCTCATATCTCATACCTTCTGTCCAAACATGGCAGCTCTTCCAAGCCTAGCTGCCCCACTGCTCTGTGCTTTTGCAAATGATAGTTCCTTACTTCCCTTTGTCTAATTAACTCCTTTCCTTCCTTCAACATTGATTCAGGTTTCGCTTCATCCAGGAAGTGTGTCCTGATACCACTCCTCTACTCTCCCAAGGCCAGGTCCCCCCAGACATCTTTCTCTCATGCTCCATTACTCTGTGGTAGCCCAGAGCACCCAGATAAGTCTATTGTGATTGAGTGACTCTTGTCTGAGCTTTCACCAGCTGTTGAGCACCTTCAGGTACTCTTTTCTTCCATCTCTGATTCTCTGGTACTCATGGAACCTATGCATAATAGATGCTTAATGAGTGTGTGTTGAGGGAATTAGGGGCTCATTCACTGCCTGGTGGCACTTTGGTTGGCTGTTGATGACAGACTTTGAAGTGTGTAGGGACTGAGGGTCAAGTGTAAGGGAGAGAATGAGGGAATGATTGTTGGTCTGCTGAGGTTAGCTGATTAGTTAGTTGTCGGGTCTTTGTTTTACTCAGTGTTAAATCTAAAGCAAAGCCAGGCAAAATAAAACAAAAAGCCACTGGAAGAAAAGGTGAACATTTTTTGGCTGGGCTGATGATAATGTGACCTAGAAATAAATGATCTCTTCCTCCTTTGAAATCCCATATTTCTCTTACAGACCTGACTTTATATTGTGGTTACGTATGCTCTCAGTTTGTTGTAGCAGTCAGCTTACATTAAGTTATACTGTGTAACAAACAACTTCAACATCTATCTGGCTTACAACAACAAAGGTTGACAATGTGCTGTGTTACATTTCTATCATGATTTGTCATGGCTCTGCTCCTTGTCAGGACCCAGGCTAATGGAGAAAAAGCCCCATTTCTGTCTGGGATATTATTGGGCTCATGGCAGAGGAAAAAGGGAAATCATGGCAAAGTACACATCTGGTTTTTTAAACAATTGAAATATAATTGACATATAACATTACATTAGTTTTAGGCAAACAACATAATGATTTGATATATGTATAATATTATGAAATGATCACTACAATTAGTCTAATTAATAACCATCACCACATATAAAAAATACAAATTTTTTTCTTGTGATGAGAACTTTTAAGATTTTCTCTGTTAGTAACTTTCAAATATACAATACAGTCTGATTATCTACAGTCATCATGTTATACATTACATCACCAGGGCTTATTTATTTTTTAACTGGAATTTTGTACTTTTTACCACCCTCTCCACCCCCTGCCTCTGAAAACCACCAATTTGTTCACTGTATCAATTTGTTTGTTGTTAGATTCCACATATAAGTGAGATCACATCTGGCTTGAATTCTTCTTCCTGGAAACACTGCCTCTGCCTATATTTCCTTAGCTAAAGCAAATCCTAAGTGGAGATGTATTATACTCCCATGGGAGGGAGGGTCACTAAAAATTATGAATAGTAATGCAGTTTATCACACTCTCCCACTGGAGTGTAGACTCTTGGAGGGCAGGAGTTTTTGTGTTCTCTGCCTTACAAGCCTCAAATGTTGCCAAAGCACATTACTTGTTTTTTTGAAATAAAGAGCAGAGGTGGTATGCTTCAGAAATAATGAAAATTTATTTGGAATACCACTCTCTTTTATCAGCAATTATGTTTCACTTTGTGTGATACTAATTACTTAAAAGCCCTTATTATTTTTTCCATTAAATATTTAATGAGTAACATTAATTTGAATATGTTAATCTGTTGCTTGCAACAATATTCTACATCATTGACAGAGGTATGTCCCATTTCCCCAACTAGTCTTGACCAATTGCTTGACACTAGTTCTCCATTATTTCCTCCATAGCAAATTCCATAGCTTGTACTTAAGACCCTCTGTGATTTGGCACCAAGCAACAACATTTCTAGCTTTATTCCTGGCTACTTGTGCTGCTCCCCACTTACAGTTACAATGAGTTGCTCCCTTTCCCTTTGTGTGTTCCGTGCTTTCCCACCTTAGTGTCTTTGCTCTGATGGTTCACTCTGCCTGGAATGACTTTGTCCCATCAGCATATGTTCAATTCTTTCTCAGTCCTCACAATGAAGATTAAGTACTACTTCTCTCACAAAGTCTTCCCGGATCACCTAGGGAATGCAATCAACACCCACACGTCATGCCCTTTATATTTTTCTTTTGGAAATTAATTTGCTTTATCTTGTCAAGGAGGTTAGGACACAGGCTTTGTATAATTAGAACAGAATTTGAGGGTCTACCACTGAACCTCTTCTCAAAACTTGGCTGAATTTCTTATCCCCTGAGTCTTAACTACTTCATTGTAAATAGAGAATAGGAATAATAACATAACATATTGGAAAAGTTATGTGAAGTGATCTATCACCATCCCTGACATATAGGAAGTACTCAGTAAATGAAAGTCATTACCTAATATAGTTATGTATTCACTGGATAGGATTTCTCTGCTTCACCTTTTTAGTTCCCTTGGTGACATCGCACAGAGTAGGTACAATGTAGATATTTGTTGAGTGAATGAATAAATGAATGAATGTGAAATGATGCTAGAAAAATGACCATGAGGCTCACCTTTCAGTGAAATCAATGTTGCTAGACTGAGTGTTCATTCTTTTCCCTGTGGCTGAGTTTGCCTAGATTTTTAATAACTTACGTCCAGTGGTAGCTGGCCCATATCCAGTGGTAGGGTGGGGAGAGAGATGGAAACTGTTACAAAAACACTTAGAAGGTGTCCCCTGGTGGGGGATCAAAGAAAGTGGAATGAATATTCTTCCAGCGTATTTGCAATAGGAAATTACTGTCCAGTGAACCCAGATACAACTGTTTTTTGTGTCATCCCAATAGTTGATTAGAAGTGTCTTATTTTTTCTTCCTCTCGTTATGGCAGACTGAATAAATAGTTATATCAAAAACTGGGTCAAGAATTTACATTGTAAATCCTTGATGTACTGCAAACATTTATTGAATGGTAAGTGGCAACTCTAGAGCAATCATTTACCAGGTCAACAGAATGCTGTTTGGAAAAATCACAAGCTATATATTTTGGAAATCTTGTGATACATTAGTGTTTTCAAAGAAATGCAATTTCTCTTCTATAAGGCATAAATAATGTCACAGCTCATTTTAGAGCACTATATTCATTTAACTCTCCCAAAAGGGACTCTTTTAAATCAAGCAAAATATCACTCCTTTCTTAAATTGACAATGTTGTCAGAGTTTTGGATCATTGTCCCCCAGAAAGACAACTACAGGAACTGCTTAAGTGGCAACAGAGGAGGCGTCTAGGTCATGATTAAACTGGAAGCCTCAACTCAAAGCCAGAGTGGAGCTCAGCCACTGGGTTAGTTCTCAATATGGAGGTAACTTGATCTTTGGACACACTTTTTAGTAAATCAGACTCTTTCCCTGTGTTTTAATTTTCTTTTATCAGTGTAACAAATTACCATAAACTTAGTGTTAAAACAACACTAATTTATTCTCCTATCATTCTAGAGATCAGAAGTCTGAAATGAGTCTTACAGGGCTAAAATCAAGGTGTCAGCAGGCTTGGTCCTTGTCAAGGCTCCAAGGCTTCCACTTTGAGAGACTGTTAACATTCCTTGGCTTGTGACATCTCTCTAATCTCTGCTCCTGTGGTCACATTGTCTTCTCTTCTACTGTGGTCAAAACTTCCTCAACCTCCCTCTTATAAAGGCATTGTGATTACATTTAGGGTCCACCCTGATAATCCAGGATATCTCCCTACTGCAAAACCCTTACATTTAATCACATCTGCCAAGTCCCTCCCTTTGCCATATAAGGTGGCATTCCCAGGTTCTGGGAACTAGGACACCAACATCTTTGAAGTACCATTATTCAGCCTACCACACGTTGCCTTTCAAAAGGTTTTCTGTATCCAGACTATAAAGTTGACTTTTTGAAAACAAAGAATAAAGTACTGGCTTTCCCAGAAGGGAAAAATAAGGTGTCTCAAAAGGCTATAGATTGGGGAATATTCTGATTTTTCCTCTAAAGTGTGACTCGTGGTTTGGCTACCACAGCACAGTTTGTTCCTGTCATTGTGTGAGTTTGGATTTGTTTCTACATTGACATTCAAGGGGCACAAATCCATTGATGTGATGTTGAGCTATGAGAACCATCACAGGACTCATTTCATCTGGCACAAAACAGATCTTCTGGCACTTAATAGTCTAATCAGGTATTTATATAGTCCCTCCCCCATACCACCTATGGTCACCGTGTAATCCCAGGAGACTAGGATCACACTGCAAACCTAGTAAATTACTTTTCAAAGTGGAATTGATTCTTAATCTACTTGAAATTAGATGTGGAAAAATTCATCTCCACCTTCTTCAATTATTGTATCTTTCCTTATAACTCTGGGCAGAAAATAGTTTAAACCTTAATTCTGATGGTTCTTAATTTTATGAGTTTCATTAAAACCCCTGAGAGGCATTTAATATAATGGAGTTCAATGCTGATATTCAAATGCATTTCTTCTGAAATAGATTTTTACCGTTTATTATAGAGATTGAGCTCCCATTTTGAACACATATGTTCTCAGTGCTCATGCTAATTTCATTGCTTATCTTTAAAACTGGCATATCATTGTTATTGTTATTATTATTAATTATTGTGTATTGACCAAGTTGAATGCCTCATTCTCAAGGGATTGCTGTCAGAGTTATATAATACAAGAACAATGGCTAAATGTTGTTCATTTTAAATGTGAAATTATAAATCAATTACAGTGGTGGCTAAAACCCCTTCATGACATGCCACAATTTACTTCCAATGACATTTAAACCTATCTCACATGCTGAACAATCTGTAATAAATTATGATTTTTTTTTTTTTTTTTTGCTTCTGAAATGAAGCTGTAATTATGACAGTTGAATTCTTGTTCTGGGAAATAAGGTGGCATTTAATTCCTTGAGAACAAATGACACTCACAAAAGAACAGTTAATTATTCTCAGCTGCAAAGGAAAGGAGGAGGGGAGAGAAAAATTATGAAAAAGAACATGGTAGCACTTTATGTGAAGTATCTATTAAGTAATCCTTAACTAAGGCTGAACTACATTTGAACTTCTGGGCTGCCCCTGAGCCCAGGTAACACTTTTTGTTATTTCAGTTCTCAATAAAATCCAAACAGGAGGAATTAGCAACTTGAAACTTCCTCTATTCCTTGCACATGATAATATAAATGTTCTCACAATCAGCCTTGGTTCCAAGAATGCAGACCTACATTCTAACGCAGTTAAATCAGACCCAATGGGTAGCATGGTATTAGTTTTCAATTACAGCCTTCCTAATTCAGGGCTTTAACTGCTGTAGTTATTCAATCCATATTGCAAATAAAGGGAAAGGAAAGCATTGCACCTCCAGAATTTGTTGTGTTGTTGTTTGTTTCTAGTTTAAACAGCAACTGTGCTTCCATTGGCTTTTCTCTGCTGGCCCTTTCCTGTTCATTCTGGCAAGAAGCCCCAGTGCAATTGAATATGCCAGCAAACAGGAGGCCACTCTTCCTTGCTAGTTCTGACACCATCAGCTGCGATGTTAGCAGCCTACTATTAGAGACGCCTCTTTCTTTGACTTCCCTTTCTTCCTTGGGAGGAATAGATACTCTAGAGAAGGGCCCTGCTGAGTGGAATTCCCCATTTTGACTGCAATTAGGGATTGTGACTTGATTGATTTGGGGGCTCTCTGAAATGTAGCAGGATCAACACAGTTGCACACAAAACAAGGCATAATCCACTGGGTTAAATTAATGTTAAATCAGAGATGATTGGATTAATTGCTATTACATTTTATCTTCTGTGCACATGTGCTCTTGGCAGGCTTTCAGAGCCTTTTTAAAATTAGCTTAGAACTGGATGGAAATGGTACAGGTGCAAATGATTTGTGCACTGGGTCTTTCAAGTACACAGTGGGCTCATAAGAAGGTGCATTTTTTTCCAAATCATATTTTGGATGTGATTTACAGAAATCTGCACGGAGAATAAACTTGGCATCACAATACAGAAGGTATAGATGTGTTAAATGGCAAAAGGACCCTGTTGGCTAGAATATAACTTGGAAAATGGATCTCCTTCATACTGTGGCCTTGGCACTATACTTCTGTTCAGTTTTCTTCCCTTACATGCTTTTCTGCCCTCGTGAGAGTCTGTAGGGTTCTGGAGACCGATGTAACAGAGCACTTAGTATGGCATCTGATACCCCGGAATGTATTCTTCAAAACCTACATCCCTTCAACAAATTTTAAGGGTGAAAAGTTGATACGATGGTTGTTAACAGGATGAATCTGTTTAACAGAAAAAATGTGGAATGATCAGTTCAGGGGCATAAGGCAAAGATAATCAAAGGCTGGTATCTTTTATGTACCCTTTTGCCCATCAGCCAGTGGCTCAGGGTCACTGCCAGGCTGATGGTCTAGAAACCTGCTAAGCCACTGGGAGGAAAGTTTACGTTTTTGTACTTTAGGAAATGGGGTGCATCAACAGCTCCTTTTTAAGACCATTGTGTGCACAGCACTATAAACAGGTACTGTGGAGGAGACAAAGACTTCATTCTGGGGCTGGTCATATTTTGGATCAATACAAATAAGTAGGTGAGAGCATGATTTCTTCTTTTTCTTGGCTCGTTTCACTCTGCCAGCAAGGTCAGGCTCCTGAGAGCAAGCAGCGAATATCACAGGCATTTTCCTGCCCTGGGAAGTCTCCCTTCTGTAGGCCCTTTGCCTCTCATGCGTTTGCTATTGTCTAGTTTCCCTGACCTAAGCATCTTGGCTATTTCTCTGGCCTTGCCTGGCTCATCCCTGCTGCAAGCCCTGTTCAGACAGGGGACCTTCTCCATGTGACCTGGTTTCTCAGACAGGTCTCTGCTTGACCCCTGTCTTTCAGCCTCCCTTGTTTCCCCTCATGGACACTTGTTCCCAGCCTCTATTCCACGCTGTGTCAGTTTCCCAAAGAAAGTGCATTTTGATCTATGCAAATATCCAAATGCAACAATAATTGGGAACTGAGCTCTCAAAATTATTTCAGTTTATTAAAAAATATATCTCACCTTTTTATATATTATTTTGAAAGGTAACATATTTGTGATTACGTTCACATGATGCCAACAGGTACAGTGAAAAGAAAGTTTCCTTCCCATCCATGACCTCTGGTGTTCCAATTCCCCACTTCAGAGACAACCACTGTTATGGGGTTTTATTTTTCACCTGTTCTTCCAGAATCATTATATGCATATAAAACACACATACATGTATCCTCCACCTCAGTTTTACACACAAATGTAATGATAGCATACTCTGCACATGGTTCTATGTCTCTTGCTTGTTGTTTGCTTAAATCTATGTGGAAGATTGTCCCATATCAGTACCATTCTTTTTAAAGTGTCCACAGTGTTCCTGGATGTGTTATAATTTATTGAACCTGTCACCTACTGATGGGCATTTAAGCTGTTTTCAGTTTTCTGCTTTCAAAATGTTTGAACCTAATTTTTAATATTCTTATGCATTATATCTGAGAATAAAATTCCTATAAATAAAAACTTAAAGATATTATTACAAAACTTCAACTGCATTTTATGTGAAGTTATCACACTTAAGAAAAGGGCACAGAAACATATGTGCCCCTCAGTAAATCATCACCAGTGGAAAGCCTGTGTAACCACAGTTGGGGTCAAGAAAGACAGTTTGCCATCACCTCAGATAGCCCCTTCCTAGTCCATTCCACTTCTTGCCTGTTTCCCTCCTCCACTTCTTTAATCTTAATACTATAATTTAGTTTTTCTTGCTTTTGAACTCTATATAGTTGATTTATAGAGCACTATAGATAATGTTTGTGTCCCCCCAAAATTCATATGTTGAAACTTAATCCCCAAAGTGATGGTGTAGGAGGCAGGTCTTATGAGGGGTGATTAGGCCATGAGGGTGGAGCCACTGTGAATGGGATTAGTGCCCTTTTAAAAGAGGCAGACATCTCCTTCACCTCTTCTTCCATTTGAGGACACAGTGAGAAGACAGCCATCTGTGGACCAGGAAGCGGAGACTCAGACTCTGAATGCGCTAGCAACTAGCAACTTAATCTTGGACTTCCTGGCCTCCAGAACTGTGAGAAATAAATGTTTTTTGTTTAAGCCACTCAGTCTAGAGTATTCTGTTATAGTAGCCTAAACAGGCTAAGACACAAAGTGTGCAATTTTTGTGTCTTGCTTCTCTGCTCATTGTATTTGTGAGGGTCGTCCTTGTTGTTTCATGTAGCTGTAGATAGGTCATCTTTATTGGTGTGTATTATTCTGTTGAATGAATGCACCACAAATTATTTATCCATTCTGTTGGTGAACTTTGGGTTCTTTGCAAATTTGGCTAATTTGAATAGTGCTGCTATGCATACACTACTACTGGGTATATGATCTGGGAATGGGGTTGTTGGATGATGGGCTCTATTTAAGTTCAACTTTAGCATATAATGAGGAACTGTTTTCCAAATTTATATTCATAACAGCATGTATAAGAATTCCCATTGCTCTACATTCTTGCAAATACTCCATAACATCATTCTTTCTTTTAAACATTCTGATAATTGCATAGTGGCATATCACTGGGGTTTTAACTCATATTTTCTCGATTACTAATGAAGTTGAGTATGTTTCCTTACATAGATATTCTCTTTGTGAAGTGCCTGTTATGGTTTCTTGCCCATTTTTCTTTTGGACAGTAAGAGCTCTCAGAGTATTTTATATATTCTTGCCTGTTGTTGGTTTTATGGATATAAAGCAAACATTTTCTTCCAATCTATGGTTTGCCTTTTCACTTTCTTAATGTTATCTTTTGGTGAAAAATGTTCCTAGTTTTAGTGTAGCCCAATTCAAAGACTTTCCCTTTATGGTGATTTTTCTTTCTTTGTGGCATGTGTGTTGCTTAAAAAATATTTCCTTAGTTCAATGTAATGAAGATATTCTCTTATATCCTAAAGTGTTACTGTTTGCCTTTATCTTCTGGGAATTGATATTTTGCTTGGCAGGAGGAACGAGTCAAGTTTCCTTTTTCCCACAAGGATATCCAACTGACTCAGCACCATTTACTTAAAAGGCTATCCTTTTACCTCTGATTGCATTGTTATGTTGTCATAAATCAAGTGACTGTATATTTATGGATCTATTTCTGGACTTTCTTTTTTATTCCATTGGTCTATTTGTCAAACTGTCACCAATATCATATTTCTTAATTATAGTAGCTTTATAATAAATCTTGCTATCTAGTGGAGCAACTTCTCTCATCTTGTCTATCTTGAAGAGAGTTTGCATATTTTTAGCTACTTGCATTTCCATATAATTTTAGAAATGGATTGTCAGTTTCCTCAGAAAAAAATGTTGGGGTTTTAACTATGATTTCTTTGACTCTATAGAAAATCCAATGGAGAACCAATATATTTGTAATACTGAGTCTTGTATTACTGGAATCCTATGCTCATGAATGAGATTGGTCCATAATTCTCCTTTCTTATAATGGTTTTATCAGGTTTTGGCATCAAGATCATGCTAGTCTCATAAAAATGAGCTATTTTTATATTCTCTAAGGGGCTTGTATAGATTTGTAGTTATTTCTTCACCAATAAAACTTGGATCTGGAGTTTTCTTGGTAGGAAGATTTTTATTTACTGATTTAACAAATTTAATAATTATAGGACTATTCTTACTTTCCTATTTCTTTGAATTTTTTTAGGATTTGTGCATTTCACTATATATATTTAAATTATTTTTTAGGGCATTTTTAGTTTCATAACAAAATGTAGAGGAAGGTATAGATATTTTTGATATACCCCCTGCCTCCACACATGCATAGTCTTTTCCATTATCACTCACCAGAATGGTACATCTATTACCAAGGATGAACCTACATTGACGCATCATAATCATCCAAGTCTATAGTCTACTTTAAGGTTCACTTTTTGTATGCTCTGTATGGGTTTGGACAAATGTATAATGATATATATTCATTGTTATAGTATAGAGAGTATTTCCACTGCCCTAAAAATATGTTGTACTCTTCCTATTCATTCCTCCCCCAACCCTCACCCCTTGGCAACCACTGATCTTTTTAGTCTCTATAGTTTTACCTTTTCCAGAATGTCATATAGTTGGAATCATACGGTATGTAGTCTTTTCAGATTTGCCTCTTTCATTTAGTAATATGAATTTAAGTTTTCCTCATTTCCTTTCATGGCTTAACAGCTCATTTCTTTTCAGCACTGAATAATATTCCACTGTCTGGATGCACCACAGTTTATCCATTCACCTACCAAAGGACATCTTGGTTGCTTCCAAGTTTTGACAATTACGAATAAAGCTGCTATAAACATCCATGTGTAGGTTTTTTTGTGAGGACATAAGTTTCCCACTCCATTGGGTAAATACCAAAGAGCATGCCTGCTGGATTGTGTGGTAAGAGTATGTTTACTTTTGTAAGAAACTGCTAAACTGTCTTCCAAAGTGGCTGTACCATTTTGTGTTCCTACAAGCAACAAATGTGTGTTCCTCTTGCTCCAAATCCTTGCCAGTGTTTGGTGTTGTCAGTGTTTCAGATTTGGGTCATTCAAAAGATTTGTAGTAGTATTTCATTTTTGTCTTAATTTGCATTTCCCTGATGGCATATGATATGGAACATCTTTTCATATATTTATTTGCTATCTACATATCTTCTTTGGTGAGGTGTTTGTTAAGGCCTTTGGCCCATTTTTTAACCTGGTTGTTTTCTTATTGTTGAGTTTTAAGAGTTCTTTGTACATTTTCATTAACAAAATATTTGGTCAACCATCCTTTGTCAGTTCTATTTTTTGCAAATATTTTCTCCCAATCTTTGGCTTGTCTTTCAATTCTTTTGAATTGCCTTTTGCAGAGAAGAAGTTTTTAATTTTAGTAAAGCCCAGCATGTCAACTATTTCTTTCATGGATCATGCATTTGGTGTTACATCAAAAAAGGCATCACCATAGTCAAGGTCATCTAGGTTTTCTCTTATGCTATTTTCTAGGAGTTTCATAGTTTGCATTTTACATTTTGACCTATGATACATTTAGAGTTAAGTTTTGGAAAGAGAGGTCTGTGTTTAGATTCTTTTTTTCTTTGTTTGTTTTTCTGCATGTGAATCTCTGGTTGTTCCAGCACTATTTATTTCTTAAACAGATTATCTTTGCTCCATTGTATTATCTTTTCTCCTTAGTCAAAGATCAGTTGACTATATTTATGGGGGTGTATTTCTAGGCTCTCTATTCTGTTCCATTGATCTATTTGTACATTATTTTTGTCAGTACCTCACTGTCTTCATTACTACAGCTTTATAAAGTCTTGAGGTTGGGTAGTATCAGTCTTCCAACTTTATTCTTCAATATCATGTTGGTTATTCTGCGTATTTTGCCTCTTCCCATAAACTTTAGAATCAGTTTGTCAATAACCATAAAATAACTAGCTGGGATTTTGAATGAGCTTGCCTTGAATCTGTAGATTAAGTTGTGAAGAACTGACATTTTGATACCATTGAGTTCTCCTATCAATGAACATGAAATATCTCTCCATTTACTTTGGTTCTTTGATTTTGTTCATTAGAGTTTTGTAGTTTTCCTTGTATAAATCTTGAACATATTTTGTTAGATTTATACCTAAGTATTTCATTTTTGGGGGTGCTGATGTAAAGGCTATTATGTTTTTAATTTTAAATTCCACTTGTTCATTGTTGGTTTATAGGAAAGCAATTGACTTTTGTACATTAATGTTGTATCCTGCAACCTTGCTGTAATTGCTTATTAGTTGCAGGTTTTTTTTGATTCTTTGAGATTTTCTACATAGACAATCATGTCATTTGTGAACAAAGACAGTTTTATGTCTTTCTTCCCAATCTGTGTACCTTTCATTTAATTTTCCTGTCTTGTTACATTAACAAGGATTGACAGTACCACTTTGAAAAGGACTGGTGAGCATTTTGTTATAGTTTCAACAATATCTTCTTAAGATCTTTTTCACAATATTGTCTTGTCATTTTTTAAAATATCTTCTGACATTCTCCATTTCTAACTTAAATTGATTATTTGTGGCTTTTCTCTTTTTTTCTTGATCTGTGTCTTGGAGAGGTCTCTCAAATGCATTGCTTCTTATAATGAAACAACTTTTGGTCTTGTCAATACTGTCTATTTTATGTATGTTTTCTATTATATCAGTTTCTATTCTTACCTTTCAGTTTCTTTTCTTTTATTTAGGTTTATTTCACTGTTCTATTGTTAACTTCATGAGACAGATGTTTAGCTTTTGATTTCATCTTTTCTTCTTTTGTAATGAATACCCTGCATTTCCTCTGAGAATGGGCCTAGCTGCATTCCACAATATTTTGATTATCATAAGTTAGTCAAATAATAAGTATACTTATTAATTCATATATATATGGAGATTTTCTATGTTTTTTTGTTAGTGATTTTAAGTTTAATAGATTTGTAGTTATAGAAAATATTTTGATCAGTAAAATCCTTTGAAATTTGTTGAGTTTCCTTGATGACTTAGCATATAGTCAATTTTTAACAATGCATAGTGTGTGTGTGCAAAGAATGGGTATTCTGCAGTTGTTGGGTACTGTTTTCTACAAGTCAATTAGTTTAAGTCTATTAATTAGTTTAAGTCAATTAAATCTATTAATCATGCTGTTCAGGTCTTCCAAATGTTTACTGATCTTTTCTCTACTTCTATCATTTACTGAGAAAATTGTGATTGTGTTTTCCACTATGATTATTGGCTTTTCTATTTCTCCTTGTAGTTCTATATTTTATTTCTATATTTTGAGATTGTGATATTAGGTAAACACAAATTAAGAAAGGATTAAAATGGTTGACCCTTTCT
Organism: Phocoena phocoena; assembly: GCF_963924675.1. Taxonomy (NCBI): domain Eukaryota; kingdom Metazoa; phylum Chordata; class Mammalia; order Artiodactyla; family Phocoenidae; genus Phocoena; species Phocoena phocoena. The sequence goes on along the minus strand of NC_089235.1, from coordinate 38,773,785 downwards.
TATGTTTCCCTCTTTGTCTCTAGTTATGTGTTTCATCTATTTTGATACTAGTATAGTTTAATTAGCTTTTTTGTATTAAACAATCATTAGGATTGCAAGTGTGGGTGGCAGTAGTGTCTGTGGAGACCACGGCTGTGACAGCACTCCAACTCACTCCTAGCTCCAGTCTCCATCATAGAGCTGGGGAGAGAGCCTCCGCCAGTGACCCAGGGCAGCACAGGAATCCAGACCCGAACTCCAAGTTGGGAGACAAGCTGAGCAAGAAGAAGGGGTACAATGTGAATGATGAGAGGGCTAAGGACAAAGACAAGAAGGCCAAAGGAGCTGGGACAGAAGAGGGAGAAACCCCGAAGGACAATGAGACCCAGGGTGCTGCAGAGACCCCAGAGGTGAAGGAGGACAAGGAGGAGAAGCTGGAGAAGGATGCCTAGGATGCTGCCAACAAGCCTGAAGACAAGGAAGGTGAGAAAGACAAAGAGGCGGCCAAGGAAGACACTCTGAAGGCAGAGACGGAGCAGACGGAGGGAGCTGAGTAGAAGCCGGGGCCCCCAAAGGATGCTGAGCAGGAGCCGGCGGCTGCCTCCGGCCAGCTGCAGGTGGCAACGCCCCTAAAGCTTTGGAGACCTAGGCTGCGGAGCCCTTGGCCCCACCAAGGATGACAAGAGCAAGAAGGGAGAGGAACCCACAAAGCCTCAGGCTCCTGCAGCTCCTGCCGCGCAGGAGACAAAAAGTGACGGGGCCTCATCTTAAGACTCAAAACCCGGCAACACTGAGGCTGCCCCATCCTCCACGGAGACCCTGGCAGCCACGGAAGCACTCAGTTCCATGCCTAAGGCCAAGCCCCTGCAGCCCCCACAGACGAGGTCAAACCTGCCGAGACCCCAGCAGCTAATTCCGATCAAACATTAGCAGTGAAAGAGTAAGAAGGACAACCAATGGAATGAAGAATACCGCTTAACAACAACCTGTCTCTCTGACTCCTTCTCTGTCTTTTTGTCTCTCTGTCTCTCTCCTATACTAACTTGTTTCAAATTGGAAACAATGGTATGTGTTGCCAAGAACAAGCATGTGGTCCTATCAAGGGAGGGAGGGTGTTGGGAGAATCCAAATAGTATTTTTGTGGGTAAATACCTAATATACTTTCAGTCAACTCTACCAATCAGTCCTGGATTTTAAAGATCAATGTCTGAAAGTACAGTACATCTTTTGTACCTGAACTGCTGTTACATGCACTCCGCCACTAAGATCCGAACATCTTGTCTTCTGCAAGGGGATTGGGAGTGATGCGTTTGATTCTGCCCACAGGGCCTGTGCCGAGGCAATCGGATGTTCATGAAGCCAGCATTTTCTGTTTTCTTTTTCATTTACAGCTTTCTTATTTTGATTTTTTTTTTTAATGTTGTGGATGAATGCCAACTTTCAGACAGCCTGCTTAGCCTGTTCACATGTATCTTGATGCCAATACTCCATTCTTCCTCCCCAGGTCTTTTTGGGAGCAACAAACATTCTTTCATCCTACTTAGCCTCCCTAGATTTCTCATGACCAGTTAATGTATGTCCATGGTTGGGTGCACCTGTAATTCTGTTTACTGGTCAGTGGAAATGAAAAAAAAGTCTGCATTCATCGCAGTTCCAGTTTTCTCTTCCATCCTGTCACAAACTCCAACACACCACTCATTAGAAAATGGAAAAAAAAATAAAAAAACAAAAAAAATGTGTACAGCAGATGCATTGAAATTATATGTAATTGTGTAAATGGCGCAGCAGTAATAAAGATAAACAATTAAAATAAAAAAGATTGTAAGTGGTATCTTTTCCATCCTTTAATTTTCAACTTTTTGTTCCTTATTTTGAGATGTATTATTTATAATCAACAAATAGTAAATTTTACAAGTTCAATATGACCACTTTTGTCTTTTAATAGGAGCATATAATTACTGACATTTTGGGTTTAAATCTCCTATTTTATATTCATCTTCAATTAACCTAACTTTCTTTATGCTGTTTTCCTTCTTTCTTGCCTTGTTTTTTTTGGTAGATTTTTCTTAATATCCTATCTTTGCCCTCCTCCCCCCAATCAACATTAGCTTGGTAGCTATACAATTACTATTCTTTCAGTGGTTATCTTGAATAATACAAGGTGCATCTTTAAATTATCCAAAACTAATATTGCTTGATTCTTTTATCCATTTTCTTGACCCTATAATGATCTTGAAATACTTTAACTCCATTTACTACCCTCTCAACTTTTGTGCTATTTTTTGTCTTGTATCTTAATTCTAAGCACTGCTTCTTTGACTTTCTGTGTTTCATGTTTACTATTTTCTTCTTACTTTACTTTCAAAAACAGAAAAAATCCTATCTTCACAGAATTTATATTGCTATTGGGGAGACAGTCAAAATAAAAATAAATAACAAAACATAGAGTATATCAGATGATGATAAATATTTCAGAAAAATAAAACAGGGAAGGATGATATGAAATGTTGGGAAGCATGGTTGAAATTGTAAATGAGGGTGATCAGGGAAGACCTTGAGGTTTGAGCAAAGATCTACAGGAGTTAAGAAATCTATGAAGAAATCTATAGAAGAGCATTTGTAGACACGGTACTTTCTATTTGTAAATGGAAAGGCTCTGAGGTAGAATTGTACCTAACATCTTCCAATATCAGCTAGAAGGCTGGGATGGCTGGAGTTAAATGAGTGTGAGAGTAGAAGTGATGATATCAGAAGGGTAGTGAGGTTTTTATGAAGAGGTAAAAAGGTGGGAGTCAAGTGATTTAACTAGGGCTTTGGTAGAAGGATTTTTGGCTTTTATTATGATATAAAACCCAATTTAAGAGAAACAATGGTAGTTGAATGCAAAATACAACTTTTTTTAGCTTACATTTTTAGAGGGCTTATTATACACCAGGCACTGTTTTAAGTTCCTTATGTGCAGGATTTTATTTCATAGTGTATAAGAAAAATGTAGATTTCACACAGGTTAATTAACTTACCCAGGCTCACAGCTTGTATGCAACAAAGCTAGGAGTCACATCCATGAGGTCTCTTAATTGTAATTCTACATTTCTCTGAATTGTCATTTAATGACAGAATATTTACCGATCATCTGGAGAGATCTAACTCTGAACTCTATCGATGAGCTTTTCTGCTTCCTCTTATTTCAGTGCACATAGTGTCAGCAAGTGACCCCAAGATATTCAGTTGGTTTACCATGTGAATTATTTACTTGTTCTACGTTTTACTGACACATGCTACACACCTAATTCTGAGCCATTTTTTCAGAAATGCCTAATGCCAGTCCACAAGGATGGAGAAAGTTACCGTAAATGGATGCATCCAAACTAAACATCATTACTGAAAAAAAAAATTGTGTCTCATAGAGGACATTGGTATATGAGTTATTTTAACATACGATAAGATCTTTCACCTATATCTGAGTGACTGGTTATGTTCCTTTTACACTTTTTATAATATAAAATACAAATTAAATGAATAGACTATACAAGAAAACCCTGTACTTGAAATAATCCCATGTTACATTTGTAATGTCACAAATGAGTAGTATATGCATTCTTTAGTCTATCACCTTTATCTTCATGCCTGATTAGCCCTCCTCAGAAGCAGGGCTGCTGGCTAACCCAACCCCTGTGGTACAATCAGGGGGTTGTGCAATTCATTATGTTTTGTACACAATTTGGCTAGAAACCTGAAGATTTATTGATGCAATGTAAAATATTAGGTGGCAGGTAAAAATAGGCCTGTTAATGAATGTGATTAGAGCAGCAGCTGGAATGAATTGCAGTGTTTGCAACATCAATGGAATTAATAGACCTTAAAATATTCAGCGAATCAATTAAAAGTCTTCTTTGAGATTCAAAAAATGTGTGTTCATGTGCTTAACTTTAAAATGAGCACCGGGAGAAGAAATGGCCAAACCTTCTGTCAGAAAAGTGTTTAAAGAGTCCACAGGCGTCTGACTGTTTCTGGGTCCAACCAGCTTCTGAAGGAAGCCCTCGTGGGCTGAGCGGCAGGAAGCTCAGAACACAGGCTCCAGACTGTGCTTCCAAAAATTAAACAAGAGAAGCATGTGAGAGCAATTGAAATGGGTATCCTGGCCACACTCCCTGAGGTTCTGCAACCTCATTAACCTTTGAGAAGAGCACAGCTTCCTACCAGGATGAAAGAATAAAAGAAGATGATAGTTTCTTAAGTGTGTTCTTCTCTAATGGTCACCCCAAAGACCTTGAAAAGTTTCAATCCAGAAGTTTTGGGCTGAAGAGTCTTGTATAAAAGTCCTTGGGAGGAATTACTTGGACAGCATCATGTACAAGCAATGGAACATAGATATTATCTAGCATTCCCAAAACTAGATTAATTAGCACCCATTCCCCCAACTAACAAACAAATTAAATAGGCTTTTTAAAGCTATGCCTTTATGTCTTTGCCTCCAGGGAAGAGTCAAAGAAAGCACTCATTGTCCTCATAATTGTTTTACAATGCAAAGTTGAAAGTTTCTCTTTAAATTAGTATAAAGTAGAAGCATAAGATAATAAAGCGAGGGAAATTATTTTGTTTAGACTATGATTGTCTAAAACCGTATTTTAATTTTGGGGCTATATTCATGCCTTATTCCATGGCTAAGTTCAAAAGATATCTTCTTGTTCGCAGGTTAACTACCTCCTACGTGATTTCTTTTTTTTTTTTTAATTTCCCTCATAGACTTTATTTATTAAATTTTTTATTTTTTTGGCTGTGCTGTGGGGCTTGTGGGATCTTAGTTTCCCGACCAGGAATTGAACCCAGGCCCTCAGCCGTGAAACTGTGGTGTCCTGAACACTGGACTGCCAGGAAATTCCATCCTACACAATTTCTATGATATTTTTTTTCTTATTGCATCAGTAGGGAGCTGGGCAGTGTCAGAAATCGAGCTGTCATAACTTTTGCGAAGATGACTTCAGGATTTCTGAACCTGTAAAACATCCTACTGCTTTTTTAGTGCCCATGGCTCCAAGCTACAATGTTACCCCTAAATCTAAGCAGACAGAATGAAAGCCATCATGTATAGTGCTAAAGCACAAAGCAGAAAACTTGAAAATAGGTAAGAAATAGTTTTGAATTTATTTGAACGTCAGCACTAGAAGCAAATCGGTCAACCCGAGGAACGTATGACATTAAGTTTGAGAGAGAAGCCTTTGCGGGTGTTTCAAGGAGCTTGGCGGTTGAGGTGCTGGTCCCTTATTATGCCATGTTTTGTGTCTAAATATATGGTTTTCCTTTCCCTTGATTTAGCAATGTCATGGATGCTACACTTATGCTTCACAGTCATGACTATAGACTTTTTATTTGACACATAAATGGAACAAAGTAAGAAGAAAAAAGAGTATGAAAAAATCCTGAAGTAATAGAGAAAGAGTTGAAGGAAGGGATAGAGAGAGATGAGGGTGTGTGGACACTTCAGATAGAAGGCCTGACGTATAACCAGTAGATAACTAAGTCTTGGAGATGTAACGCACAGCACAGTGACTGCAGACCACAACACCACATTATAAACATCAAACTTAAGAAGGTACTAGATGTGAATTATTCCCACCACAAAACAGAAATGATAATTATTTCATGAGTGGTGGTGTTAGCTAATGCTATAAGGGCAATCATATTGCGATACAGAAGTGTATCAAATCAACGTGTTGTACACTTTAAACTCACACAATGTTTATATGTTAAATATATTCCCACTAAGAAAAAAGAAGACCTGTTTCAAATTCACCCAGCTGGGATGAAAGGCAAGAAACAGGAGAACGGGGAGAAGAGGTTGGGGAAATGAGAGTATTTATCTCATGGCCACGAAGGAAAAGTTAGAGACTGTAGCCAGGGTGGTAGAAAACAGTGCTGAGTATCATCATGGTGCTAGTGACAGATTGCAACCTACGATTTATTTTTGGGAATCTTTGTAAATCAGATATTGGCGTGTTAAAGAGTGCCTATTTTTTGAACATTTGCCTTGGATGTACCAGTGTTTTTTTTTTAATTTTTAAAAAATTAATTGATTAATTAATTAATTTTTGGCTGTGTTAGGTCTTCGTTGCTGCGTGCAGGCTTTCTCTAGTTGCGGCGAGAGGGGGCTACTCTTCGTTGTGGTGCACGGCCTTCTCACTGTGGTGGCATATCTTGTTGCGGAGCATGGGCTGTAGGAGCAAGGGCTTCAGTAGTTGTGACACATGGGCTCAGTAGTTGTGGCTCGTGGGCTCTAGAGCACAGGCTCAGTAGCTGTGGTACATGGGCTTTGTTGCTCCACAGCATGTGGGATCTTCCAGAACCAGGGCTCAAACCTGTGTCCCCTACACTGGTAGGTGGATTCTTAACCACTGTGCCACTAGGGAAGTCCCTGTATCAGTGTTTTTAGCCACACTGCATTTTCTTTTAAGACAAGCTTAATGCTCTTCTTTGTCATTCAGCACATCTCCTGTCAGAAGTGGATGATTTGCTGACGTTTTAGTACCAATCTATTTCCTCACTAAAGGCTGAATTAGAGACTTTATGCACAAAATATGGATTTCAAGAAATCTTGCTGTTGGGCTTCCCTGGTGGCACAGTGGTTGAGAGTCCGCCTGCTGATGCAGGGGACACGGGTTTGTGCCCCAGTCCGGGAAGATCCCACGTGCCGCAGAGCGGCTGGGTCTGTGAGCCACGGCTGTTGAGCCTGCGTGTCCGGAGCCTGTGCTCCACAGTGGGAGAGGCCACAACAGTGAGAGGTCCACGTACCACAAAAAAAAAAAAAAGAAATCTCCCTGCAGAGGTTAATGTGCTTGAAGGTCAATGAAGTAAGGTGTGTTTTGGAAGAACATAATATAAAGCATTTTAAAAAATATAGATTTGAGAGATCTTTTGCAAGCCTTATTGTCTAAAATGCAATGCTTAGTTTCTGTGAGATTAATATACCCACAAAAGAAATCATTACTTGTACTTTGACTGAGTTGTTTCTGAAGCTACTGTAACACCCAATCTCTACTGAATACAATATGCCAGGGCAGCAGTGAAACTATAACTCTGTCTGGTGGGATTACGTTGTTTAAGTAGAAAGCAAGATTCAGGCAAGGTGTTTTGCAACAATGTGTCCTCCAAATAACAGAGTATTTACTGATTCACCAAGAAAACTTCAGTGTTCAAAAGGGCTGTGGATGTCACAAACAATTAGTGTGTCTATGAAGGATCTTTTGCAATTCCCAGAGAAGACAGGAAAATGTTATATAGAATGTGAAATGTAGGGGTCATTTCAAAAGTAATGGATACCGACACAGAGCTACAAACAATTTTAAGGTTTACACATCACTCAAAGAAATTGGATTAGAGCCAGAGAAAAAGATGTTTTATATTACAGTTTCAAAAAAAAAATCTTAAGGTCATTTGGTACAAGACAGAATAATATCTACCTTCTTTTGAAATGTAGTGTACATGAAGGCAAAGTGTTCTATGTCATTTCTGAGGTAAAATGTTACCATTTTGAGCATACTTCTTTCCAAAAGACTTCATACTAACAATAGCCTATACATATTAAAATAGTTTATAAGTGGCATGTAAATAAAGTACCTAAATCCTAGTGTTCAAAAGTCCTACCTTCTGCTGAAAGAATTGCTCATCAGGTATTTCATAGCCTTTGTCTAAATTGTCAAAGAGGAGCAGACTGCCATTTGCTTTTCTTAGAAACACATTAACCAATTTAGTGCTTTGACTCAGACTTGGGATGATATTTGTGGGCACTGGTTGGGAGAATGGTTGATTCTTTGAGGCAGGGCTCTGGAGGCCATCATGAAAGTTACCTCTATCTCTGTGGACCTTGTAGTACTTTGAATGGTGGCCTCCAAAAAGTTATGCTCACATCCTAATTCCTGAAATCTATGGATGTTATCTTATTTGGAAAAAGCATCATTGCAAATGTAAGTCAAGGATCTTGAGATAAAGAGATCATCTTGGATTATGTGGTGTGCCCTAAATCCTTATGATGTCCTTATGAGAGAAAGGCAGGGGGAGATTTGAGACAGAAGGAAGAACACAGAGGATAAGGCAATGTGAAGACACAGAAGAGATTGGAATGCTATGGCCACAGCTACAGGAAGTCGGGAAATGCCAGTGGCCACCAGAAGCTGGAAGAGGTAAGGAAGTATTCTCCCCAGAGCCTCCTGAGGGAGTGTGGCTTGGTGGATACCTTGATTTTGGACTTTCAGCCTGCAGGACTGTGAGAAAATAATTTTTATTGTTTTAAGCACCAGGTTTGTGGTATAGTTTGTTATATATAATGGCCACAGGAAACTAATACGGGAACGTTTAACTCCTATGGTTCCTATATATCAAAATAAAAAGAACAGTGTGCCATGTAGAACATGGTCTAGCTTGCTCACCGTCCATGTCTCATTCTGCACTCACATGAGGTCATAAACACACTGGGAGGTGACAGAAAAGATGGAGCAAATAGTCCTAAATTCCAAACATGTGAGGAAAGATAGGAACCATTTCTAATGGCATGCTTACCACGATATCTCTCCTTGTTCCTTTTTACTTGCCTCCTGTCCACCATTTTGGCCTTGGGAAGAGGAGGACAGGTGAGACACAGGAAGAGGAAAGCATTAACAGGAAGCAAGAAATAAACTGAAAATAGAAAAGACTCTTCTCTGACAAGAAAGTACAATTATGGTAAATAGATGAAGAAACTGAAAAATAAATACACAAACACACAAACAAAGAAAACAGATACAAATCTAGGATAGGTATAAATTAACAATGAGAAAATAATGTGACTTTTTTCACAACCTTAACATTTGATGAAGTAGGTAGATTATACAATCAAATTAGGAGACAAAATATTTCTATGTCTTTTGCCAAAGCTGCTGAAAAAAGAAACACAACAGTGTGCATAACATCATTTAATTTTAAACAGTTTTGTTTTTGTTTTTGTTTTTTTTTGGTCTTGAACAGCCTGGAGTATATTGTTTTGGCCCTTATTGAAGTCAGAGACTCTGTTCTTGATCCCTAGTTTCTGTTCTCTCTCTCTCTCTCTTTTGCCATACTTTTTAGGTGGGGTTCCTCAAGTTTCCCTTGAAGGGGATAAGTCTTCTTGATCTTATTTCTAGATCTCCTCAGTCAATTCAATTTAGGATGTTAGTTCAACAAATTAACTTGTCCCTTCACTAGTGTATTTTAGCTTTGGGCCCCTTGGATTTAAGTAGGTTACATATTGATGTTTTATTAGGAAACTTTGACTTCATAAAATAGCAGCCCTGTCCTCTAAAGTCTAAAGTAATGGAGGTTCCTCTCAGCGAAAAGAAATATATATCTAGACAACCCTGCATGCTCACTCAAGCTGGCTTATATCCAGATGCCATGAGGGGACTGGGAACATCTGAGGATGCATCTAGATATTTGCTCAGACTGCTGCTACTGGTGAGGAAACTCTTGTCTTCTTTGGGTTAAGAAGAAGAAGGCAGTGCTCTCAAAGTGAAGATAGATTCAATTTGCTTCAATTCAAACAGTTGTAGGAATAATTTGCTGAGTCGGCACATTGCAAATGGCTTTGTGGAATGCTCTCATGGGGACCACAGTTGCTCCAGAAGACGTCTGCTCAAACTGCTCAACTGCCATGGCCTGAACCTGGATCTCAGGTCTTCCTGATCTATCCACCATTTTTCTTTCCTTCACTAGGCCCCTCTGCACACATTCTACTTTAAATAAGCCTAGCTAATTAACAGTGATGTCATGCTCCTGGGATTTTGTCAGAGACACCTTTCCCTTCATCCCTGCCTAATTGAGATCCTAGTCATTTCAAGGTCATGCCTAATCTAAACCTTCCAAACATAGCTACATACTTCCTCCTCAGCAGTCAAGCATGTCACACTGCTGGAACCTCTATCCTGGCCCTTCTCTCATCTGTCCTGATTCACAACTGATGGCTATTTCTGACTCTCTCCTGCTAAACTGTGACTTCCTGGGGACTTGGGTCTTACTCTTCTTTGTATAACTCACAGTAACTGACAGGGGACTTTTTCTCTTGTATCTGTTCAATAAATATTATTTAATGAATTTAAAAATTCATAAGGAGCTTCTAGAGAAAAATGTGATTTGGACAGTTATAAATAATTTTAATCTCTCAGAGTTGCTGGAGAGCCCTGAAGGAACGATTGCCTGGAACACCCAGAAATCAAGTAAATGTTTGAAAATTAAGAAAGCAATTCATTGTCCATAAGTATATAGACAGAAATGTTGGAATTAGCTCAGAATTTGCCTTGTGCAAATTTACTGTAGATGGTAAAACCAAAGATCATTGTTGCCAAACTCAATCATTTGGAGTGTCTTGCTTGGGTTGTGGCAACAGTCTCCTAGCTGGTCTCCATCCTGCCTGGTGTCTCCTTCAAGCCACAGTCTTCACACAGGAATATTTAGAAAATAAAAAGGTGACCTTGCCTTGATCCTGCTGTTGGGATGATGTCCAGATGCTGTGGCCTGGCATCTAAGGCCTCTATGACTCTCCCTTGCTTGCCTTTCCAGTGATGTCTCTGTAGATTGTTCACACTCTCCTTTCAGATTCATTGCTTCTTTTCTGATTCCATGCTCTCTCAGGCCTCTGTTTCTCGGGGGAGTTTTTTTCCCTGACTTTTCTCCTTCTTCTCATCTTCAAAATAATTCCTTCTTATCCTTTCAACTTAGTTGAAACAAATTTTTCAGACTGAGTGTGCTCCATGTGCAAATGCTATCATAGCACCTTCTAGGACAGCACTCTGTCCTACACTCTTTTTTAGTACTTGATGTCTTTTCCCTATAGAGGGCCAGGATTGCATCTTATAAGTCTGGAGCCTTGGGAATCCTTAGTGCAGAGGAGCTGTTTTAGGCAATGATACAGATAAGTTTCCCCAGAAAGAACACATAGACTAAAGGGCATCAGGCTGAGAAAGGAGACCCAAGGAAGACCAGCTTTCACAGGGTCTGCAGAAGAAAAGTACCCACAAAAGGAGACTAAAAAGGAAGAGGAGAGTCAGAAAAGAACCAGGTTTGGAATCCAGGGGATGAAAAAGTTTCACATTGAAAAAAGGTTCAGCTGTGTGAAATATTGTAAAGAGATCAAATTAAGTAAACACTGAAAGGTACTCATTGCATTTAGTGCTTAGGAGCTCATTGGTGGCCTTCACAGTAGACCACAAGGTCTTTTTCAAGGAATTAGAATGCACACAAACACTCTCTCACACCAGATACATAACATGTGATTTGGTTTAAGCCTTTGGGATGCCTAGGTTGGTATATTTACTATACTTTTGTCATTAGGGACATAGTCCAGGCTTGAAGCACAAAGAGATATTCGGTAAAAGTTGAAGGAGGATATATTTCTGTGCTTTGGATATGATTTTAATTCCAACTCCTGTTGTATAATATAATCTTATATACTTCATCAGATTCTCCAAACCTCACCTGCTTTCCAGGCCCTCAGCTGCTAATGAGACTGATTGGTTCTGTGTGGGCCTGTCCAGTTTTGCCACCTGAGGCTGGCCAGCTGTACCCCTGGGGTCTCTGGCTCCTCAGCCGTATCCAGGCTTGGATGCAGCAGGTCACTGCATCACTGGGATGGGCTTTTTCAGCAGCCATTGAGGGAGTTGGGTGACCTGACTTGGAATTTGGAGAAGGAACTCCCTGTGTGGTGAAGCTGGGAGACTGAAGATGGGAAGGAGCTGAACAGAAAGATTTACTCTCCTTCCTCCTTGAAGGGACTGCTTTGAGTAGCTTCTCTGCACAGCCCATCTGGAGACATCCCAGGTGGCTGAGTAGTTGCACCTGCTGAACCACCAGCTGTGTGTATTTGTCGCTTTGGTAAAGCGGTGGTCAGTGCAGTGACACGCTGTGGCTTCCCAAACCTGCCCTGTCACATTCCCCTTTCATTAACTCTCACTGCCTCTGGACTCCACTTTTCAAATTAAAGCACCCCTGTCCAGGTTCTGTTTCCAGGCTGAGACATTTATCTCCCATGTCACTAAGGATGCTGGTGATTGTGGCAATACCAACAGCAAAGCCCAGACTTTTCTAGTCAAGAACTGACCTGTCCTTTTCTTCCCAACCTCATGGCAATTGATAGAGCAAGGATGTCATGTGATTTGAATGACGTGAATAATTGGTCAGGATTCATTTTGACTGATATCCTGCCTACTTTGCAAAATTTAGAAAATTGGATTGAATAAAGAAATTATTGTTTATTTGGGGGACGAGAATGCAAGATCCACATGAGAGCTCATCACTACAGCACCAGGCTCTGACTTACTCTTCTTGGCTGCATATAGCAGGAGAATAGGACCATTCAAACACCAGGAAGAAGATGATTTTATTAAAACTCCACCAATCTACTGAGTCTTCCATCAGTTGGGCTCCATCTGCACAGATGTGAAATTGTATTCTGTTGAAACAAGAGTACTTTAGGTTAAAAGTAATAAATATTATCTTACTTAATTGAGAGTTTTTTTGGATTGTTTCATAGGCTTTTGGCAACCTACCCTCTCCTCCCAAGAGGAAAAGTGAATGCAGATATCCTGGAGGAGAAGGAATAAATTAAGTGCTGGAATCTAGAGTGCGTCCCTTAGCAGCTGGACAAGAGCTGAGAGAGTGGGTGGGGATTCTGAAGAGGAATTGAGGGGAGAAAATAAAACCAGTAAGTGCCAAATTCTATTTATAGGAGTTTGGTTATGAAAGTTAGGATACATAGGATGGTTGCTTGAGGGAGAAGCTTTCATCCTTTTGTATTTTACTTTCTCAATATTGGGTTGACTTTGTCTATTTACATACTGAAGGGAAGGAGCCATCCATTGAATTAGAGTGTTGCCACAAAGAGAAAATATTTCCCTTGTTATCCAGATGATTCTTGGGATCTCACGTGAGTTCTGAAATTTTATGGTCATTTTGCCTGGGCCTCGGTGTCCCTGATTTGTAAAAGGAGGACACTGCACTAGGTGGTCTCCATGGTTGTTGGGACAGATGGAAGTTTCATGTGCATTCATTTGGCTGTGTAAGGCTGTGTTATGGGACCTGTGTTGACTTATTTTCAAGTCCCTCACTCTTTCTTCCATCTCTGAATCTCACGGCAGAAATATGTAGTATATCACTGACCACGCTTATTCTAATGGCAAGGTTACCATTCTGAACACTGTATGTGAGGGAAACATTAGGGTGGGATAGTAACAAAAAATTAAAAGTAACAAAAGAATACTTTGAGAGATTGGTTGCACATACTCTAAAGTACTGATGTGCCCAAGGAAGATGATGGAAGTAAAGATAAGTAGAGATTAGGCCAGCTGTAGACAGAGGGGGGATGGGAGAGAGCGAGAGAAAACTAATGACTTTACCATTGAAATAAACATCAGGAGCCCCATGTTCTCTTCCTAGTTGGGCAAAGCTTTACTAACTCTCAGCCCTACCAGCCATCTCTAAAATTAAAACTATCACACCTCCCTTTTGTCTCTCTGCAGCTTGGTGGGAAAGATATGCACAGTCTGTCTTACAAGTTTTTCTTGGTTCTTCTTGTTCATTGTCCCAAACAGTTTCTGTGACTGTTAGCTGATTGATACTGCAATGCCTGGGGACACAATTGAGATAGCCTCTTAAATAGGAGAAAAGCACCTATAATTTGGGTGAGTGGGGGTGGTAGGCCTACTAACTTGATTCTACTTTCTGAGAACCTACAATCTATCAAGGACTGTGCCCCGAGCTCGTGCACAGCAGTGAACAAGACCACTGGGGTCCATGGAGCCTCCATCCTAGATCAGGCTTTCTCATGGGTACATGATCATGTATTCTGTATAATGTTAAATAATTATTTCTCATTTTTTCATAGATGATTTAGAAGAATGATGAAGATTTTATTCATTCAATGAACAAACTTTTGTTGAACACTTACTGTGTATCAGTGAACTTTCAAGATGTTAGGGATAAAATACAGAACAAGGCAGACTCTGTTCTGCCTCTTCGGAGCTCATGCTTGAGTGTGGAAAACAGAGATTGAGCATATAATTATATGTGGAGTGGTAAGTGTTATGAAGAAATAAAGAAGATTGAGACGCCCACACAGGCATGTATAAATGGAAGGTCAGAGAGCAGTTGCTGAAGAGGTCATATTCAAGAAGCTTAGAGCTCATTCTCAATTATTTGAGTTTGGAAAATGTAATGCATAATAAAATTTTAATCTCTCATTTGACTTCCTACTCTTAGCTAGTATGACTATGAGTCATCTCTGTAATCAATTGCTATTTATTAGGGAGCTACATTCTCATTTAAAAGTTAATATAAGCAAAACATTATTAGAAAGGTAACTTTGGTACAAATAAATAAAGGGTTCTAAAGACAAATACTGTTTAAAAATTAACTGCTGTGTTCAGTTATCTGTGCCACTTTTTCTGAATATGGATAGTTGAGAACTGACTGTAAAATACTATTTCTAGCAGTCAATTGATCTCTTCTATAGATCAATTTTAATTTTATTATTTGTGCTTCATTCTTAAAGAGAGTTAATGTTTCCCAATTTACTTTGTTATGTTTCAAATTAATCATATGCTATGACACTCTATGAAATCATTTCTGAAATTCTAGCTTGAGATACTAATGACTTACTTGCTGTGACCATTAGCAGACTGATGCTGCTAGGGACAGATAGACAATCAGATAGCCTTTCAAATGGAAGAAAATACCTATGATTTGGGTAAATGGAAGAGGCTGGACTACTAGCTTCATTAAGACCTGATGCTTTGGCCTTCTGACTAAAATCTGGAACAAAACAAAGATGCCTACTCTTACCACATCAATTCAACATAGTATTGGAAGTCCTAGCCACAGCAATCAGGCAAGAAAAAGAAATAAAAGATATCCAACTTGGAAGGGGAGAGGTAAAATTGTCATTACATGCAGATCACTAAGGGCTCCACACAAAAACTACAAATCTAATAAATGAATTCAGCAAAGTAGCAGGATACATGATTAACATTCAGAAATTGGTTGCATTTCTTTACAATAACAATGAAATATCAGAAAGAGAATGTAAAACAACAACAAAAAAAATACCTTTTAAAAGTGCACTGAAAAAAAAAAACCCTGGGAATAAACCTGATCAAGGAGGTGAAAGACTTATATGCTGAGAAACATTATAAAAGGAAATAAGAGGATTCAAAGAAATGGAAAGATGTCCCATGCTCTTGGATTGGAAGAATTAATATTGTTAAAATGGCAATACTACCTAAAGCAATCTACAGATTTAATGTGATCCCTATCAAATTACCAATGACATTATTCACAGAACTAGAATAAATAATCCAAAAACTTATATGGAACCATAGGACCAGAATTGCCAAAGCAATCCGAGGATCAAAAACAAAGCAGGAGGTATAACACTCCCAGACTTCAGACAATACTACAAAGCTACAGTAATCAAAACAGTGTTGTATTGGTACAAAAACAGACATATGGATCAATGGAAGAGAATAGAGAGCCCAGAAATAAATCAACAAAGGAGGGAAGAATATAAAATGGGAAAAAGACAGTCTCTTCAACAAGTGCTGCTGGGAAAGGTGGACAGCTGCATGTAAATCAATGAAGTTAGAACACACCCTCACACCATGCACAAAAATAAACTCAAAATGGTTAAAGACTAAACATGAGACATGACACCATAAAACTTCTAGAAAAGAGCAAAGGCAAAATATTCTCTGGCATCAACCATACCAATCGTTTCTTAGGTCAGTCTTCCAAGGCAATAGAAATAAAAACAAAAATAAACAAATGGAATCTAATCAAACTTACAAGCTTTTTGACAGCAAAGGAAACCATTAAAGAAAAAAAAAATGAAAAGACAAGCTATAGAATGGGAGAAAATATTTGCAGATGATGTGGCTGACAAGAGCTTAATCTCCAAAATATATAAACAGATTATACAACTCAACAACAATGAAACAAATGACCCAATCAAAAAATGGGCAGAAGGCCTTAATAGTCGTTTCTCCAAAGAAGACATACAGAGAGCCAGTATGCACATGAAAAGATGCTCAACATCACTAATTATTAGAGAAATGCCAATCAAAACTACAGTGAGGTCACCTCACACCAGTCAGAATGGCCATGATCAAAATATCTACAAATGATAAAGTCTGGGAGGGTGTGGAGAAAAGGGAACCCTCCTACACTGGTGGTGGGAATGTAAATTGGTACAGCCACTATGGAAACCAGTATGGAGGTTCCTTAAAAAACTAAAAATAGTGGATGGACCTAGAGTCTGTCATACAGAGTGAAGTAAGTCAGAAAAAGAAAAACAAATACAGTATGTTAACACATATATATGGAATCTTAAAAAAAAAATGGTTCTGAAGAACCTAGGGGCAGGACAGGAATAAAGACACAGATGTAGAGAATGGACTTGAGGACATGGGGAGGGGGAAGGGTAAGCTGGGACAAAGTGAGAGAGTGGCATGGACATATATAGATTACCAAATGTAAAATAGATAGCTAGTGGGAAGCAGCCACATAGCACAGGGAGATCAGCTTGGTGCTTTATGAGCACCTAGAGTGGTGGGATGGGAAGGGTGGGAGGCAGATGCAAGAAGGAGGAGATATGGGGATATATGTATATGTATAGCTGATTCATTTTGTTATACAGCAGAAACTAACACACCATTGTAAAGCAATTATACTCCAATAAAGATGTTAAAAAAAAAACAACTAAAAATAGAATTACCATATGATCCAGCAATCCCACTCCTGGGCATATATCTGGACATAATAATTCAAAAAGATACATGCACCCCTATGTTCATAGCAGTACTATTCACCATAGTCAAATCATGTCCATCAACAGATGAATGGGTAAAGATGTGGTACGTATATACAATGGAATACTACTCAGGCATGTAAAAGAACAAAATAATGCCATTTGCAGCAACATGGATGCAACTAGAGATTATCGTACTAAGTGAAGTAAGTCAGAAAGAGAAAGAAAAATATCATATGATATCACTTATATGTGGAATCTAAAATATGGCACAAATGAACCTATCTACAAAACAGAAACAGACTCACAGACATAAAGAACAGATTTGTGGTTACCAAGGGAGAGGTGGGGACAGAGAGGGATGGACTGGGAATTTGGGGTTAGTAGATGCAAACTATTAGATTTAGAATGAATAAACACCAAGGTCCTACTGTATAACATAGGGAACTATAACCAGTCTCCTGGGATAAACCATAATGGAAAAGAATATGAAAAAAAGAATATATATGTGTAAAACTAATTCACTTTGCAGTACAGCAGAGATTGGCACAACATTGTAAATCAACTATACTTTTTATTTTTAATAGATCTTTTTTTGGAGTATAATTGCTTTACAATACTGTGTTAGTTTCTGTTGTACACCAAAGTGAATCAATCATATGCATACATATATCCCCATATCCCCTCCCTCTTGAGCCTCCCTCCCATCCTCCCTATCCTACCCCTCTAGGTCATTGCAAAGCACTGAGCTGATCTCCCTGTGCTATGCTGCTACTTCCCACTAGCTAGCTATTTTACATTCAGTAGTATACATATGTTGATGCTACTCTTACATCGCCCTAGCCTCCCCCTCCCACCCTGTGTCCTCAAGTCCATTCTCTATGTCTACGTCTTTATTCCCGCCCTGCAACTAGGTTCTTCGGTACCACTTTTCTTTTCTTTTCTTTTCTTTTTTTACATTCCATATATATGCGTTAGTGTATGGCATTTGGTTTTTTTTTTTAATGATTTTTAAAATTTTTTATTGCAGTATAGTTGATTTACAGTGTTGTGTTAGTTTCAGGTGTACAGCAAAGTGAATCAGTTTTACATATACATATATCCACTCTTTTTTAGATTCTTTTCCCATATAGGCCATTACAGAGTATTGAGTAGAGTTCCCTGTGCTCTACTGCAGGTCCTTATTAGTTATCTATTTTATATATAGTAGTGTGTATACGTCAATCCCAATCTCCCAGTTTATCCTTCCCCCCTTTACTGCCTGGTAATCATAAGTTTGTTTTATTTTTTTTAACGTCTTTCTTGGAATATAATTGATTTACAATGTTGTGTTAGTTTCTGCTGTGTAACAATGTGAATCAGTTATATGTTTACATATATACCCATATCCCCTCCCTTTTGTGTTTCCCGTCCACCCTCCCTATCCCATCCCTCTAGGTGGTCACAAAGCACCAAGCTGATCTCCCCATGAGACGCAGCTTCTTCCCACCAGCTATCTTACATTTGGTAGTGTATATATGTCAATGCTACTCTCTCACTTTGTCCCAGCTTACACTTCCTGCTCCCTGTGTCCTCAAATTCATTCTCTATGTCTGTGTCTTTATTCCTGTCCTGCCCCTAGGTTCATCAGAACCTTTTTTTTTTTAAGATTCCATATATATGCATTAGCAATATGGTATTTGTTTTTCTCTTTCTGACTTCCTTCACTCTGTATGACAGACTCTAGGTAGTCAATCCACCTCACTACAAATAACTCAATTTCATTTCTTTTTATGGCTGAGTAATATTCAATTGTATTTATTTGCCATATCTTCTTTATCCATTCATCTGTTATGGGCATTTAGGTTGGTTCCATGTCCTGGCTATTGTAAATAGTGCTGCAATGAACACTGTGGTTCATGTCTCTTTTTGAATTGTTTTCTCAGGGTATATGCCCAGTAGTGGGATTGCTTGGTCATGTGGTAGTTCTATTTTTAGTTTTTTAAGGACACTCAATACTGTTTTCTGTGGTGGTTGTATCTATTTACATTCCCAACAACAGTGCAGGAAGGTTCCTTTTTCACAACTCCCTTACCAGCATTTATTGTTTCTAGCTTTTTTGATAATGGCCATTCTGACCGGTGTGAAGTGATAGTTTTGATTTGCATTTCTCTAATAATTAGTGATGTTGAGCATCTTTTCATGTGCCTCTTGGACAGCTGTATGTCTTCCTTGCTGAAATGTCTCTTTAGGTCTTCCGCCCATTTTTTATTTGGATTGGTTTTTTTTTTTGATATTGAGCATTATGAGCTTTCTGTATATTTTGGAGATTAATCCTTTGTCCATCATTTCAATTGTAAATATTTTCTCCCATTCTGAGATTGTCTTTTCATCTTGTTTATGGTTTCCTTTGTTGTGCAAAAGCTTTTAAGTTTAATTAAGTCCCATTTGTTTATTTTTGTTTTTATTTCAATTACTCTAGGAGGTGGGTCAAAAATGATCTTGCTGTGGTTTATGTCAAAGAGTGTTCTTCCTATGTTTTCCTCTAAGAGTTTGATAGTGTCTGGCCTTACATTTAGGTCTTTAATCCATTTTGAGTTTATTTTTGTGTATGGTGTTAAGGAGTGTTCTAATTTCATTCTTTTACATTTAGCTGTCCAGTTTTCCCATCACCACTTATTGAAGAGGCTGTCTTTTCTCCACTGTATATTCTTGCCTCCTTTATCAAAGATAAGGTGACCATATGTGCATGGGTTTATCTCTGGGCATTCTATCGTACACCAATGATATATATTTCTGTTTTTTGCCAGTACCATACTGTCTTGATTACTGTAGACTGTGGTATAGTTGGAATTTGGGGAGTCTGATTCCTCCAGCTCCATTTTTCTTTCTCAAGATTGCTGTGGCTATTTGGGGTCTTTTGTGTTGCCATATAAATTGTAAATTTTTTTTTTTCTAATTCTGTGAAGAGTACCATTGGTAGTTTGATAGGGATTGCATTGAATCTGTAGATTGCTTTGGGTAGTATAGTCATTTTCACAATGTTGATTCTTCCCATCTAAGATCATGGTGTACCTCTCCATCTCTTTGTGTTGTCTTTGATTTCTTTTATGAATGTCTTATAGTTTTCTGAGTACAGGACTTTTACCTCTTTAGGTAGGTTTATTCCTAGGTATTTTATTCTTTTAGTTGTGATGGTAAATGGGATCATTTCCTTAAATTCTCTTTCTGATTTTTCAGTGTTGGTGTATAAGAATGCCAGAGATTTCTGTGCATTAATTTTGAATCCTGCAACCTTACCAAATTCATTGATTAGTTCTGTAGTTTTCTGGTGGCATCTTTAGGATTCTCTATGTATAGTATTATGTCATCTGCAAACTGTGACAGTTTTACTTCTTTTCCAATTTGGATTCCTTTTATTTCTTTTTCTTCTCTGATTGTGGTGGCTAGGACTTCCATAACCAAGTTGAATAAGTGGTGAGAGTGTACATCCTTGTGTTTTTCCTGATCTCAGTGGAAATGCTTTCAGTTTCTCACCATTGATATGATGTTTGCTGTGGGTTTGTCATATATGACCTTTATTATGTTGAGGTAGGTTCCCTCTATGCTCATTTTCTGGAGAGTTTTTATCATAAATGGGTGTTGAATTTTGTCAAAAGCTTTTTCTGCCTCTACTGAGATGATCATATAATTTTTATTCCTTAATTTGTTAATATGGTGTATCACATTGATTGATTTGCATATATTGAAGAATCCTTGCATCCCTGGGATAAATCCCACTTGATCATGATCCTTTTAATGTGTTGTTGGATTCTTTTGGCTAGTATTTTGTTCAGGTTTTTTGCATTTGTGTTCATCAGTGATATTAGTCTATAATTTTCTTTTTTTGTGATATCTTTTTTCTGGTTTTGGTATCAGGGTGATGGTGGTTTTGTAGAATGAATTTGGGAGTGTTTCTCCCTCTGCAGTAGTTTGGAAGAGTTTGAGAAGGATCGGTGTTAGCTCATCTCTAACTGTTTGATAGAATTTGCCTGTGAAGTTCTCTGGTCCTTGCTTTTTTTTGTTGGAAGATTTTTAATTATGGTTTCAATTTAATTACTTGTGATAGGTTTGTTTATATTTTCTAATTCTTCCTAGTTCAGTCTTGGAAAATTGGACATTTCCAACATTTTGTCCACTTCTTCGTGGCTGTCCATTTTATTGGCATATAGTTGTTTGTAGTAGTCTCTTATAATCCTTTGTATTTCTGAGGTGTCAGTTGTGGTTGCTCCTTTGCCATTTCTAATTTTATTGATTTGCATCCTCTCTTTTTCTTGAGGAGTTTGGCTAGTGGTTTATCAATTTTTTTAATCTACTCAAAGAACCAGCTTTTAGATTTATTGATGTTTGCTATTGTTTCCTTTATTTCCTTTTCATTTATTTCTGATCTGAACTTTATGATTTCTTTCCTTCTTCTAATTTTGGTTTTTTTTTTTGTTCTTCTCTCTCTAATTGCTTTAGGTGTAACCTTAGATTGCTTATTTGAGATTTTTTGTTCTTCTTTCTCTAATTGCTTGAGGTATAACCTTAGATTGCTTACTTGAGATTTTTCTTGTTTCTTGAGGTGAGATTGAATTGCTATAAACTTCCCTTTTAGAACTGCTTTTGCTGCATCCCATAGGTTTTGTGTCATCATATTTTCATTGTCATTTGTGTCTGTGTATGTTTTTATTTCTTCTTTGATTTCTTCAGTGATCTCTTGGTTATTTAATAGTGCAGGGTTTAGCCTGCATGTATTTTGTTTTTTATAGTTTTTTTTTTCCTGTAATTGATTTCCAATCTTATAGTGATATGTACAGAAAAGATGCTTGATATGATTTCAATTTTTAAAATTTTCCAAGGCTTGATTTGTGACCCAAGATATGATCTATCCTGGAAAATGTTCTGTGTGTGCTTGAGAAGAAAGTGTATTCTGCCACTTTCAGGTGGAATGTTCTATAAATATAAGTTAAATCTATCTGATCTATTGTGTTATTTAAAGCTCATGTTTCCTTGTTTATTTTCTGTTTGGTTGTAAGTGGGGTATTAAAATCCCCTACTATTATTGTGTTACTGTCAATTTCTGCTTTCATGGTTGTTAGCTATTATCTTATGTATTATTATTTTTTTTTTGCGGCTGCCTCCCACTAACTGTCCATTTTATTTATTTATTTATTTTTACAACTTTATTAGAGTATAATTTCTTTACAATGGTGTGTTAGTTTCTGCTTTATAACAAAGTGAATCAGTTATACATATACATATGTCCCCATATCTCTTCTCTCTTGTATCTCCCTCCTTCCCACCCTCCCTATCCCAACCTTCTAGGTGGTCACAAACCACCTAGCTGATCTCCCTGTGCTATGTGGCTGCTTCACACTAGCTATTAATTTTAAATTTGGTAGTGTATATATGTTCATGCCACTCTCTCACTTTGTCACAGCTTACCCTTCCCCCTCCCCATATCTTCAAGTCCATGCTCTATTAGGACTGTGTCTTTATTCCCGTCTTACTCCTAGGTTTTTCATGATCTTTTTATTTTTTTTTCTTAGACTCCATATATATGTGTTAGCATACATAGTTTTTTTTTTCTCTTTTTGATTACTTCACTCTGTATGACAGACTCTAGGTCCATCCACCTCACTACAAATAACTCAATTTCATTTCTTTTTATGGCTGACTAGTATTCCATTGTATATATGTGCCACATCTTCTTTATCCATTCATCTGTTGATGAACACTTAGGTTGCTTCCATGTTCTGGCTATTGTAAATAGAGCTGCAGTGAACATTTTGGTACATGACTCTTTTGAATTATGGTTTTCTCAGGGTATATGCCAAGTAGTGGGATTGCTGGGTCTTATGGTAGTTCTATTTGTTGTTTTTTAAGGAACCTCCATACTGTTCTCCACAGTGGCTGTAACAATTTACATTCCCACCAACAGTGCAAGAGTGTTCCCTTTTCTCCACACCCTCTCCAACATTTATTGTTTCTAGATTTTTTGATGATGGCCATTCTGACTGGTGTGAGATGATATCTCATTGTAATTTTGATTTGCATTTCTCTAATGATTAATGATGTTGAGCATTCTTTCATGTGTTTGTTGGCAATCTGTATATCTTCTTTGGAGAAATGTCTATTTAAGTCTTCTGCCCATTTTTGGATTGGGTTGTTTGTTTTTTTTGTTATTGAGCTGCATGAGCTGCTTGTAAATTTTGGAGATTAATCCTTTGTCAGTTGCTTCATTGGCAAATAATTTCTCCCATTCTGAGGGTTGTCTTTTGGTCTTGTTTATGGCTTCCTTTGCTGTGCAAAAGCTTTGAAGTTTCATTAGGTCCCATTTGTTTATTTTTGCTTTTATTTCCATTTCTGTAGGAGGTGGGTCAAAAAGGATCTTGCTGTGATTTATGTCATAGAGTGTTCTCCCTATATTTTCATCTAAGAGTTTGATATTGTCTGGCCTTACATTTAGGTCCTTAATCCATTTTGAGTTTATTTTTGTGTATGGTGTTAGGGAGTGTTCTAAATTCATACTTTTACATGTAGCTGTCCAGTTTTCCCATCACCAATTATTGAAGATGCTGTCTTTTCTCCACTGTATATTCTTGCCTCCTTTATCAAAGATAAGGTGACCATATGTGCGTGGGTTTACCTCTGGGCTTTCTATCCTGTTCCATTGATCTATATTTCTGTTTCTGTGCCTGAACCAGGATGTCTTGATTACTGTAGCTTTGTAGTATAGTCTGAAGTCAGGGAGCCTGATTCCTCCACCTCCATTTTTCTTTCTCAAGATTGCTTGGCTATTCGGGGTTTTTTGTGTTTCCATACAAATTGTGAAAATTTTTTATTCTAATTCTGTGAGAAATGCCAGTGACACTTTGATAGGGATTGCACTGAATCTGTAGATTGCTTTGGGTAGTAGAGTCATTTTCACAATGTTGATTCTTCCAGTCCAGGAACATGGTATATCTCTCCAACTCTTTGTATCATCTTTAATTTCTTTCATCAGTGCCTTATAATTTTCTACATACAGGTCTTTTGTCCACTTAGGTCAGTTTATTCCTAGATATTTTATTCTTTTTGTTGCAATGGTAAATGGGAGTGTTTTCTTGATTTCACTTTCAGATTTTTCATCATTAGTATATAGGAATGCCAGAGATTTCTGTGTATTAATTTTGTATCCTGCTAGCTTACGAAATTCATTGATTAGCTCTAGTAGTTTTCTGGTAGCATCTTTATGATTCTCTATGTACAGTATCGTGTCATTTGCAAACAGTGGCAGCTTTACTTCTTTTCTGATTTGGATTCCTTTTATTTCCTTTTCTTCTCTGATTGCTGTGGCTAAAACTTCCAAAAATATGTTGAATAATAGTGGTGAGAGTGGGCAACCTTCTCTTGCTCCTGATGTTAGTAGAAATGCTTTCAGTTTTTCACCATTGAGGACAATGTTGGCTGTGGGTTTGTCATATATGGCCTTTATTATGTTGAGGAAAGTTCCCTCTGTGCCTACTTTCTGCAGGATTTTTATCATAAATTTGTGTTGAACTTTGTTGAAAGCTTTCCTTGCATCTATTGAGATGATCATATGGTTTTTCTCCTTCAATATGTTAATATGGTGTATCACGTTGATTGATTTGCGTATATTGAAGAATTCTTGCATTCCCGGAATAAACCCCACTTGATCATGGTGTATGATACTTTTAATGTGCTCTTGGATTCTGTTTGCTAGTATTTTGTAGAGGATTTTTGTATCTATGTTCATCAGAGATATTGGCCTGTAGTTTTCTTTCTTTGTGACATCTTTGTCTGGTTTTAGTATCAGGATGACGGTGGCCTCATAGAAAGAGTTTTGGAGTGTTCCTCTCTCTTCTGTTTTTGGAAGAGTTTGAGAAGGATAGTTGTTAGCTTTTCTCTAAATGTTTGGTAGAATTCGTCTGTGAAAGCATCTGGTCCTGGGCTTTTGTTTCTTGGAAGATTATTAATAACAGTTTCGATTTCAGTGCTTGTGATTGGTCTGTCATATTTTCTATTTCTTCCTGATTCAGTCTTGGCAGGTTGTGCATTTCTAAGAATTCGTCCATTTCTTCCAGGTTGTCTATTTTCTGGCATAGAGTTGCTTGTAGTAATCTCTCGTGATCCTTTGTATTTCTGCAGTGTCAGTTGTTATGTCTACTTTTTCATTTCTAATTCTATTGATTTGAGTCTTCTCCCTTTTATTCTTGATGAGTCTGGCTAATGGTTTATTAATTTTGTTTATCTTCTCAAAGAACCAGCTTTTAGTTTTTGATCTTTGGTATCGTTTCCTTCCTTCTTTTTCATATATTTCTGATCTGATCTTTATGATTTCTTTCCTTCTGCTAACTTTGGGGTTTTTTTGTTCTTCTTTCTCTAATTGCTTTAGGTGCAAGGTTAGGTTGTTTATTTGAGATGTTTCCTGTTTCTTAAGGTAGGATTGTATTGCTATAATCTTCCCTCTTAGAACTGCTTTTGCTGCATCACACAGGTTTTGGTTCGTCCTATCTCCATTGTCATTTGTTTCTAGGTATTTTTTGATTTCCTCTTTGATTTCTTCAGTGATCACTTCGTTATTAAGTAGTGTATTGTTTAGCCTCTATGTGTTTGTATTTTTTACAGATCTTTTCCTGTAATTGATATCTAGTCTCATATTTTGTGGTCGGAAAAGATACTTAATACAATTTCAATTTTCTTAAATTTACCAAGGCTAGATTTGTGACCCAAGATATGATCTATCTTGGAGAATGTTCCATGAGCACTTGAGCAAAATGTGTATTCTGTTGTTTTTGAATGGAATGTCCTATAAATATCAATTAAGTCCATCTTGTTTAATGTATCATTTGAAGCTTGTGTTTCCTTATTTATTTTCATTTTGGATGATCTGTCCAGTGGTGAAAGTGGGGTGTTAAAGTCCCCTATTATGATTGTATTCCTGTCAGTTTCCCCTTTTATGGTTGTTAGTATTTGCCTTATGTATTGAGGTGTTCCTATGTTGGGTGTATAAATATTTACAATTGTTATATCTTCTTCTTTGATCGATCCCTTGATCGTTATATAGTGTCCTTCTTTGTCTCTTGTAATAGTCTTTATTTTAAAGTGTATTTTGTCTGATATGAGAATTGCTACTCCAGCTTTCTTCCAATTTCCATTTGCATGGAATATCTTTTTCCATCCCCTTACTTTCAGTCTGTATGTGCCTCTATGTCTGAAGTGGGTCTCTTGTAGACAGCATATATATGCGTCTTATTTTTGTATCCATTCAGCCAGTCTGTGTCTTTTGGTGGGAGCATTTATTCCATTTACATTTAAGGTAATTATTGATATGTGTGTTCCTATTCCCATTTTCTTAATTGTTTTGGGTTTGTTATTGTAGGTGTTTTCCTTCTCTTGTGTTTCCTGCCTAGAGAAGTTCCTTTAGCATTTGTTGTAAAGCTGGTTTGGTGGTGCTGAATTCTCTTAGCTTTTACTTGTCTGTAAAGTTTTTAATTTCTCCATCAAATCCGAATGATATACTTGCTGTGTAGAGTAATCTTGGTTGTAGGTTTTTCTCCTTCTTCACTTTAAATATGTCCTGCCACTCCCTTCTGGCTTGCAGAGTTTCTGCTGAAAGATCAACTGTTAACCTTATGGTGATTCCCTTGTATGTTATTTGTTGTTTTCCCCTTGCTGCTTTTAATATTTTTTTCTTTGTATTTAATTTTTGTTAGTTTGATTAATATGTGTCTTGGTGTCCTTTTCCTAGGGTTTATCCTCTATGGGACCGTCTGAGCTTCCTGGACTTGGTTGACTATTTCCTTTCCCATGTTAGGGATGTTTTCAACTATAATCTCTTCAAATATGTTCTCAGTCCCTTTCTTTTCCTCTTCTTTTCTGAGACCCCTATAATTTGAATGTTGGTGCATTTAATATTGTCCCAGAGGTCTCTGAGTCTATCCTTAATTCTTTTCATTCTTTTTTCTTTATTCTGCTCTGCAGTAGTTATTTACACTATCCTTCTTCCAGCTCACTTATCCATTCTTCTGCCTCAGTTTTCCTGCTATTGATCCCTTCTAGAGAATATTTAATTTCATTTATTGTGTTGTTTATCACTGTTTGTTCTTTAGTTCTTCTAGGTCCTTTTTAAACATTTCTTGTCTTTTCTGCATTCCATTTCCAAGATTTTGGATCATCTTTACTATCATTATTCTGAATTCTTCTTCAGGTAGACTGCCTATTTCCTCTTCATTTGTTAGCTCTGGTGTATTTTTGCCTTGCTCCTTCATCTGATGTGTGTTTCTCTGTCTTCTCATTTTGCTTAACTTACTGTGTTTGTGGTCTCCTTTTCACAGGCTTCAGGTACATAGTTCCCATTGTTTTTGGTGTCTGTCCCCAGTGGCTAAGGTTGTTTCAGTGGGTTGTGTAGGCTTCGTGGTGGAGGGGACTAGTGCCTGTGTTCTGGTGGATGAGGCTGGATATTGTCTTTCAGGTCCATGTCTGGTGGTGTGTTTTGGGGTGTCTGTGGCCTTATTATGATCTTAGGCAGCCTCTCTGCTAATGGATGAGGCTGTATTCCTGTGTTGCTCATTGTTTGGCATAGGGTGTCCTGCACTGTAGCTTGCTGTTCATTGAGTGGAATTGGGTCTTGGCGTTGAGATGGAGATCTTTGGGAGGTTTTCACCATTTGATATTACATGGAGCTGGGAGGTCTCTTGTAGACCAGTGTCCTTAACTTTGCTCTCCCACCTCAGAGGCACAGCCCTGACGCCTGGCTGGATCACCAAGTACTTGTCATCTACACAGCTCAGAATAAAAGGGGGAAAAAAAGGAAAGAACGAAAGAAGAAGATAAAATAAAATAAAATAAAGTAAAATAAAATAATTAAAAATAATTGTTAAAAAAAATTTTTTAAGTAATAAAAAAAAAAGAAAGAAGAGAGCAGCCAAACCAAAAAGCAAATCCACCAATGATAACAAGTGCTAAAAACTATACTAAAAAAAAAAAAAATACAACAATGGTCAGACAGAACCCTCAGACAAATGGTAAAAGCAGAGCTATACAGACAAAATCACAAATAGAAGCATACACATACACACTCACCGAAAGAGAAAAAGGGAAAAATATATATATATCGTTGTTCCCAGTGGCCACCTCCTCAATCTGGGATGATTCGTTGTCTATTCAGGTATTCCACAGATGCAGGGTACATCAAGTTGATTGTGGAGATATAACCCGCTGTTCCTGAGGCTGCTGGGAGAAATTTCCCTTTCTCTCCTTTTTTCACACAGCTCCTGGGGTGCAGCTTTGGATTTGGACCTGCCTCTGTGTGTAGTTAGCCTGAGGGCATCTGTTCTTCGCGCAGACAGGACGGGGTTAAAGGAGCAGCTGATTCAGGGGCTCTGGCTCAGGTGGGGGGAAGGGAGGGGTACGGAATGTGGGGCGAGCCTGTGGTGGAAAAGGCCAGCGTGATGTTGCACCAGCCTGAGGCACGCCGTGTGTTCGCCCGGGGAATGTGTCCCTGGATCCCGGGACCCTGGCAGTGGTGGGCTGCACAGGCTCCTGGGAGGGGTGGTGTGGATAGTGAACCTGTGCTCGCACCCAGGCTTCTTGGTGGCTGCAGCAGCACCCTTAGTGTCTCATGCCCGTCTCTGGGGTCCATGCTGATAGCCGCAGCTCACATCTGTCTCTGGAGCTCCTTTAAGCAGTGCTCTTAATCCCCTCTCCTCGCGCACCAGGAAACAAAGAGGGAAGAAAAAATCTCTTGTCTCTTCGGCAACTCCAGACATTTTCCCGGACTCCCTCCTGGCTAGCTGTGGCGCACTAACCCCCTTCAGGCTGTGTTCACGCAGTCAACCCCAGTCCTCTCCCTGGGATCTGACCTCCGAAGCCCGAGCCTCAGCTCCCAGCCCCTGCTCTCCCCGGCAGGTGAGCAGACAAGCCTCTTGGGCTGGTGAGTGCTGGTCAGCACCAATCCTCTGTGGAGGAATTTCTCTGCTTTGCCCTCCGCACCCCTGTTGCTGCACTCTTCTCCATCACTCCAAAGCTTCCCCCACTCCGCCATGCACAGTCTCCTCCCACGAAGGGGCTTCTAGTGTGTGGAAAATTTCCTCCTTCATAGTTCCCTCCCACTGGTGCATGTCCCATCCCTATTCTTTTGTCTCTGTTTTTTCTTTTGCCCTACCCAGGTACGTGGGGAGTTTCTTGCCTTTTGGGAGGTCTGAGGTCTTCTGCCATTCAGTAGGTGTTCTGTAGGAATTGTTCCACATGTATATGTATTTCTGATGTATTTGTGGGGAGGAAGTTGATCTCCATATCTTACTCTTCTGCCATCTTGGAGCTCCTCTACCTTTTGTACTGAGGTGCTCCTGTGTTGGGTGCATAAACATTTACAATTGTTATATCTTCTTCTTGGATTGATCCCTTGATCATTATACAGTGTCCCTCCTTATCTCTTGTAACAGTCTTTATTTTAAAGTCTATTTTATCTGATATGAGTATTGCTATTCCAGCTTTCTTTTGATTTCCATTTGCATGGAATATCTTTTTCCATACATTCACTTTCAGTCTGTATGTGTCCCTAGGTCTGAAGTGAGTCTCTTGTAGACAGCATATATACGGGTTTTATTCCTGTATCCATTCAGCCAGTCTATGTCTTTTGGTTGGAGCATTTAATCCATTTACATTTGAGGTTATTATCAATATGTATGTTCCTATTACCATTTTCTCAATTGTTTTGTTTTTGTGGGTCTTTTTCTTCTCTTGTGTTTCCTGCCTACAGAAGTATCTTTAGTATTTTCTGTAAATCTGGTTTGGTGGTGCTGAATTCTGTTAGCTTTTGCTTGTCTGAAAAGCTTTTGATTTCTCCATCAAATCTGAACGAGGTCCTTGCTGGGTAGAGTAATCTTGGTTGTAGGTTCTTCTCTTTCATCATTTTAAGTGTGTCCTGCCACTTCCTTCTGGCCTGCAGAGTTTCTGCTGAAAAATCAGCTGATAACCCTATGGGGATTCCTTTGTATATTATTTTTTGTTTTTCTCTTGCTGCTTTTAATATTTTTTCTTTGAATTTAATTTTTGTTAGTTTGATTAATATGTGTGTGTCTTGGTGTAATTTTCCTAGGGTTTATCCTGTACAGGACCCTCTGTGCTTCCTGAACTTGGGTGACTATTTCCTTTCCCATGTTAGGGAAGTTTTCAACCATAATCTATCAAATATTTTCTCAGAACGTTTCTTTTTCTCTTCTTCTTCTGGGACCCCTGTAATTTGAATGTTGGTGCATTTAGTGTTGTCCCAGAGGTCTCTGAGATTGTCTTCAATTCTTTTCATTCTTTTTTTCTTTATTCTGCTGCTTGGCAGTTATTTCCACCATTTTGTCTTCCAGCTCACTTATTCATTCTTCTGCCTCAGTTATTGTGTTATTGATTACTTCCAGTGTATTTTTCATTTCAGTTATTGTGTTGTTCATCTGTTTGTTTGTTCTTTAGTCCTTCTAGATCTTTGCTAAACATTTCTTGTGTTTTCTCAATCCACATCTCCATTCTATTTCCGAGATTCTTGATCATCTTTACTATCATTACTCTGGATTCTATTTCAGGTAGATTGCCTATTTCCTCTTCATTTATTTGATCTTGTACATTTTTACCTTGCTTCTTCATCTGTGATATATTTTTTGCTGTCTGTCTCTTTTTTTTTTTTTTTATCAGTGAGGCTGTGTTCCTGTCTTACTGGTTGTTTGGCCTGAGGCTTACAAGACTGGAGTTTGTAAGCTGTTGGGTAGAGCTGGGTCTTGGTGCTGAGATGAGGAACTCCATGAGACCTCACTCTGATGAATATTCCCTGGGTTCTGAATTTCTCTGTTAGTCCAGTGGTTTGGACTTGGAGCTCCCACTGCAGGCATTTCAGCCTGACCTCTAGCTTGTGAACCAAGATCCCCCAAGCTGCATGGGTCGGCACATAAACACACACACAAAAATAGAGAGAACAATAAAAAAGTAAAAAATAAAATTAGATTAGGAAACTAACAGATATGTTAGAAAGAATATAAAAAAAAAAAGGGAGGGAAAGGCCTTGGCTGTGGAGGGCTGTGCTAAGCAAGGGTGAGGTTTGGGCAGTGTGTGGGGCCTATGCTTAGGATCCACAAGGCTGGAAAGGCCCTGGTGCCTGTGGGGGAGTGGGGCTTAGGCTCAATGGAACAGAAGGGACCCAGGTGTGCCCCCCATTCCTGGTTTCAGAGGGCAGGGGACCTCACCAGGGAGCCCAGTAGGCTTCCTGGGCTTGAGTGGTCAGAGCAAATGCCCTCCTCTCCTCTCTTGCTCCTTTGGTCCTGAAGGGCTCCTCCCACCTGCCTCTCCTGTTCTCCCCTTGGACTCCTTCCTATGCCCCCAGGACCAAGGCAGCCAGGGAGATGGGGGGCCTTGGAGGGCAGGGGACTGGCCTGGAGCTCAGCAGGCTCCCTGGTCCGAGTGGGCGGGGCAATTGCCCTTGGATCCTCCTCTGGGAAAGCCCCTCCCACCTGCTTCTCCTGATCTCCCCAGCCTCAGGGACGCCGATCCTGTCTGGCCTCCACTTCTCCTCCCCACCTCAGTCCCCCCACGTCCTACCAATTTGCTTGGGGGCTCCTCCCTGCTCCTTGGGCATCAGGGCCCACCAGCAGCCGGCAGACGCCCTAGTCATGGGGAGATGCTAACTCTGCGTCTTCCCAAATCACCATCTTGACTCTGCCCCCCGACGGAGACCTGATGCTTTGGGTTAGCATTACCCTTCAGGCAGCAGCTAATCTCACTGTGGACACTAGAGAGAGGCCAATGCCTTGGAAGGCCAGTAGTCAGGAACTGAGCCTTAGGAAATCAGACCACTTGGGTTACATGCATTTTATGTCAAAACACAGGTTCAAAAACCATGTATGTCACAATTCACTGAAAAGACTCAAAATGTAGTCAGAACAGAGGTAACTTCAGGGAGTCATAAAGTTCTTAGAAGATGTAGGTTTCTATAGCCTAGAAAACTATACCCTGAATTTTAAAGCTAATTTCTACCTTCTCCCTAGCTAAACCATACATGTCCTGAAACTATGTCAAAAGGGTTTTCTGGAGAATGGTTTAGTCTGTGTCCCATCTCTCAGGTCCTCTTTAAAATAGAAGCAGCTGGGTACTGGCCAATGTTTGTTTCTGGAGGAGAAACAAACCAGATCTAAAGCCGAAGCCTAAGATTATCTTGGGATTCCAAAAGTTCTCTGATTTGGGAATAATTTTAAACTTTTTTTGTGACCCTGATAAAAGCTGTGGACTCTCTCTCCAGAAAACGGCACGTGTACATGTGTACATAAAATATTTCTTGTTCTTTTTAAGGGACCACGGACCTCAGGTTTAGAACTCTTGGCTAAGAGGAAGAATGCAGCCCAATCACTCTTATTTGGCTGGAATATTCTCCCATTGAATCTTCTTTGGTGTTGACATAAGGGGTCTAGAGTCATCTCTAGAGAGTTCATGTTTCATTCTATTCACTTTCATTCTATTCACTATTTCTCATTTCTAAGCACTTTTAGGTGATAGAAGTTCCTATAGTCACATTCAGTCCCAAAACACAGTATCAAATAAATTCATAATATATCAGTTTTAATTTTATAATAATAAAAACTCTGATGCTTATTTAACATTAACATCTTTCCTCCCAACATATGGAACTGGAGCCCGGGTCTCTTTCAGACTGCAGGCCCAAAGCTTGTGGCAGGCAATAGTTTTGACTGGCTCCTTTTTTATTTCCTTTGCACACTCATTTATTCTCCCTGATCCTGCCAGCTGTGGTTTCTGAGTCCTTGAGGGTTGGAACCAGGTGAACAAGAAGTGGAAAGGCAGCAGGAAAGATCCATTGACAGGTGCTGCTGTGATCTGGCTTCAAGTTGATGATACTATTGCTTTTCCACTTCTTACAAGATTTAGTAGACTTCATAAAAGTGAATTGAGGTAATTTCTGGACAGCAGATGCTGCTGGTAAAGTTTTGGTGAATTATTACCACTGTGGTTGAGGATCAATGAGGCTCATTAAGAAAAGGAATCCTTATTGATGTCTCTGGCTTGCTTTGGTACCATTGAGCCTTAGTAATTCTGAACATATATTAATAGTACAATATTCCTTTGAAAGAATAGGCATATTCAGATTTGACTTTCCCCATCATTAGCTCTGGAGACCCCAATCTCTGGTGGCCTTGGCATGCAGTAGCTTGAAGAAGGGTTTTTGTTCCCGGCCATAGACTGAGGTCAGGTTGCGGCAGTGAGAGTGCCGAATCCTATCCACTAGACCACCAGGGACTAGTGGCCAGTGAAAAGGCCCTGGCCCTTCAGCTTTGCAGGAAAGAATTCCTACAAAGACAGAAAGTAGTGAAACAAGTAAAGAGGACAGTACATGTGGATAGACACATGGGTGGGCTCAGAGAGAGAATCATGCCCTTGTGGTAGTTTGAATCACTTTTATGGGGCATTTCTTCTGGGTTTCCTTTGAGCAGTTATCTTGCTTTGCCTGGTTCTGAGTCTGTATTTGGTATATCTCAGGGTCCTCCCAAGTTTGTGTGCACACCTCTTAGCCAAGATGGATTCTAGCGAAGAGGCATATGGATAGTTGACATCACTTACTATGGGGTGGTGTCCCCTCCGTTTTTGACCTCCAAGGAGCCTTTCAGCACATGTGTAGTCAGGAGGTCTTCTTGATTTGAGAATGAGAAATATGTGGTCTTTTATCTCTTATATGGGCAGGGCCCAGCCTCCTCCAAAATCTTGCTTTTATGGAATTTCTGCTATTATGGAGTTTCTGTCCACAGGGGATGAACTTCAGCTATTTGGCCTGGGGCCCATCTATCTCCTGCCTCAACCCCAGTCAACATTAGCCAGAAATTTTCTATACATATCTTAGCCTGATATATTCTCTCTCTCTCTCTCTCTCTCTCTCTCTCTATATATATATATATATATGTATATATATGTACATATATGTATATATATATACACACATCCCTCGATGCAGCCCCTGGCTATGCTCTGCATACTTAATGGAGTTCAGCAAACACAGGGAATCAACACTTGTCACTTTTAGCCTTTCTAGATGGATTGGGAAGAAAGTGTAATAAGTAGAAGGACTGTAGGCTTTGGAGACAAAAGAAACCACCTCCCAGGCTACCTTTTCCCTTTATCAGTTGTGGAACTTTGATGAGTCATTTTTTATCTCCGTGGTTAGTTTTCTAATTAGAAAAAATGAACACAATAATAACCACTTCATGACCATATTGGATAATCAGGACTAATGTCTATAAGGTGTTTGACACTTTGTAGGCACTGAGTGAATGATAGCTCTGAAGGTTATTTTGAAAACATACCTCAAGTCCCTTTGGTGCAGATGTTTACAAGCAAAGCTCATCCACACCCTTTCTCAGTATCAAATATTCAGTGTGGCCTCCAGCACATTTACTGCTTTGAGAAGAAAAATAATGCTCAAGCTGAGGTTATTTTTCTCTCACACATGTGGTTTCTCATAGTTCTACATGTGTGGCTTGGTTCTTGGATTCCACTCAGTTATTATGCAACATCTTGATGTTCCAAAGATGTTGTGTTGGAGAGAGAAGTGCATTTGAAACAGACACGAGTAACAGAGGCAGACTCGGTGGTGGTGGTGGCAGGAGATGAACTTGGCCAGATGTTCCCCAACCTCCCAGAGGCTGTGACTCACAGGTGGCCCCTGATGCTGTGTACAGTGGCTTGGGGGAAATAACCTGCTCTCCCAGCTGAGTTCCCCATCATGGTTAGGTCAGAGCCCAGATTTATGAGCTCCTGGAGAGGTGGAGTACAGATGGAGAAAATGTCAACTTCAGCTTTTTTGAGAGGATCAGGAAGGACCTTTAGGAATTGCCACTGCCATGACTTATTGGAGACTTTATACTGCTGAACACTTTCTCCTAACTCCCCTCCACTGCTGACTTCCTCCGCTTCTGCCTCTGCACGACCTCTAATTATGCCTATGGACTGAATCCTTATTCTTGACAACCTTCTCTCTTGTTATTTGTTGGAAGCGTCTATCTACCCTTCTGGATGGATCTGAAATTCCACATGGCCACGCATATTCCCGATTGACAGCAGAACTCAGAATATGGCATTACATAATTCAGAAAGCTTGCAAATTGAAGTTGTCTTAGCTTTCTCTCCCTCAATGATCTTGACCTTGGTCTTGTACCAAATGAATTTCTCTCTTGGTGTGCATTTTGATGCTGATGAAATATCCTGGTATTGAACAATGTGTCTTGCCACACCTGTCTTTACCCTTCATCTGGGGATAGAAAGAAAGAAAGAGAGAAAGAGAGAGAGAGAGAGAGAGAGAGAGAGAGAGAGAGAGAGAGAGAAAGACACAAATGAACTTATTTATGAAACAGAAACAGACTTACAAACAAAGAAAACAAGCTTATTGTTACCAAAGTGGAAAGGGGGTGGGGGAGGGATAAATTAGGAGTTTGAGATTAGCAGATACAAACTACTATATATAAAATAAACAACAAGGTCCTACTGTATAGGAACTGTATTCAGTATCCTATAATAAACCATAATGGAAAAGAATATGAAAAATCACTGAATCACTTTGCTAAACACCAGAAACTAACCCAACATTGTAAATCAACTATACTTCAATTTAAAAAAAAGTAAAAAGAAAACATTAAAAGTGAGTTGCTTGTTTTTCAATGGAAAATAAATTAAAGATTCTAAATAGTCCATGAAATTAAAAAAAGGTTCAGTTTGGGAAGTAGAATTCACTTTCCACAATATTCAGACACATCCTCTAGAAGTGGTTCTGTTCCACTGCTAGACTTTTTAGTGTGTGACTCCCCAGCCTTCATTCTAGCCAACAGCTGCCGGCAATTTCGCAGTGACTCTCCTCTTTAATTAATCAATTGGGGTCCACATGGAGGAGGTCTGTATCTACTGTGTCAAAATTTGACAAAAGCGTGCATGAAAGGGAATCAGGCATGCACAAAAAATCCAATTTCTTTTTGACTGTATTCAAATAGCAATCAGAAAACTGCACACAAGAAACATGGAACTGCTTTTACATAGACAATAAATGTAGCATTTTTTTCTAAAAAGGGGGGGCGTGATTGGTTACTAGAATAAACACAATGGTACTATAAGATCAAGAACAGAATAATATGTGTAGGGAAGAAACACAAAGGTCATAAATCCAAGAACTGGAATAACTGAGAGTTGTTAGGGAATGAGAATTACAGCAGAGAGGGGGTTTACCATTCTACCCCAACATAAGCAGAAACATAAACAGAAAATATGTCTTGAAGTGCTATTAACTTGGGATTGTTTTGCTGACTGAGAGTGAAGGACAATTGGGGAAAAAGGAGGACACGAAGCCCACTTCCTGGCATACTTAAAGGCATGTGTAATGTAGGAGAATGAACATACTCATCTGAAAAGGCAGCAGGGGATGTGGTGGCCTCATGTGAGAGCCAGATTTCAATGAAGATGGGCAAGGAGAGGGGTGAGGAAGTTCAGGATAGAAGGGTGTTTGTTAACAGGCAAAGGGTTTCCAGAAGGAGCAACTACACCATGGAATGCATTTTGCTTTATTATTTCCCACATGCCACATGCCAATATGTGTTACAATATATGTGTGCCAATACGTATGTTGCCAATATGTGTGTGTATATGTGTGTGTGTGTGTATATATATATATATATATATGCTCTATAACCTTACAACTTTGTCAATTTTATTAAAAAAGTAAAGTTTCCACAATCTTAAGTCATTTGCAAAGGCTAGAAAATATCTTTAAACAAGATACATTTTTTTAACCAAAAAATAGCTGAATTAAAACAAACTGAAAAAAAAACCCACCTGAATATGATACAAGACACTATGGATAAATGAGTATATATATATACACATACAAAATATGACCATTCTGGACAAAATGAAAGAAGGCAGTCAGGAAGTAGACGGGGTTGTGCAGCAGCAACTATCTAGATTCC
The DNA here is from genome assembly GCF_963924675.1 of Phocoena phocoena. NCBI lineage: Eukaryota > Metazoa > Chordata > Mammalia > Artiodactyla > Phocoenidae > Phocoena > Phocoena phocoena. The sequence goes on along the minus strand of NC_089235.1, from coordinate 38,737,011 downwards.
CAGGGCTCTGCAATGGCATGGTTTCTACTTTTGCTAATGCTTGGCCTCCTATGTCAGACAGTGCTAATATCAGGGCCCCTCTGGGGTGGCTTCCTGCCACAGGGAGTCAGGAGGAGAGAAAAGGCAAAATAACCCACCAGGATGTTTAGGGTACAGCCGGGGTGTGTGAGGGGGGTTTGTCTTTTTCTCCCTGCCTCATATATTGTTTCTCCCTCGTTAGAAATGACACTGCTGACAGTGTTATTTCTCGGCAGTTTACATGCCACAGAATGTGCTGAAGTTGTCTGGCAGCTCGCATGATGAGGGTAATCATCCTCGCAGACGCCGGTCCTCGCGCACCTGCACTTGGCTCCAGCGCGTCGTGAAGGAGGCGGCGGGTCCTCACCCTCTGCGGCTCCCCCCTTCTCTCTGCTCAGCAGCGGGCCGGGCGGCTTGCTTCCTCCTCGGGAGTGTGCAGGGAGGGATTTAGGGTGAAGGGGCGGGAGACCGAATTTCTGCTTACAAGTGTGCTATCACTTCCTGATATACTGGGCTCCTGGGAGTGCATGAAGGCTTCTTATATGAAGAGTAATGGGCTATCTTAACAGCAAGATGAGAAAACACAGACCACTTAGCTCTCTAGCTGGGTAGAACCAGAGCCGGAGTCAAAACTACATGGTAGGAAGCAGCTGTTATGTGCAGGACTAACTTCTGTTTCTTGTGGAATGTTCTCAGAAACTTCACCAAACATTTATTCCGAATAGGGAGCAAAGTCATTGCTTGAAACACAGAGGCAGTCCATTAAATGTAACAGGTGGTTACTGAGTCTATTGAGTGCTCTCTCCTCCCAGACACTGCTAGGGAGAAGCCCAGGCCGGCTCCTAGGAGCACTCCAAGGAAAATGTATGAGACAAGCACTTATTTTCTAGCGTTACAGAAAACATGTGCTCCAAGAATTAAGAGGAGGGTTTATTAGTTGAGTGACAAGGATAGGATGCTAGATAGGCAAGGAAAGGTAGGACTTATATAGAGGTAGAGAAAGGAGGATCATGAGATAGGCATAGATTTTAAATTCTTCCAGCCCATATCGGATTTGTTGGAGTTAAGGACCAGTGTTAAGTCAGGATCCTCTTTCACCAAAGCAGAGTGGGAAGGGGTCAGATCTGCTCAGGAAGGGGTTACTGTACAACTCAGTTCCCTCCATGCAAAGACGACTCAGCGGGTAGGAACACATATGAAAAGGGAGAGGAGGGAGAGAATGAGATAGAGTTGGAGGGAGGGACTAATTACTCCAAAAAGGAGAAATTAAACCTTGAAATTTAAAGAGTTGAGACAACTGTTGTTCTTAGAAGGCTTAAGAAAATGTTACAGCAGTGTTTTAACAGGTGTAATTTCACCTGCTTAACAGCTGGAAAGAAGCCTGACAAGGAGTCCCTGTATTGGACTGCAGCTTGAAAGAGAGGGGGTAAGGTAAATAAAAGAGAAAATGAGGAAATGACTTCATTGTGAATGGCACCACATACCTTTCCTTTTTGCTTCTGGGACTTTATTTTTAAAGTACCCGTATATTGATTTGAATTATTTGGAATCTTTTAAAGTGATTTAGCTACTTCATTGTCTTGTTCCAGTAAATAATACTTTTCCCTAATAAAAATGCTAGTGAATAGGCTATATGGTGTGGAGCTACTATTGTTCTGTTTAGGAAGTTAAATCTCTAGGTCTCCGTTAAAGTAATGAGCACCTGAAATCATTTTTGGCATCCTCCCAGCCCCCAGCTGCCATGTTTTACTCCCCCCACCCCATCCTATTGCCCTGCATCTAATGAGCTGTTCCATCTGAAAGATTCTCTTTCTGTTGTATGCCACAGCTTTCTACTCCTCTCCACGCCTATGGCAGCTACTCACACTAAAATGTCCCTGCCTTTCACCTGGACATCAGCATATCCTCCTTCACCCCAAACAGCACCATTTGAGCATTCAGGTAAGAGCTGGAATTGCAATTATGCATGAGACACAGTCTCTGCTTTGAAGTTACCCTTATTCTAGTTAAGGAACAGGACAAGCAAACTGACAACGGAAGTATTGTACTGTTTTAGAGCAAAGAAGTGGACAGGTTTTCAGTACACATAGGAGGGCCACCCAACCCAGGCAGGGGTTCAGGGGTGATTTTCTGGAGAAGGAAGGGATGCCACGTTAGTTAGAGAAAGCAGGTGAAAAGGAAGTGACCCACGTATCGGTGTGGAGGCGTGAGTGAGCGTGGCACATTTAGGGAAGTATGAGGAGTTCCGAATAACATACCCCCAGGAAAGTGGGTAATGGGAAGACAGTAACTGAGCAAGGAGCCGGGAGCCGGCTGTGTTGGGTCTGTGTTACGTTTATTTGTCATTGTCATTCATCTGTTCATGGTTTTGAGTGTTCACCATGCACAAAGCAACAGACTAAGCACCATATCTTTAAAGAAAGAGAATAATTTCAAAAATTTGTTGATGAGAAAGATCACAGGTGAGGTGTTGGCACTTGATGCAGAGAGGAGAAAGGGGTTGATGCCTGTGTACTGACCAGTGTCGTCCTCCTGCCTTTGCTGTCCCCAGGCAGACCCCAGCTGCCGAGTGCAGCTTCAGTGACACTACAACTAAATGTCTGGTTAATTTTCCTTTTCCCTTATGAAAATATAACTGTGGGAAGGATGATGGGGCATTCAGTAGTTAGGAAATGAGTCAGGGACTAAGTAGAAACAAGCTAGATGGTTGAGCAATTTTCTTAAATGATATATGAAAGGAAAATCTTGAAAAGGAATAGGTTTGACTTCATATCAGAACTTATAAACATGCTGGGCGATATGCACTCAGCAGAGCATCAGTGCATTAGGAGCTATAATCTAGTTGAGTTTCTACAAAGTAACTGGAAGGGAAATGAAAAATGAAGGTGTTCGATTTCTGCAGAATCAATTTTTGAAAAAAAGAGTAGTGAATAATGGACGCAATAGAATGGAATAACTGAATAATACAATGGGAAGGAATTAAGAGCAAAAAAGGGAAAAGAGAGTGCTCAGAGATAATCTGATCCATGGCAAAGGGTTATAAACTACCATTTTTAGCAATAAAAGTACTTGTCCAGGGAAAAGAATACAAAAAATAAAAAGTAACTTAAAAAAAGAGAGAAACATGAAATATTAAACACTTGGGCCATGCAATATTGAAAAGATGGAGCAAAATTAAAATAATATATAAACTTTGACAGTTTCCACTTTTGTAAAAGCCATGTTGTCTCAGCCTGGCTCCCAAACTACTGCCACCTTCCTGGTGGCCTCTGCTCAAAGCCCTTGGCGGAAACACTGAGATCTGCTAGACTCTCCTTTCTCTCTCTCTTCACGCAGTTCAGAATTACCCCTTCTGTCTGCATCCACCACACCAGTCACTCAGTTGGATGAGTTCCTGTTAAACTTCAGGTCCTGCTCCAGTTCTTGGGATTCTGGGATAAGAGAGAGTGCCTGTTTCTGAGACAGACTGGCCAGTGTTCTGGAGATAAAATGATGAAGTGCGTTAAAGGAAAATGAACTCTCAAAGGAGATGTGATCCTCTTCTTCTGGGCTCTGTGTTCTGATGCCATCGAAGTCTCTTTTCCCTTTGATATTTTCTCTCAGAGGATTTCTTTGCCTCAGAGGTCCTCGAACTGTAGCTCCCAGACCAGCAGCATCCGCGTTACCTGGGAACTGATTAGAAATGCAGATTTTCAAGTCCCGCCCCAAACCTACTGAACCAGAGGCTGATTCGGGGTGAGACCTCGAAATCTGTGTTTGGAGAGCCCTCCAGCTGGTTCTGATGCTCATTCAAGTATGAGAAGCTCTGCTCTGTCTCTCGGCCCAGCTTTTTCTGACCATTCATCTCCACCAAAGCCTAGGCCAGAGTCGGGGCTTCACACACATGCTCTTTCTTTATCCTCAAAACAACCCTATGAAATATTTCTTTTTTGCGTGTCATTTCCACAGAAGACAAAACTGAGGCTCTATTTGGTAGAGGTGCTTCCCCAAGGAATCAATGATAATAAGGAAAGAGTTGGACCTTGAATCTATATCTGGTCCATTCCAAAGTCCATGCTCCTTTCTCTACATATTGTCATTTTCTCTGAGCATCATGACCTCTTCCAATGCAACTTTTCATTTTCGAATCGACAGTTACTCCTATATCTACCCCAAAATATGTCTGTGCTTATCTGCCCTTCACTGTCTCCTGCTTAGAGAGAGGGAAAGAGGCTCTTTGCAAATGTAAGTCTTCCAATCTGTGCTCTTCAATGAGATTCTTCTTCCTCCCTGATCTCTCTGCCATTTCTCTTTCCCTCTCCTTTATTTTCTCTTCATTAGCCCTTCTGATCCTGTCTATCTCTTCCAAAAATTAGTTGTCTTTTTCCTTCTTTCATTTTTAACCATCAAACTCCCTTGGCTTCCCTTCTTGTTTCATATTCTCTCAATGAGTATCTCGCGCATCCCCAGGATTTCTCTTTGGATGAAATCCAAATCTGTTTCTGGTCTTGCCTCTTTCCCATGCTCCAGACCTATGTATAAAGCTTCTTCCTGGATATCTTATTCATCCTCAGCCCAATGTGCCTAAAACAGAGCTGAATGTTTTCTCTCCAGGTCTGCTCCCTATCTGGTTAGTAGGATCATTTTCCATCCATTCTGTCAGGAGAGAAACCTTGTACTCAGCCCTCTCTTTCACACTGTTTATCCAATCAGTCTTCCTTAAAATAGTGTTCAGATCTGGTCCCCTTAGTTACATTCTTCACCTAGATTACAAGCTCTTTGAGAGATGGACAGGATCTTATTCCCCTTATAATGCCACATCTAGCTCATTGCTTTGCGTGTTATAGGTGCTGAAAAATTATTAAGTGAATATATAGAAAAATTAAGGGATTAAAAAAGTAACAATTGTTATTCTTATAGGAAAAGAAGAGAAATAGCAGACACTCTAAAGGTAAGTTAAAATAATTTAGTGACAGCCAAGGTGACTGTTAAAATGCTCACTGAATTATTAGTCCAAGAGGAGGAAGAGGACGGAGACCTGAAAGACTTATCAAATAATGAATCAAAGGATGGTCCCTGTAGCCTTCTGTTAAGAGGCAGAGATATTTCAACATCTCAAGAATCAAGTGCTACAATCTTTTATGAGATTAGAAAATCATTGTAGGTCTCATAAATTTCCCTCTTCTTATTGTTCCAAAGGCTTAATTTAGGATGGGTCACTCCATAAATCTAGGCAAAGGTGACTAATGATTATAATAACAATACCATAAATTATATAGTGCTTTTCCTCCAAAGGAAAACTGTATCTAATTTATTCTCACAATATTGCTTATTGGCTGCTGGGGCCATGGATCATTATTTCTATTTTTCAGCTACCTGGGCATGGAAACGTACCTTCCCATTTTTCCTCATTGCCATGCCATACCCTATGGCTGCATCCTCATGTCCAGCAAAGCTTACTTCCAAGTGGGTTCCTACTCTTTCCTCACCTTCTTCAGTCACCAAACCTTAGATTGTTTTCTTTCCCTCTATTTGTCATACCACATTCCCAACCTGCTATAAAAACACTTTGTAACTTATTCGTTGCCGAACTCATTGCCACAGAAATTCAGAAAACCTAACCAAAGGTGAATAAAAATGGTAAAAAAAACTATGCAGAATGAATTGTATATAATTATATACAATTATATAATTATAATTGATAATTATAATGCACTCCTTTCCTATAACAGATACTTAAAGTTACTGCAGTTGAAGGTTTCCTTTTTGATATATCATTTCAGATAGCTCAACCTACTCTTGTCTATTGGCTGTTAACTTCAGTGAAACAGGAATTATGCACTTTAATCACTGTTTATCAGATTGTACAAGAAGGATATTAAGCACATAGCTATTTACTAAGTGATCAGGTTAAAGTCACAGGTTCAGTAATATCACAATATTTGAGTCATTAGAACATGAATCCATATCTTTTGATACTAAGTTTTATTATTTGGTCCATAAATCTATTATTTTGTAAAAATTTAAGCAGAACTTTAGAATATTTTCCTTAGTAAACCCTAGCAATGAGTTAGTTAACCTTGAACAATTATGTTAAGACTCTAATGGCAAAAAATAATGCCTTGGATTTTAAGAATTATTTCTTTATGAGTTCAATTTACTTTGTGTGTATTATTTTAAATAACTTCATAAGATGGTAAGGAAAAGTGATATTCTTATCTTTCCATTCATAGATGGCTTTGGTAATACTTCATCCATCCATTCATTTGCTCCACAAATATTTGTTGGTTGCCAGCTGTCTGCTAGGAGGTCTGCTGGGTGCTGAGTATATAGTACTGAACAAACCAAATAGTCCTTTTCCTTGAGGAGCTTAGAGTTTAAAACAAGATACAGACATTAAGTGAAGAAACATAAAAATGCATACCTTCAAATTATGATGAGTGTTATGAAGTAAAAGAATTGAGAGGAATCCAAGAAGGCCCCTTTGAGAGAGAGACCCTTGTTATGGGATGAAGGGTAAGAGTTAGGCTGAGTGGCATGCAGGTGACTCAACACATGTGGATGACCAGAATGCAGCTGAGAACCTGAAAAGCAGAGAGTGGCCAGATGGTAGTGAGAGGGGGCAGTGTCACAAAATGAAGCGGCGGAAGGAGGCAAGGAGGGCCTCCATCATCTTATTGTCCATGGTAAGGATATGAGATGTTATTTTAAGTGCAAAGGGAAACCACTGAATGATTTTAAGCAGAGGAATAGGTAGAATCAAATTTTTATTTTAGAGGAGCACTCTGGCTGCTTTGTGGGGGCACAGGTTGGAGAGGTATGAGAGTGAAGGACCAGTTAGGAAGCTCTCAAGTCAGTCCAGGTGGGTAAATTTCAAGGTGGTCACCATAGAGGTAGACAGATTTAAAATATATTTTCAAGTCACTTCAGTAGAACTTAGTGATGAATTGGAAAGAGCTGAGGTGAGGGATGTGGGAGAATGTGATGCTCTCAGTCCTTGATATGGCTCTGAGATTAGAGCCAGAAGGAACCTTGGATACTACTGATTCAATGGCCTGTTTTAGAGAAAACAGAATTGAGGTTCCAAGAGGGGAGGTGGTTTCCTCACACAAATAGTGATTTCACTACAGGTAAAGAAATGAGTGTTGTTCAAGGCCCAAAGGACGAGGCAGGGGAATTAAACATAGTTTGTTTATATTTAATTCTTACAGCTAGGAAAAATACTTGTGATAGCTATTATGAGAAACTCACCACTTATTTTATAACTATTTTCAATGGGTCTCAGCATGTAGGAAAAAGTTTCCAGTTCCTTTTCCTGTACGTTTAAGTGATTCATTGGTTGGGAGAGCCGTCTCCTCATCTGGTCAGTTTTACAGTCTAATGATGCTGAATAAGTCCTTGATATTTCAGCCCAGGTTTTCACTTGTCCAATGTCAGATGCTATATTTTATTTGGAAATGTAATAGAAACCCATATTTCCTGGTCTGCCCCTTAAAAGAAGACAAGGAGCTTTATTCTTTAGTGAATTATGTTCATGAATGCAAATTTTAGTTTTTTGCTTCTTTCTTGCTGATGCAAAAATAATTGAATGCTGTGAAATGAGTCACAGTCCTTAGTCCTGTTTTGGTTGACATGGCCTATTCTTGGAAAGTTTGACTATTTGTTAAAATAAATTATAACTTTTAATGATTCTTTTTCGGGCACGAGGCTTGTATTCAATGATAATAATAACAATGTTTTAATAGTAATAACTAATTCAGACAGAGCTATTTCCTATATGCCAGGCACTGTACAAGGACTGTTAACATACACTATTTGCAAAGAGTCATACAGCTAATGTTGACAAAGCTGACATTCAAGCCCAAGTCTTTCTGATTACAGATCCCATGTCCAAAGCCATTCTCCTGGATATTCATTCATCCATTCAATAAATGTCAAGCAGTTGTGTGCTAGGACTGGGAATATTGCTGTGAAAAAAATGGACAAAAATCTCTGCTTTCACGAACTTATATTATACTTGGGGGCAGAAATGGGTAAGGTAATGAAACAAAATAAGTAAGAAAAGTATATAGTGTGTTAGAAAGTGATGAATGCTATGGAGAGAAATAAATGCAAGTGAAAGGAGGTGTTGAAATTTTAAATTGAAGGGTTGGAGAGGGTGTCATTGAGAAGGTAACATTTGAGCAAGGACTTCAAAGGAGCTCAGGGGGCTGAGCTCCATGGCTGTGGAGAGGAAGAGCATTCTAAGGAGAGGGAATAACAGTGCAAATGCTCTCCGTCAGGAGCTGCCTGGCATGTTTGGGGAAGAGCAGGGAGGCCAGGGTGGCCTCAGGGGAGGGAGCAAGAGATGAATAGTAGATGCAGTTAGTGATGGAAGGCCAGATTGTCCTGTAGGGTATTTCAAGCCAGGGTAAGTTTTTTTTAACTATATAAGAAATACAAAACTCTTGTATAAGAATGCTATTTGTCATGCTATTATGAGGTAAGGCTTATTCACGTTGCGTTGGAGGTCTCCGAGAATTAACAAGTGACAGTGGGGCTGCTCTCTGGGTGTGTCTGGTCCCCTGAGGAAGCAGGGCTGACTTAGGAAGTCAGCTGCGTGGTTGACATTTTGGTAGCCAAGAGGTCGATGGGTTTTATTCAATTTTGCAACTAGTCCGTAAATCCAACTTTTATAGTGCGTTAGAACAGTGTTTCTCAAACTCGAATGTGCATATCAACTAACTTGATGGTGTGAACAAGCAGAATCTGATTCAGTACATCCGAGGTCAGGTCCATGGGCCTGCATCGCTAACAAGCTCCCAGGTAAAGTCAGCACTGCTTAGTCTGTGGTCCATACCTTGAGAAGCAGGCCTTTAGAGTTTGCTGAAGACTTTCCTATAAATCATGTTATTTTAATTTGGCTTTTCATCAAAACCCTAAGTTAATTGGTTCAAGTATTATCATTTTCATTTACAAATGAATAAACTGAAGCTCAGAGGGATGAGATGACCTGGCAGAGGTCATATGGCCAAATGACAGAGCTGTGACTTGAATTTAGTTCCCTGGTTCTAGACAACAGCTGCCCTGATGGCTTTTAAGCTCTGATACATAAAAGCATGCTAATGAATGTTTTTGGCTGGTGCTTGTGCACACACACACACACACACACACACACACACACACAGACACAGGCCTGCTCGCAGCTGGGGTTGGGCGGTGGGGTAGAGTGGGGGATGATAAAGCCTCACTAAAGCTGCAGCTGCCCAGAGGCCCTCCTTGGCAGTCTCTGGAAATGATCCAGTCATCACGCCAGGCCCTGGAAATGTCTTGCCGTGTGCCTTTCTCACACACAATGCTGGCCCCCACCGCTGATGGGAACATTTTCTTCCCAGGTACTTTGCACATGAGCTAAACTGCATGTACCTCTGAGGTAATCTGGTCCTGTGCTCTTGCCCAAGTCAGAAAGTTATTTACTGCCAAGCTGGAAAATACTGTTCTTCTCACCCAAGGAAAGCACTGTTCTCAGGAATGAAGCACATCACTTCATACTGAGCTCCAGCTTTCTGGGACAGGCGGAAATCTTTGAAGCATTTCCAGCCAAATCCTTGGAGAGGTAAACACATTTTTCAGCCGCAGGATTCCAGGTTAAAGAAGTGTGTCCCCCACTTGTTTACAAAGCAGCGCAGCAGCTGTTCGGAGGCCTCCACCCCCGTGGACAGACAGGCATTTGGAAGATGCACTGAGCCCTACCAGACAGTTTGTTCAGGCTCCCTCCTCCCCCTCCCACCGGAGCCCTCATCACCATCAACCACCGGCAGCACTGAGAGCTCAGTGCAGGAATGGCACAGGAGACACGCCTGGCTTCTCTGATTCAGTTTTGTTGTGCTCTCTTTATTAATGTTAAAAAAAAAAATATCAGGTTGCCTCTCAAATTTGTCTGCAGATGACGATTAAAGAAAAACTCCTACCTGCATCCTCTGTTGCTTTCTAATCCTTAGTGAGAAACGTGGCTTCAGAGACACGGGCATGAGTTTCTTGGGGCTGCTGTGAGAAGAGCTCTCCCACTCTGCCTCTGCCTGTGTGCCTGTGCTTACAAACTCAGCTTCTGTCCTGTGTCTTCTGTCAAATCCTTCTGGGACACACCACTTCACAGCGATTGCTTGCGTTCCTGATTCCTAAAACACAGAAGGTTTTTACTACTATTGGACATTTATCCTATACTGCCTTGGATGGTTATAGTAATCACAGAGATGACAATAGCTAGCCTGTATAGTGAATTATTCATTCCACACTGTGCTAAGCACTTTATACGGAATGTCCCATTTATCCTCAAAATAGACCTCATAAGGTTAGTATTATTATCCCCATTGTAAGATGAGAAAATTGAGGCACAGAGAAGTTAGGACTAGAGTTTGCCCAAGGTCATAAGTTAGAGTCCAGACTAGAACCAGGTGTGTTTGGATACTTTTTATCTTTTAAATATGTGAAGATAATGCCTCTTCTTCTATTATGCTGTAAACTCTCTCTGATGAATAGCAGTCCTTAATAAACATCCCTGTATTTCAGCAAAGACTACTCTGGAGGCGCTTCACCTTAATACCACTACCTAATACTACTGCCATTGTTAGCAATTATAGGGACTCAAATGATTAGGTAGCTGTAGTGGATATGTGTTTGTGTGTGTGTGTGTGTGTGTGTGTTTGCTAGCTTCAGATACCTTTGGAGAAACCACCCTGTTTCCATTCTTAGTCCATGTGATTGGGGTTAGTGTGACCTTCTCCTTGCCCCCCTACTCCAAAGTGGCACTTGGTCTTTGCCAATTACAATAGTCCATACCACTGGACATAGGGATGGATAAGGAGACTGATACAGGAGGGCGAATTTGAGATTGTGGGTACATCTCAAAGAATTACATGAGCCTGAGTCTACTTGGGGCCACCTTTGCCCTCATATGAATACAGCCAGCCTAAGTAGAAAGCAACATAAGAAAGAATAGAGCTGAGAGATACAGAGATATAGTTTTAATGAGAGGTTTGAATCCTTGGATCCAGATGAGATTTATTCCTAGATATTTTTTAGCTATAAAAACAAATACATATTCTATTTTTGCTAAAGTTTTTTTCAAGTTGGGTATTTTTCCCCTTATAGCTGGATGAGTCAGGACTAATGAGAAAAGAAACCTAGCATTAAACTAACACTAATATCAAAGCACATGGCCCCTTTTCCTTTAAATACCAGTCATTGACCAGCAAGGGTTTGCTCTATTTTTTAATCTAGATTTTAGATTTTAATCTAGATTTTCTGTGATGATTGGGGTGTTCTAGAAATGGTCAAGGTCTACACCGTCCAATACAGTTGTCACTGGCCACATGCGCTACTGAGCGCTTGAAAAATGGCTGTTGCAACTGAAGGACTGAATTTTAAATTTTATTTACTTTTAATTAATTTAAATTAAATAGCCACATGCGGTTTATGGCTATCATATTGGGTAGCAAAGCTCTAGACCATCTTTGCACTACATGAATGAATACAGAGATGTCTGCTGACTCCACTGCAATAGGTGGAATGACCAAAGAATGACAGCTTCCTCACTCTGTTTCTGGTGGGTTCCCAGGTGTCCTCCTTCTGTTTCTGAATCCAAAGCTCATGCTCTTTCCCCTCTAGGAGATTTAAAGAAGTGAATTACTTGTCTAAGTCTTCTAATGGCAAATGCTTTATCAGCTCTGCTTGTGCAACGGCAGATGAAGGGAAACTCCTACCTTTTGAACATGGCTATCCTGTTCCAGTCCCTCCACCCTGACACCTGTGTGAGACAGGCCCTGGAATGTCATTATAGTTCCTCATGGTCTAGATCATGTTAACCCTTGTGGCAGAAATGAGTAAAGAAAAATAGACACAACAATATCCAGATTATTCTTATTTGTCATCTAAGTCTTCATCTAAGTTTGGAGGAAGAAGGTGGAGACAAATCTTAAGGTATTACTTAACTAGAAATTCATCTAGTTATCAGAGCTTTTGGATTTTAAATCCCGACTCCATCATTTAGCCCATGTGAGACCTCTGTGGAGCCATTTATGCTCTTTGAATGATGAGTTTTTGCAGTCGAAACAATGGGGACAGCAGTATTTATCTCATAGTGCCTGAGTGAGCACTAAGTGAGAAAGTACCTATGGAAGACAGAGCAGAGTGCTCTGTGAGAGTCCGCTGTCCTTACTGTTTCATACTATTGTTGACATCCATGGGGTAATGTAAGTAATAACGTGCACAAACATGTTGATGATTCTCTAACAACTTTCCACATTAGGGCTCTTCACTAGCCTGCAGCATCTTTGATCTGAAATTTAGCTGGAAGTCTGGAGATCCTCTCCACAAATTATGCAGTATTAACTGAAGTAAATTAAATGAAGGTCTCTGTTCAGAAAGATAGGTGTCTTCCTGGCACTATCACTACTTTTCACTGCTTGGCACCTTCCTTTTCATCTTTCGGATATGTCAAAGGTCCTTGCTGGTGGGGTTTAAAAATAGTTGTTTTCTCTTCTTTTCCCAAAGGGTGGAGCATTAAACACTTTGAAACCTGGTAAGGAGGCCACATCCCTTCCCAGAGTGCCAACATAGATGCTGTTCAAGATAATTAGATTGGAGTTCAGGAAGCATTTATTCTAAAAATATTTGTTGCACACCTCCTACTTTTTAGACACTATGCTGGACACCGAGGATCTAGTAATGAACAAAATAAACACAATCTACAGCTACTCTCATGGAGTTTATAATCTAAAGATGTTGCCTGATGATTAAGCATGGGGGATGGTTTAGGGTCTTGTTTATAGGTTACTGGTCATCTCCCCCAAATCATTTTCTCATTATGACAGCACCACTGATGAAGCCTACAGGTATGTGTACATGGGTTGAGAGAACATTATTTGATCAGATGTTGAAGCTTCTCTTGAGTTTTTTATTCTCATCATGCAAAGAGAACACTTCTAGATTTATGTAAAATAATTTAATGGTTGGATTCATGTGTAATGGCACAATTCCATCCATTAGAAGAAGGAGGAGCCTTCTAAGGTCATATTGTCACATATTTTAGTCCCACATATTGTCAGCTCATTTTACCCAGATTTCTGTCATACTCACTTCAAAATAGAGAGGAAGCATTTCAGCATGTAAACATTGGGAAGCAGGTTCACTGACATCAAATATCTCAATAGCTAGAGTATGCATTTAAAGTATTCCTTCTGCAAACATTAATGCAGTATCCATGTTATGCCAGACACTGGCAGGATTTTGGAAGCATTGAGTCTGCTCAATTCTCTGGGAGGCATCTGCTTTCAGTAGTTTGAGAGCAATATGTTTCTGTGAATTTATACGATCACAGAAATTCTTTTAATGGGATCCTATGCCTCATTTCCAAAAACTGCTGTGTTAGGATTTCAGTAAAAGAATCAAGGGATCAGTGGGTGTACAAACCAGGATTTTTTGTCTCACGATCTATTCTGACTTAATTCCATCATGGGTGACTTCAGTGTACAAATGTGATAACTCAAAAAGGACAAACATATGGCAGTTTTGATGCACTTTAGTTCCTTTTACTTTAGCAGACACATTGAGTCACATGTCCCATTAAGTACCACTGACAATAGTGTGCATTTACATGGATTATCTTACATTCCTCTGACATAGACACTATATTTGTTGCCATTTTACAGATGAGGATGTTGGGACTCAAGAGTTAAGATAACATGCCCCAAGATGAGGCTGTAAGGAAATGATAGACCTGGATTGCATGTGGGGTTATTTGACCCCAAAGCCCATTCTAGAAGCCTGTATGCCTGTGGACATGATTGCATTTTCAGCTTCTTTATAGTCACTGCAAGATGGACAAACATAGTTAAGATCTCAATAAATACTGGCCAGTTATAAGTTTGGGTCTCTATGGCAGAGTTGGATAGGGTATGGGAGAGTTGAGATTTAACTCAAATTAAAAAATATTTGGGGGGACCTTGAAGATGGCGGAAGAGTAAGACGCGGAGATCGCCTTCCTCCCCACGGATACACCAGAAATACATCCACACGTGGAACAACTCCTACAGAACTCCTACTGAAGGCTGGCAGAAGACCTCAGACCTCCCAAAAGGCAAGAAACTCCCCCACGTAACTGGGTAGGGCAAAAGAAAAAAACAGAGACAAAAGAATAAGGACGGCACCTGCACCAGTGGGAGGGAGCTGTGAAGGAGGAAAAGTTTCCACACACTAGGAAGCCCCTCCGCGGGCGGAGACTGCGGGAGGCAGAGGGGGGAGTTTCGGGACCGCGGAGTAGTGCACAGCGACGGGTGCGGAGGGCAAAGCGGGGAGATTCCTGCACAGACGATCGGTGCCGACCAGCACTCACCAACCCGAAAGGCTTGCTGCTCACCCACTGGGGCGGGCGGGGCTGCGAGCTGAGGCTCGGGTTTTGGTTTTGGACGGAGCTCAGGGAGAGGACTGGGGTTGGCGGCTTGAACATAGCCTGAAGGGGTTAGTGCACCACGACGAGCCGGGAGGGAGTTCGGGGAAAAGCCTGCACCGGCCGAAGAGGCAAGAGACTTTTTCTTCCCTCTTTGTTTCCTGGTGCGCGAGGAGAGGGGTTTAAGAGCGCTGCTTAAAGGAACTCCAGAGACGGGCGCGAGCCGCGGCTAAAAGCGCGAACCCCAGAGACGGGCGCGAGCCGCGGCTGAGGGCGCGAGCCCCCGAGACGGGCGCGAGCCGCGGCTGAAAGCGCAAACCCCAGAGACGGGCGCGAGCCGCGGCTAAAACCGCGGACCCCAGAGACGGGCGGGAGACGCTAAGGCTGCTGCTGCCGCCACCAAGGGGCCTGTGTGCGAGCACAGGTCACTCTCCACACCCCTCTTCCGCGGAGCCTGTGCAGCCCGCCACTGCCAGGTTCCCGGGATCCAGGGACAACTTCCCCGGGACAGCGCACGGCGGGCCTCAGGCTGGTGCAACGTCACGCCGGCCTCTGCCGCAACGTCACGCTGCCTCTGCCGCCGCAGGCCGGCCCCGCACGCAGTGCCCCTCCTTCCCCCATCCCCCAACCCCCGGCCTGAGTGAGCCGGAGGCCCCGAATCAGCGGCTCCTTTAACCCCGTCCTGTCTGAGCGAAAAAACAGACGCCCTCCAGCGACCCACACGCAGAGGCAGGGCCAAATCCAAAGCTGAGCTCCTGTGAGCTGTGAGAACAAAGAAGAGAAAGGGAAATCTCTCCCAGCAGCCACAGAAGCAGCGGATTAAAGCTCCACAATCAACTTGATATACCCTGCATCTGTGGAATACCTGAATAGACAAGGAATGATCCCAAATTGAAGAGGTGGAATTTAGGAGCGAGATCTATGATTTTTTTCCCTTTTCCTCTTTTTGTGAATGTGTACGTGTATGCTTCTGTGTGACATCTAGTCTGTATACTCTAGCTTCCACCATTTGTCCTAGGGCTCTATCCGTCCATGACTTTTTTTAAAAAAATTCTTTTTCTTAATAATTAAGTTTAATTGTAATAACTTTATTATACTTTACCTTCGTTCTTTCTTTCTTTCCTTCCTTCCCTCCCTCCTTTAGACAACGAATCACCCCAAATTGAGGAGGTGGTCTCAGGGAGCAGGATTTATGATTTTTCCCCCTTTACCTCTTCTTGTGAAGGTGTATGTGTATGCTTCTGTGTAAGATTTTCTCTGTATAGCTTTGCTTCCAACATTTGTCCTAAGGTTCTATCCGTCCCTTTTTTTTTTTTCTAAATATTTTTTAATTCAATAACTATATTATACTTTATTTTATTTTTACTGTATCATCATTCTTTCTGTCTTTTTTTCCTTCTTTCCCTCCTTCCTTCCTTCCTCCCTCCCTCCCTCCCTCCTTTCTTTCCTTCTTTGCTTCTTTCTTCCTTCCTTCCTTTCCTCCTTTCCCTCTTTCTTTACTCATACTTCTACTAATTCTCCCTACTTTTTCTCCCTTTTATTCTGAGCTGTGTGGATGAAAGGCTCTTGGTGCTCCAGCCAGGAGTCAGGGCTCTGCCTCTGAGGTAGGAGAGCCAACTTCAGGACACTGGTCAACAAGAGACCTCCCAGCTCCACATAATATTAAACGGTGGAAATATCCCAGAGACCTCCATCTTAACACCAGCACCCAGCTTCACTCAACGACCAGCAAGCCACAGTGCTGGACAACCTATGCCAAACAACTAGCAAAACAGGAACACAACCCCACCCATTAGCAGAGAGGCTGCCTAAAATCATAATAAGGCCTCAGACACCCCAAAACACACCACCAGACGTGAACCTGCCCACTAGAGAGACAAGATCCAGCCTCATCCAGCACAACACAGGCACTAGTCCCCTCCACCAGGAAGCCTACACAACCCACTGAAACAACCTTAGCCACTGGAGACAGACATCAAAAACAACGGGAACTACGAACCTGCAGCCTGCAAAAAGGAGACCCCAAACACAGTAAGATAAGCAAAATGAGAAGACAGAAAAACACACAGCAGATGAAGGAGCAAGATAAAAACCCACCAGACCTAACAAATGAAGAGGAAATAGGCAATCTACCTGAAAAAGAATTCAGAATAATGATAGTAAGGATGATCCGAAATCTTGGAAGTAGAATGGACAAAATGCAAGAAACAGTTAACAAGGACCTACAAGAACTAAAGATGAAACAAGCAACGATGAACAATGCAATAAATGAAATTAAAATCACTCTAGATAGGATCAATAGCAGAATAACTGAGGCAGAAGAACGGATAAGTGACCTGGAAGATAAAGTAGTGGAAATAACTACTGCAGAGCAGAATAAAGAAAAAAGAATGAAAAGAACTGAGGACAGTCTCAGAGACCTCTGGGACAACATGAAACGCACCAACATTCGAATTATAGGGGTTCCAGAAGAAGAAGAAAGAAAGAAAGGGACTGAGAAAATATTTGAAGAGATTATAGTTGAAAACTTCCCTAATATGGGAAAGGAAATAGTTAATCAAGTCCAGGAAGCACAGAGGGTCCCATACAGGATAAATACAAGGAGAAACACGCCAAGACACATATTAATCAAACTGTCAAAAATTAAATACAAAGAAAGCATATTAAAAGCAGCAAGGGAAAAACAACAAATAACACACAAGGGAATCCCCATAAGGTTAACAGCTGATCTCTCAGCAGAAACCCTACAAGCCAGAAGGGAGTGGCAGGACATACTGAAAGTGATGAAGGAGAATAGCCTGAAACCAAGACTACTCTACCCAGCAAGGATCTCATTCACATTTGATGGAGAAATTAAAACCTTTACAGACAAGCAAAAGCTGAGAGAGTTCAGCACCACCAAACCAGCTTTACAACAAATGCTAAAGGAACTTCTCTAGACACGAAACACAAGAGAAGGAAATGACCTATAGTAGCGAACCCAAAACAATATATAAAATGGAAATAGGAACATACATATCGATAATTACCTTAAATGTAAATGGACTAAATGCTCCCACCAAAAGACACAGATTGGCTGAATGGATACAAAAACAAGACCCTTATATATGCTGTCTACAAGAGACCCACTTCAGAACTAGAGACACATACAGACTGAAAGTAAGGGGATGGAAAAAGATATTCCATGCAAATGGAAACCAAAAGAAAGCTGGAGTAGCAATTCTCATATCAGACAAAATAGACTTTAAAATAAGGACTATTAAAAGGGACAAAGAAGGACACTACATAATGATCAAGGGATCGATCCAAGAAGAAGATATAACAATTGTAAATATTTATGCACCCAACATAGGAGCACCTCAATACATAAGGCAAATACTAACAACCATAAAAGGGGAGATCAACAGTAACACATTCATAGTAGGGGACTTTAACACCCCACTTTCACCCATGGACAGATCATCCAAAATGAAAATAAATAAGGAAACACAAGCTTTAAATGATACATTAAACAAGATGGACTTAATTGATATTTATAGGACACTCCATCCAAAAACAACAGAATACACATTTTTCTCAAGTGCTCATGGAACATTCTCCAGGATAGATCATATCTTGGGTCACAAATCAAGCCTTGGTAAATTTAAGAAAACTGAAATTGTATCAAGTATCTTTTCTGACCACAACGTCATGAGACTAGATATCAATTACAGGAAAAGATCTGTAAAAAATACAAACACATGGAGGCTAAACAATACACTACTTAACAATGAAGTGATCACTGAAGAAATCAAAGAGGAAATAAAAAAATACCTAGAAACAAATGACAATGGAGACACAACGACCCAAAACCTATGGGATGCAGCAAAAGCAGTTCTAAGGGGGAAGTTTATAGCAATACAAGCCCACCTTAAGAAGCAGGAAACATCTCGAATAAACAACCTAACCTTGCACCTCAAGCAATTAGAGAAAGAAGAACAAAAAAAACCCCAAAGCTAGCAGAAGGAAAGAAATCATAAAAATCAGATCAGAAATAAATGAAAAAGAAATGAAGGAAACAATAGCAAAGATCAATAAAACTAAAAGCTGGTTCTTTGAGAAGATAAACAAAATAGATAAACCACTAGCCAGACTCATCAAGAAAAAAAGGGAGAAGACTCAAATCAATAGAATTAGAAATGAAAAAGGAGAAGTAACAACTGACACTGCAGAAATAAAAAAAATCATGAGAGATTACTACAAGCAACTCTATGCCAATAAAATGGACAATCTGGAAGAAATGGACAAATTCTTAGAAATGCACAACCTGCCAAGACTGAATCAGGAAGAAATAGAAAATATGAACAGACCAATCACAAGCACTGAAATTGAAACTGTGATTAAAAACCTTCCAACAAACAAAAGCCCAGGACCAGATGGCTTCACAGGTGAATTCTATCAAACGTTTAGAGAAGAGCTAACACCTATCCTTCTCAAACTCTTCCAAAATATAGCAGAGGGAGGAACACTCCCAAATTCCTTCTACGAAGCCACCATCACCTTGATACCAAAACCAGACAAGGATGTCACAAAGAAAGAAAACTACAGGCCAATATCACTGATGAACATAGATGCAAAAATCCTCAACAAAATACTAGCAAACAGAATCCAACAGCACATTAAAAGGATCATACACCATGATCAAGTGGGGTTTATTCCAGGAATGCAAGGATTCTTCAATATATGCAAATCTATCAATGTGATAAACCATATTAACAAATTGAAGGAGAAAAACCATATGATCATCTCAATAGATGCAGAGAAAGCTTTCGACAAAATTCAACACCCATTTATGATAAAAACCCTCCAGAAAGTAGGCATAGAGGGAACTTTCCTAAACATAATAAAAGCCATATATGACAAGCCCACAGCAAACATCATCCTCAATGGTGAAAAACTGAAAGCATTTCCACTAAGATCAGGAACAAGACAAGGTTCCCCACTCTCACCACTCTTATTCAACATAGTTTTGGAAGTTTTAGCCACAGCAATCAGAGAAGAAAAGGAAATAAAAGGAATCCAAATCGGAAAAGAAGAAGTAAAGCTGACACTGTTTGCAGATGACATGATACTATACATAGAGAATCCTAAAGATGCTACCAGAAAACTACTAGAGCTAATCAATGAATTTGGTAAAGTAGCAGGATACAAAATTAATGCACAGAAATCTCTGGCATTCCTATATACTAATTATGAAAAATCTGAAAGTGAAATCAAGAAAACACTCCCATTTACCATTGCAACAAAAAGAATAAAATATCTAGGAATAAACCTACCTAAGGATACGAAAGACCTGTATGCAGAAAATTATAAGACACTGATGAAAGAAATTAAAGATGATACAAATAGATGGAGAGATATACCATGTTCTTGGATGGGAAGAATCAACATTGTGAAAATGACTCTACTACCCAAAGCAATCTACAGATTCAATGCAATCCCTATCAAACTATCACTGGCATTTTTCACAGAACTAGAACAAAAAATTTCGCAATTTGTATGGAAACACAAAAGACCCCGAATAGCCAAAGCAATCTTTAGAACGAAAAAAGGAGCTGGAGGAATAAGGCTCCCTGACTTCAGACTATATTACAAAGCAACAGTAATCAAGACAGTATGGTACTGGCACAAAAACAGAAAGATAGATCAGTGGAACAGGATAGAAAGCCCAGAGATAAACCCACGCACATATGGACACCTTATCTTTGATAAAGGAGGCAGGAATGTACAGTGGAGAAAGGACAGCCTCTTCAATAAATGGTGCTGGGAAAACTGGACAGGTACATGTAAAAGTATGAGATTAGATCACTCCCTAACACCATACACAAAAATAAGCTCAAAATGGATTAAAGACCTAAATGTAAGGTCAGAAACTATCAAACTCTTAGAAGAAAACATAGGAAGAACACTCTATGACATAAATCACAGCAAGATCCTTTCTGACCCACCTCCTAGAGTAATGGAAATAAAAACAAAAATAAACAAATGGGACCTAATGAAACTTCAAAGCTTTTGCACAGCAAAGGAAACCATAACCAAGACCAAAAGACAACCCTCAGAATGGGAGAAAACATTTGCAAATGAAGCAACTGACAAAGGATTAATCTCCAAAATTTACAAGCAGCTCATGCAGCTCAATAACAAAAAAACAAACAACCCCATCCAAAAATGGGCAGAAGACCTAAACAGACATTTCTCCAAAGAAGATATACAGAATGCCAACAAACACATGAAAGAATGCTCAACCTCATTAATCATTAGAGAAATGCAAATCAAAACTACAATGAGATATCATCTCACACCAGTCAGAATGGCCATCATCAAAAAATCTAGAAACAATAAATGCTGGAGAGGGTGTGGAGAAAAGGGGACACTCTTGCACTGCTGGTGGGAATGTGAATTGGTTCAGCCACTGTGGAGAACAGTATGGAGGTTCCTTAAAAAACTACAAATAGAATTACCATATGACCCAGCAATCCCACTACTTGGCATATACCCTGAGAAAACCAAAATTCAAAGAGAGTCATGTACCAAAATGTTCATTGCAGCTCTATTTACAATAGCCAGGACATGGAAACAACCTAAGCGCCCATCATCGGATGAATGGATAAAGAAGATGTGGCACATATACACAATGGAATATTACTCAGCCTTAAAAAGAAATGAAATTGAGCTATTTGTAATGAGATGGATAGACCTAGAATCTGTCATACAGAGTGAAGTAAGTCAGAAAGAAAAAGACAAATACCGTATGCTAACACATATATATGGAATTTAAGGGGAAAAAATGTCATGAAGAACCTAGGGGTAAGATAGGAATAAAGACGCAGACCTACTGGAGAACGGACTTAAGGATATGGGGAGGGGGAAGGGTGAGTTTTGACAGGGCGAGAGAGAGTCATGGACATATACACACTAACAAACGTAGTAAGGTAGATAGCTGGGGGGAAGCAGCCGCAAGGCACAGGGATATTAGCTCGGTGCTTTGTGACAGCCTGGAAGGGTGGGATGGGGAGAGTGGGAGGGAGGGAGACGCAAGAGGGAAGACATATGGGAACATATGTATATGTATAGCTGATTCACTTTGTTGTAAAGCAGAAACTAACACACCATTGTAAAGCAATTATACCCCAATAAAGATGTTAAAAAAAAAAAAAATTGTTTTCAGTACCTACTTGATACTGCTGTGACCGGCTACTTCTCTATATGTTTGAAATTCAGATAAACTGGATTGGAATCACCAGCTCTACATCCCGGTTAATATCTCTTCTGACCCCAAGCGTAATTCTCCTGCCTCCACACAGGTTCTATTTTTGAGCCAACTTGATGCAAAATTTACCCCCTGCAAGTTTCCACAAGACATGTAACCTCACAACAGCATGTTTTTCTATTACTTTTCCTGACTGTTTGGAGGTCACATTGAACAGTTAAAATATTTTGCTAGTATCCTGCTGGCAGCTGGCTCTCAAACTCACTTTCCCCTTTTACTGCTCCCTGGCCCCAGACACCCAGCATTACACACTTCCTGAGTCTTTCAAAAATCCATGCTTGAGCCCCCACTGAGGTACCCTCTTCTTGCAGCTTCCCCATGAAGCAGCGTCCATTCTCTCTCTTTATTTTTCTTTCTTTGGAAAGCTGAAAGGTGAATAAAATACTCTCCATTTCTACACTTAACAATTTTATGTACATTCTCATTTAATCTTTACACTCACTCTATGAATTAGGTGTTTTGTCCTCATTTTTTGATGGAAAAACAGGCTCAGAAAAGTTGTAATTTGTCCAAGTCCAGTTGTCACGGGGGGAGCTGTGTCGGAAACCTTGGCCCTCGACCCAGATTCTGATGTTTTCTCCACTCCATCGTGCCTCCCCAATCTGATGGAGGCGTGCAGTGGAGAGAGGAAGGATTCTTCCTTAGCTAGTATGCTCTGTCAGTGTTTCTCAATGGAGGGCGACTGACATTGTGGGTAGGATGATTTACTGCAGGGAACTCTCCTGGGCTTTGCAGGATGTCTGGCATCTCTGGTCCCACCATGAAATGCTGGTAGTGTCCTCCGGTCATTGTGGAAACCAATGAAATGTCCCTATACACGTCTGAAGATCACCCTTTGGAAAAGGGTGGTGCCTCCCCCATGGAGAAGAGCAGATTATCCCTACAAGTCAGTGGACTGATAAATCATTTCAATGTTAATCAGTTAATTAGAAGGCAGGCATGAATACCTCAGCCCCTACTAATGTTAAAGTGGCATCATGGTCAGAGAACAGAAGACAGTAGGAAAGCAGCAACCCTCCTCTCCCCCCATTTAATACATAGATCCCCTGGAAGGTCCAGACTATAAGGTCATTCTCAGCCCTGGAAGTAGGCTGTAGGTGGAATCCAAGATAGTAGAAAAAGCAAGACCCAGGAAGTGGTGCTTTGGAAAGCAGCAGGAAGGGAGGAGCCAGCATTTAGCGGTGGAGAAATCACTGGGCAAGGGGAAGGAGGCTGAATCAGAGGGTGGCTATGAGTCCTCTTGGCCATGTTTTTCAAATTGGGGACTTTGCGAGATCAGATATGCTGGTCATTTTGTTTACTGAGAGTCCTTAATACTTTGGTGGTTATGTACAGTTTAGCCTGCTAATGATTTCCATGCTTCTCAGCAGCTTCAGCCTGAATCATCTTTATTCCTTAGGAGGAAGGAAATCCAAGTCCATGATTTGATTCTGTTCAGAAACTATAACCCTCAGGCCCAGGCACAGGACTTGGGCTGCCCTATTTATCCCTGCTGGCAAGTCACAAGCTCTGGGTTAGGAAGATACATGATCTTAAATGTTAGCAGAGTCAGATGTGCTCAGTGGAAACAATCTGGCTAACCCAAAGCAGATTCTCAGCCCTCTCCGCGGTTCTCCAGAAATCATGTCTGGTGGGATTTCTGCAACAGATCTGATAGTTGCTGCTTGGAGAACTTGTAAGCTGTTTGTGAATTCACAGCGAATGGCCCTAATTCCAGACACAAATTCCCATTGACACTAAGAGACTGGAAATACAGAAAATGCATTGAAAGCTTACTTGTGAGGTGTGTGTGTGTGTGTGTGTGTGTGTGTGTGTCTGTGTGAGAGAGAGAGAGAGAGAAAGAGAGAGAGAGAGAGAGAGAGAGAGAGAGAGAGAGAGAGAGAGAGAAGCAAGGAGAGTGTGTTATATGAAAATAATTTAGGTTGGTAGAGGCTGGACAATCTCTAAATGGAATATTTTGCATAGATGGCTACATTGGGAAGGAAGTCAGACTGGAATGATAAGTTCTAATGATTTTCCTAACACAGAACATAACTCAACCTCACAAGACATTCTACCAAAGCATAGCGTGCTCTACTAAAAGGTTAGTGTATAACTTCTGGTAATTGAGAGAAACAGGATAGGCAGACATAAGACATAGGAGAGTTGATAAAACTTACCAGAACTTACACATTGGTTTTATTTTGTGTTATAGCACATCAGGTAAACTTTTTTGGTAGATGATCAGATTATTTTTTAAGAACTTTTCCTTTTTGAAGCACCAATGACTTCTTGTGTTTTTTATTTACTCAATACATGTTTCTTAGATTCTGACTCTATCCCAGGTACCACACACACTCTACTTTCATGTGTATGAGTATGCCCATGTGTGTGTGTGGTACAGATGGTCATTTGTAGAATTAAGAGAATAGATAGGAACTGGCTATTTTAATATCTTTTGCAGGTTTGCTGCTTGTTGGCTAAGCAATGATTCCAAAAGAGCCGAGGAAAAATAATATTTCTGCCTAATAATTGATTGTGTGACTTATCATCTATTGGTCAGTTTTCTGCTGTTAGCTTATCACTGGAAACACTTTCTTAGGATGGGCAGATGCATGCAAATAATCGTGTGGACAAGTATATCATTGCTTCTTTGTAGACTATATAGCGTTTGAAGAGACATCTTAATTCTTAGAGTGAGTCTAGAGAATTGAAATTGTGAGGGTCAGCTCTTAGATGAGTGATGTTGGTAAGTTAATTTTAGAGAGCTAGAACCTGGGTTTACTGGTAGAACATCTCTTCCCAGCCTGTGTTACTTGAAGAAGACATGAGAGGCCTTTAGAAGGGTGTTATCTCTTTCAGATGGCAGGTTAGCTGTGAACATATTTATCTAGTATTAACTTAATGACATCTAAATAGAAACTTAATGACCTGAAAGAGTTAAAGTAACTCCTCCTATTGGTCAATCAACTGACCTGTTACACACAGACCAACACTGAGTCAGTAGAATAAAATCCAGTAAAAAAGGACAAGAACAACAAATAAGGAAAACATCATTTGTTTGTCTTAATACTTGTTCTGGTTATCTAGTATTATGTACCAACCATCTCTAAATGTAGTGGTTCAAGATAATTTATTATTCTCTCTCATGGTTCTGTGGTGACAGGGCTCAGTTGGATGCTTGACTTTCTCCCATCTGAAGGCTTGACCAGTCTGACTCACTCACATGGCTGGCGTGATGGTGGCTATTGACTGGGAGTTTAGCTTGGATTGTGGACTGAAGCATCTACACATGTTCTAGTGGCTTCTCCATGTGGGGTGATGTTGTTATGGTCACCTGTAGAAAATACAATTTGTCATTACACTTATCACTTGATACTCATATTATTTCATATATATGATCACACTGTCATTGTTAAGACATTTTTGGAAAAAGGGTGATAGTAAGAAGATACAATCCAGCGAAACACAAGCAGGATGGTGGAGTGCTCTGACATCATGCTCACTTGGTTTTGAATCCTGATTCACTCCTCTAAGACCTGTGGGACATTGGTCAAGACCCACAACATAATTTGTGGGATCCAGTGCAAAAATGAGATATTTTTCAAAACTTCAGAATTTGAAGGTAGTAGCATTAGATCAATAACCAAGCATGGAGTCCTTTTCAGTGCGAGACCCTGCGTGACTGCACAGGTTACACATCTCTGAGGTACCTCTGGTCATGGTACATAATGCCTCTGAGCGTCAATCATATCTTCAAATTGGGAATAATACTATCTACCTTGCAGGGTGGTTGTGAAGAAAACTTGAGATGATGCTATGTGGCAGTGTTTATTAAGGTTATCAATGTGCTTATCAAGCTTATTAAGTCCACATTAGATGCTTAATAAATAATAATATTGAAAGATAATAGCAGTAAATTGAATTAATATATAAATGGGAATTTATTTGGGGAATTTGCTATATTAATAATTTTTTTTGGTAGGGGGAACCATTTTGCTAAGTGATCTTACTTTTGGTCTTGATTTTTCAAGTTAATAGGCCACTATTAATTTCCTGTTCAAAGAAATAAAAACTTGGTTGCAGGCCACAAGTATGCCATGAATATATCTCTGGGTAGAAAATGTATGAATTTTAGAGAAATGCTTGACTCACATGCTTAGCCATTCACCATATAATATTTGCAATCGTAAAAATGTCTGCTGTGATGCTTTCAAACGAGTAGAATTTCTTTTTCATGGAATACCATAGACGAGCAAGGTTCCAGTTTCTCAAATCTAGATACTGTAGTTAAAATTCAGTTATTGAAAAGAATGTTTTATACCATAAACATAATTATATACTTCTTTTTAATATTTAACAGGTGAAATGATTTAAGTTCAAATCTCATTTTCAAATCCTAAAGGCACCTTTGAGAAGAGACAACAGTAAGAACTTTTAAATCCTAAAGGACATGTAAGAAAGTTATGAGTTAATGAAAACAGGACCATTCATTTTCTTAAAAAAAATTCCTTTGACGTATTTTCTTACCTGGAGAATAGAATTGTTGAGGAGTCATATAGTTTGAAGGTAAAGTATGTTACACCTCCATTTTTCTGGTTAGTTATCAAGATAATGTTTCAGAAAAATGACGAAAATCTAATGTTTTATTCAAATTTAGTTGTTAGAGATAGAAGAGGATAACCCTATGAAGCAATTATATTTTCTTTCTTTTCATTGCAAAGTTGTTCTTTCTTTCCTCCTCTCTTCCCTACCCACCCCATACCCCCATAATTTAAAGTTTCTAAATTATCTCCAGAGTAACAGTAACAGATGTTTCTGTGGTAATATCATCCTTAATTTGTTATGGTACTGTCAAAATCTGGTCAAGAATCCACATATCAGTCTTCTGTCTTCTGCTCAGGAAGGCCCAAAGGAAAAATACCTTCATGAAGTGAATTGTGAGTGTTTTGAAGGAATTTCCTACACAGTTCATGGAGAATTGGATCCTCCTAGTAAAATGCCCAAC
Organism: Phocoena phocoena; assembly: GCF_963924675.1. NCBI lineage: Eukaryota > Metazoa > Chordata > Mammalia > Artiodactyla > Phocoenidae > Phocoena > Phocoena phocoena. The sequence continues at coordinate 38,710,293 of NC_089235.1, read as the reverse complement.
ATCCCATGGGCACTAACCCTGTAGATTCTGGGTAGACAAGGACATGCTGCCCCCATGCAGGGTCAGGGCCTGTATGACCAGCTCTATCCTTTAAAGGGTTGACTAAGATCTGAACCAAGGCAAACCAAAGGGCATAACAATGTTCTGGTCTTTATCAAAAAAGATTTCCTGTGTCCTTCTGTGTCACTTCAGAGCCTGAGTTGTCCACTGATGCTGCCTGGGACCTCAAAGTCTGTCTTCCATTTAGTGGTCCCTCATTCTGTTGCCTGCTTTCACTTGAGCTCTGCCAGCGGTATTTGCCCTCTCATGCTGGCCCTGCCTGTATCCTCATACCTGTGGACATCATACCCAAATTTGCCCCACATACCCAGCAGTCTTTGCCTCCCGCCAGATCCTACTGACCTGACCTCCCTCCACTGCAGCAACACTTCATCATTTTTCCTCTGACTAATGAGAACTTTCAATTTCCATATATACTGGCCCAGTAGATTCCTCTAGGGACCTGCTATGTGTTGTATTGTGTTCCTCACAAATTCATGCATTTAAATCCGAATCCCTGGGGCATTAGAATATGACCTTATTTGGAGAAAAGTTCTTTGTAGAGATAATCAAGTTAGAATGAGGTTATTAGGGTGGGCTGTAATCCAATAAGATTGGTGTCCTTCAGAGAAGGGGAAATTGGAGGTACAATAGATTCAAATATAGGGAGAATGCTATGTGCACATTGAGATGGCCATCTGTGAGCTGAGGAGAGAGGCCTGGAACAGACCCTTCCCTCAGAAGGATCATCCCTGCCAATACCTTGATTTCAGACCTCTAGCTTGAAATCAAGAACTGAGACAATAAATTTCTGTTGCTAAAGCTAACAGTTTGTGGTACTTTTTTCTTTTCTTTTCTTTTCTTTTTTTGCAGTATGCGGGCCTCTCACTGTTGTGGCCTCTCCCGTTGCGGAGCACAGGCTCCGGATGCGCAGGCTCAGCGGCCATGGCTCACGGGCCCAGCCGCTCCGCGGCATGTGGGATCTTCCCGGACCGGGGCACGAACCCGTGTCCCCTGCATCGGCAGGCAGACTCTCAACCACTGCGCCACCAGGGAAGCCCGAGACTCTTATTTCTGAAAGAGTTCCTGGGCTGATGTCCACATCTCTAGTTGTGTCCAGCCTGGTCTTTCCTTTGAGTAGACAGCATCCAGTCAATGTCTTCAGACCATCCTTTCCTCCCTTCACTGGCTTCCTCCTAACTGGAGAGAGTGAAAGCAAGTCAGCCCTCAAATCCTCTACAGTGAGGAGTTGCCAGTGTCTGGCTCTGCTGCTTCATCACTAGGGTGACAGTGTGGCCAGTCATGCCATCAGGGCCACAAATCAAATGTTGCAGTCAGATACAATATTTTTTCCTATGTTCTACCTATGAACAAGTGCCATCCTGACTCTCCATCAGGAGTCAAGCCATAATGACTTCTGATGGCAGGTGGCAGGACTACATCACATCTTGACATTAGCTTTTAGCTATTTTTTTTTTTATAGCTGCCAGTGTGCTCATATACCTGTCTGTCATCACAATCAGACAGGTCTTAATGTCTCTGCACTATGGAGGAGGACCTCGGCTCCCTTCCAGCCCGTTTATTATGTTCCCAGCATAGCATTTTATCACACATTCCCCATGCATAGCCTCCTCTCCACCACCACAGAAATCTTCCAAGTTGGCAGCTTTAGTGTCTACTGCCATTAATCTTCACTAGGCTGGGATCACGGGGCAAAGCATGATTTATTGCAATTACCTGTTATAGTGCAGAGCTCAGGTGAGCTGGGCTAACATGCATTTACTGGGCTTCCTACCATTCTCTCACAGCCAACAAGTAAAACGTGACTGCTTTGTTTCTATGTATATCTTCTTGCATTTAGCTCATCAAATGTTAGTTAATTAACGGAGAAGTGAGGAAATAGATTTAGATAGTAGTAAGGTTATGTATAGACACAGTGAAGCCTGGCTGATCAAAGGCAGAACTGACACTGACATTTGATAGTCCATTTAATTTCTTTGTTGTTTCTGCATTTTAAGAAACATCCAAAGGAAATTCGAAATTGCACTTACCTGCCACTTTCTACACCATCCATTCCAGGTGATTAAAACCAATCTGCATATAGTGTGTTTCATTTCCAATTTCTCACTCCTTAGGATGGCAGGGAGTGCATGAAGTGGGGATAATGTGTGCTTAGGTTCTGCTGGTGAGGGAGGAGAGGGGGTGGGGGTGGAATAACAGGGGAGAAGAACGTTCTATGAAAAGCTCTTTGCAGCAGAAAAAAATGTGTTCCTAAAAATGGCCCATTGTTTCCCCATTACCAGCTCTGATGGGAGCTCCTTGTCTGCTCTAAGTAAAAATACTGAAATACTCTCATGTCCCTAACCTGATGAAGAAATGACAGTTTTCAGGATAGATTACAAAGCATTTTTTAGCTATTGTATCTGGAATCTGATTCATTCGCAGTTGGATATAATCTGTAGGAGACACAATTTGGTGCCTATATGATGGACAAAACTCATTTGTTTCCTACAGGAGAGGGTTTGAACTAAATGATCCCTCGCCCTCTCTCCCTTCATCCTTTCCCTCCCCTCTCCCCCTCTCTCTGATGAAGTCAGCTGCCATGTTGTGAGCTGCCCTATGGAGAGACCAACATGGCAAGGAACTGAGAGTGGCTTTGGCCAGCAGCCAGGCAGGAGCCGAGGCCCTCTGACCAAAATCCTGTGAGAAGCTAAATCTTGCCCACCATGTGAGCTCAGAGGCAAATGCTTCTCCAGTTGAGCCTTGAGATGCCTGCAGCCCAGATAGCACATTGATCAAAGCATGGAAAAGAACCTGCACTAGAGCAACCAGCTAAGCCTTCCCCAGATTCCCGACTCTAGGAAACTGTGAGATGATGTGTTGTTTTAAACCATTACATTATGTTAAATTTATTTTTTTAACATCTTTATTGGAGTATAATTGCTTTACATTGTTGTGTTACTTTCTGCTGTATAACAAAGTGAATCAGCTATATGTATACATATATCCTCATATACCCTCCCTCTTGCCTCTCCCTCCCACCCTCCTGATCCCACCCCTCTAGGTGGTCAGAAAGCATCAAGCTGATTTTTTCATGTGGTGCAGCTGCTTCCCACTAGCTATCTATTTTACATTTGGTAGTGTATATAGGTCCATGCTACTCTCTCACTTCGTCCCAGCTTACACTTCCCCCTCCCCATGTACTCAAGTCCATTCTCTACATTTGCGTCTTTATTCCTGTCCTGCCCCTATGTTCTTCAGAACCTTCTTTTTTTTTTTTTTTTTTGATTCCATATATATGTGTTTTAGCATACAGTATTTGTTTTTCTCTTTCTGACTTACTTCACTCTGTATGACAGACTCGAGGTCCATCCACCTCACTACAAATGACTCAGTTTTGTTTCTTTTTATGGCTGAGTAATATTCCATTGTATACATGTGCCATATCTTCTTTATCCATTCATCTGTCTATGGACACTTAGGTAGCTTCCATGTCCTGGCTATTGTAAATAGTGCTGCAATGAACATTGGGGTACATGTCTGTGTTTGAATTATGGTTTTCTCAGGGTATATGCCCAGTAGTGAGATTGCTGGGTCAATGGTAGTTCTATTTTTAGTTTTTAAAGGAACCTCCATATTGTTCTCCATAGTGGCTCTATCAATTTATATTCCCATCAACAGAGCGAGAGGGTTCCCTTGTCTCCACACCCTCTCCAGAATTTATTGTTTCACGATTTTTTGATGATGGCCATTCGGACCAGTGTGAGGTGATACCTCATTGTAGTTTTGATTTGCATTTCTCTAATGATCAGTAATGTTGAGCATCCTTTCATGTGTTTGTTGGCAATCTGTATATCTTCTTTGGAGAACTGTCTGTCTATTTAGGTCTTCTGCCCATTTTTGGATTGGTTTGTTTGTTTTTTTGACATTGAGCTGCTTGAGCTGTTTGTATATTTGGAGATTAATCCTTTGTCAATTGCTTCATCTACAAATATTTTCTCCCATTCTGAGGGTAGTCTTTTCATCTTGTGTATGGTTTCCTTTACTGTGCAAAAGCTTTTATGTCTCATTAGGTCCCATTTGTTTATTTTTGTTTTTATTTCCATTTCTCTAGGAGGTGGGTCAAAAAGTATCTTGAAGTGATTTATGTCATAGAGTATTCTGCCTGTGTTTTCCTCTAAGAGTTTTACAGTGTCTGGCCTTACATTTAGGTCTTTAATCCATTTTGAATTTATTTTTGTTTATGTTATTAGGGAGTGTTCTAATTTCATTCTTTCACATGTAGTTGTCCAGTGTTCCCAGGACCACGTATTGAAGGGGCTGTCTTTCCTCCATTGTATATTCTTGCCTCCTTTATCAAAGATAAGGTGATCATATGTGCATGGGTTTATCTCTGGGCTTTCCATCCTGTTCCATTGATTTATATTTCTGTTTTTGTGCCAGCATCATACTGTCTTGATTATTGTAGCTTTGTAGTATAGTCTGAAGTCAGGGAACCTGATTCCTCCAGCCCTGTTTTTCTTTCTCAAGATTCCTTTGGCTATTTGGGGCCTTTTGTGTTTCCATACAAATTGTGCAATTTTTTGCTCTAGTTCTGTGAAAAATGCCATTGGTAATTTGATAGGGATTGCACTGAATCTGTAGATTGCTTTGGGTAGTATAGTCATTTCCACAATATTGATTCTTCTAGTCCAAGAACATGGTACACCTCTCCATCTGTTTATGTCGTCTTTAATTTCTTTCATCAGTGCCTTATAGTTTTCTGCATACAGGTCTTTTGTCTCCTTAGGTAGGTTTATTCCTAGGTATTTTATTCTTTTTGTTTCAATCGTAAATGGGAGCGTTTCCTTAATTTCTCTTTCAGATTTTTCATCATTAGTGTATAGTCATGCAAGAGATTTCTGTGCATTAATTTTGTATCCTACAGCATTATCCAATTCATTGATTAGCTCTAGTAATTTCCTGGTAGCATCTTTAGGATTCTCTATGTATAGTATCATGTCATCTGCAAACAGTGACAGTTTTATCTTTTCTTTTCCCACTTGGATTCCTTTTATTTCTTTTTCTTCTCTGATTTCTGTGGCTATAACTTCCAAAAGTATGTTGAATAAGAGTGGTGAGAATGGGCAACCTTGTCTTGTTCCTGATCGTAGAGGAAATGGTTCCAGTTTTCACCACTGAGAATGATATTGGCTGTGGGTTTCTCTTATATGGCCTTTATTATGTTGAGGTAAGTTCCCTCTATGCCTACTTTCTGGAGGGATTTTATGAAAAATGGGTGTTGAATTTTGTCAAAAGTTTTTTCTGCATCTATTGAGATGGTCATATGTTTTTTTTTCTTCAACTTGTTAATATGGTGTATCACACTGACTGATTTGTGTATATTGAAGAATCCTTGCATTCCTGGGATAAACCTCACTTGATCATTGTGTATGATCCTTTTAATGTGCTGTTGGATTCTCTTGGCTAGTAGTTTGTTGAGGATTTTTGCATGTATGTTCATCAGTGATATTGGCCTGTAGTTTTCTTTCTTTGTGACATCTTTGTCTGGTTTTGGTATCAGGGTGATGGTGGCCTAATAGAATGAGTTTGGGAGTTCTCCTCCCTCTGCTATATTTTGGAAGTTTGAGAAGGATAGGTGGTAGTTGTTCTGTAGATGTTTGATAGAATTCTCCTGTGAAGCCATCTGGTCCTAGGCTTTTGCTTGTTGGAATATTTTTAATCACAGTTTCAATTTCATTGCTTGTGATTGGTCTGTTTATAGTTTCTATTTCTTCTTGGTTCAGTCTTGGAAGGTAGTGCATTTCTATGAATGTGTCCATTTCTTCCAGGTTGTCCATTTTATTGGCATATAGTTGCTTGTAGTACTCTCTCATGATTCTTTGTATTTCTACAGTGTCAGTTGTCACTTCTCTTTTTTCATTTCTAATTCTGTTGATTTGAGTCTTCTCCTTTTTTTTCTTGATGGGTCTGGCTAGTGGTTTATCAATTTTGTTTATCTTCTCGAAGAACCAGCTTTCAGTTTTATTGATGTTTTCTATTGTCCTTCATTTCTTTTTCATTTATTTCTGATCGGATCTTTATGATTTCTTTCCTTCTGCTAACTTTGGGCATTTTTTGTTCCTCTTTCTCTAATTGCTTTAGGTGTAAGGTTAGGTTATTTATTTGAGATGTTTGTTGTTTCTTGAGGTAGTATTGTATTGCTATAAACTTCCCTCTTAGAACTGCTTTTGCTGCATCCCATAGGTTTTGTGTTGTCATGTTTTCATTGTCATTTGTTTCTAGGTTTTTTTTTTGTTTGTTTGTTTGTTTGTTTTTTTTTTTTTGTGGTACGCAGGCCTCTCACTGTTGTGGCCTCTCCCATTGTGGAGCACAGGCTCCAGACATGCCAGCTTAGAGGCCATGGCTCATGGGCCCAGCCGCTCTGCGGCATGTGGGATCTTCCTGGACCAGGGCACAAACCCGTGTCTCCTGCATCGGCAGGCGGACTCTCAACCACTGCGCCACAATGGAAGCCCTAGGTTTTTTTTTTTTTTAATTTCCTCTTTGACTTCTTCAGTGATCTTTTGGCTATTTAGTAGTGTATTGTTTAGCCTCCATGTGTTTGTATTTTTTACAGTGTTTTTCCTATAATTGATATCTAGTCTCATAGCGTTGTGTTCAGAAAAGATACTTGATATGATTTCAATTTTCTTAAATTTACCAAGGCTTGATTTGTGACCCAAGATATGGTTTATTCTGGAGAATGTTCCAGGAGCATTTGAGAAGAAATTGTATTCTGTTATTTTTGGATGGAATGTCCTATAAATATCAATTAAGTCCATCTTGTTCAATGTGTCATTTAAAGCTTGTGTTTCCTTATTTATTTTCATTTTGGATGATCTGTCCATTGGTGGAAGTGGGGTTTTAAAGTCCCCTAGTATTATTGTGGTACTGTTGATTTCCCCTTTTATGGCTCTTAGCATTTGCCGTGTGTATTGAGGTGCTCCTATATTGGGTGCATAAATATTTAAAATTAATATATCTTCTTCTTGGATTGATCCCTTGATCATTATGTAGTGTCCTCCTTTGTCTCTTGTATAGTTTTTGTTTTAACGTCTATTTTGTCTGATATGAGAATTGCTACTCCAGCTGTCTTTTGATTTCCGTTTGCATGGAATACCTTTTTCCATCCCTCCCCTCACTTTCAGTCTGTATGTGTCCCTAGGTCTGAAGTGGGTCTCTTGTATACAGCGTATATACAGGTCTTGTTTTGGTATCAGTCTATGTCTTTTGGTTGGAGTATTTAAGGTAATTTATTAATTACATTTAAGGTAATTACCAACATGTATGTTCCTTAATTGTTTTGGGTTTGTTATTATAGGTCTTTTCCTTCTCTTGTGTTTCCTGTCTATAGAAGTTCCTTTAGCATTGTTGTAAATGTGGTTTGGTGGTGCTGGATTATTTTTACTTTTATTTGTCTGTAAAGGTTTTAATTTCTCTGTCAAATCTGAATGGGATCACCACTGGGTAGAGTAATCTTGGTTGTAGGTTTTTCCATTTCATCACTTTAAATATGTCTTGCCACTCCCTTATGGCTTGCAGAGTTTCTGCTGAAAGATCAGCTGTTAACCTTATGGGGATTCCCTAGTATATTATTTGTTGCTTTTCCCTTGCTGCTTTTAATATTTGTTTTGTATTTAATTTTTGATAGTTTGATTAATATGTGTCTTGGTGTTTTACTGCTTGGATTTATCCTGTTTGGGACTCTCTGCACTTCCTGAACTTGATTGACTATTTCCTTTCCCATGTTAGGGAAGTTTACAACTATAGCCTCTTCAAATATTTTCTCAGACCCTTTCTTTTTCTCTTCTTCTTCTAGGACCCCTATAATTCATATGTTGGTGCATTTAACGTTGTCCCAGAGGTTTCTGAGAATGTCTTCAATTCTTTCATTCTTTTTTCTTTATTCTGCTCTGTGGTATTTATTTCCACTATTTTATGTTCCAGGTCACTTATCCATTCTTCAACCGTAGTTATTCTTCTCTTGATTTTTTTCTAGAGAATTTTTTTTTTTTTTTTTTTTTTTGCGGTATGTAGGCCTCTTACTGTTGTGGCCTCTCCCGTTGCGGAGCACAGGCTCCGGACACGCAGGCTCAGCGGCCATGGCTCACGGGCCCAGCTGCTCCGCGGCACGTGGGATCTTCCCGGACCGGGACACGAACCCGTGTCCCCTGCATCGGCAGGCGGACTCTCAACCACTGCGCCACCAGGGAAGCCCTCTAGAGAATTTTTAATTTCACTTATCGTGTTGTTCATCATTGTTTGTTTGTTCTTTTGTTCTTCTATGTCCTTCTTAAATGTTTCTTGTATTTTCTCTATTCTATTTCCAGGATTTTGGATCATCTTTGCTATCATTACTCTGAATTCTGTTTCAGGTAGACTGCCTATTTCCTCTTCATTTGTTTGGTATGCTGGGTTTTTACCTTGCTCCTTTATCTGCCGCATATTTCTCTGTCTTCCCATTTTCCTTAACTTACTGTGTTGGGGGTCTCCTTTTCACAAGCTTCAGGTTCATAGTTCTCGTAGTTTTTGGTGTCTGCCCCCAGTGGGTTAAGTTGGTTCAGTGACTTGTGTAGGCTTCCTCGTGGAGGGGAGTGGTGACTGTGTTCCGGTAGGTGGGGCAGGATCTTGTCTTTCTGCTGGGAAGGGCTGCATCTGGTCGTGTGTTTTGGCATGTCTGTGGCCTTATTATGATTTTAGGCAGCCTCTCTGCTAATGGGTGGGGTTGTGTTCCTGTCTTGCTAGTTGTTTGCTATGGGATCTCCAGTACTGGAGCTTGTTTGGAGCTGACTCTTACTGTTGAGAAGGAGATCTCGGGGAGAGCTCTTGCTGACTGATATTACATGGGGCCGGGAGGTCTCTGGTGGCCCAATATCCTGAACTCGGCTCTCCCACCTCAGATGCTCAGGCCTGACCCCAGGCTGGAGCACCAAGACACAGTCAGCCACATGGCTCAGAAGAAAAGGGAGAAAAAAGAAAGAAAAAATATAAATAAAGAAAAAATAATTAGAGTAAAAAATAAAAATATATTATTAAAATAAAAAAGTGATTTATAAAAGAGAGCAACCAAACCAATAAACAAATCCACCAATGATGACAAGCACTAAAATCTATACTAAGATAAGCATAAAGATCAGAAACAAGTCAGCCACAGACAGCAAAGCCTAAGTCTACAGTTCCAAAGTCTACTGCCTCAATTTTGAGTTAATTTGTTGCCTATTCAGGTATTCCACAGATTAAGGGTACCTCAAGTTGATTGTGCAGATTTAATTCACTGCTCCTGAGGCTGCACAGAGAAATTTCCCTTTCTCTTCTTTGTTCGTACAGCTCCTGGGGTTCAGCTTTAGTTTTGACACCCCCTCTGAGTTTAGGTTTCCTTCAGGCTTCTGTTCCCACCAAGAAAGGACGGGTTTAAAGCAGCAGCTGATAAGGGGGCTCTGGCTCACTCATGCTGGGGTGAGGGCAGGGTATGGTAGTTATAATTGGAATGCGGGGCAACCCTGCAGTGGCAGAGGCCGGCGTGATGTTGCAACAGCCTGAGGCATGCTATGTGTTGTCCCGAGGAAGTTGTCCCTGGATCACAGGACCCTTTCAGTGGCGGGCTGCACAGGCTCCCAGGACGGTGGAGATAGTGACCTGTGCTTGCACACAGGATTATTTGTGGTTGCAGCAGCAGTGTTAGTGTTTCATGCCCGTCTCTGTGGTCTGAACTGATAACCTCAGCTCACGCCTGTCTCTGGAGCTCATTTAGGCAGTGCTCTGCCTTCTGTGGATAGACAGGGAAGGAATCCCCTCTCCTCATGCACCCTGAAACAATGGTCTCTTGCCTCTTAGGCAGGTCCAGAGTTTTTCCCAGACTCCCTCCCGGCTAGCTGTGGCGCACTAGCTCCCTTCAGGCTGTGTTCACACAGCCAACCCCAGTACTCTCCCTGGGATCTGACCTCCGAAGCCAGAGCCTCAGCTCCCAGCACCACCCTGCCCTGGCCAGTGAGCAGACAAGCCTCTCGGGCTGGTGAGTGATGGTCGGCACCGATGCTCTGTTGCAGGAATCTCTCTGCTTTGCCCTCTGCACCCCTGTTGCTGTGCTCTCCTCCATGGCTCTGAAGCTTCCCCTCGCCCACCCCCCGTCTCTTCCAGTGAAGGGGCTTTTTAGTGTGTGGAAACCTTTCCTCCTTTACAGCTCCCTTCCAGTGGTGCCGGTCCTGTCCCTATTCTTTTGTCTCTGTTTTTTCTTTTTTCTTTTGCCCTACCCAGGTATGTGGGGATTTTCTTGGCTTTTGGGAAGTCTGAGGTCTTCTGCCAGTGTTCAGTAGGTGTTCTGTAGGAGTTGTTCCACATGTAGATGTATTTTTGATGTATTTGTGGGGAGGAAGGTGATCTCCATGTCTTAGTTCTCTGCCATCTTGAAGGTCTACCTACTGTGATGATGGGTTGATATTCAGTTTCTCCAATTCTGAGAGAGAGGAATTACAGTACTATATGGTACTGTAATTCTTTGAAAGTGACAAACAGGCAATGGCGATGGTGGTTCCTGCAGTCACTGTGAGCTGCGGGTGGGTCTGAGGGAAGCAAGGGCAGCTATGGGCGCATGGCTCGCATGGTGGCGGCCCTTTGGATGCAGCCCAGCTGCACAGTGGCCTAGACCTTGGTGTGGCTGAGGGCTCCTTGCAGCATGGAGCTAAACCATTACGTTTTGGGGCCTTTTGTTACAGAGCCTTAGAAAACTAATACAACATGGAAAACTTAAACACACAGGAATATTTCTATAATTCTCTTTGCTATAGAGGGAAATCTGGGAAAAGCTACATTTGCCTTGGAATTCTGTAAGGAGTAAAAAAATGAGATCAATAAAGTAATGATACAAATATTTAACAAATCTGACTGGCACAGACACCAACCAACCAGAAATTAGCCTTGTCACTGAGCAGGGTGCTGAAAGCATGCCATGGTGCCAGGCCCATGGTGCACTCTAGTTGCTGCCTTATGGAGGGTGGCATGTAGTTCTGGCGGAAAGGGTAGGGCAACTTACAGGTACTTGTGGGGCTCAGAGAAGGGGTTAAATATCTACTGGGATGAGTACGTCTATGTTTTAATATTCAGCATGCTCATATTAGTGCCTCTCTCCTGGATATCAGTCCTGGGCCAGTTCAAAGAAGCTCATTTCAGATAGTATCATCTGAATCAGAAGGCACAGACCCTGTGGTGGGGGAGTGGAAGGTGGGAATCCTTTTTTGTTCTTCCCTCTGACTTAACTGAGGAGACACTTACGGGTTCCAAGTTTCCAAAAGGCCAGAATCAGCTGGATTTTCCATTTGCTTATCAGTAAGTCATCTATTACAAGCCCAAAGGTTTTAGAGAACATACCCTCCCACAGCTGGATGCCCAGGTTTTGCTCTGACGCCCTTTCTCCTGTACTAGTGAATGTAATTCTACAGTGTGCAGGAGCCTGGCAAGGCCGGCCTTTTAGACGTTCAGCTGCGTGCTTGAACTGGGAAAATCACAGCTGCTCCTTGCTTTTGATATGCCAGGGAAATTGGAAAATAAATAAATAACTAGGACCCAAGGTTCATTTACTAAATAACCCAATATGTGCCAGCAAACCGCATCAGGCACATCAAAGGAAAAGTAAAGCATAATTTAGTAATAACATGGTCTCCTGCAGGCTCCTGCTTAACTCAAGTGTTAAAAGAGGTAAATCAGGGGTTTTGAAGCACAATTTTATACTTAGTCTTCTTTTTCTTTTTTTGCAGAAAGAGAACAGGATCTGGGACTACTTCCTACGTTAGCAGGATCTGGCACAGTTTTCCTTCCTGTGAAAGGGGAGACCTTTAAAAATAACTGTTACCAATTACTCTTTATTTATCCTTCAACTGGGGAATCTCCCCTCACGGAAGAAGCGTGCCAGTATTGAAAGTGTTTGCAAGTACTTGAGGGACTTCATATCCCCCGTGTCAGGGATTGTTTTTCAGTCTGGGTGTGGAAGAAATAGTGCAGAGCCCATGCCCTGACTGAGGAGGCTAGTCTGTAAGGCAAAAGGAAAAAGGTAGTGTGCTTGGGGAGCAAGATAAATGCATTGTCTCCTGGGACACCTTCCAAACTGTCTGCCTCCCAGGGACATCCAAACCTTTGGCTGTCCAATATCAGGGAGGAGGCAGCATAGCGATGCCACTAGGAACACCCATAGTCAGCCTTTGTATTTCCTTATAATCAGCCATGGTTGGTGCAGTCCTGTCCCTGTCACATTGGACTGCCCACTGCCCTCCAGCATCTCAGCCTCAGCCCCCGAGTTCCCCCTCCCTGGCTAGCCTTCCAGGGTACATCACCCTCCAGCTCGGTGGCCTGATCCTTCACTTGGTCCCCTTTGCTTAAAACTGGCTACACCCCTGGGCATCATTGTATGCACCCGCCTAATGGAGATGCATGGGCTCCAGAGTCAGGCTGTCTGGGTTCAAATGTCAACCCTCCTACTTGTGAGCTGTATAATCTCAGGCGGATCACTTGACTTTGCTAAGGTTTGTTTTCCCATGATTAAAATGGAAATTTCTCCAAGCCTCAACTTTTTTCCTTAAGATGAGAATCAGTAATCCCTAACTTGTAGGGTTGTTGGGAGGATTAAATGATATAGCATGTGTAAGATATTTCACATGCTGACCAGCTGCATAAGGATGCCCTCAATAATTGACACTTATGCATGTGATTTAATACTCTTCTATACCACTGATATTTCTTTGACTATTAGATTGTTTTACCCTCTTAACCTCCCTCTTAGGTAAGTACCCTTGCACAAGAAGTGTTAAATAACTTGCCCGAGCTCATACATAGATAAAGAGAGGTTTGACTCTAGGTCTGAATCCAGAACCTGCTTCCAGATTCCCTTAAAATGATGAATGCTTTATTCTCTTTTACTCTACATTTTGGCTAGGAGCTGATGAAGTGTTTACGCTTCAAATGGTGTACCCATACAACGGGATAAATTGAGAGAGTTGAGAAGTCAACACAGGTGTAATTAGGCGGATCATCTGCTGTTGATAGTGACTTGCCCAGATGTCAACAAAACAAGTTCCTACATAGTGTGGATGTTGGTAGCAAACTTGAAAGCAAGCCATACCTTGGAAGATCAAGCATCACTGCTGATGGAAGGGAGCAATAACGTAATTAATTCAACACGTGGATAAATAGTGATTTACATTTAGATTTAGAATCTACTTAATACCCATATTGGTTCAGGTAGAAATGTTGAACACGTCAACCAATTGGAGAAACCATGCCATAAGTATCATATCCATCAGGGGCGGAAAACCTATCCCCACCCCCTTCCACGTTCTCCTTCCTATCTACGGGCCAAAGGCGATACTACACTTTCACCTCAGGGAAGTTCCCACTAAGTTTCATGTCCTCCACATGCCTTCTTGGTGATTTGGAGAAAAGAAAGTAAACTCATTGATTTTTTCTTAGGATACAACTGAGTGACTGCTTGAGGCATATGGCGACATCCTTGGCTTGTTCTCACATGAGGGTAGTAGATTGGGCATCAGGAGGCTCCTCTGGGCAAGTCGCTCTTGACCTCAGTTTTGTGAAAGAAAAAATGAGGAACTCCAGAATTCAAAATCTCTTTCCTTTCTAGATTGTGCTGGGCCACAGAAGGAATGGGCCACCAACAAAGAATGAAGGGATAATAGAAGTGGAGAGTGCCTAAAGTAGAGCCTTTCTAAACAAATGGGTCAACATTCAGAGTTAATAAAAGGTTGCTGCCAGATGAGAAGTTGCCTGGGACTGTTGTCATGTGTGTAAACCAGAAACATATAGATATTACTTAGTCTTATTTTATTTGGCCCAAAGATAGTTTTAAAAATAATTGAATTTCATTTATAAATCAGGAGATTTCATATGAGAATCTAGATTTTTTTCTTTTGCTTGAAAAATAGGAAATTCTGGTGACAGTGGACCTGCATTTCCATGGACAATATTTAGTCAGGGCTGAGTGACAGCTAAATCCTTAGAGGCTGGGTTCCCCAGTTCCACCCAGTCCTGGGTAGGACACTTATTTTGTCTCTTGGCTCTCAGAATTAGTTCATTTGCCACTCATCTTGGCAGTCACTTTATTGTTTTTCTTACACTCTATTGTTTTTTCTTATTCTCTATTATTTTATATTGTTCTTGTACTTGACCCATTTGTATTACTGCAAGCGTGTTAATATGTGATCTCTGCTTTAGATAAATACCAAATACATATCATTTGGCAGTTTAGAGTTGGCATAGCCAATTGGGAAGATCTGTTCTACAAGGAAGGTTACTTACTTGGTCAACCCAATCTGGATTCCAGAAAAGCGTTTCTAAATGCCTTTTGGGTTGTGATCCAGTTCAGCTAGCTCTCCTGAACACCTGAAAAGGGTTCTTTTAATTTTGGACTTTATAAGGACAACTGTTTATAGGAGTAGAGGATACAAAACACAATACATGGAGTAGAATGGCCACAAGGTTCACCTGAATATTCACCTGCGTGTAATTCCTAGTGTTGCTTCGTGCCTGGTGTTGCACTAAGCACATCACATCCATCATCTCATTAATTCCTCATAACAGCCCTGTGATAACTGATAATATTAATATTAGGTAGGACCCAATGTTAGCCAGCATTTTATAGGTGAGGAAACTGAGGAACTGAGAGCACTAGTGGTCACCCACGTTACAAGCTGCCAAGTAGCAGAACCAGGGATTCCAGGCCAGCAGCCTGACTCAAGAGCCCACTTCTTCAATCACCACCTCCCCTGCCTTCCTATCTGCTGGGGAGGAGAGATCAGTAGCAGCTCCAAGGCACTTCAGGCAATCTCCTCAGGTGTGGAATTTGGGAGGAGTGAAATGAGGATCAAATGAGTACCTATTTGGGGATCCTATGTTGGAGCGAAAAATAACAGCACACAGGCTCTTCTGGTAAATCAGATTGTGCGTAAGCCCTGCGGACTCTGGCGAAAATAGGTAGCGACATGGGCTGAGTTTCCAGCTGCTTTCAGTCGGACTTGGGAAGACTGAAGACGCAGATGCAGGGTCCTTGCAGGACACTAATACCGTATTATCTGGTGCTGATGGTGTTTTGTGGAGCGACAGTTTGACCACCTCTGCCGTGAAGTTTGCGGGCAATGCTGGTGCTGGCAGCAGCCCTGTCATCAAGGATTAGAGACCAGCTGTGCTGCAGTGGAGGGTTCACACTCCCCCTGTGCTATAAGCACTTTGTACCCTGTGCTGCTCATGCTAAGGGATGGCTTGTTAGAAACGTATCCACCATGGCCCCCGTGTCCTGCCATGAGTGTGGAAGGCCTCAAACTCTGTTGCTAGGTCAGGAACTAGTGTCTTATTGTGATTAAAAACATCCTCTCAGGGCTTGGGTGGACCGGTATTTGAATCCTAGCTTTGTCATTTAAGAGCTGTGTGATTTGGGGCTTGTTAATTAACCTCTCTGAATGTCAGTTTCACTCTTCAGAAAATAAGGACTAATGTAAATACCTACTCTGTAGTATTATTTTGATGATAATTAAATAAGATGATAAAAAATCACTCAATATAATATCTGGGTGTATAGTAAATACTTAATTTGTGGTAATTTTATTTTAAATATGATTAGGAGTAAATGGAAAACATTTGTGGGTCCCTTTACTAGCACCATCAGAGGAACCATTAAACCACATTTCTTTGATTCCAAGTCACCCTTGATTGTAACATCATCAAATTAATAACTTTTGGGGAGAAAAAGAAGCACTAACACATTGAACCACTTGCAAGCCCATCTTGATTTCAGGTGCGAAACTGAAAAAATTTCTATCTTAGAATCACATAAATGTGATTTATTAAGTCTGAGATGTACCTGACCAAAAAGACTTTGCTTTATTATTCTCCCAGAATAATATACAAGGGAATTGAGCCCAACTGAAAACTTTGTCCTTGTCGTTTCACAAAGTGATGTCCATTCTGTTTCACACACTATGCTGTAGCAGAAAGAACACCGGGCTCTTCCTATTTATGGACACTTTCTTTTGATGAGCCTCAGTTTTTCCATCCATAAAATGGGTTACGACTCACATCACAGGGTTGTTGTGAGAATTAAATAAGACAACATAGATAAGTCACCCAGCCTAATTCCTTACCCAGAAAAGGAGTCTACATATTCTTGTCTGCTCCTTCCTGCTTTCACACAGCTGTGTGCTAACATGGATTAGAACTAAGTGAGTTCTGCATGAAGGAAGTAGCATGAGATGACATGGAACATTTCTGAATTAAAAAAAACAAAATTAGGACTTCCCTGGTGGCGCAGTGGTTAGGAATCCGCCTGCCAGTGCAGGGGACACGGGTTCGAGCCCTGGTCTGGGAATATCCCACATGCCGTGGAGCAACTAAGCCCATGTGCCACAACTACTAAAAAAAAAAAAAAAAAAAAAAAAAACACAAAAAAACAAAATTAGATCACTGAGAATTCTCAGCCTGTGTATTTAGCCAGCAGTCATTGTGTAATAAACACCATTGTGATAAGCTGGCAACAAAGCCCCTAAATTAATTGTACTCCCTGCTGGGAGGTAGCCTAGAGAATATGTTTCTAGCTGGGATCAGCAGAAGAGGAGCTCCTCTGATGAACTGGTGTGCGTAGAGGCTCTGAGAGGCCAAAGCAAGCATGAGCAATGGCACTCTTGCTCTTCCAAAGAGTTGGGCTTTTCATTCATTTGTTCGACTGTTATTTTTTAAAGCGTCACCTTTGCATGAGGTACTGTGCTAGGCTGGGGACAGATTGATGGAAAACAGAGCATGTGGCCGTTGCCCGGTGGAGCTTAGAGTCAAAAGGGGGAGACGGGCAATGGATAGGAAGACAAATCAACATAGAATTATAAGCTGGGATAGTGTTACGAGGGGAAGGAGCAGGCTGCAGGGAATAATAGGAGAGCGTGTGGGACGATCAAGGAAGACCTCTCAGTGGGGCTGACATCTAAGCTGGAAGAAATGCAATGTGAAGCACAAAGAGAAGAGTTTTCTTGGCTGAGGGAACAGCGTATGGGAAGCCTGTGAGTTGAGAAAGGGCTTGGCATGCTTTAGACCTGAAGAAAGTCCATTGGGCAGGAACACAGTGACCGAGGGGCCCATCTGTTCTCAAACAACTGATTTGCTTATTACTCCAGTAATATGTCGAGCTGAACCTAAAAGGATAATTATAATCTGAACAAAAGACTTCAACTTCCAGGGAGAACATGCAGGAAATGGGACATGCAAGGAAGATGCAAGGGGGATTGGTCACCGTTTCTTCTCATGGCACGGCATATCTGTTAACATGTCCTAAACGTGTCACCTACACTGTGATTCAAGCACACTTTGCTCTCCAGAAGTGAGGTCCCCAGAGTGGAGCAGAGGTGCACAGGGCTCGGTTTCTCCTGCTGGTACTTACTTCATCCCAGCCGCATAGAGTCAACTGGCTGCTGGAACTGGATCAGACCCTCCTGGAAGCAGTGAGTTAAGAGCCGGCAGAGAATAAGTTTTTCTCCCACTAGAGAGTATTTGAAAGTGGTTTCTTTCTCTTTTCCTCTTAGTGCAGTGCATTTCTTAATAGGTGCTGTGTTCTGAATGTTTGTGTCCCTCCAAATTCATATATGAAATCTTAAGGCCTCATGTGATGGTATTAGGAAGTGGGGCCTTTAGGAGCTGCTTAGGTCATGAAGGTGGAGCTCTCATAAATGGGATTAGGGCTCTCATAAAAGAGACCCCCGGAGAGCTTGCTGGCCCCTTCCACCCTGAGAGGACACAGCGAGAAGGTGCTGGCTATGAGCCAGGAAAAGGGCCCTCACTACAATGTCACTACGCTGTCACCTTGATCTTGGACTTTACAGCCTCCAGAACTGTGAGAAATAAATTTCTGCTTTTCGTAAGCTACCCAGTGTGTGGTATTTTTTTTTTATAGCATCCTGAATGGACTAAGGCAATAAATATTGGATTAAAAAAAAGGTCTATTAAAAAAATAAGTTTGGGAAGTCTTGGAGCATGGGTGGTAAACAATATTGAAAATTACCTTATTTCAAGACTTCCTGGAGCCTTTCATTGTCTTAGATTCCCCCCAATAATGTATTGAATGTTTATATTTCTGTTGGGGTAAAAATCGAGTAAAAGGAAAGTTTAAAAAATGACATTTAAAATTCCTTTAAAATAAGATATTGAGAAAAGACCCAATTTATTCTAATATACGCCAGATTTGAGATCAATAGCAATTAGACAATTAGAAGTGCAAAGTAGATATATGTCACAATATAAGGATTAATGGAATGGAATTTAAGCTGGGACATTAAAGACAATAGTATTTATACAAGTTTTGAATTAATTCCTTTCGGAAATAAGCTACATAAACCATGATCAGCAAGATATATCCCAGAGAGTATGTGGGTGCCAAGGAGCCTCTCATCTACCTAGAATCATGGATACATTTGTGAGAATGGGTCATTTGGAGGAGAGTCTACAAACAAATGCCCTCCGTGAAAATAGTCTGAGCTGGACAGGAAGGGAGATGGAATTATTAAGATAGAGGGTGGAGTTGAGCCTCGCCATATGGTCAGTGCCACAGCCCGGCAAGCCTGTCAGGGTTGGAATGCAGGCCTAAAGGGAATTGTCCTGAAAGAACCACATACATTCCGCCACGAGGAAATGAG
Organism: Phocoena phocoena; assembly: GCF_963924675.1. Classification (NCBI taxonomy): domain Eukaryota; kingdom Metazoa; phylum Chordata; class Mammalia; order Artiodactyla; family Phocoenidae; genus Phocoena; species Phocoena phocoena. Next base: position 38,691,544 of record NC_089235.1, on the reverse strand, counting down.
GACAGAGGGCTGTGGGCAAGAATCTGCTCAGTGACTGACACTTGCACTGATCGGAGCCAACACTGGATGTTGAATCATGTCTACACCAAGTTGATTAGGATGGATGGGAGCCTTCTAATGCCCTTAAAACATTCAGTGAGGGCAAATCATACTCATCCAAAGTGCCTTATACAGGATTGGCTTCTGTTTTGCAATGCACGTAACTAAATTTACTCAACTGATTAGAGGCATATGAATGGCTCTACCAAGAAAGTCCTCTTTCTCTAATCACTCCCTGTCCCTAAAGATCTCCCTATAGCTACCATTTCTCCACTAAAAAATAATATCAGTTATACTAAAACGTCAAGCTTTCTGGACTAGATGTAAGACAATATTAACTTCAAATGACTTTGCCCATGCACACCCTGTGCCTTGTTGCTATGAATACATTAGAATTGCTAACAGAATTGGTGAAGAAACATTGTTTGCCATCTGCTTCCATCCCGTCAGCAGGGGTTGAGCGTGGGGTTATTACAAGAGACTTGGTAGTTGATCATCCCTCCATTCTCTATCATGCTGATGGAAATGAAGCCAGATATCTGGAAAACATAACTGCATTTTCCAAATGAAGCCTCTTTCTTGGAGTAATGGATGCATATTGGTTTCTATGCCATCCATTCAGACTAACAAAAGAAGCAGGAAAAATATTCCAGCTCTTTCAAGGTTTACTTTGCCCCCTATTCCCCACCGGCCCACCCACTGTGCTAGACACGCCCTTTCATGACAAATCACAAACCCCCAGATTCTCAAGCTAACCTAATGGGCTTAGCCTCATTAGTGCATTAGTTCCTCTCTCTGACACATACTCACACATAATCACACACATACATTATAATCTTTTAATGTTCTGCTGGAAGGATTACTTGAAATATTTGCACAAAAGAATAATTATCACAGTTATGGTTATGTTATAGTATATACAAATGACCTTAATGTCACATAAAAATATGTATCCCCAGGAAGACTCTTGTTCCAAGTCCTAATAGTAAAATTGATATTATGAAACAAGGTACTTTATGACATAATAATGGTTTAATTTACTCACAACACCCTATAACAGTTGCTAAAATTAAATCATCCTTTCACTAGTGGCAATGGTTTAAAACATCTTGCCTAAATATATTTTGTTATATTAGAATGTGTGATGTCTGGCATAGTTTTCTAGAGTCTTGAATTGCTTTCTTTCAAATATAGGTAGCTATGAAAATTCTTTTTGTAATAAAATCTAGCTCTTCTCCTTGCACTTAGAATTTTGACATATGTGGTCTTTAGGGGTGGAGCATGTTACTATATTCCAGTTTTCTTCTGTGACGTCGAAAATGTCTTCTTAGAAGGAGACCCAAGGAAGGGAATAGTTTGTTTTGGTATGAAGTAAAGAAAACAAAATGGCCTTGGCTGACGCTGTAAACTCTCTGGTTTTAAAATATAATCTGGGACACTAAATTGTGTTCTGGTGTTTGGATTGGTTGCCAGATCACACTTGGATGGGGAAAATGTGTCTCCTCTGTATTACTTGTCTATACATTTTCCTTCTGGCCAAGAAGCTGTCTCTCACTTTCTTTTTTTATAAAGTCCTTCTGGATCTTTGTTGCTTTGGCTTTAGTAGGCTTTACCGAATTTGCCTAACACTAATGCTACTATTCAATTCTATACTTGTGTCTGAATAGAAATATTAAAAACTTGGCAGCATAAAACAGGTTCAGGCAAGTGTATCACTTAATCAGTACATAGCCATATGTAAGAATCTGGGATTCCCATTTGAGTCTACACAATTTCCTGACTCTAAAAGAAAAAAAAACACCCCAACTTATTCTGAGACTGGGACCTGATCTCGTATCACTGAACCCATAATTTTTCTACATTATGGTGGGCCTAGTGATTGTAGACCATAATTATACATCTGATATACAACTGATATAAAGCACCGGCTGTATATCCAGTCCTTGGTGATGTGAGGAGTTCCTAAAGGCGTTCAAAACTTGGTCTCTGTTTGGGGATTCACAGTAAAGTTGGGAGGCAAGACTCGCTTACATTAAACAGCCAAGAGATGGCCATTGAGATGCGGTGCCAAACATCTGATGCAGTGACCTTAGTTCTCCAAGTGTGAAATGTGGGCCCGCAGCAGCAGCATCACCTGGGAGTTTGCTACGAATGCAATCTGCATTTTAACAAGATCTCCATGTTAAAGTTTAAGAAATTCTCAGGTAAACAGTGAGCACCAGGAAAAGCTAGCTCTGAGTGAGGTTGGTGTAGACTGGAGTTGTGGGGAAAGACTTTATGGAGAACAACAGAGTTTCCTGGACAGGGTTTAGGATCTAGGTAATAGGGACCAGTATTAAGTTGTCACCTGCACAAAAGCCACTCCCTGGGGGGTTCTTGTTTAATATGCCAGTTCCTGAAATTCTCTCCCCACCCCTTCCTGAGTAAGAGTCTTGAGGGTGGACCCTAGGGAAATGTATTTTTAACAAGCCCCACAGGAAGCTTTCTAAACTAAGTTCCGGAAATATAGAAACAAGTGAAAGGGAGTGCGTTCAAGGCACGTTGAGGCCACGCCAGTTTTGTTGTCTGTGTTTCTTCCAAAGACTCTTGCCTGCTTCATGTCTCACCAGTTTCCCTTCTAGTTTATCCTCCTTACTGTTGCTGGAGTGAACTATGTAAAAACAAGTCAGAACACGGTCTTGCCTGTTGCAAAGCTCTGCTCTTGCCTAAAGCTTGATTCCTGCTTAGTGCGGTAAGGCAGCCCGGCCAGTGCCTCTCCTTCTCCTTCAGCTCCCAGCTCTTCACCACTGTGTCCAGGCAAACCACCCTTCTCACCCACCCAGAACGCTGCACACTTTCATGCCTGAGCAATTCCCTTGTGATGCCCTTCTATTCCTTCTCTGTCTGGAAAACTCCTTGTTCCTCACCCTCTATAGTCCTTCTGGCAGAAATAACAATAAGTTGTCTTTTTGCTGAGCTGTTTGCTGTCCACGTTCTAAAGCTGGCAACTGGATTCAGTTGAAGAAAGTGGTGCTTCTCTTTGGGGGAAGGGGACAATTGAATAGCCTTTCAATTATGCAAAGGCCTGGCATATTTTGGAGGGAGACTTGGGGCCATGAACTTAGCTCTTGTTTATAATAAAGCATGAGTGTCTTCTTAGAGACGCGAGATTGTTGTCATGTTACCTTTTTGTCTGTGCGTTTGCTTGTTTTCTCTATGCAGCAGGGAAAGCCAATAAAATGGGCCTGGGTGAGGAGATGGGAGAGGGGGAACATTCTCACCTCCCAGTAACATTGTGGCAGAGCCAGAGATGGAAACAGAAGGGCAGCTGGGATGCCCTGGGAGGGCATGGACCGGTGTCCCTTGATAATCTGAGCCACTTTTCACTCGGTCATTTCCAAGTTGTTATCCTCAGGTCTTAGGTGAAGTTGGTCTGCTGTTACTGGCCCCCTTGGTCTTAAGTGAGTACCGTGTGGAGATAAAAAGGACCCATATTTTATCTCATTGTAGTTTTTTTTTTTTTTCTTTGCGGTTTGCGGGCCTCTCACTGTGGTGGCCTCTCCTGTTGCGGAGCACAGGCTCCGGACGCGCAGGCTCAGCAGCCATGGCTCACAGGCCCAGCCACTCTGCGGCATGTGGGATCTTCCCGGACCGGGGCACGAAACCGTGTCCCCTGCATCGGCTGGCAGACTCTCAACCACTGCGCCACCAGGGAAGCCCAGGACCCATATTTTAAAGCTACAGCAATGTGGAGAGAGATGAGTCAGCAGACTTAATTGAGGAAAAACTCTGAACCTTGGTCTGGAGACAGAAAACTCATGGAGTCACAGAGCAGGTACACATTTGTCATGAGTCTTCAAAATCATTCATTCACTCATTTGTTCGTTCGTTCAGTAAGCATTTGCTGAGCTCCTACTGTGTCCCTGGAGAAAAGGACACAATTCTTCTGGTAGTTGTCAAACTTGGGACTTGATGCTTAGCAAATCTTTTACTCATCTCTGAGTGGCTTGAATTTTTAATCCCCTATAATAGTTAAAAAGTATCATTATTCTCATGAAACTGCCTATTCCCTTGATCCTTGCTTTGTCCTTCGCTGAAATATGAAGAAAAATTTCTTCTGATTTCCGCCCTTCTGTTCCAGGGTTTTTCTATGTTTTTTCCCATCTTTATTTCTTCCTTCTTAAGGCAAAAGTGGCTTCGGCCTTTGGAGTTAATATAGCTACAATCAACAAGAGAGGACAAACAGCTCAACCAAGAGTGGGTTAAAGCATGAGTGAGCATTTCTCATTTGAGGGAACCTCTCTGGTCCCTCCATACATGAGGTGACCACAGCTGGCACGCCCACTTTGCCAGAGTCCAACTCTCAGCTCTTTGGAGACTTTGCTCGCATCCTCTGTGGCCTCTGCATTTTCAATATCTCCCACTCCATTGGTTCCTCCTCAAATTTGTACTTCCCCCTAATCAGCAGATTTCTATTCTGCTTCCCCAAATGCTATCAAACTTTCGCTTTGTTACTGCTACCACAGTTCTTTTTTTTTTTTTAAGATGTTGGGGGTAGGAGTTTATTAACTAATTTATTTATTTTTGCTGTGTTGGGTCTTCGTTTCTGTGCGAGGGCTTTCTCCAGTTGCGGCAAGCGGGGGCCACTCTTCATCGCGGTGCGCGGGCCTCTCACTATCGCGGCCTCTCTTGCTGCGGAGCACAGGCTCCAGACGCGCAGGCTCAGTTAGTTGTGGCTCACGGGCCCAGTTGCTCCGCGGCATGTGGGATCCTCCCAGACCAGGGCTGGAACCCGTGTCCCCTGCATTAGTGGGCAGATACCACTGCGCCACCAGGGAAGCCCCGCTACCACAGTTCTTGAAAGCCCAAACACATTGCCTATTTTCTCATGGTCTCTACAATCCCCATCCTCCTGCAACTAAGCTTCTATCCCTATCAGTCCCAGAATCTTCTCTGTCTAAGGTCACTAATGACCGTCTCACTTCCAAATCCAAAATCTTTTTAAAATACCCATTCTACTTAATACTTAAAGCTTGATCTCAAAACTTTCATAAATGTAGGTCACTGGGTCAAAACCTTCTTGAATTTTTCTCCTCTTAGTGTACTTCCTGCCTCTCTGTTAGTTTTCTCAGTCTCTTTCAGCCCCTCCCTCTGCCCACCTTTCCCACTGCTGTGCCTCAAGATGCATCCTTGGCCCTCTGCTTTTATCTCTCTTTAGCTCTCTGTTGAATACTTTCTCTGAGCAAGTTTATTCCTCCTCTGGGCTTGGTTTACCACCCCTACGCATTTGGTTCTCAAAAGTCCAGCTTTCCAGTTCTTGATACATCTAGGTCATATTTCTATCTGCAATGAAAATAGTTGTAAATAGCAATAATAAAAAGAACTGCAACTTAAAGCTGTTGGGATAAACTGAGATAATGACTGTAGAAAGCTGAGCACAGTGCTGGCATACTGTGAGCCCTCTGTAATTGTGAGCTGTTTTATCCTTCACAAAAGCAAGAGGATAACAAAAGTCATCATCACCCATGGTGGCTACCAAACAAAGGCACAATACATATGGCAATAGCAGGTAAATTAAAACTCTAAGTCAGATATGGGCTTTAAAGTAAACTGTCATGGTCCACTGAAATGGTCTTTTAGTGATGTGAAAATTAATTCTATTTCCTGGATATATCTAGATTTCTGCCTCTGGGCACCAATAGAATGGTACTTACCAGCCTCCTGGTGTTGGTGGGGCTCTGTGACCAGCTGTGGCCAATGAGTTGTGAGCAGATGTGATGTGTGTCATTTCCAGAGCTAACTTTTAATTGCTGGTGCAAGGCTCTCCAGAGCACTCTTTTCTCTCTGCCAGAAATGTTCCAGATGATGGTCACTCTATCAGCCCGGCTTTTTGGCTCTTATGGACAAAATGGCATGTAGGTTCACTGCCTTTCCTTTATGAGGTGAATTCTGACCGATTACTAGATTTGGTATACATGAAGTAACATGAGTGCCTCCCCAGGGCTTGGAGGGGCAATTCATTGCTGCACTGTGTGGCCTGGCTGCTAGGGACCCTGCAGAGCATCCTCTGTGCAAGTGTACACCCAGCTGGTCAGACTGCCCCAAGTTCAGGAAGCGTCCCTTGTTATCGGTGTGACTGAGTTGGCTGTTGCTTTCAGTTTTTATTCTAGCTTTATTCTAGGTGTTAATGATCAATTATTATTAACTTGGTTTCTTCATATCGTTTTAACTGGCTGTGGCTTATTTAACCATACAGGTGTAAGATGCATATTTATTTCAGCAGTATTTTTGGCTTCTAACTTTCTAAAAACTTGACTTTAAGACATAGTGGTGTTATTATTCAAATGTAAATAACCTGTATAATTTTCTTAAAGAAGATTTATTCATTCTCCATCAGAAATTTCCTTTGCATCATAACACTTTATTGGTGATATGCTCCTGTGATTTCATAATGATTTTGAAAGACAGGTATTCCTATTTTTCAGAAATGTCTACAGAGACAGAGGCAGGATGAACATTTTATGTGTAAGATGTTATTTTTCTCTATGGGATAAAAAATGAGCCATGATGCTGTTAGCAATGTTTCTTAACTTTGAAATTTGGATACTCTGTAATTGTTCTTTATTACTAAGTTCTGGAACTGTGGGAGGGGTTGGAGGTATGTGTCACAGGATGACTGGCCCTGAGATGGGGGCTGGAATAAAAACATTTGAAAGTCACTGACAGATGCCTCCTTAGTAGCCTGGTGAAGGGCTCAGTGTCTGGTGTAATCTTGTTTAAAACATCTTCAGGTTTTAAGGATATGAATGGGGGGCAAAAGGAGAAGGATTAGATTTATTTTATGTGGCCCCAGAGAAAGGTTGCACACTTAAGTGATAACCACAGCCAGTGGGCAGGTAGTGTACCTGATTGGATCATGGACTGGAAGACAAGAGGGGGTCCTGGGGATTGCGTTCAGTGTGAGATCCACTGCAAAGCATTAAAAACCAATAGAACAAACATATGAACCAAAACACAGCAAAGCAAGCCTGCAGGCTGAATTCAGTTCATGGACGCAGAGTTAGCACTCTGATCCAGAAGTTCCAGACATAAGTCCATAAAGAGAGAGAACGTTGTAGAAATGCTGGCTTTGGTTCAACGTTAGACTCAGTTTCTAGTAGTAACTGCATGAAGTTGAAAAGTGGATACGTGTAATCTTATTGGAAATAGAGACCAAGATCTACTAATCCTTAATCCTAAGTCTCTAGAAACTACATATTTTATTTTTCCTTGAAAGAATAAATTTTGATATATTAACTTAGTTTTTTTAAAAATAATTTCTGCTGTCCTTTCTCATTCTCCCTTTTGGTAGCTCAGCCTGCAGCACTTGACACTTCTGGGGAGGCAGGACATACCTTGATATACTTATTTGGAATTTTCAGAAAACTAATGCTTGACTTTTGCTTTTATCTACTTTTGATTTCTCTTGGGTTATTAGTAGCGATCCTGCAATTCCATCAGGAAGTTATTGAGGATGAAATACATCTGGGATAGGAGACTTCAGTTTAAAGCAGCTGTAGATTATATTTACCATAAACACCTTAACACTTGCAGTTTGCAGGGAAAAAATAAGCAAAGTTGGAGATGAATAATTCTGCCTTTTCTTTGTCAACCTCTCAACATTATATCACATATTCCAAGCAGTGGGTCTGTCCATTACTTTATATTTTTTGCTCCCATAAAAGTTTAACGATATATTCGTTGTCTTTGGCATGTTCCTCAAGCCTCAGCTAGTTCCGGACCAAACAAACACTAATGGTTCTGATTTGTGCTGCCCCTTCATAATTTGATGACTTACACATTTTAATCAAGGTCTTTTAGAATCCAACTTTGTTGGAGAAATCCCTTTGGGGCCACACCTACTTCTTTGATTGCCTTGTCTCTCCTGTGTCCCTCTTTGACCGTATTATAATCTCCTATCCAAAGCATCGAAGTTCATGGTGACATATCCATCATTCACCCCTCCCACTTTGAAATTTGCTCACCTAAAATCAAGTATACGTTTATGATTATGCATTTAGCTCTTCTTTCATAATTCAGACTTACTGTTAACACAGCATTTTCTTTCAATATTATCACTTCCATACCACTGATGAGTTCTCCGGAATGAGCTCCATGCTCAGCAGGAAGCAGTGTGGTATGGTGGAAAGAGCATGGCTCTGCCTCTCATGAGCTGTATGACCTTAGGCAAGCTGGTTAACCTTTCTAAGCCTCAGTGCTGTTTCTGATCTGTAAAATGAGGAAGGTGTCTACTTTTGGACGTTATTGTGGCAATTAAATGAGAAATGCTTTTAGCAGAGTGCCTGTTATGATATAGGAGTTCTGTAAAAGGCAGCCAATATCTTCTCTTAAGACATAAAACTTTCAGAAGAGTGAATCAAGAATTTATCAGATGCTTTACTTTTAGCAGAAGGAGGATAAAATTCTACCATCTGATGATGAAGAGAACGATGATGATGATGACTCTGGCTACCATTGACTGGAACACTCACTATATGCCATTATTTACCTCTACTAGCAGCCCTAAAAAGCAAGTACTGTTATCATTCTCATCTTACAGTGAAGGAAGCTAAGGTCTAAAGAGGTTAAGCAACATGCTTAAAGTGGCAGAGTCCAGATCCAGACCAATATGTACCTGACTTTGAAAGGTGTGCTCTAGATGCTTGATAACCCCTACCAATAAATTGTCTATGCTAGGTTGCCCATGGCTCTTGGCAAGCCCGTCAACATGCTCCATCTGGAAGACCTGTGTTACACCCACGGTGACCCTGCTTCCATGCTTCCTTCCATTAGCCCGACCCACTTTTCTCTGCAGTGTCTTCATCCTCTGCTCTTAGCACCTGCACACAACTGGATGCCTCTGAATTCTCAACATATGCCATTTCTCTAAAACTTTATATTTTCCTGTGTGGTTATCGTTCTGTTGTGTTGTATTGTGTTGTGTTGTGTTATATTTTCCTATGTGGTTATCATTCTGTTGTGCTGTGTCTCCCCTTTCCCACTTTGCACTTATCTCAATGACATCTCAGTCCAATAGCACGACTTTCCAGTCCCCTCCAGGAATTAATGCAGCTTCAGTTTAGTAATTAAGTTTTAGTCATGCTGATTTCTAATCTTCAGGCTTTGATTTGATCCAAAGCTCTCTTCTCTTAGGACAGAGAAGGTTTCCAGCTTGAATCCAGAGAAGAGTGGGGGTTGTTTTCTCTTTGCTCTTCCTTTGCTCTTTCTGTGCTGTGGCCTTTGGGGTGGGGCTAGGAAGGAAGAAGAGGGGAGCAGCCTACCATTTTTTCTGACTGCCTTTGGGGTTCCTCTTTCCTATCTATGGGTCATCATCAAAGCTTAGGTCATAGTAATAGATTGTGATGGTTAATTTTATGTGACAACTTGGCTAGACGATGGTTAGCAGTTGTTTGATCAAGCAATAGTCTAGATGTTTCTGTAAAGTTATTTTTAAGATGTGATTAACATTTACGATCAGTTGACTTTAAGGAAAACAGATTGCTCTCCATAATGTGGGTGGAGCTCATCCGATCAGTTGAAGGTCTTAAGAGAAAAGACTGAGGTTCCCCAGAGGAGAAATTCTACTTTCAACCTGAATCATAGGGATTCTGCCTGAGTTTCCAGACATCAGGACTGCAACATCAACTCTTACCTGAATCTCCCTCTCTCTCTCTTTCTTTCTCCCTCTCTCTCTCTCTCTGTGTCTCAAGACTCCATTGGGATATTGCAAGAAAATATTAGAGTTGCTATCTGTAGATTTTTTTAAATCCAAAGAAATAAAAAAAATTCCCACTCATGAATGTTTAATATGCAGATTGACACCAGCACCTTTCCTGGATCCACATATCAGAGGGTCACATTATATACAAGGCCTGAGTTTCATGGGCAAGAAGGGGCATTCCACAAAGCAAAGAACTTGCTGGTGGTGTCTTCCCACTGTCGTTGGCTTTTAGGGTATTCAGACACCTTGCAATTGCCTAAAAATACACTTATGTTTAAATGTATTTATGGAAAATATTATCTAAGTTTAGCTAAATCAACTCTGATACAATGAATGGTTTCAGATGCTCTTTACAAAGCATCCACGTACGGGTTGAAGTGAATGCTAATAATGCCGGCACACACAGCAAAGAGTTTTCATGTCCCCAGTGTAAGTGCTTCTTCATTTCCATTTCAGTGTAAAGACTGAAAATCGGACACGTTCCAATCAGATATGACAAAATGGTCACCAAAAGTTTTTCTAATTCTCAAAGAGACTATTAGAACTATGGATTTATAGTCACATCTTAGCTTAAGTTTGCATTATTATGTAGTTGCTTTCTATATATCCTAAGATAAATAGTTGAAACATAAGTATGTCCTGATCCAATTCTGTTGCCTACTTCCTTTATTCTCTGATATTACATAAATATATGGAAAGAGGGAAGGATTCCAAGATAATTTTAGAGTTTTAATCTGGGTGAATGGATAAGGTGTGATGTGGAAAGTTGAGAACTAAAGGGTGGATGATATGTTTTGAACAAGTTAAATCTGAGGCAAAACATTTAATAAAAACCTGAATAGTTTATACACACACACACACACACACACACACACACAATAGTACACATAGAGAAAGATACGTAAAGAAAGAGTTCCATTTTGAAGAACCTGAAAATATTTGTAAATTCAAATTTTTATAAATGGAAGTGTATTAACACAGTATGCCAAAGCAGTGTATTATGTTTTTTTTAAAAAAATACAGATATTAACTGAGTACATTTATAGATAATAACACATTTTGAGGAGAAATAGTCAGTTTTAAAGTGGTGATGCATAAAAAGCTACAGATACCATGCTGTTTTAATTGTCTATTTTGCAAATAAAACATATCATTCTTTTCAAAATGTTATGTGTTGCTGTTTATGAATTTCACAAATCTGATATGTTTCAAGTGCTTCCTCACTATAGGTATGTAGACTGATTAGAGCATAAGGTGATAACACCGCTGTCAGCTCAGCATGGGTAGAAACCAGAGGACACTCAAGCAAATCAGTGTATCTCAGCTAAACTCCATGCATTTTACGACCCTGCAAAATCTGAGCCCCCTATCAAGCAACCCTCCAAGGCTAAAATTAAGGCTTTTTTTTCCTTTGGCCTCTCCACGCTCCCACCTCTCCCTTGCCAAGACTCCTCTCCTTACCATGCGTACGTCTACTGACGGAGTGCTGAGCACCATGCAAACAAAAATGAGTTTAATCCATCTGAGTTGAGGGCTTTTGGGCCCATGAGAGTTAACTAGTCTGAGTTCATCTTACTCATCTGCTTGGTCAAAATTCTGCAGATGTCATATAGAAGCAGTGAGAGACCAGTGTCCCATGTAGCTTACGTATATACCCTGAATGCATTAATTGGACAGATCTACTTCTTTAAAAAAAAAAAAAAAAAAGAAAAAAGAAAACATCCTAAATCACACAGTACCATGAGGCAAAATATCTGATTACAAAGTCTAAAACTGCTTTGTGTATGTAATTTTTGAAAAGAAAAAAAAAATTACAAGCCAGCAGCAATGAAGTGTTTAGTGCAAGATTTCAGTTTTCAACCTTGCAGCTATTACATTTCAATCTCAGCAGCAGGAAGATTCTGCTGATCTTAAACTAACGAATGTCAAGAAGGAAATGGCTTTCTTTCTTCTTTTAGCAGGTGGTTATTGTTTTAAAAGTGAAGAGCCTTAAACCTGGCTGAAATCCAGGGCATGTCACATAATCCTGATCTGGAGATATGCAGTGAGAATCCCCAGCCCCCAAATATTTGATTAGAGCATATGTAAATCGTCTTGTGTTCTTGGCATCGGCTGAATCAGGAATGACAACATGGATTATGATGTTCTTGTACAATCAAAGGTTTTTATTACTATTCTTTTTCCCCAAAGGAAGTAAAACTTGTTTAGTCGGGAGATCTGATGCTTCTTGGTGTGGTAGATAATTTCTGCTGATATTCAATAAGGAAATAAACAATGAATGTAACAGTTCATGACATTCTTTAAATATAACTTAGGTTTCTTGAAAATTAAATAGATTAGCTAACACTGAAATATGTAGTCACTCAAAGAACTATGGGCAATTTTCTTTATTGACCCCAATTTCTGAGGGCTCCGGTAACTGACTCTGAACCCAAATCAGAAAATTAGATTTCAGAGCCTCGAATATGTATCAAAATCATTAAGAGATGGTAGAGTAGCCGAAATATGAAAAGAGACACATTTTCTTATATAGTTAGTGGACAAGGCGTTTCAACATTTTATCTACTATGTGTATAGAGCAGCATGGGGAGAAGTTAAAATCGCTGTAATCTTAAATGCTTAAATTTGAGAGTTTGCAGAAAACAGCTCCGTCCTCTCACTAATGTCCCTGGTTTGATCCCATGGATCTGGCTACACAGAGTGCATGCCCTCACCCCAACCCAAATATAGTTAAAGTAATTCGAAGCAATGATTTTCTTATCATAGTGATAACGACACACAGGAGACTGAATTCACCAAGAAGATGACTTTGCTGTGGTTTAACACAATGAAAACATGGAATTATATGTATTTAATATAACGTGCCACCTACAGAGAATTATTGTTTGTCTAGAGAGCATTTCATGTGGGCATTTCATGTATATCTCATGCATGATTGGGAGAACAACCAGAAACATGTCTATGCACCAAAGTTGCCAGTTTAAAAAAAATGCATGTGAAACCTTTTCAAATTAGCTCCAGAGTAGTTATTATTGGATTAAAAGTGTTTCTTACTCATAAGAATAAGGAGGGAGAAGGGATAGAAATGGAGTGCAGACAGGAACCAGTCTTGCCTGGAGGTAGAGATGGATGCAATGCCTCTGAACAGACAATAGAAAACTAATGAGGTAAAAAGTCTGACATGATTGTGATCTGATTTTCACAGACTAAACTAATGTCAATGAGGAGAAAAGAAGAGTGAATGAGCCTAAATGGCTTCGAGACACCTGCAAATAATTGTACTTCCAGGGATAGATTGTTCGTGCATTGTTTTACATAACATTTTACAATAGAAAGACTGGAATGGGGATTTGGGTAATGGTATTCTTTCCTTTGCACTCCTGCCCACTCCAAATATGCACCCTCCATAATCCCCCACAGCAACGGTGTCCCAGAAAGGAGCTGCCCACTGAGCCCTCTGCCGGTATTATAAATTATATAATTCGATTGATAAGAAAATCCCTGAAGCTGGAAGCTTTACCACAATCTTTAGGAAGAAAAGATTTCTAGTATTAATATTTTACGGCACAGCTATACAATATATGGGCTTCAATTCTTGGCAGAATTCTAGGGACTATTTTTGATTCATTCATTTTATTCTCTCTTCTTTGGGCCCTTGATTAGATATTTCTGGGTACATAATTTACTCAGAATTCAATTCAGGTGAGCTCCTTTTGTAAGCATCTGAAATTTTTGACTCACAGCCCCATAGGAGGGGACATATTCACATTTCCATAGGCAACACTTATAAAGCAAAGTTATAAACAATTCTCTAAGGGCTAGATGAGGATGGAGGGGAGGTAAAATCAATATAACTATGCTTAAGACTTGAAGTCTTCTACTCCCATCTGGGAAACAATAAAAATGAAACGGTGATCACTGTAAGACCATCACACTATTTGGTAATTAATCACCAATGTGGTAGATATGTAGCGAAAACTTTATTTCAAAGTTTAACCATATTCAACTAAGTGTCTAATTAGGTTAATACGACTTCATCTGAGTAGAAAACAGTTTGAATTGTCATGAAAATATAACATGATTTTAAAGAAAGAATCATAATCCAATCAGGGTAACAAACTCATGTTGGCTTTTCCATGATTCTTTCATTTTTTAGTGTCAGATTTATTTGACCTATAATTTGCATATATGAAAAGTCCCTCTTTTGAATGTGAGCTTTGACAAACACACAATCATGTAACCACTGCCACACCAAAACATAGCACAGTTTTGTTACCACAGAAATTTTCTCCTGTCCCTTTGTGGTCAATTCCCTCCCCTTGACCCCCAGCTTTGGCAATTGCTGATCTGTTTCCCATCCTATAGTTTACGTAGTTTCGTCTTTTCTAAAGCGTCATGCAAACGCAATTATACAACATATAGCTTTTTGAGTTTAGCTTCTTTCTTTCGTTTAGCATAAATGTATCAATATTTGAGATTCATCTATGTCATTGTGTGAATCAGTAGTTCATTTCTTTTTGTCAGTGAATAGTATTCCGTATGGCTGCACTTTTAAAATAGGAATACATCTGGTGACTAATCCTTCCACTTGGTTTATGATGGAGTTAAGGGCAGAGAGAGACTTATCTGGTGCCAGTGGGGACCTCCTGGCAAATTCTCCAGAGAAAACTCACTGGAAAATACTGTTTAGCCTAGGAGAAACCAAACCAACGAAGCGTGATGGTTATGCATATGGACTGTGCTCTCATACAATTTTGGGGACAATTTTGATGATAGAAGAGTGGCTGGAACTGAGGTAGATACCAAACTAAAGTTCCCATGGTACCAGGGATTGATCTGTTAAAAATAAATATCTGCAAATAACTCAACATTTATGGTTTCCTGAAAAAACAACCCTTTATAGAGATCAATTGGAGAAAGTTAAAAGATGACATTTAAGATATTATTTTTCAAAAGACCAGTGCATGTATTTGTCTGGTACTTTCTAATATTTAAAGCACTTATCACATGTGCTATCTCATTTAATTCTCACAGCAACCCCAGGAGGCCCGCAGGGCAGATGTTGTAATTCATAATTTACATATGAAGAAGACAAGTCCAAGGACATTGTGGCATGCTCAAGGTCAAATAGTGGGTAATCCTCAGCACTGGCTCCAAAGCCTGAGATTCCTAGCTCCCAACCTAGTGGAAACTGACAGGACCAATTCTGAATAATAAATTTAAGCAGAGGTAAACGCCATCAGAGTTCAGTATTTAGGGTTGTAGTAGCTAAACTCATAGGACAATTCAGCCACCAGTCTCTTGTTAATTCATAAAAGATTGAAATAAAAAAAAATTCAATCTCACCATGTTATTAGGTTAAGCACTTCTAAAACAAACAAGCAAACAATGATGTATTGTAAGTTAGACCATTTTTGAATTTGTACAATTTAAATGGTTGAGTTATTTTATGTTAGGGAAGTGACTGTACAATATTCATTAGCTAATTTTCTTGATGTTTTTGGGGTTTTTTTTAAGCACATTGGGCCAAATTACACTTTCAGAAATGCCTGCAGAATTTTAATTAATGTAATAGATCTAATTTCAGTTCTTTATATGGTGCCTTCCTTTTGATTCAGGGAGATGTTGAACATTATAATTCCCCCTTTTGTAAGGGAAGAAAATCAGTTTTTGGAGTCTGAGTTATATACCCACAGAGGACAATGTATCATAGAAGAGTTCATCACTGGCATGTATTTTATGAAAGTGAAGTTTCTGCCCTAATAATTTGGCAAAAGATAGTAAAATAGATAACATCCTTATTTGTCCCATTGAGTGGCTATCTTCCCCCTTCCCCTACCCCAGTCCCCTCACCTGTTTTCTTTTTGTTCTGTGGAAGTATAAGAATCATGGAAAGGACAAAGATCTCAGTGTATTAAATGAACGTGTTAAAATATCCACTAGAAAATATTGTAATAAAAACAAAAATTTTCTTGTTTATATCTATATGGTAGCGCCTTCCACAAAGCTTTGCAAAGAATTTAGCATAAACTGTCACCTTTCTCCTGGGAGGTAAGTAGTAATATCTATAAGCCAATGAGTTTATTTAAATTTATTTTTTCATATGCATATGATTTTTACTCAAAGGAGCTTGATGATGAAAGTAACACCATAAAAAATAACCTATCCTGTGTTGTTTTGATGTCTGAGTGTTTCAGGATTTGAATATAAATGAATAGCATCTCATGAACTGCATACTAGGGTTAGAAACTCCCAGTAAAATGGAGTCACCTTTAGCAGCTTAGAGCTAAGATGGATCTATAGTTTTAAAATATATATATATAAGCAGGAGCTAGGGAGCACTGAATGCTTAACACAAGCAGCTGTTAATTATAAAACTGCAGTCATTTGTATTTTACTAAAAATGTTGATATGGCTCTCAAAGAATTTTTAGGAAGACATTAAAACCTCTTTCATCTCTACATCTGATTTCTACGTTGCTATCTTCCTTCCCCTAAAGAATATCTATTCTCCCTTCAGAGCCCTATCAAGGCTCATAAAACCAATAAAATATCTTTTTGGAAGAAGCCAAAATGTATTTGAAGGAATTAGGGTTGATCTGGGAGATGCAGTGCTGGTGTTATAGCAAATTACTTCTGTTAAATATGAGTAGGACGAGTGTTCTGTATATTGTTCTGCAGTAAAATCTACGGTCATGGGTGTGCGTGTATATGAATGTAGTACATGGACAGAGAAAGCTGCTTGCAGGTATCAATAGGTGTTTAATCACGGTCATGCTGCAAGGAAGTAAAAGATTGACCAAAGATAATAGATTTTTCTGTACAAGC
The DNA here is from genome assembly GCF_963924675.1 of Phocoena phocoena. Lineage (NCBI taxonomy): Eukaryota > Metazoa > Chordata > Mammalia > Artiodactyla > Phocoenidae > Phocoena > Phocoena phocoena. The sequence goes on along the minus strand of NC_089235.1, from coordinate 38,674,939 downwards.
TATAGACACCAGCACAAGATATATTTCTCATGTTCAAGCCTGTCGTTTATTTTGTTTACACAACAAAGTTATTATGCTAATTACATGGTAATATGCTGCCCCTGAGGACTTTCTATGTTGATAGCATCTACTTGAGGATGCAGATTTGGAGCCAATATGTGATTATTACTATTTCAGAATAATATGATCAGAATGACAGTTTCGCCTTCTAGGGGAGTCCTCACTAGGCTCTTTGTTGCTGATTGTGGGGTATAACGATGAGCAGGAGGAAAAGTCCAGGAGAGTGTGGGGAATTTTTTTCACTCTGTTTTAAAAGAATGTGGGTCTGGACAACATTTTGGGTTAGAGTCAAGTGTGTGCATGTATGTGTGTGTGTGTGCGTGTGTACACGTGGGAGACCTCACACAGGAGAGATCTCACACTAATATGTGTGCAACCTCACTAGGGGGAGCTCTTGGCTGGCTGTTCAGAGGCTTGACCATTGTCTGCAGGAGACAATTTTTCTTTGTTTGAAAATTTACAAATCATCAATGAAAATGCCACAGATATGGCAGAAACTTTAGGGCTAAGTCACTGGCTCCCAGTTCTGCCTTCAGGTGGGGATGGAGGTAGTGATGTGTTTGGCCCCTCTGCCCAGCAATTATTTTTGTGTTCCTATCATTTAACAGATCTCAGAATTACTGTAAATATTTCTTTTCACCCAGAGATAGAGCTTCTCTGCAGCCTATTCTTTTTGAAAGGCTCTCCACTGAAGCTTGGTGATAACAATGAAAAAGTATACATTTACAAAAGCCTTTTCTTTTCAATCTATACTCAGATCAATTAATTAAATGAGGATAGAAACATGATTGCCATGAATGACATTGTAATGCACGTTTAAAAATTGGGAACTTTGTGATTACAAATGCACCTGATTAAAAGAGTCATTGGGGAAAAATGATCAGCTGAAGATACAGAACAGTTATTTGAAAATCTTTATAATGTAATCACTTTGGGAAGGAAAAGAGAATATGCCAGCGCTAAGATTATGGTGACACTGCCTCAGACAATTTGGGGACAATTTTATTGTTCTTATTCTCCAAATGTTCTCTTCTTACCCCTCACCAGTCTTTTTTTTCTTTTTAAATTGGAGGAAAAAAAATAAAGCAAAGTGCTTCTTTCCCTACCATGTTCCTTCCCTTTTTTCTCCACTGTAATGACATTTGGCAGGCTCGGCTGTGTAATGCTTGACTGGTTTTATTGTTGTCTGTTCCCAGTGGGGAATAGTTGACACTGCTCTCTGTTTCCAATTGATATCCATTTTCAACAATATTGCTTTCTATTAGATTCCTGCACAGTTTGTGCCAAGCAAACTGAATATTTACTGGGTTGACCGCAAAGCCTTCAAATCAACAAACACTACAATAAGCAAAATATGCATTTTTAAGATCAAATGTTTTCAAATGCTACTTTCAAAATTATTATTTTTAAATGCGCTGTGAACTGCAGATTAAAGGATATTATCTTGCCACTCTGTCAGCCTATTTTTATTTATTTATTTTCACACGTTAAATAATGGGATTAAACATTGAAAGAATAGTTGTATACACTACCTAGGCAAGGTTAAAAGCAATTCAATTTTTCCATATTTAGCAATTCCTCCTTCTAAACAATAAAGCATGTTTGCACTTTGCTTTTAAAAGTAGGCATAGTTAATAGTACCATAGTGAGCAGAGCAATGGAGTCTGACAAACTAGAGGGTAGACAACCATTTCGAGTCTTCCTTGGTGGCCAGGGACTCTGTGTTAGAACTGAGGGGTAGAAGATTGAATTTTAGACATAAAGAAAGCCAAATAGCCAGTAAATTACATGAAATTTCCCAACACCTTTCCTTCAATTTGCTAGCAAATTTTTCAGAATCTTAATTGTACATCCTACTTACCACATAGTGCATCTAGCATATAGAAAAGAAAGCTGTTTGGTTTTTGGAGATAATCAAGAAAAGGATTAAAAAATGGAAAAGAAATGGTTTATGATGAACACCTCAGAAACTACTGCAATATAGTCAAACCTATTTAGTTACTTTTGAAAATGCTGTCATTCTTTTATAGAAAATTTGAAACAAACCATAATGGATAGAATGTGTTTTTGCATGAAATTTATTGGTTAGGTTGATGTAACTATTGGTAATTCAAGCAAAGAAGCCTGCACAGTGAGGTGGAGTTGACTTATATTAAGGGCAGTCTTAAGAAATGTTTCAGCCAAAATATACATTTTCAAATGATGTTTAGACCACCAAACTCCCATATTACAGAAGATAAGATCATTTTACAGACTCTAACAAGTCACAGGAAAAGGACTGTGAGCTAGATTTTCCATTTAAAAAGTTTTCTTGTACTCTAATTTCTTTCTTTTTTCCTCTCTTCCTTTTACACATATTTATTATCTACATCAGCAGCCTCATTTCTTTCCAGGCAGAGACTTATTTCCCTGTTACCATTTCTTGGGACCACACTACCTGCCAAGCGCTTTCCATACATATCCTTTACCCCTCACAACAACCCCATGCTCTGAAACCTTTATTTTACTACATCTCAAACTATGTGTGCATTGCAATTGAAACACACCAGAGCCTTTAATGATCGTTTGCCATTTTAAGCATCTTAGAAAATGTGGTCAAGTAGAGATTGTGCAGGCCTGGCAAACAGCAGCCTGGGTCTGATATGCTGGGTGGTTCTGGGAAAATCCCTTACTCAGCTTCATTTTTCACCATCTGTGTCTCAGTTTTTCTATTTGTAAACCAGGCATAATTAAAACTGCCCACTGGTCCTTTCACAGGCATGTTGGGAGGATTAGCAAGCTGCTGCAAACTTTCCTTAGCTCTCTGAAAGAGAGGTGCTACAAGAAATTCAAGGCAGGCACCTTTCGTGCAAGACACTAGCTGCATTTATACTTAAACCTCCACTTTTTGAAATTAGATATGGCACTCTTTGGCTAGAACACAGGGCACAATTAATCAGCAGGTCTCAATCAAAAATACAGTTTTCATGGATTCCAGGAATGTCTGGAAGCTCCTGGCCAGTACAGAACTAGCATGATAGGCAGATGATGCTGGGTGTTCTGGATGGGTGTTCAACAAACTCAGGGTCCAATCCAATACCATCACTAACCAGCTGTGTCAACCTTGGCAAAAGGCTTTCTTTCTTTCAGCTTCCTCACTTGCAAAAATAACGCACTTTCTGACAGCCTTACAGGAATAAAAGTAAGAAACATATAAAAGTATTTAGAATGATACAAAGCGTTATTTGTGCTAAATGTGTGCTATTGGTGGTTTCTGAAAATGGGATGAGATTGTCCCAAACTTTCCCCTTCGACTAATTGAAATTGCATTAAAATGTTGCAATACAGATTATTTAAAGAGTAAAAAAATGCCATTCTCCCCATCATTCCTTATTCAGCTTTTCTGTCATTAAATTTTGATTGTCTTTCTGGTTGAATATAGAGGCAGCTACAGGACAGCTATTTCTTTCAGTGCTTTGTTCCTGAAAAGTGCCCTCAGATTGAAGATGTGTTTCACTCTTGTGGAAAATGTACATGACTTTTGATCCCAGAATGTTTTCCATCATGAACCTTGTACAGGAATCTGCAGATAAAATCTACAGTGTGCTAACTGCACAAATGATTTTCTTAGTGTCCCTGGCACCATCTTAATATCCTCACACCTATGACCATATTTCCCAGTGGTATCAGAATTCAATTATGCTTTACTTGATTCTTTCCCTTTCCAAATGCAAATGATTGTTTATCAAAACAATGAGCATATACATGACAGGAGAGATCAATTTAATTGAGATCTGTTACTTTGGTGAATATTTCATTTCAATTGGATTGTAAGATGAAACTTCCATTTTCTCTTCATGAGTTGCAAGCCACCCCTGAGAAGGAGACGTGAAGCAATGTCACCTGGGAAGGTTGATGGCCCAAGGTGTTGGACTCACCTTGGTGGATACTGTAGGTGCATGGATGTTGTTAACTGTACAGAGAGAAGAAAGGTATTAGGCAAAGGAAAAAAGAGTGGAAGAAATCACAGTTGTTCCCTTAATTCCACTTGGGTAGAATCAGGTTAAAAGGAATTCCTATATCCTAGAAGGGGAGAAAAGAGAAAAAAAATTGTGTTTTTTGTTTGTTTGTTTGTTTGTTTTAAGGCAAAGTGGTAATTACATGTCGTTTCTCTCCCTTCCTTCTCATATACCATGAGCTTCTATTATTCCAGTTTGTTAAAGTGTAGGTATTAATCCAAGGCATTGGGCTTACTTCCATGTTATGCCTGGGTGGGGTTTAGAATCCCCACACACCCCTTGAAAGTATTCAGAACCTGGGATGGAACCATGGCTGGAGGAGACTACTAGGTATTGGGAGCTCTGTAGCCCAGAGAGGAGGGAGCATAGGGGTAGAAGTTGCAAGAGATGAGGCGATAGGTTTGGAGATGGTATTTTGGAGGCCCCAAATGAAGAGCTGAACTGTGGTAGTGGCAGAGGTTAGATGGAGGTCAGGTTGAGGAAACTGGCACAGGAGGAAGGAGCCTGAAGCTGGCTGGAACCAGTCACTCAGTTGTCATGCTAACTTAGTAACCTAACTGACAGGAGCTCAGGTAGTAGTGTCCAAAAAGAGTTAAAAGAATGGGATGATCTTCAGGAAAGTTGGAAGTAACAACTGGAATAGTATGTGTAAAAGCACTTTGTCCAAATAATCAAATAATGTGCAAACATAAAGGCCTCTTAGGACTAAACATAAAGTTGGCACAACTACAGAAGCAGGAAGGCAGCCTGAAAAGGTCTTCTTAGGTGTGCAGTCCCAGCACCCTTCCCTGCCCTGCATCTGTGGGTGTCTGCCCTGCCCAGCCTATCGCAGCATTTCCTCAGCACTGCTGACCCGGCACAGAGCCTCCGTTTAGGGGATAGAGGGACTGAGCAACTAACTCATACAAAAAACTGCTTAGGGGTAGAGCTTTCAAGATCTAAGCTCAGAAACTTAGCCTCAGGAAGCCATCCAGCAGAGCACTCTACCCATGAAGTGACTTGAGGAGAAAGAGACCAACTTTAAAACGTCTTCACAAAGGTATAAAATATTATCAGACCAAAAGGAACTTCTCTAGGCAGGAAACCCAAGAGAAGTAAAAGACCTACAATAACAAACAATTAAGAAAATGGTAATAGGAACATACATATCAATAACTACCTTAAATGTAAATGGATTAAATGCTCCAAGCAAAAGACACAGACTGGCTGAAAGGATACCAGAACAAGACCTGTATATATGCTGTCTACAAGAGAACCACTTCAGACCTAGGGACACATACAGACTGAAAGTGAGGGAATGGAGAATGATACATTTTCTTTTTCTTTTTCAAAAGAAAGCTGGAGTAACAATTCTCATATCAGAAAAAATAGACTTTAAAATAGAGACTATTACAAGAGACAAAGGACACTACATAATGATCAAGGGATCAATCCAAGAAGAAGACATAACAATTGTCAATATTTATGCACCCAACATAGGAGCACCTCAATACATAAGGCAAATGTTAAGCCATAAAAGGGGAAATTAACAGTAACACAACCATAGTAGGGGACTTTAACATCCCACTTTCACCAACGCACAGATCATCCAAAATGAAAATAAATAAGGAAACACAAGCTTTAAATGATACATTAAACAAGATGGACTTAATATTTATAGGACATTCCATCCAAAAACAACAGAATACACTTTCTTCTCAAGTGCTCATGAAACATTTTCAAGGATAAATCATATCTTGGGTCACAAATGAAGCCTTGGTAAATTTAAGAAAACTGAAATCATATCAAGTATTTTTTCCGGCCACAACATTATGAGACTAGATATCAATTACAGGAAACAACCTGTAAAAAATACAAACACATGGAGGATAAACAATACACTACTAAATAACCAAGAGATCACTGAATAAATCAAAGAGGAAATCAAAAAATACCTAGAAAGAAATGATAATGAAAACACGATGACTCAAAACCTATGGGATGCAGCAAAAACAGTTCCAAGAAGGAAGATTACAGCAATACAATCCTACCTCAAGAAACAATAACTTCTCAAATAAATAACCTAACCTTACACCTAAAGCAATTAGAGAAAGAGGAACAAAAAACTCCCAAAATTAGCAGAAGGAAAGAAATCATAAAGAACAGATCAGAAATAAATGAAAAAGAAATGGAGACAATAGCAAACATCAATTAGCTAAAAGTTGGTTCTTTGAGAAGATAAACAAAATTGATAAACCATTAGCCAGACTCATCAAGAAAACAAGGGATAAGACTCAAATCAATACAATTAGAAATGAAAAAGGAGAAGTAACAACTGACACTGCAGAAATACAAGGGATCATGAGAGATTACTGCAAGCAATTCTATGCCAATAAAATGGACAACCTGGAAGAAATGGACACATTCTTAGAAATGCACTACCTCCTGAGACTGAACCAGGAAGAATTAGAAAATATCATCAGACAAATCACAAGCACTGAAATTGAAACTGTGATTAAAAATCTTCCAACAAACAAAAGCCCAGGACCAGATGGCTTCACAGGTGAATTCTATCAAACATTTAGAGAAGAGCTAACACCTGTCTTTCTCAAACTCTTCCAAAATATAGCAGAGGGAGGAACACCCCAAAACTCATTCTATGAGGCCACCATCACCCTGATACCAAAACCAGAGAAAGATGTCACAAAGAAAGAAAACTACAGGCCAATATCACTGATGAACATAGATGCAAAAATCCTCAGCAAAATACTAGCCAACAGAATCCAACAGCACACTAAAAGGATCATACACCATGATCAAGTTGGGTTTACCCCAGGAATGCCAGGATTCTTCAATATATGGAAATCAATCAATGTGATATAAACTATATAGACAAGTTGAAGCAGAAAAAACATATAATCACCTCAATAGGTGCAGAAAAAGCTTTTGACAAATTCAACACCCATTTACGATAAACCCCCCAGAAAGTAGGCATAGAGAGAACTTACCTCAACATAATAAGGACCATATGTGACAAACCCACAGCCAACGTCGTTCTCAATGGTGTAAAACTGAAACCATTTCCACTAAGATCAGGAACAAGGATGTCCACACTCACAACTATTATTCAACATAGTTTTCGAAGTTTTAGCTACAACAATCAGAGAAGAAAAAGAGATAAAAGGAATCCAAACTGGAAAAGAAGATGTAAAACTCTCACTGTTTGCAGATGACATGGTACTATACATAGAGAATCCTAAAGATGCTACCAGAAAACTACTAGAGCTAATCAATGAATTTGGTAAAAGAGCAGGATACAAAATTAATGCACAGAAATCTCTTGCATTCCTACACACCAGTGATGAAAAACCTGAAAGAGAAATTAAATAAACACTCCCATTTACCATTGCAACAGAAAGAATAAAATACCTAGGAATAAACCTATCTAAGGAGACAAAAGACCTGTATGCAGAGAACTATGAGACACTGATGAAAGAAATTAAAGATGATACAAACAGATGGAGAGATATACCATGTTCTTGGATTGGAAGACTCAATATTGTGAAAATGATTATACGACCCAAAGTAATCTACAGATTCAATGCAATCTCTATCAAACTACCAGTGGCACTTTTCACAGAACTAGAACAAAAAATTTCACAATTTGTATGGAAACACAAAAGACCCTGATTAGCCAAAAGAATCTTGAGAAGGAAAAACAGAGCTGGAGGAATCAGGCTCCCTGACTTCAGACTATACTACAAAGCTACAGTAATCAAGACAGTATGGTAGTGACACAAAAACAGAAATATAGATCAATGGAACAGGGTAGAAAGCCCAGAGGTAAACTCATGCACATATGGTCACCTTATCTTTGATAAAGGAGGTAAGAATATACAAAGGAGAAAAGACAGCCTCTTCAATAATTGGTACTGGGAAAACTAGACAGCTACATGTAAAGGAATGAAATTAGAACACTCCTTAACACCATATACAAAAATAAACTCAAAATGGATTAAAGACCTAAATGTAAGGGCAGACATTATAAAACTCTTAGAGGAAAACATAGGCAGAACACTCTATGACATAAATCACCAAAAGATCCTTTGTGACCCACCTCCTAGAGAAATGGAAATAAAAACAAAATAAAGAAATGGGACCTAATGAAACTTCAAAGCTTCTGCACAGGAAAGGAAACCATAAACAAGACAAAAAGAGAACTCTTAGAATGGGAGAAAATACTTGCAAATGAAACAACTGACAAAGGATTGTTATCCAAAATTTACAAGCAGCCCACGCAGCTCAATGTCAAAAACACAAACAACCCAATCCGAAAACAGGCAGAAGACCTAAATAGACTTTTTTCCAAAGAAGATATACAGATTGCCAACAAACACATGAAAGAATGCTCAGTATCACTAATCATTAGAGAAATGCAAATCAAAATTGCAATGAGGTGTCACTTCACACCAGTCAGAATGGTCATCATCAAAAAATCTACAAACAACAAATACTGGAGAGGGTGTGGAGAAAAGGGAACCCTCTTGCACTGTTGGTGGGAATGTAAATTGATACAGCCACTATGGAGAACAGTATGGAGGTTCCATAAAATACTAAAAATAGAACTACCATACGACCCAGCAATCCCACTACTGGGAACATACCTTTAGAAAACCGTAATTCAAAAAGAGTCATGTACCACAATGTTCATTGCAACTCTATTTGCAATAGCCAGGACATGGAAGCAACCTAAGTGTTCATCGACAGATGAATGGATAAAGAAGATGTGGCACATATATACAATGGAATATTACTCAGGCATGAAAAGAAACGAAACTGAGTTATTTGTAGTGAGGTGGATGGACATAGAGTCCGTCATACAGAGTGAAGTAAGTCAGAAAGAGAAAAACAAATACCGTGTGCTAGCACATATATATGGAATCTAAAAAAAAAAAGGTTCTGAAGAACCTAGTGGCAGGACAGGAAGAAAGATGATGCAGATGTAGAGAGAGAATGGACTTGAGGACATGGGGAAGGGGAAGTGTAAGCTGGGAAGAAGTGAGTGAGTAGCATGTATATATATACACTGCTAAGTGTAAAATAGATAGCTAGTGAGAAGCAGCCACATAGCACAGGGAGATCAGCTCGGTGCTTTGTGACCACCTAGAGGGCTGGGATAGGGAGGGTGGGAGGCAGACACAGAGGGAGGAGATATGGGTATATATGTGTATGTATAGCTGATTCACTTTGTTATAAAGCAGAAACTAACACACCATTGTAAAGCAATTATACTCCGATAAAGATGTTAAAAATATATATATTATCAGCCCAGAGACAGATTCTGTAAAGACCCAATTTATTTTCTGCGTTTGGCTGGATTTCATAAAATGAAGAAAATCAAACCAGAGACCTGTTTGTGGAGTGGAGGCGTGACTGTATTTTTATTTTTCTTAAGTAAATAAATCCATCATTTGACAAAGAGGAGAGTGTAGTGGATTAGGCAGAGAATGTATGATTGAAGACTTGAAGGCAGGGTCAGCTCCAGATACATTGATCACAGTCTCATTAGGCCTGGAACAGAAACAAAAATGAATTTGAAATGTGGGGAGGGAGAGGGGGCGGAGAGTAGGGAGACCAAAGCGAAATTTTGGTACCTTTTCCAACAGTGTGATTCATAACACACAGATGAACTCAGACACTGAGGTACAATTCACAGGTTAAAATTCCTGACAGATACTGAGCCAGGGAAAACTCTATCAACACAAAATCTCTCTCTCCTTGTCTTTCTTAGTAAAGGGTCCTGAAATAATTTTCACAGCATAGAAAAATGGTTCTACTCCTGATAAGTATTTTTAATATTGTAAGACTGAAAAATATATTCCATGTGAAGGCAAATAAAGTAAGAATGCTGCCAGAGACAGAAAAAATGAGCGTGGGACTATTATTACTATTGGTAGAGCATTCCTCTGATTTAGATATTAAGAAGCATGTATTAACAATAAAAAAGATCTATAAAAGAGTCAATTGCATCATTAAATTTAAAGTGAACTGATCACAGAATTTAATATTAGGAGAAAGTGGAATAATTGGTGGAAAATTAAAGTAACTCTTATTAAAACTTAAATTTTGACTTCAAGGCCCTCCATAAGCTGCTCCACTGTCCCATCCCTTGTCAAACTTCATCCCTCATTATTTTCCATCTGAAAAACTTAGTTATGTTCTTCAAACTCATCTTCCTTTTCCTGCCTACTGCCTCCTTTCTTTGCTTTTGCTTTTTCCTTTGCCTGTCTTCTCACTCTCTTTTGTTCTATTGCCACTGCATCCTTCATGAGCTGGTGGAGAGCTTCCTTAGGTCTCCCTGAGTAATCTGTTCTGGGGTTCAAGGGAGCCCAATAATAAACACTTCTCTTCCCCTGTTGAGTTCTGAACCAGTTGAGAAATATACAGAAATAGGACAGATGAAGCCTAAAATATGAGCTTTATTCTAATAGGGCTGGAGAATGTAGCAAGTGGATCTCACAATCCAGAATCAGAAGGACATGCCCACCCCACCGCAGGCAGAGCCAGCCCACTGCAGAGGCCTGCCCCGTCAAGCTTAGAGCAAGCTTACAGTGTTCTCTCAGCCGGCAGGCTCACTCCCAAGAGCAGGAGGAAGGGACAAGGCTATGTGGAGCCACTTCCTTATCCCAAGCTCATCAACAGATGAGTATGAATAGGTGGGGAAAGAGGCCAGGAGGGTTTCACTGGTGGAGCTTCCCTTACATGGAAAGAAACATCAGGAGTGGGGAAAGTGTTATTCCCTAAGAGAAACCCCATTTAGAAAAATTTCTTCAGGGGCTTGTTCTGTCTGTGATGTCACATTTTTATATACTGGGTTGGCCAACAGATTTTATGGAAAAACCTGAATGAACTTCTTTTTGGCCAATCCAATATTTTGATTCTGTTGAGGTTATGAGTATTAGGAGATAAGGAATTTATTTCAAACATTAAGCTTTACACAGCAGTGGAGCAATTGAAGTCTCAAAGGGAGAGTTGGGTGATCAGAGAATCACTAGCCATTCATCCTGGAGCACTGGGGTGGGTGGACAGTCTGAGAAGAAAAGCTGAGTAGCCGACCACTTCCAGCTGCCAAAGTGAGACTGAAGGGACAGAGAATGGAGACTTTCTGGAAGTTGTCGCCCCTGAGTAGCTACTGCCCCTGCACTTCTGTCACCAAGCATCTGGTGGTGGGCCTGGGGCTGCCGTAGGCAGCAGTGCCACAGTCAGGGAGAACAGGACCCGAGGCAGACGAGAGCTGGGACAAGCTGGGGCCTCCCAGCACCTCCCATCAGTCTGTCACCTCATCTAACTGTGAACAGCTTAGAGAGTAATGGATACCACTTCTCTTTCAGCTCCTCCTTTGGCCAGTTCTAGACTGGAATCATGGAGAGGGGAGGGGATTCCAGGAAAAATAGGTCTCAGCTTAAACAAGTTGGTGATAGAACAATCCAGCACAGTCAACACCTTGACAGCATGGCATCCATATTCTCCTCTTCTAACCACATTTAACGTCAAAGTAAAGACAAGAGATAAGTCCTGCTTCTACTTAACACAATACAATTAAAAATACTGTAACCCATCCCCCTAAAAATCATTTCATGGTCTCAAATGTCAATTTACTCATCTTTGAGGGATGTTCATTTCTTTTTCAGCTCAATCATATTCACCCTCTAATATCTTGTAGCTTAAATATTGATACATAATGCTAACCATTATGAATACGCCTCATGTTAGATATTATGGGAATCGGAAAGGAAAAGATCTTTGAGTCCCAGACAAAATTAATAATTTAATTTTTCCCTCATCTGTGTCCTGATTGACTTTTATGTCTAACTTTCTTGCAGAATTTCTCAAATTCACATTAAGCTTAACTGAATGGCAGAAGAAGTGATTGTTCAATTTACATTAATTTGCTCTTAGTTTGGATATCCTCATATGCACACCCTGAGACAAGGACCTGTGGGCCAATAGTTCATTTGAGAAGTGCAGGAATTACTGATAAGGAGTAGGGAAGTAAGACAAGGGAAGGAAAACAGCCAATAAAGTTTATATCATAGAGCCAAATAATGCCGTGGGCAACTAGAGTTTAGGGTATTATAATGAGGCAACTGAGCTACACTAACTCCCATTGGCAGTGGGAGTTTTACTTTTTACTATTACTTTTAATAAAAATCTTGGCCACTGTAAAAAAAAAAGGAAAAGAAATAAAAAATATATACTGTGTATATTCAAATCAAAATAAGGAAGACATACTAATAAGTACTACAGTCCTCTTTTCTGCAACTATTCACATGGCACAGCCAGTACTCATAACTTCCTTCTTACAGAAACCATGTCATATTTCCTTTGCTCTGAGCGAGTACCTCAACTCACCATGGTTTTCTCCTGATGATGGGAGGGGGACCTAAACCTTCATTCCTGAAGGGTCTGTGCTATTAGCAGTCTCATCTATACTGCGTTATTGTAGTTTTCCATTTACTTTTATCTCAGAGCATGGAAATATTAAAAGGTCTCTGCCCCATTGTGTAGTAGTGTGGTATAATAAGAAAAATGTTTGGTCTTTGTCCGCAGTTCCTGGCATAGATCTCCTAAAACCTTTGAGATTTCCTGAATGATTGATAGGGTGATAGGAGCATCTTTTGTTCTAAAGAGGGGACTCTTGGTGAGAAGAAGCTTCAGGATGGGGGCCGCTGATCAGAGGAACCATATGATTAGAGGGTTGGAAATTTCAACCCCACCCACAAGCCTCTGGAAAGGAGAGGGGCCAGAGATTGAGTTAATCACCAGTGGCTAACAATTCAATCAGTCATGTCTATGTAAATGAAGCCTTCATTAAAACCCCGGAACAGTGGGGTTTGGAGAGGTTCTGAGTTGGCAAACACATATGTGTGCTGGGAGGGTGGTGCACCTGAACTCCATGGGAACAGAGGTTCCTATATTCAGGACTCTTCTGGGCATTGCCCTATATGCCTTTCCATCTAGCTGTTCATTTTTATCCTTCGTGGTAAACTAATAGTAAGTATAGCATTTACCTGAGTTCTGTAAGTTGTTCTAGCAAATTATCAAACCTGAGGAAGGGGGTTGTGGGAATGCCTGACTTTGTAGCCAAGTTGGACAAAAGTGTAGGTAACCTAGGGACCCAATATTTGGAATTGGCATTTGAAGTGAGGGAAGTCTTGTGGGACTGAGCCCTTAAAGTTGTGGGGTCTCAGGCTCACTCAGGTAGTATCAGAATTGAATTGAATTGTAGGATACCCAATTGGTGTCAGGATTGGTGGGAAGAAAAAAACCTCTCAAGTAGTAAACCAAGTTTTCCTTTATAGAATCAATCACCCAGCCAGTAAAGTAACTGCTTTCTTTGGCTATTTGTTTATTGACATGCAGAGCCCAAAACTGTGAGAATAGGAAGCAAAAATTTTATTAGTAGACGGTTAGGGGTAATATGAGAGGAGTCACTTCCATTTCCATCCCTTGATTCTCAAACTCCTGAAGCTTATGTATGGGAGAAAAAGTACAATATAACAGTCACTAATCTGGGGCATTTGCTGCATCCTGGAGCACACCATGCCTGCAAAAGGACTGGCGCTCAGCTAGCACTGAGTCTTCAAAGGCCTTTCCACCATTCTATCAAGCCAGTTGCTTCAGGAGGATGAGGACCATGGTAAACCCAGTGAATTCCATGAGCATAAACCCATGACCAACTTTTGGCTGAAAAATAAGTTCCCTGATGAAGAAAAATACTGTGTAGAATACTGTAATATCCATAAGACATTCTGTAAGTCCATGGATGGGGTTTCAGCATCAGCATTGTGGAAAGGGATGGCAAATCCATATCCAGAGTAAGTGTCCATTCCATGAGAACAAAGTTCTACCTTCCATGGAAGACTACATGGAAGTGGTCCAGTGTAATTCACCTGCCATTAGACGGCTGGCGGGTTCCCCAGGAAATGATGTTATATCAGGGGCTCCGTGTTCCATCTCTGCTGTTGACAGGTTGCATTTTCAGCCCAATGAGCATGCTATTGGGACCAGTACAAATTGCTGACCCACAGACCTATGAGAGATAAATGTTTTAAGCTGCTAATTTTTGAGGTGGTTTTTGTGCAGCAGAAGCTAATTGAAACAGAAATTGGTACCTAGAAGTGGAATGCTGCCACCTAAAATGTGTGGCACTGGTTTTGGATCAAAACAACTGGCGAAACTATTGCATGTGGTAACTCAGAAGTTAGAAAACACACCTAATAAACTTGTGGATCTGGTTAAGGAAATTTTCAGGCAGAATGTTGATGTTATATAGGAAGAAAGAGATGAACTAAAGAAAAATCTATTTGATTTGCAGGCAGAGGACATAGAGAGCACCCAGGACTTTATAGATTAGAAAATAAAATTGTTTTTCATTCCCAACCTCTCCAGTTTACAAAATATCCTTGCAAAATCTAATCAAGGGGTGGCTTTAAGGACTTTGTGAAGACCTCAGAAAGATTTATGATGGTTTCTACAAGATCCTCTCAACTGGACAAAAAAATTTCTAAAGATCTTAAGGGCATTAACCCATAGCATTTTCTTCCCAAATAAGAAAGGAGACAGCATCAAAAAGAATTACGTGTGTATCCTTTGTATAAGTAAATGACTATAGTCTGATACGTAAGAAACTCACACAACTTTAAAGGGGGTTGTATAAGCTTATGAAAGGGACCAATACAGTTCAAAGTGAAAAGATGACTTTGGGACCTCAAATTTCTTTGAGTAGGAAGCAGAATGAGTAAAGATATTTATCTTAAATAAGGGCTATTTCTTATGGTAATATGTACATGACTAGATTCTTGAATTGCTATGGATCAATGACTCCTATGTGCTTCCCACTTCTCCTTTTCTTGAATGGAAATTTTTATTATAATTACCTCGTTGCCATCTCACCATCATTACGTTAGGTATATGGGAGAAGGGAGCAAATAAACTTGCCTGTTAAACCACAGATTTCTGGATTAAGAGGAGCCACATGCAACAAACTAAACCCAAGGGATATCATCCACTGCTGGACCAGATGCAGTTCCTGAGATATTGGACTGAGTCCAATTTTTGGCAGTCTTGGAAAAAGGTGAATTCCTTTGACATGTGGGAGGTATACAAATAAATATAGCCAGTAGTTGACTGTGGTCAATTAAATATGGTTACAAATTCTTTACAGCTTGTCCCATAAGGAGATGAACTTGGTTTCTCCACCTCTTGAATAATGGCTGGCTCATGACTTGATTTGACCAGCAGGATGTGGTAGAAGGATGCTGTGCAGGCTGTGAATCTGAGCCTCCAGAGGCCTTACAGCCTCTGAACTTGCTCTCTTGAAACTTGTCCACTCTATGAACAAGCCTGACCTCTTTTTCCTGTGGAGAGAAAGGTCTAGGTGTCCTAGACTTGCCAGCTGTCCCAGTTGAGGCCCCAGATATAGGAGTGAACTCATCAGATACTGTGTCTGGCAGAGCTAGGATGTCTCAACCCAAATCACCAATCCCCAGAATCATGAAAGAATAAATTATTATTGTGAGCCATAGAGTTTTGGAGTGGTTTGCTACCTAAGAAATTCCAGTTGAAACACACCTACATTTGCAGCTTCATATATGTCTTTTGCCTTTCTAAAGAGACTGTAAAAACTTTGAAGGTGGTGACTGTATTGTGTAATTTTTGTAACTTCTATAACACCAAGCATGGGGCTGAGTACAGATTGATGCTGTATGAATGATTTTTTTATGTGCTTGAAGCTCTTCTTCCTCTGTTTGGAAACATAGCATTCAGAAGTAAAAAAAAAAGAAAAAAAATATATATATATCAGAAGAAAAAGTTTAGGCTAGATTAGGCATATCATAGGGTCTACTGCTACCCTCACCCATTTTTCCTCCAACAAGGGGAAGATGTTTGGTTTTTAACCACTGCTCTTCAAGATCAGAGGGAACCAGATTTTTCATCTATTTTACTGCTACACTCTCAATGAGTAGTAAAGAAGGACCTTTTACTTAAAGAGGTAACAATTAAAAAAAAATAGATAAATAGATAAAGAAAAGTTTCTGGAAGCAGGGAGTATTGGCACCAACTCTGAACCTTTCAGCCAGTACCCATGTCCATTACTGGCTTAATAACCAAAATGGATGAGTTGAAAGAAGGCCATTGAGAGTTGCCTGGCATCATCTTGCTCCCTTCCTGACCTGCTCTGCTCCTATTTCCTCCCAGATCCTGACCTCTGGTTTCATTTTCCCTTTGCAACGTATTCTTACCTTTGAACTTGGTATTGCTATTAAGTTTTCCTGGTTGGACCTTTAGCAATCTGTATAAATGTTGACTTAGACTCACACAAATCTTTCCACTCAGTGTTGCCTTAGATAGGATACCCTGACCTAATTTTAGCTCCTCATGAACTGATCACCTGCTCTGGATTTCCTCCAGTGAAGAAGAATTGACTGCCATGAGTTTTCGTAGACACAACGATGGGCAGTGGTGGTGTTGTGAAGAGGAAATGAGATAGAACAGGGAGTGAGGAGGAAGGCTCTGTTCACACCTGAGGGCTCTGACAAGGCAGTGCCTTATCTACTTAAGAACCCAGAAAAATCACCTCATGGGAAGTTTCTTGAAGCTGGAATAGTATGTAACCAGAAAAGGGCCCTTTCTTTTAAGTACACTTTTTAACTTTCCTTCTCAAGGGCTGTTCAAACTCTGAGGGAAGGATGTTGCCTCCGGGTCGGTCTTGTTTATTCTGTGAGGACATCCTCAAGAGATGCTGCAGAAGTGAGCTGAGAGCTGGGTGGGAACCTAAGGATGACTCCATGTCCACTGCTGAAGTTCCATGCTGTCGGGTCTTAGAAGTAGTTGGCTCAAGTTAAGGCTGGCTAACCAGACAAAGGGAAAGAAGTAAAATATTCTTACATTTACAAATGAGGGATGTAGTAATTCCCTCCTGAAATTATTATGAAACATACCCAATTTGTTTTCTCTTGCTGGAGTTTAGAGAGATGGTTCCCAGGCCGTGCACACCTTAGAGCAGCGGGTGTCTGCAGACCTGTGCTGAGGGTACCTGTCCCTTCGGCCACCAGGCAGCGCTGCTTCATTCTGCTTTAAATGTTGGTGATGCATAAAGAGACCCTGTCAAAGGATTCTGCTGGATTCAGCACAAGGCTTAGAGGCAAGCTCACATCCTTTTCATTTTTTAACCCTAATAACTTTAAAGGCCATGTTAAAACTTTGAATTTTATAATAAAGTTGCAATTTGACTTGCTACTTTCATGATTATTTGAAGAGTCACATGTGAATCTCTAAAAACGATAGTTAGAAAAAATGTGGATGGGCGTAGTCAGCAAATGACAATACCGCCTTTCTGTGTGTGAGGGCTCGCTAATACTTCAACGTTCACCCAAAGAGAGAAGGGTGTGTGTCCCTCGGTCCTCTCACCTCCCAGTACGTGTTTGCGTGATTACTGCAGGTGTGCAAGAGCCTTTTCCACGTGAAGCCACATGTCTCTGCATAGGAGCTTGGGCTTGGGAGTACATTTATCAAATGCGTGACAACTCCTGCAAAACTCCCTGAGAACATTGTAGAACACCTGCATACTAATGGTTTTTATTGTTGGAATTATTTTACTGCACAAACAAAAACCTACAGTCATATCATAGAAGCATGCTACATAGCTCCGAGTACAGAAATTGGCTGTGAACTTCACTGCTGACACTTTATTTCTTGTAATTAAACTTTTACTTTTATTTCACCTATTTTATCCCATACACAGGGAGAGAAAATAAAACATATGGAGGGAACTGCAGGATGTTGTGGTTTACTCCACGTTTTGGTATTTTTAGCTGTTCCCAATGAACCTAAAGGCCTGAAATTTGTACTTGAAATGTATTAAAAAATAAATTCATTAGTTAAGGAATATTGAAGAGCTGGCTATATATTTAGGGTGGAATCTTCTCTATTTCCTTGTCTTGCAGAAAGTAACAGACCACAATTGCCTGTATTTTCTTTCTTTTCAAAACCACTTCTGCTCCAAAGACCATGAACCTGAACTGAAGAAACAACTCTTTCCTGCTGGTGTGAGATAATTCAGTCTCCATGATGTCTTAATCCTGGGCCCCCCTTAATTGACTTCTAACTGTGCTAAACTGTGGCTGCTAGCAGTTGCAATGTGGATTGCAATTTACAAGGCACTGGAATTGTTTCTTGTCCTCAAATTAGTCCTGAGCTAGACTTGAGAGAGATTAAAAAAATAGGCTTTACCTTGCTGGCTGTCTTGAGACCTCAAGTGAGACTTTTTTTTACCATCTCTGAATGGATGGTTGCCTTTTAACAGTTTAGTTAGGGACAGAAAGGAAAAAAATATTAGGGCTGCCAATACCCTGTCAATTTTGCCTTAATAAAGCTGCCTCTTGTGGCCTATCTTGTCCAGGGAATTGGAGAACTCCTAATGCTTTTAGACCTCCATGAGGGGTGGTAATTATTTTGAAGCCCTGTTCTGTGAGTGAATCCAAGGCAGAGCAAAGATCATCTCCTTTTCTTTTCTCATGAATGTCTATAGGATAGATTTATTAAGTACGAGGTGTTCTAGATTTAGGCAGCAGGGAAGAATAAAATGAAAGGAAGTTATTTCTTTTATGGCCCCTTATGGCCATTTAACATTTATTTCTATCTATCCTACCTAATTTCTTCCTTTTCATCTTGGGACCCCAACTTAGAAAGCCATGATATATACACACATACACAGTGCGTATAGGCACTCTATTAACTCTTGGGATAGATAAGATATGGTTAGAGTCCTCAAAGAATTCATGGCCCAGAAGGGAGATACATACATAAATGATCATGATGATGCCATTTAGGAAGATATATGTGAAGAGTGTTTATGAGAGCATAGAAGAGAGACACCTATCACAGGCTGATGGAGTGAAGGGTGGATTTCTGGAGGAGATGGCAACTGGATCAACTCTTAAAGAATGAGTCAGCCAGGGAAAGAATGTAAAGAGGGGATTTTAGGTGGATGGAATTGAGAAAAATGCATGGGGATGTAAAACATGTAGTGAGTGAAAGAACCACAGCAGTTCTATGTCAAGGGATACATTCAGGGAAGGGTGGGAGGTAATCAGGCCCGGAGGTACGTAAGGGCCAGTTATGAGGGTCCCTACATGGCATACCAATGAGCCTGGACTTCATCAAGTAGAGGCAGAGAATGGAACTGGTCAGATTTCTGCTTTATGTAAGTTGTTCTGGCAGCTGGGTGCAGAACGAATTCAAACACAGGAAAACTAAGGCTGCAGGTCAGATAGGAGGCTAATGTGATCATCTAAGACAAAGCCCTGAACTAGGGTGGTGAAAGCAAGATAGCAATTGGTTAGGGTTGAGAAATAGCTTAAATCAGCAGGCCTTAGACTAAGTGCATACAGGGTGACTTAGAGGTCCATTAAGTCTACAGAATTGCCATAGAAGGTACTCTGGTTTGAAGAGACTGGATCCCCCATTCAAGACCCGAAGCTCCTCCATCATGCAAGGCTGACTGTAAACATTTAATGGTGTGACAAGGCTGGTGGGGCTGGCCTTAACAAACCAGGGGTTATGGGTGGATGTTCAGCTATAAAACCAATTCTTATAAGAATTCCATCAAGTGTGGTCTTTCTCATTCTCAGGAATTTTGGAACATTTGTGGGATAACTTTTATGGAGAACTGAGGATAAATGGGGCTGGGAAGATTGAGGCCAGTTTTTGGCTATGAAACCTAGGATTTCTATTTCCAAATATTTCCTGATTGAGAGCCATGTCTTTTGTCATGGGAATGTCATTTGTTTCCCAGAATGATTCCTCAAAGCTTTTGGGAGAAAGCTGGTGTCCTGGGCTTTGCACCCAAGCTCCTTTGATGGTCTGCCTTAGCTTTTTCATTCTTGTCTCCCACCACCCTGCACATGCATCCCTTCTTCACAACTTACCATATGATATTTTGTGGACCTTGGTAAATGCTGTTCCTACTTCTGAAATTTTCTCCTGGAGTTTTTTTTTTTTTTTTTTTTTTTTTAATCTAAATACATTTTGCTCACCTTCAAAAAGCATCTTGTCCTTTGGAAACATTTCCCAAGTCCCCATTCTGATTTATTTCTGTTTCTGTGCTAAGCCTGTTCACACCATGATCTTGCACTTATCACACTGCTGTGTTTTTCTCTCGTTTTTCTCTCAGTCCAATTAGATAGTAAGGCCTTTAAGGGGGGGGGGGAAAACCCCACTGCATTTGTGTTTACATATATGTGTATTTATTTCCAGTGATTAGCACAGTACTTAGCAAATAGGATGGAATATTACTCAGCCACAAAAAAGAATGAAATCTTGCCATTTACAACAACATGGATGGACATAGAGGGTATTACTCCAAGTGAAAAAAGTCACACAAAGAAAGACAAATACCGTATGATTTCACATATAGATGGAATCTAAAAAAAATGAACAACAAAACAAAACAAGACAAAAGCAGACTCATAAATACAGAGAACAAGCTGGTGGTAACCAGAGGGGAGAGGGTAGGAGGAGTGAGTGAAATAGGTCAAGTGGATTAAGAAGCACAAACTTCCAGTTTTAAAGTATATGAAGATGTAATGTACAGCATAGGGAACATAGTAAATAATATTGTAACAACTTTGTATGGTGACAGGTGGTTACTAGTTTTATCATGTGATCAATTTGGAATGTATATAAATGTCAAATCACTATACTGTACACCTGAAGCTAATATAATATCGTTTTAACTATACTTCAATAAAAATAATAAAAATTTTAAAATGATGTGCCAATGCTTTCAAAAATGATTTACCAATGTATATTATTATTGTAATAAATGCCACGTTTATCCACTTATTTATTTATCTAATACTTATCTGGCAAAACTGTGAACAATGTACAAGTAGAACAAGTAGGGTAGGTTTGGGAGGCTTACCTGATTGAAGTCCAGATCTTCTTTGGAAGACTAGAAGTTCAGCTATAATATTGAGGGTTTTACTGACCTGTGTACATTGTAGAGAAGCTAATTGTGAATGGGGTGTTGGAAAGCACTTGTCCTGTTTGGAAGGAGATATGAGCTCCCATTAGCTGATTGACTTGAGTAAAACACCTCTCTCAGCTTCAGTGGTCTGATCTGTAAAGCCAGGGTAATGGTACACACCTCCTAGGTTGTTGTGTAATTCTGTGAGACAATGGGATCTAATGTGGGTATGCATATACCTGGCACCAGGATCAGCTTTATGAGTATGTGACATGTGCATTTGCATAGGGTCTTATCCTTTGTTTAATGCTTTGCTGTCGCCATCTTGAAATTCTTTACAATCATTGTACAAGGGGCCTTGCATTTTCATTTTGCTCTGGGCCTCTTAAATTATGTAGCCAGTTCTGCCTGACGCATAATAGGCACATAAGAGTGCTCTCAGAAGAGCCCTAGATTCTCAGCCTGAGATTAGAAGGGAAGCTGAGAGACCACCTCTAATAAGTGCTGGGCTTTGATGATGTCTTCATTTTGTTCTTCTTCTGAAGGTGAGCTGTTGCTCCTTCTTCTATTCCCACATGGCTTCCTATGGAGTATATAGATTTTCAATTCTGCCATCCACTTTCTCTCATTTATTTAAAAATTCCATACTGAGATCATTCTTTTATCTAACTACTATTTTTAACCCCCACCTGCCCCCTCTCCCTACCAAGATAAACACATTGGCCACCAGCTGTACATAAAATAAAATCATAGATTCCTTTTTGATTCTATCAAGGTTCAAGTTGCAGGGTTTTGTGTGTGTGTGTGTGGTGTTAAAACACTTTCAAAAATGTAAATTAAAAATAAAAAACTAATTCACCTACATAGTTTGATTTTGGTACCTGCCATATAACTTTAAGGTTTTAATATCTTTGTTGATCATAAATTGACTCTGAGTTTTGCTCTCATGAAAATTATTTGAGCCAGAACGCTACACTGGGTTGAAACATTCTGTCACAATAATCCCTATGGATTAGAGCATATTAAAGTACAATCATGGGAAATAGAATGCTTCTTTTAAGCCACTGAGCCAACAAATGAGGTCATTTGATGCTTAGAAACTATGAATATCCACGAAGGGGCTAGTTCACATGTAACATTAAGCTGGTTTGGGCTGGCCCATCCCTTAGTTGGTGGCGGGAATAGTAGGGTTTATTTTTCATCAATCTCCCTTTGCTTTTTTAATCCTTCTGAGTTACAAGTTGTAAGATAAAAAACTGAAAGATTGTTGACTCTCTACTTGGCTAAAACTAACTCAACTTTTATATAGATTTTATTTCCTTAAAAATTTGCTGCCTAAATGACTTTAAAATGGCAACATGTTAAACATTCTAAATGGGGAAGACTTCAGGTGTCATTTCTAAATGACAATTCAGATATATTTTCCTTGCATCCCCCCAAAGGCTTTGAGATGGAAAATTGAATGAAAAGAAAAATGGGAAAACAAAACAAATTGGAATCATGCCTGGCTTGTTTACTTTAGGAAATCTCTTAACGTTCATTTTAATCAATTGAAAAGAGATGGTTCATCAGATCATAGAATTTTAGAGTCGAAAGGAGCCTCAGAGCTTATCTCATATGACTTTCTCATTTTATGGATGAGGAAACTGGGACCCAGCGAGGGAAAGATGCCTTCCTAGCATTCCACGGCTAATTAGCAGCTGGGCAGAGAACCCAAGTCTCCAAATGCCCAGTCTGGTATGTTTTCCAGTCTGGATGACTGCCTCACTTTCATACCAATTTAAAGTCTTTATATATTTCCAAATTCAAAAGGCTTATAAAAGTAGCTGAGTGAATATAGAAAGAATATCTTCATCAATTGAATGAAAGCTTTCAAGTACACTTCTGAATATTGACTGGTACTGGATACAAAGCTATTTTGCACATAGTAGACAATCAATAAATATTTGTTGATTGATAGAACTGCTCAGAAGTTAATTTATTTTTAAAAAAAAACCTAAAAGCATATGTCTAAAATCACAAAAGGAAAAATGCTTACGTCTATTATCAAAGAAAGTAAGTCCCCAAAGAAAATAACATCCTAACTGCAATTTCAGATGTCCTTTCCAAAAATAAAAAGAAACCTAAATGGTGAGATATTCACAGATTTTGCCTGGGGTACTTATCAATAGGGTGGACCATATAATTTATTGTCCAAACTGGGTTATTTTTGAAAGTGAAAATAGACATTATAAATATTTTTGTTGAGGCCACAAGTGTAAACTGAGACTTTCCAGGGCAGTTAGGACACATGGATCACCTTACATAGGAAATGATAAAAAGCTTATATTAATTAAGTATTTACAATGTGCTAAGCAAGGCCTTAGGGACTTCCATGCTTTAGTGTCTCTTTTACTGGTCCAGCAGGGAAAGTCTTCAGGGTTTTATTATGAGGTTCAAATATTATATTAAAAGGCAGAGGTGTGGGATGTCATCATTTTCATCTCCTACAATGAAAGGTCCAGTAGCCTTGTTTGTCTAGGTAGATAGCAATAAAGATTTTCTATGTGTCTCTTCCCCACTCTCCATTCCCCCCTCCCACTGTAATTTCTTCCACCAAGTCCCTCTTTCCAAGACTTCTCTGAGTGACAAAATTCAGATAGGTTTATTCGGTATTGAATATTTCTCTGAAAACGGCTTCCTGGTGAGGAATGTTTCTTGGTCCTGACAAGAGATGTTGCTGCTGAATTTGCTTTTCTCACTTTTAGTTGGGTTTATAATGGGTTTGTTGAAAGCAATGAATGGTTTAGAAAAATACCCTTGGTGCTGTGAAATAGGAGCCATTTCCAAAGCTTGTTCAAAATCTGATTATATTAGCAATTTCTCAATTCCATTGTATTAGCTTTGTAATTTGTTTCCATGACCCACGGAATATATTGACTCAGACAGTGACTTTTTTTTTAAAGGAAGAGAGAAAGACTTGTTTCTCTTTGGAAAATATAATCTTGGAAGAACTTGGAAACAATAGATTTCTAGATTGGCCTGAAGGGTAAGATCCAAATCGACCCAATTTGCTTGTCATTGTCTCCAGTGTAGGGAGCTGGGATGTTTGCCTTGATAGCTTTTTTGGGTTTTAGACAGTCCTTTAAAGTAATAGGCACAGGCTGTGCTCTTAGAAGTTCTTTCTTTCTAAATGAAGGGGAGACATTTGAAAATAGCTTGTGTTTATTGAACCCAGAACATGTGCCTAGACCTTAATACCCAATGCGTCTCTCATATTTTCTCACCTCACCTTCAAAATGTCTTATAAAATGTAAACCATGATTTTCCCCAGTTTGCAGGTGAGAAAGCCGGGCCTGTGAGAGGAGCCCTCACCTGGAACAGGCAAAACTGTGATTTGCAGGCAGTTTTGTCTGGTTCCAAGGACTGTTCACTTGGCACTTAGCTAACCACTCTGCTAGGCAATCTTTCAAGATGCTATTGGATTTATCTCAATATTGAAAGGATTTTCTCCATGGAAAGCCAACCACCCACTTATCAGAGCCAGAACATTTGTCAGCTGTTATGGATTGAATCGTGCCCCTGCAAAAGGATCGGTTGAAGTCCCAATCCCTGATACCTCAGAATGTGACCTGATTTGGACATAGCATCTTTTCAGGGGTAATCAAGTTAAAGCAATGTAATTAGTGTGGGTCCTTATTAAATGTGACTTTTGCCCTTATTAAAAGGGGGGATGTGGACCTAGAAGGAGGGAAGACAATGTGAAGAGATGCAGGAAGAAGGTGGCCATTTCCAAGCCAAAGCTACAAACCATCTACAAGGAGAGAGGCCTGGAACAGACCCTTCCCCAGCTCCTTTGGAGAGAGCATGGCCTTGCCAACTTCTTGATTTCAGATTTCTGGCCTTTGGAGCTGTGAGACAATAAATTTCTGGTGTTCTAAGCTACCCAGTTTGTGGTACTTTGTTACAATAGCTCTAGCAAGCTAATACACATGTTCTCCCATATTTCAGCAGACTGTGGCTGGTGCAAGGAGCGGGTAGAGACCAGGTCTAGGCTGGAGGTACCCGAGTTAGAGCACCAGCCAGTTGAAACTATTCCAGGCTTCAGAACTGAGGTAGACCCCTGGTTGCTCCACCACGGACAATGCAGTGAGCTAGGCAACGTGACCTGTATGGGGGCTCTGAACTTATACCCCTTAGACCAGACAGCAGTGGTTCTGAGCTGACTCCTTTTTACTTCCTCTCCTACTGCTGGTGGTTTCCAGTACTAACTCTAGTGGCATTAATTGATGGGAGAATGATCTGTCACAGCTGTTGAATAATGCACACATTGATGATTTCTTAGTAAGTTAAAAGCCCTTATGATGGGGTGAGGAGAAGGAAGAAAACATGTTCCACCTCCTGCAAAGGGGGAACAAAAACCTTCATTCAAGTCATTCACAGGAGGAACCCTAGACCTTCCAGGTGAGACCTGACCATCAGCTTCTGGGGAAAGTGACCTGGTTTTATCAAACTCACCACTACCTCTAAGTGTAAACAGAAACATAAGTATACTATTAGCTAGAAATAATAAAATGCTCAATAAATCCCGTATTATGAAGGCTTAGCCAGGAAACTCTCAAACAGTCATGTTTACAGCACACCTGGTGAGTATTTTTACGGTACAGTATAAAATCTGCCCTTTTAAAAATAGCATAGAATTGGTGGCACAGAGCATTTATGCCCTTTAAGCTATAAACCAGAGTTTGCAGAGTTTATAAGTTCCGTACAACCCTTTTCTGTAATGTAAAAGTTTAGAATAATAATAATAATAACTTGATGAGCCATAGAGGTCAAAGCAAACAGCTTCAGTTTCTTGTCTGAAGAATAGAAAGCTGAATGGGGACTAAGTATTGTTATGGAATTGTTTTGGCCCAGGGGAAAAATACTGATAAAGAGAACTTGAGTCAGATAAATTCCATCTTCTCTTTGATTTCTACTGTAGAGTCGAGGGCAAACTTCTAAAGAAGAAAACTTTTGTTGAATAAGGTGTTAGCATAGTGATAACCACGTTAGGTTGGCATTTCATCACACCGATATGGCTGGGCCAGGTGGAGGTGACTCTGTAGCCTTTCTCTCTCTCTGAGTTTGAGTTTCCCCTGGAGACTTGTAAAATTTTGTGGGCCTTTCTTGAGTCTGGAATCTTCCACACTCACGCCAAGCCACCTCACATTTCATCCTCTGCCCTCTCCTCTTGGCCCGCCTGCAACTCTTTCACAAAGTTTTCAGTCATAATCAGTGACCTCTGGAGCACACGGGTACCCATCACTCCCTAAATCCCTCTCTTTTCCCTCTCTGGAATCCTGGTGGTCTCTCTCCAACGGCAAAATTTTCCTGAAACCCTTTCTCACAGGTTGGGTCATGAGAAACAAACTGAGATGGAGCCTGGGAGATACTCTCGGGGCCATCCCCTGTGAGGCATAAAGCAGCAGGATGGAACAGAGGGAGAAGCTGACTAGGCTGCAGTCACAACAAAGGCTCAGCTGACCCCCTGTGGGACCCTTCTGAGTTGTCCCAAATGGAGGCATGGGGGCTGGGTCTTCGTAAACCGACATCAAATAGCACCAGAGGCTGGCTGCTCTGGGGAGGGCATGGTCTTGGGTAAGGCAGCTCCCCATGACTGAGGGCAGCTCTCTCCTGGGAAGGGTCTCAGCTGGCAGCCTTTGGTTGCCAACAGGCCTAGCAGCTGGAGGAATGAGTGTTTGGTCTTACAAGGGTGGATCTGGGTGGGCATGGCTGCATCCACTATGCCTCATTGTAGAATTCCCATCTGAGGAAAACAAGACCTTATAAGAAATGAAGGCTGCAAGTAAAGGTAAGAGGAATCTCATATCTGTTTTTTACCTTTACTGAAATGTAACAATAAAAAGATGCTATCAAGGTTTTTTTCCATATCTTAAATCAGTAATAATTAATGCTGTACAACTAATTAGTTTATTATTTCTCTCCTTCAGGATCTTCCTCCTGCTAAGCTTTAATAAGATACTGATACATATGTTTTTCTTTGTTATAAGCAATACAGAAGTAACTTCTATTGTCTGAGCACATGTTGTATTACAGATATTTATTGTTTTACTCAGTCATCATAAGACCCTGTAAGAAAAATATCATTATCCCTATTATGGATGGAAAAAGCAAGGTCTAAAGAGAACAAACTACTTGTCCAGTTCACATACGCATGTCAGAACTGGGGTCTGAATCCAGCTGACAACGGAAACTCTACTCTTAACTCTATCATTTTATCCTAATATGTAACTTATTTTCCTTTTTGGTCCTCTTTCCAGATATCCAATGCCTCTCAGATTTTTGTTTTCCTTCCTACTTATGGAAATCCATTTCTGAAATCTGACTGTAGTCCCACACATGGAACTACAGAGAAGACATGGAAGAGATAGTGGGAACTTATACTTAACCTCCTTGGAGTAGCTATGTGGGTATTCTTCAGAGATCCCCTCCCCCATTCCTAGGCTGGCACACCTGCTGTGTGCCCCACCCCTCCTCCATCCACGATGTGGGACAGTCTCTGTTGGCTTTTCCTCAATCCCCCAATCTCTTGAGTCTTCCCCACTACAACCTCAATCCATACCTCACCATTCTCTTCTCCTCCCAATCCATTCAGTTTCTTCTGATTATTAGTAGAGATGACTACTACTGTTTACAGATTCAGAGTTAAAATTCTCATGACAACAGAAAGGAATAAATGATCCCTACATCCCTACATCCATCCCTACATCTTAGAATTTCAAGTACAGGGAAGAGAGATTGAGAAGAAACTACTGTATATGTAGTGACTTAAAGAACCATTTTATTGTGTCCTTTTACCATCATGTTTCACATCTTAAACCTGGTTTGGTCAAGACTATATATATATATATATATATATATATATATATATATATATATATATAATTTGTGAGATTATGACAAAGGGAATCTTATAAAGCTGGCTCTATTCTAACTTAAAACGAGTCACGTGGGCTTTAGAGAAGAAATCAGGATGAGATGCTTGACTGAGGCTTTTTTTTATACTAGAATGGTAGAATTAAAATCTCATTTTTTGAAATAAAGGGAGGATAGATTTTCATCTGTTTGAGATAATTTAATATAACCTACTTGGAGGCAGGGGAGAATGGGGCCAATGATTCTTCTAGTCTTCTCTAGCTCTGTAATTATATTTTCAGAGGGAGAGAATAAAGGTTCCTGCTGCTCCACACATTATTATACATCTTGAAGAGGATTCAGAGTTTAATAATTGTCATTCAGCCACTTTCCTAATTTTATGTCTAATTAGCCAAGAAATTGAAGTTTCAAAAACATTCTTGATTTGCAAAATCCCCATATATATTTCAATTCACAAACATTTAAAAAAATATTCCTTCTGCGTGTGCAGCACCTAGTCAGGGAACAAGGGAAGAAGGATGAAGGAGGTGGGCACAGGCCACTCTCTGGGTGTTCAGAGTCCAGTGAGAAGGGAAGACACATTCACAGCCAACTAACAAGCTGCTGAGTTGAAAATATTGTCTTCATTTAATGGAAACACAGAGGCGGACTCACTAAATTGTGTTGGGGGTGAGAGGAGCATCGGGGAAAGCTTCACAAAGAGCTGATGTTGGAACTGGGTCAACAGTGAGCAGAACCTCACTCAGGGCACATGAAGGAAGGAAGAGGGGAGGAAGGAAGGGAGGGAAAGAGGGAGGGAAAGAGGTAAGGGGAAAGGAAATTTCCCTGAGTCACCTCTTCACTGAGACCCTCCCCTGGCTCATTGCAATTAACCTTCATCCATTGTGTCTACTCTGAGGGATCTGAGGACTCAGGATGAAAAGCCTGAGGCTCTGTCAGGATTCTGCATTTCAAGGCCATCCCATCATTGCTCCCCAACTGCAATTCATATCAGAAGGCAGCACACCTCTCTGTACTCCCAGCCTCTCCAAGTGTTTGCGTGTGAGGTCTGTACTGCATATCACAAGCTCATCATGCCCTGGTCAGAACACTACTTCCCAGGAACCTTCACTCCACAGTGGATTTCTACTGAGAATGATTCTCCTTCTTCCAGGACTGCCTTGTCTCCCTGATCTCTAAAAACAATAGTCATGTTTCTCTCAAGACTGCTATTCCCATAGAGATAAATCTCTCCTCCCACATTGTCTTATTTTGAAGGACGTTAAAAATATCTTTTCATAAATAACTAATAGTATGTTTTTTCTTTCCCTTCCGGAGGCTTGACTTTCATGGGCACTATAAGGCTGCAAAGGACGAGTGCTTTGTGGGGTTTGCTGCAAACAGCCACATGGTCACAACTCCATGCTCAAGGCCAGCACCAGTCTCCATATAAAGGAAGTGAACTTGAACTTCAATACAGTTCACCTTCTCTTGGTTTCCTAACCACACTCACACTCTTGTGGTGCTCAGGCCACCTCTCCTGCATTCAGCTAGTTGTCAACTAATCCCTCTAAACTGTGAGTTCTCAACATGAAGATGTTACCTACACCACTGAGACACATTCTAATGGTATAGCTGGCCTACATAGAAATGTTGTAGTGAAGGACCTACTGACCACATATCAAGGAAGGCAAAGAGCTCTTGGGACTCCTCTAAGGGGAACTTTAGCCAAAATTTTCCAAAGGTAGTGGAAGCTGCCTTTTCTACACCAGTAGATCCTTGCAAAGAATATCTGGACTTACTAACTTGTAGGTACGGATGGATGGTGGCTTCTTTGACCCTGGGAAAAAACCCTGTTCACCACCTTTCTTGAATCTCTAGGTATATAGCTACCTAAGGCACTGCTTCTTATTCACAGACCCAAGAGAGTTTCATCAGCTATGAATTTCCTTACCATTCTGCTTGTCTATTTCAGAGCATCTGTCTCTGTGACACTGAGCATTTCTCCTGCTTCTCTGCATCCTCACACCTAAAGTGAACCCATTTCCCTGTGTTCTGGATTCCACCTTGCACCTCTTAGTAACATTGTTCCATAAAGCTATCTCTCTCTTTTTTCCAATATTTTCAAAGAATCCCTCTCTTTGGCTCATGTGGGTCCTTCCCATCACTCAATGTACAAATCCTTTTCACCTGAATTCCTGTTTTCATCTTTCTCTTTAATTCTTTGCAAGTTGGCGTCCTTCCTCTCCAGTCTGACATAACTCTTCTTTCTAAAACCACCAATGATCCTCTGATGGTCAGCTTCCACGGACACTTCTCAGTCATCTTATTTGGTTTCCTTGCAGTATTTACCACTGCCGACCTCTCTATCCTTCTTAATTTTTTCCCTCATTTGGTTCCTTCACTGAGCTCCTTGGTCTCCTTTCCAGGTGTCTCTTTCTCCACAGCATCCTTAAATATTGATATTTATTTAAATATTGATATCACGGATCTTTCATCAGCCTCTTCTCTTCTTTAGTCCTTCCTGGGCTGTCTCATATACTCCCATAGCTTAAAATCCATCTGTTGACTCTGAGAGCCCATATGTCCTACTCAGACATCTCTCCTATGTCCCAAACATAAATGCTCAAGTGTCTAATGCACAACTACACCAGGCCAATCCAGACACGTCAAACTTTCTCCATCCCAGGGTATATTCCCCCTTCAACTTCCTTTACTCTCTCTTTCTGATATTCTTTAAGAGCTGCCTGGTACCACTCTGCACCCGTGGTCCTCCTGGATTTATTTCCTTCCTTCAGCCCACACAGTTAACTGACAAATCTCATCAGTGTACTTGCCTAAGATCTCTCTTGTCCATGCCCTCTTCCACTTCCTATTGCCACTGCCTCCATTTAGGCACCCATCATTTCTTAGATGGACAGTTTTTGCTGCTTCCTTTTTCTAATCTTGCCCCTCACCAACCATCTACCACAAACATCATCCACCCACCACAAATCTGATTATATCAATGCTCAGTCAGAATTCTCCAAGGTCCCTCATTGCTTAGAGCAGGAAAACTATGGCCTATGGGAAAAATCTGGCCCATGATCTGTTTTTATACAAACAAAAGTCATGTACAAACTCAACTCTTCCATACATGAAAAAAGCCATAAACAATGATAAAGAATTAAGTATTTGTAGACAGTATAGGGTCTATAAAACATGAAATATTTACCATCTGACCCTTTATAGAAAAAATTTTGCTGGTTTCTGGCTTAGAAGATTAACCCATCCTTCTTAGCATGACACAAGAAGCGCTCCAACATATGTTCTCTGTCTGCCTGTCCAGACTCATGTTCTTTAACTCCTTCTTTAACAGAAGGCAATATTAGAATTTTTTTTTGTACATAAAGCTGTGGTTAAAAGTGGTATATATATATATATAGCCAGGATATCTGGGTTGAATACTGACCCTGCCACTAGTTAGCTATGTAACCTTTGGCAATTTACTTAACCTCTTTATGTTTTAGTTTCCCTATATATAAAATGGAAGGTCCTAATTCAAACATTTCCTAATTCAGAGGGCTTTGGAACACAATTGCCTTAGAGTCTCATTTTATTTGTCTATAACATAGAGGTCATAAAATTGTCTTTTGGATGATAGGTTGTGGTGGTAGAGTGTACCAAAATGCATTTTTGAGAGCAATGTTAAACATATAAGAATATTCTCTCTTGAATAAATCAATTTTTCTTAACGGACTTACCTGACATGTGGTAGGAAAAAAATTCATGTCAATGGAAAGAGCAAATAAATGAGAAAAGGAAAGTAGAGGTATCTGTGAGTAATTTAAAAATTTATTGAAAAAGAGAAAGGATCCCTCTTTAAGAAACAATTATCTCACAATGTATGTGAGTGTTACATAAACTGAGAAGGACCATATATATGTACGTGTTATGTACATACTTTAGTGCTCATCCTTATCAGATTCATTTTATCTCTGAACGAATGATGTTTTCTTGCCCTCTTACAGTTAGGTGGGGTCATGTGACCAGCTTGGCCAATTAACTGTGCCATTCATTACTTCCTGGATGAAGCATTGAATTACTGGTGTGAGTCTAGCACTTTCTTCCCCACCTGGATAGAACAAGGAGGGTAATATTCCAGATGGTATATTGACCAGATGGCAGCACCTCTCTTAGGTGGAATTACTGAGTCACTATATGGGGGCAAGTTTCTCCAGAGTGTTGCCTGGAACCACAAAGGATTTTGTGACTGTGAGAAATGAACTTTTGTTGGATTCAATCACAGAGATTTGGGAATTGTTTGCTTTTGTGCATAACCTAGCATATCTTGGATGTCCTCTCATGTCCTTAAGCCAGTAGAATTAAGTGAACGCCCTGGGTGGGTAGAGCAGGCTTCCCAATACTAAGCCTCCCTGTCTGGAGTGCTGGAAGGAGCTGGTCTATTGTTCTATGCTGATGAGGAAGTGATGCCCCTTTGTGATCACTCCTGGATGTTTTCCCTCTTTTAATTAGCAGTTTTTGTTATTGTACTTGGGAGGCAAGGCTCCAGGAGCAAAGGCCACGGCTTTAATGATAAATGCCTCCTCAAACATTTCTAACCTGAAAATAAAATAACATAAAACCTTGCAAATGAATGTAGTCGTGAGCTGCAAATGTCAATTCTGCCATTGTATGGATTTAAAATCAAATGTAAACAATGTTTGAGGGAACATTGACCTGAATCCAGTCTTTTTTTCACACTGGTAATTAGTTTTGCAGCAGCAGGCCCCGGCTGAAAGCTGGGTCAGGGCTCCCTCCCCTAGGAAGCTGAGAACATTCTCACTGCAGCCAACCACAAGACAATGCCTCTGGGAGGTTGTCTGCTGACGCTGCCACTTCACCCACTTCTGGTAAAGGGCAGGTTTCTTGGCAAATTCTCCCTTACCTTGACTTATGGGGAGTGAGTCTAAATTCTTTCTTCAGTGTGGGCAGTAACTAGGGTAGAGAGACGGAGGCTAAAATTCTAGAAAACAGACCACAGGCAGACTTAACCAATATTGGGAATATCAGAACTAAAAAGATATCTTAGTGGGGAAAAAAAAAGGTAAATGGCCGTAATGTTACATTTTTTTTTTTTTTTTTTCATATTCTGGAGCATAGTATTGACTACTGAAGTCAAATTATCTGAGGGTTCCTTATTTTGATTTTTATCCTGCAGTTTCTTCAATAATCAGAACTTTTGGTAACACATTTCCCTGATTAATAAAACAATGGGTAAGGATGGATCTTTTCAAAAATATGGGACTGAATGGCCGGTTTAAATTTCCAACGATGAGCACCCTCACTTTAGGCCCAAGGAACAGATATCCAATTTTGTGTAAAAAGCACAAACTAGTTCATAAATGAGAATTTGAACCTGTGCAGCTTTTACTCAGAACTCGTTATAAATGCTGACCTGTCCTTGTGACTGGCCATGCCATTTCAAAGTTCATTTGAGAGCCTTTGGTTAGGAAAATATTCTCAGACCAACAAGATTATCTTCTCTGTTTCTAACTCACAGAACCAAAAGAAAATAAGACTCTACCTAATGAGGTGGAAAAATCATTTAAAAATCAGATAAGTCCCGAAGACTTCAGTATTAACAATTTATTATAGTATTCACTAACCTTAGGCAGGCTGGATAGAAATGTTCTCTAAAGTGCTAAGTAGAAATAATTTAATGATTTCAGTTTAATTCCCTGTTGCACTGAAGTCCATTCTGGAATGAAAAAATAAAAACCATCAACATACAGTATATTAAAGGTCTGAGTCTCAAAAGCAACTCTAATCTAATCTTTAGCTGGAAAAACAAAGTATCTGAAAATGCATCCTGGGTGTAGTGGACCTTCATCATTCTTGAATCAGTCTGCCTTTATAATAGTCAGCTCTTCTGTTATGACAGTGAATTAAAATACCATTCTTTGCCTTAACAACAGAAATGAATAAGAAAAATAAGAAATTTAAATGACTTTCTCGAATCAATTCTTTGGCTTGCTTTTTCATATCTTCTTTCTTTGCTGAGGCCTTAAGTCTGATATCTTTCAAATAGGACAGAGAAGAAAATGGCTCTTACCTGCCTGCTCCCTTCTTCTCACATCTGATCCTTCTGGTCTTTGCTCATCATTTTTTTCAGGTCATTACATCCCTTCTGGATTAATTTCTTTAATATCCCATTGGCTGCGCTGCCAAAACTCATTTCTTCATTATTGTTCTTTGCTTAAGGGTGGCCGTTGCTGAATCCTCCGCCACATCCCCTTTGATCTGCCTTGGATTTTATTTTTTTATAACATCTATTTCTTTTTTCTTCCTTTGTTTATCCCAGTGGCAGAAAAAAGAGGATTAATTATATCAATGAAGCCAGCACTTCTCTTTGTGTCAAAGTACTAGGAAACAGAACGCATTTATCTCAAGAAAAAGCATGTCTCCATCGGTTGCAATTGGGGGATCTAAAGTTGGACGTTGGATTCACTGAGGGCAGTGTCTCTGTTTGCAGATTCTCTTGGTGACAAGTGTCTGCGGCCTAAGTCCAGCTCCTAAATAAACCTCCTTGTCTCTAACTCAGCGTGCCTCCAAACTCATCCCAGAATAATCTTGCTAAAACACAAAAAAGATCTGTTACTTCTTAGTCCCAGACATTTTGTGGGCTCTCAGTTGCATTCAGGAGAACCCCAACCCATTTAGAATAGCATAAAAACCACTTTGTTTTTTCCTCTTATTTCATCTCTTCCCATTCTCTCTCCGTCAATTTTCCTACGTTTTAGTCATACTGAAACATATGGGTTCCCAGGCTGGGAGCATCCTCTTTTATCTTTGAGCTTTTGAACCTCTGTTCTCTCTCGGGAATGCCTTTCTCTCCTTTGTCTACTTGGTAAAGTCCACACACTTTTTAAGACTCAGCCCAAATGGGAAATCTTTTCCCATTTGCCCAAGACCTAGAGCGTCCCTGTTCCCAAAGCCCTTTGCGTTTGACTCAAGTGTTGTGCTTATCACATTCAATGTCAGTATCTACTAGCCTGGATAATTCACTCTGTTTTGAGCTGCTTGAGGACAAGACTCTGTCTTATTTATCTTTGGGGCCTCCATGCTCTTTTAAAGAGCCAGGAATATCATGGTGGTTAGAAAATATTGGGTGCTCAGGTAAATGAATGAATGAATGAATGATAGGTAGTAAAATAACTCAATATTTCTCATTAGTTGCATGGCACAAATTCTGAATCACTCTAGTTCTATTTTTCTTTTGGGTAGGTGAAAGAGTATTCCCAAATGTAGGTTCTTAATAGTTGTGACTGCTCTTATTCTAATTAATTCAGACTCATATTTTTAATAATATAAATAGATTGTGTACACAGTCTGAATTTATCAGAAAATTGTGGCTTCCTTTTTATAATTTTATAGAACTTCTCATCGTTTTCCTTGATAAATCACACTTCTGTTGGTTTTCTGTAGAGTAAGTAGGATTTGGACCCTGTTAATTTTAAGAATGTCCTTTTCCCTTCTGAGTCCTAAAGAAAAATTGAATTAATAAACTGAATTTATCAAGGTAGCATTGGTTTAAAAGTTGAGGTCATACCATTTGCACACAATTTTTTGCCTATCTTTTCCTTTATTTCATTTTATTGTTTTATTGTCAACATTGTACCATGTTATAAAATATTCTAGATAAATATAATTATTAACTGCATACTACATCACTTTTTGGTCATAATCTTCCTTTATTTTCTTTTTCCTACAGTCATCATCCCCTATTAAAATATCATTTCATTAAGCTTTTTTCTCTATGTATGTATACTTTTATATATTTGTACTTGTCATGATATAAAATGTATTTTTTATTACGGATTAGAGTCAAAAAATTTGAAAGACACAGAAAACTACTTATAAAGTAGCTCTGAAGCTACCTATTGCCCTTTAAGATTTTTGTTACAAAGGCAAATCAGGTTAAGATGAGCATCAAGGATGGCAACTTTGAAAGATTTCACGAGTCTAAGGTATGTGAGTAGAAATTAGGATAGGCCTACTATAGAATAAGCGTATTATACTTGATTTCCTTGTGTGACTTATGGAAACTGTATTGATTATTTTTAAACTCACTGTCCCTACCTGTATTAAGCCTCCTGACTTATTTTACCTCCCTGAGTCCCTGTCCCTTTGCCATTCACCACAATAGATTGGGGATCCCTCAAATGAGGAGCCCAAGACAATGAACTCAGTTCGACATGGTGTTATTTCTACCTTTGGCCAGTGAGCCTGGACCCTCTGCTGTCATTCCCATTGGGTCCTATACATTGTCACACCCGTGGCCTGTCTCAGAATGAGTGGCGTCAAATCAGGATAGTGGTGCCCACTTTAAAACATTTCATCCTATGCTCCTGCACAGCAGTATGATCACTGATTCAGAAGATAGATATCTTCAGAACCCTTGAATCTTATATTCCTGCATTAACACCTAGCACCTCCCACAGACACATGGCCTAGTAACTCCTCTTGACTAAGTTTTCCACAGTTCATCTCCATGATTCACCATGGTAGCAATTTACAGTAATGAGCCATGAGCTGACACCCAGGGTGGGTGAGAGGGAGGCAATGTTCAATCTACAGCGAGTGGCAGAGTACTTGAGGGATACATTCTCTGCATTCTGAAAGCATCTTAATGATCCTAAGTGCTTTGGATGTTTAGAGGAAGTTCAAAGGCACTGAATCAATCGTACATCATTTAAAAAATACAATACATAAAACTTGGGAGCTGAAGGAAAGTTATCTGTTTTTCTGCAAAGACTGAGGAGGTGGCTGGATAGAAGAGTGTTGAAGTAACGCTTTTGTTTCCTGGAAGCACAGGGTAACTGCCTGTTTCCTTATGTTTTGATGGGTGGGTTTCATGTGTACCTGGGTAAGAAGGAGTATATCCAGCCATGCTTGGGAATCATAGAACATCCCAGAATATTCTTTTGTCAAATGTCTTGCATTCAGCAAAACATCAAACATATTTAGCTGAATGCTACTTCATATTTAGTTTTTAAATTGATTCATATATAAGAGGATACAAAATCTACATGATTCCAAAACCTTTTACATTTTTTTACAATAAGGTAGTTGAATAACTTTAGAGCTATGTCTTTTATAACAAATTATTTGTTTAATGATAATGAGAATGAAAAATCTATAATTATTAGAGCATGGCCATTATTACCATGTAGATTGAAACACTTAGTTCAGAAGGTCAATTTCTTATTATAAGAACACAAGCCTGTAACAATTTGATGAATTGCATTTTCCTTTCTCTCAGCGTAGCCCTTTAATATGGCTTCATTATTGAATGGAGTAGAGAATTTTAGTGCTGGGAAGCTGCTGCCAGCTCCTTTTAGATCCATACCTATGTGTTTCTCTGTTACCCATGGAAGGCACCTGAGCATCTACAAAGTGGAGGGGACATGGCCATTGGCTTCAGCCAGCACTGGGTTTCAGTCCTGGCCTTGCTGCTGACTGGTTGAATGGCCCTGGGCAAATCACTTCACCTCTTTAAGATCTACTTTCCTCACTTGTGGAAAAAGCACAATACCGTTCCTGGTGGTGTTCTTGCGAGAACTAAATGTTTAGTACATGCAGAATACCTAATACAGGGCCAGTTAGGAGCAGAGACTCAGGGCATAGTGGTGATGGTCTCAGAGCTGCTGCCCTGATTGCTCTCCTCAGTTGATGGTGCAGAGATCAAGGCAGAAGGTGTTCTGCTTTCCTCACCTTGGGCACTGCTGTCTGTTCTCTGACCTGCCGCCATTACCTTGTTTGCTAGTCCAGCAACGTTGTCACTGTGCTCTTTAGATGTCAGACAGGCCTAAAGCCTGTTCAAAGTCAACTGTGTCCCCCTTGATGACCACACAACAGAATTGTTCTCTCTGAAGCTCCTAATCTGAATTTCCTCCCTCTGCTTCCTTTGCCTTGCTGTGGCTTCCTCACTGTGCTTCCCACTCTCATCTTGTTGGCAAAGGTCGTTCCCTTCCTGTACTGTAGGGGGAGGTAACCTGAGAGGGAACACAGTCCACTGTATAAGATACATTCCCCTCTCTCATTTTATACTGGTTCAGGGCCTACAATTATTATAAGAATACTGAAGGTATGGAGGCCAGAAGTTAAACTATGTCTGTGTAGCAGGCAGACTGTAGACTGAATGTAGAGGTGGAAAGCTGGTGGAAGTCTCTGTTGCTTACCAGTGGGTCAGCTTTTTATCACAAATCTGGCCTTCCTCCCCTTGTCAAGAGACCAGCCATAAGGGAGAGGTCATTCCTGTGATATGATATGATATGACATGATACAACCAGTTAAGCCCCAACATTCACAGATTCCGTATTTGTGACTTTGCCTCCTCCCTAAAATTTATTTGTAATTTCTAATCAATACTCCAGTGCTTTCTCTGGCATTCACAGACAAGTACAGAGTAAGAACAATTCATGTCCTCCTAAGGACAAGTTTCCACCTGAGGCCGAACTAGGTGCCCCTCTGTTCTTGTCTCCTTCTTGTATAGAAGGGACCGGGGGGTGGAGACCAGAGGCGGCCATGCAGCACAGTGTGAGAGTCCCTGGCTCTGGGTCCACTGGACCAGATTTGAATCCCAACTCCGGCAGTGTCAGTGGAGCGGCTGTGGGCAACCCCTCAACATTTCTGAGCCTCATTTTCTCTTTCGTAAAATAAAATAAAGAATCTACTGATCTGAGTTGTTTTTAGAATTTATGATCTATGTGATATACATATACATTTCCTAGGAGCAATGATTCAGTATTCACTGATTCACTAATTCAGTGTTTGCAGAAATTTATAGAACACAACTACCACGAATAATGAAAATTGATTGTTATATGTATAGTGTGTGTGTGTGTGTGTGTGTGTGTGTGTGTGTGTCTCCCAGTAGAAAAGTAGACAGGAAATGATACTCTGAATGTCTCCAGGTACATTTCTATCAATAGGCTCCACTGATGCATGACCTGAGACAAGTTACTTTACCTTTGTGCCCCATAGTTCCCTAATAGGTAAAGGTAGGGTCAAGGTGTCTGCCCTCCATAACAAGAGATTGTTGTGGGGATAAAATGTGTTTAACAGACATGAACTTCCTTAGTGCCTTTTAAAACACTCTAAGAATGGAAGGCAGGTTTATTATCTAGCTCCTGGGGCAGCGGGAGCCATCAGGAGGCTGGATGGTCATTCCACAGGAGCTCTAGTCTATGGGGGACTGTTCTGGTCTAGCGTTCATACGTTCATTGATTTATTTATTCAATCTTTCAACAGACTTGTATTGATAACTGATTGTATGCCTAGGTCTAACTGAGATGTGCAGGATGTAAATGAATAAGCAAGATCCATTTCTCATGATTCTTACTGCGGAAGGAGACAAACATGCCACATGTATTCTAGGACTGGGTACTCCAGGCTTCCATTCTTCCCCTGACCCAAATTCTTCACATGGCCCTGGGTCTTCACCTGACTCTGGGACTGTCCCATATTTGTACCAGCTGTGTATTTGTATGTGCTTGTGTGTGTGTGAATGGGTATGAGTGTGCTCAGAGGTAGGAATAGGCATGCAAACACCCTGTTACTTTCACCAGGTGCGATCTGACGTCTATCAAAATTCCTCTTTCATTAATGTTTATTCCCTGGGAGTCTCATGGAATGTTTGGTCTTCTCTGGGGTCTTATTCATATTCCTTCATGCTAGAGCTACCAGCGTATGGAAATTCACACATATCCACGTGGTGATTCTTGAGAGTTGAATGCATCAGCTGAACAAACTGCATGCACTTCAGATGTGTTCTATGTGAGGCATGTTGGGTTCTTTTTGTATCCAAAGTCCAGAGGTCCCAGGGTAAGCAAACCTACTAACATGATTCCCTCATGTCATTATTTATCTAGCAACTTCAGTTCTCTGATCTTATGTGAAAGTGATTCTTAGACAACATTTGTGTATATGAGCCAAGAAATTGTTTTAAAAGTTTGTAATATTGCAGCTGTTCTTTCAAATTGTCTCAATGGTGTATGTAAAATAGAGAGAAAGTTACAGACTTCCTTGGAAGTTGCTTTGACACAAGATTTGACTGGACATGGTATCTGTCTTAAAAGAGCTGCAAGAAAACTTAGTAATTATAAAAGTCAAATCCTTTCCTTCACAGACAAGGTCTAGAGTGATGAAATGGAGATCCTAATTTGTGGATTGTTTGATTGAAAATATAATATAAAGGATGTTCTGCCAGGCATTTTATGTACTCATCTCACTTTTGGACTCTTTAGATCATTTTTCTTACCCTTATTTACCCTTTGCCATTATTTCTTCAGTTATCTATTTTTTTTCCTCTTATACTGGATTATGGTATGAAGCATACAAAATCATTTTTAGAACAAGTTAGGATTTGCATATATAGAAAAACATATGGTAGGCAATTGGCAATAAGATATTATTCCTGCCCTAATTTACACAATTTACTAGCCAGAGAGTCCTAGAAACACATAAAAACAATACAACACAACAAACACATAAAACAACAAATTACAATGCAGTTTTCTAAGTGCTATAAAGTTGGTGTGGACACAATGCTACAAGGCATGATGAAAGAAACATCACTGATTTGTTCAGTAGCACTTACTCTGTGCTTGTTATGTGCCAGCAATTCTTTTGGGCCCTGAATATACAAACTCTCTTAGCCCCAAGGAGTTCAAGTCTCTGGGGAAAACAAATATATAAGCAAATAACTATACTATAACATGACTCATTTTAAAACTGAGTATGTGTAAAATGCTGTGAAAACACAGATTGCCCGGATGAGGGGCAATTAATTATATCTGGGAAAGGAAATCTCAAGGAGAGACAGTTACAGAGAGGCGATGACATTTCAGCTTGATCTCGTGCATAACAAATGACTTCCTATAAGGTATTTTCCACCTGTTTTGAATTAACTAAAATGATTAGATCTTTGAATTTATAAAGGTCATCTCTACTAGAATGGAAAAAGTGGATCATACTTGTAAAACAACAATTTAAAAAGCACCAGCCTGATTTTGGATGGCTACCAAGTGTATAAGTGCTAAAGTTCATAAGAAAGAAGGTTTATGAAACTGAGATGGGAATAAAATTATCCAGTATTTGATAAATATAGTGCTAATAAATACTTACATATAATTAATTATATACAATATAATACAATTTAATAATTATAGCTTCCTACTGTATGTACCACATCACTTCTTAGTTTGTGCTTGATTGATTTAGGTCTAACTTTAGGGTAAAACCACTGACTAAGGAGATAAACGGAAACCTTGCTAACATCTGTGGAGAAACAATGCTATGCGTTCTCTAAATCTACTTTATTTTCCTTCTGGGTCCATTGTTGAACCCTAGTTTCCGTTAACCTGGTGGATATCTGCCACTTCCAGAACTGGTCTATACAACTCTCTCATGCTTGATTTTCTAGTCTCTGACTTTCCCTTCTGTGGGGCTCACGTGTTGAAGACAATGGTGTCAGGAGATGGAAAGAGCTCGGGTGCCTTGGGCACACTTAGTGGTGGGCTCCCTAGGAAGGCTGTATAACTAGGAATCTCTGCCCTGGCTTTTGCATGAACAAGGTATTAACTGTATATTGTGCAAGGCCACTGAAATTTGACATTGTTTATTGTAGTGGTTACTCTGTCTTAGTACACCCTCCAATGAAATGATGTAGACACTTTCACTTTTATACTTATCTCCTTTAGCTTCTCCAATCCATCCTCATAATCATATAACACACTGTAGTTAATTCAATAACTGTTTACAGAATCTATGAATTAAGGTCTTCAGACCTTGAACAAAGTTGGTATTGCAACTTCACTCTATCAAGTATGCATAATATAGGTCATGAAAATAAGTGATCATTCAGTTCTCTGAGGAGCTACATTATGTTGGCTGTGATTCATGTAACACTTGCATGGGACCCCTCAGATTAGTTTCCCTGTGTCAGACCCAGGCCACAGACACTTAACGTGAGGGGAGCCTGCTCTGCTGTCGTGGTGTAAACATGTTTAGAAAAGGCCACCCTTTTGAATGGCCTTTGAATCAGGTCACTTGGCCTCAGTCCTCGGAGGCCTGGATTTATTTGGCAGGGTTTTAAAATAGCTGTTTCTGGTTATGAGGTCTGAAATTATTTCTGTGACATTATAATGTACCTGAATAGACAATTTATCCAATCAAGAGTATTTCATAAGCATTTCCTGTATGTCAACTAGGCACTGCTCTAGTTATTGGGATTAACACAGTGAACAAGACAGATTTGACCCCTGCTCTAAGGAATCTTATAACCTAGAGGGGAAACAGAAATTTAAAATACAGTGATGGGGGTTTTCATGGAGGCAAGGCAGGCTGTGCCACATTCATTTTCAGCATTTCCTCCTCTTTCTGGACAAAAATATATGGCTATATATTTCTGTATTTTAAAGCCAGTGCATCACCAAAAATAATTTCCTTCCCTATGTGTAAAATGAAATTCAATTATTAAGAATCCTAATTTTTTTTTCTCCTTGGTCATAATGGATGTGGTGTGGATAGAGAACTGGGAGTGAGTGGAGGAGGTATTTTTGTATTAAACAGGCTGATTGACTTTAAGACTCTGATGTATATGTATTTATCTGTGAATAGGTGGCCATGTATCTCTATGTAGACAGCCACACATAGGTGAGAATTTCTTTTTTTATCCCTATCACTAGGTCTTATTAATTTCTTAGTTAATTCCTCAACAAGGTGTCAAATAGTGAATTATTGAACCTGCAAGTATGCCTGGTTTTCTTGCATTCAAATTCCCATGCCTCTAATAAATCACTCATGTTGCTCTGAGATTAGTTTCCCCAGGCTCATCTTACTGTCCCTATTTACCTTCTGAAAACACCTTCAGGAGCTCCCATTGCTTACTGAATTATATCCACCTTCCTAGCAGCATTTCACTGCCCTCCCTGTCTGCCTCACGTAGATTTCTAATCCCATCAATGGCACCTCTCCTGTCCTCCACCACAGGCCCAAGTCCTGAATGCTCTCCAGCCCCACATACCCATCAGTGCCCTTCCTTACTCCCACTTCTTCACAGTATCCCCAGGCTGTCCCAGCACTCCTCACCCAGTGTGCTTCCAGCTCCAGTTGTGCTACAGAAATGCCTGTTGTCAGGGCTTAGAGCTGAAGTGTTGCTGGCTGAGCTCAGCACCCACAGATTGGTCATTGGAGGAGATCACTGCAATGGTAGCAGAAGGCATCTCTGGATCTCAGTGTAACAGATGGTCAAGGGGACCTACTCACTTCTGCCCTGTCTGACCTCTCCATGGAGGGAGTCTGACAATTCCTCAAAGTCAACATCTTCCAATCTGCTGTCTTCAGAAGAATGGTGTGGAGGGAAGGGGACTGGGCAAGGAAGACTAAGGATTCAGGATCTGGAAGTCTAGCCACTTCCTTAGGGCTGCAATTAGTCACCAGCCTCAGTACCATCTGGAAATTATAATAGACAGAATTCCAGGCACTCAGGACACCAACCAAAGCAGAATTTCCAGGTGGATGGGGTAGAGCTCAGACATCTACATTCTGTGTAGGTGACTGAAGTCTGAGAGCCATTCTACATAGATGGGCAGACAGTCTGGGAAAATCCTGGTATCAGTACTGTTACTGCCACAATCTGTGTCAGGGTTTATTGGCTTTCACTTCTTGTTTGTTCACAGTGGTGTTTGGCTTCCCAGCCATGTGGAGAGCAGAAAAGAAGAGTCCAAGAAGTGGTGGAATGAGGGCCAATCAAGACTATACCTCCCTGTGGATACAAGTCCTTGACAATCACAAGGAAAGGAATAAAGTATTATTTATTTGGAGGGGTGAGAAATTACACTGATGTCCACCATATCCACTCACTCACTATTTTCTTGAACATTAAGTACTGGGCAGGCAGACCTAAAATGTCAGCAGTCATGATGCTGCCTACTTCTTTTCTCCCACCTCATTCCGGGTCCTATTTCTATAATGTCCCTCATCTCTAAATCTTGACAACATTGCTGTAAACAGTGATGAGATATTGGAAGAATATAAAGGAACATATAATTATATTTATTTATTGTTGCTTTTTTTTTTTTTTTTTGCAGTACGCGGGCCTCTCACTGTTGTGGCCTCTCCTGCTGCGGAGCACAGGCTCCGGACGCTCAGGCTCAGCAGCCATGGCTCACGGGCTCAGCCGCTCCGTGGCTTGTGGGATCCTCCCGGACCGGGGCACGAACCCATGTCCCCTGCATCGGCAGGCGGACTCCCAACCACTGTGCCACCAGGGAAGCCCTATTGTTGCTTTTAAAGTTTTTATTTTTTCATGTATTTTATAATGTATATGATGTGCAGTGGAACATATATATTTATAAATGATAATACATACATTCACATAATATCCACGCTCACTTTTCTTTAACTAACTGTGTACACCTTCAAAAAACTTTACTACAACTCTCTCGACAATGCAGCAATTTGATCTTCTAAGCTTTTAGCCAGCCACTGACTCCTCTTCCTTGGTGACTATCTGAGGCCTGGGAATTTCATGCTTTGGACTCTCCCAGGGTTTAATGAATTTCCTTTTGATGCTGGTCC
The DNA here is from genome assembly GCF_963924675.1 of Phocoena phocoena. Classification (NCBI taxonomy): domain Eukaryota; kingdom Metazoa; phylum Chordata; class Mammalia; order Artiodactyla; family Phocoenidae; genus Phocoena; species Phocoena phocoena. The sequence goes on along the minus strand of NC_089235.1, from coordinate 38,630,347 downwards.
AGTGGAGCCAGCAGTGTTAGTTGACATTTTGAATTTTTCGTTTCTGTATGTGACCTTGTAGGCTGTTGTTTTGAAGTAACCAAATCCTGATCTCAGTCAAGCGAGTTTAACCTTTGCCTGTTTCTCCACCAAGGTCATGGCCAATTAAATGCTTTTGTATTCACAAAAAGTACCAGACAGTTAGGCCTGGTCCTCAATTAAAAGTCCATCCTCTTTCACCTATGGCCAGCTCAAATTATTTTGTGTGACCTTAGGACTTTGAGATACAAAACATTTCTATTTTTAGCTTGAAACTCCACCAATTAACTATATCAGAATACCCAGTTATTATTAAATACCAAATACCTGTCTATGCATATAAAGTGCAGTATGTATTTGTACAATCCAGAGTCATTTAATTTCTTTCTATGTTGGGCTCTTTTTGGTCCAAGGACCTTTTTTTAAATAATAGATCTAAATTTATACTAGTTGGTTACTATTTCCAGGACAGCCTGTCACTGACATAAATCATCTCATTTCAGCAGCTACAATAAATAATTGGGCCCCTGAGACATTGTTTTCCATCTTCTCTGCAGAGAGATCCCTGTAACCTCTGGGTTCTCCCCTGGGTGTGCAGGGTGATGGTGCTGTTGCCTCTGGCCTTTTCATTTATTATTTATTTCATTTATTGCAGGACTCAGGACAAATTGGAATTGGCAAAAAATGGAGAGTGGAATGATAATGTCCAGAGTTCTCACGATTACCAGAAGCTGTGGGGCAAGCAGACAGGGAAAAGAGAACAAAAGAAAAACAAAATAAAATATCATTTCAAATCAGAATGCTTCACAAAAAAAAATACTTGTAGCCTAGTGAATTTTTCAGGTCTCAATCACAAAAGACTTGTTTAATAAAGTTTTGTATTTTGTTTTGTTTTTGTAAGTTATGCTCGAAGGCCAGGGGAGTGCTGGGTCCAGGCCAGGAGCTCTATCAGGAAGTCGACAGACATGCAGTGTTGCCCCCCTGGGGCTAAGCTTCTCCCCTTTAAGCCTCACTTTGTCTGGTTGTAAACAACCAGAGATTGATTACTTTTCCCTGTCCTCCAAGGATCACAGGGTCAGCTCACTACTAGGTTATAATAAAGCTTCCTTCTTGGTTTCTGGTTGATGAAATACTTTGCAGATTTTGCACAAAGATTAATTTGCCACAGTCGAATTTGATGACAATTCAGTAGCTTTTATCAGTCAACTTTCATCTTGGATGGATTCTTCTAAAAACAAAGAGCTTTTCAATGATATGGCTCCGCTTGATATCAAGTAAAATTTTACTCAAAGGCAGCCTCAAATATGTAAGGTACCTATCTGGTCCAGTAGCCAAAATAGAATAAATGCTTCATAATAAATAGTGTCTTTCTTGTCTTTTGTTTATATATATATATATATATATATATTTTTTTTTTTTATAAAGTCTTTCAGAATTTTAGAGTTTGAATAGATTCTAGAGGTCATATAGTCATGCAGTCCAGAAATATGTGACCTTGCACACAGTAATAGGCAAATACTATTATTATCCATCTTCTTCAGATAAGGAAACTGAAGTCTAGAAAGGTAAAATAACTTACAGAATCACCCAGCCTTTTAGGTCACATTTAAACTCATGCCATCCATTTGAAAGTATTAGTCTTCTATTGCTGTGTAACAAATCACCCCCAAAATTAGACACTTAAAAGAACAATAATGACTTGTTTTCTTGCACAGTTTCTGTGGGTCAGGAATTCAGGAGTGTCTTCACTGGACAGTTCTCACACAGGGCTTCTCATGAAGGTGAAATCTGATGTTGGTTAAGGAGCCATCTGAAGACTTGACTGGGACCGCAAGGTGGCTCATTCATGTGTCTGATAGATTGGTGCTGCTGTTAGCAAGGTGTTTTGCTGCTCTCTGTGTGGATTTCTCCACAGGGCTTTTTTTTTTTTAAACATCTTTATTGGAGTATAATTGCTTTACAATGGTGTGTTAGTTTCTGCTGTATAACAGAGTGAATCAGCTATACATATACATATATCCCCATAAACCCTCCCTCTTGCATCTCCCTCCCACCATCACTATCCCACCCCTGTAGAGCTGATCTCTCTGTGCTATGCGGCTGCTTCCCACTAGCTATCTATTTTACATTTGGAAGTATATATAAGTCCATGCCACTCTCTCACTTCATACCAGCTTACTCTTACCCCTCCCCATGTCCTCAAGTCCATTCTCTACTTCTGTGTCTTTATTCCTCTCCTGCCTCTAGGTTTTTCAGCACCACTTTTTTTTTTTTTTAGATTCCATATATATGTGTTAGCATACGGTATTTATTTTTCTCTTTCTGACATTCACTATGTATGACAGTCTCTAGGTCCATCCACCTCACTACAAATAACTCAATTTCATTTCTTTTTATGGCTGAGTAATATTCCATTGTATATATGTGCCACATCTTCTTTATCCATTCATCTGTCAATGGTCACTTAGGTTGCTTCCATGTCCTGGCTGTTGTAAATAGAGCTGCAATGAACATTGTGGTACATGACTCTTTTTGAATTATGGTTTTCTCAGGGTATATGCCCAGTAGGGGGATTGCTGGGTCATGCGGTAGTTCTATTTTTAGTTTTTTAAGGAACATCCATACTGTTCTCCATAGTGGCTGTATCAATTTACATTCCTACCAACAGTGCAAGAGGGTTCCCTTTTCTCTACACCCTCTCCAGCATTTATTGTTTGTAGATTTTTTGATGATGGCCATTCTGACTGGTGTGAGGTGATACCTCTTTGTAGTCTTGATTTGCATTTCTCTAATGATTAGTGATGTTGAGCATCCTTTCATGTGTTTGTTGGCAATCTGAATATCTTTGGAGAAATGTCTATTTACGACTTCTACCCATTTTTGGATTGGGTTGTTTGTTTTTTTGATATTGAGCTGCTTATAAATTTTGGAGATTAATCCTTTGTCAGTTGCTTCATTTGTAAATATTTTCTCCCACTCTGAGGGTTGTCTTTTCATATTGTTTATGGTTTCCTTTACTGTGCAAAAGTTTTTGAGTTTCATTAAATCACATTTCTTTATTTTTGTTTTTATTTCCATTTCTCTAGGAAGTGGGTCAAAAGGATCTTGCTGTGATTTATGTCATAGAGTGTTCTGCCTATGTTTTCATCTAAGAGTTTTATAGTGTCTGGCCTTACACATAGGTCTTTAATCCATTTTGAGTTTATTTTTATGTATGGTGTTAGGGAGTGTTCTAATTTCGTTCTTTTACACGTAGCTGTCCAGTTTTCCCAGTACCACTTATTGAAGGGGCTGTCTTTTCTCCTTTTTATATTATTTCCTCTTTTATCAAAGATAAGGTCACCATATGTGTGTGGGTTTATCTCTGGGCTTTCTATCCTGTTCCATTGATCTATACTTCTGTTTTTCAACAGGGCTATTGAGTGTCCTTCCAGCATGGTGGCTGGCTTCCCCTATGATGTGTGATTCAAAAGATCAAGGCTGAAGCAGGAATGCCTTTCATGATCTAGCATCAGAAGCAGCATACTATTTCTCCCACCACATTCTATTGGTCACCCAATCCTCTCTAATTCAACGTACAAAGGACTGTACAGCAGTGTGGATACCCAGTGTGTAAAGAATGGATCACTGGGGGCCATCTTGGAGGCTGGTATCACAGCAAACCATTAGTTACTCTCTTTTTCCACAAGCGCCTTCCAGCTCTGACTCTAGTTTATCACTCTTTGTCTATGTTGGCTTATCATAGACACTCAATAAATATTAGCCAAGCCAACAAACCCAGTAAATATTTGGACTTAGGAAAGTGAAGAAACCTAATATTTTGAGATGTTGCTAGATGACTTACATAACGGGCCTTCACCAATGAAGCTTCCTTTTAGAAGCTGCTGGCCTACCTTCCTTATGAAACTATAACTAGTGATTGTGTAGGGAACTTCACAACTGAGGCTGCTCTATCTGACCCATTGAGAGATACAAGGATAGGTTTGGCAGATTGGTGCTTCTCAACAGATCAGTCTTCTCCCTGATGGTGTTCCTGAGAGAGCTCCTACGGTCACTTCTAGTCCTAGAGGCAGCCATGAACCAGGTTTCTTAGATACTCCCTTTCAGAACCAACCATGAATCAATTCTACATTGTATAAAGAGCTATAAATATCCCTATGCATTAATAATGCTGATTGGTGTATATATATACAGCAAATTGAAAAATGTTTCTTTGGGAAGAAGGCCATTTTATTGTCTCATCTCTAACTTACTAATATTCTTCATCTTATATATTACTTAATGAAGATAAGCCACTGAAACTGTACTTAAGACAGGAGCTCTGTCTTTACAGAAATTATGTCTGGTGTGATGTTTAAAAATACAATGATCTTTTAGTCCTTGCTCGTTTCTTGTTCCAAGGATCTCATTATCAATATTAATACAAATTTTTCATTGCTTGAGCCATTACAATATACAGGGAATAGATTTTTCAATTTTTCAAGTTCCACTGAGTATATTAGCAAAATTAACTGTCTGTCAGCAGGCATGTGGTGACGCCTATAGCATTTCTGATTTTGATTGTTCTAAATCTTTTTACTTTACAGGTCTCCAGTAGAGAAAAAGACAAAGATTTATTTGAAAACTCTCCTTGTCACCCATTTCTTTTGATCACTCTCTCTAATATCTTTTATTCTCTTGTCTGAGTCTTTAAAATGGTAAATACTAAAAGCAATCTAAGAGAAAGGATATGTATATTACATTGGTAAAATTGTGAGCTTTTGAAAATCATGCTTTAAGGAGCTTTATTTTATTAGTTATTTCTAATATCCCTGTAAGTTAGGGCAGAGAATTTATTAAGAATGAGGTTCCTGACCCATGTAGATTTTACTGTACCTTAGAGGCAGACTGATAGTGGAACCAGGTTCTAACACTCAGTTTACGGACTATTCTGGACTTTTACACAAATGACCTGTGGCAGCTTGAACTTTCAACTCTTTTGTAATCTTTGTGAACTATTGTACAAATGGTGTGCTTGCCTTTAGAAAAAAATTTAGATTTCAATGTGGGGCAATATGTAAGAAGAACCTCGGAAAGGATCATGGCGGGAGAAGATTAGAATACAGTAAGCATTCTTAATTGAAAAGGTGAAGTCTTTCAGACCAAGTAATAATATGATGGGATTATAGAGTGGTATATTTGAGAGGTAGCTTCAGGATCTGCTTCTCAATTCCTCTAATATGAGAATGGGGAAAAAGAGGGCATGGGCACAGCCTGATGTCACATGGCTAAAAAGTAGTGAGTGACCCTAAAATCAAATCTTCTGACTTTTTGCCAGGGACTTTTCACAGTATGTTGCACTAAGAACAAAAAGAAGATGAGATTAATTTTCCATGGAATTTGCTTTCTTTAAATTCAGATTATTCAGGCATAGAGACTAAAGAATAGGTTTTTTTGTTCATCTATTTGAAATATCTGGTTTGAGTAACTAACTGCATAGATCGAGTTCAACAAATGGTCCTTTATTGTTGTGTGTTGTTTACATCCATCCACTGACCTTGATCTTGCTGCATAATGTCAATGATACTTTATTATTGCATCGTCACACAGACAACCTTATCAATGGACCTGAGGTTATTAACATTTGTACTAGTTTCCTACTGCTGCTGTGAATAAATTTCCACAAACTTAATAGCGCAAAACAATACAACACAAATTTATTATCATAAAGTTCTGGAAGTCAGAAGTCTGAAAGTAGGTCTCACATGGCTAAAAACAAGAAGGGTGTCAGCAGGCTGGTTCTTTCTGGAGACTCTAAAAAGAATCCATTTGTTTCCTACTATCTCCTAGATGCTCCCTGCATTCTTTGACTTATGACCTCCTTCCCGCAATGGCATCACTCAGACCTCTGCTTCTGTCATCACTTCTCCTTCTTTGACTCTGATCCTCCTGCCTTCCTCTTATAAGAACTTTTGTGATTACACTGGTCCTCTCTAGATAATCCAGATAATCTTTCCATCTCAAGATCCTTAATCACCTGTAAAATCTGTTTTGCCATATAAGGTAACAAATTCACAGGTTCTGGAGATTAGACTGTGGGCATCATTGGGGGGGTATTATTCTAACAAAACATCTAAATTTGATATTCACTAAAAAAAAAAAAAATTGAGTATGATGGTGAGAGCCTTGCAAAGAGTCTGAAGATTTCAGTTTGAGTCCAATTTAGAACACCACAGCTGGGTGACCTTGGGCAGCTTATTTAACCTGACTGCGTCTTAGTTTCTTCATCTGCAAATGAATAGATAGAAGTAAAAGCCAGAATGTATGATGCACTTAGTATACTCACTCACTCACAATTCTTTTAAAAATATCATAGTGCACCTCCTTCATGCCAGGAAGAGTGCTGGGTGCTGAGGACCTGGTGATGAGCCAACACTGACAGGGAGCCTGTCTCAGGAACTTACAGTCTAGGAGAGAAGACAGTTCCTCATCACACTTGTAGTCATACAAAGCCTTGTAAAACTTCAAATAGGACAACATATTACTGTAGAGGGACTTGTGTAATGAGAGCTTATTATGAAGAATTTGATCTACAAGGGGCCTTGGGGAAGACTCCCCTAAGGAAATCATTCCTGAATTGAGATCTGGAGAATACGTGGAGGCAGAGAGGGGAGGGAAGCGCATTGCAGGCAGAGGGGAGGGAAGCGCATTGCAGGCAGAGGGACCCTCAGGTGCAAAGGGAAAGGGGAGGAGAGTGTGTGCAAAGGACATGAACAAGGCTATGGTGATGGAAGGGGAAGAGTAAATGTATACCAAGAACCGATCCAAACTCCCACTTATTTAGGCAAGTGGCCTCAGGCAAGTCACTTAAGTTTGCCAAGCCTCACTTCCCTCCTTGGTAGAACAATTATAGCTCTTAGGGAGTGTGCAGGTTAGATAAGAAAATGCACATAATCATTGTGCACACAGCATGAGAATCTTAGCAATTTTCCTAATGGTTAACTCATTTACCCTTGCATTAATGTTACGATGTAAGTATTATTAATCCCATTTTATAGATGAAGAAACTGAGGCAGACAATAGTAAATAACTTGTCCCGGGTTGTACAGCTTGTAAGTGGCAGAGCAGAGATTTGAGCCGAGGCCCAGCTGCCTGCACGGAGCTGGTGCTGTGCACCATCCCGTCCATTCACCCCAGAGTGTGTCTTCAGAAATAACACAGGAAAGTAAATTTAAATCCATAACTAAAAGGCTTGCGATTATTCACATTACCTTCTTAAGTATTATTTTTCCTTCTATTATTACATTTTAACAAAGGGAATGTAAACTGGCTGAAGTTGAACCATTTTATTTCTTCCCCTAATTTATTTTCTCTCTAAATAAATTCCAGTAAAAGGTAAAGAGAACAGGAATAAGTAGGAAATACAAAGTGCATTTGTGTCTCATTGACTCTGAGGTGTTATTGCTTCAGCCTGGGTGCCAAAGCTTATTTCTCAGGTAACAGTCAAGATGAGAACAGCTTATTGTCTGTTATGCTCTTGTATTCTGGAAATCAAGTGTCTGGGCAATTAAATAATCTGGTAAATCGAGATAACCAGATAAACCATTTGAGGTTTACCTAATTTCAAAGACTTAGAGTAGAAAAATATATTTAACAATAAGACTATATATTTAATCTTTCTTTAATAATCTCAAAGTTTCTTAAGAACCTTGCTGTTTCTCAGAATACCTACCATCATATCAATGATCATTGTCCTGACAAAGTGCAGGAGTGCTGGCTTAATAGTCATTTTTAGTCAGTAGAATGCCGGATAATCATCTCTTAATGGAAATTTTCTTAGATTGAAATTTGAATTAAAATTTTAGATTAATTCTGCAAATTTAGAATAATGCAATGATTGTTTTGAGATAGTCTCCTTTTTATTTCATCGTTAATGTGAAACAATAAAAAGGATTATGCCTTAAGTGGAAAATGCATAATCCCCAAATGCTTTCCCAACCAAAACAAACAGATATGGAATAAAGAAAGGGAGCTTCCATTTGCCAAGTTATGTATTGTTTTGTCATTCATACAGATGTCCGATGGTGGCAGAACACAAGTTTTCAGCAATTACAATGCCAAAAAGGTATTCAAAGACAGAACTATTGATATTTTCATAAACACTCACAAAAAGTGTATTTGATTTTTTTGTTGTAGTTGTTTTAAGATTGTTTGACATTTAAGAAGAGTCCAACATTAATTGACGCTTCATAGTTTCTATGATCCTTGATCTCTAATCCCCCCTACAAATCCAGGGCAAGTATTCTGCTAATGAAAAAGTATGGTACGAGTCATTATGATAACATGTATCTTACTGTAAATGTATGGATTCTGAATCTCTGGTCATTGTATAGCTAAGTCATTGAATAGCTAAAGAAGGCACTGACAGCCTGGAGCCTAGCTCTCAAAGCTGGAGCCAACAGCATATCTTATGCATTGACTGAAATAATGCAGTGAAATTCCTTTCTCTCTTAACAAGCTTCCTCCAGTCATGAAATTCCCTTTGCTATGCTGCAATGGAGAACATGTTCAGATATTGAAAAACTGTAAGCCATTACCTACTTTATCACTCATATCAAAGACACTGCAAAGATAGCACATGTACAATTGATGGATTATTCTCATCATGAAAGTCTGATGACCCCACTTGGGTTTTCAAACAAGGCATTTAATAACCACTGCCTTGTTAAAAGGTGGAAAATGATCTGGCTGGTGGCCTGATAGGACGAGGTTTTATTGATTTTACTGAAGCCCTTGACTTGGGAGATCACAGGCTTCTTAAGGGCAAACTTAAAAGGAAGCATTAAGATGGCTGAGTAATTACCTGTGTGATGGATGTCATTCTGTAAACATCAGGATTGGGTAGCTTCTCCTTTGGGTATTAATTGATGGAGAAAGGAAAGACCATAGGCAAAGTCTCATTTCGACTACTTTTAGTCCTTTTGCATATTTATGAATTAGCTTTGTTCTGTTGGAAGTATTGAGTATAGATGATTTTAAAAAGATAAACCTTTGTTTTTTTTCATTTAAATGTTGGTTTACAAGGAGGAATGGTTAGATTGTTATAGGTGCTGGAACAGCAGCAAAAGATGTTTCAAATGTTACTGAATACAAAAAAGAAAGAACTTTGTATATGCCTTTAGCTCTCATAGTTCTGTGGCTTCCTGGGAGTGAGGCTCTCTGAAGCCTGAGGCTCCCAAGGGGCCAGGATGAGCTTGAGACAACACCAGAGGAGACCACTTGTGGCAGACTGGGGAGGGAGGTACTGAGTTGCTATCAGTACAGAGGAGATTTGGAGGCTTCATAAGGTGCTGGAGAGCAGAGCTCATGATGTAGCACTCTGAGCAGTAGGATAGTCATGAGGGGCCGGAGAGGGTGGAGCTCTGGGTGCTCAGTGTTCTGTGCATTGGAGACGGCTGCTCGAGAGATGGTGGGGTGGGGTTCTCAGGCCCTTCTCCTTGGGCCCTCGTCCTCTTTCAGATGGTGTCACTGTGACTAAACAAGGCTATCCTCAGGGTGGAGAGAGAATAGGGGAGGGGCTTGTGTTCACTGGAAACCACTGAGCTATTGAACCTGGGTGACACACGAAATTCCCTTAATGTTGAAACACTGAAGTGAGCAATCCTTTTGAAGCAGGGAAAATAATAATTTTTATCTTATCTCTTGGATATAGTAGAAAAGATGTGAGTTTTGGAGTCATACAGATGGGGTCTGGTTTCCAATTGTAGCTTCATGCCCTATCTGGGAGATCTTGGGCAAGGTTCTTAATTTCTCTAACTTCACATTTCTCTCATTAATCTATGATTCGTTTATTCATTTATTTATCAAAGATCTATTGAGCAAATACTATACACTAAGTTCTGTGTAATAGAGATAAATAATGGTTTAAACATGATTATTTTTCTCAATATTTTTTAATAGAGACTGTCACATATGTAAATAAATAAATGCAATATAATTATAGGTGCTGGCATATATTGGATAGATTATGTCCTGGACAGAGTGAGGGCATAAAAAACAGAGTGACTGAATTTTCTGAACAGGGAAAGGAGCTGGAAACAATTCAGAGAGGAAGTAATGCTTAATTGAGTCCTAAAGATGATTAGCAGGAAATGTGATTGTAGAGGTGGGCAGATGCCAAGTGATAAAGGGGGCTGGAATCATCAAGGCACAAAGAGGAAACTTCTTATCAAGGGTGCCTTTGTTGGGGGTAAGGGGGTATTTATAAACAGTCTGTGGGGGAAGGAGGGCAGGGATCTGCAAAGCAAGTTTTCCTTGTGTAAAAGATTATATGAACTTGTTGCAGAGATTCCTTCTAAGATTCTGAATTCTACTGGGAAGAAGAAAGTGTGGTCTTATTTTTGACAGCTCTTGGTCCATTTTATTGATCTTGGCACCTAAGTTGTTTTTTCCTTCTTGTGGGGATCTCAAATGGACGTTGTCCTGCAGTGTTCAAATAATATCCTGGGCCTCTTCTGCTAGGAGGACTTACTTAGCTGTTAGGTAGTCCATCCTCCAAAGCCATAAAATAGAGGTGCTCCTCTGCAGTTATTTCTATAGCAGGAGATACTGGATCCTCCTCATTCATATAGGCAGGAAGTTTTCTCTACATGCTGTTGTGATACTGCTGGCTTCCATTCCATGGGTTAAAGGACAAAGTATTATGTATCATATAGCAGGAAAAGTCAGTCACCAAAAAGCTCACTGTGACATGTGAAATATTTGTCAAATATCATACGGGTTTAACTTGATTTACACTAGATGAAAGCATCACCACAGCATGTGTGAGCCTTAGAAGAGGAGAGGAAATTCCTTGCTTTATTTCCTACTAGGAAATACATTTTTTTAAAAGGTCAGATCCAAGAGTGCAATCATGGAGGTAAGGTGCTAAAAATATATATTAATTTCATCATTAGATGAACTAATCATTTTTGTATAATACAGAGAAGAAAAATGGATAGGATAGAATTTAGAATAGTCTGCTAGGTGTTGTAATGACTATATTGCAATTATATTCCAGTGGTATATTATATATTAGAGGAATATTTGGGAGATTGTATTTCTATGTGGGGAAGTACTCAATGACTAGAATACATTTTTCATTTTATGGATTTTTATATATTTGTATAAATTGGCTTTTTCCAGAGAAAAATATTAATATATAAGGTATTTCACTTTGTCAGAAGCAATCTGTAGTGAAGTATTGTTATGTATAATGAATGTGTGTGAAGGATATTAGAACTGTTTTTTCTCTTCTTATCTTTCATAAGTGTTATCAACTATAACGCTACCAAAGGATAAGCTATTTTGGAATAGTAGACTGCCAGAAATTTCTTGACATCACAGAGAAAAGAAGGGGGATATCAAAGACCAGTTTAATGTATCTTTCTGATTTTTATTACTCCTCTGCTCATTCCTCGGCTTAGAGATTTGATTCTAGCATATCTGTGGCCTCTTTCCTAATTATTAATATCTGTTGGGTGGAAGGCCTACTCCTATGTCTGTGATTTAGCCCAGGAAATTAGTTCTCTGTGATGGGTTATTTCATGTTTTGCTGATGTGGATATAGTACATAGTATCGAAAGACAGATCCTATACTCCAAATGTGTTCATGAGTACTAATCCATTTGGGAGGACATCTTTCTAATGAAGATGTTTTGGGGAACAATTTTCATGAACAATATTTAAATTTGAGCACATGCAAGATTTTTATTAATAAAATTATCTATATCTCTTTTTTTTTTTCAAAATATATCATGAACTGTTGGAGTCTTCTGTGTAATGAAAAACAATGTTTCCTAAGGTGAGTGGGGATTATAAAATGAAGGCACTCCGAATAGCTTGATTGGAAACAATGCGAGCCTTATGAAAAGGCCCAGAGACTTTTCAGTAAGTAGGCCTGAGCTCAAATCTTGGTTCCACTATCTTTGTGACATGTTATATAACCTCTTTAGCCCCTTCAGCTTCATCAGTGAAATGGAATTATTAATATCTAATCAAAGGATTTTATAAAGGTCCTTACCCATTGCCAGTCACATTGTGAGTTTTAACAAATGATAGCTATTATCAATAAATGTAAATTCATGAGAAGCTTTGAAAGCTTTTCCATGGAAGTGAACTGCCTAGATTATTTGTCAACAACCTAGTTTATTTTCAAAATAATTTTAATGTGAGGATTTCTACGAGTCTTGCTTTCACATAATCTACTTAGATGGCTGTGGTAGTTCTCCCAGCAGTCCAGCACAGCAGTTTTCCACATGGTTAGTTGACTTGAGCCATATCACATTGACCTCTAACAACTTAAACATCAATGGTTAAGACATACCAGACCATAAAACAGAGAAGAAAATTTACATATAAAATTTAACATAAAACTCCAAGATATCATTACATGATATTAAAGTAATTTCTACATTTTTTTTTTTTTTTTTTTTGCTGTACGTGGGCCTCTCACTGTTGTGGCCTCTCCCATTGTGGAGCACAGGCTCCGGACAGGCAGGCTCAACGGCCATGGCTCACGGGCCCAGCCGCTCCGTGGCATGTGGGATCTTCTTGGACTGGGTCACAAACCCATGTCCCCTGCATCGACAGGGGGACTCTCAACCACTGCGCCACCAGGGAAGCCCCAATTTCTACTTTTTCTACTGTAAGTGATATGTGCTTACTGTAGAAAATTTAGAAAATACCAATATCAAAAAAAGAAGAAAAACATCCGTTCTTTCTATTGCTCAGATATAATTTACAACTGTTAACATCTCAGTATATATCTGTGTAGTTCTTTCTCTAAAAATACACCATTATTTTTCCAACAAAAATGGAATCATGTTGAACATGGTTGATTTAATGGTTATTATTATCATACTTTCAAGTCTTTGAAGTACTCCAACATGTTCTTATGGCTGTATAATAGTCCATCACACTTTAATCAATCCTCTATTTTGGACACTTATGTGGTCCCTGCAACTCCTCGCTCTTCTTCCCAAACATGGGAAGTTACAGGGAACAGAAGTAGAGCCACTGGACTAAGTCAAGACAGCAACCTGCTCAACCTTTTCACATCTAGTTCTGTGAGTCCATACAGTTCCTAATTTCTAAAGCAGTATGATTGTGGTTTTGTTTACTTATAGACCAATGTATAGCCCAAAAAGCATCAACTATATGGTAATCAAATTTAAGGTTTTTAGTGCTTAAAATTCTGATGTTAAGAATTTTAAAATCATAAGTCCCCCCCACAAAGTTCTACTAATTCTTTCTCCTACAAACAAGTGATACAGCATCTTGAAAACATGCTAAAGTTTATTTTGTGCTGCATGAAAATAATCTTGTCGTCAAGTATATGGCAACCTACAGCTCTTTTATGTCACTGTTCTAGGAGACGCAAGCTATCTTTTCTCCATTGCTCTTCCCCCCCTTCTTGCCTGTCTTTATTGGCATGAAGGGATTGATCTAAAAGAACTTGTATTCACATTCTCCCATCTGCCATTAATTCTCTCTGTGGTGTTATATAATCCATTAACTCTCTCTGTCACCCACTTTCTTTATTTGCCCTCTCTAACTTACAGTGTACTTATGTGGACAAAAAGAAGTGACAGATTCAAAAGTTCTTTGAAAGAAATTCACACTATTTCTATCCATTTATTTTTCATTTTTAGCACTTGTTTCTACAGTTCTGTTTTCTATTTCTCTGGCTTTGCTTTAACTCTTGGAAAACTCCAGCTTCAGATCTTTAAATACTAGTAATTGTAACTGTAAGTTGTTCTCTTTAGAAGATGACAACTGAGTAAAACACTGAAGGAAATGAGGGATGTCTGAGAGAAAAGCTTTATAGGCAGAAGAAACAGCAAGTACAAAGGCCCTGAGCCAGGACCAGGTCTCAGTAATTGTAAATTGTTCAGGTGGGTCTCTGCTGTCTCCCACATGGCATCTACCATTCCTTGACTCTTCTGCTTCAGCCTGTTGTAGCCATGTCTTTCATCAGTGCTGATACCCAGGCCACAGGTATGACAGGGACACACACCAGAGCATACCGGTAGTGCTGTCCTCACAAAAGCCAATGCCCAAGGACTACTTTCATGATACTCTTCCATGGAAAGAAACTGACCTCTGATTTTGAGAATGTAGAAGGTGTGACCATCACTACCATCATATGCCAATAGTTCAGATAACACAGCACCAATCCCGCTGAGCCATCTCACATCTTTTGGCTGTAAAAATTCTTTCTGTCTCATCTCCCCGAAACCTACTTAGCCTTAGTGAATTCTTGTTCTTTCTTAAAGTTTCAACTTACATGTCTCCTTTTCCAATTGTAAGCTTCTCTGTTCTATCCCTGTCCTGTCATTACTGAGATCATGTCACACTTTTTCTCAAACACTTCAATAGCTGTCATGCAAGGAAAAGCATATATGGTCACATTGGCCCTATTGGTTTCTACCTGCCCTTACCTGCCTTTACCCTTTCACCCTGACCCACCTTCTACTCTGCTTCACCTACTCAGCCTACTGTTCCCTGAACACAGTCCAGACTCAAGGCCTTTGCACTTGTTGATCCTTCTGCCTGGAAAGATTTTCCCTCAGCGATTCCTTCAGTTTTTTACTCAAGCATCATCTTAGCTAGATGACAGAACTGGCCAACCTATCTAAAATGTCAACCCATCTCCTTAGTTTCATATTCCCTTCCCTGATTTATCTGTTTCCTTTAGAACTAAGTACCTTGTAAACATATTACCTATGTTATTCAGATACAGTTTCTCCTCACAACTCCCCATGCCCACCAGGTTATAAGATCCAGATGGGGGGCGGGAAGATGGCGGAAGAGTAAGACGTGGAGATCGCCTTCCTCCTCACGGATACACCAGAAATACATATACACGTGGAACAACTCCTACCGAACACCTACTGAAGGCTGGCAGAAGACCTCAGAGCTCCCAAAAGGCAAGAAACTCCCCACGTACCTGGGTAGGGCAAAAGAAAAAAGAAAAAACAGAGACAAAAGAATAAGGACGGCACCTGCACCAGTGGGAGGGAGCTGTAAAGGAGGAAAAGTTTCCACACACTAGGAAGCCCCTCCGCGGGCGGAGACTGCGGGAGGCGGAGGGGGGAGCTTCGGGACCGCGGAGTGGAGCACAGCGACGGGTGCGGAGGGCAAAGCGGGGGGATTCCTGCACAGACGATCGGTGCCGACCGGCACTCACCAACCCGAGAGGCTTGTCTGCTTACCCGCCGGGGCGGGCGGGGCTGCGAGCTGAGGCTCGGGTTTCGGTTTTGGACGGAGCGCGGGGAGAGGACTGGGGTTGGCGGCTTGAGCATAGCCTGGAGGGGTTGGTGCGCCACGACTAGCCGGGAGGGAGTTCGGGGAAAAGCCTGCACCGGCCGAAGAGGCAAGAGACTTTTTCTTCCCTCTTTGTTTCCTGGCGCGCGAGGAGAGGGGTTTAAGAGCGCTGCTTAAAGGAACTCCAGAGAAGGGCGCGAGCCGCGGCTAAAAAGCGCAAACCCCAGAGACGGGCGCGAGCCTCGGCTGAGGGCGCGAGCCCCCGAGACGGGCGCGAGCCGCGGCGGGAAGCGCGAGCCCCAGAGACGGGCGCGAGCCGCGGCGGGAAGCGCGAGCCCCAGAGACGGGCGCGAGCCGCGGCTGAAACTGCGGAGCCCAGAGACGGGCGGGAGACGCTGGGGCTGCTGCTGCCGCCACCAGGGGGGCTGTGTGCGAGCACAGGTCACTCTCCGCGCCCCTCTTCCGCGGAGCCTGTGCAGGCCGCCACTGCCGGGTTCCCGGGATCTGGGGACAGCTTCCCGCACGGCGGGTCTCAGGCTGGTGCAGCGTCACGCCGGCCTCTGCCGCAGCGTCACGCCGCCTCTGCCGCCGCAGGCCCGCCCCGCACGCAGTGCCCCGCCTTCCCCCATCCCCCAACCCCCGGCCTGAGTGAGCCGGAGCTCCCGAATCAGCGGCTCCTTTAACCCCGTCCTGTCTGAGCAAAAAAAACAGACGCCCTCCAGCGATCAGCGCGCAGGGGCAGGGCCGGGTACAAAGCTGAGCTCCTGTGAGCTGTGAGAGCAGGGAGGAGAGGGGGAGGTCTCTCCCGGCAGCCGCGGAGGCGGCGGATTGAAGCTCCACAATCAACTTGATGTGCCCTGCATTGTGGAATACCTGAATAGACAGGGAGTGAGCCCAAATTGAAGAGGGGGAATTTAGGAGCGAGATCGGTGATTTTTTTCCCTTTTCCTCTTTTTGTGAATGTGGGCATGTATGCTTCTGTGTGAGATCTTGTCTGTATACTCTTGTTTCCACCATTTGTCCTAGGGCTCTATCCGTCCATGGGTTTTTTTTTTTAAAAAAAAAAAAAAAAAAAAATTTTTTTTAATAATTAATTTTAATTGTAATAACTTTATTGAACTTTACCTTCGTTCTTTCTTTCTTTCTTTCCTTCCTTCCTTCCCTCCTTTAGACAACTAATCACCCCAAATTGAGGAGGTGGTCTCTGGGAGCAGGATTTATGATTTTTCCCCCTTTGCCTCTCTTTGTGAACGTGTAGGTGTATGCTTCTGTGTAAGATTTTCTCTGTATAGCTTTGCCCCCAATAGTTGTCCTAGGGCTCTATCCTTCCATGGTTTTTTAAAAAAAAAAAAAAAATTTTTTTTCTTTCTTAATAATTAATTTTAATTGCAATAACTTTATTGTACTTTACCTTCGTTCTTTCTTTCTTTCTTTCCTTCCTTCCTTCCCTCCTTTAGACAGCAAATCACCCCAGGTTGAGGAGGTGGTCTCTGGGAGCAGGATTTAGGATTTTTCCCCCTTTGCCTCTCTTTGTGAACGTGTATGTGTATGCTTCTGTGTAAGATTTTCTCTGTATAGCTTTGCTTCCAACATTTGTCCTAGGGCTCTATCCGTCCATGGTTTTTTTTTTAAAAAAAAAAAAAAAAAAATTTTTTTTTCTTTCTTAATAATTAATTTTAATTGCAATAACTTTATTGTACTTTACCTTCGTTCTTTCTTTCTTTCTTTCCTTCCTTCCTTCCCTCCTTTAGACAGCAAATCACCCCAGGTTGAGGAGGTGGTCTCTGGGAGCAGGATTTAGGATTTTTCCCCCTTTGCCTCTCTTTGTGAACGTGTATGTGTATGCTTCTGTGTAAGATTTTCTCTGTATAGCTTTGCTTCCAACATTTGTCCTAGGGCTCTATCCGTCCATGTTTTTTTTTTAAAAAAAAAAAATTTTTTTTTCTTAATAATTAATTTTAATTGTAATAACTTTATTGTACTTTACCTTCGTTCTTTCTTTCTTTCCTTCCTTCCTTCCCTCCTTTAGACAGCGAATCACCCCAGGTTGAGGAGGTGGTCTCTGGGAGCAGGATTTATGATTTTTCCCACTTTGCCTCTCTTTGTGAACACGTATGTGTATGCTTCTGTGTAAGATTTTCTCTGTATAGCTTTGTTTCCAGCATTTGTCCTAGGGTTCTATCTGTTCTTTTTTTTTTTTTTTTTTTTTTTTCTTTTTCTTTTTTTTTTTTTGTTCTAAATATTTTTTAGTACAATAACTATATTATACTTTATTTTATTTTTACTGTATCTTCTTTCTTTCTGTCTTTTTTCCTTCTTTCCTTCCTTCCTTCCTCCCTTCCTCCCTCCCTCCCTCCCTCCTTTCTTTCCTTCTTTGCTTCTTTCTTCCTTCCTTCCTTTCCTCCTTTCCTCCTTTCCTTCTTTCTTTCCTCAAACTTCTACTAATTCTCTCTACATTTTCTCCTTCTTTCCCTCCTACCTTCCTTCCTTCCTCCCTCCCTCCCTCCTTTCTTTCCTTCTTTGCTTCTTTCTTCCTTCCTTCCTTTCCTCCTTTCCTTCTCTCTTTCCTCAAACTTCTACTAATTCTCTCTACATTTTCCCCTTCTTTCCCTCCTTCCTTCCTTCCTTCCTCCCTCCCTCCCTCCTTTCTTTCCTTCTTTGCTTCTTTCTTCCTTCCTTCCTTTCCTCCTTTCCTTCTTTCTTTCCTCATACTTCTAATAATTCTCTCTACTTTTCCTCCCTTTTATTCTGAGCCGTGTGGATGAAAGGCTCTTGGTGCTCCAGCCCAGGAGGCAGGGCTCTGCCTCTGAGGTAGGAGAGCCAACTTCAGGAAACTGATCAACAAGAGACCTCCCAGCTCCACATAATATTAAACGGTGGACATCTCCCAGAGACCTCCATCTTAACACCAGCACCCAGCTTCACTCAACGACCAGCAAGCCACAGTGCTGGACAACCTATGCCAAACAACTAGCAAAACAGGAACACAACCCCACCCATTAGCAGAGAGGCTGCCTAAAATCATAACAAGGCCACAGACACCCCAAAACACACCACCAGACGTGAATCTGCCCACTAGAGAGACAAGACCGAGCCTCATCCAGCACAACACAGGCACTAGTCCCCTCCACCAGGAAGCCTACACAACCCGCTGAAACAACCTTAGCCACTGGAGACAGACATCAAAAACAACGGGAACTACGAGCGTGCAGCCTCCAAAAAGGAGACCCCAAACACAGTAAGATAAGCAAAATGAGAAGACAGAAAAACACACAGCAGATGAAGGAACAAGATAAAAACCCACCAGACCTAACAAATGAAGAGGAAATAGGCAATCTACCTGAAAAAGAATTCAGAATAATGATAGTAAGGATGATCCGAAATCTTGGAAGTAGAATAGACAAAATGCAAGAAACAGTTAACAAGGACCTAGAAGACATAAAGATGAAACAAGCAACGATGAACAACGCAATAAATGAAATTAAAAGTACTCTAGATAGGATCAATAGCAGAATAACTGAGGCAGAAGAACGGATAAGTGACCTGGAAGATAAAGTAGTGGAAATAACTACTGCAGAGCAGAATAAAGAAAAAAGAATGAAAAGAACTGAGGACAGTCTCAGAGAGCTCTGGGACAACATTAAACGCACCAACATTCGAATTATAGGGGTTCCAGAAGAAGAAGAAAAAAAGAAAGGGACTGAGAAAATATTTGAAGAGATTATAGTTGAAAACTTCCCTAATATGGGAAAGGAAATAGTTAATCAAGTCCAGGAAGCACAGAGAGTCCCATACAGGATAAATACAAGGAGAAATACGCCAAGACACATATTAATCAAACTGTCAAAAATTAAATACAAAGAAAGCATATTAAAAGCAGCAAGGAAAAACAACAAATAACACACAAGGGAATCCCCATAAGGTTAACAGCTGATCTCTCAGCAGAAACCCTACAAGCCAGAAGGGAGTGGCAGGACATACTGAAAGTGATGAAGGAGAAAAACCTGCAACCAAGACTACTCTACCCAGCAAGGATCTCATTCAGATTTGATGGAGAAATTAAAACCTTTACAGACAAGCAAAAGCTGAGAGAGTTCAGCACCACCAAACCAGCTTTACAACAAATGCTAAAGGAACTCCTCTAGATAAGAAATGCAAAAGAAGGAAACGACCTATAATAACGAACCCAAAACAATATAGAAAATGGGAATAGGAACATACATATCGATAATTACCTTAAATGTAAATGGACTAAATGCTCCCACCAAAAGACACAGATTGGCTGAATGGATACAAAAACAAGACCCTTATATATGCTGTCTACAAGAGACCCACCTCAGACCTAGAGACACATACAGACTGAAAGTAAGGGGATGGAAAAAGATATTCCATGCAAATGGAAACCAAAAGAAAGCTGGAGTAGCAATTCTCATATCAGACAAAATAGACTTTAAAATAAGGACTATTAAAAGGGATAAAGAAGGACACTACATAATGATCAAGGGATCGATCCAAGAAGAAGATATAACAATTGTAAATATTTATGCACCCAACATAGGAGCACCTCAATACGTAAGGCAAATACTAACAGCCATAAAAGGGGAAATAGACAGTAACACATTCATAGTAGGGGACTTTAACACCCCACTTTCACCCATGGACAGATCATCCAAAATGAAAATAAATAAGGAAACACAAGCTTTAAATGATACATTAAACAAGATGGACTTAATTGATATTTATAGGACACTCCATCCAAAAACAACAGATTACACATTTTTCTCAAGTGCTCATGGAACATTCTCCAGGATAGATCATATCTTGGGTCACAAATCAAGCCTTGGTAAATTTAAGAAAATTGAAATTGTATCAAGTATCTTTTCTGACCACAACGCCATGAGACTAGATATCAATTACAGGAAAAGATCTGTAAAATATACAAGCACATGGAGGCTAAACAATACACTACTTAATAATGAAGTGATCACTGAAGAAATTAAAGAGGAAATAAAAAAATACCTAGAAACAAATGACAATGGAGACACAACGACCCAAAACCTATGGGATGCAGCAAAAGCAGTTCTAAGGGGGAAGTTTATAGCAATACAAGCCCACCTTAAGAAGCAGGAAACATCTCGAATAAACAACCTAACCTTGCACCTCAAGCAATTAGAG
Organism: Phocoena phocoena; assembly: GCF_963924675.1. NCBI lineage: Eukaryota > Metazoa > Chordata > Mammalia > Artiodactyla > Phocoenidae > Phocoena > Phocoena phocoena. The sequence continues at coordinate 38,609,869 of NC_089235.1, read as the reverse complement.
AAAGAAGAACAAAAAAGCCCCAAAGCTAGCAGAAGGAAAGAAATCATAAAAATCAGATCAGAAATAAATGAAAAAGAAATGAAGGAAACGATAGCAAAGATCAATAAAACTAAAAGCTGGTTCTTTGAGAAGATAAACAAAATAGATAAACCACTAGCTAGACTCATCAAGAAAAAAAGGGAGAAGACTCAAATCAATAGAATTAGAAATGAGAAAGGAGAAATAACAACTGACACTGCAGAAATAAAAAAAATCATGAGAGATTACTACAAGCAACTCTATGCCAATAAAATGGACAATCTGGAAGAAATGGACAAATTCTTAGAAATGCACAACCTGCCAAGACTGAATCAGGAAGAAATAGAAAATATGAACAGACCAATCACAAGCACTGAAATTGAAAGTGTGATTAAAAATCTTCCAACAAACAAAAGCCCAGGACCAGATGGCTTCACAGGTGAATTCTATCAAATGTTTAGAGAAGAGCTAACACCTATCCTTCTCGAACTCTTCCAAAATATAGCAGAGGGAGGAACACTCCCAAATTCCTTCTACGAGGCCACCATCACCTTGATACCAAAACCAGACAAGGATGTCACAAAGAAAGAAAACTACAGGCCAATATCACTGATGAACATAGATGCAAAAATCCTCAACAAAATACTAGCAAACAGAATCCAACAGCACATTAAAAGGATCATACACCATGATCAAGTGGGGTTTATTCCAGGAATGCAAGGATTCTTCAATATACGCAAATCTATCAATGTGATAAACCATATTAACAAATTGAAGGAGAAAAACCATATGATCATCTCAATAGATGCAGAGAAAGCTTTTGACAAAATTCAACACCCATTTATGATAAAAACCCTGCAGAAAGTGGGCATAGAGGGAACTTTCCTCAACATAATAAAGGCCATATATGACAAGCCCACAGCAAACATCATCCTCAATGGTGAAAAACTGAAAGCATTTCCACTAAGATCAGGAACAAGACAAGGTTGCCCACTCTCACCACTCTTATTCAACATAGTTTTGGAAGTTTTAGCCACAGCAATCAGAGAAGAAAAGGAAATAAAAGGAATCCACATCGGAAAAGAAGAAGTAAAGCTGTCACTGTTTGCAGATGACATGATACTATACATAGAGAATCCTAAAGATGCTACCAGAAAACTACTAGAGCTAATCAATGAATTTGGTAAAGTAGCAGGATACAAAATTAATGCACAGAAATCTCTGGCATTCCTATATACTAATGATGAAAAATCTGAAAGTGAAATCAAGAAAACACTCCCATTTACCATTGCAACAAAACGAATAAAATATCTAGGAATAAACCTACCTAAGGATACGAAAGACCTGTATGCAGAAAATTATAAGACACTGATGAAAGAAATTAAAGATGATACAAATAGATGGAGAGATATACCATGTTCTTGGATGGGAAGAATCAACATTGTGAAAATGACTCTACTACCCAAAGCAATCTACAGATTCAATGCAATCCCTATTAAACTACCACTGGCATTTTTCACAGAACTAGAACAAAAAATTTCGCAATTTGTATGGAAACACAAAAGACCCCGAATAGCCAAAGCAATTTTGAGAACGAAAAAAGGAGCTGGAGGAATCAGGCTCCCTGACTTCAGACTATACTACAAAGCAACAGTAATCAAGACAGTATGGTACTGGCACAAAAACAGAAAGATAGATCAGTGGAACAGGATAGAAAGCCCAGAGATAAACCCATGCACATATGGACACCTTATCTTTGATAAAGGAGGCAGGAATGTACAGTGGAGAAAGGACAGCCTCTTCAATAAATGGTGCTGGGAAAACTGGACAGGTACATGTAAAAGTATGAGATTAGATCACTCCCTAACACCATACACAAAAATAAGCTCAAAATGGATTAAAGACCTAAATGTAAGGCCAGAAACTATCAAACTCTTAGAGGAAAACATAGGAAGAACACTCTATGACATAAATCACAGCAAGATCCTTTCTGACCCACCTCCTAGAGTAATGGAAATAAAAACAAAAATAAACAAATGGGACCTAATGAAACTTCAAAGCTTTTGCACAGCAAAGGAAACCATAATCAAGACCAAAAGACAACCCTCAGAATGGGAGAAAACATTTGCAAATGAAGCAACTGACAAAGGATTAATCTCCAAAATTTACAAGCAGCTCATGCAGCTCAATAACAAAAAAACAAACAACCCCATCCAAAAATGGGCAGAAGACCTAAACAGACATTTCTCCAAAGAAGATATACAGAATGCCAACAAACACATGAAAGAATGCTCAACCTCATTAATCATTAGAGAAATGCAAATCAAAACTACAATGAGATATCATCTCACACCAGTCAGAATGGCCATCATCAAAAAATCTAGAAACAATAAATGCTGGAGAGGGTGTGGAGAAAAGGGGACACTCTTGCACTGCTGGTGGGAATGTGAATTGGTTCAGCCACTATGGAGAACAGTATGGAGGTTCCTTAAAAAACTACAAATAGAATTACCATATGACCCAGCAATCCCACTACTGGGCATATACCCTGAGAAAACCAAAATTCAAAAGGAGTCATGTACCAAAATGTTCATTGCAGCTCTATTTACAATAGCCCGGAGATGGAAAGAACCTAAGCGCCCATCATCGGACGAATGGATAAAGAAGATGTGGCACATATACACAATGGAATATTACTCAGCCTTAAAAAGAAATGAAATTGAGATATTTGTAATGAGATGGATAGACCTAGAGTCTGTCATACAGAGTGAAGTAAGTCAGAAAGACAAAGACAGATACCGTATGCTAACACATATATATGGAATTTGAGGGGAAAAAATGTCATGAAGAACCTAGGGATAAGACAGGAATGGAGGCGCAGACCTACTGGAGAGCGGACTTGGGGATATGGGGAGGGGGAAGGGTGAGTTTTGACAGGGCGAGAGAGAGTCATGGACATATACACACTAACAAACGTGGTGGGGTGGATAGCTGGGGGGAAGCAGCCGCAAGGCACAGGGATATTAGCTCGGGGCTTTGGGACAGCCTGGAGGGGTGGGAGGGGGAGAGTGGGAGGGAGGGAGATGCAGGAGGGAAGACACATGGGAGCACATGTATATGTATAGCTGATTCACTTTGTTATAAATCAGAAACTAACACACCATTGTAAAGCAATTATACCCCAATAAAGATGTTAAAAAAAAAAAAAAAAAAAAAAAAAAAGATCCAGATGGGCAGGGATTTCTGTCCTTCATTAATGTAATTGCAGTATTCTCAGTGCCATGAACTCAATAAATACTTGTTGAATGATAGAATATTGCATTTGTATGCAATATGTGTATGCATTTATTATCTACTTATTTATTAATTTTACTTTCTTTTATTGCATATTCCTTTTACCAGGACCTAGGCAGGAGGTTAAGAAGGCTGAGGGAGAGGGTAGTCTGAATGAGGGTTGTCTTACTGAACTCAGAATTGCTATCTCCCATTTTCCAACCCCCAGTGTCATTCAAGGAAGCTCTGGATTCCATCACCCTGTCCCCATAATTCTCCAGACATTTCCAGGAGCACCCAAAACCCAAATTCTAGGGCACAAAACTACTGAGTATCCTAGTGTATTAAAATGAATAGAAATGAGGGAACCCTTATGTATGGTATGAATAATCTTCTATTGTAACAAGATTTAGACATAGGATGGCAATTAACTCTGACATTTTCATCAAACTTGTAAAAAGAACACATACTGGGATATACATAAGAATGCGAAAAACCTCTTTTTTGCCTCAAATGTTAAAAATTTGTTGTATAGTGAAAAATCGGTACACCAGATCTTTTATTCCATTTAAAGAAAAAACATTTACTATGCAGGAATGAAAAGTCTAGTATGTTAAAATTTATAAAAATATTTTTTAAAGTCTTGGACCATAGACGTTTCGATGGATATGGGCAGGTTACATCTTTCAAACAGAATTAGTTCTTAAAATTCCTGTGATGTTAGTGGGAAATTGCTCACTACTTTGTTCTTCAAATGACATCCTTGGCTTTTGAGAAAGATACCTGAAAGCCTTTATTTGATTGTTGACAGCTGGGCATTCTTCCAGCCTGCCAGATGAGACTCTATCTTGTCTAAATGTAAATACCTGGTTACCTGATTCCCTGTCATGGAGGGCAGTTTATTCCTTTTGTAGGAAGCCTTGATTTCACAGAAAGAAGAGACCAAAGGCCTTCATTAGCAGGCAAGCTTCAAACTGTTTCCAGACCTTGTGTTTAATTCTATAGAGCAGACTTTGTTTTCATGCCCAATAAGCTTTGAGGAAGCAGTAAAATCAGTCCGGTAAATGGGTCACTGACATAGAGTGGGAGCCCACTCTGGTTTCGCAAAGTACCAGGCTGCTGCTATGCCAGGAATCTGGACACCAGTGGGTTGTCTGGGGGGTGCCCAAGCTTCCCCTCTGTCCCAGACAATCAGATTGTAGAGTACTCCTCAGCAGGTGGGGCAGGGCTGGGAGGAGGAGAGACTTTGACTTATTCATGTGCAATCTTAATGTCTTGAATGAGGGAGGCTTAGAAATGTTGCTAATAAAATACACAAGCACACATCACATACACGCTCATAAAGCCATTAAATGATTTTTCCCCCTTTTTTTGGTGGTCGGGAGAGCCCAGAGTGAAATTACACAATTTATGCTGTCATTTCTGTAGCTCTTCTAGTGAAGGATCTAGGTGTTTCTTCTAATACCTCCACTGCAACTTTCAAATCATAGTCTTCCTGTGTTAGCTGAAAGCATTAAAACCAGAAATTACCATAATAGTGCTATTTACCCCTCATTTATGGAACTACTAGTGTTATTTTTCCACTGACTTTACAGAATGCATTTCAACCGCAGTATTTTTGGTCTGGTTGATGAAACTCAATTGTACTTAAAAAACACAGCTGGGCGTTGTATCCGAACACTAAACCAGCAGGCTTGTCATTTCACAAAAGAGACTGCAGAGGTTGCTGTACCTGTAATTGAAGAGTATTTCATCTGGTGTTTGAGGGCTGTGGACTAATGCCTTATTCCACAGCTAATCATCTCCATGTGCTTATGTAACTGGACCAGTGTTTGAAAGAAGACTGCATATTTCAACAGCACTACAAACTAGATGTAAGAAATTCTACTTCACTTTATGTAAAAACAGACCTGACATTGGGGGGTGAGTGAGATATAAACCCTGAAAGTGTTGCTTAGGCTGAACCAAAAGGTTGAAAGAAAAAAGTGGTGTGTGTGTGTGTGTGTGTGTGTGTGTGTGTGCATGCGTGAGCACTCCCACTCACACATGTGATAACCCGAGGTTACTAGCACAGTTTTACTTCATTGATGTTTTATTCTCAGGCATAGCACTTGGAGACTCTCTGAACTAATAAACAGCCCTGCTTATGGTGTTTGTGACAATGCCACAGGGTCTTTGCATTATTTATCCCAGTCTGCTTTACTCATCCAGCTTTCTGGGAATATTTTCAGATGGAATCACTAATTAGTACATATGTGGGAACTTCTGAAAGCAGTTCGGCCCCCTCCTCATTACTTTTTAATTTTTTTTCTATTTGCCTAATGTATGTCAAAGAAAAAATTTAGAATGATGGGCTGGGGGAATTTTCAGTCTGAAATGCATACATTTCGTGGGGAAAAAATTCGTCAAGCAAGGGACCTTTTATATGATCAGAAAGAAAGTTCCACTTTGTCCTAATGGGGAATGGTGTTGGTTTGGTCCATAAGGTGTTCTACGGAGTACTTTATTAGTTAACCTCTAGCAGAGCTTTCTAATATTGCCTCATAAATATTTTAATAATCCTGTAAACTGTGCCTTTATTTATCAGTGCACATGCTGACTCTGCTAGACTGCACTGGGGCCTCCTTCCATTACCTTTCCATGCTTTGAATCCTATACATTGTGGGCACAGTATTCTCCCAGTTAGATCACAATCCACATATGTAAGAACTAATTATTTTTCATTTTGAAACACTAAGAACAAATGTGAAAACAAGGTCTCTGAATCTTTGCCCCTCCTTTCCTAGGTTTCTTCCTATCACTCTATGTCAAAAAATAAATTATTTCTCATGTCATATAGTAAATACATGGCATGAAATATGAATTCTTAGGCAAAGGCATTTTTAAGATGTCAAAAGAATCTAGGTGCAGTCAGAAGAGTAAATACTTCTACTAAGAGAAAGAAAACCCATAGAGACAATTAAAAATAGATCATTAAAATAAAGCAGATCTTTTAACCAAAAAATTCAGACTTGACAAAACTATGTTGAATCAGGTATATGTTATTCTCTGAGTCACATAGACATACTAAAAATATATTTGGTAAGTTTAGCAACTGTATGTGTGTGTGAATCATTGGATTGTGTCTTTAGGGATCTGCTACACAGCTTATTTTTTATAGTTGCCTTTACTTTCTGAAGAACTCAGTGTAAATATGTTGAAAACCATCAGTATTCTATGCAGAAGTTCAAAAACAAATAAGGTCTTTTAGAGGGTACTTAACCTCAGATATAAAATATCTGTATAGTCATGTGGTCAAGCAGCTAAGTTACAAATGTCATCTAGAGGATCTAATAAATGATATTAATTGAAGAGTATTTTTAAACTTACTGCCCTGACTTCTTTTGAATTATATTTCCAGTGTCCTAAAATCTAGTGTTTCAAGCTTAGTTAGGAAAGGAGACTTAATATTTGCATGTCTGGGAAAGGGACAGCATATGGGTTCATCTTACATGCCAATTGCAATCTTTGAGAGTGGCAGCCTGCAGACTTAGCAGGAAAGTGTGTTGGGATAGAAGTATTATCTGTAATTGTTACAGTAAGGAGTTTGTGACAGTAACAATACACATACCAGGCACTTCCATCCCTCATCTAAATACTTACACTCAATTGTGTGAACTTTCTATTTTAACAGATGAGAAAACTACATAGCATTTTGTTCCAAACTGAAGCTAATTCAAGACGCTCTAAATCTGTGGTGTCCAATATGGTAACCATCAGCTAAGGGTGGTATTGAGCACTTGAAATGTGCGTCTAGTCCAAACTGAGTTATACAGTAGCTATAAAAATACATATTGAATTTTAAGGACTTAGTATGAAAAAAGAATGTAAACATCTTATTAATATTTTTATATTGTTACATGTTGAAATAATAATATTTTGTATATATTGGGTTAAATAAATTATATCATTAAAATTAATTTCACCTATTTCTTTTTACTTTTTAAAAATGTGGCCACTAGAAAACTTAAAATTAAATTGGTGGCTCAAATTTCTGGTTCATGTTATATTTCTATTGGGTCATGTTGTTCTCAATTAACATTTCTTCTCTTCTTTCAGTACCTCTAATGTTTAAATATTTTAACCTTCAAAGACAGATTGTGGTTTCTTTTCTACAACTGTCGAAATTTTTCAGTTTTTTCAAAGTATAACATATTTTCCATCAAGCATAAACTTGCTTTTTGCCTTTGGACCTTTGCTCTCTCTCACTCTTCTCTTTGGAATGCCAGTCTACCCTTATCCAGCCACCTGGTGAAAGCACACCCATTTATTTTTCAAGACTTGTCTCCAGTATAACTGTGGTATAAGGCCTAAAATTAAGGCTCAATATTATGTGCTGCCTTGATGTCTGGTGAAATTGGGAAGGCCTCCTCTGGCCTAACCCCAAATTTCCCTCCATATTCTGCTGCTATAGATAAGCTCCCCCAGACATACAACCTTCTTTATCAAGGGGACAAGTGTTGTACTTGCTTAACTCTGAGTAGTGGGTTTCAGTCCCCTGCCAGTCACAGAACTATTGAAAAAAGCCAATCACATCCTCCTGTGGGAACCAGGGGCATCTCACCCTCTTGGTACTACAAAGCTTGCCTCCCACACTCCCTGGTTGTTCACTCCATTCCAGAGTGCAAACCTAATGTGACCCTGCATGGCCTGTGATCTCCTCCTCTTCCCCCAGGATGTAAGTATTTGTGACTAATAAACTGTTGTCAATGTCTCCTGTTCAGTGTTAGGTGCTATATATTTGACCATCCCCATAACCTTAGGATGGAATCTCTCCCACATCAATAGGGTGAATAGGAGGTGATTAAAACAATTGCCTTTTCTCATAAGCTATCCCCCCACCCCAAGGTAGAATTGACCATCCCCTTTTATCACACCTAGTGTGTACTATATATCCTTCTATCTTAGTAACCAGACCTCTCATTTGCAATAATTTGCTTATACATCTGTGTCTCTCTATTGGAAACTAAAAGGTGATGGTAGCAACAATTTCTCGTGTGTTTTTATATTTCTGTTTCTGAGGACAGGGCCTGGTTCATAGTAGGCACTCAGTACATGTTTGATGAATGAGTGGATTTTGAAAAACATTACATAGTTGATGCTGGTATTAGGAATTTCCTACTTTTAAACACGAAGAACTAAAATGAATTTTTCTCAGTCTAATACTTGCCTGTATAGTGGTAGGGGAGGTATCTGCTTATGCTACAATTTGCTGAGAAAAAGAGGGGGTAACTTGAAGTGATGGGCAGAGAACTAGTGTCTTATACCTCTTCTCCACTTGGAAAGTTAGTGGTAGAAAGCAAAGAATGACCTTAGGAACCAATTCAGAGAACTACTGTGTAAATACAGTTGTTTGATTAACCACAATCTGCCTTTCAGGGAACCTTAGTTTGAATAAACAGATATTCTTTCTAAATGTAAGAGCAAGGAAAATGCTCAGTGTGATTATGGGTAACTCAGACTTGTTTGAGAGGAGAGGAAGTCCATGTTAGTGGAGGGAGGAGACCTAGGGTAGATGAGCATTTGGTGAGACAACAGTGAGATGAATCTAATCTCATAGAACTGGGCTGAATCCGATGGAGTTGGCAAGCCAGGGCCTATAAGTGATAAAGCTTTTACAAGGCTAGGTCTTGCTCTGAAGTCACCATGACACTTGCGCTACAAGGACATTAGGACCAGCAGAGTCATGGGTAGAAAGAATCATGCTGAATCAGTCTGCAGCCTTTCTATTGGCCCCTTCCAGGGCCAAACATCTGGTCTCTCCTTTCTCCTCCATAGACTTTACCCAGAAGACAGGAGGAGCATCCAAGGCCAAGAGCACTGTGGAGCTGCTATTTCTCAGTTCTCTCAAATGTTCCCAGTCGATGAAATAGTGATGACATATTGTCTCTTTGTAATCTGATTTTCTTCCATCACTTATCTGAACAAGCTAGACCTCTCCAATTAAGAATGAAAAACAATTAAAATTTTAAGATAAAATATGAAGTTTTTGCTTAATTGCACTAGACATTATTGATAGTTTATTTTTTAAAAAAATGTCAGCATGTGTTGGTTAACTACCTTAGGAAAGACTTCCTTTTGTTTTTCATTTCTTTTTCATTTTGATCTATATATATTTTTGATGCTGAATTGTCCTATGCTTTACACAATTATTGTAATAGTAGATAGCAGGTTTTTTTTTTTTTTTTTTTTTTGCAGTATGCGGAGCACAGACTCCGGATGCGCAGGCTCAGCGGCCGTGGCTCACGGGCCCAGCCACTCCACGGCATGTGGGATCTGCCTGGACCGGGGCACGAACCCGTGTCCTCTGCATCGGCAGGCGGACTGTCAACCACTGCGCCACCAGGGAAACCCAGCAGGTTGTTTTAATGTCTTCACTTAACAGCAACAGCTTTTATCATCTGTTCCCTAAATAGTTTCAGAATATGGCTGGTGTCTGGCCATAAGTCTGGACTCACTGTTTTATAATGGAACTGATCCTTGCCACTGGGGTAGTATAGGAGCAAGGTTGTGGAAAAAAATAAACACACTCCAAAAGCCAAAAGGGGTTCAGGAGCTAGGTTCTTCCCTGGCCAAGTTTCAGTTCCAAAATAGTCTGTTTCACTGATATTCATGGCCTTGGGCCCTGAGAATCTTCAGGGTTCAGAAAACAGAATTCACAGTTTATATATCTCAGCTTCAGTTTATATCTCAGTCTGCAGACTGTCCTCCATTTAGAATTAAATTAACTTAAGAAGAGAGTGCAAGTACCTTTTTTGAAAATCTTTTTGGCTTGCCTAGTGATTTAATTTTCGGCTCAGATATGATTTGGCCTCCCTGTTGCATGGTGTCTGCTTTTCATTTGCTGGGTGTTGTTCACAAGGTCCTGGGACATCGAAGGAGGCTGCCAGCAGAGCAACAGCAGACCTTAGAAGGCCAGACCCCATGCATACTTTGTAACTTCAGAGTCACAGGACTGGCCTCTTCATGTGCTGTGATTGCTCTGGCTTCAAGAAGGAAGGAGTGTTTTCTGTTCTGCAAAGCATCTTGCATTATTTTTTAAACATTTTGTCTTTGATACATACCGAAGCACCACACATTTCCCCCCTTAATTTTTAAACCCACGTACACTTCAAGGGAAATTGAATCCATATGTTTCTGATTCATTTACACACAACTCATCAAAATGTTGTTTTAAAAGAGCTAAACTCAAATCCCACAGGGGCTGAGCGGATTTCAGACTTGGCTGAAGGTTCTCCCTTCCCTGGTCATGGTTGGATGTGAGCAAACCAAGCTCTAGTGAAATCAGAACCCTCACACTTCCCAGAATTTGCACAAATAGCACCTCTCTTTGAGGTTCAGCTGGAACGTGGTGACTTCTTAGCCTGTAGTCGGCTTTCATTTGCACAGACACCATGGCCTGTGCTTGCTTTAGTTCAGACTGTGTGAAGAAAATGAAAATGAAAAGTCTCTCCTGACATTGTTATGGCCAAATTGGAAAGATCCAAAATCTTCTAGGGAGCCTATTTGTGTATATTTTCTGCCTGCTTGTGGGCTCATAAAATCATGGAGCTGGCAAGGACCCTGCAAGTTCATTCTCCTGCCTTCAAACAGGCCTCACAAAATTCCTAAACAAAGAGTAAAGCTATTTCAATTACTACCACAAATAATGTTATGTAGCAAAGTCTAGTTCTTACCTCCTTTTAGGTAATTCTGACCAAAGCTCAACAACTCTCAATGTCAGTAACTTTGTCAAATTTAGATACATGCACAACACTTGTATACTTGCCCTCAAAGAAATTCTTGGGGTTCCACTAGTTCTTAGATAATGAACTGTGAAATTGTCCCATTGTGCCTTTTGGTTGCCAATCACCATTGAAACTAGCGTGGGGTCTGGCAGGGCAGCCAGCAGTGAGAGGCTTTGTCCGTGGTTAAGAGCTGTTCCCCTTTGCCTGAATGGATCAGGAAGCTTGGTTGGAATGGTTGAAAGAGCTGTCAACATCTAGGCATCTCCACCATGAAAATTTCCAAGGCAATTATAGCATAAAAAAACGGCGTTTGGGGTTCCATTTTTCCATTGCCAATACAGAAAATAGAAATACCAGATGCTTCATGCACCATTGAAAGGTGAACGAGGTGGCCGAAATGCACAAAGGTCAGTGGGAATTACTAAGCCTCCTCTGGGGCTCAGGACTCTGAAAGCAATGCATTTGCTATTTGACAGAGGGGCCCCCAAACACAGTGGCCTCTGATGCCTTGAAAGAATGGGTGAACATTCCAATAGATGTTTTGATTAATGTCAATTAATGTAACTGCTCTGAAATGGTGGAGCCTCATTAGTATCAAGGAGTTCTGTTAGTTGGCACCAAAATGGCATAAGGCATTCGGATAAATTCCTGCTTCCCCAGGGGCAACCAGCCTGTTCGTTCTGCCTGGGGCTTTTGGCTCTACAATCTCTCCTCACACTAAACAAGTGAACCCTGGCACTCTGGTGGGTTCACAAACCCTGACAGATGTTTCTTTACAAAAACATGCAGGTCCAACATCCCTTGAAAACCTGGAACGAATGATGTTCTCTCTCTTTCTGAACATTCTCCATTTTGTTTATTTACTTATTTTTACTAAAACCCATACTAAGAACATATTATGCTGAGCCTGGCCACAAAATAACATTGTATGGGTGTGTTTGGGGATTTAAAAAATTTGTTAATTGTTTTTAAATTTTTCTCTCAGTTACTCAAGTGTTAGAACTGTTTAGTGGTCATGTACTACTCCTATGGGTGACTCTTTTGTGGTATCATATTGTGACCTACATTTATTATGATTGGTTGGTTGATGTAGCTAAAAATAAAAGTACCGTCATGTATATCACAAGGGGACACTTTGTCTAGGCTCTGGAAGGCAGCTTTTAAAATCAACTGAATCTCTTGGCAACTGTATTAGAAACGAAGCACATTCATTCCAAAGTATCCAGAACCTGGCAAGTAGGTTTTTTCCACAAGATCTTAGTGTGATCAAGTTATACTTAGGCATGTGATTTTTCTCCCAGCTTTTCATCTGAAGAGTTCTACTGGTAAAACATATCAGCAGTCACCACCCATGGTGCCCTGATATATGTCCTGCTCTGTACTTAACATATTATTTACATTATCTGATTAGATGAAGACAAGCACTTGAAGGTGGCATCATATGACACCTATTATATAGATGAGGACATTTAGGCTTGGAAGAGTAGGGGCCATTTATACAAGATAATAGGTCTAGTAAATGAAAGAGGGATTCAGATCTAAGCTCGTCTGATTGAATGCCTGCAGGCAAATGAAAAATAAAAGTGAAATGAAAGAAAATGGCTTCTATGCTATTTACTATACTTTATTTGAAAACACTGCATAAGAAAAAAGGACTTGTGCAAAGGTTAGGTGTTCTGCTTTGGGTGAATATCACATGGTGAATAGCCAGGATGTAGCTCAGAAAGCACCTCCTCTGTGATCCTCCCTGATGTTCTGGCAGCACACCCTCTCTTTCTCCTCTGCAGAGTAATGTCCTCTTTCCTTCTACAGTACCCTTACTGTGCTGTGTCTTCGTTCCTGGGTCTTTCTCCCCTGATAGACTATACTGCCCTCCAGGGAAGGGATTGGGGTCCTCCAGTGTTCCCAGTGCCTGGCACAGTGCTCGGCACAGCATGGATGCCTTTCACTGGGTATATAGTGAATGGGGATATTGAAGAGCTGATCAGCAACCCACAACGCACGAAGGCAGCAGGCAAGAAAGAATAGAACAGGGCCTCAAGATTTTTGGTGCTAAATCAACAGAACTTGAGAGGTGATTATACTGGGGACATTCATGAGATGGGAACCAGTGAAGGACACTTATGACTAGTTTGACATTATTTTTCTACTTCAAAGACCACTTTGTAAATGATCTGGAGGGTTACTACTGGGAAAGGGAGGAATTAGCAAAATCAAATATTCCTCAAACTTTCATTTAAAGGAAAATATTTCACAAGAACCCTCATTGTTGACTTAAATTATTTTTTTAATATCATGTTGCATGAATACAAAAAATGCTTGTAGTTCTATATATTTCTTATACTTAGGCTCTAATGAAACTGTAAAATCAAACTGAATTTTCAAATGAAAGATAAACCAAACTAAAAAAATTGAGCAATCTAACCCAGCATTAATTTAGGTGACCGATGATGTTTTGCTGAAACAAAAATAGCGTTCACACTATGAATTTGGCTCTGATGGCCACAGTGTAATTCATCCTGCTGGTGATATGGGGAGGTTTGTATCCAGGGTTATAGGCACTGATGGTGTAGAATATCAAGGAAGACTTGTTTTTTTCCTAACCAGGGTGCACAGACTGGACCTCGCACAGCCAAGACACATTGGGGTTGGAGGACAGGGAAAGCCTTCTTGGTCCAGGGCCTCCCCATGGTCAGAGCCCATGCAGCAGGAGTGCTCCTTTCTAATCCCCAACCCAGAGCACACCATTCTGGGAGTCAGTGCTCTACTGGTAGGTGTCCACCCTCTAGGCTCAAACTCTCCAGGGCCACCCTCACCACCATCTGCCTAAAGTCCCAGTGTATCCCCTTTTACCTCCCCAGGAGAAATTCAGAGGGCACTTAATAAGGCTTCTAGGCTTTCTTCTGTAGGGGTAGCCAAAGGCTTGTAATTTATAGAGGTTGAAGAGTGTAGTAAATACACTCTTTTAGGGCACTGGCGCTGGAGACAGGCTCTCTGCGTTGTGTCTCAAGTTGTATACAGGTAGCTAAAGGACACTGGGCAAGTTAAAGAAGGGCTCTGGAACTTTCTTATCTATAAAAGCACCTCGCATAGTCATTTTGACCATTAAATGAGTAAAGTGCCTAGAATAGTGTCAGGCATGTCGTAGATAAAAGCTATTTTATTGTATTTCCATCACTTGGGGCTTCCTCTTCTGATGGAGGAAACAGAGATGTCAATGATTCTAATTCCTACAGCTAGGGGATCCTACGTGCCGAGATTACGTGAACCTGGCTCCCTTCTGGTGGGACCAGCCATGAGATGTGCCATCAAATTTGGGATAGCTTTCAGCAGCTGGCCTAGAGTGACAGGTCCAAGGTAGCTTTCACAAGCAGTGATCTGTGAGGGCCTCAGAGAAGCCCTGTGTGATAAGGTGGATTTTGACCACGTGGGTCACCAGCCTATGAGTACCACTGGGCATGCTGCTGGAGGTGAGGCTTAGGGCTTCACCACATACAGTAAACTTTTTGTCGAAATTTTTGTCACCCCAGAAGTGGGGCACAGAGAGGGGCTGGAGCAACTCAGACCATTTTCTGTCTCACTCACACCAGCCAAGGGGGGTGGGACCAGCAGGGCTTCTGTGCTCTGCCATATCAACCACGTCTTTCCAGTGCCCTGAACACTGTGAGGACAAGGTAGCTTGTGATTTTTTTAAACTCTAGTAAAATACACATAACAAAATTTTGCCATTTAACCATTTTTAAATGTCCAATTCAGTGGCATTACATACATTCACAATATAGTGCAACAATCACCACTATCTAGTTCTAGAACTATTTTATCATTCCACACAGAACCCCCATAACCATTCAGCATTCACTCCTCATTTCCCCCTTCCCTCAGCCCCTAACACCCACAAATCTGCTTTCTGTGCCTCTGTGGATTTCCCTATTGTAGGTACTTCATATGAATGGAACCATACAATATAGGGTCTTTCATGTCTACTGTCCTCCCCGCAGCATAATGTTTTCAAGGTTCATCCAAATTGTAGTATGTATCAATACTTATTTTCTTCTTTGGCTGAATAATATTCCATTGTATGGATGTACCACATTTTGTTTACCCATTCATTATGGTTGGGTCTGTGGGGAATTGGCCAACCTTTCTCCTAAGACAAAACCAGCCCGTCGTTGCCCAGTATTTCCAGAACTTCCAAGTTTTTAAGAATTTCAGGAAATTTACCTATTATGGGATATTTCCTAATACTTAAATGCCATCTACAATTTAAAATTTTTAGGAAAAGCACAATGTGGACCATGTTGTATGCTAAAGAAAAAACTTTAGGCAAGATCTGTCTCTTGAGCTACCATTTATCAGTCTGGTCTAGCTTTTATATAAATCGCCTCTTCTAGTGATATATTTAGTGCCATTTGTTTTCCTTTTATTATCAGACAGAGTTTTCCAGCATCTTCCTATGTAAATGGCCTAATAACATTACCTGTGATGTAAAGTAGATGAGATTTTTGCACAGAAAGTTCTGGCTAACCTTTGGGCTATGTAGACAATTACGAAAATCACCAATGCTTCTTAAGAGCTTTATTTAGACAAAAGAGATCAAAACCCTGCTATGCCATGCTTTGTTCAAAATGAATGCTGTTGGCTGGTCCCAGCACAGTCTTTGGTACAATCATATTGATACTCTTCTACTTTCAGAACACAGTACATGACACAAGCAGACAAGCAAACATAATTAAACACTGGCCCAGATAGAATTTTCCTTAATTAGTTGTGAGTTTCTATAATAAAAATACCTGGAGATTTATCTGACTTCAAAGTCCCATTAAATCTGTGCTGCTTTTGTTGCTTTGAAAATTTGGGAGTTTAGGATTCTTTGCCTCATGCTTCTTAATGATGATAATTATATGATATGCTTAAAAGTGCTTTTGATCTTGGCCTCTCAAAGCACTCAAGTGAGGCATCAATTCCCTCAACCCCACTCTGAGGCAGGTCTTCCTTGTTTACGGGCAATGTGTGCTGACATGGATGTCACAGCTACTGCTGCTTCAGAGAGAATCTGCCAACAGCATCAGTGAAAATGCACAGTTACACACCTAAACTCTCCAGTTTTCATTTTGATCTGTGGAAATAATTGTAACACTTCACATCTTTATGGTGTTTTTTATAGCCTTTCATCGCATTTAACAATAACAAAAAATTCACAGAAGAATCAAATAATACAGCACCCACAGCACCTATGAGCTGGGTAATGGAATTTCTTATTCTTTCTTTTCCTTTTCCCTTTTCTAGTAGTTTCTCAGAAGTCAGTTTTGAACAACCAACCAGGTGACAGGTATTTTGGTTAAATCTCAGGCTCAAAGGAACAATTCTCTACCTTTCCTACAGTTCCTCAACTGTTGATGAAACAATTCAGAATACAGTGAATTTCTTTATGCGTCTGTAACTGATTTTGCTGATTTTGTACCTTGCTAGAATGTTAGCTTCTAGTGTTTCTTCATCCATGGGGCAGGCCACAAATAGAAATTAAAAGTTAGGATATTAAAGCTTGGTTCTGGCACAAGCCTTTCCAAAGAAATAAATTCTATCATGAGCAAGTTATAGTTAAGCGAGATTCTCTTCTAGATGCTACTTCAATTTATACATCTCTTTACCTAAAATGATTGAATATATCTTAGCTTTAAACAGAAGGCCCATGAGTCTAATTTGAGGAGGGCTCTCAAGAGGCGCAGAGACGAGAACTTGATATTTTGACATTAAGAATAAAACACAAAGAGCATACTCCTTTGTTCACAAGTAGATCCTAGAGTATCATGCCTTCACCCTATTACTAACTCAGAAGCAATGAGGATAAGGATCTAGTGACATCATGAATGAGTGTTATAAACACATGTAACTGTGAACTTCTAGTGCATTTGGAGAGAAACTTGATGTCAGCAAAGCACACTTATTTTGTGGATCTAGATCCATGGAGAAGCTACAGAATCAAAGAGAATTTAGAGCAAAATAAATAAAATACAGTAAAACAAACCAAAATCTCATTTTAAAATTTCTAAAATTAGACTGAGTAACAATGTGATTGTCTTAATTACCCTGAGCATACATATAAAATATACATTTTTATCCTAAAGAGCCTGGTGTAGTATTTTTCTGTGCAATGAATGGGTTTATAAAGTTAAGAAAAGGGAAGAACAGCTAATATTTATTATATTTTTCCCTATGTGCCAGAATTGTTCTAGGGTCTTCAAATGCAATCTTCACATTAACCCTACAATGTAGGTGTTATTTCTCTAGTTTAGAGTTGCAGAAACTGAGATTCAGAAAGGTTAACTAACTTGCTAGAAGACAATGTTAGTAAAAGAGCCAAGACTACTACTCAGAGCTGTCTGAAGCCAAAGCTCACATTCTTATCCAGCAGATTATTCTGCCTGGAGGATGCAATTTTAGATGGAAGACAGGAACTTGGAACCAATAATGCTAGCACAAGAAAAGTCCATCTCATCTCCTCTTCTATTGGAGAGGTAAATACGCACACACACGCACGCACACACATACACAGAAAGAGACCCAGAGAAAGAGATAGGTTGTACCACTGTATTTTATAAGTCTGGTAAGGCTTTAAATTTTAGCCAAAACTTTTAAAGAGGGGTGTTAAATGAGTACTCAAAATATAACCAATAATCAAGCATTAGACATAATAATATGGACATATCTTTAAAATTTTTTGGTCACTGTGGTCTTTAAAAAAGCAAAACACTGTGTTAGCAAAGATTATTTAAATTTTTGAGATAAGGCAAATGCAAGCCCTTGCAATATTATACTGGAGCATTGGTTAACAGACCCTCTTAAGGGTTAAATCTTTGCTTTACCTCCTGCTTACTGCTGGTTAGGGCCCAGACTCTGTGAAGATATGTCAACTTGGAGAGTCTCTTCAAGAGATATGTAAATGATTCTGTCCACAGAGTAGATTAACCCTAAAGGTTATCACTTTATTGTCCTGATGGACATTGACCAGGTTTACTTTTAACTTAGCAAACTTACTATAACATGACTTACCTGAATAACTAGATAATGTCTTGTCCTCAAATTTGCCTCTGAACCAGCTTTACCACCCTGTTGGTTCCCTAATTAAAAGTCAAAAGAATTTTTGATATGTGCTAACCTTTTATTTGTATAACAGTCATTTTTTTTACTTGTTAAAAAATTAAACTTTGACATCTGAGAAGGTTGAATAGGTGAAATGGATAAATCTGAAATAGGAATCTAAGACAGACCTAACAGAGAAGACTCCAGATGAGTAAAAAGTAGGCAAACAGGTACATTAGAAACCCCTTAAACCTGCATAGCTTAGACTGCAGTACAATGCAAACTTCCATCTCTGCTTGGGCAGGAACTAGCTGGAGAAAGCTGGCAGAGGCCGGTATGTCCACTATGTCCCAATAGAAGAAGAGGCAGAATGGACTTCTAGTTCTTTCCACAGACACACTAAAGAAGAACAGACTACCCTCCTACCATCTCTTACCCTCCAAAACTGAATAGATCAGAATGAGGCTGATGTCCTGCTCATATTCCAATTCAGAGGGAGAAAACACTCTAAGTCGTTTCAGGAAGTCAAAGGTCAAGTTATGCCAGCAGTTATCTGAGATGATCTAGATGATATGTTTTAGAGAAGTGTGCCTTAAGTGTGATGTGTGGTCTATGCGAGAGCAGCAAATTACCCTCCTAATGGACTGTAGACTGATCCAAAAATGTCAGACATTTTCAGAGTGTGAATGATACATAATTCTTTAGACTTCTCTTTTATATATGGCTAAGACTACCTGATAGCAACCTATCATGTTTTAATATTAAAAACAAAATTAAGAGGAGACCTTCAAGATGGCAGAACAGTGAGACGTGGAGGTCACCTTCCTCCCCACAAATACATCAGAAATACATCTGCATGTGGAACAACCCCTACAGAACACCTACTGAATGCTGGCAGAAGACCTCAGACTTCCCAAAAGGCAAGAAACTCCCCATGTACCTGTGTAGGGCAAAAGAAAAAAACAGACAAAAGAATAGGGATGGGACCTGCACCAGTGGGAGGGAACTGTGAAGGAGGAAAAGTTTCCACACACTAGGGAGCCCTTTCACTGGCGGAGACTAGGGGACGGTGTGGGGGGGAAGCTTCAGAGCCACAGAGAAGAGTGCAGCAACACGGGGGCAGAGGGCAAAGTGGAGAGATTCCCACACAGAGGATCAGTGCCGACCATCACTCACCAGCCTGAGAGGCTTGTCTGCTCACCTGCCAGGACAGGTGGAGGCTGAGATCTGAGACTCAGGCTTCGGAGGTCAGATCCCAGGGAGAGGACTGGGGTTGCCTGCATGAACACAGTCTGAAGGGGGTTAGTGAGCCACAGCTAGCCGGGAGGGAGTCTGGGAAAAAGTCTGAACCTGCCTAAGAGGCAAGAGACCATTGTTTCGGGGTGTGCTAGGAGAGGGGATTCAGAGCACCACCTAAATGAGCTCCAGAGATGGGCGTCAACCACGGCTATCAGCATGGACACCAGAGACGGGCATGAAACACTAAGGCTGCTGCTGCAGCCACCAAAAGGCCTGTGTGCAAGCACAGGTCACTATCCACACCTCCCCTCCCTGGAGTCTGTGCAGCCCACCACTGCCAGGGTCTTGGAATCCAGGGACAGCTTCCCCGGGAGAACACACGGCACACCTCACGCTGTTGCAATGTCAGGCTGGCCTCTGCCACCACAGGCTCACACCGCATTCTGTACCCCTCTCTCCTCACAGCCTGAGTGAGCCAGAGCCCCCCAGTCAGCTGGTCCTTTATCCCCGTCTTCTCTGAATGAAGAACAGATACCCTCAGGCGACCTACACACAGAAGCGGGGCCAAATCCAAAGCTGAACCCCAGAAGCTGTGCAAACAGAGAAGAGAAAGGGAAATCTCTCCCAGCAGCCTCAGGAGCAGCAGATTAAATCTCCACAATAAACCTGATGATGTACCCTACATCTGTGGAATACCTGATTAAACAACGAATCATCTGAAAATTGAGGTGGTAGACTTTGGGAGCAATGATATATATATTTTTTTCCTTTTTCTCTTTTTGTGAGTGTGTATGTGTACACTTCTTTGTGTGATTTTGTCTGCATAGCTTTGCTTTTATCATTTGTCCTAGGCTTCTGTCTGTCTTTTTTTTTTTTTTTAATATAATTTTTAGTACTTATCATTGGTGGATTTGTTTTTTGGTTTGGTTGCTCTCTTCTTTTTTTCTTTTCCTTTTTTTAAATTACTTTAATTTTTTTTTAACTTTTAATAATTATTTTTTATTTTAATAACTGTATTTTCTTTTATATTTTTCTTTCTTTCTAGCAAACTTCCAGTGGCATTTTTCACAGAACAAGAGCAAAACATTTCACAATTTGTATGGAAACACAAAAGACCCTGAATAACTAAAGCAATCTTGAGAAAGAAAAATGGAACTGGAGGAATCAGTCTCCCTGTCTTCAGACTATACTACAAAGCTATGGTAATCAAGACAGTATGGTACTGGCACAAAAACAGAAATGTAGATCAATGGAACAGGATAGAAAGCCCAGAGATAAACCCACACATATATGGTCACCTTATTTTTGATAAAGGGGGCAAGACTATACAATGGAGAAAAGACAGCCCCTTCAGTAAGTGGTGCTTGGAAAACTGGACAGCTACATGTAAAAGAATGAAATTAGAACACTCCCTAACACTATACACAAAAATAAAATCAAAATCGATTAAAGACCTAAATGTAAGGCCAGACACTATAAAACTCTAAGAGGAAAACCTAGGCAGAACACTCTATGACATAAATCACAGCAAGATCCTTTTTGACCCACCTCTTAGAGAAATGGAAATAAAAACAAAAATAAACAAATGGGACCTAATGAAACTTAAAAGCTTTTGCACAGCAAAGGAAACCATAAATAAGACAAAAAGACAGCACTCAGAATGGGAGAAAATATTTGTAAATGAAGCAACTGACAAAGGATTAATCTCCAAAATATACAAGCAGCTCATGCAGCTCAATATCAAAAAAACAAAGAACTCAATCCAAAAATGGGTAGAAGACCTAGATAGACATTTCTCCAAAGAAGATATTCAGGTCACCAACAAACACATATAAGAATGCTCAACATCACTATTCATCAGAGAAATGCAAATCAAAACTACAATGAGGCATCACTTCACACCAGTCAGAATGGCCATCATCAAAAAAATCTACAAATAATAAATGCTGGAGAGGGTGTGGAGAAAAGGGAACCCTCTTGCACTGTTGGTGGGAATGTAAATTGATATAGCCACTGTAGAGAACAGCATGGAAGTTTCTTAAAAAAGTAAAAATAGAACTACCATATGACCCAGTAATCCCACTCCTGGGCATATACCCTGAGAAAACCATAATTCAAAAAGAGTCATGAAAAAAAAAAAAAAAGAGTCATGTACCAAAATGTTCATTGCAGCTCTATTTATAATAGCCAGGACATGTAAGCAACCTAAGTGTCCATTGACAGATGAATGGATAAAGAAGATGTGGCACATATATACAATGGAATACTACTCAGCCATAAAAAGAAATGAAATTGAGTTATTTATAGTGAGGTGGATGCACCTAGAGTCTTTCATACAAAGTGAAGGAAGTCAGAAAGAGAAAAACAAATACCATATGCTATCACATATATATGGAATATAATTTTAAAAATGGTTCTGAAGAACATAGGGGCAGCACAGGAATTAAGATGCATACGTAGGGAATGGACTTGAGGTCACAGGGAGGGGGAAGGGTAAACTGGAACAAAGTGAGAGAGTAGCATGGACTTATATACTACCAAATGTAAAATGGATAGCTACTGGGAAGCAGCCCATCATCCAGGGAGATCAGTTTGGTGCTTTGTGACCACATAGAGGGATAGGATAGGGAAAGTGTAAGGGAGATGCAAGGGGGAGGAGATATGGGGATATATGTATATGTATAGCTGATTCACTGTGTTATAAAGCAGAAACTAACACACCATTGTAAAGCAATTATACTTCAATGAAGATGTTAAAAAAAAAATAAAACCAACAAACCAACAAAAACCAAAAAAAAAAAATTAGATTTGCCAGAGTTCACTGAGGATTCAGTGTTTATTGCATATTGTACGTGTTTGGAAATATGTAAGCTCTGTGAGAGAAAGGACTTTAGTTTGTTCATTGCTCTATCCCCAGCATCAAGAAAAATGCTTGGCACACCTAGAAGGCACTTGATTAATATTTGGG
This sequence comes from Phocoena phocoena, assembly GCF_963924675.1. NCBI lineage: Eukaryota > Metazoa > Chordata > Mammalia > Artiodactyla > Phocoenidae > Phocoena > Phocoena phocoena. The sequence goes on along the minus strand of NC_089235.1, from coordinate 38,587,525 downwards.
TACATACTGATATATTCGAACAAATGGCAGCCCTTCCTTCACAGGTGCATAAGCATGAAGTCAATTTAATTTCTCACAATTTGGGGGAAGGATACAATATTATTAGAACATCAACAGTTTGTAGTGATTTTCAATTGATGCTAATCTTGCCTTAGAATTATAAATTACTGTTAGTTCAGCTTCATCATTACTAATTTTAGTATGATGTGGGTTGTTTGGCTAACCCTACAATATGTAGCTCTGCACATTTGCATCAACATTATTTTGGTCTATAATTTTCCAATAACTAGACTTTAAGTCATGCCTGCAGTGAGTTCCAGATGAATCATCCATACATTTAGAGACAAAGCAGACACACACACACATCATCTGCCGAATGATGCTGCCTTCACTCTTCATGTGCTGCCTATACATTTTCTCTATTTAAATAAAATATACTATCATAATAAATGTAAAGTAAGTACTAGATTATTTTTAACTTTATGTTGTTGTTTTATAATAGAAAATTATACGTAAGCTTATAAATAACTTGTGAATTTTGTTCATCTTTTTTTGATCACTGGTTTCTTTATTTTTAATATTTACTGAAGTATGGTTGATTTACAATATTTTGTTAGTTTCAGGTGTACAGTAAAGTGATTCCATTATAAATATATGTAAAAATATATATTCTTTTTTTACATTCTCTTTCATTATAGGTTATTACAAATATTGAGTAAAGTTCCCTGTGCTATACAGGTCCTTGTTGGTTATCTCTTTTATATATAGTAGTCTGTATATTTTAATCCCAAACTCCTAATTTATCCCTCAATGCCCCCCCCCACTTTCCCCTTTGGTAATCATAAGTTTGTTTTCTATGTCTGTGAGTCTTCATTTTGTAAATAAGTTCATTTGTATCTTTTTTCTCAGATTCCACACATAAGCAATATCCTGATGTTTGTCTTCCTCTGTCCGACTTACTTCAATTAGTATGATAATCTCTAGGTCCATCCATGTTGCTGCAAATGACATTATTTTATTCTTTTATTCATTAAAAGTTAGGAACAGGCAGGAACGGAGAGCATGGGTCTTTGGCCAACCTAAATGGACTGTGATGTCTCCTGCCCCACGTAAGCGATCTGTGTTCATCAAAAGGGTGAGAATCACTGTTTCACAGCCCAATGCCTTATAAGATTAGACACTGGCCCAAGACACCATCTAAAGAGCCCCAAATTTTTCAGATAACACCTCTAAGAAGTTCACCATCCTTCTATCTAATTGGATCCCTCTTTTATTCATTTCCTAGGACTACTGTAACAAATCACCACAAACTGCATGGCTTAAAACATAAGAAATTTATTTTCTGACAGTTCTGGAAGCTCAAAGTCTGAAATCAAGGTCTTGGAGCCTTCTTCTTAGAGGTTTTGAGGAAGAATCTGTTCCAGGTTTCTCTCCTAGTTTCTGATGGCTAATGGTAATCCTTGGCTTTCCTCAGCTCATAGACACGTCATGCCTGTCTCTGCCTCTGTATTCATATGGTGTTCTCCCTTGTATGTCTGTGGGTCTGTGTCCACATTTCTCTCTTCTTATGAGGATACCAGGGACTGTATTAGGGCTCACCATAATCAGGTATGACCTCATTTTAACTTGATTACATCTGCAAAGACCCTATTTTCAGATAAGCTCACATTCACAGGTATGAGGATTAGGACTTCAACATATTTTTTAAAGGACACAATTCAATCCACAACATCCTTATTTACTGATTCCTTTATGGTGTTAATCCTGTAGGCTCTGTGTCTTGTCTTCCTACCCTCAATTAGACCTATTTGATTCAGTGATCTGGTGTTTGAAGGCCCCTCAGAACCTTCCTGCTTGACCCCCTTCCTGCATCCTCTGGCCACAAATCTAAGACAGAACTATGCTTGGACAGAGTAGGATACTGATAAATGTCTGCTGGCATGATTCAGTGGCTCCCAAAGTTTCCAATAATAATTTATTTTATTTGAAAGAATCAATACCACAGAATGACTGTGCACCAAATGATCACTAATCACAAAACTGCAAAGGATTTTAAATATATATATAAAATAAATAAATATTTAGAATATATTTATGTATATAAAGTTTATGTAAATATAATTAATATAATGTAAATTTATATAAATATGTAAAATTTAGCATAATGTAAATTTATGTATAATATATAATTTAACATAAGTCTTCTAAATATATTTATATATAAATATATTAATATAAATAAATAAAAATATATGTATATATTATATTTGTATATTTATAAATATATGTATGCCATAATATAATTATATATATATTATACATCACATATTAATATATTACATTTATATTGCATTGAATTTTATATGTAAAATTTATAGGTTATATTTATATTATTATATAAGTTTATATATATTACTTTAAAATTTATATATTTATATAAAGATGAATGTATAATAATATTATAAATATATGCCATACAATGATATATGAGATATATATTTAAGTACTATATATAAATATTAATAAAATATAAATTATTATATATTTAAATAAATTATATAATGTAAGTATACTTAAATATAATATAATGAATATATTTGAACATGCATTTATATAATATAAATTATATACATTATATTATATTTTATTTATTATATATATTTTTACATTATATTTTGTATTTTTATACGTTATTTTTTAATATATATTATATTTATATAAATTATGTATAATACATATATACAATATAAATATTATATTTTATAAGTTAAATATATAAATATACAATATGTATTATATATACTATAAATTATATAATATATAGATATAATAAATATTGTGATATGTAAATATAAATATAAGATGTAAATAAATATAAAAATATTAAAAACTATATAATATATAAATGTAAAATTTGAATCATATATAATATATTAATATATGTAATACTGATATACTAAATGTATATATTGTGTTTATATAATATAAAATATAACTATTAGAAATTATATAATAATATTTTTATATAAATATATATTATGGAAATTATAAATATAAATATATATATTATATTATATATAGCTACATTATATATTAGATAAATTAGATATTTATGTAATTAAATTATGAATTATAAATTACATAATGATATTTATATATATAATTATATAATATATAAATGTATATATACCAATATGTTTAGGTATTTTATAACATGTAAACATATATTTTATATATTTATATATAAATGTATTATATAATTATGTATATTATATGTAAATTATATATGTATGTAATATGAATTATATACTATAAATTATATAATAATATACAAATATATTTATATGTAAAATATTTATATATCTAAAAATATATATAAAGTTATATTCATATAAAATAGTAAGTATATTATATAATATAATTATGTATATTATGAATTATATGATGATAGTTATATATAAATATTATTATGTATTTTATAGTATACATAATTATATTTTAAATTATACATATAAATATATATTTATTTATATATAAAAGTATATATAAATATATATATAAAATACATAAGATATATAATACATATAATTTATTTTTATATTATATATTTTATTTACATATAAATAAAAATATATATAATATATAATCAAAAGTATGTACAAAATTTTAATATATGTATAAAATAAAATATGTATAATGTATTTATATCATATGTAATTATATATACTTATATTTATATTATACATAATTACATATTATATTCATAATGTGTTTATATTTGTATATTTAATATATATTTACATATTAGTTAATATATAATTTATATATTAATATGTTATACAAATTTATAATTTATACAGTAGTTTATACAAATAAAATTATAATTTATGTATTACTTTATATTTAATTAATATATGATTACTAAATAAATAATTAATAACTTATATTTATGTATGGTATATATTTATAAATATATATTTATATATTACTTGCATGCATTATAGTTATATAATATAAATTATATAACAATTTTTTATAAATGTATAGTACATAAAAATATACAAATATATATTATATTTATACATAAATATATTATATACAAAATAATTTATATAATATATATTATTTGTATTTATAAATTACATAGTAACATATGATATATAAATATATATATAATTTATATATATTATATTTATATAGTATATATAATTCATATATTTATATACAGTTGTATTACTATATAAATGTGCATATTTATATTTAAACATATAAATATATTTTTATATATTTATTCATGTATTTATATAAATTTATATAAATATTCAATATAATATATATTTATATGTAATATATAATTTAATAAAATATAAATATGTATACTATGAATATATAAGATATAATTTAATATAAATTTATATAAATATATAAAATTATTTTTATGTTAAGATTTATATTTTTTTACTGAAAATAGTGATGTTCTAATGGCTGTTGGCATGTGTTATTGGTCCATTAATTCACTTCTCTGCAGTTTGGTGCTTCTCAAGGTCCCAAAGGCATGCATAATGGTTCAGTCACACACACACTCTATTGAACTTTTTGTGTAATTTTGTTCCAGAGAGATCAGGTTTAACCACATACACTGATTTTTAAATTGTGGCTTAAGGGCATTTTTATTTCTTATGTTCAGTGGTACTTTTTTAAAGGATGTGTAAATTCATCTGAATGAATCTGTTGAGATATCAGATAGTGTCTGCAGATATGAAGTTGGACCTCCCTTACCTAATTGCCTTTCATATGCCAATCAATGTGCACAGAGCCTAGATATTTTGCTTGAAGAAAGCACTGGTATTCTTCACCAGACATTGTAGGGAAACGATTAGAGCTTGGCCTGATCAGGAGATATTTATCAAGTGCATACCATTGTCTTAGCATCTGCCCTTTATACTGCAGTTTTCTGCTTACAATGGTCTACACACTAGTTTTGTAGGTATTTAGGAAAAGAAGTCACGTCTTATTCATATTTGTATTATTAGTAGACTGTCTACTGCATGATTCACTTAATAAGTGATTGTTGAAGTAAGTACAAGTACCTTCAATGCATTACTCTAGATGAAAGAGAGCAAGGGATCATTCAAAGAGACAATATAGCCTTCCATATGTTATTTTGTGTAAAGAAGACAAGATCAAGAATAATGATTAAAAAGGGTTGAAGGTAAAGCTGTGAAAAATATATAGGTAAATATGAGCTAAAGAAACTTGGGTTCAATATGATATTATACACATAGACTTAATAGTAAACAGTATTCAATTCACACTGAAAAGATAGACTATTAGAACAGCACAATCAGTAAACTTTATGTAATGAACATGTATTGAAACTTGTAACTAACAAATTCAGAAATTCACATTCTTGTCAAGCACATATGGAACATTTCTAAAAACTTACCATAGAATCGTCCAAAATGCAAATCTTAAAAAATACCACAGAGTCAGAATAATTAAGGCCACATTTTTTACTATGATAAAATTATATTAGAAGTTAGAAATGGGAAATAAATACAGAGCCAAAAGAATACCATACATTTGGAAACCACATGTCTAAATATTATGTGGATTAAAGAAGAAATCATAATGGAAATTTTAAAAGTATTTAGAAGGAAAACAAAAAACTTCCAAACATCAAGACTTGTGGGATGAATCTAAATTAGTGCTTAAAGGCTATGTCTACATAAGAAAAGCAGAAAAATTACACACTGAGTGTTCAAGTCAAGAAATTAGAAGGGCATCACAGTCAATCTAAAGAAAATAGAAAGAAGGAAATGTAAATCAGCATAAATTAAAGGAATACATAGTTTTTAAAACAATAGAAAAGATTGACATTAGCAAAACTGATTTCTTTGAAAAGACTAATAACATTAAGAAACTTCCCAAAATCAAGTAAAAAGACAAGAAAGTAGAAATAGTAATGTTAGAAATTTAAAAATGGAACATAAGAATAATGACAAAAGAGATGCAAAACACAAGAATACTATTCATGATTTATGCCAATAAATTTGAAAGTGGTGAAATAATTTTGTGAAAATAATAATTACCAAAGAGGACCCAAGAAATATTGAAAAATCTGAATATACTAAAGAATTTATTTCAGTAATCAAAAACCTACCATGAGAAATTCAGATGATTTTACAGATGATTTTGCAGGTGATTTTGAAGGAATAAATTATCTGCATCTTATATAAATTGTTTCTGAAAATAATAAAAGCTGGGAACTTTTTTATGATGTTTGAATAACCTTGATACTAAATCCAGAAAATACAAGGAAGGACATTTGTAAACTAACCACATCTACAATGATGAAGACAATAACATCTTTCTTTCCTTCTTTCTTTCCTTCTTTCTTTCCTTCTTTCTTTCCTTCTTTCTTTCTTTCTTTCTTTCTTTCTTTCTTTCTTTCTTTCTTTCTTTCTTTCTTTCTTTCCTTCCTTCCTCCTTCCTTCCTTCCTTCCTTCCTCGCTCCCTCCCTCCCTCCTTTCTTTCTTTCTTTCTTTCTTTCTTTATAAATATCTTTATTAGAGTATAATTGCTTTACAATGGTGTGTCAGTTTCTGCTTTATAAAAAAGTGAATCAGTTATACATATATATAAGTCCCCATATCTCTTCCCCCTTGCATCTCCCTCCCTCCCACGCTCCCTATCCCACCCCTCCAGGTGGTCACAAAACACCTAGCTGATCTCCCTGTGCTATGCGGCTGCTTCCCACTAGCTATCTATTTTACGTTTGGTAGTGTATGTATATCCATGCCACTCTCTCACTTTGTCCCAGCTTACCCTTCACCCTCCCTGTATCATCAAGTCCATTCTCTAGTAGGTCTGCATCTTTATTCCTGTCTTGCCCCTAGATTCTTCTGATCATTTTCTTTTCTATTCTTTTCTATTTTTTTAGATTCCATATATATGTCTTAGCATACGGTATTTGTTTTTCTGTTTCTGACTTACTTCACTCTGTATGACAGTCTCTAGGTCCATCCACCCCACTACAAATAACTGTTTCCTTCCTTTTTATGGCTGAGTAATATTCCATTGTATATATGTGCCACGGCTTCTTTATCCATTCATCTGTTGATGGACACTTAGGTTGCTGCCAGGTCCTGGCTATTGTAAATAGAGCTGCAATGAACATTTTGGTACATGACTCTTTTTGAATTATGGTTTTCTCAGGGTATATGCCCAGGAGTGGGATTGCTGGGTCATATGGGAGTTCTATTTTTAGTTTTTCAAGGAACCTCCATACTGGCTCCATAGTGGCTGTATCAACTTACATTCCCACCAACAGTGCAAGAGGGTTCCCTTTTCTTCACACCCTCTCCAGCATTTATTGTTTGTAGATTTTTTGATGATGGCCATTCTGACCAGTGTGATATGATATCTCATGGTAGTTTTGATTTGCATTTCTCTAATGATTAATGATGTTGAGCATTCTTTCCTGTGTTTGTTGCAATCTGTATATATTCTTTGGAGAAATGCCTGTTTAGGTCTTCTGTCCATTTTTGCATTGGGTTGTTTGTTTTTTTGATATTGAGCTGCATGAGCTGCTTGTAAATTTTGGAGATTAATCCTTTGTCAGCTGCTTCATTTGCAAATATTTTCTCCCATTCTGAGGGTTGTCTTTTTGCCCTATTTATGGTTTCCTTTGCTGTGCAAAAGCTTGTAAGTTTCATTACATGCAATTTGTATATTTTTGTTTTTATTTCCATTTCTCTAGGAAGTTGGTCAAAATGGATCTTGCTGTGATTTATGTCATAGAATGTTCTGCCTAGGTTTCCTCTAATAGTTTGATGATGTCTGGCCTTATGTTTAGGTCTTTAATCCATTTTGAGTTTATTTTTGTTTATGGTATTATGGAGTGTTCTAATTTCATTCTTTCACATGTGACTGTCCAGTGTTCCCAGCACTTATTGAAGGGGCTGTCTTTCCTCCATTGTATATTCTTGCCTCATTTTTCAAAGATAAGGTGATCATAAGTGCATGGGTATATCTCTGGGATTTCTATCCTGTTCCACTGATCTATATTTCTGTTTTTGTGCCAATACCATACTGTCTTGAATACTGTAGCTTTGTAGTATAGTCTGAAGTCAGGGAGCCTGATTCTTCCAGCTCCGTTTTTCTTTCTCTAGATTGCTTTGGTTATTTGGGGTCTTTTGTATTTCCATACAAATTGTGAAATTTTTTATTCTAGTTCTGTGAAAAATGCCAGTGGTACTTTGCAAGGGATTACATTGAATCTGTAGATTGCTTTGGGTAGCAGAGTCATTTTCACAGTGGTGATTCTTCCAATCCAAGATCATGGTATATCTCTCCATCTATTTGAATCATCTTTAATTTCTTTCATCAGTGTCTTATAATTTTCTGCATACAGGTCTTTTGTCTCCTTAGGTAGGTTTATTCCTAGATATTTTATTCTTTTTGTTGCAATGGTAAATGGGAATGTTTCCTTAATTTCACTTTCAGAGTTTTCAACATTAGTGTATAGGAATGCAAGAAATTTCTGTGCATTAATTTTGTATCCTGCTACTTTACCAAATTCATTGATTAGTTCTAGTAGTTTTCTCGTAGCATCTTTAGGATTCTCTACGTATAGTATCATGTCATCTGCAAACAGTGACAGCTTTACTTCTTTTCCGATTTGGATTCCTTTTATTTCTTTTTCTTCTCTGATTGCTGTGGCTAAAACTTCCAAAACTATGTTGAATAATAGTGGTGAGAGTGGGCAACTTTGTCTTGTTCCTGATCTTAGAGGAAATGCTTTCAGTTTTTCACCAGTGAGAGTGATGTTGGCTGCGGATTTGTCATATATGGCTTTTATTATGTTGAGGAAAGTTCCCTCTATGCCTACTTTTTGGAGGGTTTTTATCATAAATGGGTGTTGACTTATGTCAAAAGCTTTCTATGCATCTATCAAGATGATCATATGTTTTTTCTCCTTCAATTTGTTAATATGGTGCATCACATTGATTGATTTGCATATATTGAAGAATCCTTGCATTCCTGGGATAAGCCCTACTTGATCATAGAGAATGATCCTTTTAATGTGCTATTGGATTCTGTTTGCTAGTATTTTGTTGAGGAGTTTTGCATCTATGTTCATCAGTGATATTGGCCTGTAGTTTTCTTTCTATGTGACATCTTTGGTATTGGTATCAGAGTGATGGTGGCCTGGTAGAATGAGTTTGCGAGTGTTCCTCCCTCTGCTCTATTTTGGAAGAATTTTAGAAGGATAGGTGTTAGCTCTTCTCTAATTGTTTGATAGAATTTACCTGTGAAGGCACCTGGTCCTGGGCTTTTGTTTGTTGGAAGATTTTTTTATCACAGTTTCAATTTCAGTGCTTGTGATTGGTCGGTTCATATTTTCTATTTCTTCCTGATTCAGTCTCAGAAGGTTGTGCATTTCTAGGAATTTGTTCATTTCTTCCAGGTTGTCCATTTTATTGGCATATAGTTGCTTGTAGTAATCTTTCATGATCCCTTGTATTTCTGTGGTGTCAGTTTTTACTTCTCCTTTTTCATTTCTAATTCTATTGATATGAGTCCTCTCCCTTTTTTTCTTGATAAGTCTGGCTAATGTTTTATCAATTTTGTTTATGTTCTCAAAGAACCAGCTTTTAGTTTTATTGATCTTTGCTATTGTTTCCTCCATTTCTTTTTCATTTATTTCTGATCTGATCTTTATGAATTCTTTCCTTCTGCTAACTTTGGGGTTGTTTTGTTCTTCTTTCTCTAATTGCTTTAGGTGTAAGGTTAGGTTGCTTATTTGAGATGTTTCTTGTTCCTTAAGTAGACTTGTATAGCTATAAACTTCCTTCTTAGAACTGCTTTTGCTGCATCCCATAGGTTTTGGGTCAATGTGTTTTCATTGTCATTTGTTTCTAGGTATTTTTTGATTTTGTCTTTGGTTTCTTCAGTGATCTCTTTGTTATTAAGTAGTGTGTTGTTTAGCCTCCATGGGTTTGTAATTCTTACAGAACTTTTCCTGTAATTGATATCTAGTCTCATAGCGTTGTTGTCGGAAAAGATACCTGATGATTTCAATTTTCTGAAATATACCAAGACTTGATTTGTGACCCAAGATATGATATATCCTGGAGAATGTTCCATGAGCACTTGAGAAGAATGTTTATTCTGTCGTTTTTGCAGTGTTTACTGTGAATCTCTGTCCCATGCCCAGAAAAATTGGGTTAACATCACACAGAATGAGAGACCATGTTTTTTTCTCCTTTCCTTTTCATTGCATGAATTAAAGCTAACAGGTAAAGCCAATAGACAGCCAACTTCAAATGCAAAGAGAAAGCACTAGTGACTTTTAAAAGCCATCAGCCAAATGCAACTATCTTTCCTTGTCCAGTAGCATTCACATTACCATTGTTCCCTGACCATTCTCTCATCTTGCTCTCCTGCCCCTCGCAGCAGTTCATTTGGAAATTGTAAGCCCACAGACACCCATGGCTGGTGGCAACAACTGATGCTGATTGCTCCAGGGGACCCTATAATTTAATGAACCCGTGGAACATGTCAGCTGATGAGTAGATTGGTAGATTACAAGGTCTGCCTGGATATATATTGGGAAGGTAGTGTTAGAATCTATAAGGAGACTATCCAAAGCACAAGCCAATATGCATTTAATAAATGAAACTGGGAGACTTGGTGCTTCTTTCCAGTTAAAATCCAAACAAAAGTAAACCCACAGAGTTTAACAGCCAAAGATTCATGAATCCGGTTAAGATCAGGTAGCTTCCTGTTTAAATCACTTTACTTTTATACAAGGGATATGAGGAAGAAAAGTTATGAAAATTGCCCAGAGTCACACAACATCCAAGACTTCCCCCCACCATGTGTTGGATCAGGTACCAATGTCCAGAGCATGGTATCTGATGACTGGCTTCCATCAGACATCTTCCTGTTGGAATAATGTGTCCCTGAAATGCTATTAGCTAATCTGACACATCCCCCATGTTTATTTCATGTTAACTATACCAAATTAATTTGTCTTTGGATTTTGTTCACATAAATTCATAAGACATAGGACTTCCCTGGTGGCGCAGTGGTTGAGAGTCCGCCTGCCGATGCAGGGGACACGGGTTCGTGCCCCGGTCTGGGAGGATCCCACATGCCGCGGAGCGGCTGGGCCCGTGAGCCATGGCCGCTGAGCCTGCGCGTCCGGAGCCTGTCCTCCGCAACGGGAGAGGCCACGACAGTGAGAGGCCCGCGTAACGCATAAAAAAAAAAAAAAAAAAAAATTCATAAGACATGGAAGAAATTGTGTGCCCTGATCCTCATTTCTACAGAAATATGGAAGCATCATCTTTCATGAGGCTTGTAACTAAAATTCTTAGTCATAGTGAGTTGGTGGGGCATCTTCACATTTATAGGCAAAAATAGCTCTACTGAATTAATCTTTATAAATGATGTTAAGCTACACCTCCCTTTTCATGTAACTAGCTAACAGGCAGTATAGCATGATGGCAATGTACTCATTATTTCAGCATCTTAGGAAATACCTTTGAACAATTTGGAAAGTGAATACTGTGCAATATTTTGGCAAAAGCTTAAAAAGCAGCAATAATGAATGATTGCCAAATCATCAGAAGATTTTAGTACAGGAATAATTTAACATTTGACAAAATTTATGCCTATGCTTACTCCAAGTAAGAGTTTACTAAAATGATAAATGATGAATTTATTTACAAAACTCTTTTGTTAGTTTGTGAAAACAAGCTGCAAGGAAAACTGCATTTTACAAAAGAAAACAAGCTGCATTTTACAGAAAGAATGTAAGAGGGAGAGAAACTGAGGCACAGAAAATTCAGAACCTTTTCTAAATTCTTATCATTTGGGAAAGAATTAGATCTGGGACTCAGAAAGCCAAGCTTGTTTCTAAAGTATAATGAACTGATAAAAGCACGTACTCTGAAGCCAGAATTCCTGCCTACAAATCCCAGCCTTGTGACCTTAAACAAGCTACTTAATCTCTCTGCCTCAATTTACAGGAAAGCCTCAATTTCCTTTCCTGTAAAGTGAAGATAATAATAATACCTATATCTAGGTTGGTATGAGGATTAATACATGCAAAGCACTTAGAACAAGTATATTTGATAGTGAGTGTTCCATAAATCTTAACCCTCATTAATTTATTAATTTATATGCCAGAAATTTGTTTTTCAAAAGAATTAGGATGAGAACCACAAAACACAAGAGGAGGAGGTGGAGGAGAAGAAAAAAAATAAGAGGAGGAGGAGAGGAAGGAAAGAGGGAAGGAAGGTCCAGGGTGTCATCAGCAATTGGGTTCCCCAGCAGCAGACCCCATGCAAGTGACTTATTAAGAATGTGCTCCCAGGAGACACTGGAAGGAAAGGGAAGGAAGTGGGAGCAGAAAGCTGCGTAAGGGGTCTTCCCTGTTGAGAGGCAGTTGTTGAGAGTCTGCCTGAGAATGCAGGGGACACGGGTTCATGTCCCGGTCTGGGAAGATCCCACATGCTGCCGAGCGGCTAGGCCCGTGAGCCATGGCCACTGAGCCTGTGCGTCCGGAGCCTGTGCTCCGCAACTGGAGAGGCCACAACAGTGAGAGGCCCGTGTACCACAAAAAAAAAAAAAAAGAAAGAAAGCTGAGTAAGGGTGTGATTCCAGGCAAAGTCTCTGTCTCAGCCTGATCCTTCAGGGGAGCTACACAGTATGAATTACACTTCTGATTTTGTCCCAACTCAGGCAAGAGTTTCATACACCTCTACCTGGCAGTCATTGATTGACATGCTTCAGGGACATGTAACCTCCAGGCACTTTTAATAGCCCTCTGCACCAGCAAAACACTACAGTAGCCCAGTTACAGTTCTTCAAATTCTCCAGAGTCAGAAGTGGGCAGTTAGAAGGAAATGCTCAAAAAGAAAGCCCAGAAATCTTTAAAGGGCTCTGAGGGACCAGAGTGGAACACGACAGGGTCTACTAAGCAGGGTTTGCCCCAGTTGTTCTCCCAGCAAGAGGCTAGTGATGGGTTTGTAGCTTGAGGGCCAGTGAAAGTCAAGCGCAAAGAAAGAGAAGGCCCAGCTGAGACGGTAAGTGCCAAGCAAGCTTATTCACTTTTCTGCAGCTTAGACACCTACACCCAAGCTTGTCTCTAGATACATTCCACAAATAATAATTTGAGTGATTTAAATGATTCCCATGTTCTGTCAGAACAATGAGAAGCATTCAGAAGAAAGCCAACCTATATGTTGTTTGACTTTCAATGGGAAGTTTTAGTTTATTTCATTCTCCTAATTTTTAATAAGCTCAGTGAGGGAGTGATGTTAATTTTGTCTTGTGTATAACATGGGTAACATTTCGCCAGGCGATCTGTCACAATCCTCACACTCTAGCAGACTCATGCAGACTGCATGTTTTTGATATTTAGGAAGTGGCATCTATATTTACATATTACTATGTATATGTAAATACATATGTGTATAGATATAAATATACATGCATCTACATACTTCGTATTTGCGTACACATACACAGATATATGGAGAGACACATCACAGCCCAGAGTGCAATTCAAAATGAACTTTTTGGATTCAGCTTCTGGTTATCAAGCTGCTTATCAGATTACAGATACATAATGCTCTGCACTCTAACATTCCTTCCCTAACCTAGACACTCACCAGATAAATTCAAGGACCAGTTAGTGTTTTCCTTTATGCCTAAGCATTTCTGACAAAATCTAAAATGTCAAGTCATAAAATAGCTTATACAGTCTACTTTGAACTGAAACTATTTTCTATCACCATTAAGATGTGATTAAGTTTAACTTCAATGAAGTCATGTGAAGATACTTACATAAATGGTTTTATCATCAGAGAATAAATATATTATGAACTATCATAAACATGGCTTTAACATAATATTTTAGTGGAAGCAGAGAACTTAGGTTGGAAACCTCATTCTGATACCTGTTACAAATGTGACTTTGGGAAAGTCCATTTTTTGGAGCCTCACAAAGGAAAAAAAACAGTCTAAGGGAATTATTAGAATTAAATGAGATAATATGAAGAAGAACTTTTTGACTATCAAGTGCTACATGGTTGTAAAGTTTTAAGATCTCAGTGGCTGGTTATAATCAAACGTCAAAGTGATAATGGAGATAGAAATCACCCAGCTCCTGATATTAACTTATATTCTTCAGCTGGCAGCTCTGATATTGTTAGATACATTCATTCTATCTGAACAGAAATAGTACTGCAGATCTATAAAATTCACAATGAAAAGAAATATTCTTAAAATTTTGTGTTATTTGTAGAATTTTCTAGGGTTTTATACCTTGTTACTTTCAAAGTACTGTAATATATATATATATATATATATATATATATATATATATATATGTATATATATATCTTGGTAATGACAGTATCTGCATCTTTTTTCCTTAACCAGTAAAAGACATTCTGGAGGAGTTATAGTTTTAGTAGTGTTTAACTAATTTACCTTGACATATGTAAGTACTCTTTTAGCCCAGATAGCAGGAAATTTGGGTGATATTTTCCTGATATTTTGGTGCTATTGGGGTTTTATAAGTTGACCTAAACAGTTGCACAAGTTTCAAACACCAAGGAGGCAGGCCTTGTAGTATTTTTCTCAACTTCTGTAAACTCATTACCCATAACTAGTCTTTCCCTGTTAACTTTCTCAGCCTGAATCCAGTGTGGCAGAGCCTGGTGCTCAGTATCTGTGTACACTTGGGCAGGTTAGTTAACCTCTAAGCTTCAGTTTCCTTATCTGTAATCACGAGGTTAGAAAATATGAATGAAAGGGTCCTCTTGGTTTTTAGCACACAGCAGGCATTTAATAAGTGTTTCTTCTCTTTCTTTCCCCTCCTACTTCTTGTCCTTCTCCACCTCATTCTTTTTTCTTTCCCTTCACTATGGTTGGTTTTCAGCAACCCTACGTCCTCGCCTATTTGCTCATTTACTTTAAACCTGATATTTAAATCTGTCATATCTTAAAATTAGAAACACTATAGGGTACTGTGTCTTATGACCTAGTTGCTATTAAGCTGAAGGGTCAAGGAGACCCTGCACTTATTCAGAAAAGATAGCAACTGTGAATGGGTTGAGAGCCCTCCTTCAAAGGGCAGTTAGAGTGGTGCGGCAACAAATACTTCTCTTCATATGCTCAGGGTCCATGAGAAGAGTGACAATGTCAATGCCAAATTATGAGAAACCTGCTTAGCAACACTAGAGATCATTCCATCCATTTATCTCATATCAGCTGTCACCAGATTTAACCCTGAAACAAATCTTACTCAGATGGAAACAACAGAAGGCACTGAGGTCAATAAATGAAGATACTTATCATAAGGTGGAAAGGAGAACAATTTAGAAGACTGTTCTCTGCTTGCTAAAATGTCAGTCAAGAAGAAATTCTTTGGGTTGTGCATGGGATGTCTTTTATAAAGAGTTTTATATAATTTAGACAACTAATTCCTAGTTCCTCAGAACAAGGAAGAAAATACATTCTTACTGTGATTCGTCCCCTGATTTTCAGTAGGTCTGCCTTGGTTTCTTTGTCTTTGGTACTGTATTTAATACTATAATGATATCCATAGAATCATAACATCTAAATATTGAAGGGACTTGGGAAATTACTTAGTCCACAGCAGTTCTAGAAAATAGTCATGCAGGTTACCTATGTTTCTATAATTATATTGTCCCTTATATTGGTCCATAATCTGCATCTCATTCAAGAATGGGTCCAAATACTTGAATTTTAGAAGAAAAAATACCTTAGAGATGATGTGTATCTGCACATTTAAATCTTATTACTACCAGGTTCCTCTTCCTCTTCCTCCTCTGCCCACTTTCTCTCCTGATTGTACTTTTCTTGAACCATATTCTGTGGTTCAGATGGTGGCACCAGCCATTAACCAAGTCAGAAATGTGCCAGTCTCCTTCAAGTCCTTTTGTTTGATTTTCACATCCAATCAGGGTATGGACAGAAGTGTAGAAAATATTGACACAAATCTGGAAAATAAGATTTCAGGAGTTAAGGCATGAAGAGGGACCCAAAAAGGAGAGTGAGAGAGAATGGTCAGAGAGAAAGAAGAGCCATGAAGAACAGGCCATAGACGGCAAAGATAGTGAGTGTGGTTAGCAGTGTGAAGTGTTGCAAGTATCCATTTTTGATGAGGGCTGCTTGGTATCTATCCATTGGATTTTGCATTGGAAGTCATGAGTGACCATTACTGAAATAGTTGCTGTAGAGGAATTCAGTCAGATGTCAGTTGCAAGGAGCTGAAGAGTAAGGAAATAGAGACAGAAAAAGTTTTGACTCTTCTTACAAAAACTTAGCTAAAAAGAGAGAGTCATAGGGTGGCACTACAGTAAAGAGACACATATATATATCTAGTATCTATGTATATATATATATATATATATATATACTCATGTATGTATATTTATATTTGTTTATGTAATTGAGTTATATACATTATCTTTAAATTAAATAAATATGCCTTTTTTAAATCAAAAAAAAGAAAATTTATTTCAAAGTGTGATACAAGAAAATTTCCCTAAAAAAACCTGTAGATTGAAAAAGCATTCCATGTTCCAGTACAAAAGAATAATGCAGAATGATACCAAAATGTAAGTCATCTCAATGATAAGCAAGGAGGTCTCGAGGTCTTTAGGCATTCAGGTAGGAAAAAAGTCACCTCTAAGGTAAAAAAACATTCAGGCCACTTCATATGGGGACACCATGGCAGAATTCAGTGGAATCATGTCTACAATTAGACATGGGAAAGAAATATAAAGAAAATATAAATATTTTTATATTTTGGGAAAGAAAGAAAGAAAGAAAATATAAATATTTCTGGGAAAGAAAATCTAAATATTTCTTTTTAAATTAGATGACTTCATGGTTTCCAAGATGGTGGAGGAGTAGGAGGACGCGGAGTTCATCTCTCTCCTCAAATGCATCAAGAATACATCTACAGATGGAACAATTCTCACAGAGCACCTGCTGAACACTAGCAGAGGACCTTTGACACCTAAAAGGACAAGAAAGATCCCCACATAACTGGGTAGGATTAAAGAAAGAAGAAGGGAAAAGGAAGAGGAGACGAAGCAGGATGGTACCTATGCCCTTGTTAGGGAGCTGAAGGTGAGGAGAGGTTCCCTCATCTAGGGAAGCCCCCTCACTGTCAGGGAGATCAGCTGGGGCAGAAGGGGAGATTCGGGGGCTCAGAAGAGAGCCCAGCAACCAGTCTGTTGTAGGCAGGACAGATTAAGACCTACACAGATGGTCTGTGCCACAGCCCTGCGAAGCCAAGCCTGAGATGGGTGTCTGCTGGTGTGCACAGGAACTGGGTGCTCGAACATGGGGTTTGGAGAGCAGACCCAAGGAGGGGGCTGCTGTTGGTTGTGAGGAGACAGCCTGAGGGGATAGGAGTGAAGAAATCCACAACGGGGAATGCTTGTGGAGGAAGCGCAGACTGCCACAGAAACGAAGAGTGCAAAGGGTGGGGCTGCCATTGCAGCCTCTGTCTTCATGGACTAGCCCCTGCCTCCATAGGCACTAGGGAGGGCTCCCTCCAGAGCCAGATTACATGCCCCTGCCATCATCTCCTCCGCCTGCCTCTACCCACCCACCCCCACTGTCTGGGCGACCCAGTGGCCCCAATCACTGCCTGACGGGCTCTTGCTTTCCAGTCAATACCCCAGCACCCTCCCACCTGGGTGGCCCACATGCCCCAATCTTCACCTCAGCTCCTTCCTACCTGAAAGGCTCCTGTGCTCCAGCAATCTATGGAGCAGACTCCAGTGGATGGAACACATGCAGAGGTGGGGTTGAAACCACAGCTGAGCACAGGGGTTGTGTGACTAAGGAAAAAGAGCTGAAATCTCTCCTTATGGCTGCACAAACTGCAGAGTTACACCTCTGCTGACAGTTCCCTAAATTCAGCACCTGAGAAACATCTGAAAGTCCAGCAAGTGCTTCTACAGCTGGGATGGGTCTGGCTTTAGCAGCTGTGGGATTTGTAGGCACATACACACAGAAGTTGGGCAAAGCCAGAGTCTGAGTTGCCTCTGTAGCTCCTACAGTGGGTCCAGGTGCACAACTACTGCAGTTTTGCGACTTGACCTCAGTGGATCTGTACCAGTGACCTGGTGAAAACAATGCCTGAGAGTCACCACAGCCAATTGCCGGCATACCCACAGTTAACCTGGGACCAAGAGCGGTGCCAACAACAGTGTACTTTGTGAGCCCTAACAATGGGTGAAAGGGGACACACAGAGCACATTCACAGGTGAACAACTCCAGACGAGGAATACTCAGTGCCTTCTCTCCCAGTGGGAGTGCTCCAATTCCAATTACTTTGCACTACAGATCAGAAACATAGCTAAGAAACAAATCTGAGGGCTTCTACTCCAACAGCTAGGAAGCAGACCCTGCCCCAAACAGGGCAGTGACAACTACATAGCAAAGGGAAGGCCCCTCTCAATATCCAGGGCAAGCTCTGGTCACCACAACACCAGTCAAACCCCCTATCAAGGTGATAATGGCACAAGCCTCTGGACCAACCTCACCAATCAGGGGGCAGACACCAGAAGCAAGAGGAACTATGATCCTGCAGCCTGCAGAAAGGAGACCACAAACACAGTAAGTTAGACAAAATGAGATGACAAAGAAATATGTTGCAGACAAAGGGGCAAGATAAAAATGTATAAAAACAACTAAATGAAGAGGAGATAGGCAGTCTACTTGAAAAAGAACTCAGAGTAATGATAGTAAATGTGATCCAAGATCTTGGAAAAAGAATGGAGGCATGGATCGAGAAGATACAAGAAATGTTTAACAAAGACCTAGAAGAACTAAAGAACAAACAGAGATGAACAGTACAATAACTGAAATAAAAAATACACTAGAAAGAATAAATAGCAGAATAACTGAGGCAGAAGAACAGGTAAGTGAACTGAAATAATAGTGGAAATCACTGCCACCGAACAGAAAAAAGAAAAAGAATGAAAAGAAATGAGGACAGTCTCAGAGACTTCCAGGAAAACATTAAATGCACCAACATTCAAATTATAGGGGTCACAGAAAAACAAGAGAAAGAGAAAGTGTCTGAGAAAATATATGAAGAGATTATAGTCGAAAACTTCCCTAACATGGACAATAGTCAATCAAGTCCAGGAAGCACAGAGAGTCCCATACAGGATAAACCTAAGGAGAAACATGCTGAGACACATATTAATCGAACTAACAAAAATTAAACACAAAGAAAAAATATTAAAAGCAACAAATAATATACAAGGGAACTCCCGTAAGGTTAACAGCCGATTTCTCAGGAGAAACTATACAAGGCAGAAGGGAGTGGCAGGACATATTTAAAGTGATGAAAGGGAAAAATCTACAGCCAAGATTACTCTACCCAGCAAGGATCTCATGCAGATTTGACAGAGAAATCAAAAATTTTACAGACAAGCAAAATCTAAGAGAATTCAGCACCACCAAACCAGCTTTACAACAAATGCTAAAATAACTTCTCTAGGTGGGAAACACAAAAGAAGAAAAAGACCCACAAAAACAAACCCAAAACAATTAAGAAAATGGTAATAAGAGCATACATATTGATAATTACCTTGAATGTAAATGGATTAAATGCTCCAACCAAAAGACACAGACTGGCTGATTGGATACAAAAACAAGACTCATATATATGCTGTCTACAAGAGACCCACTTCAGACCTAGAGACACATACAAACTGAAAGTGAGGGCATGGACAAAGATATTCCATGCAAATGGAAATCAAAAGAAAGCTGGAGTAGTAATACTCATATCAGATAAAATCGACTTTAAAATAAAGACTGTTACAAGAGACAAGGAAGGACATTACATAATGATTAAGGGATCAATCCAAGAAGAAGATATAACAGTTATAAATATTTATGCAACCAACATAGGAGTACCTCAATACATAAGGCAAATGCTAACAGCCATAAGAGGGGAAATCGACAGTAACACAATCATAGTATAGGGGACTTTAACACCCCACTTTCACCAATGGACAGATCATCCAAAATGAAAATAAATAAGGAAACACAAGCTTTAAATGATACATTAAACAAGATGGACTTAATTGATATTTATAGGACATTCCATCTGATAACAGGAGAATACAATTTATAAATAAGTGCACATGAAACATTCTCCAGGATGGATCACATCTTGGGTCACAAATCAAGCCTCAGTAAATTTAAGAAAACTGAAATCATATCAAGGATCTTTTCTGACCACAATTCCTTGAGATTAGAAATCAATTACAGAAAAAACACTGTAAAAAGCACAAACATACGGGGGCTAAACAATATGTTACTAATAACCAATGGATCACTTAAGAAATCTAAGAGGAAATTTAAAAATACCTAGAGAGGGCTTCCCTGGTGGCACAGTGGTTGAGAGTCCGCCTGCCGATGCAGGGGACATAGGTTTGTGCCCCAGTCCGGGAGGATCCCACGTGCCACAGAGCAGCTGGGCCCGTGAGCCATGGCAGCTGAGCCTGCATGTCCGGAGCCTGTGCTCTGCAACAGGAGAGGCTACAAGAGTGAGAGGTCCGCGTACCGCAAAAAAAAAAAAAAAAAAACTTAGAGAAAAATGACGAGGAAAACATGACGATCCAAAACCTATGGGACTCAGCAAAAACAGTTCTAAGAGGGAAGTTGATAGCAATACAATCTTACCTCAAGAAACAAGAAAAATCTCAAATAAACACATAGCCTTACATCAAAAGCAACTAGAGAAAGAAGAACAAACAAAACCCAAAGTTAGTAGAAGGAAAGAAATCATAAAGTTCAGAGCAGAAATAAAGGAAATAGAGACAAAGAAAACAAAAGCAAAGATCAGTGAAACTAAAAGCTGGTTCTTTGAGAAGATAAACAAAATTGATAAACTTTTAGCTATACTCATCATGAAAAAAAGGGAGAGGATTCAATAAAATTAGAAATGAAAAAGAAGTTACAATGGATACCACAGATGTACAAAGGATCATAAGAAATGACTACAAGCAACCAATAAAATGGACAACCTGGAAGAAATGGACAAATTTTTAGAAAGGTACAATCTTCCAAGACTGAACCAGGAAGAAATAGAAAATATAAATAGACCAATCGCAAGTAACTGAAATTGAATCTGTGATCAAAAATCTTCCAACAAACAAAAGTCCAGGACCAGATGGCTTCACAAGCCAATTGTATCAAACATTGAGAGAAGAGCTAACACCTACCCTTGTAATACTCTTCCAAAAAACTGAGAGGAAGGAGCACTCCTAAGCTCATTCTACGAGGCCACCATCACCCCGATACCAAAACCAGACAAAGATATCACAATAAAAGAGAATTATAGGTCAATATCACTGATGAACATAGATGCAAAAATCCTCAACAAAATACTAGCAAACTGAATCCAACAATACGTTAAAAGGATCATACACCATGATCAAGTGTTATTTATCCCAGGGATGCAAGGATTTTTCAAAATCCACAGATCAATCAGTGTGATACATGACAACAAGAAATTGAAGAATAAAAACCATATGATCATCTCAATAGATTCAGAAAAGGTTTTTGACAAAATCAACATCCATTTATGATAAAATCTCTCCAGAAAGTGGGCATAGAGGGAGCCTACCTCAACATAATAAAGGCCATATATGACAAACCCACAGCAAACATCATTCTCAATGGTGAAAAACTGAAAGCATTTCCTCTAAGATCAGGAACAAGACAAGGATGTCCACTGTTGCCACTATTATTCAACATATGTTTGGAAGTCCTAGCCATGGCAATCAGAGAAGAAAAAGAAATAAAAGGAATCCAAAATGGAAAAGAAGAAGTAAAGCTGTCACTGTTTGCAGATGACATGATACTATATGTAGAAAACCCTAAAGATGATGCCAGAAAACTACTAGAGCTAATCAATGAATTTGGTAAAGTAGCAGAATACAAAATTAATGCACAGAAATCTCTTGCATTCCCATACACTAACAACAGAAGATCAGAAAGACAAATCAAGGAAACAATCCCATTTACCATCACATCAAAAAGAATAAAATACCTAGGAATAAACCTACCTAAGGAAACAAAAGACCTGTATGCAGAAAACTCTAAGATACTGATGAAAGAAATAAAAGATGACATAAACAGATGTATAAATATACAGTATTTTTGGATTGGAAGAATCAATACTGTGAAAATGACTGTTCTACCCAAAGCAATCTATAGATTCAATGCAATCCCTATCAAACTACCAATGGCATTTTTCACAGAATTAGAAAAAAAAATTTACAATTTGTATGGAATCACAAAAAACCTGGAGTAGCAAAGCAATCTTGAGAAAGAAAAATGGAGCTGGAGGAATCAAGCTCCCTGACTTCAGACTATACCACAAAGCTACAGTAATAAGGACAATATGGTACTGGCACAAAACCAGAAATATAGATCAATGGAACATGATAGAAAACCTAGAGGAAAACCCATGCACCTATGGTCACCTAATCTATGACAAAGGAGGCAAGAATATACAATGGAGAAAAGACAAACTCCTCAATAAATGGTGCTGGGAAAACTGGACAATTCCATGTAAAAAAATGAAATTAGAGCGCTCCCTACCACCATACACAAAAATAAACTCAAAATGGATTGAAGCCCTAAATGTAAGGCTGAATACTATAAAACTCTTAGAGGAAAACATAAGCAGAACACTCTTTGACATAAATCTCAGCAATATCTTTTTCAATCCATCTCTTAGAATAATGAAAATAAAACCAAAAATAAACAAATGGGACCTAATTAAACTTAAACCTTTTGCACAGCCAAGTAAACCATAAACAAGATGAAAAGACAACCCTCAGAATGGGAGAAAATATTAGCAAATGAAGCAACCAACAGGGGATTAATCTCCAAATTATACAAACAACTCATGCAGCTCAATATCAAACAAACAAACAACCCAATCAAAAAATGGGCAGAATATCTAAACAGACATTTCTCCAAAGAAGACACACAGATGGTTAAATAACATATGAAAACATACTCAACATCATAATTATTAGAGAAATGCAAATCAAAACTATAATGAGCTATTTCCTCACACTTGTCAGAATGGCCATCATCAAAATATCTACAAATGATAAATTCTGGAGAGGGTATGGAGAAAAGAGAACCCTCCTACACTGTTGGTGGGAATGTATATTGGTACAGCCACTATGGAGAACAGTATGGATATTTCTTAAAAAACTAAAAATAGAGCTACCATATGATCTAGCAATCCCACTTGTGAGCATATACCCAGAGAAAACCATAATTCAAAAAGATACACGTACCTCCGTGTTCATTGCAGCAGTATTTATAATAGCCAGGACATGGAAGCAACCTGAATGTCCATCAACAGAGGAATGGATAAAGAAGATGTGGTACACATATGCAATGGAATATTACTCAGCCTTAAAAAAGAACAAAATCATGCCATTTGCAGCAACATGGATGGATCTAGAGATTGTCATACTGAGTGAAGTAAGTCAGAGAAAGACAAATATCATATGATATGGCATATATATGCATTTGAACTTATCTACAAAACAGAAATAGAGTGACAGATGTAGAAAACAAACTTATGGTTACCAGGATTTATGGGGGGGATAAATTGGGAGATTGAGATTGACATATACACACTACTATATATAAAATATATAACTAATAAGAAACTATTGTATAGCACAGGGAGCTCTACTCAATACTCTGTAGTGGCCTGTATGGGAAAAGAATCCAGAAAAGAGTGGATGTATGTATAATTGTTCACTTTGCTGTACACCTGAAACTAACACAGCATTATAAATCAACTATACTCCAATAAAAATTTTAAAAATAAATTATGTGAACTCATCAATTTATAGGCTGAAAAGAATGGGAATAAATAAGGAACTGTCTAAGAAAAGAGATAAAGTATTTGAGGATGATCATGAAAATAAATGGTATGAGATGAGACTGAGAACATAGTTATAAACGTTGACTGGAATGAGGATCCTTACTAGTGTGAGCAGAGGGAAGGAATAAAGTATATGTAGAACTATAGATTATTTGGCTTTTAGCAGAAAAAAAAATTAAAAATTCTTTAGATGTTTTTTAATTCTTGAAAAGTTCATAATTCATATCAGAAGAATTGTGTTCTCAAAAGGAAAATGCCTTGACTTTCAAAAGGAAAAGTCCTCTTGAGAGTAAAAGATGGAAATCTAACATCATGGTCTGGGTGGCTCTCAAACTTTGTGGTCCCAGGATCCCTTCATACTCTTAAAAAAGTATCAAAGGCCTCCAAGAGTTTCTTTTTATGTGTCATATGTGTTGTAATTATCGGTATTTACATTGTTAGATATTGAAATAGAAATTTAAGAAATTTTTATTTTTAAAAAATAACAAGCCAATTAAATTCTAATGAAATGACATCTTTTTATGAAAAATAGTTATATTTTAAAAAAGTTAGTGACAAGAGTGCTATTGTTTTATATTTTTGCAAATCTCTCTCTAGTCTTTGTTAATATAAGACAGCTGGATTCCCATATCTAACTTTACATTTTATGTGTCACAATATCCCATGTCATGCAACTTCTGGAAAACTCATTATACTCTATAGAGAAAATGACTTGGAAAAAGGCAAATAATTTCTTAATTATATTATAAAAATAGCTTTTCTCTTACAGATCCCTTAAAAAGGTCCTAGTGACACTACAAGTGTCCCCGACCACACTTTGAGAACTGCTATTCTATGATTAGGCCAGGATAGAGTAGAATTACTCTGCATTATAGAGAAGGACGAATTTGAAGTTTCTGGAAGGAACATTTCTTGAGAGAAGTGAGGAAACAGAATAAATATATCAAAGATGGGTAATGGTCAGGTTCCGAGGGGGTATTAAGGAGAAAGGCCTGAGAAAATGGCATCAAGCTGGGTCTTTAAGGGGCTTATCGCCAGTATGAAATTCCAGGTCATAAGGAATGGCCAGTGCGTTTTAGGATAGTAACGTCTAATCTTCAATATTAAGAATAACCCCTACTGTTCTAGGTCCTAAATCCATTTAGTCACCCAAACTACGAGTGCATGTTTGTTATACATCAAAGAAGAATGGTAGGTTTGAGAGTGAGAATGATGTTTTTCACAGTAGAAAGAAAATTTCAGTGGGGGCAGATTCAAGGGATGCATAAGCCATCACCACCATGGTAAAACACTTTGGCACTCATTGTAGGCATGTAATTAGGGTTCAATTTTTTCTTTAAACCTTAAAGATGTTACCTAGGCAGTGGGCACCTAGGTATGTCGTAATCAGAAATAAGATATTGGATAGTTGAGTCAGATCAGGCTGGATTGCCTAAACTTTCTGCATGCACCAAGAAAGTCCTGAAAATGAGAGATGTGGGAATTGGGAAAGGGGTTGAGGAGAGCAACAGGTATCTTTAATAGTTGCTGGGTGAAGTGTTTCATAGTTTCTGAGACTAACAGATATTTTTACTAGCTCCAAAAAAATAGAACGAATAGTGTTCTATTACAGAGAGAGAAAGAAAGAGAGAGAGAGAGGTTTATTTTAAGGAATTGGCTCAGGCAACTGTGGGGGCTGGCAAGTCTGAAATCTGCTGAGCAGACTGGCAGCCTGGAGATGGCGGAAGAGTTGATACTGCAGTCTTATGCTTGAAGTCAGTGGAGGCAAAATTCCTTCTTTCTTGGGAGACCTCAGTCTTTTAAGATTTTCAATTGATTGGATGGTACTCAACCACATTATGGAGGATAATCTGCTTTTCTCAAAGCCTACTGATTAAACTGTTAATTGCATCTAAAAAAATACCTTCACAGCAACACCTAGACTGGTGCTTGACCATAGACTAGCCAAGTTGACACATGAAATTAATCATTTCAGGGGTCATGGATAGGTTGGACCAAGGACCAAGGACAAATAAAGGAATGCCGTGTAATAACAAGGGTCCAGATGAGGCTGGAAACTACTCTTTTATTGTGTTACTACTCCACATGATTGTTGGGATTTTCTCAAGCAGTACTTAGAGTTTGGATATAGGAGTAGAGAAGATGAATTATGTGAATGTCCCAGGAATGGAGTTAAGATCTGACATTGTATAAGGACTGTGAGGAAAATGAGTGACTGTTGACAGAATATTTGTGTAATCACCATAGGTCAGGGCTATTCAGGGAAAGGAGTCTGTGTGATTGACAGACAATGAAGTGATCTGGAGACTTCAGGGCTCTATGGCATAAAGTGCAGGGGTGGTGGGAATAGGTGTATGAGAGAGGTGACAGCTTGGAAAATATAGGAAATTGTTGACAAAGAATTAAATGCTAAAGTTTGATATTACATGTTAGAATGATTCAGAATGATGAGAAATTCAAGGAGTGGTTTTCATGGCCACTGGAATTGTGAATGATAAGGAACTGTGAGATTTGGATTTGGAATGGGATTTCCACATATTTGCTGGAGCCACCTAGGATGGTGGCTAAATTTGAGCTAAAGCTTTGATTCATATGCTAACATTTATAATTAATGAGGGGCATAAGAAAGTTGGGAGAGAGAAGTAGTCAGTCGTGTGTGACCAGATGCCACATAACTCAAAGATGGAGTATTATAATTTGGAAATAGCCAGGCAAAGCAAGAATAATGCCAAAAATCTCATGAGACTTGTGGGGTTATGAAAGTCAGGAGAATAAGAAGCTTCCATTAGGGAAGGTGTAAGGAAAACAGCAGAATGATTTTGGTAAAGGCCAAGATAGGGAAAAAGTATCTATTAATGAGTCTGAGTATATAATTTACTTTCCATGAAATGGGAGCTTGAGAATATGCACTTAAGATTTGTTAGAAGAGTGGAGGTTCTAGAATTTCCATACAGGAGAGGGTTACAGGTAGAGAAGTGGTTGGAAGTGGAGTCTTGGAGACTTGTCTGGAAGCTGCATTTGCAGAGTAAGTACCTTGTTTCCTTAGATCGCTGAATACAGAACTCTCTGTAATCTACCCCCTTGGCTTCTCGGCTCATTTGCATGGAGGTAGGTGATGGGGAGGCCAGAGGAGTTTGGGATGACAGAATGAAAGATTTCTAGGGCTAATATTTCAGCTAATGGTGATAGGAGGGCAAGTGAAATGAGCTAGTATCCAGGTCTGGAGTCTACCATGACTGTTCAAAGAGAATCACAGAGGATGAAATCAATGCTGTGGAGGGCGCACAGCTGTGACTATGATGAGGCAGAGTCAGGTTTAGGGCTGGCAAGTCAAGGACCTGGACAATTGGTTCATTCCTACTCATCTCCTAAAACTCAATTCAAAAGTCACTTTATAGAAGATGATTTTCCTGACCCTCCCTCTTATACAGGAACAATTGTTTCTTCCTTTAACCTGAGCATGCTTTTATCAGAGCTCTTACAACACCTTTTGGTTTATATCTCAATCTCCTATCCTCAAATCTAGGCTTTTTTGAAAGCAAAAGCACTACTTTTTGTGATGTTTTGCCTATGGTGCTGAATGTCTGATATTTAGTATAAGCATGAAAGTTATTGTTGCCACACAATAAGTGGCAAAGCTGAGTTAAACTTGGTAATCCATTCATTCATTTGATAAAAATGTATTGAGCACCTACTATGTGCTAAGACCTAGAGAAGTGATCATGATGGAAATTGGTCTGTACCCTCATGCTGCTTAAAACCTGGGAAGATTTTTACTTTCTTGATCTCCATCAAGCATGAAAATCTTGAAAAGGTATCGGTGATAATGCCGTAGAGTTCAGACTTCATTCCAGTCACCCTAGGATCCCAGGGGCAGGAGATTTTCTGATGTCACAGTTCAATTTGTCTCTTTCAAGCAGCATTATTTATTGCTTCACCTCTCAACCTCATACTGTGTGTCTGCCCTGATACACCTCAGCAAAACCATGACAGTGAGCACATGGCTTTTTCTCAATCAGAGCAAGGCTACTTGTCAAAGGACAGCAGGTTTCACTGGGTTGGAATCGTGGTTTTAAAACTAGAGGGGGCTCTATGGAGAAGGGAGTGGGCACAGACTGAACTAGCCAACATGCTTCTGGGTGGACTGGCCAAAGAGAAAGGAACTGTCAGCACTCAAGATGAATATGGGAGAAAACAACATGGTACATGTCAGACAATTCAATAAGTAAACGAAGGTATTTAAACAACATCACTTAGGCATTTCATTTGGTGGAAGAAAATGAGACTAATGTCCCAAGGGGACTGAAACAGCAATTATCTGCATTGCTTCATTGATGCTTCTTCCCTCCCCACTTTCACTTCTCTCCTTCCACTCAACATTCTAAGGTCTTACCTATATCTTCTCCATTTCCGTAGAGAGAAATACCATTAAGTTTGATAAACTCAGTGGTCTACCAGTGCCAGACCAGCATGGCTTGTCCAGTTCCCTTCACCTGGAAGAAAAGGGATGCCAGGATCAAGGCAAGTGTGCCTTCTCAGTCCCTTCAGAAACAGTTCATTCCAAAAGACTTGTAAGAGGTAATCTTTACACTATGCTTTGTGCCCTTCATCACGATTCTATTGTCAACCATGTGAGCTCAACTGTTAACTGCTCACTTTAAAAAAATGATCTCTTCCCCCACCCTCATTTTGCCCAGTAACAGCCTCACAAAAAATAGCACCTGCCGTCGCTCAGAGACAAATAAGAGAAAACAGAAAACTAAAGGCGAGAAGCATGAGAATACCATTAATGCCTGATGACTGATCTTGTTAGCGTGCATAGTGCGTTCTCAGATTTTTCCAGAACCTTAGATCTCTCTACTGAACAACCACAAATGCGCACACGTACACACACACACAAAAGCACTTTGGAACGGGCTGTGTAGCTCCCCCCACCCTCTGCCTGGAGCTTGATTGTCAGTCTCATACACAAACCCAGACAATGCTCTCAATAGACATCTTTTGGGGAGACAATTGCAGAAAGCATGATAACGGGATTTGTCACCCTGATGTGGCTGCTGTTTCAGCAAGCATTTCAATAATGAAAGAAAGTTTTACTAATTGTAAATGTGAATGAATTTCAGCTGTCTCCTCTTAAAAAAAAAATTCTTTTGGAAGAAAGCCAATTAAGATCATCTGTCTAATGCATCTCTTCACCCCCACTGTAACAATATGTCAGTTATAATAGATGTCTAATAAACTCAGACTTCTCAGGACAGGGTGCTGAGAATGCTGAAAGAAGGAGCGATCAGAGCCTCTACCTGCACAATGTTTGGAGGTGACTGATGAAACTTCTCTCTACGAAAGTTTAATCCATAGGGCGGTAGAGCTGGGGGGCATTTACAATACATCAACACGCCAAGAAAAACTGGATTTCAAAACAATCATCTTCCCTACTGGCGGCCTGGTGCACTGATTGTCATTTTTCCAGGGAATTGTAGAAGTTGTCAAACTCCGAAGCCTGGCTCCTGGATGCCTGTTGCCTTACATCCCGAGAGGAAGCCTTTACCTGAGGGAGAACGCACAAGCAGCTTCAGAAACTGGAGCCTAAGCAATCTTGTTGGCAAATTCTCTTTCATGAAGAAATCTTCATATAAAACCTATTCCCCTACAAGTGTGAGACATTATCTCTTGCTATCTCAGCTGCTGCTCTAGGCTGCTCAGCTAGCTGACTTTACTTGTCGAAGGCCAAGCTATAGTTAGTCCATTTAGGGCACTCTGCTCTGTCCTTTGGAGTCAGTCAAAGGTACTGTCCTCACTGGGAC
This sequence comes from Phocoena phocoena, assembly GCF_963924675.1. Classification (NCBI taxonomy): domain Eukaryota; kingdom Metazoa; phylum Chordata; class Mammalia; order Artiodactyla; family Phocoenidae; genus Phocoena; species Phocoena phocoena. The sequence continues at coordinate 38,557,714 of NC_089235.1, read as the reverse complement.
ACACACTGTGTTCAACCCACCATGGAGACTAAATCACTTTCACTAAAGTCCCAGTCTGGCCATTATGCTCACATTAACATCACCGTTGCTTTTGCCAGCATCAACATTGCCTGCACTGCCACCTTCGCCATCGCAGTTTGTACTAATAGCATGGAACTTGCCAACACTTCTGCTATTGTCTACAGTAACATCATTGCCATCTTCGTTACCACTGCCAGCAGAATCATTGACATTTCTGTGGTAAGTTGCATAATGGTCCCCAAAGATATCCAGGTTCTGATTCCTGGAACCTGTAAATATTACCTTATATGGCAAAAGGTACTTTGAAGATGTGATTAAATTAAGGATCTAGAGGTGGGGAGATTATCCTGGATTATCCAGGGCTTCTAATGTAATCATAAGGGATACAGAGTTTGTATTTCTCAAAATGGCATTTTGACACTGTTCTTCACCAGGGAAGGAGATAGTTAAGATGAGCAGCTTAGATATTTGTGCAGAAGTCCTAGATAGTGTCTCTTCTCTTTTTAATCTAGATTATTCCATGAGGATAGTATGGAATTTATCTCAAATTGCCAGAAGGCAATTGCTCTGCAAGCAAAGAGTAAATAGTGATGGCCCATTCATTTTCTTACCTCAACAGTTCAAACCTCAAACAGGAGGAAAAGTATCTTCTTTCCTCCAATTTCCCTTGATCTATCATCCCGGCCACCCATGGCATATGCAGATGATTTTGAGAATATTCAGTTGTGGGTAAGTTATATGTTTAAAAATTAGTAGATATAGGAATGAATTTTTTGACTGTTTTTTTTTAAATAAACCCATTGATGAAGTTATTTGATATTTCATACTCCAAGTAAAAAGAAAGCAGTTAGAATAGGAAGAAAGTTATCAATTTTGTTTCTTACCATTGGCAGGATTTACTATCTATTTGCACATGGCTGGGTCCTGGGCAGGGTGGCCTTGCTTTCCTGGAGCTACAATGAACCTGAATAATTTAGATTAGGTGACTTCACTAGTTGAATTTACCATATAATTAGCTCACGGTTTTCACTTCACTTTGCCATGCAAGTCCATTTTAAAAAGTAAAACTCATTCTAATTTAACTGTTTTCTAAATACTTCAGATCAAAGCTTGGTCAACCAATCTGTGTAGTTAGGAAAAGAATGTATCTCCTTTGAGTTATATTTTTGAAGATTCAATGTAGTATTGATATGCTAAAAATAATTTATTTTTCCCTTTATAAATGTAATATAATTACATTACAAACACTTTGTCAAAAAACACATAATCCTATCCCTTGGACATAACCATTTGTAGCAATTTTCTATTTTTTCATTCTTTTTTTCCCTATGCCTATAATAGTCACATAATTAAAACTAGAGTGTAAGTACCATTTAAAAAACTTTAAATAAAATATTTTAAAAATTTTGCATTATTTTTCATTGAAAATTATGGATAATCTTCAAAGTATATAAAATATTTACCTAATATGTAAATTAGAAATATCAAAATTAATATCTTAAAATGTAAAAAATGTTTTTTTCAGATAGTATTCTGAAAAGCAATCTTAGAAAGTTGAAGGTACACCAAACATGACTTACTTGTCTCTTCCTATTTTATATAATAAATTTCTTTATTATCTTTAAAACATGTATAACCATCATCATTGGTTACATGTAATGGAGTCTTGTCTGGGTGAACTGGAGCCCTCAAACTGTCAGTAAATCTAATAACCTCTCAGTGGAGTCCATGTCTAGTACACATCAGTACAATCCAAGATATATAATTCTTAAAGCTAAATTTATGAGCATTTCCATCAGCTTTTATATGTTGATTAAAGTATACATTACTAAACCATACTACAAACTAAACTTAGACTTCTGTAAAGTGGTTTTGACACTTTGGGCATTGTAGTGAATTAACATTGTTAAGGAGTAAAATATTATTTCTGTGTACATAGTGAATACTTACTCTTGTCCTTTAAGATAACTCAGTTAATATAAATGATCAAAATTATTTCCACTTCTAGTCTTGCTTATATAGTTTTAAAATGTCTTCAATATAAAGCAGATACAGAATTTACTGCATAGTTTTCTTCTTTATGTTTCAGTTTCTCCAACAATAAAATGGTAATATCTAATTAAAACTTATATAACTATTTTATTTGAAAAGAATTGTCTATAAAGCATTTGGAACTATAAGATTTCCTTAAGCAAAATAAATGGAAAAAAATCAAATTTATGAATAGAAATTAGCAAACATACAATACGAGGATTAAATTAAAATATAAAATTAAAAAAATACTGAGATTATCATCAAATACTCATCTCTGTAACATTTTGGAGGCAGAGTAGAACTGTGAACATGGAGGTTGGAATCAGTTATTTGGGTTTATTTGGGCTTGAATCCTTGTCCTCACTTGGTGGTTATTTAGAATAGGTGCTTAACCACTTTGAGCTTGATTTCCATGTAACAATATTATTGTTACATAGTGGTTTCCTCAAATGTATATTCTTTGCAATAGGCATTGTTTAGAGCTGTGCTGTTCAATATGGAAGATATTAGCCCCACCTGACTATTTAAATTTAAATTAAAAAAAAATTAAGTACAATAAAAATTTTTTCTCTCAGTTGCACTAGTCACATTTCAAGGACTCACCTTGTGGTCAGCGGCTACCATATTGGACAGTAAAGATACAGGAAACATTTCCAACATCACAAAAAGTTCTGTTGGAAAACACTGGTCAGAGCATAACTGTTGTGTGGAAAAAAAAATTTGTGTGTTAAAAGATTTTGGAAACACTGTTTAAACAAAGTGAAACATATTTCTATATCACAGCACATCTTGTAGGTTTTGATATGTGTAACATGGATATCCAAAAACAATGACATTCTGGCAGAAATGGTTCCTCATCCGATAAAATTCCTCCCCCCCCCTTTTTTTTCTTGCAAGCATGACCCAAGTTTTATTATTATTTGGGACTTTTTTTTCTCTATTTTACAAATTGTTTGTAATATGACTATATTACATATGTAAGAAAAATTAAATTGTTTATTTGAAAAAGATCCTTTGATCTCAAGGAAAGTGCAGCTCCTGAATTAAGAATGTATATGTGACATAGTTCTGAAATGCTAAGAGAAACCTGGTACATTTTCAGAAGAATTTTAATACCTGATGGAAGTGATGGGCCTGATGTCAGTACTTAATATAAACTATAGTAATTACTTTAAATTTCTCATTGATGGTACGTAGAAATAGTACCGAGTGCCCTAGGTATCCAATGGGATCATTCCACTCTGGCTGTCCAGAACATGAATATCTTTCATTCTTGTGTGATATCTGGGAATTACTCTGCTTACAGTTTCCCATTGGTTGCTATTTCCCCAATAGTTGTTTACCTCCTGGCCTCCTGGAGTCTCACCATATATTTGTGCAGAGGGATATTTAGACAAATATTCAAAGGGACCCTTAGGCAGATCTCTGGAACTCTTTCTTTGTGAAGTTCCTTCCTCTTCGCTTATCTGTTCTATAAGTTTTAGGTATCTTGGCCTTCCGAGACTTAGATGTCTGCTCCCTCGTCTCAGTGAGACTTCTGCCCTCACTGAGATATTTGGGCCTCTCCTTTCTGCACTATGGCTCTGAAAGTGCCTCCACAACGGGGACTGTGGTCACTGTAGTCTCACCTTACTTGTTTCCTTTCTCTCAGGGATCACAGTCCTGCATTGCCTTATTATCTAATGTCTGAAAACTGTTGTTTCATGTATTTTATTCAGTCTTGTCCTTGTTTGTGGTGAGAAAACTGGTTTGGTTCTCGCTGGAAGCAGAATCACTTTGTTGACTTTCCCAGTGTACATTGTGTCAGCCAACAGGATGTATGCTGTGTGTTTCCCAAGTTCTTGGCGCTTCTAAGAAGGGCAATGTTATTGCTTGTAAAAGAATTGTTTATTAACAACCACATTAACTGCTTAATAATGAAGTGATGTTTTCAGTATTTTGCACTCTAATCTGACAGTTTTTACTTCTTTGTAAGTGCTTTACTGTTTTTTAGTGAATATGGGAAGCTGGTTTGGGGATTTAGGCCACAATAAAATGCATTGTAATTTTTCCTATTTAAAATAATGAGAAATAGGCTCCTGCTTGGCTGTATCACGGATAAGGTCTAAATTTCAGAAATTGCTGAATTACTAATATTAACTGGGAGATGCCTTTATGTGTATAAGGCACCAACTGTTCTCGCACACACCTTGTCTGTCTTTTTCACAACTATATCCTAAGGACCTAGAATACTTCCTGGCATATAGAGGAGGACCATGAAATATCTGCTGATTAAATGAACTATAAGTGTTCAAGATGGAACTCTCTGTGATGATGATAATAATAATTACTATTATAAATATTATAACATACTTGTTATATATAAGTATAATCATTATCTCTTGCATTATTAGTTGCTGTTTTAATTAAATGAATCACACTGAACCATTCTGTGTGCTAGGCTGAACTAACTAACTTAAAGGAGCCATGCTCCTTCTCCATGAGATATTAGGAACTGAGAATGGATAATATACAGTCAATATGCACACTTAGCAAGATTTAACAAAATATCAGTCAGGCTAGGTGGGGCTATTGGTTTTATTATGTGACTAAACATTTGAACTACAGTCAGCTATATCAGCATCTACCTTCTCAAAGGATGGAAGGACATTAAATTAATGCCTATTTAGGGATAAGAACTCATTCTCTCAGAATCCATGAACTTTTGGCCCCGTCTCACCCCAAACATTTGTGTGGGTGAAGGTAAGAGTACAAATGGAGACCCACACACCATAGGTCTAAATGTAAGTTTCAAATGAGTTACTCAACATTTTAATAAAATATGTCCTATCCTGCAAACTTGATAAATATATTTTCATAATGCCTGGGAAATCATGCTTGAATTTAGAATTCTTGGACTCCTCAATGTTCATGTTCCAAAGTAGTTTGTCAGTTTAGCCTGACCCCCACTCCTTTTTTCCACGCTTGGCTCTCCTGCCTCATAAGGATTTTTGTGTACATACTTGTAAACACCCAGCCTACATATCCAAACTTTGTGCACATCCATTGCTGTCCTTTGGCCTCCCCTTAGGTGTAGGGGCATTTACACCCAGTGGTGAATTCAGACTTCAGAAGCACTGACCCAAGGACAAGTCCCACCCAGGCCACTGAAGAGGCTCCTCAGTCATTTGGGCAGGTGATTCCTTGGCCTGAGGGTCAAGGTATGATCTGACAGTGATAGGAATACAGCTTCCATGAGACACCTCCCCTGGGTCCAGTAAACTCCCCTCCCATAAACAGAGGCATGGCACTGGGGGCCAGAGAAGCTTCTTTAAATTACCAGAGCCAGAGCAGGGTCCCTCTTAACTGGACATAATATATTGGGATTATAAATATATGGGAATATAAAAGTTAGGAATTTAAGCTACTCACATAGTGGATTTTAATGGCAGACACTCTGGTTCTCTGACCAATCTACATTCCCTTCTTTCTTAGGAATAGAACCCTGATTGTGTTTAGGGCAGCAGTACTTCTAGCTTAGAAGCTATATATCCAAGATACACTTGCAATCAGGGGTGACCACGCAATATGGTTGTAGCCAATGAAACAGAAGCGACGTTTTTCTGGGGATTTCAGTGAGAGCTTTGTTTTCTTGATAAAGTCTCTCCCTGCCCTTCTTGGTGTTTTCTGCTACTTATCTGGATCACATGTGTGAACCTGAAGGTGGAATGACATCTTTAACTGTGAGATGGACTCAAAGATGAAAGTCACATGGTAAAGATGACATAGAAGAAACATAAAAGAATCCTGGCACATTGGTGATATTAAAGAATTACATCACCAGCCTTCTTATGTTAAAATAAACCCCTATTTGACTAAGCCATTATAGGCATACATCCAAAAGTAACTCCTCATAAATGCAATCAGTTGATTTACATAATCCCTATTCTTCAAAAACCATGCATGTTTGTATGTTGCTTGTTAACGTGTACCAATAGTAGGGGAACTGATCAAATTTATGTATTAAATTTATGAATTATCTTTTTGTCTGTCCACTAGGCTCCTTGAATATAGGGACTGAGTTTTATTTATCATTTTCCCCAGTGCTTTCCACATAATCTGAAACATAATCACATTAATAGCATAAAGATAGAGATGTGTTAAAAGTTTGGATTAAAAAAATTAGCTTCTATATACTGACTCCTTCACAATTTATACTGTGCCATAATGGTTTATAATCAAGGTAGATAGTAAAGTGACACCATCTTGAAGTAAAATGTAAATGGGAGGATGCTTTTTAATTTCTGAATTGTTTGTTCATATTGGTTCTCCAATATTCTTTTCCAAAAAGAAAAAAAAAAAAAAAAAGAAACAGACCTAAGATCTAATCTGAGAAATTTGAATCGTACTAGTAAAAAGACAATGGATGAATATTTTTCTTCCTTGGTGATTGACTAACAATTTCAAAGAAAAACTTTAGGCTCAATTTATAAATATCTTAATCATTTATTCCCAGAAATGGAAAAAAACACTATTTTTATTTATGATTTTGTTAAATATCTCAACTATTGTATTTTTGGTGGTAACAGGGGAACTCAATATTTAGAATTATAAACCTGATGCATTTGCATAAAATGAGCATCCTGAATACACTTTCTACAGAAAAATATACAGAACTTTGGTGAAAGATCTGCATACACAACTTGAAAACTGATATATGGGAGATTTATCAAGAAATATAACTTTCTTCCACCTAATTTATTGTGTCCTTATCTTTTGAGAAGAGAAAGCCTCTATTCTTTGATTTAGCATCAATGTCTCGGTACGTGCACCTATGCAGAAAATAAAAAGACATATTTATAGTTTTAGTTGAAGTTTCCTTTGTGTCTACTCTAAGATCCAAATAATTGTTTGAAAAAAATAAACAAGATCATTTCTCCCTAGTCTAGAAAGTAGAAGATATTAGATTAGCAAAGAGAGTGGGTTTGAAGTTGGGCAGACTTAACATTTACATGTTTTTTTAACAGCGGTACTCAAATATGAAATCATCAGTTCTTTGTAGATAGGTATTTTTTTTTCATCTTACTTTTCTTTGAATGGAGCACAGTTGGTTCATTAATTTTAGTTTCTTTCTGAAATACACTCTATGAACACGTGCCATAAATTCCAACATATTCAGCACTGCACACTCAAGATGATATCTGCTTGTACTGGTGTTCTGCTTGTATTGACATCCACAAGTTTTTCTCACTCTTTCCTCTTCCATATTAAAGGTATAAGAAACACTGTCGAATATGATTTATTACTTCCTCAGAGGATATGAACAGAAACTATTATCTCCTTCAAATCTTTTGTGCTATCTTTATTGAAAATTTTCAGGGAGACCTGAACCAGTGTACTTACTGTTGACCTCAAAGCTACGGCACCACAATTTTTGTGCTGGAAACCAAACCAAACCAAACAAAACAAATAAAACAACTAGAAAGGATACATATTTAGAGTTACAAAATAAAAAAAAAAAGTTTGCAGTATGTTCTGATCAACAAGAATTCAACATATTGCATCATCTGAGGCACAACTACCTTTAAAAAAAGCATAGAATAAGTGATGCAATTTTCATATTTATGTCATTATAACCCATAGACATGACATTAGAATGTTCACAAAGAAGAAAGGCTAGAGTAAAAATGAGCTATTTTTCTGTATACTTAAACATATTAGCACTCATAGTAAATTGTATTAAAACTAAAAATGGGTTAGATCTGGTGGTGAACATTGTCAATATTCATTTGTATGCTTACATTAGTTAACTGGGCATTAATTCTACATCAACCTAAGCTAGAAAAAGGAAAACTTAGTTTCTGTTTCCTTCTGTTAGGACTGACTGTTTATTTGTTCATTTACTCATTCAATAAATATTTTTATTGGCTGTATATGAAGTGGTTCCTACAAATAAGTGCAAAACCTTGATATGTGAAATAATATCGGTATATGCAATGTATAATGGGGTCTCAGTTCTCCCTGAGGAAGCAAGACAATGACTCTTGAACGGAATCCTGGGTCAGGATGTTTCAAAGTTGAACTGGAGAGGATGCCAAACCAGAGTAGAGGCAGTGGAGATGAGAGGTGTGAAGACAGCAGAAGAAATGAAGAGTCAATAACTGACTTGCTGTTAGGGGTGATGGGGAGGAAGACTCCTGGTACGAGCAACTTTGTAAATAGTGTCAGTATTTACTGAGAGGCAACAATCTGAGAGAGTAGATGATGAGATAACTTTGTGCTTTGTTGTGTTCTAATTGCCTGGGACACATCTGAGAGGAGATTCCACTAGCAGTTGGATCCACAGGTCTGGAGCTCATAGAAAGATGGTACTGGAGCTAGAAGTCTTTAGCATAGGGATGCTTTCTAAAGCCTTCTAGTGGATGAGCTCCCTTAGGGAGAGTGTGTGGAGAGAGAAGACGTGAAGACTGGAATGGCCAATGGCTTTGTTAGACTGAAGCATAGTATGAGCGAAAGAGAGCAGGGATTGGAATCGCAAGGCCTCTGAATGCCAGGCTGAGGAAATTGGGGTTTGTTTCCTGGGTCGTATGGAACAATAGTCCAGTGTCTTTGTCAAAACTTGGTTTCCGAGGATTCATTTGGGGTAAAAGATAGGCAAAAGCCAGATGAACCAATTTGGAAGCAACTGTTGGTGAAATGTAGCAAAGATCTGAGTGGAGATGACCCAGATCTTAAGGCTCTGGAGAAGCTGTGGGGTCAGAGACATTCAAGTGGCAGATTCTATAGGACTGAGCACCAATCCTGAACTTTTGTATTCTCTCCTTTGCTCATGAGCTTAAAATAATTATTGAAAACAGTATTTTCTAGTTTTTGAAAATATAATGTTGTAACTCAGGTTTGGCTGTTCAAACAAATTTCCTGATAACACTGGCTGAGGACAGTCTCCCAACAAGACCAATTAAAGGCTACCAGTTTCCCACTATGACTTCAGGAATGCATGCACAGTGCCTAATGTATTATTAACTATCCAGAAGGTAGTCTGGTTCCTGCTGTTTCACAGAACAAGTATGGCAGCCTGCATTGTTTTCCAAAACACCTTTCAAAACTGACTCTCAGTTTTGCCTTACCTGTGGACATTTAAAAATAACTGAGTTGTTTACTCTGTTTTCATTTCTTGGAGCAAATAAAAGTAAAAAAGATACTATTAGCATTTGGGTCCTGGAGCCACAGTTGGAGATGCATTTTTTCCCCCCTCTTTCCTTCTTGCTGTATTGTTTTTTTAATGAAAGGTTGTTATTTTTTTTGATTGGCCAATTAGAGGAGCTGGTGGCTGCTACCTACTTCTAAGACTTGATTCTATTATAAAGCCTCAGAGGCTAATGCTGCTTCAGTCTTGCCCTAAAGAGACATAAAAGGGTACACTTGCAGTTAAGTCTCCCGGCAGATGAAGGAGCATAAACCATTGATCACAATGCGAGATGCTGAAAACTGAAAAGGAATCCAATTTATTTTAAATAAAACTACTCTGTTCTCCAGTGACAGATTCCAGAATCAGACGACAGAAAGGAACTGACAGCAGATGTTTTAGAGCCAAGACACAGAGAGACTAATAGTATAGAAAAGAAATTGCTTTGAACCTCACCCCTGCTTTAAATACTTCAAATCAATAGGGTCACAGAGCTCTTTAATAGAGTGATGAGGTCTTGCCCTAGCAGATCTGCACAGTGACAAGTTGATGTGCATCCTAGCGGCAGGGTCATAAAAATGGCAGGCTTCTCCCTGAAAGGGGGCTTTGTGTGAGCGGGGTCCATTGGAGTGACTCCCCTGTATGGCCACTCTCGAGAGCCAGGCCCTAACAGTCTCCATCTAAATGGGACTGACCTCATGAATTACCTCAGGAAACTTAATCTATAAACTGGCTTCTTCTTATGCAGACTGATGAATTCTTGTTTATTCCTAAATGGCTGTCACAAGACCTATTCATCAAACTCTGAAAGGGGGAAGGAGGCTCTCAGAAGCCAGCCTCAAGTGCGGCACCGTTAAATAATCATTAGGCTTCACGGCTGGTCTTGAGACCCACTCCAAATCCACAAAGAGGACTTCTTTTTTATTTTTTAAACTATTCATCAGAACTGCATTGAGATGAGATTCTGACCTGATTTAAAAAAAAAAAAAAAGAGTGCTTTTTGTCACTATCAGTTTCATGGCTGTGTTCTTTCTCTTTTGAGAGTTGTTTTTTTTTTTTTAAAACAAAAGTAAAAGAAAATAAAGGCAGATGGCCAACTCTTTTCAATATCCGTTTGCTTTATTTGAGCAGTTTAATGTAGTGAAACAGAGTGAAATGTCGCTACTTGCTAAATGGTAAACAACACCATTACCCAGAATTCTGCTGTAGATTGGTACAAAACAGGGTGCTGGTGATTAATTAAACTGTTGTTGTAATTGTAATGCATGATACATAATAGTGTGCCGTGTATTTTAAAAGCAGCAAATAATAACTTTCCTACATAGCACATCTCCATTGCTTGCTGCTAATGCATAAATAATCAAAAATAAAAGGATATTATGCAACTACCTAATAAAACGAATGTTTCTGATGTTCACCAATCTGTAAGCATGTGCTACTGAAGCTACACACCATGGCTCCCGTGAGTCAGATGTCTCTGGAGGCAAGAGGAAGAAGTTTCTCCCCAGTGGACTTTCTACTGTCTACTGAATTATAATCTTCCCCAGCTTCCTAACAGTCATACATGCAGTGGTCTACTCTACAGGTGTTATGCTTTTGTAGGATACCAGCCTGGGTTATGGAAATGGCTACCCAAATACTTTTTATAGAGGAAGTATAAAATGATAAAGAGCAATTTTCTGATGCCAATATTCATGTTTTGCCTACTTTTTCACTGTGACAAGTAAAAAAAATGGAACGTAAAGGTAGTCATTTCCCTTCCCCAATTCTTTCTACCTGAAATTCTCTAACATTTGGTAGGCAAAGAAAGAGACCCAAAAGAAGGTAATTTAGACCGAATGCATCCTGGCCACTCACTTGGGATGACTGAGGTAAAAATGCACAGATGGAAAGGGCTCAGGTGATTTCCAGGAACAGGAGAAACTTTCAACACAATGTCTTTTTTCCTTTCCCTTATTGGATATAAGCTGAATGATCAACCTGGGATATTTTTACTTAAATAGCTTTATTGAGGTATAATTGACATACTGTAAAATTCACACATTTGAACTGTACAATTCAGTGATCTTTAATAAACTTACAGAGCTGTGCAGCTACCACCACAGTTCAATTTTAGAACATTTCTATCACTTTCAAAAGATTCCATGTCCCGATTTGCAGTCAGCCCTGTGCCCACCCCAAGATTTAGGCAACCACTAACCTATTTTAGGTCTTTATAGATTTGACTTTTCTGGAACTTTCATATAAATAAAATCATACAATATGCAGTCTTTTATGTCTGGCTTCTTTAACTTAGCACAATATTTTTGATGTTTACCCATGTTGTAGCAACAGTATTTTCATACCTCTTTATGGCTGAATAGTATTCCATCAAATACATACACCACATTATGTTTATCTGTTCACCAACTGATGAACTTTTGGAAATGTTTTCATTTCTCTTGGGTGGATTACTAGTAATGGAGTTGTTGAGTCATATGGTAAATTGGTTCAACCTGAACTTTTCTTTTTTCGGCGGGGGGGGCGTTCGTGGGCCTCACTGGTGCGGCCTCTTCCATTGCGGAGCACAGGCTCCGGACGCGCAGGCTCAGCGGCCATGGCTCACGGGCCCAGCCGCTCCGCAGCATGTGGGATCTTCCTGGACCAGGGCACGAACCCGTGTCCCCTGTATCGGCAGGCGGACTCTCAACCACTGCGCCACCAGGGAAGCACAACCTGAACTTTTAAAATGATCTCTCTCCATTTGTAAAATGATACTGAATTCTAGGACTAGAACTGTTAGGAATTTGTACCCTGGTGGGATTGGGAGATACTGGGCCTGCTTGCATTTCCACCATTTCCACCCACGTGACCCCAGCCACAGTCATGCTGCTCACTTTCCCTGAACGATAGCTCCCCTCCATCGAATTCCCAAAGGCAAAAGAGAACAATCAATCAGACTTGGTTAACCAGCATTGCTGTTTGGTTGCCTCAGTTAGCAGGTCACAGAGACAGATAATATTCTGGCACACTGCCGTAAGCGCCCAGACCAGAGGCAGCACCCTGATATCTGAAATCGGGGTGTGGAGGTGACGTAGGAGCTGGTATGTCTTGCCTGCTTTGGTCAAGTGCTACTCCAGGAGAAGAGGGTGAGTGAACTGCAGGAACACTTTGCCAACACAGAAGCTCCTTTTATGTGATACTGGTTGAGTGGGCTTTTCCCTTTCAATCACATAAACATACCTCAGGAGTTAAAGTGTCTGAGGCTCCACGTTTCCCACTTCTCTCAACCATTTACTACTGGTGGTGAATAAGGCCTCCGCCTGTTTTGGTGCTAGGGATTATTTTTGGATACATGGATACCTCTGTGCTTTCTACTCCCAGCCTTTGGCTTGGAGTGCTGATAACCACACTTTGTCCCACCTGCACTCTCTGAGAATAAAAACAAAGGATGACTTCTCTAAGTGTAGCCTAGTAAAACTCTGATCAGTGCTATATAGCAAAATGTAGTTGATTGCTGTCTGGCATGCAAGTAATGCATTTCAACTCTCACCTTCCTCCTTTAATAGTCCAAGTAGTGTATAGTCAATAAGGACTCAGAGTGTGTGTGTGTGTGTGTGTGTGTGTATTCTTCCTTCTTTGCTAGACACAAGATTCTGCTCTCTGCCTCACATGGGGATTCAGTGGAGCTCAAAGAATTTGCCATGTGAAACAGGACATCCTGGGAGCCGAAAGTGGTATAAACCAAGCAGAGTGAGCTGCCCAAACTTCTGCGGCATTCAGAAGTTTCATGGAGCATAGACAACTTCTCAAAGGGAGACAAGAACATTATGTACAAATAACTCCGTCTGCACAGGGTGTGTGCTATGAACAAGTTCTGCCCACTTGTATTTGTTTCTTCTCTGAGACAGCATGATTTTTTAAATTGCATAAGGGCAGGGTTCTGCTTTTACTTACCTAAGTTTGCCCATGCTGTGGAGCCGGGATGTGGCACAGAGAGTATCCCAAGGGGAACACATGCAAATAGAATAGTGCAATTGGACAAGGGCAGGGATACCTGAATCAAAGCAATGCCAGGTTTGCAGTACATTCCTTACAGGTGTCTTCCTAGTGTAGCCTCAGCAATGTAACCAAGGACTGGATGTACTTCGGATGAAAGTTGTGGCAGAAAGCTTAATTTCCTTTATTCTTTTGGTTGCCTGGGTCTGAGACTCACATAAGTCACTCTAAGGAAAAGGAGACTTATTTTAAGGATAAGTGCGATGAAGAATTAGAAGTGAAAGACCATCCAGAAAAACAATAAGGACCTGTTATTGGCGGCCAGTCTCATCAGTGTCTCTGCATGCCCTGCCCAATCTCCACCCATTGCTGACTGGCCAGTTTCTCCATCTTCCAGGGTCGAGTAGGAGAGAGCCTGTAAGGTTGGCCACGTGGAAACCATCACCCCTGTGGAGTAGAGTGCTTTGCTCCAGGTTACTTCGTAGATTACTTGCCAAAGTGTGAATGATTCTTGCACCACTTTTCATCCTGTACATTCATTGGACATTTCTGCACAAAGGCTGGGCGAGTACTACCTCTGCAAGTTTGGAAAGAAGACTGTTCTTTAGAGAAAGGGAAGTTGAACAAGGTGAGAAGTGTATTAATCAGCTCAGTGTAGAAGTCAAACAGAAGGGGAATGATTCATGTTCTTGCATCAGACAAGTAAACAAACAAAGGCTGATATATAGGAAAGGATTTTGACTTGAATTTGTGGCAGTTATTTATGAATTAATTCAATAAATGTGAACTTGGGTCTTACTTGTGCAAAACATATGGGTCCTGACTACTAAGAAAGGAGTAGGTCAGCATGAGTGGAGTACCTAGTAGTACAAGGAATTATTTGTTCATCTACAAATGAAAAGCCTGAGGGTCAGAAAATTTGAGACTTCTGGACTTGAACCCATGTTTCTGTGGCTCCAAAGTCCATGCTCTCTGTCAGACTGCCTTCCAAAGATGGATATGGCTGGTTTTCTCCATCTAGGAGCTTAAATATGATTGGAAAAATAAAGGTAACTATCAGAAAAGAAGACAGTTACTTCTCCTGAGAATGTATGTGTCAGAAATGTTTTTCATAATAATGTGAATTATTACTATATGTGTGTATATACACTTTTCACTTTATAAGCATATGGAGCCTAAATCTTCAGTATAGAATGTACAGATCATTTGTTTACAATTTACTGACTAGACATAGTTTATGCATTCGCTTTCTTGGTACAGCTGTAGATGGGCTAGAGCCTCTGACCCAGGTGTCCTCAGCTCTGGTATGGCTTCCATCTAAGCTGCATTGCTTCTGACTCCGCAAAGCTCGAAGGACTTACAGTCACATGCTTATTTGTTTAAGAGTCACTTCATTTAACAATGATCGTTGATGGTTTTTACGTGATCTGAATAAGAGCAAAATTCTAATGCCACTCCTTATTAACTTAGCCAATGAGACAATTTCTAATGGTAAAGTGATTCAAACCCCACACTAAAATGACTTTTTAGTTGTTTCTCCTCTTAATTTCAAAAGTGAAAGCTAAAACCAGTTTTTCTAAAGTAGTTCAAAGAACTGGTATTTAGATTTAGGCAACTTGTAAGTAATTAAAAAAAACTTCTTAATATTAAAAAAAATGTAAAATAAAAAAAAAACTACAAACAATTGATATGAACCCTCAGCAGCGTGAACACCTTGTCTGTATCCTCAGATGAGTCTCACAATGCAAGTGTCAGCAGGAACTTCTGACCCCCAACATCTCTGAGCCCTGAAGTCTGGTGGTTGCTCTTCACACCATGGCAGCTGGACTCATCTTGGTCCTGTTCTGTTTGAGAGTCCCTTGCTCATGGTGGATGTGATGACCTGGGTTTCTTCTTTACCAAGTAAATAGCTCACTAAGGATTTAGAGCTATTCTTTTTGTGTTGTTGGTTGATCTGTTTTAGGACTATCTTCACCCACAGGGGGAAGGTGCAATTTGCTTGTCTTTTCTCCTCCGTTTTGTGCTGATCAGGGTGCCTCTGTCTGGGAGAATGTTGGAAAGGACTGAGTGCTTTCTTCACATGTCTACATAACCAGTGAACTAATAATCATAAGTGTGCACAGCAAGAAATAAAATATTTTTTCTCACCTAGAAGAAACTGTCCTATATGTGAAGGGCGTGTCTCAGACATGTTTTCCTCAAACTCTCAGCATAAAAGTCAGTCTTCCTTGTCTTCTTTTCTAGTTATAATCAATCATAATGTGAGATTCTCCCAAAATTTATGCTTAGTATCTTACTAAAAATCTAGTTAACCCACATGCTTTTTTCATGTGTTTTCTCTGTTTTGTTTTGTTTTTGGAATAGGTTGATCTCAAGTCCCATTCTATCTCCCAGAACCTTCTGCCCCAAACAGGGCTAATTGTACTAATTTATTTTATAATATTTTATTGGGTTGATATTAATGTTACTTTGATTTATTTTATAAGAATTTTATGACATTGGGGGTATTACAAATCTGTGAAAAACGTTTCATTTGAATTATTTGATCTTCTAAACTCTGAAAGGTAGAATGAAAGTCAAAATGAGCAGGGAATAAAAATAGTCTGCTTTCCTTGGAAACAAGATTTTCCTCTTAGCTATTAGCCGATGATAATTTCCCGTATTCACAGATTTGTTAATGTAACACCTCCATCCCTAAACATTGCATTTATAAAAATTCTACTTTAAATGTATTCCTTTTGACCACTGAAGAATTTTATAAGCATGGTTTCTAGATAACTTTTACTGAACATTACGGTTCAATACCATCATTTTGATTGCATTTATATGAAACTATCATTTGAAAGAATTAGGATGAGAGTTTCTGAATTTAAATCCTTTGGAAAGTGAGTGTTGAAGCTAAGATGAAAGTTCAGGTCTCCATTCTGAGTTTAATCCTCTTCTTTTCTAAAAGTCAATATTACTGAAAAATAGCATCTCAGTGGCAAGGAGTATCTTAACACTTCTTGGCTCAATCTCAGCCAAGAACCCAATGTATGAGGGAAGTTATATATATCAGACTTTCTGAGGAGTTATCAAGGGAATAACAGCTTGTGTTCCCATTACATGTGTGCAAACTCATCATTTTTGGTCAAACTTGTATTTCCAGCGTGATTTCCCCTGGACACTCCGGTTCATCTCTCTTTGCTCCCAAATGATTAGTGTTCAAACACCAAGTAATAAGAATAAGCAAAATATAGTTAGGAAATGAAATTTTCTGTGAAGAAATGTAAAAATCTTGTGCCACTGGAGTCCTTGCCCAAAGGTTTGGCTTATATTAACAGAGTCGATCATACTTTTATTGGTTTCTGCTCCCCTGAAAAGTCTATGAAATATATCTCATGGGACATTAGTTTTCCCCATTCACAATAAATCAAGCATAAGTTAATAAAGTATTTTTCAGGAGGAAGCTGGCTAAGAGGACCACCTCCAAAAAGTTCTGCCCAGCTTCCATGATGGAGTCTTTCTGGTCACAGGACACACAGGTGCAGATTAACAAAGGCTAGTAGGGACACACTTACTTCCCACCAACACAACCCAATAAACCTGTTGTTTCCTGTAAGTATTTGATTAGAAATAAGATTAATCGAATTGAACCAAAGTAGGAATTTCCATATGATGAATTTTGACCTGTTAAACAACGAAGAATCATTGTAGTATGGCAGGGTAATATTTTGAAATTTTAACTAGTGTATATTTTTATTGTTCACCAGGACACCTTGGCTTCTGAATCTTAAGTCTAAAGCAAAGAGGAAGGATTTGTATATTAAAACATAATTGGAGGTGAATAAGTGATGGGGAAAAGCAAGGCTTACCACACACCCTTCTTCCCAACTTCCAAGACTTGAAACCAGTTATCCCAGATTGTGGAAGGAGGACAACATAAAGGTAAAATAAAAAGTAAGGAGATAACGTGCATCCCTGAGAAAGAAGATCTCTCACTCTGGTTCCTCCACCTTTTGAAAACAGCATTTAGGAAGACTAGATACTGCAGCTGCAAGAGGGAAGATTGAGTGGTTAGTGAAACTGAAAACATACTTTTATAAAGCACAGCAATCCTTGAGAAATCTATAATCTAGTATAACAAATAAATATATATCTATATCTATCTATCTATCTATCTATCTATCTATATATATATATATCAACTGATACAACAAAAATAAACAACTGTTGGTTGAAAATAGCCCTGGAATTTGTTGAGTTGACTAGCTGGACCAATGCTTAGTAGATTAGGATGAAGGATGCAGTATTTGAAAAGAATGATGATGATTTTAATTGTATTAACTTGATATGACTCTCTTATACTTCCTGTGCCAGTAATTAATTATGCTACCACAGACTAGCTACTAAACATTAGGTTTTTTTTTTTTCCTATTTATTCTTCAACCTCAAACTAACCAAAAAATAAGAAACTTTTGTCAGTTGGAGTTTGTGGGTGTCAGCAGCAGGAAGCAGAATTTGGCTAACTTAAGAAGAAAAAGAAAACATATTGCAAGATTATGGGAAAGTTTCAGGATCAAGAAGAGGCTGAAAATCAGGCAGAGAAAGGACAGGAGCCAGGCAGCTTCAAGGGACTCAGGATCATCTCTATAGGAATCATGACAGTCTTCTCCAGGCACTATGGCTGGAATGACTCACATCCAAACATATTAATTCCCTGCCATGATTTATATTTTAGGGAAGGAACTTAGGTCATATGCTTGCCACCTGGATAGAAGAAGGATGGGTTTCCTTGACTGATAGTACCACCAAGCTGTACTCAATGATACAGAGGGAAAGCCCTCAACAGGAAATAGTCCTGGTACGCACAGAAGGAAGAATTCGTTTTACAGAGCCAACCAGTAACACAGGTTCCTTGCCTGTTGTATGCCATTCTGACACTTGTGAATAAACAGCGAGGTACCTCTAATATCTATGCAATAGTTCCACTTATTTCCTTCTGTGTTTTCTGGCTTACAGTTCCCATTTGGATGTCAGAATTGCTCTCAAGTGCCAATTGCCTTTTAGGAGAAGGAACAACTTAACAGATCCTGAGATGCTAAGACTGGCTCTGAGCCAGAGATACTAAGTGCTGAACATTAACAGTTGGCCAGTGACCAGGAGGTCTCCTATATGCAGTCATATATCTCTTCTTAAAAGAGAATGTCCTTCCCAATCAACTTGAAAAACAGCCCCAACACACTCATTATTTAATGTGCTTTTGTAAATATCTTCTGCTGACAGAACCCTTTTCTGTTGTAAAGGAAACTGCTACCTCTTCATTCGTCACTGAGATCAACCCTAGGAACCTAAGTATTTGGAACCTCTCAGTCCTCACAATGCATAATTCAGTTAACCTTACATCTAAAGTAAATGATATATTTTATTTATTAAACTAAGTGATCATTTGCATTCAGAGTCAAAGAATGAGTGATGGGCATTTTTCATTGCAGTCTAAAATTTTCAGTTTGTAACAATGACATTCTGACTTAAATAATGCTGAGCATTCTCATGGACTTTCTGCATCAGTATACTGGGTCTTTCAGGCAAACTAAAGAAATACCAACTGCTTTCTATATAAGTACATTAATCACTCATTTATTTATACCATTTATTAGAAATCAATTATTATAGGATACTGAACACTCAAAGACCAGTTCATTTAAAAAATCAATTACACAGGGTTTCCCTGGTGGCGCAGTGGTCGAGAGTCCGCCTGCCGATGCAGGGGACACGGGTTCGTGTCCCGGTCCGGGAAGATCCCACATGCTGCAGAGAAGCTGGGCCCGTGAGCCATGGCCGCTGAGCCTGCGCATCCGGAGCCTGTGCTCCACAAAGGAGAGACCACAACAATGAGAGGCCCACATACTGCAAAAAAAAAAAAAAAAAAAAAAAAAAATCAATTACACAGTTAGGTTGTATAATATATCAATTAGTCTAAATGATTTTGGCCTTTTGGAAATTATTTGTAATTTACAAATATATCTCATTAAATTAATAGAAATAATGTTAATAATTCAGCAACCTGCATTTTTATACATATAATTTCTGTGATAGCACTGGATATAAATATTGGATATGGGGTTATGGAGAATGCTACAACTCATCACCTTCTACCTACATCATGAAAAGAGTAGCTGGGTTGGATGGTAGCCCCTGCTACGGGTTTATCCTTTCATGTAATCTAATCTGTCTAATCTGGAGGCAAAAAAACCAGAGCAATCGATTTGTCCGGCTGGAACACAGACATGACATACAGACACACACTCAAATGCACGACATACACACATTCACGACACACAAAGAGGACGGAGGAGTCCGCTTCTGATTACCTGTAAATCTAAGCTGGTAAAATTCAGACTATAAAGTAGTTTTCTGTTTGCGTTTCATCTGTGTACTTATTTCACCATGGTATTCTTCATTGTACCTATTCATAGTAGTTGTTCAGTTGTTGTTTTCTTTTAATAAAAGTGTCAGTGAAAAAATCCACACAGTTTAATAATGCCATTTTATAATAGTTTCTACTGTGTTTAATATCTGTGTTTTGAAAGAAACAGAAAAAAATATTTTATTTTGTTTTGACACTTTTCCTTATTCTGTCCGGTGGAGATATTAATGAGAAATTTATAATCTCAAAGCAGGGGCTGGCACAGAAAAGCAAGAGTCCAAAGTCATCCACAAGCTGAGTCATCAGCTGCTGGACATTGGAGAATAAGTCCTCTCCTGATTCAATGCTCAAGAGTCCTGCAATGTCCTACGCTGTGTTTTTCCCCTCTAAAAGAAATGCAAAGGGAAATGTAAGCTACAGCCAATTTGTAGGAGAAAATAACACCAAATTTATTCAGTTTATGATAAAAAACACATGTATGTCAAAGACAAATTTCATGCTCAGAATACATGACATTCCTCGTATTTTCCTAAGATATTCTTGTGAAATTCCTGGAATCTTGAATATTTTAACCACTGTAGGGCAGTAGCTACTGTCTAACATATGGGCCTTGGATCTAACTACTCCACCTCTTTGATTGGTCTTTAAATTTTCAGGGCTGCAAAGTATTCCAAGAAAACATTTAAATAAATTGTTGGCAATTAGAAAATTGAAATACTAACAGTATTTCAGTTAGTAACAGTTACCCCTGCAACACTACTATTTTTCCAAAGTAAAAACTTGGATTGTTTCAGAATGTATCATTTCATCAACCTTATAATCTAGACAGCAACAAAATTTCATTTTATAACAGTAAAATTGTATGAGGACAAAACAAATCTTAGATACAAATGTTTATATTCACATACATGTATTTTTAGAATCATTGTCATTCATCATAAACAATTGAATTCCTGTTCTGAAATTCAGTGGAATGTTATTTTTCTACTTAAGTGGGTATTTATATTCTGAGTTTTAAGATTTCTTTTTTTTTCCAATTTGATAAGGTCAGTTGCTTCTTACGTTTTTCTTCTAAAATAAATAACCAACAGGAATGATAGTGATTTAACATTTCCCTGTGTTACCACAGATATGGTTGAATCATGAAATCTTAAAGAGATTTGCCTCATGTCTTAAAGTGTTCCTTCTAGAACCTAGTTTCATGAGATGAAAATTACTTCATTTTTCAATGGGATTAACTTAGAAGGATAACATAGAAAGAAGTTCAGAGGATTGACATTTTGATTGGGAAAATAACCTATCACAAGCTATTTAGATTGACAAAATGGAGAACTTTGGGATGAAATCATGCTCTTTGTAATGCTAGCACAAAGTGATTGGTCACCTTTAGGAATTAAGTAAGTAGTTTACTCTTAAACTTTAAAAAAGTAGGAAGAAAAACAATTTCTGATGAATTAAAGAAATATGGATTGCCGGATCTGCTTCTTTGTCCCTCTGAAATGTTTCTATAATATGAACATTTAGGCTAACCAGAATCTCTCTCTCATTCCAAGAGGAACTTGGCACTGTGACTCCCAGAAGGGGTTTACAATGTCCCACCCAACGCATCGAACTCTGAGAGTAAAGGAGCACTGTTGGGAAGAATAGGAGGTGAGGGCAATGAGAGGGGAGAAAGGAAAGTCAGTCCAAGTTCTTGACCTGTGGGAACTGCAGACCCTGGAGACCATTTGTGAGATGTGTTCAAGCTCCCCAAATCCTACTAGGGTGCCTGGGTGCCTGGGTGCTGACTGAAGTCCGCTAGACTGGGTCAGGGACTAGCTCTTGTTTCCTAAGTGTCATGTTTAGAGCAAATTTGGTCAGATGGAACTTCAGAAATATTATTATCTGAGTTATCACAGGGAGAGTTTCAATTGAACCACAAATCTGCAGACAAATCTGTCCACGCCTCTGAAGTCCTTTTGCAGTTCAAAGGCCCTGTGGTTTCCTGCTGAAGACTAGACAGATGGGACTGCTGGGAGAAAATAAATGGTTCCCTGGATTCTGAGTGGACACATTTCACACATTGTAACTAGAACCCAATTTCTTGTGTTTCCCTTGCAGAACCCATAAAACTAATAAAATCAATTATTGCATGTAGAAGCGGCATTAAGGTCTACAAGTTCTTTTTTGTATGTGAGATAGAAAAATACAAAGAACTGAAGAATATTTCTCAGTTAAATAATTTTCTGTATTTTGAATGAATATGATTCAGACTGAAAATAAAACAAAAGCACTAATTCTTTTAAGTTGGTCAAATTTACTTGACAGCAGTTCTGGTTTTCAAATGAATGACAGAAATGTTCCTTTTCTTCCTCCGTTCCTGGCTTATGCTTCAGCTCTACTTCCTCAGCATCTCAAATGATGGAGGAAATATGCACCAGCCTTAAGGTTGTCAGATTTAGCAAATAAAAACATAGAATATCCAGGTAAATTTGGATTTTATATCTTAAGATGAATTTTTTTAAATATAAGCATGTCCTGTGTAATATTGGGGATAGATTTATACTAACATTTTTTTTTGTTGTTTATCTGAAATTCAAATTTAACTGGGTGTTCTATGTTTTATCTGTCAACCCTATCTGACCTCCCTGTGCTCTGTTTCCATGAGTGGTTGATTTGACAGACAATGTGCTCTATACTGCTTATCTACCTTTCTGGTCAGAGATCTAGTGCTTTATATCAGATACCCCGCCTTCACCAGAGCCACCATGAACTCAAGCTGCTCTCAGATGTAAACCATTCTGCTGTTGGTTAAAAATCATAAAAGCCAAAAGAATTTAGGATTCCAGTGATAAACATAAAACAACTCGTTACCCTGATACCTTGATAAAATTCTCATTGTTTAGAATTTTAGATGTCAGCAAAAGAAAAAGAATGTACCAAATCCTCCTCACTAAAGCTGGGCCACTGAAACTCTTGAATTTGAATCCCAACTCTGCCACCTACAAGCTATATGAGCAGAAACAAGCTATTTGAAATCTGCGTCTCAGCATCCTCACTTTCAATTTGAGGATGAGGGTAGATAATAATGGTAGCTACCCTGGGAGAAAGATTAAATGAGATAAAACATATAAAGTACTTAGCACAGTCATAGTAAGAGCTATTTCTAGTACTACTTTTATCATTACTACCTCGACAACTATTGCTGTCACTACGGTTATGTACAAGGCATTGTGGCGGATAATACAAAGCAGTTGTTAAAGGGCTTGCAGCCTGTTTTGGAAGTAGCCTAACTCTTTAGGAAGTAAAGAAAATACAAGCCAGCAGGTTCTAAGTGTCAAATGAGGGTCACAGATGGATAGACTACAGGCGCTCAGGGGAGGAAGGAATGTTGACCACATCCCTGGAAGCATATGAGGATAGAATAGTTTATGTCCAACCATTTTCCCCTGGGAACTTTCCTCTTAATGGACACCTCCAAACGCAGATAACTGATTACTTGTTATGGTTCTACCAGCTGCCTTAGGTCTTCTCACTATAACAAACAGAAGCGCTCTCTCTAGAATCACCAATAATTTTCTCCAGGTTAAATTCAAAGGCTATTATTTCTTTCCATATCCTTCCAAAAATTTTTGTGACCATCTGTAGGTCATACATCATTCTTAACATTCTTTTTAAAATATATACAATATGTGTGTACCTGCTCTACTCTCTTCTTTCTACCTTTTGCTTTGGTTGTCAGTTCTGTTCCTTTTCTTTCTTACTCTTTTCTACATTTTTTACTTTTTAGCTCCTTCATGCAAATGGTTACTGTTGCTCATTCTATAGGAATATTTTGTCCCTTCTAAAACAATCTCTTCCAACAAATCACTAAAGCAGTTCAGTCTCTGTTATCCATGCTCATCATAATTACATGCTGTTGAAAGAGGTATATCTGGGTAATGTGGCACATTTGTGAAAATATTGGTGAGCCTGTAATCTTATACCAGCAATGAATTCATGAAATTGGAGTCGATATAAAATTAATATTGGACTGAACAGAGTAAGGCTGACAGATGTCCACTCAAATAAATTAATATTTCCAATTTAATTGAATCATTTTGCAAGTTTCCTGGGCTGACTCATGTGGTTCTCCCCTCTGCCCCACCACCTAATAAAATATTATTAGGTTGTCACTTCAGTAAACATTGAGAAATGGTAAGCTTTATGTTTTCTTCTTTTTTACAGTGACACCCATAAATCTATTTCTGACACTTTGTGAAACAGGCATGTGCCAGGGACCATAACAAATAGGACAATAGAAGAAGGTGGAAGGTCAAAGGTGGTAGGGAGCCAGAGAAGAAAACCGTGGGGAGTTTTCTAATTTATCAACATAGGAGTCCTGCAATTTGTTTTAATATAATAAGTTATACAGCCTTAAGGATTTTATGGAAAGTAAGACGTTCAGCAAGTGGAGGCAAGAACCTTTCCAGAACACCAATTATGTGTCTGGGTCTCATGTTCAAAAATAACTAAAATGCGGGCTTCCCTGGTGGCGCAGTGGTTGAGAGTCCGCCTGCCAATGCAGGGGACGCGGGTTCGTGCCCCGGTCCGGGAAGATCCCACATGCCGCTGAGCGGCTGGGCCCGTGAGCCATGGCCGCTGGGCCTGCGCGTCCGGAGCCTGTGCTCCGCGGCGGGAGAGGCCACAGCATTGAGAGGCCCGCGTAACGCAAAAAAAAAAAAAAAAAAAATAACTAAAATGCAAGCCCTGCATCCAAGGTCTCACATGCAGCCTGAAAGGATCTGAATGATATTAGACTAACGAATTGGCCTACCTGAGCAAAACATTTGTTCTTTTACAAAACTAACACATCAACAGAACTGGCTGGTTTAGGTAACTCTTCAGAAAAAAACAATTTTAAAACCCAACGTGAGAAAAATGAAGTACGTGTTTCTGCCTGGGGACGAAAGAGGATTTGGACATTAATGAACAATAAAGCAAAACAAACTATCAAGAAATTGATTACTTGTCTTTTGGCATTTAGGGTCTACTCAAAGTCATAGTTTGTAAGCCATTTTCCACGTTCATTTTCATATAGAAGAATACTCTTTTGTAGTAGGGACAAAAATGTCTATAATTCATACAAAACTTTGTCATCTGCAGAGAGTTTATTTACATACATGATGAAGGGAACAGGATCAGCAGTCAGAGAACATGGGTTTTGGTTCAACTCTACTGCTTTCAAGGTCATCAGTTTTTCCATCTGTTAAAAGGGAATGCTAATACCTTTCAGGATTGTTAAGAGAATTCACTGAGTTTGCCTAATACCTTTGTCCCTTGGGATCCATATAGTTGCAAAGAATTAACACCTCAATAATCCAAATTGTATAAAAATAATTGTTATTACAATAAACTATACTAATTTTGAAGCAAAAAACAAAAAAAAATGGTTTTCTTATGTTTGTCATTCAGAAATGCCTGTCAAAGTATATAAAGAATTTATTTTATCAATTAATTACATACATGTACGTGAGCATCTTGAACATGGCTATCAACAAATATTTGCTAACAGATTTAAGAAGACCCTGATGAATATCAAAATAAAAAAATTCTGAAGATTTTACATGCATAATATAAAAGAAAAAGGTCCTTCTTACCATTATACTTGAATTACACACCCTTTGTGGTAGGGCAGATTTTGTGCTGATACACCCCAGAATAGGCCTATCTGTCATTTAAGGCCAGTATCCTTTAAGATTTGCTGACATCCACGACATAGGTGTTAAGTAGTTTTCATTTCACCCCGCTTATAAAGACATTTTCAAAATTGCAAAAAATAATTGGTTGGGATCCAATTCATTCTCACCATACTATATCACTATAGAGAGTCACTATTATTTGTTATTTAATTACTTCATGGGCAAGATCTGTGCAACTGCTTTGCCCCCTTTCTTAAGCAATATGCAAAATAAATTACACAGAATGGCTATAGTGGTGATAAATATTCCCATCCATGAAACTTTTTGTATTTTATAGTTCTTGTTGGCTACATCTACACAGTGCTAACCATCTAGATAAAAACTTTGAAAAATATTAAATTAAAAATTATTCAGATATTTAGAAATACATTTTATATTTACCTTTATTGGTATCCTTATTTGTTATGTGTTTTGGGAATGTCTTGGATGAGAAATGAATTATTTTCCAGCCTACGTACAGGTATGTGGTGTGTTGACTTGTTAGAAAATGTTCAAGTGCATAGTTGTTCATACTGATGACTGGAAATCACCAGTAGGATCATTTTTACTGATTTAAAAAAATTTTTTTTTGCCTCAGGCTCTGATATGACACAACACAGCACTGTTCCTGATTCTGTGTCATTTACAATTTTGATATTTTGTTTGTCATGGATTCTTTTTTTTGGATTTATTTTGATGGAGGTATATAGATCAATCGAACAGAATTAAGAACTCAGAAATAGACAAACCAAATATGGTCAACTGATTTTTGACAAGGGTGAAATAACAATTCAAGAGAGGAAAGGTTGCCTTTTCAATAAATAGTGCTAAAGCAATTAAGCATCATAGGCAAAAATGAACCTCAACCTAAGTTTTACACCTTATGCAACAAAGTAGCTCAAAATGGAATTAAATACAAAAAAATAAAACTATAAAACTTTTAGAAGGAAACATAGGAGAAATCTTTGGAATCTGAGGCTAGACAGAGTTCTTATACTTGACATTAAAAGCACAATCCAAAACTGAAAATTATTAATAAATTGGACTTCATCATAATTTATAACTTTTACTCTTTTTTTTTTTTTTTTTTTTTCGGTACGCGGGCCTCTCACTGTTGTGGCCTCTCCCGTTGTGGAGCACAGGCTCCGGACGCGCAGGCTCAGCGGCCTTGGCTCACGGGCCCAGCCGCTCCACGGCATGTGGGATCTTCCTGGACCGGAGCACAAACCCGTGTCCCCTGCATCGGCAGGCGGACTCTCAACCACTGCACCACCAGGGAAGCCCACTTTTACTCTTTTAATCCTCCATGAAGAGGATAAAAAGACAAGCTACAGAAAGCGGGGGTGGGGGGCAGAATATTTGCAAAACACATATCCAACAAAGGACAAGCATCTAGAATATATAAAGAACTCTGAAATTCAACAGTATAAAAACCCCCAAAAAATCCAATTAGGAAATAGACAAAGGACACGAAGAAAAGTTTTTCTGAAGAGGATATACAGATGGTAAATAAGCAATGAAAAGATGTTAAATATCATTGGCGTTAGAGAAATGCACACTAAAACCACTTCACCCATCAGAATGCCTAAAATGAAAAGTAGTGACTAAGCAAAATGCCGGTAAAGAGGGAGAAAATGGATCACTCATACATTGCTGGTGGGAATGTAAAATGGTGCAGCCATTCTGGAAAACAGTTTGGTCGTTTCTTAAAAACCTAAACATGCAACTGCCATATGACCCAGCCACTGTAGCTTTGGGCATTTATCCCCCTAAAATGAAAACTATGTTCACACAAAAATCTGTACATGATATTTTATAGGAGCTTGACTGGAAACAGCCCCAAAGTGGAAACAAGCCAGATCCCCCTCAAGGAGTGAATGGATAAACACACTGTAGCTCATCCACACTACAGAATACTACTCAGCAAAAAAAGGGAACAAACTATCAATGCATACAACAACCTGGATAAATCTCCAAAGAATTATGCTCAGTGAAAAAAAAAAAATCCCCAAGGGTTATATACCGTATGATTCTGTTGATAGAACATGTTCTAAATGACAAGATTATTAAAACAGAGAAGCCACTCGTGATTGCCGAGAGGGAGGTAGGTGTTGGAGAGGAGTGGGTATGACTATAAAAGGGCACATGAGGAACTCTTGTTGTGATGGAAATGCTCTATATCTTGACTGTATCAATGTCAATATTCCTGGTCATGATTATTACTATAGTTTTGCAAGATGTTACCATCAGGGGGAAGCTGTGTAAAGCGAAGTGGTAGGAAATTCTCTTTATATTATTTCTTACAGCTGCATGTGAAACTACAATTATCTCAAAATTAAAAAAAAAAAGTTTAATTAGAAACATACTTTAAAAATATATTATACTGAAACATTATTTATATTGGTTACTGAGTTTGTTGGTATCCCCTTAAATTTTCTACCTGAGAAGTGTACCTTTCTTACCTCACTGTAATCTCAGCTCTAGAGGTCAGATTAAAAGAGGGAGAAACTAGAATGAATGGGAGTAGAAAGGAATAGTTAGAAGTTCCTAAGGAGTGCGCTGCTAGCTTACGGTGATGGAAGACTTTAAGATATTTGAGGCAATGAGACAAGAAAGATAGGCTAGAAACCACAAAATCTTCTAGAAAAGTTTAGAGATGCAGAACTTGGGAACAGAATCTTCCTCTCAGCACTTGGAGGCAGGCACAAAGAGGGGGGATATTATGCAAATACAGATATTTAGAGGAATAAAACAAAACAAGGTTTTTGTTGTTGTTCCCCTTTCATCACTCCCTCCCTCCTGCTGTGAATCTTGCCAGGAGGAATCTTAGAATGCTAATGTCTTGGTATTTGACACAGCGAGTGATCATTGCACAGTGGCCAATTGATTTCTGACTCACTCTTTGCAGATCAGCCCTGCAACTGCACATTCATTCCAAGCCTCCAGGAGTTGAGTACAGCAACAACAGAGCCCACCTTCACCGTCGGAAAATAAAGCTTAGTCATGCAGCTTAAAATAAAATAAGCAAGAAGCAGATGGCAAAAGGACAGAATGTAGCGTATTTAATCTGTCCATGTTTGCATGGAAGCAATTGTCTTCTTGGCTCCAGAAAAACTGAGCAAGACAAACAATAGCGCTTCTCTTTCCTGGGCACATATGACAACTGTTTATATAGGTGATCTGGAGTTTGGGGTAATTTGCCCCTCAGCTTGCTGAATTCTCTTTCTTGGAACCAGGAAACTGAGCTGGCCCACTTCTCCCCACAGGCAATCAGTACAGGGGGAGGTTTAGCAGAGCTTGCTCAGTAAACAATGCTGATCAAAATGATAATGCCCAAATGAAACCAATATTGGACCAAGTGGACCTCTCAAGACCTGGGGTGCTCATCTATAATAAAAGAGCTGTCAGACCAAATGCGCAAGTGCTATGTGGTTCAGTGTAAACTGTTGTGCAGTCACCACTCTGAAATGCAAGTGGTGAAGTAGCATCATGGAGATTTTATTCCAATTTGGCTTATTTAGAATCCCTGCAATGCTGGAGAAAGGCAATGGGAAAAAATGACTTTGCTCCTCTGAGGGGGCACTCTGACACAGAAATCTGGAAGGCTGACCTGAGCCCTTTGCTTGGAATTTATTCTTGTTCCAATTCAAATGGTGCCTGAGTACATTTTAATGACATGTCAATTAAGGCCCATAGCTGACTGCCAGAGTAGAAGTGTCCAATAGAAATCTATGAGCAAGAAGAAAGCAGGATAAACAAGGTCCTACTGTATAGCACAGAGAACTGTATTCAGTATCCTATGATAAACCATAATGGAAAAGAATATAAAAGTGAATTATATATGTTGTAACTGGATCACTTCACTGTACAGCAGGAATTGACACAACATTGTAAATCAGCTATACTTCAACTAAAAAAAAAAAAAAAGAATGAGGTAGAGCTGGGCAGTTAGAAAAGAAGAGGCTGTGAGGAAATGGGAAGAAAGGTTAAAAAGAGAGTGAAAATGAGGTTCAGACCAGCTATTTTTTCCATTATGTTTAATCAAATTTCAGAGAAAACATTCATAAAAGCTTCATGCTTTTAAAAAGAATCCATTCAAATACAAGGAACTTGGGGTTGATCAAGAAGAGAACTGTCAGTAGCCCCAACATCTGATACTGTTCTGCATCTACATCTTTGGAGAGTGTAAGTTTCAAAGAGGGGAAATGCTACGTGACACAATATGCAAAGCTATTCCCCTGATCCACAGAAGCTGGGTTTTGAGCTTAGTCTTCTGGTACATGGACTATGCTTGTTGTTTACTACTGTGAGTCAGGAACCGAAAGAGAAAGGCAATAAAGAAGCTGGCTTTCCCTTCTCATTGTATTTCTATTCTCAACCATTCCAAGTCTTTACCAAGTCGAGTACTCTACAAAAGCTTCCGTTGATTCTCTGAGTTTCTATCCTATAGACCATGTAACACACATCTAAACCCTTAAATTTCATGTTTTCATTTTCATCTACCTGACATGTTCATCCTCTTGACCAACTGGGTCTTAGCACTAACATTAATATGGCTAGCAAAATAGCCAGGTTGCTGTTTTCATAGAACTTACTGTCAGGCAGGAGAGCAGATTTTAATGAAAGTTCCTTAAAAACAAGGACCCTTCCTGGATTCCATGATTTTTCAGAGTGTGTTTAAATGGTTTCATCTGAAAATATGTAATCTCAGGAGTGCACTGAACTCATCCAGTATAGTGCCTCCTTAAGCAGGTTTTCCTTATAAAAATACAGATGTTGAGCATATCATTTTGATTATTTCCTGAGAGCAAAGTATGAGACTTTTAAAAATGGGGTTATTGTAAAGTATAGTACATCATGGGCAATAAGAAATGAAATTGCCCATGCTATAACAAAAGTAGAGATTGGAACATGCTTCTGACTGTGGTTCTAACCATGTGGACAGAGAAATGGAGAAAGCTGGTCAGCAGAGGGAGAAAATGAAGCAGACACTCAGAGGGACACAGCCATGAGGGATGGTGACCAGCCTTCACTGAGCAGTTTCCCAGTCCAGTGGACTTTCAGTGTTAAACCCAGGAAAGTTCCAGGCAAGCTGGGATGAGTTGGCCACTTTACTAGGAATTCCTGGAACGCAACTTTGTTCTTGCACTTGATTCTATGAGAGTTTCTTCTTTTGGTTTACATTTTTCTGATTAGGGTTTCTGTCACTTACTTGTAAACCAGAGTCCTACTGAAAAATAATAGGTTGTATTTTTCACCTTATAAAGAGTTTCTGAGTCTCACAGCAACTCATTAAAACAAAAGTAGATGACATCCCCATTTTAGAGAGGCGAGGATGGACTTGGAATCCTGGGAACATTTATCAGGATCATTTGGCAAGGGTTCAGGAGCTTTGTATTTCTAGGAAGCCTCCTTCTCAGTGTGTAGGGTTTAAGCATCTTGCAGTAATGGATTCTGTAATTCGTGGGCAATCCACCAGTCAAAACCTGCACTTTTAGTGACTCATACCCACACCTCTACTTTGCTAAGTCAGGGTACACTTTCTATACCCTGTGTTAAACTCTACCATCATCACCTCTTTTCCTATCTATAGTCTTCATTGCAACTTCACCGCCTGACAAGTGGGAAAGTAAGAATAACCAAAACTCAAAGATTACCTCCCTTTGGGGCTTTACGTACATTATCTAATTTAATCCTGAAGGTTATTGTGTGAGGTAGGCTTTACCATTTCACTTTACAGTTAAAGGATCTGAAACTCAGAGATTATTAAGTGGCTTGTTCAATGTTCCACAGCTATTATCCAGTGGAACCATGATTCCGATCAAGAGCTTCTGGCTCCAAACTTCCGGTATGCAGATGGCACTATTTTGGAATATGCAAATTTTTTCACATGAGAGAACAAAGGGGAGTCTGTGCAAACTTTAGGGATGGAGAAAGGCCAGTGAGAACTTCAGGTGACTCTCGATGCCCAGTCTTAGGGCTGTCCTATGCAGTATAATTCTAGGGCTGCTAGAACAGGAGAAGCCCCAAGATATATGGCATTTTCTATTCACGATTCATTTATACTCACTCTGAAATTTTCTCCTTCATGTATTTGAAAGGCTCCTTGAATGAATGTTCCTCAACAGGAAAAAAAAAATTCAAAAAGAAGGAGAAAAAGACATGATCTTTTGTTTAATGTCTATTATTTTTTAATGTCATTACATCATAGGTGTTTATTATAAAATCATAATAATTGAATTATAAACTTATTGAAAATACAGATGGACAAAACAAATTATAAAGAGCCATCCTTAATATGCGCCCCCCCCCCCCCCCAAATCACACTTGTAACGATTTTGCCATTTATTTTTTCCGGTTAAAACCACATATAACCACGCACACACATGCACGGGCACACACACACACTTTTTAACCAAAAATAAAATCATGTAAAAATGGCTTTGTAACCAATTTATTTCCCTCTTAAAAATAAATTGTGAATATCTGTACATGTCAATGAACGATAATTTTTATTGTTCTTTTCTAATAGCATAGAGCATTAATCTCTACCTATATAGATGCCAATAGTTATGCTGTTTAACTGTTGTTTCCTCTTCCCCCTCCCCCATCACCAAAATTCAGGCCCATCCATGAGTAATGCAGTGTCTGATGAGCTGAAGTATTTAGTAAGCTAATGTTCACTGTCCACAGCAGGAGGTCTGCACAGCTTGGCTGATGAGAAATGAACTGCCTGAAGCAATCTTTTAATGGCAACTAATTTCCCATATTTGATTCTCAGCTTAGCCAACTAATATCTAGTTCAAGCGTGACAAAGCATTCACAGTTCCTTTTGAAAGTTCTCTGAGAAGCCAAACAATGTGTTCAGGACCATCGTGACCTTCTGAGATCTTGTCCTGGCTTTTCCAGACGAAACCTTGATCAACAGTGGTCAATGATCTTACAAAAAGAGCTTAAGGGTGAGAGTCTTCATATTGCCAGCTTTCGCTTTTTAATTCCATTTTCAGATAAGTTGGTGATGAAAATTACTGGGCAACAAAGTTTATAAATGTCCATTAAGACTCTTCAGAGAGAGCATACATCTAACCCTTAAGAATATTTTCATTTTCTCTGTTTCCTCCAAATGATTTTGCATCAATCAGTTTTTCCTACTCTTAATGCATTCATGATATCTAATGTGTGTTAAGCCCCTCTATCCTTGCCTTAAATAAATCCTATTACTCTGTGAGTCTATCCCATTACACAGCGATTACTGAATAGAGCTCGACTTAATTGGATATGATCATGTCCTGGTATATAGAATTATCATCCAGTAAAGTTAGTATTTTCAGTTGTCACCAATATCCCTATTTCTGCTATATTTTACATTTAATTATTTTTCCAAATCTATGGAAGGTTTCATTAACATTTTTAAAAAAATAGCTCTAGGGCTTCCCTGGTGGCGCAGTGGTTGGGAGTCCGCCTGCTGATGCAGGGGACGTGGGTTTGTGCCCCAGTCTGGGAAGATCCCACATGCTGCGGAGTGGCTGGGCCCGTGAGCCATGGCTGCTGGAGAGGCCCCAGCAGTGACAGGCCCGCGTACTGCCAAAAAATAAAACCCAAAAAACAAAAATAGCTCTAAATATTTTTAATAACGACAGTATGAGTAGATTCTGGGGAGAACATATTCAAAGATCACTTGCTCACAAGTTTTATAGGCAGAGAGGGAGGTAGAGGGTAGCATAGTGAACACTGATGGGCCTGAAATGTAGGTGCATGCCTGTGTGTGCACGTGCACACATGCATGTGTACACACCACACACACACCACACACACACACACACACACATGCTGAAGTTATTTGTGTCATCAAAAGGAAGTGCCACCTCCTGCTCCCCCACCTCCCACCCGTGACCACTATTTCCCATTCCTGGTTTCTGGAAACCAGAAATATGAATATTTTTATTTTGGACCAGATCACCATTTTTCAATCCTAAGATAACCTCACCACTTTATTTACACTTCAGTAAGAATTGCAATCTCAAACAGTACTATAAATCATTCAAAAAAGCCCAGTCTGATATAGGCAGCACAGCGAGACTCATAGAAGGAAAAGAGTCAGGCGGCTGTCAGGAAGCATGGTGGGATGTGGGTCCACAGCCTACACTGACCACATCACGTGCTCCTGTAAATCCTGGGCTGTTCTTTCCGGGGAATTAGCCTTCCCAATAAACAAGACTCAAGTGGTTCATTCCATTCCGGCCCTTAGGAAGGAGTGAGATCATTGTTTGACTGTTTGCCAGAGAAACATTGGGACGGAGACTCCTTTGACCCAATATTCCCTTAAATTACCCAGGAAGCAATTTTCCGAGTTGCACACTCACTGATATTAATCCATTGGTGGAGTGGTTGTCTAGCATGGAAACTTCTGTTCTTCTATGGAGCCTAAGAAAGTCCATCACTTTTCTAGAACATTCTTACCTTGAAGTAGTATAAAACCACATCACACAGTGGTTAGGGTAGTAGGTTCTGGAGTCTGGCGGATCTGGCTTTGAATCTCAGCTCTGCCATGTGTTCTTGCTATAACCTTGGACAAGTTATGCAGCCTTTCTAAGTCTCAGTTTTTTTAATCAGTAAGATGGGGAAAATAATAACAACCATCACATAAGGCTACATGAAGAATAAATTACATAAAGTATACAAAGTTCTTAGATGAGTGCCTAAGACATAATAAATGATTAACTCTTGCTGTTACTATACTATTATTACTGTTATCATTTTACCTATGTTTTCAAAGCCCAGTCAAGTTAGGAATAATTTCTTTGTTACAGGATTTTGGGTACTTGGTTAGGGCACAGACTCTGATTCCTTAATAGTTCATGTCAATTAGATGTTATTCTCATACCTAATACCTTTCAATAATCAGATTGCAGATATTGAAAGCTTCAGAAAATTTCTACCTTTCTATTTCCTTGTTACTTATTTATTTTGTCTTGTTTTATTTTGTTTTAGGTTGAATTCTAATAAAAGTAAATTAACTATAGTCTTTAGATCTCTGTGCATTTTTTAGCTTATTGATGTTAAGAAGAATGGCTTAAAAAGTGTCAAAGATTGCCATGAAAAGGGAGGATTGGCATTGAATATTTTAAAAGGTAGGAGTAAAAAAATAGTGGGCAGTAAATGATATTCACAGTCCATAGTGTCGAATTATCACTTAATAAAAAGTCAAATTTTTACCTTGTCGCACTGTCTGATACGGTAGCCATTAGGCTCATGTGACTCTTTACATTTAAATTAAATTATTTTAAATTAAAAAAAAAATTAGTTCCTGAGTTCCCACTAGCTACACTTTAAGTGTTCAACTGTTACATGGAGCTAGTGGCTACTCTATTGGACGGTGAAGATCATGGGACATTTCTATAAGCACAGAAAGTTCTCCTTGAATGCTTGACTTTCTAGGGTGCAGGGAGGAAAAGGTCAGCTTCTGGGTAGATTGAAGCTAATGTGCAGATCCTTTCCACTCTCCTCTGGGAATCATACTTCCTAGGCTTAAGTGCCGTGAAAATATACTCACTCTTCAATTTTAGAAGACAAATCTGGTTTTGACCCAAACTTTGGACCTTGGACTAGGCTGAGCTCCAAGGTACAAACATGATGTGACAAACAAACATGATGTGTTTTCTGGACATAAACAATTAGTCACTTTCCATCTTTGCTTTTTGAGTAAACATGCACATAAAACCAAGTTGAGTATGCAGATTTCACCTCATTCTATCGTTTGTTAGATCTGGAGAAAGGGAAATTTGCTTCAAGGGTGGCTCTGTCCAGGATGACTTCAGTTGAGTTGGGTCACCTGTTACCTGGTAGTGAGAGAGATGGGGCCCTGGTGATCAGCCCCCACAAGTGGAGGAGGGAACCACAATCCGACCAACACTAGCAGATGAAATAATCCTGCTAGGGTTCACCTTGACCTGGAACAGGCATTAGTACAATGTACTTAATACCAGCACTAGTAATACAAGATGCAATAAATAATAATAATCAGATTCAGTTTCCACATGAACAAAACTATTGTCTCCATTTTGAAGAACTTTGATTCTGTGTTTTTAAGTGACTTGCCTAAATTTGGATATCTGGAATTGACACAGCTACACGGGATTTCAATCAGGTTTTCTGATGACAAATCCTGAGCTTTCCTGCATGAACTAGAATATGTTGTAGCTTTAGTAATAAATATAGAATAACTAGTATCTTTGCCAGTGTGGCCAGAGAGTGTATTTTCCTCTTAGGCTAATGACTTATCTTTTATTAGCATGAACATCCCATTCACACATGATTCTAATAAGAATGTCACAAATATGATATGATTATAATTATTATTTTATTTTTACAGACAAGGTTCCATGGGTGCCAAGCAAAAGTGCATTTGCCCTATTATTTCTCAAAAGCTCACCTGGCATATGCCAATCAGGTAATTGCTTGTGCAAATGCATCATTAGGTGCACAATTACCTCATTTGAAACACAAATTCAGGGCTGAGTGGAAACAACCCCTGCATGTACAGTTTCCTGAGTGTACTCATCATGACACCCAATATGGAAAAATTAGCCCTTAAATCCTTTTCCCACCCATGGCTTTCTGTTTCCTTCACTGATGGTATCCATTAAAATAAAAATAAAAAAAAATGATGTGTTTTCTGGACATAAGCAGTTATCTTTGCTTTTTGAGTAAACATGTACATAAAACCAAGCTGCGTATGCAAACTTCACTTCATTCTATCCAGGCAGGATAGTTCTCGCTTTACCCCAGGCTCCGGATGACATTCTATTTCATAACTGTTTGCATGGAAACGATAAAGACTTTATTTTATTTTTTTCTTTCCAAATACATTTGGCAAAATCTTCCAAGCTGTCTCTTTATGGCAGAATATTGTCCCTGGCCCATTTATATGCTAATTGATGAAGTGTTACCTTTTACTGACAAGTATTTACATGTTAATTAACTTTGGGAGGAGGGTTAGAAATACTAGTTTGCCCTGTTTAAAGTGATAAAGGGGATGCTCTTTCCTTTCAAGAAGAGAACAAAGAGAGTATCATAAAAGGAAATTATTTAATTACCTCCTCCTAAGAATTAGAAATATGTTTTCCAACCATTCTCTCTGTAGAGGAATTCTCCAGATTGTGACCTGAGGCACAAAAGGAGCAGGGAGTGAACATTCCTCCTTTTAATCTGAGATCCAGGTGAACACATCTGGTGTGGGGAATCTAGGTCAGTGATAGTGAAGGAGGAAGAAAAAGAAAAAAGCAAGCAAGCTTGGAAATAGTATTTTTTTAATGGAGTATTCCTGAGAATAAATGGATTCCATAAATACGGACTCAGCAACAGGCAAAGGAAAATGATTGGTCATAGGAAACCCAGAAGAAATGCCCCATAAAAGTGATTCAAAGTACCACGAGGGTGAAACTCTCTCTCTGAGCCTACCTGTGTGTCTATCCACACGTACCGTACTCTTTTTCCTCCTAATAAACACTTTACTTGCTTCACTACTTTCTGTCTCTATGTGGAAATTCATTTCTACACAGCTGACGGGCCAGGGCCTTGTCACTGGCCACTGGTCCCTGGTGGTCTAGTGGCTAGGATTTAGCACTCTCACTGCCGTGGTCTGACTTCAATCTCTGGCTGGGAACTGAAACCCTGTTTCAAGCCGTTGCAGGCCAAGGCTGTCCGAGATCAGTATGACTCAATCATGTTACAAGAACTAAATGAAGAGTGCTTTGAATTCAACAAACAAAAGAAATCTCTACTGTAAAGTACAGCAGGTCAAATGAGAGTGTTTAATTGAGGCATATTAAAAATTTTAATAGTATATTTGAGCAAAAATTAAATCGTGCAGCACCAAACCAGAGTTGTTTAGGGGGGCACCACTGCAGGAGCTAGGTGTCAACTGAAAATTGGCACCTGCCGTCTACCTCTGCAAGACACATCCTGAAAGGAATTCAGGGTGGAGATCAGGATGAGTCGCTCTGTGTTCTGGGAAAGACTAGCAGAACAGGTCTTCAGATAGTTAGGTATTCTCAGGAGAAGATTTTATGAGCCCAATTCTTGCACCTCCTCATATCTAGAAAAGCACTAAAATCATTAGTGGTGACATCTGTGAAACTGAGCAGGACCATGTGGGGCTCCTGGGCATGGAAAACTTTCTGTGTCCCCCATTTTTTGTTTGTAGGGAGTAGGCTTCAACCTTCATGACATTCTCTGAGTTCCAAAGGGCAAGTTCAAAGAGTCGCTAATCAGGGAAGGGAGGGGATGCAGAGACAAGAGAGGAGCAGTCAGGAAACAGTAGTGCAGCCCTGGGGCAGGGTCCTGGTTCCACCTCAAGGGATACATATAACTATCTTTGCGCTCTTCTGCGGAACCAAAACCCCCAACAAATGGAAGATGTAAACTACTTGATGAAGGATCCTTCATTTCAGAGAGAAGGTCACAGTTTGATAACCTTGAGAACCACAGAAGCTCATCAGAAGACCACCTGAGACCAGGTTAAAGGAATGCAGGCCCTGTACATACCCTGATCCTTATCAGCAAGCTTGCCCTTGAACCACTGCTATAAAACTCCTCACCAAGGCCCCCCCGGGGTGGGACACACAGTTTTGAGGGCATGAGCCCGCTGTGTCCCCTTTTACCTGGCAAAGCAATGAAACTATTGTCTTCAGGCTTCCCTGGTGGCGCAGTGTCCGCCTGCCGATGCAGGGGACACGGGTTCGTGCCCCGGTCCGGGAAGATCCCACATGCCGTGGAACGGCTGG
Organism: Phocoena phocoena; assembly: GCF_963924675.1. Taxonomy (NCBI): domain Eukaryota; kingdom Metazoa; phylum Chordata; class Mammalia; order Artiodactyla; family Phocoenidae; genus Phocoena; species Phocoena phocoena. The sequence goes on along the minus strand of NC_089235.1, from coordinate 38,519,623 downwards.
GCCCGTGAGCCATGGCCGCTGAGCCTGCACATCCGGAGCCTGTGCTCCACAACAGGAGAGGCCACAACAGTGAGAGGCCGACGTACCACAAAACAAACAAACAAACAAACAAAAACAACTATTTTCTTCTACTTCACCCAAAACTCTGAGGCGGAGTTTTCGGCATCATCTGCTCCTGGTGACTAGCGGAAAGCCTCTGCCAAAATATGTGCTTGACTGCGTGCACCCCCTTCACTAACATCATTCATAACACTGACCTTCCCCCCTGCCTCTTTGGAGCAGTTCTCAGAGCTATCCAAAATGCTGTCTCCTTGGCTATAGTCCTCATTTTGCCCCAAATAAAACTTAACTCACAAGTTGTGCATTTATTTATTTTCAATAGACATAAAGGAAAGACTTATAGAGAAGAGGAAAAAGAAAAACAAGAAAATTATTTGAGTGATGATAGCTGAAGCCATTGCTTTATTTGGGAAAGCCTGGTTGGCTGTTTGTGATTGGCCCTCCTTAGGGATCCATTTCTTAAACTTGAGGCATTACAGACTTAAGTTTTGGTTTGCTTACACCTAATGGCCTACCTGTTTAATTAAGTTAACAAGATCAAGAAGTAAAAAAGCATACAAATTTATCCCTGTCACCATGTGAAGGACACTTGGGGAGGCAGGTGATTTAGTAAATTCAGTACTTGTCCCTCTAAGTCTGGTAAACTCATAAATGTCTGTGCTTACCCTGACGATATTCATGGACTTTTTCAGAGTTTTAGGTAAATAACCAGCTGGTACCCAGAATTGCCTGTCTTTGTTATCCTCTTAAGAAACAAATCCTAGAGATTTTACCTCCTCTCTATCTTTAAAATATATCTGACCACTGCTCTCCATTTCTGCTACATGTTTAGGTCTTCATCACTTACCCTTTTAATATCACTAAAAATCTCCTACCTGGTTACACTAGTTCCAGCATGGCCAGTCTCCAATTCACCTTCCACACTTCAGCCAGAATGATACACCACATTCGCACCTTGTTGCAGAAAGGGGGACCTCTTCCAGGGCCTGAGAATGGGCTCTTGTCTTAGACTCGGAAATGAATTGTCTGAGGAGACACACGTGCTGACAAAGCAAGAGACTTTATTGGAAATGGGCGCCGGGGCAGAGAGAAGCAGGATAAGGGAACCCAGGAAGACTGCTCTGCCACGTGGCTCACAGTCTCAGGTTTTATGCTGATGAGGTTAGCTTCTGGTTGTCTCTGGCTGTATCATCTGACTCAGGGTCCTTCCTGGTGGCACGCACATCTCTCAGTGGAGGTGGATTCCAGTGTGAGGGTTTCCGGGAGGTTGGCAGGACATATCGTCTCCTCCCTCTTCGTTGGGCCCCTCCCGAATTCTCCCAGTTGGGTTTCGGCGGCAGCACCCTATTCTTTATCCTGTTGCGAGACAACTCAGGCAAGCGGTTATCATTGTGCCTGGCCAAGGCAGGCAGTTTCAGTCAATGGTTCCCTAACTTAAGTTCACTGACTCATTTATTTACCAGACATTTACTGGGAATCCTCCATGTCACAAGCTTAGTGCTAGGTGTGTAAGTTTTACATGACCTCTTACTCTAAGATATTTGAATGGACTCAATACACAAGATACATACCTCTCTACCTGCTAACTGGTAATGATTTTCATTAAATATAATAAAGTTTAAGAAAACTGTGCTCTTAGCTATGAACTTTGGATTAGTGGTACTTTATGTGTTGAGTTCAATAGAGAAGACGGAAATATTTGTAGTTTTCTAGAAATTTAAATATGTAAACTTTACATAATTCTTCTCTAACAGCATAGATCTATCCTACTGATAGAGGTAACTTTAGTGAAGCTACTGCTCAGGAGACGTGGAAAACTAGAAGGTTCATTTCATCCTGTGCAACTTCTCTATTCTTCAAAAAGGAAATGGTGAGTGGTATAAGATGGTGAGGTCTGTTTGGGGAGGGAGGTGGGAACTTGTGTACATTAACATATAGAGGGAGAGTAAAAGGTAAGGAGAGGGTAAGAAAAGGTCAAGGAATTGTGTGTGTTGTGGGGACAACGGGAATAGTGGAGGGAGAATCAAGGCAGGCTAAAAAGAGAAAAAAGACAAAAAAATTTTCATTTTAAAGCAGAAAAGTGCCCCTGATAGGAGCATGAAGAAATATAAATACTTTATATCTATTTAAATACATTGAAAATTAAACTTTAGCAAGAGACATCATTTTGTACCTGAAGATAGCATGTTCCCTTTGAAAGACTTTTTGCTGTAATAAGGAAACATGATATGCCTATAGGGTTTTGTTTGTAAATCTAAGCATTACATGAAATTTCAAACTTCTGATAAAATGGAAGAGTTTGTATCAGTATTTGGTAGAAAAAGAAGTAATTTTCTGATTGTGCTCTGCACAGAAGAGCATTATTGCCCTGTTGATTTTTTTTTTTTTTTCACTTTCACATTTTGTTTGATCTTAAGCCAAAAGAGGAAATAGAGTCTGAGTGCCAGAACTTGGGAGGATAATTAGGGCCTTTCCTCCAACTGGCTGGCTGTAAGCAGGCAGTGAGTACTCTTTCTCTAGGAAGCATCAATCTGTAAGAAGCGAAAGACCAAATGTTTTTTTTTTTTTTTTTTTTCTGTTTTTGTGCCAATGTGCCCTAGTTCTAGCAGTATTTATCTTAAAAGTGCTCTTGTCTAGACACAGGTATTCATGATGAAGTGACATAACCATTCCACCCAAGCCTGGGTGAGAGTCATGGGTATATAGAGATTAAATGGTAATTAGCCCTAGTTGAAATTTCGTGAGTGATACGTTGGAAAAATATATTTATACATTATTCAACAAATACTTGATGACGCAGTGTTTTAATAACATATGTTGGATTCTGTTGTAGTTGCTGGGAATACATCAATAAACCAAATCATCTGTCCTCATGGAGATTATAGTCTGCTGGAACTATACCTACTTGTTTGATTTTTTTTTTCTTTTTAATCTTGCCTTATTAAATAGAAAGCTTGCTTTTAAATAGAAATAATTACTAGTTACTGGTTATGTTGGGAGGGCAGACAGTAATTTTTCCTTTTTAATAAAGGGTAGAAAAGCTGTGGGACTCCAAAGCTCTAATTAAACCTCACTTCTTGTTATACATTTGCTGGGAGACAAAATATCAAGGAGAAAATTAAATTCACTTATATTCTGTTTAGACACCCAAATCGAAGAGATAAGAGTAAACGTCATAGGAACAGACTCTTGGAGAAAGTTCTACATTTAAAACAGGAAAAAAAAAAAAACTTTAATATGTGATATTTTATTAAAGTTCTTTTATGATCCACACACACATAAATAGCATATTGGAATCTTCTCATTACTGTTCATTTTTACTTGATAAATTAACTGTAAAAAGGAAAAGATGGTTAACTTTTTCTGAGACTTCAGAGGGTTTTGTACACAAAGGGATAAAAACAGTTCACTGTACGTCCAGTCAATAACTATGGTAATTCTTTAGTGTGATGAAGATGCTGTATGATATGAAATTAATAAACAATTGTTCTAATTTTTGGTAACATTATTATTTTTAGGTCTTTGTTTCTCAAGGCTTTTATTGTTTAAAACTTTATCTCTCCTTTTGAATACTTGAGTTAATGACTGAAGTGTTCATGTCAGAATTTTCCCCTTTTATGTAGCCCTCTCAAACCCCACTGTTCACATCCACTTGAAACACACATAATTATAAATGATGAGAGCCCAATTATTATCTTCTCTCCACCCCATATCCTCACAGGTGCCTGGCTACTTCAGGAGTGTGAGCTAATCACAGGGAAGATTCATCCTCACTCAGCTGCCTGATTTGATCAACTAAAGAATGAGTCCAACAAAAGTGGTCTCCTTGACGAAACTGATTTTCATTTTTCCTTATTAGTTTATAGAGGACTGAGACTGTGAAAGGACAGAAGAACATAATGAAGAATGACAATTAAAAGTCATTTTTCTGACACTTTATTTTATTTTGACACTTTCTCTTTTTAAAAAACATTAAAAATGAAAATTTAGCTATTTTTGCATTTTTTTCTTTCTCATTCTCTGCTACTTGTTTTCCCCTGCTTTTACCTTTACAAAGAGGGAATTAGAAAATCCATGGTCTAAATGCTAAGATGATCTGATAGACCTCCAGTTTTCAGTTGTACTGTGAATAAGAACTATATACAGTTGACTCTTGAACAAAGCAGGGGTTAGGGGCACTGACCTCCCACCCCATTGAAAATCTGAATATAATTTATAGTTGGCCCTCTGTATCCAGTTCTGTATCCGAGGACTCAACCAACCGAAGCTCAGGATTCAACCAACTGGGGATGTGTAGTACTGTAGTATTTACTTTTGAAAAAAAAAATCTGCATATTAAGTGGACCCTTGCAGTTCAAAGCCATGTTGTTTAAGAGTCAACTCTACTCCATCAAGGAGCTTGACATTGGTTCCATCAACCCAGAAATCCAGGAGAGCCTCTCCACAAGGAAAAACAGAGAGCAGCAAAGTCAGGAAATTATGAACGTGGGTATAAAATTGTGTAATTGTGTATTTTTGCTCATAATAAGTATAATTATTATAATTTTTGTCTAATTTTTCCTCTTAAACACTATTATTATGTTATTCAAAATGCATTACCTAGTAAAGCTGTAATTCACCTTTCTAATTCACCTGATTTTTTCCTGGTAACACAGAAGGAAAGAAACTGAGTAAGCTTTCTCTTCTCTTAGTGCCATGATCAAAATAAAGTGATGCTGGAGAGAAAACAAGGACTTTCTCTCAGAAATCTTTACTGCAAGTAACGACAACTGGAGTCCAAGTGACTTAAAAAGGGAGTGAGAAAGTGTCTTACACAACTAAGAAGTCCTGAAGTAGACAGGTGAAGATTCATTCCATAGATCAACAATGTCTCCCAAAGAACCCACTTCTTCCCTTCTCTCCTGTCTTCTCTAGAATCATAAGCTGGCTGTCCACAGCTAGTGGGAACTATTTGCTTCTTATTCATATCTAATACGAAGTGACAGTGTATCTTGCAGAAGTTCTCTAAGATCATAACCAAACTTCTTAACGTAAAATACATAAAAATGTATCTGGGTGTCCGATTGGTCCAATTGGTCATGTTTTCTGAACCAATCACCATGGCCAGGAGGATGCAGCCTGCTTATTCATTGGTTGAGCCAATCAGGACCCACACAGGAGGTGGGGGTAGAGTCAGTACATGTATGGGTGAGATATTGATGCCTGAATTATGGAAAACCCAAAGAAAAGGGGACTGGACATTGGGAGGTACAAAACAGTACATATTCTTCTCAAGGCTGAAAATCAGAAGGCTCAGGCAATTCTCAAAATGTCACAAAATGATAAATAGTAATACAATAAGCATTAATTCAATAAGATTTTAAAGCTCTAGTAAAATGAGTTTTACATATGTAAGGTGAATTTTGGCATGAGTTTTACATATGCGTGGTGACTGTATTGCATATATTTTTTAAATTTTCTGTATATTTTGACTTTTTTTTACCCTCTTAAACTTATCTGACTAGGGAGAGACTGCACCTCGCGTGGCTAGCCAATTCTTAGAAATAGCATTTGATAAGCTCACCGATCCAGAGCCACACCTCATCTACTGCCCCATACACACCAGGAGGGACTATTCCTCTGCCTTAATCATCCCAGGGCCAGGTACCAGGCAACTAAGGACCATACCTCATAGCTTAGACTTCATGGAAATTATTCAAACTAGACAACCTTAAACTGTTCACCCTGTCTGAACTTTCCTGAAGAAATGCCAATAAAGGCTCTAGTCTCAGCTGTCCCCATGCTCCTGTCACCTGACCCAAGCCTGGTACTTCTCCTGTGACCCTGTGTGGCATTTACTGATCACTGTCTAGGACTATGAGCATAGTAAACTGTTTTCCTGAGCCTTCCTGTGTCTCCTCTTGTGGCAGAACCTGACTATTGCGTAGCAGAACACGAAAAGTGAATTAGTAGGTTGGTTTTTATATCTCAGAGAATAGACATTCAGGCACAGGGATTGTATGAGAGTAACATTGTACTGAGTTATCCACAAGTTATCTAATAATGACTAGTCATGACATGTGCCCTGTAATGATGACCAGTCTGTGGGTGTGACGTGCCCAGGAAGGACTGAGGGCAGCAGGCCTGGAAGGGCCTGTTACACAAGTCTTAGCTCCAGAAATCTCCAGAGGTCTCCCAACATGGTCCTACCATGGTGCTCCCTTCAGCACAACACAGGGTCCACTGTTACATTTTAGAGAAAGTTCTAGATGTTGGGGATGTCAAAAACCCATCACTTAAACAATATTTTTCTCACTGTAGTGTATAGAAAGTGTAACTCTTACTCTACCCACCTGAAAATTAAAGAACCATCACATTCCTCTATTTTCTTTAAAATAAACCAAATCTAATTGACTTCTTTGGTGACGACTGAGAGTATAATCTTAGACATTAGCAAGATTTTTCCATCTCATTTTCCTTCTCCTCCCTGCTCCTGACCTGCTTTTCACTTTTACTTCTGTCTCCTTTCCATAGTCCCTTCAAGTTGCTTAGTCTTTAAGAATTTGTATCCCAGTAAATTTTTATTATGCTTTGAAACAAAGACCTTTAGTGCCATAAGGGAGCGTTAGGATCTGACTACTTCATTCAATAGGAAAGGGGAAAATGCAATAAGAATAAATACAAGTTAATTATTCAAACCACTATATTGTCATGTAGCCATGAGATATACTCTACAAACAGTTAACATCAAGTTTCCTATAATATATTGTTTCTCCCCTCAGAAAAAACACTTGGAATAAATTGTCAAGGGAAAGTATGCAAAGTTCTTCCCTGGAGATCTTAAGAATAAGCCCAAGAATTTCCTAACCTACAGGTTTAAGAGTGCCTTAAAGTTCTTCAAATTCTTCTGCTTCTATCAGCCTCTATACCTTTCTGTACGCCCGCCAACCTCTGCAAGGACCGCTTCCTCCTTTCCAGTCTACTTTTCACCTAGTTAAATCCTATTCATTCTAATCACCTCAACTCAGAAGTTACCCTCCCCCATACAAAAGATGCCCGTACATCCTGAGGTTTTCCTTTGGCGTACATAGAGTTTGCAAATATAATTTTTGTGCCATTAATTAGTTAATGTCTACCCTCCCTGCCAGAATCAGATTCATGTGGCCAATGACCACGTTCACTTTCCAAATTCCATCATGGTGCGTGTTCCATACTTGTTTATCAAATAAATGAATGCAGATTCATTTCACCTGGCAGATAGAAAATGTCTTAGAAATAAAGAGAGAAAAATTTGTTTTGGAGTGCCCAGCGCTATGCCATACTTACTATTTTATTCTCACAGCAACCTGAAATGATAGATGGCATTATCTTAGTTTTGGCAGATGAACCTTCAGAGATTGTTTAATTTACTTGAGATCACAGTAGGTACCAAGAATATCTGGGTCAACTATTGTGTGTTTTTCCATGGTCCCATTGTCTCTTTCATCAACAGCCTCTGGAACAGTGAAAGTGGGGAATACAAAACATTATATTTCTCCCTTAAAAGAAACAGACAGAAAAGGGATCATCCTGATGAGAAGAAATAAGGGAAAAGACGTTTAAACTAGCTCTGAAAATGTAAAGAGATATGTCATTTTTTCTGTTTACCCTCTGCCTTCATCGTTGATAAGAAACCAGCATAGAATCTAGATCATAGAGGACTTCCTGTATATAGCAGGAAGTTCAATGTTCTCTGATGGCTGGCGTGGTTATTTCTGCAAAGTCAAAGGGACCGTCACTATGCTAATGCTCAAACAGCGATTTGCTTTTGTTCCATGACAGTGATTTTATTGGGATGGATTTTTTCCAAGTGTGCCTGTAAAAAGTACAGGACTGAATGAGGTTCACGGCTATCGCTGGGCCTGGTAACATGAGGGGCATTTCCACGACACATGCAAATCAGCATTCACTTGCCCCAGCAGTGCTGCTCTGGTGGAGTGTGCAAAGTTCTCTCTGCTTTACGTCTGCTTCAGTCTTTCAAGCAAACTAAAGGATCATTTTTAGCGGGTGCCCTTGTCAGCTGTTTCTCTGAGAATAGAGCCTTTGATAACATCCAGAAAAAAAGTAATTGTGCCACCGCCCTGCTTCATTTACATAACTGAGATTGATGAGAAAGGAAAGAAAGTGTTTACAATGCAGGAAGATAGGAATTTCAGGATTAAGTAGGAAGCAAACCGAAATGAACTGTCTGGGGTAATTATGAAACACATACTTCATATGTTTTCATTAGATATTGCTATTATACTACACAAGGCAAAGGAGTTTGATTAAACTACTGTTCAGTATATAAATGTATGCATAAATTACAGGGAAAATAGTTACTTCATTACATTTCAAGAATTCTTCAGGGACATTGGTAAGTAGAAATTTAGTCATTGGGTACGCTGCATCAGAATAAAACTATGGTCAGGCAAGGAGAGAGGAGTCACCAAACAGATAACAAGTGTGCCCACAAAACATAGCCAATGAAACCTGATGATCAGAGATTAAAAAAATAAAAGCCAAGGTGGCAATATGGTATGCAATATAAAAAGCCATAACAACTTCATAGCTATTATTGGTACCTATTGAAAAATAATATCCTTAAAAGAATCTTTATGTAAATTATATGCTTACCGATTCTCATCTGTTATTATGATATTTGTACCTAAGTGCCTAAGACAAACTGAATGGTTTCTCATTGTGCCAGGACATCTTTGAGAAAGCCTCAGTGAGTCCCTGTTACTCCTCAGGTAGCCAATAGTGAGCTCCACCTTCCCTGGTTAGTCCTTTATCCATTAACCACCCACATTTGCTCCTCTGGAGGCTCTGCCTGAGTCTTATCTTGGAATAGAGTTAAAGGAAAAATGGGTTTCCTCTAGCCCCGGCCATAAGTGTTCTCCTCCTCAAACACTCACTGCTATTTTCCTTAGTCAGTGACTGTATCGAATTGAGCTGATTTTTTATATTCACTCAACAAATATTCTTTCCACAAATATTTGCCTACTAAGTGAAAGACAGAATGTTTTACTTGCCTAGAGCTGCTGTAAAAAATTACCGCAAACTTGAAAACAAAGAAAATGAGTTGTCTCACAGTTGTGGAGGTCAGAACTCCAAAATCAAGGTGTTGGCAGGTTGGTTCCTCCTGGAAACCGCGAGGTAGGAACTGTCCCGTGCCTTTCTCCCAGCTTCACAATACTTCATTCCCTTTGTCTTCCTTTCTGTGCTGTATAAGGACACTCTGATTGGGTTTAGGGCCTACATTAATCCACTATGATTTCATCTCTTGAACCTTATTTTCACTGTACCTGCAGAGACCCTTATTCCAAAAAGGTCACATTCTAAGGTGGCCATAAATTTAGGGGAAACACTATTAAATCCACTGCACATATTAAATTGGATTTGGCTAAAGAAATTTTCAGAGCTTTAGGTCACAAGTCTGGGCCTGCTCAGCATCCCACAGATGTCTAGTGTGTTCGGTGTGTGTGAACAAAGTCCTGATTGAAGCTCAAGATCAGAGCTTTGGGGCTTCCCTGGTGGCGCAGTGGTTGAGAGCCCGCCTGCCAATGCAGGGGACACGGGTTCGTGCCCCGGTCCGGGAAGATCCCACATGCTGCAGAGCGGCTGGGCCCATGAGCCACGGCTGCTGAGCCTGCGCGTCCGGAGCCTGTGCTTCGCAATGGGAGAGGCCACAACAGTGAGAGGCCCGTGTATCGCAAAAAAAAAGATCAGAGCTTTGGCCAAATCCCCTGATCTGATAGGATGACTCTAAGCAGTGTCTTCAAACTATGGATAGAAGAATTCTAGGTTTTGCTAGAGGTATCTATGGATAGGGGCAGAACAATTAGGGGACCTCTAAGTAAATGAAATGATACTTCTACTAGAGTGGCTGAGCTTTTTCCTGTTTTATGTATTGAGGTTCGGTGTAAAAATTTATTTGTAAAAGATAATCCACTCCATAAGTGATTGAAAATTAGTGACCAAAAGTTCCATTGCCCCAAACACATATTTTCAAGTAAGGAAGCACATTGCAGTTTTCAAAATTTGGCACGAAATTAACTCCGTCACCTTCCAAGGACCTGAAGGAATGGCTCACAGAGCTGGTGAGTTTCAAGAGGAGAGGTGGCTGTGAGGGAAGGCCTAGACCTGAGGTGCTGCTTCGCCTGGTGACCACTTTTCACCACTGTTTTGAAACCAGCAGCTTCAAATAGAACTGGAGCTATGGGTCATCAATATACTCTGAGAACAGAGCAAAGCATTTTATAAAAGGCTCCTCTCTGAATACTTAGGGGGTGAATGTTATCAGCTTAGAGTTAGGCTCATTCATTGTCCTCATACTGGCAAATGCTTAGTAAACGTGAATAGTATTGGGTTGTGAGGAGTAGACTCAGGTTGAGGTATCATGGTGATTATTTAGGGAGTTGGGGAAAGCTCCTTTAACTCCCATTCAGGCTTCTCAGCTCTTCAGCAACCCCAAAGCAGTAAGATTGCTGGAGTTATAGAGGCTTTCTGGACTCACATCTGTTTATGAAAAAACCCAAACTCTAAGCTAAGCAAATCTATTTAACTCACTGTAATTATAAATATGAGCTTTTATTATTCAAATGACTTCTTCATATGCCAGGAAAACCACCTTGCAAAGCTTATTAAGAGCCACAGAACAGAAATCTTTGTTCTCAGAAATGACAGATGTCTTAAAGAAAAACAAAGCAAAATAATACTATAAAACCCAATCTCTCCCAAATGGCAGCTTTTTATACTAGATGAAGAATAGATATTTGACCTCCAAACCAGTGAGATGTCTGGAATGGAAAAAATGGCCACTCGCTACTTCAGCTTGATTAATAGGCTTCTACTTCAGTTGGTTTGTGATGCTCATTATGAAGTGTTTCCACCGAGATCATGTGGAGTCAACTCTGACAGCCCCTCTCCTCACCCCCTCCCCCACCCCACCCCACCATCACCACCAAATATAGAGTCATTCTAAAGTCTACATTCTCTGACATTACTTTGATCTTAAGGGCATTCTTAGTCATTCTGAATTCTCATTCTGTAGTTTCTAATTAGTTTTCTTGCATTAATTTAAATTTATTTCTTTGGAGATGGGACTGGAATGGGGGTAAAGTGCATGCCTCCATCAAACATGTCTCATTTCAGACTGAGCTTAACCATGGACACTGGTGGCTTGGTCGGGGGCTGAGTGTCTGAGTGATGACAAGAGATATGGGCTTGTTTCAAAAGGTGAGGTGGTGGGATCACTTATTCCCTTTGAGGGAGAGTCCAGGTAAGTGGTGAAAGGCACAGGCTCTTGGTAAAATTCTGCTGTCATTTACTAGCTGGTGACCTCAGGCAAGGTCCTGGATTCTCAGTCATAAAAATTACATAGATCAACGTGTATAAAGTATTTGGACCTGTACCTGGCACTTTGTAAGTATTAGCTATTAAACAAGTCAGACAAGGGCTCCGTCATCATCTTCATGATCAATCAATAAATCCATTGGTTCATTTCAAGTACTGGTATGAAATACATTAGAAACAGGAAAGGGACTAAGGCTCAGCTGGAGAACATAAAAAATGATGTGAAAGGGTTAGAAAGGAAAGAGTGTAGCTGGAGTGTAGGGGGAGGGAAGAGGGTAAGAGATTAGGTGAGGGAGGCAGGTAGTGGCCAGATCATGAGGGGCTCTTGGGTCATGGTAAGGAAATTGGATTTTACCCAAGTGTAGTGAGAATCCACTGGAATTGACATTATGAGATTTATGCTTTAAAACGATCCTTTGTTTGTCATATGGACTATGAGTTGTAGAAGGGCAGAAGCAGAATTATGAAGGCCAGTTAGGGGGATCGTGTCATGAAAGAGCACAGGGTCTGAAACTGGAAAATCTGTGTTTTATAGCAATGTGGTCATAGGTAGGCTTTCGGAGATTTGCTTTTCTTATTCAGAAACATGAGAAGCAGTTACAATAACCCTGCAGGGTTATTATCAGGATGAAATGAGATGATGTACATGGAAAGGTTTGCTGAACCGCAATGATAAACATCAGTTCTTAAGAATATTTCTATGACTACTACTTAGAATTGTGTTTTTAATGTGTGATTCTCACACTATGTACATCAGAATCACCTGAGGTATTTATCAAAAGTACAGAGGTTTTAGTTCAGGCTTTATAAATTTCCACCCACATTTTCTAGTCACAAATACCATTCTAACTGCGGCTTTGCAGTGTAGTGGTAAGCAGTGTGCAGGCTGGGGCAGGACAGCCTCTTTTCAAATTCTGGTTCTGCTGTGACAGTTTTTTTTAACCTCTCTGTGTCTCAGTTGCCTCTTCTGTAAAATGGGAATGGTAAAGCACTTCTTTTATGAGATTTTGGAAAGGCTAGTGATTTAGCACATACATAAATAGAGATTGAACCACTAAATGAATGTTAACCATTGTTACTATCCAGGAAAGGTCTGGTTGGGCACAGATGTTAGTGTTGGACAAAAATCATTCAGGACTGATCCCTTGATATGCAAAGACACAGTCCTTCTTTGTGAGGCACTCACAGTCTCACAGAGGTGACAGACAAATAACCAGATCAATATATTGCAATGTCATGATTGGCACGCTAAACATTAAAGGAAAGAACTGTAGGTAATAGAAACTTCAGGCTGGTTGGTGAATTTTGGTTTTAATTTGTATTCCATCCTCATCTCTCTTTTTTTTTAAATTTAGGCCTAGTTTAGTATTCTTCTATCTTTAGATTTGTTAAACCTGGCTAACTTCAGCAACTGTTAAAATACCATTTAAATATTTGCTTCTGAGAAATGAGCCTCGGAAGAAAATGGATTGCAAAAGCTTTACTCCCTTTATTCTTCTCGTAGGCTTCCTCCTAGTTTGTGTTCCAGTAGACATTTATACTTATAGCTGACTGAATAAGCTTGCTTCAGCTTTAACGAAGTCAATGCAATCTGGCTTTAGGTATGGGAACATTAGCAAAGCTGAGACTATGACTATCAATTGGAGTATAAACTGGAGATGGAGAAAGCATCTCTAAGAGTTTTTGCTTTGGGTGTGGACTTTTAAATTTTCTGTTGATTTTTAAATTTAGTGGTGGATCTTTAATGTGTTCCATGAGATAACTTATTAGGTGCCCATTGTGGTAGAGGACATGTAAAATTTTATGTGGTTTCCAAGATACATAGTGTACACAAAAACACTATATACATACATATATATATATATATATATATATATATATATATATAAAACTAGTGGGCTATGGAGGGGCAAGCGCCGTGAATGCTGTAGGAATTTAGAGAAGGAAAACAGTCAGGAGAAGCTTTATAAAGGATGTGATTCTTGAGCTGGGCCTACAATGAAGGTTAAGAAAAAAATGTGTTTTTTTTTTTGCAGTACGCGGTCTTTCACTGCTGTGGCCTCTCCAGTTGCGGAGCACAGGCTCCGGACGCGCAGGCTCAGTGGCCATGGCTCACGGGCCCAGCTGCTCCGCGGCCTGTGGGATCTTCCCAGACCTGGGTATGAACCCATGTCCCCTGCATCGGCAGGTGGACTCTCAACCACTGCACCACCAGGGAAGCCCAAAAATGTGTATTTTGATAAGAGATATTCTAGTACTTGATAAGGATAGGGTATGTAACCAAAAATAAACCACTTTTCTTAATACAACAGTGTGCATTATATTGCTTGAGGGTTAAATATGGGCCTTATTGTGTCAGTGTCACCTAGGGCGAGCTAAATAAACCTCCCTAACCCTCGTTTTCTGATTTTCACAGTGAGAAGAATGATAGTACTTACCTCATGGATTTTTTTTTTTTTTTTTTTTGGGTACGTGGCATATTTAGACGTAGGATTGGTAGAAGTTGTGGTCAGGTTAATCCAAGTGGTTTATATATTTGAGAGCTCTAATTCAAGAGGAGAAATAGATGGTGTGTTTTTTTTTTTTTTAAAAACGCCCTTTTTAGAAAAAATACCACCAAGGTAAAATTGAGTTTCTGGGGAGCAAATGCCTTCCCAGATTTATACATTGAGTATTCAGCCAAGCCGGAAACATAATGAAGAAGGTTTCCCATCCTATAGCACCACATTTTCCTTCCAAATGTGGTCCATGGCTATCTAGGTCATGTCTACCTCCTTACTACCAATTAAATCCTTGCTTAGTCTGGTTTTCATCCAAATTTACTGTGGAAGGCTCTTGCAAGTGCCCTTTGAATAACAAAATCCTCTTTGACCTTGTAGAGTATTTGACATAATTATCCATTTCCTCCCTGAAATGCCCTCCAAACTGGGCTTTCTTGAGGTGGCACAGTTGGACTATAGTATTTTCCTTTCTAAAGTTTGGCTGTTCACATACCACTGTCTTTATTGATTGATTGATTGATTGATGTTTTGCCATTTCTGTATTCTGCTTCTACTATGATTTAATCAATAATTATATTTACATAATCCCTTTTTACAAACTAAATTAGATCTATTTAACAAAAAGAAACAATGCTAATACTAGAATAGAAAAGCCAGTATCAACTGCCATAAAAAAGATAACTATTAGATAAATAGGATTTGAATAAAACAAATTCTTAAATTGTAGCCATGTTTCTGCTGAAAACTTTGAACCGGAAATCCTCACTCTTTTTGTTACAGAGGGGGGCTAACAATTTTGAAAGAGGTGTTTCAACTCTTAGTGCCTATCAGAAACTTTCTATTTAATGTGATTCCAAGGATGGGAATAGTGTTCTCTCCATGTGATTAAATGTTATACAAAATCAAATTCGTGTACTCTTTCAAATAATATTTTTAACCACTGGTTATCTTGGTCTTATACTTCAGGAAACACAAACATATAGAATGAGACATAAAGCTCTCAGCCTGGCAGAGAGGCCAAAAATATATCTCAATTTTTTTCTAACTTGCTATATTATCTGTCTACATACACCTTATCCTGCAGTGCAATTGAACCACTCTCCTTTCCTAAACACATCTGGAACTTTCCAAATCTTCCTCATACTTGTTTCTCTACCTAGAATGTCACCTCAAATGTTCTCTTCTCTACCTATTCTCAAATGCTGCTTGAAGACTTTCTTGATTTCCTAACAAAGTAACTGCCTTTTTTAAAAGTTTTTAAGAATTTAGGCTTCCCTTGGGCCACCTCATTATCAAACTCATCACCCAATATTATAATAATTGTCTGCATTCCTCTTTGGTAGGGGAGGTGGACTTATTCTTCCACATCCCCAGCAACTAGCAGATGGACCAGTAGATATTAGGCACTTAGAAAATATCTGTAGACTTGCATAGTTGTGTTGGGCTGGGGTGAGCCTGGCTGTATGCCATCTGATAGAAAGGGAACTTATTTGGGAATCAGGATATCTGATCCAGTGTCTCTGGGCAATCAACTGATTTCTCTGACCATTTGTCATCATATCAGATCTGCCCCTGTTTACACAGAGTGAGAGAAGGCTGGTCCCCGGCTACTTGAACTGGATAGTGAGAATGCTGCTGAGGGAGGAAGGAGGAACTGAATGGAGTTCCAAAGGCAAATCCTGTTTAAGATGGCCATAGGTCATCATTGACCCTGAGTACCCAGCCTCTCAGGGGCCAGAAACTACTTTCTAAGAACGAGGGTTCAGTACTCTCTCCACTAAGAGACAAAAAACTTGCACTTTGGACTCAGCCTACTTTTTTTTTTTTTTTTTTTCTGTATGCGGGCCTCTAACTATTGTGGCCTCTCCCGTTGCGGAGCACAGGCTCCGGACACGCAGGTTCAGCGGTCATGGCTCACGGGCCCAGCCGCTCCGCAGCATGTGGGATCTTCCCGGACTGGGGCACGAACCCGTGTCCCCTGCATCAGCAGGCGGACTCTCAACCACTGCGCCACCAGGGAAGCCCTTAGCCTACTTTAATGTCTCATCTTTAAACTTTCTGTTCCTCATCTATAACAGGCAGATAATAGTGGTGTCTACTAGCTAGGATTCATGTGATGATTAAACAAGATGATGTGTGAGAGATTTAATCAATGTTAAGTATAAAGTAAGTGCTCAATAAAATATCAGTTTATTATTCTTGCATATTAAACTGCATCTGAAAAACATATAAACATTTCAGATCAAGCATAAGACATATAACCCAAACTTTACATACCTTTTCTTTTATAACTAATGAAATTAAATTTGGTTGCTAAAATTTGCCTCTGTCCCTGTTTGTGTTAATTTCTGCCTTCCCCTCTTCTCCTGCATCTCTTTTCATGGCTTCTGATATTAGCAAACAAATGATCCCCAAGCACTTCTCAACTGAAACCAAAACATTGCTTTTCTTCATAGAATCCCATGGAAAGAAAACCATAGGGAAAGCCTGGAAGGGGCCATCAGGGTGGGTACGTGGGGGAAGACGGTAGGACAACAGGCTGGGAGTGATCCTTCCTCTGAATCTTAAGTACCTTATTCAGACATGGTTATTTTCCTTTCTGGATAATTTGATTAACCACTATTCTTCCTTCCCCCTAAGAGACCTTTGGCCTCTTTTTTCTCTCGCTTCCTCCTCTACCCAACTCCACACTTTGCCCGTAACCATTCAGATTTATTATTGGTTCCTTGGCCATTTGTTCAATTTGATCTTCTGTTCATGGTCTAAGCTGAAATTTGATTCATGAGTCTTCTTTCTTTATCCTCTCTGATTTCATTCCATGATAACTCTGTCACACTTGTTATTTCTCTGGTATCTCCTCCTGTCTCATTTCCATCAATGGCTTCAATAAAATGTATAGGTACTGCTTCCATTC
The DNA here is from genome assembly GCF_963924675.1 of Phocoena phocoena. Classification (NCBI taxonomy): domain Eukaryota; kingdom Metazoa; phylum Chordata; class Mammalia; order Artiodactyla; family Phocoenidae; genus Phocoena; species Phocoena phocoena. The sequence goes on along the minus strand of NC_089235.1, from coordinate 38,502,793 downwards.
CCTCTCATCACTTTTAGGCAGTCATTATGCTTAAATATTTAGCCTCTATTGATTTCCACTTGCACATCACAGTTTAGTTAAGACCGTGATGTCAAATATCCTTTACAGCTTTTTCATTCCTCTTTTTCCCTTGTCATGCTCCTTTGCTCCTGCATAGAATTTCCTCAGAAATTTCCCTGGAGTGATTAAGATCTGTCTCTATTTTTTTTCTCCTCAGGCCACAAACTTTCTGCTTCACTGCTTAATATTTTTTTCTTCTTTCTCTGCTTATGTTAATTATTGTTTTTCTTATTTTTCTTTCCTCTTTTCACTTACTAAGGAACACAACTGCTGATTCTTTACACAATCATCTGATTTAAAGAAGCTGGTGAAGAAGTCTTCAACTGCAGCTACACCAAATTTTCTGCTATACCGTGGTAGGATTGAAAAGAACAGAGAAATGTTCAGAATTAGGTAATACATGAGGGACTATTTTGGTAAGTTATCCACACAAGATAGAAGAACGCAAAATGTTATTCTTATAAGCAGAACTCTGGCCATAGTAAAGATGACTGCCTGTGGCTCTGAATTTGGGAAAGTAGTGTGGTAAAGAGCTTTGCTACTCAAAGTGTGGCCCATCTTGAGTAGCAATCTTGACATCACCTAGATGCTTGTTAGAAATGAAGACCCTTTTGTTCCACCCCAGACCCACATAATCAGAATCTGCAATTTTAACAGATGTATGCATGTTACAGTTTGAAAGAACTGACATAGAGGAGAGCCTCCTTAAAACTCAGATCAGTTCAACTTTAGCACAATTTAGGCAGACTTTAACTTGAACTCTTTGAATTTCTATTTACTCACCCATGAATTGTGAGTAATAATGCCTAATCTTTCAAGTTGTTGTAAGAAATAGGAATAAAATGTGTACAATTCTTGCAGTCAATAAATAGCAATGGTTATACTAGTGGATTTCTTAAAAGATAGAACTAGGAGGGGATTTTAATTTCTCTGACTACATTTTAAATTTGAAGTCATTAAAAAGAGAAAAACCTGGTTTCAGAAAATGGTTCCCATTTTTCCCCCATGCCATCTGAAACAAAAACCCACATTTCTCAAGCCATATAGACGAAAGCCAATTTATTTTGTGAATTATAAAGGTATTAACAGATGTTAAGCAAATATTTAAAACTGTGTGTACAAACCAGACAAATAGATTAAATAGTAACTCTTGTTACCATTTCAGGAACTCTCTTAGTATCAAGAATAATGACTGGAATTGGGTTTGAGTCTCAATTTACTTGCTAATCATATGAGCTTGGCCAAGTCACAGAACTTTTCAGGGATTTGGTTTCTTATCTATAAAATGTGAGAAATAATAATTAGTAGGGTTGCTTTGAGAATCAAATAAAAATAATGAGATTTATTTATACACGTGTTTGTCCGCCCATCTATCCATCCATCTGATAAACATTTATTAACTTCCTATTACATTTTGGGCACTGGGGAAGGTACTAGGCTTCTAATAGTGAAGAAGACATAGTCCTTCTCTCAAAAAGCTCACTCTTTTTAAAAGAATATCTGTAAACCTTAGCTACCATAATACTGAACACACACTATTGAACACATAATAAATGTCAGGCACCACACTAAACATATTATGCTATTTTACTTGTTTCCCAGGAAAACTGAGGCTTAGAGAGGTTGAGTAACATCCCAATGGCATTCAGTGAGGCAGTGGCAGACACGAAACACAATAAGCCCTAGTAGTATAAACTATAGGGCAAGCACTATGGAAAAGTTAGCTGCTATGATCATGACACAGAGCAGAACCCAGAACTAGATGGCTGTATTGGAAACTTCCCTGAGCCTGGGGTTCCCTGCTTTGCCTCTTTTCCTGAGAAATGAATTCTTTCTACTGTGGGCTGTTTCTTTTGTACAGATGCTTCCCAGCTGGAGCTGGGATGGAGGAGTCACCTGCAGAATGTCGAGACTCGCTCTCCTTCCCTCCCCAGAAGAAAAAAATAATCTTCTGTGGTTAAATTTCATGTTCCTTTTAACTCTCCAGCAGCCTTTTGGTCTCTGCTGTTTCTGTTTTGTGGATGAATTTATTTTACATGTTATTTCCCCCTTAAATTTTAAGGACATGTATCTTCCCAAAAAGAACAAAGGAAGAAAAACAACTTGTAAATTATCACAAGAAAAACCCCTGCTAAAAGCAATAAGTTTGCTGACAGATGGCAGAATCAGTTGAAAAGCAAGTACCATATTTACTGAGTCTAACCCATTTAGTAAGCCAAAAAAGTGTTATCTAATTCTATCCCCTGTGTATGTGTATGTTTTGGAATAAACAGATGCCTAATGAGAAATGTGCCTGGTGTAGTTTTGGAGGAACCTGGATAAACCCAGGTTTGGGGTCAGGGTTTGATTTTGTGCAAATTCGAGTCTATCGTAAGCTAAGTTGTTAGAGCAAAAATAGCATGAAAATGCTGTCAAAGAAACATTATTTTTTAAAAAACAGCACACCCCAGAATTATTATACCACATAAGTTTGCCTTTAAAGCTCCCTCTATTATATAGTTTTATATCAACCACAAAGTACTTAAAAAAAAGGACACATGACCTGTCATCAGGAAAGTTGGGTGTGTGCTTGGCCAGTATAACAAATTTGGATATTATCAAGTTTTTAAAAAACTATAGAAAACAAAATGGAAATAACCCATCAGAACATACGTTTGTTATATTGTACAGGACATAGCTGAGACGTGACCTTCCGCTCTCACCTCCTTCCTCTAAAATCCAGTTTTCTAAAAGAAAGAAATGCTAATCCTATGACTATCTTATTTTGAATACTGAATTTTGAGACTGTATATTCAGATGAAGATGTATTATGACCCAGTCTAAGCCACAAGGCATAAATGAAGTCAGGGATATTGTATGTACAAAAAGAACTAAGAATAGACTCAAATTCTAAGTGAGCACATGGACCATGGTTTCTGGAAAGTGGACTTACTGGCTATTATTTAATGCCTCTGTGAGTTTCTGGAAGTAAAACATGGAGAGCAATGAATTGCACAGGGTTAGTATGAGTGCAGATATTCCTCCCTAGGAACCAGCACTCATGGAGAAAAAGCCAAGGGACTGCTCTTCGTTTTGGACTTTTTTCTTTCCTTCCTTCCTCCTCTCCACCCCCATTCTTTCTCTTTCAGTAGAGAGCATGGAAACATGAATAATCAATTAATATAACACAAAGTAAACTTCAAAATAAAGATAAAATGTTCAACTTGCTAAGATCCCATTGTAATCCCAAATGTATCTCATAACAGAACTTCAAAAGCCAAAATGACAGAAATAAAAAGCCAAATAGAAAAAGTACCCAATCATAATTGGAGATGTTAACAACCTTTCCTCAGTAATTGACAGAACAAGTAGACAGCAAAGCAGAAAAGATAGAAATGAATGGCTACCAACTAGACCTAATTGATTTTTATAGAAGCCCATACCTAACAGCTGCAGAACATATATTCTTTTCAAACACATATGGAACATGTGGTATCTCATTAGGCTTTAATTTTCATTTCTGTAATTCATGAGCATAAACATGCTTTTATATGATTATTGGCTATTGGCATAGATGCTGTTGGCGGCCTTCACCAGCATGGTGCTTCTGTGCTTCAGCTGCTGCTGACAGCTCACTCCAGTCTCTTCTCAGAGGATTGCCATTGGCTGAAGGGGGCCACTTCACCCTGTAGAAGCCACCCGCTTGGCACTGCTAGAAGGAAATGCCATCGTGCCAGAGGCAGCCCACAGCTAGACCAACTGATGTAGGGGTACGACAGGCCAGCTCCCTCGTGTCTGGGCAGGACAAGCTGCGGGCTACAATTCATATTGCAGACCTTCTTATAAGATCAGGTGAGGCTAGATTTAAACACAAAAAAGCAAAGTGCTTGGCTTTTCCTCTTTCCCATGCCTGCTGGTGGTGAGAGCTGTGTGTGTGGAGGAAGGCAGTGAGGCAGTGGGCACTGCTAATGCTTCCATTTCAGCGCGCCCAAGAGAAGTAGGGGAATAGACTCAAGTCTACTCACTTTGGTCTTTGCTTCTTTAAGGCATAAATAGGAGGTAGCCAGTGTTTTTCCCTTTTCTTCTAAAGTACAAAAAGCTCTAGTTCACGTAAAGGTCCCAAAGGAAATTCTTGACTTTCTTCTGGGTAGGTTCAACCAACATTCAAGTACAGTGTTTCTTTTTTTTCTTTCCAGTAATTTGCTGAGCTGTGCTGAGCTGTGCTGCTTGGCAAGCTACTTAACCTTTCTGAACCCGAATTTAGAAAACTTCAAAATACTTGACACATTTCTCTCGAGGCGCCAGTGGAATTAGCAAATGATTCAGCAAATGGGTTTCATGATTCCTGGAAAAGTAAGCTTATATTTTTTATAAGCACTGGGCAGTGAAAATAAGTCTTATCAAACACTTTGCCCATCTGTCCTAATGTACTATTTTAAATGAATACTCCAGTTTTTCTTTCTTTATGTGCTCATTTTATTTATGACTTCCCTTCTTCTAGAAAGCCAAGCTATGTAGCCTTCATTTGATGAAGCAAAGTCTGGAAAACCTAAGCTTTGAGCAAGTTAGTCCTTTCTGTTTTTTATTTTTCTGACTGAAACACTAAAATATGTTTGATTTTTAAAAACTTCAAATATATTTATGATTTAGATCAGGGGTCAGATTTGGTCTAAGGGCTGTAGTTGGCCAACCTGTGGTTTAGCTGGTGGGAGAAACTTGTATTAACCCCAGCCCATACACAAACTTTCTCCCCCTCTCTCTTTCATCCATTATTTATCTGTGGTTTGTTTTATATGCTTCAAGAGTTTTTTGCTCTTTATTTTTTTTTAATTAATTAATTAATTTTTTTTTTTTGCGGTATGCGGGTCTCTCACTGTTGTGGCCTCTCCCGTTGTGGAGCACAGGCTCCGGACACGCAGGCCCAGCGGCCATGGCTCACGGGCCCAGCCACTCCACGGCATGTGGGATCTTCCCGGACGGGGGCACGAACCCAGGTCCCCTGCATCGGCAGGCGGACTCTCAACCACTGCGCCAGGGAAGCCCCTGCTCTTTATTTTTAATATGCCAGATTAATTTCAGAGAAATGAGCTATATATAATATTCAGCAGTAAAGTAATTATAAAAGTATGAGGTAATTTTCTCCATCTGACCCTTCTTACCCATCATTGCCACCACCCCCAAAACAACTGAGCCTTCCTGTCTTTTCATATTCAAAACTTAAAATGTATCTTTGTTTTTAATCTTACTTTTACCTTCAAACATTTTAAAATTGTTTTTAAAAACATTTTAAAATTGTTTTTCAAACATTTTATTTTAAAAAATTTCAAACCTACAGAAAAGCAAAATGAATACCCATAAAATATTCACCTGAATTCACTAATTATTAACATTTTCCCACATTTGCTTTATCTCTTTTACATACATTTACTTTGCTGAAATATTTGAATGTAAGTTGCAGACATGCAGACATTATGACCCTTGACCCCTTTATACTTCAACATATATAGTCTTAGAACAAGGACATTCTCTTACGTAAACACAAAACCATTGTCATACTCCCGTATGAACAGTGACAGATCAATATCATCTGATATACAACTGTTCCAAAATGTATCTCAGCTGATACGCCCTGCCCACCCCCCCCCCCCCCCCCCCCCCCCCCCCCCCCCGCCCTGAAGTAGAATCCAATTAAGGAACATACTTGGCATTTATTTGTCATGTATCTTTATCTCCTTTTACATAATAATGGTCCCCTTGTCTTTTTATTTGTTTTTCATGACATTAATATTTTTGATGAATGTAGGTTAATTGGTGTGTAGAATGCCTTCAAATCTAGATTAGTCCAATAATTCCCTCATTACTGCATCCAAGTTAAACATTTTGGCAGGAATATTAGATTTGTGCTGTCCTGGACTTTGCATTGCATCCCACCAGGAGGCATATGATGTCTGTTTCTGTCATTCTTGGTGATGCTAACTTGGATTATTTGGTTAAGGCATACCTCCCAGCTCTCTCTTTGTAACCAAGAAGTACTCTTGTGATATTTTGAAATGAGTCCTGTCCACAGTCCCGAACAGTGCCTTCAAAAATGGCAGAAACCATGGCAGAGAGGTTCAGGGAGGGAACAGAAAGGAACTGTAAGGACCCGGGCCATGGAAGTCTAACAAATTTCTTGGTCTTTGAGCAGATTTGGAAGGATGGATTCTATGAGCAACAAAGCCACCCATTCTCCAAAATACTACCCGGGCTTGGGAAGGTCTAATCTCATTGGTGGTCATAATAGAAGCAAGGACAGAAGTTTTTCCTAAAGTTTCATGACTTTTAAGCTCTCAGAACTCTTGTATATACTTAGGAAAGAGGAGGAACAGTGAAAATATTACTGAGATTGAACTTTCTACCGGCTAGGAGAGACAGGAAAATAAAGACATAGGATGTTTCTTTGCCCCACTGCTGTGAAGTAAATTCATTCCTATTCCCAAAATGATTTATTGTTTGCGTGTGTATATGTGTGTGTTTACTGAAATGGTATCATATTCTAAATATTTACTAAATGGCATAACATTTTCTTTTATGACTCATTTTTCTCACTTTACAAAATATATTGAACATCTTGCATTTTTTGAACACATGCATAGTATTTTATTTTATGGATATAGGTTATCTTTTTTCTTGATAAGGTGCTATTACGATAAATAAGTACTAAGGTAGCAATGGAGTATTACATAGATTTTTTAGAAGCAGACTTGCAGCTGACTGTGCTGCTCTAAGAAAGTTTTAGCTCTAAGAAACTTTGTATTCATGTTTTTCATAAGGAAAATAATTATACAGTGTTTTTTGTATTTTTACAACATTGACAGATGGTGTGTGAACAGCCTGGGAGGAGGAAAAGTGACCCAGCTTGCTTCTGCAGTGTTAGAAAAGATATCAAAGCAAAAGGCAGACACTCCCAGGGCCAAAGACTGTTTTCTTTTTCACTCATCTCTTTCAAATTGATCACAAATTGCTTTATTGCATTCTACTGTGTCAAAGTAATTCCTTTTTAGCTTCATATCGAAGAAATGTCTTAGCCTATGATAAAATGATTTCCTCAGTTCATGAGGCTGAGAGTAACTGGTAATAAAAATTGTTCAGAAATCTGTCATAGTCATCATAACAATATATGGAAATACAGAATATTTACTATTCAATATGAAAAGGCAAAAGCAAACATTCCAATGAGAATTATCTTGTGGGATGCAGAAAACACATGCGCAAGAAGTTAGGGAAATTTTTTATGTGATCCCTCACCACCCCCTGAATGTACATTGGAACTCCACTGCTTTGCACAATGCCAGATTTAAGTTGTCATTAATTAAACAACAATATAAAGAATATTCTGTATTGCCAGTGCGAATTATTTTGTCCATTTTTCCTGTTGGTTTAGCATATCTGTATAAACAGTTAGCCTCTAAGGTAGAAACTCTGACACTTAATTTGCAAACATTCTTGGGAAAAAAAATGTTTTCTAAAGCATTGAAAATGGCTTATACCTCATGGGATGAGAGGGTGGAGGAATATGAATGATAAGTAGCCCATATAGTTAACTTCTTTTCCAAATATCTCAGATCCTAAAGAGGAGGTAAACATGGATAACAGCAACAATTGAAAAGTGTTATGTAATAGAAAGAGTACAAAAATTAAAGTCAGAACATTTGAGTTTGGGTTCTAATTATTTCATTAACTATGTGACTGTGGGCAAGTCACTTTCAGCATCATTATTTGATAAAAAGTGTGTATGGGGGAAGTGTGGACTAAATGATTGTCAAAGTCTTAGTGATTATTTTGCTTCTCCTGGCAACAAGCTTTGCATAAAAGTAACATGTATTTAAAAGAATGTAATGTGATTTAGTGCTCCAAAAACTTCTCTAGTACCATGTAGCTGTTTTTTATTTATTTTTAAAACATATTTCTTTATTTATTTGGTTGCGTTGGGTCTTAGTTGTGGCATGTGGGCTCCTCAGTTGTGACATGTGAACTCTTAGTTGTGGCATGCATGTGGGGTATAGTTACCTGACGAGGGATCGAACCCAGGCACCCTGCATTGGAAGCATAGCGTCTTATCCACTGCACCACCAGGGAAGTCCCTGTTTTTTATTTATTGATAGCATATTCTGGAAAATAGAGTATGTTTATTTCCATGGTATAAGTGATGAAATAATAATATTCATAAACTTTAATGTTTTCTCTGAAAGATCTGTATATTACAAATATATAACTACAAGCCAGACTCTGAATATTGATTTCTTTTATTCACAAATATTCAGTTAGCGCATACTGGAAAGGAAATAACATGAACTGAGTACTTATTATGCTAGGAATATGGAAAGCAAGGATTCTGGAGTCAAAACTGATTGAATTTTAATTCTGATGCTATCAATTTTTAGCTGTGACCTTGGAAAACTTATGTGACCTTTGGGTGTCAGAAGTTTGTGGAGAAAGCCTCAATTCCTTGAAGGTGAAATATATCTATTTAAACACATTTCAGTGTTTCCGTTTCTGGTGCATGTGCTATATAATATTACTTATGAACCTGGATTATAGTGAAAATTATCAAGTAAAATTTTGTTTATAATAAACAGAATACATATTAAACTTATATTTATAAATTTTCTAAGTTGATGGCAGAAAAAGTCACTAGCTAACACGTTGAGCATACATTTGGACTAGGATGGTGCTTAGAAGGGAAAGATATCTGAAATGAGAACCAATTCTCAAGGTAGGAAATCTTTATGGAGGCCCTGAAAATAGATGCTGGATAGACAGGCTATTTAACCCAAAATCTCACTGAGAAAAGAGTCTAGGATCATATTACAGAAACCTGGAGTAACCACCTAAAAAGATAGTAGCTTCAAAGACCTCTGCTCCTGGGAATCTCATGGGAAGCATTCTGAAATCTAGCAAACTATTTAATCTTATGTTGAAATGTAAAATGGGAAAAATAATAGAATCACCTCCATCGGGTTTTGAATGAGTTAAATGAAATAATATATGAGCAACTGAAATATAACTTAGTTACCTCAAGACCAGTCTGCTTTGTCAAACATTATAAAGGAAAATAAATATGAATTCATACAAAAATCTCTGAAAAATCATGAATATGTTCTCTGAAAATCTCTTGGGAACACTAGGGAGAAGGTTAGACAGTATGCCACACAGGGAAAAAAGTCATCTTGATCTATCTTTCTCCCCAAAGCCAAACCTCCCAGGGCAGCTGCTCCAGTATTTCCTGATTCTCCATACACACTCTTGTTAATGCTACTCTTTCATTCCTTCGTCTTGGTGCTTCTTCCCTTCTTCTCCTTGCCTGCTCTGGCCCACTCATTATCACGTAATGCCATCTGGTCTCAGTTCCTTCCAACTGAACTTCAAATGAATATGTTTATTCCTAATGATCTCCTCCAATCCCATGACCTTGTATAACATTATATAACATCTATATGCTAATGGCCACCAAATTACCATATTCAGTAAGTATCTACAGCATCTGACAGTCACTATAGACTCTTAAACCAACTATTAACTTAAATGTTATCTCCAATTGACAGGCCAAAAATGTAGCTCTTGATTCACATCATCCCAAATGTTTTCTTCTCTCATTCTTCCCTATATCAACAAGGCATCATCATTTATCTACTTTCTGAAAGGGAAGAGTTGATTTATCCTTTCCCTTAAAACTTACACTGATTCTGTCAACAGGATTTCATTTCTAACTCAAAACATGTGGCAAATCTATCCACTTCCATCATCCTAGATCTAGACATAATCGCTTCTCAAACTGGCTCCTCCATTTAAGCCTCTTCCATGCTGTTTCCCTTATTTTTCTCTTCTTAAAGGAGGTTCAGGAATCACATGTATTTCAATGACCTCTTGGATTTGAGGTGGAATCTAAGTCTGTTCAACAGCGCTTTGCTGTGAATTGTTCATAATCTGACTTGAGAAGTTTCTGATTGTTAAAACTGTTCTCTACTACACCTTGCCAGAGGACAGATTGAAGAAATCACTTAAATACTCGTGTAAAACACTTGTCCCTTTTATGGGGATGTGCAGAGATGAGCTCCACATGTGAATTCTAGAAACTCCTCACAATACTATAAACTGGTATTTATACAAGTAACTGGCAATCCACTACAAAGAAAAATCTCTCTGTGGTCTTGAGCCTCAGAATCTTTTTTTTTTTTTTTTTGATGAAACATGGTGAACCTCACCTAGCCTCCATCAATCCCCAAATGGCAATGTTAATTATTCTGCCAGAATTTCTGTTCTTTGATCTAACTACAATTCTGCAATTCTAACTACAATTCTACAATCCCTAGCACAGGTTTCCCACCAGTTTCTCTCACTTTGAATAGCAAGTAGCGTCAACACACTCCAAAGTCTGACTAATTTCTTGTCCAGGCTGAGGCATATATGATTAGACAAGTACACACCGATCGCCTCAAATTCATTTATTCTGTTTCTTCGAGTATCACCTTGAAGAGCCATCCCTTCCGCAATTCTTGCATCAGCCTGTTACCTAGTCTTCCTTTATCCATCATTGCCCCCATCAACCTCTTGTACACCTTATACTATGATCTTTTCAAGCCTTAAAAGTGATCATGTCTCTTACTTGCTTGAACACTTTAAATATTTCCCATTGTTAGAAGTTAGAATAAAGACCGAAAACTTTAATATGGCCTTTAAGTAGGGTAATAATATAATTTCCTCAGCACACTGGAGTGCATTTAAAAGTGAAAGGGTATGTTATTATTACATTAGACAGCAGGCATAAATCGAGACTGTTTTAGACTTTCTAGGGCATAAGTCACCCTACTCTAAGCCTCTGCTTTTGCTTATCCCTGCCTCTTTCCAGCCTCATGTCTCACTTGCTCTTGCTTTCTGCACTCAGCCACATTAGGCTACTCTCAAATGTGCTGTGCCATTTTAGCTGTAGAAGCACTTTTTCTTCTAACTGGACTGTTCTTCATTCACCCCAGCCCCACCCTTCTCTTTGCATAGTTAATTACCTTTCTTAAGTGAAATCCTATTCTAATATCGCATCAGGTAGCGATCATTCCTCAGCAAACTTCATCCTTCCCACATCCTTTAGCTAGTTCCCTCATTCTGCACTCACCAGGTACCTCACCGACAGTGGACTCACATTCCTCTAAAGCTCATATTTATTATTGTGATGATTTCATCATGTTTGTCTCTGCCCATGCAACAGAAGGCATGACACTATTTTATCTCTGCATCTAGTAAGGTGCCTGAATTTCTGTACATAGAAACTGCCTGATATGTTATAATGCCCACTTCATCAATGACAGTTGATTAAATTAATTAACACTGCCCTTAACACTCACAGAGTTTGCATAGGAGACCTAAGGCATATATACAGAACACAAGAATAATTACCATATATATGTGACTTTTTAGAGCATGTTTTGATTTCTTTTAAAAAAATGTTGAATTCAAGAAATCTTAGGCTCTTATCTACATCTCTTATGTAGCCATTTAAATTTCTCCCTCTTTTAGGAGAAAAATGTTAGGTTTGGATAAAATGATACCATCGTTATGAGAATTAAAGACCCATGATTCAGTGACTATATTCCACATTCATGAAATGAATAGTCTATAGTATATCCAATATTTTAATTTCAGAAACATTCACAGTCAATACTGATCATCAGTCTACTCAATAGTTCAGTGATCCATGTCGACCATGATGACAGCTGAAGTCCATTGATTTGGTATGTCCTACACAGGCAGAGTTGCCATTGGGAAAAGCATTTTGAAGGAAGCAAGACTAAGCTTAGACCAATTTGTGAAATAACTGTCAGTTGTCACATGAGCCCCTCGTGGTCTTGTACCCTCAGACGATTCCTCCAATTCAAGTGCCAAGTTCTCTAGATGTGCCCCATCCTAACCAAAACCTATTTTCAGAAAATGATCGGTTATATACACTGCAGGGAGAATTCTAACTTCATTTACAGAAACTTCAGAATTTTAAGCATCATCTCTTAATATGCTAAAGGAATATTAGGGGATTTGACATGGGGCTTATGGACCATCCTAAGCAACCTCAAAATAAAACCTATTGAGCACTGTGATAAAGAATTAGTCTCACTATCCAGGAAAGGTTACTTTACATTAGTAATTTCACACTCATGTTTAGAATACTTCATCCATTTCTTCTTAAGATTTCAAGAATCTCTTAGTTTTAAAAATCTTTTTATTTTCTGCCTGAAGAACGGATAAGTTAAACATGAAATTTAGTATCAAATAGTGGTTAACCAATATTGTTTTTAGAGCAAGATCTTACAAAAGAAAATTTCAAGAAAAATCTTCAGTTGACACAGAATCTGTTTTTAATAATTTAATGGTTACCATCCCTAATTATTCTCTTAGGATTGGTTACCCTCAAACTACACAAAGTCAGTCTTAGTATAGGCCATTTGATGAGAGAGAAAGAGAGAGAGAGAGGAGTCATATGATCTTTCTATCATTCTCTCTCTCTGTCATAATACACACACACACACACACACACACACACTCCCACAAACACTCAGACAGACACGCACACTGCCATCTCCTATTACATCAGGTATGGGCTTAGTCTTTAGCGCATAACTCAATGGAAGAGATAATTAGCTAGGTAGAGATTAATAAGAAAGAAATCATGGAGATTCTATCACACTTTGTCATAGTAAATAGAGGTTGTCAAAAATGGAAATAAGGAAAATGTTATTGACAAAATGTAATTTGTATTTTCCAGACTTTTAAGATCCCTATAGAGACCTACAGAGAGTCTTTTACTTTTATAGTCAATATGCTTTCTCATGTTAAGCATAAAAAGAATATAATAAATGGCACGAAAACCTTGCAGTATTAGAATATCGGTTATGAAGAAAAGTAAAAGGAACATAATATGTTTCATCTTAGAAATGCAATGAGAATTCAAAGACAAAATGAGTAAAATAATAGAATGAATTGAGAAGGAGATTGAAGAGAGAAGAAAAAAATTGAGAACCATTATATAAAGCTAAGAAGAAAAGCAAAACAGGGAGAGAGAGAGGGAAGGAGGGAAGGAGGGAGGGAGAGAGAGAGGGAAAGAAGGTAGGAAGGAAGGAAGGAAGGTAAGAAGGAAGGAAGGGGTAAGCAGGCAAGATAAATTGATTCATGAAAAAAAATTCAATTTACTAACATTAACTCACGATAATTACAATGAATACAAAGGAAAAAAGGCAAAGGGATTAAAGCAATTACAGTAGAGATAAAAGATATGATAGTAAAAGAGAATTCAACTTAATGTATCATTGCTACCTTCAACCTGAATAACCCAATAAACTGAGCAGTAAAAATGTATACAAAGTTAAAATGAAGGATGATTTCCCCAGAGATGAAGAGATACATTGAATCTACATAGTGAAAACTCCTCTGCATCTCAGGAACTGAAAAATCACACAGAACCACATCTCAGTTAGTTAAAATGAATGGCAAAAATTGGGAAATAATTTTGAAGGCATCCATAAAAATTCATTACCTAAGGGGGGGAAATCAGACTAATTTTGGATTTCTACACAACAGTCAATGCTAGAATGTGATAGAGTAATGTTTAGAAAATTTCAGGAAAAATAAAATATGACCAAAAGATATTAGCCTAGATGTAATGTGACTATAAAGACAATAGGCAGATATCTTGCAACATACAGGGACTCAGGAAAAGAGAAAAAAATGAACTCCTCTTGAAAAAAAGAATAAAGAACACCCGCCCCCACCCATATATTCAAGCCACACAAAAGATAAAAAAAATAAAAAGAATTCAAACATGTTAAAACTGGTAAAAGAACTGTAACTATTTATAATTATTAGAGAATAAAGTATAAGTGATTAAAATAATTATTAAATAATTACTTATAATACTACATATAATAACATATCAATAATAGAATGTGTAATTATTAAAATTAGTAAAAGTGTAAAATTATTAGCATAAATATAATACTCTAACTGTCCAAAATCAGGAAGTGGAGAATTGGGAAGAAAATCTAAGATTGTTAGTTTCACATATGCCATAGTAGGAGATAAGATGTAATGTGCAAGTAAGACAGAATGATCCCAATAGCTTGATGATTTTCATAATATATATATTTTTGAAAGCATATAGGGCCTTTTGGAAAGCAGTTTCCCTTGTGATTGAAAATATTTCATCTAAATTTTATCATTACTGTAATATTTACTTGAGCTTCATTTTTTTCCCTATTAAACTCATGTAAAATTAATTTTAATGATTTTTTAATTTACAGGTAGCATACATAATTTTATCTCATTTTTTAAAAATATTTTTTCTTAAATGACTATTATTTCTTTGGTGCATGTGATTATTCAGTGTTAACTATTATTATTTCTGGGTGGTGAGATTTTGTGTAATTCTTTATAATTTTTAGTTAACAGTTTATAGTTATGGTTTATAGTATTCTTTGAATTTTTAATAATAAACATGTAACATCTTTTAAAAATACAATCAAGTAATTCATCTAAAAATAACAAAAAAGAAAGTTAAAATACCTCAGCAATTTATTAGTGTGTGTCCTTTCATTTTTAGAAGGTCAGAGCAACTCTTTCCACTTCTATTTCTTCATTTTCTTCACTTGTGGCTTAAAGATTTATGAATAAAAAGTATGTTGAAATTCTTCTTTGCCAAAGATTAATTTAATAGTTGGTAATTTTTACATTCATAGTGTTGCTCATATTTACAAAGAGTTCATTCTCATAATTCTTATTTCCATTTCTGTTTTGTTTCTCTAATAGTACAAAATCATTTTCTTAAATTATAAAGTAAAAAAAAAGCATACACTCTTCATATATACAATTTAAAGAAAAATAAAACCAATATCCAGGTGCTGATCACCTAGTTTATGAAACAGAATGTTTCCAGTTGTTTTGAAGTCCATCCCCACCCCCCAATTTTTTTTTCTGTCTTTCTTACCTCATTGTTCATTCTTTGCTCTTTCTCTCCCTTAAAAGAGGAAATTTTTATAAGTATCTTCTTGTTTTGCTTTATGGAATCTCCATTTATATATGTATATATCCAAAGCAAAATACGATTTAATTTGACCTATTTTGATTTTTATATAAATTAAATCATTATATGTACTTGTTCATTCTTCTATAATTATAGATTATATATATATAATTCTATATATATAATTATATAATTCTATAATGTATATATAGAATTATATAATGTATAAAATTATATAATTCTATAATGTATTCATGCTATGCACTTGTTTATAGTTCATATTTTTCACCACTATATACTATTTGTATTAGAGTTCTCCAGAGAAACAGATATGATAGAATATATATAGATATAATAAAAAGAGATTTATTTTTAGACATTGGCTTACATGATTATAGAGGCTGAGAAGTCCCATGATCTGCTGTCTGTAAGCTGGAGGTCCAGGAGAGCCAGTGGTGTAGTTCCAGTCCAAACCCAAAGGCCTAGGAACCAGGGGAGCCAATGATGTAAGTACCAGTTGGAGTCCAAAGGCCCAAGAACCAGGGGCAATGGTGTAAATCCTGGACATCCTGTAGCACCAATGTCCACAAACAGGAGAAGGAGGATGTCCTGCCTCAAGCAGAGAGCAAATTCACCCTTCATCTGCCTTTTTGCTCTCTTCAGGCCCTCAGCAGATTGGATGATGCCCACCTGCACTGGAGCTCTTGGAATGCTAACTGGATGTTAGAACTTCTCCATTTATCTTCATATCTCTCAATCTCTCTTTTATATTTTCCATCTCCTTGTTTTACTGTGTTAAAATCTATGTCATTTATTGAGTTAAATATTCGGTTCCAAATTATGTTTTCACCCCTGTCCAGGCTTCTTTTCAACCTACTCATTGAATTTTAGATTTCTGTTTTTAAGTTTAATTTATAGACTTTTCTATGGATATTTTACAAATCTAAGTGGTGTTTTAAAAATATTATTGTTCAGTGCTCCTATGTGTGACCTCTATTTCATATTTTTAAATGCTAATAGCAGAGGGGAGTTTTAGCTGTCTGCAGACAATACATTATAAGACTTCATTCCCTTGAGTGTTTTTATCTTTCCTGATTATAGCTCATGTTCCTTAGAATTTTATCTGTGGGCATACTTTGATTCTGGATTAAGGTACACAGTATGAATTTATTTATTTATTTATTTGAGGATTTATAGCGTACAGTTTGAAGGCCTAGGATTCTAGGAAGCTAGTTGTGCAGGTAACGTGAATTTAAATAATTAAAAAACATAAAAACCAGGACTTCCCTGTTGGCACAGTGGTTAAGAATCCATCTGCCAATGCTGGGGACAAGGGTTCAAGCCCTGGTCTGGGAAGATCCCACATGTAGTGGAGCAACTAAGCCCATGCGTCACAACTGCTGAGCCTGCGCTCTAGAGCCCGTGAGCCACAACTGCTGAGCCTGTGTGCCACAACTACTGAAGCCCACACACCTGGAGCTCGTGCTCTGCAACAAGAGAAGCTACTGCAATGAGAGGCCCGCGCACCACAACGAAGAGTAGCCCCCACTCACCACAACTAGAGAAAGCCCGTGCGCAGCAATGAAGACCCAATACAGCCAAACATAAATAATAAATAAATTAATTAAAAAATAAAATAGAATACATAAAAAACAACTTGTATTTACAAATTCTCAAGTACTATTTTTTTTCTATCATCTTTCATAGGAAAGATTTCTGCTGTTTCTTCTGTGTAATTAGTTTATTTTTAATTTGTCCTTCTACTAAGGGTAGAACAATTTAGGATTCTTGCTTTGTTTCCTATCAAACTGTCCTTGGATGGCTCTAAGACTTTTCTACAGTCTGCATCAGACACTGTAAACAATGCAAATAGTCATCATCTGTGTACTGGATAAATCAATGATAGTATATTTATATAATTGATTCTATACATCAACAGAATAAATAAACTATTGCTAGTTGCTATCATATGAATGTCTTTCAAACGAAACATTTTTTAAAAAGAAGCCATTCACAGAAATATATGTGTACTATCCATATTTATGGGCAAAACTAATCTATAGTTGCAAAGTCAGATGGCCACCCTTTAAGGGAGTTGGTAACTGGAGATGATAGGAATGGGGCAGGGGCTGGTAATATTTTGTTGCTTGGTTACAAAGATTGTACACATGTTACATGGGTGGAGTTACACAGGTATGTGCTCACTTTGTGAAAATTCATTGAACTGAACACCTGTGATGTGTTTGCTTTTTTGTATGTGTATTATAGTTCAGTAAAAAGTTTGCTAAAAATGTTTTTGCTCCAAAGCCACTTACTGCATAGTCCATCGCTTCCCCACGGATAGGTATCGCCAACTCAAGAGAGGAGGCAAAAGGGAGAGACAGACAGTGTGGCACAATGAACAGCAGGGAGAACAGCTGCTGGATGGCTCCCCTCCTGAGGGGAGCCAGGCTGGTCCTGAATACTGGCTCCCGACTCCATGTCATGCCAATAGCATTAGGAGCACAGGTTCATACTTGCTCTTTCCATTATGTTCTTGAAGCTTCTCTTTTTCTCCCTTTGTTTCCTTACAGATGATGATTAAGGATGCAAGCACTGGAGTCAGACATCCTGAATTAAAATACAGATGTTGCCACCTACTAGCTAGTTTGAGCTAGATGCTAACCTTTAACCTTCAGCTGTCTCACTGGCAACTTGAAGACAATAAGAGTTCCTAAATGAAAGGATTATCATGAAGATTTAACTAGGTAATGTGCATAAAGCACTTAGGACTGTGTGCAGAACACAGCAAGCTCTGACAAAGATTTGATTATTATTATTATTATTAACCTCCACTTCCCTTGATTTCTCCTTACATTCTCATCCTCCCTAGTCTATTTAGACTGGAACATCATCTATTGAGATTCTCTATTCGCTTTCCTTGTTCTCACCCTCCTTCCCACCATGCTACAGACTAAAGTAGATGGTGGCAGAGTGCCCAGATACTTTTATGATCTCCAAGAGTGCTCTCAAAAGCTATCACGCAAATTGAAAAGAGGCAATAGCTTGATCCAAAATGAGAGAGAAAAGCTTGTGTTCTCACATATTAGAGATAAAGCCTTAAAACCCCTACAGTACCTAGCACAGTATTCTGTATTTAAACCTGGTGCTTAGTGAAATATTTTTGACAAGTATGGTGAGAAGAGTCCACCCACTTCACATGCAGGGCTAAGATACAAGGTCCTTACAAATAACCTCCCACGGGTGCCCGCAGAGGTGGCTCTGAGATTCGTGGTGGTGTCTGTGTAACCATCGCCTTGTATTTTAATTCTTCAGTCTTCAGTTTGTGAACTTCCTTTAGTTATGGAATTTCATGACTAAATAGCCAGAGCTCTTTTTGGGGGTGGAGGCACCCATTTAAAGGTTGTTTTCTCTTTGCAACATACAGTAATAATCTGCTTGGTGAGTTATTTACATAGAATCTCATCTATAAATGGGTATGCTCATGCATTAGAAAGTCATTATGAAGATATAACAAAAGTTTATGTAAGGACCCTGGCACAAGGTAGGTGTGCAAAAAATGGTGGATTCTTCTTAGGTCAGATTAGAGTGTTGACCTGGAGGTATAGAAAGGGAGGAACACTCTGAATTTTCTTCTTCAATGCTGAGAATAGCCTCCTTTCTCCTTCAGAGGAAGAGAATGGCCTCAGGCTGGAGATGGAAGAGAACCTGATGTGGTTTGATGCCAGTCTGAGAACCGCATAAGCTGCCTCCCCTTAGAAATGACACCATTTTCGAACACTGGTATCGAACACTGTATTGGTGACACTTCTGTAAGTGGGTTACAGATTGTTGCTGTGGTGCATACAAAGCGTATTGGATAAATGTCTTTAGGAAAGGGAAAGGCATTAATCTCTTAGTGATCAACAGGATAATAAATTGTGTTTTGTTTCTCTACCTGGATTTACTGTTTATCTTTTAAATAAATGCGATCTTGCTTATCATGTCTCTGGTTTTCAGAGCTCATAGTGTCTTGAAACGCAGTCACTCTTTCCAGCATCAGCAAATCCCTAGCTTCTCTGATGGACAAATAGTCACATAGCTGGGGAGAACAAAGAATTAAAGCAACTAAAAGCAAAGGCAGATGACTTCGATGGCAAGTGTGGAGCAGAACTTTGATAATCGATAGCACTCATCATGCAGCCTCCGAACCCCAAACAGAACCAAACTTCCAGGTAGAAGCATCCTCTCCCATGTATCAAAAACATAACCATGGTTTCCCCTCCAATGTGCTGAGGGCTTTGTGACATTCTTTTGGAGGAATTTCCCCTTTATCACATTGTCAATAGTATGTGAAATGATAGACTTCTGACTACCCAGAACTTAAGAGTGAATAAAGATAATAAATAGTTTTTTTGAAGTAAAGCTGATTTGCAATATTATACTGGTTTCAGATGTATAGTATAGTAATTCAGTATTTTTACATATTATACTCCATTAAAGTTATTACAAGATAATGGCTATATTTCACTGTGCTATACAATATATCCTTGCTGTTTATCTATTTTATACATAGCAGTTTGTATCTTTTAATCCCATACCTCTAAATTGCCCTTCTCCGCTGGTAACCACTAGTTTGTTTTCTACAACTGTGAGTCTGTTTCTGTTTTGTAAATAGGTTCATTTCTATCATATTTTAGACTCCACATATAAGTGATTTCATGTGGTTTTGTCTTTCTGAATTACTTCACTTAGCATAATATTATCTAGGTCCATCCATGCTGCTGCAAACGGCTGAATTTCATTCTTTTTTATGGCTGAATAATAGTTCAATATATACATATATACACACCGCATCTTCTTTATCCATTCAGATAATGTTTAAAACAATTAACAGTAACTTAACTAATTTCCATTCTATTCCACATTCTCCAATTCAAATATGATCAGTACTTAAGATTCTGCAAGAGCCAGTGTGGAGATACCCTTCACTAGCAGGGAGATTCAAGGTGGATAGGAGAGTTTTGTTGGTGTAGTTTCTTTTCCTCTTTGTCTTTTTGCATCTGAGCTACTCCTGTTGAGGCAAACAGCTTCCTAACATCTTGAAATGTCATGATTCAGCCAAGAAAAATGGGAATAGAGAGAATGAAAAGAAGGTCTTCATAGTTTCTTTCCTTAATTTTCCTCCTGAATGACTCATTCTGCAAAAAAAGGTAATTTATTATATTCCTTATCCAAGTTCAGTAGGGGCAGCTGGCAGGCACAGGGCAGTTTATCCCCTCTCCCCCTTTTCTTATACTAAATATCACCTGTCCAGTTTGGTTGCATATACAGTTAGTCAATGACAGATTCTTTGTAATCAACACTAAAATTAAACATCCACGTGTAAACAGAGTGCTTCCAGAACAGTATATATTATGGGGGCACATAAATTATGTAAGAAATATTTATGATATTTCTACTATATGCTGGGCACTCTGTTAACATCTTGAATCAGAATATGGCTAGTGAGAAAGAATGAACATTTAAAACCAGGGAGGAAGGACAGAGCTTCAAGATGGCGGAAGAGTAAGACATGGAGATCACCTTCCTCCCCACAAATACATTGGAAATATATCTACATGTGGAACAACTCCTACAGAACACCTACTGAACACCGGGAGAAGACCTCAGACCTCCCCAAAAGCAAGAAACTCCCCACGTACCTGGGTAGGGCAAAAGAAAAAAGAAAAAACAGAGACAAAAGAATATGGACGGGACCTGCACCAGTGGGAGGGAGCTGTGAAGGAGGAAATGTTTCCATACACTAGGAAGCCCCTTCGTGGGTGGAGACTGCGGGTGGCGGAGAGTGGAAGCTTCGGAGCCACGGAGGAGAGCACAGCAACGGGGGTGCAGAGGGCAAAGTGGAGAGATTGCCGCACAGAGGACCAGTGCAGACCAGCACTCACCAGCCCGAGAGGCTTGTCTGCTCACCCACCGGGGTGGGCGGGGCTGGGAGCTGAGGCTCAGGCTTCGGAGCTTAGATCCCAGGAAGAGGACTGGGGTTGGCTGTGTGAACACAGCCTGAAGGGGTTAGTGCACCAAGGCTAGCCGGGAGGGACTCCAGGAAAAAGGCTGGATCTGCCAAAGAGGCAAGAGACTATTTCTTGCCTGTTTGTTTCCTGGTGTGCAAGGAGAGGGGATTAAGAGCGCTGCTTAAAGGAGCTCCAGAGACAGGCGTGAGCCGTGGCTAACAGCGCGGACCCCAGAGACAGACATGAGACGCTAAGGCTGCTGCTGCCACCACCAAGAAGCCTGTGTGCAAGCACAGGTCCCTATCCACACCATCCCCCCCAGGAGCCTGTGCAGCCCACCACTGCCAGGGTCCCGTGATCTAGGGGCAACTTCCCTGGGACAACACACGGTGTGCCTCAGGCTGGTAGAATGTTATGCTGACCTCTGCCGCCGCAGGCTCTACCCCAAAATGCGTATCCCTCCGTCTCCCCGGCCTGAGTGAGCCAAAGCCCCCAAATCAGCTGCTACTTTAACCCCGTCCTCTCTGAGTGAGGAACAGACGCCCTACATGCAGAGGACATGCGGGGACAAATCCAAAGCTGAACCCCTGGAGCTGTGCGAATGAAGAGAAAGGGAAATTTCTCCCAGCAGCCTCTCAGGCAGCGGACTGAATCTCCACAATCAACTTGATGTACCCTGCATCTGTGGAATACATGAATAGACAACGAACCAACCCAAATCGAGGAGGTGGACTTTGGGAGCAACTATATATATATATATATATATATATATATATATATATATATATATATTTTTTTTTTTTTTTTTCCCTTTTTCTCTTTTTGTGAGTGTGTATGTGTATGTTTCTGTGTGTGATTTTGTCTGTATAGCTTTGCTTTCCCCATTTGTACTAGAGTTCTGTCTGTCCGGTTTTTTTTTTTTTTTTTTTTACTATACTTTTTTAGTACTTGTTATCATTGGCAGATTTGTTTTTTTGGTTTGGTTGTTCTCTCCCTTCTTTCTTTTCATTACTTATTTTTTTAATAATTATTTTTATTTTATTAATTTTATTTTATTTTAAATTACTTTATTTTATTTTATCTTCTTCTTTCTTTCTTACTTTCCTTTTTTTCTCCTTTTTATGCTGAGCCATGTGGATGACAGGCTCTTTGCGCTCCAGCCAGGCTTCAGGGCTGTGCCTCTGAGGTGGGAGAGCCAAGTTCAGGACACTGATCCACAAGAGACCTCCCAGCTCCACGTAATATCAAATGGTGAAAATCTCCCAGAGATCTCCATCTCAACACCAACACCCAGCTTCACTCAACGACCAGCAAGATACAGTGCTGGACAACCTATGCCAAACAATTAGCAAGACAGGAACACAACTACATCCATTAGCAGAGAGGCTGCCCAAAATCATAATAAGGCCACAGACACCTGAAAACAAACCACCAGACATGGACCTGCCCACCAGAAAGACAAGATGCAGCCTCAACCACCAGAACACAAGCACTAGTCCCCTCCACAAGGAAGCTTACACAACCCACTGAACCAACCTCAGCCACTGGGGACAGACACTGAAGACAACGGGAACTATGAACCTGTAGCCTGTGTAAAGGAGACCCCAAACACAGTAAGTTAAGCAAAAGGAGAAGACAGAGAAACACAGCAGATGTAGGAGCAAGGCAAAACCACACCAGAACTAACAAATAAAGAGGAAATAGGCAGTCTACCTGAACAAAAATTCAGAATAATGATAGTAAAGATGATCCAAAATCTTGGAAATAGAATGGAGAAAATACAAGAAAATGTTAACAAGGACCTAGAAGAACTAAAGAGCAAAAAGTGATGAAAAACACAATAAGTGATGTTAAAAATTCTCTAGAAGGGATCAATAGCAGAATAACTGAGGCAGAAGAACAGATAAGTGACCTGGAAGATAAAATAGTAGAAATAACTACTGCAGAGCAGAATAAAGAAAAAGAATGAAAAGAATTGAGGACAGTCTCAGAGACCTCTGGGACAACATTAAACACACCAATATTGGAATTATAGGGGTCCCAGAAGAAGAGAAAAAGAGAGGGACAGAGAAAATATTTGAAGAGATTATAGTTCACAACTTTCTTAATATGGGAAAGGAAAGAGTTAATCAAGTCCAGGAAGCACAGAGTCCCATGAGGATAAATCCAAGGAGAAACACTCCAAGAGACATATTAATCAAACTATCAAAAATTAAATACAAAGAAAAAATATTAAAAGCAGCAGGGGAAAAACAACAAATAACATATGAGGGAATCCCCATAAGGTTAAGAGCTGATTTTTCAGCAGATACTCTGCAAGCCAGAGGGAGTGGCAGGATATATTTAAGGTGATGCAGGAGAAACACCTACAACCAAGATTACCCTACCAAGCAAGGATCTCATTCAGATTTGACAGAGAAATTAAAAGCTTTATAGACAAGCAAAAGCTAAGAGAATTCAGCACCACCAAACCAGCTTTACAACAAATCGTAAAGGAACTTCACTAGGCAGGAAACAGAACAGAAGGAAAAGATCTACAATAACAAACCCAAACCAATTAAGAAAATGGTAATAGGAACATACATATCGATAATTACCTTAAATATAAATGGATTAAATTAAATGCTCCAACCAAAATACATAGACTGGCTGAATAGATACAAAAACAAGACCCATGTATATACTGTATACAAGAGACCCACCTCAGACCTAGGGACACATACAGACTGAAAGTGAGGGGATGGAAAAAGATATTCCATGAAAATGGAAATGAAAAGAAAGCTGGAGTAGCAATTCTCACATCAGACAAAATAGACTTTAAAATAAACACTATTACAAGACACAAAGAAGGACACTACATAATGATCAAGGAATCAATCCAAGAAGAAAATATAACAGTTGTAAATATTTATGCACCCAACATAGGAGCACCTCAATGCATAAGGCAAATACTAACAGCCGTAAAAGAGGAAATCAACAGTAATACAATCATAGTAGGAGACTTTAACAGCCCACTTTCATCAATGGACAGATCATCCAAAATGAAAATAAATTAGGAAACACAAGCTTTAAATGATACATTAAACAAGATTGACCTAATTGATATTTCTAGGACATTCCATCCAAAAACAACAGAATACACTTTCTTCTCAAATGCTCATGGAAAATTCTCCAGGATAGATAATATCATGGGTCACAAACCAACCCTTGGTAAATTTAAGAAAATTGAAATCATATCAAGTATCTTTTCCGACCACAACACTACGAGACTAGATATCAATAACAGGAAAAAATCTGGAAAATATACAAACACACAGAGGCTAGAAAATACACTACTTAATAACCAAAAGATAACTGAAGAAACCAAAGAGGAAATCAAAAAATACATAGAAACAAATGACATTGAAAAACAATGCCACAAAACCTATGGGATGCAGCAAAGGCAGTTCTAAGAGGGACATTTATAACAATACAACCCTACCTTAAGAAACAAGAATCATTTCAAATAAACAACCTAACCTTACACCTAAAGCAATTGAGAAAAAAAAAACAAAAACAAAAAACAAAAGTTAGCAGAAGGAAAGAAATCATAAAGAACAGATCAGAAATAAATGAAAAAGAAATTAAGGAAACAATAGCAAAGATCAATAAAACTAAAAGCTGGTTCTTTGAGGAAATAAACAAAATTGATAAACCATTAGCCAGACTCAACCATAAAAAAAGAGAGAAGACTCAAACCAATAGAATTAGAAATGAAAAAGGAGAGGTAACAACAGACATTGCAGAAATACAAAGGATCATGAGAGATTACTACAAGCAACTATATGTCAATAAAATGGACAACGTGGAAGAAATGGACAAATTCTTAGAAATGCACAACCTTCCAAGACTGAACCAGGAAGAAATAGAAAATATGATCAGACCAATCACAAGCACTGAAATTGAAACTGTGATTAAAAATCTTCCAAAAAACAAAAGCTAGGACCAGATGGTTTCACAGGCGAATGATTTCAAACATTTAGAGAAGAGCTTACACCTATCCATCTTAAACTCTTCCAAAATATAGCAGAGGGAAGAACACCCCAAAACTCATTCTATGAGGCCACAATCACCTTCATACCAAAACCAGACAAAGATGTCACAAAGAAAGAAAACTACAGGCCAATATCACTGATGAACCTAGATGCAAAAATCCTCAACAAAATACTATCAAAAAGAATCCAACAGCACATTAAAAGGATCATACACCATGATCAAGTGGGGTTTATCCCAGGAATGCAAGGATTCTTCAGTATATGCTGATCAATCAATGTGATACACCATATTAACAAATTGAAGGAGAAAAAACATATGATCATCTCAATAGATGCAGAGAAAGCTTTTGAGAAAATTCAACACCCAGTTATGATAAAAACCCTGCAGAAAGTAGGCATAGAGGGAACTTGTCTCAACATAATAAAGGCCATATATGACAAAGCCACAGCCAACATCGTCCTCAGTGGTGAAAAAGTGAAACCATTTCCTCTAAGATCAGGAACAAGACAAGGTTACCCACTCTCACCACTATTATTCAACATAGTTTTGGAAGGATTAGCCACAGCAATCAGAGAAGAAAAATAATAAAAAGAATTTAAATCAGAAAAGAAGAAGTAAAGCTGTCACTGTTTGCAGATGACATGATCCTATACATAGAGAACCCTAAAGATGCTACCAGAAAACTACTAGAGCTAATCAATGAATTTGGTAATGTGTCAGGATACAAAATTAATGCACAGATGTCTCTTGCATTCCTATACACTAATGATGAAAAATCAAAAAGTGAAATTAAGAAAACACTCCCATTTACCATTGCAACAAAAAGAATAAAATATCTAGGAATAAGCCTACCTAAGGAGACAAAAGACCTGTATGCAGAAAATTATGACACTAATGAAAGAAATTAAAGATGATACCAATAGATGGAAAGATATACCATGTTCTTGGATTGGAAGAATCAACATTGTGAAAATGACTAAACTACCCATAGCAAACTACAGATTCAGTGCAATCCCTGTCAAACTACCACTGGCATTTTTCACAGAACTAGAACAAAAAAATTCACAATTTGTATGGAAACACAGAAGACCCCAAATAGCCAAAGCAATCTTGAGAAATAAAAACAGAGATGGAGGAATCAGTCTCCCTGACTTCAGACTATACTACAAAGCTACAGTAATCAAGGCAGTATGGTATGGCACAAAAACAGAAATGTAGATAAATGGCACAGGATAGAAGCCCAGAGTTAAATCCATGCACCAATGGCCAACTCATCTATGAGAAAGGAGGCAAGAATATATAGCTGTGAAAAGATAGTCTCTTCAATAATTTGTGCTGGGGAAACTGGACACCTACATGTAAAAGAATGAAATTAGAACACTCCCTAAGAAACACCATACAGAAAAATAAACTCAACATGGATTAAAAACCTAAATGTAAGGCCACACAACATAAAACTCTTAGAGGAAAACCTAGGCGGAACACTCCATGACATAAATCACAGCAAGATCCTTTTTGACCCACCTACTAGATAAATGGAAATAAAAACAAAAGTAAAGAAATGGGACCTAATGAAACTTAAAAGCTTTTGCATAGCAAAGGAAACTGTAAACAAGACAAAAAGATAACCCTCAGAATGGGAGAAAATATTTGCAAATGAAGCAACTGACAAAGGATTAATCTCCAAAATTTATAAGCAGCACATGCAGCTCAATATGAAAAAAACAAACAACCCAATACAAAAATGGGTAGAAGACCTAAATAGACATTTCTCCAAAGAAGATATACAGATTGCTAACAAACACATGAAAGAATGCTCAACATCATTAATCATTAGAGAAATGCAAATCAAAACTACCATGATATATCATCTCACACCTGTCCAAATGGCCATCATAAAAAAATCTACAAACTATAAATGCTGGGAGGGTGTGGAGAAAAGGGAACCCTCTTGCACTGTTGGTGGTTATGTAAATTGATACCACCACTATGGAGAACTGTATGAAGGTTCCTTAAATAACTAAAAATAGGACTACCACATGACCGAGCAATCCCACTGCTGGGCATATACCCTGAGAAAACCATAATTCAAAAAGGGTCATGTACCAAAATGTTCATTGCAGCTCTATTTACAATAGCCAGGGCATGGAAGCAACCTAAGTGTCCATCAACAGATGAATGGATAAAGAAGATGTGGCACATATATGCAATAGAATATTACTCAGCTATAAAAAGAAACGAAATTGAGTTATTTATAGTGAGGTGGATGGACCTAGAGTCTGTCATACAGAGTGAAGTAAGTCAGAAAGAGAAAAACAAATACTGTATGCTAACACATATATGTGGAATCTAAAAAAAAAAAAAAAGGTAATGAAGAACCTAGGGGCAAGATGGGAATAAAGACACAGACCTATTAGAGAA
This sequence comes from Phocoena phocoena, assembly GCF_963924675.1. NCBI lineage: Eukaryota > Metazoa > Chordata > Mammalia > Artiodactyla > Phocoenidae > Phocoena > Phocoena phocoena. The sequence goes on along the minus strand of NC_089235.1, from coordinate 38,475,265 downwards.
TAGACTTGAGGATATGGGGAGGGGGAAGGGCAAGCTGAAACAAAGCGAAAGAGTCGCATGGACATATATACACTACCAAGCGTAATATAGATAGCTAGTGGGAAGCAGCCGCATAGCACAGGGAGATCTGTTCGGTGCTTTGTGACCACCTAGAGGGGTGGGATAGGGAGTGTGGGAGGGATGGAGATGCAAGAGGGAAGAGATATGGGGACATATGTATATGTATAACTGGTTCACTTTATTATAAAGCAGAAACTAACACACCATTGTAAAGCAATTATATTCCAATAAAGATGTTTAAAAAAAAAAAAAGGGGAGGAAACCAAACTGTAGAATGATTTTATTTTCCTCACCAATGCTGTATAGAATATGTAAAGTAAACTCCCATACTCTTGGGTGTGTTGATGCAGGAAGTCAGATAAAAATGCGCAGGGCTTGCACTGGGTCGCATTTATATGCCTTGTTATTTCTACACAAAAATGCCCAGCCCAGCTTTTGTTAATTGCTGTTTAGAGCCATGGTGATTAAAGTAAATACAGGAGTACAAATAGGAATGCTTTAAAATAATGGTGTAATCATTACTAATTCATTTTATATTTATTGTGGTATTAATTCTAATGAACCTTCTTGATTTTAATGTGGATGGTATAAGTACTCAGATTGAATTTTTCACTGTGAGTCAGTATTAATTAAATGAATGGTTATTATTACCTGTGTAATGGGCCTAGAAGGAATATTATTTTCATGTTTATATAAATCAATAGTAATGCTTTAATAGTGAAAGCTGTTTTAATTCTTTCATGTTGATTATGGGTGCTGCCTGATTAATGCATGCTTATTGTACAATAATATAGTTAAGTAGATTGCAAGCTTATGACCTTAAGTCCCTGTAAGATCTTCCCATTAAAGTTGCCCTGAAAAGGAATAAACTTTTGCTTTTCTAACTCTTTGAAATTGAGAACCCATATATGGTTTATACAGAATGCTTTCAATTAGTCAGATTATTAGAACAATCAGCATAATTTTCTGAAAGTAGTTAAATGAGGTGAAATAAAATGGCTTGAACACTATAAAATATTATTTTCTCATATCCTACATTGGTAGAATATTTTATAATACTCACAGACCTTTCACAACCATTGCCCTACTCTAATTATTATTATCATTAGCATTATTTTTAATAAGAAACAATATGTTTAGTTCAGTTAAGAAAATAATTTAACAGAACAGAGAATATCTTGCTTCTGCAGTTGAATCTTAGCTCCACTGCTTACTAACCATATGCTCTTCTAAGGCTTAGTGTTTTCATTTATAAAAGAGGAATAACAAATGCATCTACCTCTAGCTTTATGAAGTACCTCACTCAGTAATTGCCACGGCAGAAGCTCCCAATTTGTGTTAACTTCTACAATTTGACATGGTAGAGAATTCTGCAAGGGACTGAAGGAGGCTGGTGCCGGCTACGGACCCATCTATAGTGAAAGAAGAAGCATTTTGGTAGCATTTTTGTTGGTAACAGGAAGGGGCATAATGAAAGAAGTATAAGAGGGAGCAGAGTATGGACTAAGAAAGGAGATAAAACTGGCTGCTGAAACAGCCCATATGAGGGCAGCAGGGCAGTGAGGAACCAGCTGCAGAAGGGCAGACTTCTCTTGGATTGAGACCAGCAGGAAGGAAGCACACCTCTGAACCTGTGGAAGGTGTCAGAAACAAAGCTGGAGCACTAAGAAATTTGACCACACAACCTACACATTGTGAGGAGGAAACAGAAATGAGCCAAACTTTCCAAAATGTATGCCACACTCAGAAATTTACTGCCAAAAGTGGGAATGACTTTTATCAAATTTTATGCATCTGATTTAACTGACAATTTGATTTCCTTCATGAGTTAACATGAAATATGGGGAACAAAAAATAAGATTTTCAGATGTACTTCTCAAATTGTGTTTTGCATTAAGCAGGATTAAGATAGTTGTCAAAATGTTTAACATATATAATTTTAATGATGCATTGGGAATTAAAAATTATATCAGTCTTATATCTATGTGGACTACATACACACACACATATATATACACACACCAGAAGTACTATTGTAAAATTTTAGAGATTAGTTTTTACTAAAAGTGAAATGCCTTTCTGTTATATAGAGGCTTTAAATGTAGAAACTGATATATATGTTTTTTGCTAAAAAGCAAAATATATTTTGGTAATTATTTAATAGCACACATTTAATCTCATTAGCTGTAATACAGTTGCTTCAGTATTAAAGCATAAATTAAAAATTTACCATACTTTGAAAAATTAACCTTAATGCATAAAGTTTTGTTAAATCTCAGTGCATGTGTTAAATAACTATTCTGTTAATTTATGTTCAGAATAGTTTTGATACACAGTGGCTTATAGTATAATTTGAATCATGGTGTAATTGAGATATTCTTAATACCTGAGCATAAAGAATCAAAAGAAAAAGGGAAAACTTTCAAATGGAGAGAAAATTGGTGAAAACATAAATCAGACCATCATCAATTACAACACACTGCTCAATGTGTGACTGGAAAACTGAGCATTCCCCAAATCTGCCAAAATCTAGCATGTATTTTTAAAATACTGGTATAAGATGGGCATGATATTCTGCTGAGTTTAATCTCTCTCTCCCTCTCTCCCTCTCCACCTGCTTACCATCCTCTGTCCTTGGGAAAAATAATCCAATGGGAAAAAGTCATTAGGTGCTTTCTTACACACACACACACACACACACACACACACACACACACACACACACAGAGTCCCTCTCTCTCTTCCTTTCTTTCTCTCTCTCTCTCTAAAGTAGTTGATATTGAGGTTTTGTTTTGTTAATTTTAGTAGAGAATGTAAGATTTTCAATTCACTTAATATGTAAAATAAAGTCAGGACCAGAATGCTTATTTCATAAAGTCAGTATTTTAAATATAGATAAATTATATGTAATGGTCTGCTCATTAGAGTGAAGGATGAATAGTGGAAGAATCAAAGGAAGGGAGAAATGGCAAAAAGGAAAGGGTAGAAATAAAGAAAGTACATTGAGTGAGAAAGTGGTGAGAAATGATGCATAACCAAAGCAAGCAAGAACAGGAAATGAGATACGTAGAGAGAGTGATTCAGTAAATGATATGGGGGAGAAAGGGGGGAATTCACAGAGAGGATTCAGGAATTAAAAACTTGTTTTAGAGTCTTGTCATAAAAATTAGATATGTAATCTAATCTGTATAGTTTTTCAACCATTTTTTCATCATGCCCTACTGACTGGAATAGCACAAGAAGTTATTCAGTAGGACTGCAGATCACAGAACCCTGCTGAATTAATTCTACAGATGGAAAAATACAGTACGTAGTGAAGTTTTCTGACTAGTACATGTCCCAGGAATGTTTAAGTACATTTCAGGTATTGATACTATTTGCAGCTTATAAAACCATTTTCCCATGAAAAAGGAAAAAAGAAAAGGGGAAAAATCTCTGAGTCTCTCTTCCATTATTAAAAATGACAGCAGTGGTGTCTCCACATAACTTCCAGGTAAGACTAAGCTCCTAAAGTGATTCTGGTTTTACTTTATATCCTGAATTGTTAAAATCTCTTTTAAGCTGTCATGGAACCCATACTACATTTTTCTTTTGATCCTACCATCTCTCTTTTGAAGCTAAACATGGCAAAGAGAGAGACTAAATGTCCGTGTAATAAAAATAGCTATGGTTGTTTAAAAATAATTCCTTCCCAGGGATATCTGATTCGGTAATTATCTGCGTTACGTTTTGGATCAGATACTTGCTTCTTGGATATAGTGAATATTTGATATTTAAGAAGCATGGATATTGCTATTGATAAACAAAATAAGGTCTGATAGGATTACATAGGGGAACAGGCCCTGCCTGCAGCCATGGGTAGGACCAGCACAGCCCACTCTGGGCAGCAATGACCATAGTGCCTGGTGACATTCCTTTTATTCTACCCAGCCATCTTCAGGGTTGAATGATGTAGAGTCAATACCAAAAATATCAATCAACAAATTAATTAAAAATTAGCAATAAATCTGTGTATATCCTCTGAGTTCTAGATCACTGAGTTTAGAAGTTTAAATCTATCACAGTAATACTTTAAATAATGCTTGTTCTGAAAGTCCTTGGCTCCGTTTTTTTTTTTTATTCTAACTCTTCTCTTTCATTTTCCACTTGCCAGATATACAGTACCCCTTTCCTTCATGCTTGCTATTTACTATGTTATTTAGGGCAAATTAATGATGTATTTGGAGCTTTTTGAGTCTTTCCTTTGTGAAATAAGTATAATGATTCTGCCCTAAATATTTTGGTGACTGCTAAGTGAGTAATTATATGTATTCTTTTGGTCAGTGCCCAACATATGGTTAGTATTGATACTCAGGGTTAATGTGCTTCTTTAGTTTGCATTATAAATGCACTTTTATAGTAAGTTATAAACAAAAAAAGAGATCACAGGTTATCACTGTTTATCACTGAGAGGATGAAAAGAGTATAGTTTCCTTCACTAACCAGGTGGAACAGATATGTACAACAATATGGGACTGCGTAGAGAGGTTTACAACTTGCAAGTCGTTTCCACATTGCCCCTCATGCAGATCTGACATTTGGATCCCATGTCTCCAGCTTCAGTTACCATGGTTACCTACCCTGAGCCTCTACTGCTGTCAAATGGCACCATTCTCATTCCACGAGGCACAGCATAGACCTTCAGTCTTTGATAACTTCTCTTAAGCAGTTCCCTTGGACTTAAAAGACTCCACACCATCTACTTTCTGATGAGTTCTCTCTGTTTTAAATGGACCCATTTGGGTGGAATCCTTCAGGAAGAGTTGGTAATTTCTGTGACCTGCAGAAAATTTTATAGCATCTGCTTTTTAAAAATTATTTGCACAATAACTTGACAATTGTAACCGTTAAAAGATAAACTAAGGCACACTGAAATTTTCAAGAGTTTGAGCAAGGATGGATTCAAATTGGGCAGTGCCAAACTGAAGTGTTTTAGAGCACTCCACCCACAGGAGCTAGGAGAAAAGGCTTTTATAGAGCAGCCCAGGAAGCAAAGTAGGGACATTATTTGATAGGCTATAGCTTAAGCAGTTGCCTAATTTGGGAAAGCCTAGTTGGCGATCTGTAATTGGTTGTTCCTAAATTTAGGGGCTTTTTTAGATACGAGTGCCTTTATAGGAGTTGACTCCGGCTTGGGTTTTGGTTTCGATACTTAGGTTACCAAGGCATTAGAGCCACCTCAGTCTAATGGACTCCTTGTTTATTTACTTTAACTTAACATATTAATTTGTTTTATAAATTATCCTTTCTTTCTCTATTCTCATCAAATAAGTAACAAACTGGAGGCAGTGTGCTATGCACAAAGCAGGTCAATCGATTTATCCACAGGACGAATTCATTAGTCATCATTTTACAAATTCTTTTAAATATAGAATAATGGAGACAGAGAGTTTTAGGGCAAGAGGGGCATCCAAGGGCTGAATCCACCCTAACTGTTGACCCAGTGATTAACTTTCCTTCTACCAGCCCACCAACCTATACCAAGTAGAAGTCTTGTCAGTATTGTGCCAATCCAGGAGCAAGCTTTCCTCTAACAAGCACGATAACCAACTGGCCACCCAGAGCTGACTACTTCTCTAGTATATCTTGTACCATCAGCAGGGATAAAATAGTATCGGGTTATTTTATCCAGTCCCTGAAAATAGCCTCTCACATCTCTCAATTTAGAAATTCAAGATAAAACCTCATAACACTAGAAACTGAAGTCAGCACTTTATGGGAGTCTGAGAGGAATTTCCTTTAATTACAGAATTAATTAGTTCCTCTTTCACATTTTTTTTTTTTTCCTTTGCGGTATGCGGGCCTCTCACTGCTGTGGCCTCTCCCGTTGCGGAGCACAGGCTCCGGACGCGCAGGCTCAGCGGCCATGGCTCACGGGCCCAGCCTCTCCGCGGCATGTGGGATCCTCCCGGACCGGGGCACGAACCCGTGTCCCCTGCATCGGCAGGTGGACTCTCAACCACTGCGCCACCAGGGAAGCCCCTTTCTTTCACATTTTTAAAAGCTGGTTTGAGTGGATTTGCTGAACATAATCAGTGTCCCATGGACACTTTACCCTCTGAAATAAAATCATGTAACTGAACAGTTTCCATGAGAGGAAGGGCTTCTCCTCACTGTTTGACCCCATCTTGGAGACACAGGATGTATTCAAATTACAAACACTGCACTTGCTCAGAGGTGTTCAGATATGGCCAGATCTGGTACTCCTTTTTATACTACCACTCAAAGACAACAGCCCTCAACAGACACTACACTGAAGGTACTGAAAGTAGAGACACACAAAAAGAGTCAGCAGACAATGAAGCCTGGACACTGGTCTTTGCTGTTCTGCATGCGTTGTTCCTTTGCATGAAGTGATCTTCCAAACATACGGATTTCATTATTTGTATTACAGCTGTTGCTTTTGCTTGCCCAGAACCCATTTCTTTCTTCAGTAATAATTTCTCTTTTTCCTAAGGGAGCTCTCTCTCCCTCTCAGTCATTCCTTGGTTCAGGTAAAGGAACAGGGCTCAGACCTGGTCACTCAAGACATCCTTTCTCTCTGGTCTCAGTAATTCATGCACGGAAGGGCACAGGACTTATTTCTGAGACTTACATTGGAATCATTGGGAATGAGAAGTCGTCTTTTTTGGGTAACAAACATGGTAGAAAGTGAGCATGGAGCTGCTTTTGGTCTTTCTGAGAATTCTGGAGTCTTTTGGAAAATTAAACCAACACAGAAGATAGCAGAATCAGATGACAGAGAGACAAATTACCTGGATCCAGCTTGAAGCCTGCCTAGCTTGGAGTTCTCAATTCCTTGAATCAATCAGTGACTTTTTATTTAAATCTGTTTGCTAGAAATCTGCTGACAAACAAAATACTCCTGACTGACATATAATCTCTCGCAGTTCGGCTTAAGCATTGCTTCCTTGGGTAAGCCTTCTGTAATACAACCAGTCTCTTTCCTCTGCCTTCTCCCTGGCTAGGTCAGGTTCCTTTGTTATATGCTCTCACGAGATGGTGTTCATTCCTTTTATCTCAGTGTTGGAGTTTACATTCATGTCTGTGGATTAACGTGAGTCTTCCCTCTAATGATGATGTTGATGATAATGGTGATATTATATAGAGATCTAACCATGTGTCAGGCATTGCTGTAATTGTACTAAACATAAATTCATCTTATACTTGAAAACTGAGAAGTAGAAGCATAGATGTTCCCCCCTCAGACCAACAGATAAATGCTAATGGATAGTGGAAATTGGATTGGGGGAGGGGGAAATCAATTGTTAATTCATGTACTACATGAAGTCTGAGAATGAGGCTGATCTATAAGCATTGAAGTGGACATTAGGAGCAGGGGAAAAGGCAAACAAGGGATATATATGGATTTATATATGTAGATTCATCCTTAATCAAGAGTGAATTAAAAAAATAAAAATTAATAGCATGCAGCCTTTGGGGAAAAATGTCCTTGGCATAAAAAATGTCGAGTATTATATGAAAGCTTCAGAGGAAATTGCATCACTATAAATGGTTTATTACAAGAAATAAAAAAAAATAGACTTCTTGTTTTCAACAAGATAGGCAAAATCATGGTCTGCATAGAAAAATAAAAACAAAAAAGGAAATCATAAGGAGACATCAGAATAAGGTTGTAAAAGTTAGGCTGACACACAGAATGAAATAGAAATGCAGATGCTTGAAATACCAAAACACTAAACCAAAATTAAAAAACAAAAATGGAAACCAGAAAGAAAAATCACAGAATTAAAATCTGCATTGGGGACACAGAGTTGGTTTTAGAAAGCTGGCTTGGCTACATAAAAGACTAACTTGCAAATCTCTCCCAGGATGAAGGGGAAGTGCATGAAGACTGGAGCAGGTGGCTCTGGTGGCTGACCCACCCCATTCACAACCCCCTTTCCCAGCCGCCTTCCAGCTGAGCACGGCATGTGACCAGTTCTGGTCAAGGGGGCACAGAGGTAGTTCTGGACTGGATCCATTCCAAATAAAAAGGTAGAATGTCACTGGGAGAAAGCCTGCTTTGTCTTTTTCTTCTCCCCTCTCTATTTCCTCTCTGGAATGCGGTTATGATGCCCATAGTTGCAGTAACCATTTTACAGCTAAGAGTCAACAGCACCCACACAAAGACAAAGAACTAAGAGAATGAGCCTAATACATTGATATTATTTTATAACCATTGCACTAGCTGCGTGCTGTCTATTTCTGGCCTTGTTGTTTAAGACAAGCAATCCTACTTGTTTAATCCATTTTTGCTATGTATTCTATTATTTACATCTGAACATATTCCTAATCGATAAATAATAAAAAAAATTACAAGATGGAAGGGAGGAGATGGAAAATAGAAAGAGGTCAATTTAAGAATACTGAAAATTTTCCAGTTAAAAAGCAGAGGCAATGAAATAAAAGTAACAAATAAAATTTTAATAGAAGACATTTGCCTGATTAAAGAAATTTGAGTCAGCTGATCAAAATACGTCATTATGTATCAGGCCAAATCAAATCCCATGCAGCAGACATCAAAATACCAACTTCTTCTTGGAGCTCAGACATGGGTTCTTTGTGGGCACCTATAGTGTATTACCCATGTCTTTTGTTTTCTGTATCCTGTTGCTTTGACATCTGGGGCTTTGCTGACCCTGGAAGGACTGCTCCTCCCAAGATTAGCCACTTCCTTGAGATACTAAACACATTGTCCAGAAGCACACCTTTCATAAACTAACCAATTCAAAGCCCATACTCCCACCACCTCTTTTTTGGGCTGTCATATCAAGCTACTATCCACCTGCCCTAACCTCTCCAGGGACAGATACCAGATAACTAGGGATAGACCCTATGCCCCAGACCCTGCTGAAATTATTCAACTAGTCCATCCCAAGCCTGCTTACCCACCTTCACCCGTTCCTTCCTGTGGAAACCATAATAAAGGCTCTCACCCACATTTTCCCTTTCCTCCCTCTGCCTGCTGACTGACCTTGGTACTTCCCCATGTGGTCCCTTTGTGTGGCTTGGCACACTTCCTGTTTCTAGGGATCGTGAGTATTATAAACTTCTTTCTTCATAACAGTCATTTCTGTGTGTCTCTGTGTCTTAAAACAAATCCTGGATACCCTTAAAACACACAGGAACCTTGTCATTGTGTAATTCCCTGATGTGAGCAATACCTCTTTGGCTGACCATGGGAATCCCCTGTTTCTCAAACTCTTGCTGCTGGTATCTGCTAATCCCTACTGACCTCCCTTTTGGTCAGGGTCCAATCATGAGGGCTTGAGCCAATGTGACAGACACACTCCACCAAGCCAACTGGCACAAGTGCAGGATTCTCCCAATTCAGCCCTTGCTTTCACCTGTAGCTTCAGGCAATCTCAGGCCTTGTGAAATTACCAGGTGGAACACAAGCTCCTGGGACACAAGCCACTTATTTCCTTGCTCATGGCGGCAACTATAGGGTCCAGTCAGGCACGGGGTTTCCCGTCTGACCTTACATAGACCCTCCTAAGGTAGTTCTCTTACACCTTTCTCCTTTGGGTGGGATAAAGGGGAAATGTCACAGCTATTGGGTCCATAATGCTCAAACTCAAGGACTCTTCATTCCCCTTTTAAATGGAAGTGAGTAATAGGAATGAGGGGTGATGATTATTTAATGAGTTTTGATAAGTTTTTAGTAACTATAAGATAGGGCTGCCCACTACTTCTGCTTAGAATGTGGAAGTACTTTTGCCTAATTTCCTCAGCTTGGGCTTCTAAACTTCATTTCCCTCTCATCATGTACCCTGCATTGAAGCACCATAAGTAACACCTCCATTGGAGAGATTTAATGTAGTGAAACTTTGAGCTACAGATATCTTAAGCAAGTAGTTCCTGCTTTTATAAGTTCCCTAGTAGCCATGCAATTTTGACAGAATTTTCATTTAAAGGTCCCAGGGCATTTTATTCTAAAGTGGGAGAATATGGCAATAGTAAATAATCTACTTCTCTATGATCACATTAAAATTCATGGCACAATTCATTAATTACCATCTCAATCTAATTCTCTAAGAAGTCTGCCCTAATTGCATTGTTGATATGCACAGATGCAAATAAGATGTTGGTTGTTTCCCTTATAGCAAACAACTGTTTCTAGTAAGTACCAATCTATTCTCTTATTAGGAAAGCTGGTGTGCTTCCATTGAACCACTAAACATTGTCTCTCTATCACAACCAAAGAGCACATTGCTCCCCACCAACCCCATCCCCACATATACACCCACACACAACAAAGAAATGTCCACAAATAAAGCAATGAATAGCAGAAAATTTCCTGTAGACTGGCAGAATGGAAGTGCAAATTGGACATTTGTGGAGCGGCACTCACCAGAAGGTATGTGAAACAAACAGCCCCCAGCTGCTATGCTTTGCTTCTGTAAAAAGATCTTAGGGTTGTTTCACAAACACAGGTGTGAGAAGGCAGAAAGATAAAGAGAAGGAGGAGAGGGAAAGGATGATACATGGAAAACTGCAACCACAAATAAGGATGGAAAATAGATGCATTGACATGATGTGAGACAACCACCTCGCTCCTTTTGGCTGTTCCCATTGATCCTTGAGAGGCACACTGAGCTTGGATAGGTGTAGGTAGACGTTGGGGGAAGGTCCGGGGTGGCTCAGAGGAGGGGTCTGAAGCCTGGTTAAACTTCTTTTTTCAAAATCAACTAAATGGAAGATTTGTAATTTGTAAAAATCACCTGTCCTTAAAATCATACTTATATACCTATAGGAAATAAGTAAGAATAAATATTTCTCTATATGAATTTTTATGTATGCACACCTATGGGCACTTATTTATCTTTTAGTTTATTTCACTTGGAGTATTTTGTCCCTCTGCAAAATGTTTTTGTTATGGAACACTTTATGCAAGTGTGCTACAGTCACAAAACTCATACATTTTGATTTTTCCAATCATGATGTGGACCTGGGATTTAATTTTGTAGATTGGATTATATAAATGGCCAAAATAAAATTTTATGTTTTGTAAATCAGGGTTCAGATTTGGATTCAAGAGATCATAATGATCAAATACTCCTCTAACTTCTGCCTGAGGGAGCTTTGAATGGTACACTTACTTATACTTACTTGTGACTCTTTGTACTTCAGTGAATTACTTCTTTAGTTAAATGGACATTTGGGGATTGATACACTTAGTTTCATTGAAACCTCCTGGAACATTCAGGTTTATGGAAACAAAGCTCTTTATTTTAACATTCAGGAAAAAGAAAGTGACTTTATCGGTAAATGAACTGCTTTGAAAAAATTCGGAAAAATTTATACTCTCTCTAAGTGCTTTAAATATTAGGATTGCAAATTCGGCATATTGTCAGCATGACATTTGTTTATCCCTTGGCTATACTAAAGAGATTTTACAATACCCCGGATGGTAGAGTTTCAAAAGGATAAAGAGATATACTGGCGTCTTCTTTAGCTTAATCTTCACAGATATTTGCATTTTTGTCTGCTGAGCACCTATTCCCCCTTCTTTAATGGCATTCCAATTTTCCTTTATAGAAACACCCTCTTTGGAATTGTCAGATAAAATATAGGGCTCCTAGTTAAATCTGAATTTCAGAGAAACACAATGAATAATATATTAATGTAAATATGTCCCCAACGTTGCATAAGACATACTTATATGACACAATATTCATTACTCATCTGAAATTCAAATTTAACTGTGTGTCTTGAATTTTCATTTGCTAAATATAGCAACTTTCTTTTCCCCTCTCTGCATGTGGTTCATGTGTGATTGACCCTACCACTCAGCTTCAGGAGCAGGCATGCCACCCAGACCTGCCAATCAGAGCATGATCTTAGTGATTGATTCAGGGATGAGTTTAGTATCATCCCAGGCCAATGAAAGTGCTCTTCGTCCTTTTACTGGAACTTTTGGGAGAGAAAGCCTTTTTTTTTTATATAGGGGTTAATCAGGAATGAAACCTAGAACAACTGGAGAACAATATGTATAAAGAGCCTACCTAAGAATGAAAGTTAACAAGGAGGAAAGCAGAGTCGGCAAGTATAGAAAGAGACTGAATCTTGACATCATTTGAGCCCCTTGATCTGACTGTGCCTGAAGCTTACAACCTTACTTGAACCGATAATTCCTTTTAAATTTAAACTCATTTGAATTTTGTAGGTCTTTTGAAGTCTTCATTATTAGTCCTCTGTTTTTAATTTGTGTATACTTGTTTCTACCCAAGCAGATCTGTGAACTGCTCTATGACACTTTCAGTGCAGTTAGTGACACGACACATTTTTTTATTTGTAAAATTAATTACTTCTGGATCAAAAGCTCTAGTCTTTTTGAGGTATTGTTGAGAGATATCATAGTCTTGGGACTCTTTTTATTCTTCCTTGAACAGTAAAAGAACAGGGGGTTAGGAATAATATTCCATTATATGGATATACCACATTTTGTTTATGCATTTATCAGGTGATAGACATTTGGGTTGTTTCTACTTTTTGGCTATTATAAATAGTGCTTCTATGAAGATTCATATACAAGTTTTTCCATGGATATATATTTTCATTTATTGGCCATTGTTTCTTGCTATCACTATTGGGCATGGTCTTTGCTTAGGCCTGGGGCTTATATATGACAAGCAAAGTCTTTCTTGCTCAGTTTTTTTTTTTTTTTCTATTTTTTTCATCTCAGATCCATCCATCACTTTCAGGAAGAACTCTACAGTTCATTTACTATGTCAATCAGTGGTTCAAAGCTTATCATAGCCTGCCATTGTTCTCAAAATAAAGCCCCAAACTCTTCAGTTTAACTTTTAAGATTTTCATTAATATGGACTTTCAACTCCAAATCATCTTTATCTGCCTCCCCTGGAAGTGACAAAATCTTTGGATGATCCTCCTAGAGGGTCAAGACCCTCACAATCCAGGAACTTCCCATGTTCTTTTCTCTCATTGGCCTTAGCTTTATGTTTACTCCCATCCAGACATTTCCACTCAGATGGCCTTCTTCCCTCCTGTGCACTTTTCTAAATTCTTTATATCCTCTCTGCTATAGAAATCTATCACAGAGTGTTTTACCTTCCTTTGATTTCCAAAGCATGTAATGTCTATATCACTCATATTTGTATTTAATCACTGATTATCTTATATTACTCTGTAATTGCTCAGTGGGCATGTACCATATCTCCTTGGCCACATGAAAGGTCCAGAAAGGCAGGCATTGTGTCTAAAATGAGGCATCTGTGAAAAGATTAAAAAGTCCGATGATGGTTGACTCTGACTCCAGTAATGGATAGCTGGTTAATAACTCAGGGCAACCTTTCCAACAAGGATCACTTGAAAAGCTGGGCAAAATATTTTTAAAATCTAGTTTAACTACTGGACTAATATTTAAGCAAAGATAGAAAATCTAAAACTCAGAGAGAAGGTGAAGGACAAAGTTGAGAATTGGACACTATGATAAAAGGAAATAAAAGTTTTGAAAATGAGCCAAAGAAGATATTAGAATTGAAATTTAAAATTACCTAAATTAGGATGGATTTAACAGCATATTTGATGCCACAAAAGAGAGGATTAGTCAACAGCCAGATGAAACAGAAAGAAATTTTCAGAATAAAGCACAGAGTAACAAAAACATGGAAAATAGAGAAGACATAGCATGAGACATAAGGAATACAAGGAAAAGTTTAAAATGGAAAATTAGAGGACAAGAATAAGAGGAGAGAGAAAATGGAGCAGATACAATCTTTGAGGTTAATGAAAAAACATATTCAAAACTAATGTTAAGCCTGCTTTAAAAATAATTAAAATCTTTATTATGCACAGATCACATGACAAAAAATACAGATTAAATATTGAATCTGTGAGTTTAGCAAGGTTGCTGAGTACATAGTCAACATACAAAAGTCAGTTATAGTTCTACACACCAGCAACAGACATTTGGAAAAATAAAATTTTAAATTCTTTTTGATGCCCTGCAATAGCATCATGTTATCAAATTCTTTGTGTTAAAAAAACTCTAAAAATATATCAGACCTATATATAGAAAACTATTAAATATTATTGAGCAAAATAAAAGAAGGCCTAAGTAAATGGGAGAAAATACCATGTTCATAGATTAGAGGACTCAGTATTATACAGATGACAATTCTTTCCAAACTGATATATAGATTCAGTGTAATTCCAAATAAAATTTCACTAAGTTTCTTTGTGTTTGGTGGGGAGACAGGGAAGTTTGTGAAAACTGAGGAATTAATTCCTCAGTTTGCATACAAATATGCTAAGGACCACAACTATCCAAAACAATATTGAAAAAGAACAGAGAAGTTCTATGCAACCAGATATTAAGATTTGTTTAAAGTTACAATAATTAAAACTGAGGTATTGGTTCAAGAAAAAATAAATAAACCTATGGATCATAGTGGAAATTCTAGAAACGTATCCACATACATGCAGACACGAGTTTTTTAAAAAAAGATAGCACTGCAAAATCTTTAAAATATATCCCAAGACAATTGGGTATCTATTAGAACTCATACCTCACATGATAAACAACAAAGTAAAAATTCTAGATGGATTTTAGATCTACATGTGAAAGACTAAATAATAAAACTTCTAGGAGTTTATTTAGAGAATATCTTAATGGTCTCAGGATAAAGTATTTCTTAAATAGTACATAGAACACACTTAGCATAATGAAAAACATCAATGAAACTAAGAATTTCAGTTTATCACCATTAGGAGAGTAAAAAGGAAATCATGGAATAGGATAAGATATTTCTAACACAGAACAAAGAAAGAGCTGATAAGCAAAACATTTTTTTTAAAACTCTGAAAAATCAATAAGAAAAAGACAACCAAATGGAAGAATGGAACAGGCACTTCGCAAAGAATGATGTACAAATGGGTTGGTATTTTCTACCAAACTTTAAGATGTGCACACTTAGTGACCCAGTGGCCCACTTCTAGTAATATACTCAACAGAAATGTGTGCACAGGCACATAAAGAGACACATACAAATATGTTCACAGCAGCATTATTGGAAATAGCTGAAAATGGGAAACAATCCAAATATCCAATAGGAATGGAACTGATACATAAATTGTGGTATATTAATGTACACCACACACCACCATGTGGCATACAGCAAAAACATATTCAAAGTTCAGCTACATCTAAACATGGATACGTATAGTTTGAATGAAAACTGTCAGATTCAAACTTTATGTATGTATATGTGTACATACATACACACATGCATGCAGGCATATATATGTTTATACACACACACACACACACACATATATAGACTCTATGTACTACATAAAGTACAAACACAGTCATAGTCTTTAGAGATGAATGTTTAGATGATAAAAATGTAAAGGACATGAAGTGCAATCATATCTGTAAAGATAGTATTTAACTTTTGTGGGTATTGAGGGGATAGTGACTAAGAGAGACACTGAAGGAGATGAGATGACACTGAAGGAGCCTCCAGGGCTCTGGTAATATTTCATTTTTTTAAAGTAATTGATTAATTTTTTATTGAACTGTAGTTGATTTATAATATTGTGGTAGTTTCAGGTGTACAGGAAAGTGATTCAGTTTTATATATATATATATATATATATATATATATATACATATATATGCACACATGTATACTCTTTATCAGATTCTTTTCCTTTATAGGTTATTACAAGATATTGAATATAGTTCTCTGTGATATACAGTTAATCCTTGTTTATCTATTATATATAGTGGTATGTGTCTGTTCATCCCATACTCCTAATTTATCCCTCCCTCCCACCCCCTTTGTCCTTTGGTAACCATATTTTTGTTTTCTATGTCTGTAATAATGTTTTATTTATTTATTTTTAATGTTTTATTTTTTGACTTGAGTGATGGTTATGACTGTATGCTTTTAAAAGTTGACCATAAAATATTTTAAAAGAAGGAGGAAAAGGAGGAGAAGAGGAAGAAAATATGAGGAAAGATGTTGACCACCATTCACCCTTTTGGTAACTTTAAGCAAATTGGATTATCCCCTTGAACCTTAGTTTGCTCATTTGTAAAATGGGAATCGTGTCACCTTCCTTGCAGAACTCTCATGAGGATTATGAGATCCTGTGTATAAAAGCACGTTGTAAAAATATAAAACACCTTATAAAGTTTGAGGAAAAAAATAGTATTATAATAATATCTAATGCCATTCTGGAATTGTAATAGTCATGAAAATATCAGATTTGAATGGGTGGATCTTCAAAAATTACTCAGTGCATTCACCAAAAAAATAAGAATATAATTGAATTAGGAGGAAATATGAAAGTAAAACTATTTGTAATAAAATAGGTTTCTTCCAACTTGTAAATATTCTCTTTCTTCTGTACAGATATATGCAGCACCTCACTGCCACCACTTCTTCTCCATTCTGGATCCCATTTTCACAGCTCCACAGAACTTTGTGTTCTCTTGAGCTCTCTTATCTGAATCAAGTAAAACTCTTATAGGGGAGGAAAGAGGGGGAGCTGGAGACTCAGTGGGTTTTGTTGTTACCAAGCACAGATCAGAACCCCTACAATGTCCTGAACAGTGGTGGTGCCTCCAGAGAGAGAAACTCAAAAACCTGTGTTGAATAGGATGGAACACTGCTCCCCTAGATCCTTGAATAAACACTCCTCAGATTGTTGCAAGTCTTTGATTACTTTCCAGAACTGGGAAATGGTTGATTTTGACAATTTTTGTCAGTTTTCTTGTCGCTTTTATGGAAAAGTGGGTTTTCAGAGGCCCTTAGTTTGCCATTCTTACCAACGTCCTTCCAATGTCCCCAGGTCCTGACATGGCCTCTTTCCCCACTCCCACCCTGACAACTTTCCACTTAAAGGTCTTCTCTTAAAAGAGTGTTACAAGTTCTGCCAGAGTTTCCCCATTAAAATAAATAGCTGGCAGCCACTCTGTCAGCACAGCTCACTTCTTTTGAGATGATCATAGCTCTTGCCCATGGTTTTCCTGCGTCCTTGCTCATATTCTCTGTTTCTTTGACCTCGAACCCTAAATGTTCAGCCTTTTCTGGTAAGATTGCATTCCTCGATCATTCTCATTGGGCCTATTTTGTTTAAATTCCTATTCAGCCAACTACAAGACTCCTTACCCTTTCATTCCTGAATATCTAATGTCAGTATCTGTATGCCCCTCCCCTCAAGTCTTGCTTTAGATAACTGGTTTCTTGAAGCTGTGGCCTCTGAGCTTTTCACACCTATACTACATTCCTTAAAAAGCTCTTTCCTTCCCCTGGTGTCAGCTGCCACAACCATACAAATGATTTATAAATCTCTCTAAGCCATCTCTGATCTAAACTCAAGTCATATATCTCTCGATGCCTGTAAGAAATTTCCACTTTGCTATATCTCTGTTAACCCTAACACAACAACCTAAATGGAATTCCTATGAAACTGGCACATCTACTGTCACATTCAAGGAAAAAAAAAATTTTTTGACATCCAAAGGATTTAAAAGTAATTCAAATAATAATTCACTGCAAAAAAACAAAGGAGAGTTTCCTATTAAGGAAAAAAAAAATTAATCATAAATCTATCTTCTGATAGATTACATATATCTACTTAATAGATATATCTAATCCAATAGACTAGATATAATCTTTTGAAATTATATCATGGCAGCTAATCAAATAACTCTCCCTTTCATTCTTGAAACTCCTCCAAACTCTCCCTCAAACACAGTGTGTTCTAGATATTGCTTGTCTTGTTTCCACCCCCCACTCCCATCTCATGGTCTTAACTATAAATAAATCTCTGCCCTTTCCAGTATGAATCACTCAGATCAGTGTTCTTAATTCTCCCTCTCAAGTATTACCCCAATTCTACACAGTGAAGCCTTAGAAATTAATCTGGCAAATATGAAATTCTTCTTAAAACTTGAGAGAGGAAAAAGATGTTGTCATATAAAAATAATGAAAAGATACTGACTACATATTAAAGTTATATAATGTTTTCTGTCATATCATGATATTCCAAACTAAATAAGTCTTCCTATTTCCTTCTTCAAATGACACTTAGACACTGACTGGTCTCCTTGGTGATTATCATGACATAGTCTTGAGGTTTTAAATGCCTCCTAAAGACTTCATGCATGTACTTAGAAGCAATTTTTGAGAAAAAGTGTCATTACGAGTTGTACTGATGCTTTAAGAAAAAATAAAAAGCTAATCTTATTACTATAATAAGAGAGCATATTGAAAATAACCAGTCATAGAGAAAAATACTTTCAACACTATTGACAAGACCAGAGCAAGAAGATGCTCACTTGTATTTGATAAATTACTGAAATATTTCCCATGCATCTAGTATTTGCAAAGATGATTCTTTAAATTGGCAGTAAAGGATGACTCAGCAAAGACTTTTAAATAAAAGTGGCCTTTGAAATGGTCTAGGAGGTCACAGAAAACTACAAGGGTAATATCAACATATGACCACGTACATTGAACGCAGTGAATACTCTGTTTACTACAGGCTTAGGCACATGATGGGGAGGACAGTACCTGGCACACATTAAGTCATCAGGAGAAATTTCAAAGAATTAATGGGGACAGTGTAAAACACAAGTTGACTGGTAAATTAAGGGCATACCATTGACTACCTTTGGAAACTTGAACTTTTTTGGTAGGCTATAGATAGTAAATATTTCTTTGAAGAAAGTATTTCCAGTTTACATGATATTAATATTTTCATAAAATGAAAGAATTTGAAAGGTGGTAGGAAATAGTGAGGACAGGAGTTCTTATCTGTTTCTGGTTTTATGATTACTTATGTCTTCAGCTTCTTAATAGGGAAAATATTAATCACATTGAAACAGATTTGCATGCAAAAGAATAAGTGAGGGAAAATGCCTATTCAGCATTTCAATGCAAATTAAAAATGAATTAGTTAATAAAATGTGGACAAAATAATTATTGCCCTTAGTTAACACTAATTAAATGTGGCTCCCTTTTTGCTCACCTTATATTCCTTTCTCCCATTTCATTCACAAGTTCTGAACATTTCCCTTTGAAATATTTTTATAGAGTTTCTATTATGTATATGGCTACAAAACTCAGCATCTTCTTTCTTAAACATCTATAAATCATGCAGAGATAATAACTGGAATTTAACAAAGAAAATTCAAAGGAACTCATTTCAATGAATCTAGAAGTGGATCTAATCCTCAGGCATCAATATGCATATAAGGGCTTCCAAAAGCAGCTGGTATGGCACAGAATCCATGTGAGCATGGAGAGCAATGAAGAGAAGAAATGTGGAAGGTGGAGATTAGACATGGTATATTAGATCTCAGAACACATCTTTATAAACATATTCCTGGATAGCGAGGGCCCTGTTGCTGCAAAATGAAAAATTATAATTTGTATTTGCAAGAATAAGTCCAAACGTAAGGTGAGCACGGCCCTTTCAGATATGATGAGTTCTAAATCAAGTGCTTCCAGCAATGCCGAGAAAGGTCAAAGCTGCAAACCACCTAGCTTATTACATTAACTGAAGCATTTCTCATTCACTTGGACCCATAGTTTATTCACCCAATATAATAAGGTGGCATTTGTAATTGTAATTTTTTGGTGAGTAGAATACCTGGTGAAATTAGTGGAAGAAAGATTTGAACTTAATCTCTGTGGGTGTTTAGCTGCAAGGTAGTGAAGGAGACGGCGTGATGTGGCTTTGGAGTCACAAAGGTCTGGATTAGATGGGGCAGGGCTATTGTGGTTATCCTTTAATTGGTCCACCTGACCTGCCATTGCTACCTGGCTCCCTCCTCTTGATTTATCTGGCATCTGTTCTGGTTGGATTCATTTTGGCATCCAGCTCTGGTGCCTGCTCTGAACAACCAGCTGGGACCCTCAGGATCTAGACTTTTGATCCACTTCAAAGCATTGGCTTTTCTAAATACAAACTCTTCTTTCCATATCCAAACCTAAAAGAGGAAAAACTAATTATGCAATGGGATTATGGAAGCTTCAAAGAGTTCAGCCTTTTTCACTTGGCTTTATGTGATAGATGGCTCTTACTGTGTACCACAATTCCCCACCTACCCCCCCCAAAAAAACAATACCACAAATGCATACAATAAGCACTGTAAATTACATGAGCATCTTCCTAAGATTCAAATATTACAGAAAGTTTTCCACTAGAAGTTATTTGTTTCATTTTAAGAAGGGAAGAAAGATCCCAGGACAGTTAAATTCAGGGGAATATAAACTGTAACGGTATTAAATTGTATATTCTACCTTTGATGTTAAAGATGCAGGAAGGCAGCACACACACACACACACGCACGCGCGCATGCACACACACACACAGGCAAAACCCCAAACAACAACACAACAGACCTTGAACCACATTCTGAACTTGATTGAAGCATAAAGAACTACTAAAAGTTCATAGTGAGATATCAAACTGAGGATTGTGAGAGTGGGCAAAGATTATTCACCAGTCTGTTAGCTGGAGTGGGACTATGCCCCAAATATATATCTGGCATCAAAGACTTGAAAGTCCAAGCTAGGGAGTGAGATGGGTGCCTAGGTAGAGCAAAGTCTGTTCTCTATTCCCAGAGAGATTCTAGGTCATTTAAGTGCTTGAGACGAAGCCCCTTCTTGCCCCTTTCCACACTGATCACGCTGATTTTAGAACATCACAGAATCCTCTTTTGTAAGCAGCTCTGGAGGCTACAAACTCCAAGGAATTGAGCTTGGGTAGATGGAGGCAATGTATCTACTTAGCAGCAAGTGAGAGAAACAGCCAAACCACTTTTCTGCTGTCCTTTGGTGTTCTCCCCCAGGCTTTCCATGATGTCTCACCACCCTTCCTAACAATAGGGCATAGACTACATTTGACTTCATTTGTCACTAGCTGCAGTGTGTGAAACAGATCTTACAGTTTCATTACCCTTTATTTTTAAAAATAAGAATGGAATTTACATGTTATAGATAGAAAATTCACATAGCAACGGGAGTGTAGAAAAACAAGCAGGTGTTAATAAATTTCCAAGAAATATTAATCTGTTTCTGCAAATACATCCTGCTGTTCATTTAAATGGAATGATACTCTATAAATTTACCACTTCAGACTCTCTCTGAGCTATCACAAAGTAATATATAACACCTTCGATGATCAAAGTGAAAGTAAGTTAGAAATCCAATTTGTTCTTTTTCACAATTTAAGCTCTTTATTTAATTTTTGCATTTCGGCTCTCATTTATTTTTAGGTGTTATATTTGTTTTTTATTATTATTATTATTTAACATCTTTATTGGAGTATAATTGCTTTACAATGGTGCATTAGTTTCTGCTTTATAACAAAGTGAAGCAGCTATAAATATACATATATCCAAATATCTCTTCCCTCTTTTGTCTCCGTCCCTCGCACCCATCCTATCCCACCCCTCTAGGTGGTCACAAAGCACCGAGCTGATCTCCCTGTGCTATGTGGCTGCTTCCCACTAGCTATCTGTTTTACATTTGGTAGTGTATATATGTCCAAGCCACTCTCTCACTTAGTCCCAGCTTACCCTTCCCCCTCCCCGTATCCTCAAGTCAATTCTCTAGTAGGTCTGTGCCTTTATTCCCATCCTAACCCTAGGTTTCTCATAAACATTTTTTTTTTTTTTTAGATTACATATACATGTGTTAGCATAAGGGATTTGTTTTTCTCTTTCTGACTTACTTCACTCTGTATGACAGAATTTAAGTCCATCCACCTCACTGCACATAACCATGTCGTTTCTTTATATGGATGAGTAATATTCTATTGTATATACGTGCCACATCTTTTTTATCCATTCATCTGTCATTGGACACTTAGGTAGCTTCCATGTCCTGGTTATTGTAAATAGAGCTGCAATGAATATTGTGGTACATGACTCTTTTTGACTTATGGTTTTCTCAAGGTATATGCCCAGTAGTGGGATTGCTGGGTGCTATGGTAGTTCTATTTTTAGTATCTTATGGAACCTCCATACTGTTCTCCATAGTAACTGTATCAATTTACATTCCCACCAACAGTGCAAGAGGGTTCCCTTTTCTCCACACCCTCTCCAACATTTGTTGTTTGTAGATTTTTTGATGATGACCATTCTGACTGGTGTGAGGTGACACCTCATTGTAATTTTGATTTGCATTTCTCTAATGATTAATGATGTTGAGCATTCTTTCATGTGTTTGTTGCAATCTGTGTATCTTCTTTGGAAAAATGTATATTTAGGTCTTCTGCCTGTTTTTGGATTGGGTTTTTTGATTTTCTGATATTGAGCTCCATGAGCTGCTTGTAAATTTTGGATAACAATCCTTTGTCAGGTGTTTCATTTGCAAGTATTTTCTCCCATTGTGAGGGTTGTCTTTTTGTCTTGTTTATGGTTTCCTTTGTTGTGCAAAAGCTTTTAAATTTCATTAGGTCCCATTACTTTTTTTTTTTTTTAAAACATCTTTATTGGGGTATAATTGCTTTACAATGGTGTGTTAGTTTCTGCTTTATAACAAAGTGAATCAGCTATACATATACATATGTTCCCATATGTCTTCCCTCTTGCGTCTCCCTCCCTCCCACTCTCCCCATCCCACCCCTCCAGGCTGTCACAAAGCCCCGAGCTAATATCCCTGTGCCTTGCGGCTGCTTCCCCCTAGCTATCTACCTTACTACGTTTGTTAGTGTGTATATGTCCATGACTCTCTCTCGCCCTGTCAAAACTCACCCTTCCCCCTCCCCATATCCTCAAGTCCGTTCTCCAGTAGGTCTGCGTCTTTATTCCTGTCTTACCCCTAGGTTCTTCATGACATTTTTTTCCCTTAAATTCCATATATATGTGTTAGCATACGGTATTTGTCTTTTTCTTTCTGACTTACTTCACTCTGTATGACAGACTCTAGGTCTATCCATCTCATTACAAATAGCTCAATTTCATTTCTTTTTAAGGCTGAGTAATATTCCATTGTGTATATGTGCCACATCTTCTTTATCCATTCATCCGTTGATGGGCGCTTAGGTTGTTTCCATCTCTGGGCTATTGTAAATAGAGCTGCAATGAACATTCTGGTACATGACTCTTTTTGAATTTTGGTTTTCTCAGGGTATATGCCCAGTAGTGGGATTGCTGGGTCATATGGTAATTCTATTTGTAGTTTTTTAAGGAACCTCCATACTGTTCTCCATAGTGGCTGAACCAATTCACATTCCCACCAGCAGTGCAAGAGTGTTCCCTTTTCTCCACACCCTCTCCAGCATTTATTGTTTCTAGATTTTTTGATGATGGCCATTCTGACTGGTGTGAGATGATATCTCATTGTAGTTTTGATTTGCATTTCTCTAATGATTAATGATGTTGAGCATTCTTTCATGTGTTTGCTGGCAGTCTGTATATCTTCTTTGGAGAAATGTCTATTTAGGTCTTCTGCCCATTTTTGGATTGGGTTGTTTGTTTTTTTGTTATTGAGCTGCATGAGCTGCTTGTAAATTTTGGAGATTAATCCTTTGTCAGTTGCTTCATCTGCAAATATTTTCTCTCATTCTGAGGGTTGTCTTTTGGTCTTGATTATGGTTTCCTTTGCTGTGCAAAAGCTTTGAAGTTTCATTAGGTCCCATTTGTTTATTTTTGTTTTTATTTCCATTACTCTAGGAGGTGGGTCAGAAAGCATCTTGCTGTGATTTATGTCATAGAGTGTTCTGCCTATGTTTTCCTCTAAGCGTTTGATAGTGTCTGGCCTTACATTTAGGTCTTTAATCCATTTTGAGCTTATTTTTGTGTATGGTGTTAGGGAGTGATCTAATCTCATACTTTTACATGTACCTGTCCAGTTTTCCCAGCACCATTTATTGAAGAGGCTGTCCTTTCTCCACTGTACATTCCTGCCACCTTTATCAAAGATAAGGTGCCCATATGTGCGTGGGTTTATCTCTGGGCTTTCTATCCTGTTCCATTGATCTATCTTTCTGTTTTTGTGCCAGTACCCTACTGTCTTGATTACTGTAGCTTTGTAGTATAGTCTGAAGTCAGGGAGCCTGATTCCTCCAGCTCCTTTTTTCATTCTCAAGATTGCTTTGGCTATTCGGGGTCTTTTGTGTTTCCATACAAATTGCGAAATTATTTGTTCTACTTCTGTGAAAAATGCCAGTGGTAGTTTGATAGGGATTGCATTGAATCTGTAGATTGCTTGGGGTAGTAGAGTCATTTTCACAATGTTGATTCTTCCCATCCAAGAACATGGTATATCTCTCCATCTATTTGTATCATCTTTAATTTCTTTCATCAGTGTCTTATAATATTCTGCATACAGGTCTTTCGTCTCCTTAGGTATGTTTATTCCTAGATATTTTATTCTTTTAGTTGCAATGGTAAATGGGAGTGTTTTCTTGATTTCACTTTCAGATTTTTCATCATTAGTATATAGGAATGCCAGAGATTTCTGTGCATTAATTTTGTATCCTGCTATTTTACCAAATTCATAGATTAGCTCTAGTAGTTTTCTGGTAGCATCTTTAGGATTCTCTATGTATAGTATCATGTCATCTGCAAACAGTGACAGCTTTACTTCTTCTTTTCTGATTTGGATTCCTTTTATTTCCTTTTCTTCTCTGATTGCTGTGGCTAAAACTTCCAAAACTATGTTGAATAAGAGTGGTGAGAGTGGGCAACCTTGTCTTGTTCCTGATCTTAGTGGAAATGCTTTCAGTTTTTCACCATTGAGGATGATGTTTGCTGTGGGCTTCTCATATATGGCCTTTATTATGTTGAGGAAAGTTCCCTCTATGCCTACTTTCTGCATGGTTTTTATCATAAATGGGTGTTGAATTTTGTTGAAAGCTTTCTCTGCATCTATTGAGATGATCATATGGTTTTTCTCCTTCAATTTGTTAATATGGTTTATCACATTGATAGATTTGCGTATATTGAAGAATCCTTGCATTCCTGGAATAAACCCCACTTGATCATGGTGTATGATCCTTTTAATGTGCTGTTGGATTCTGTTTGCTAGTATTTTGTTGAGGATTTTTGCATCTATGTTCATCAGTGATATTGGCCTGTAGTTTTCTTTCTTTGTGACATCCTTGTCTGGTTTTGGTATCAAGGTGATGGTGGCCTCGTAGAAGGAATTTGGGAGTGTTCCTCCCTCTGCTATGTTTTGGAAGAGTTCGAGAAGGATAGGTGTTAGCTCTTCTCTAAATGTTTGATAGAATTCACCTGTGAAGCCATCTGGTCCTGGGCTTTTGTTTGTTGGGAGATTTTTAATCACAGTTTCAATTTCAGTGCTTGTGATTGGTCTGTTCATATTTTCTATTTCTTCCTGATTCAGTCTTGGCAGGTTGTGCATTTCTAAGAATTTGTCCATTTCTTCCAGATTGTCCATTTTATTGGCATAGAGTTGCTTGTAGTAATCTCTCATGATTTTTTTTTATTTCTGCAGTGTCAGTTGTTACTTCTCCTTTCTCATTTCTAATTCTATTGATTTGAGTCTTCTCCCTTTTTTTCTTGATGAGTCTGGCTAGTGGTTTATCTATTTTGTTTATCTTCTCAAAGAACCAGCTTTTAGTTTTATTGATGTTTGCTATCGTTTCCTTCATTTCTTTTTCATTTATTTCTGATCTGATTTTTATGATTTCTTTCCTTCTGCTAGTTTTGGGGTTTTTTTGTTCTTCTTTCTCTAATTGCTTGAGGTGCAAGGTTAGGTTGTTTATTCGAGATGTTTCCTGCTTCTTAAGATGGGCTTGTATTGCTATAAACTTCCCCCTTAGAACTGCTTTTGCTGCATCCCATAGGTTTTGGGTTGTTGTGTCTCCATTGTCATTTGTTTCTAGGTATTTTTTAATTTCCTCTTTGATTTCTTCAGTGATCACTTCATTATTAAGTAGTGTATTGTTTAGCCTCCATGTGTTTGCATTTTTTACAGATCTTTTCCTGTAATTGATATCTAGTCTCATGGCGTTGTGGTCAGAAAAGATACTTGATACAATTTCAGTTTTCTTAAATTTACCAAGGCTTGATTTGTGACCCAAGATATGATCTATCCTGGAGAATGTTCCATGAGCACTTGAGAAAAATGTGTATTCTGTTGTTTTTGGATGGAGTGTCCTATAAATATCAATTAAGTCCATCTTGTTTAATGTATCCTTTAAAGCTTGTGTTTCCTTATTTATTTTCATTTTGGATGATCTGTCCATGGGTGAAAGTGGGGTGTTAAAGTCCCCTACTATGAATGTGTTACTGTCGATCTCCCCTTTTATGGCTGTTAGTATTTGCCTTATGTGTTGAGGTGCTCCTATGTGGGGTGCATAAATATTTACAATTGTTATATCTTCTTCTTGGATCAATCCCTTGATCATTATGTAGTGTCCTTCTTTGTCTCTTTTAATAGTCCTTATTTTAAAGTCTATTTTGTCTGATATGAGAATTGCTACTCCAGCTTTCTTTTGGTTTCCATTTGCATGGAGTATCTTTTTCCATCCCCTTACTTTCAGTCTGTATGTGTCTCTAGGTCTGAAGTGGGTCTCTTGTAGACAGCATTTATAAGGGTCTTGTTTTTGTATCCATTCAGCCAATCTGTGTCTTTTGGTGGGAGCATTTAGTCCATTTACATTTAAGGTAATTATCGATATGTATGTTCCTATTCCCATTTTCTATATTGTTTTGGGTTCATTATTATAGGTGTTTTCCTTCTCTTGTGTTTCTTGTCTAGAGAAGTTCCTTTAGCATTTGTTGTAAAGCTGGTTTGGTGGTGCTGAACTCTCTCAGCTTTTGCTTGTCTGTAAAGGTTTTAATTTCTCCATCAAATCTGAATGAGATCTTTGCTGGGTAGAGTAGTCTTGGTTGCAGGTTTTTCTCCTTCATCACTTTCAGTATGTCCTGCCACTCCCTTCTGGCTTGTAGGGTTTCTGCTGAGAGATCAGCTGTTAACCTTATGGGGATTCCCTTGTGTGTTATTTGTTGTTTTTCCCTTGCTGCTTTTAATATGCTTTCTTTGTATTTAATTTTTGACAGTTTGATTAATATGTGTCTTGGCGTATTTCTCCTTGTATTTATCCTGTATGGGACTGTCTGTGCTTCCTGGACTTGATTAACTATTCCCTTTCCCATATTAGGGAAGTTTTCAACTATAATCTCTTCAAATATTTTCTCAGTCCCTTTCTTTTTCTCTTCTTCTTCTGGAACCCCTGTAATTCGAATGTTGGTGCATTTAATGTTGTCCCAGAGGTCTCTGAGACTGTCCTCAGTTCTTTTTATTCTTTTTTCTTTATTCTGCTCTGCAGTAGTTATTTCCACTACTTTATCTTCCAGGTCACTTCTCTGTTCTTCTGCCTCAGTTATTCTGCTATTGATCCTATATAGAGTACTTTTAATTTCATTTATTGCATTGTTCATCGTTGCTTGTTTCATCTTTATTTCTTCTAGGTCCTTGTTAACTGTTTCTTGCATTTTGTCCATTCTACTTCCAAGATTTCGGATCATCCTTACTATCATTATTCTGAATTCTTTTTCAGGTAGACTGTCTATTTCCTCTTCATTTGTTAGGTTTGGTGCATTTTTATCTTGCTCCTTCATCTGCTGTGTGTTTTTCTGTCTTCTCATTTTGCTTATCTTACTGTGTTTGGGGTCTCCTTTTTGCAGGCTGCATGTTCGTAGTTCCCGTTGTTTTTGATGTCTGTCTCCAGTGGCTAAGGTTGTTTCAATGGGTTGTGTAGGCTTCCTGGTGGAGGGGACTAGTGCCTGTGTTGTGGTGGATGAGGCTGGATCTTGTCTGTCTAGTGGGCAGGTTCACGTCTGGTGGTGTGTTTTGGGGTGTCTGTGGCCTTATTCTGATTTTTGGCAGCCTCTCTACTAATGGGTGGGGTTGTGTTCCTGTTTTGCTAGTTGTTTGGCATAGGTTGTCCAGCACTGTGGCTTGCTGGTCATTGAGTGAAGCTGGGTGCTGGTGTTAAGATGGAGGTCTCTGGGAGATTTCCACCGTTTAATATTATGTGGAGCTGGGAGGTCTCTTGTTGACCAGTGTCCTGAAGTTGACTCTCCTACCTCAGAGGCAGAGCCCTGACTCCTGGCTGGAGCACCAAGAGCCTTTCATCCACACAGCTCAGAATAAAAGGGACAAAAAGTAGAGAGAATTAGTAGAAGTATGAGGAAAGAAAGAAGGAAAGGGGGAAAGGAAGGAAGGAAGAAAGAAGCAAAGAAGGAAAGAAAGGAGGGAGGGAGGGAGGGAGGGAGGGAAGGAGGAAGGAAGGAATGAGGGAAAGAAGGAAAAAAGACAGAAAGAAAGAAGATACAGTAAAAATAAAATAAAGTATAATATAGTTATTGCATTAAAAAATATTTAGAAAAAAAAAAGGGACGGATCGAACCTTAAGACAAATGTTGGAAGCAAAGCTATACAGAGAAAATCTTACACAGAAGCATACACATACACCCTCACAAAAAGAGGTAAAGGGGGAAAAATCATAAATCTTGCTCTCAGAGACCACCTCCTCAATTTGGGTTGATTGGTTGTCTAAAGGAGGGAAGGAAGGAAGGAAAGAAAGAAAGAAAGAATGAAGGTAAAGTATAATAAAGGTATTACAATTAAAATTAATTATTAAGAAAAAAATTAAAAAAAAAAAAAACCATGGATGGATAGAGCCCTAGGACAAATGGTGGAAGCAAGAGTATACAGACAAGATCTCACACAGAAGCATACACGTACACATTCACAAAAAGAGGAAAAGGGAAAAAAATCATAGATCTCGCTCCTAAATTCCACCTCTTCAATTTGGGATCATTCCTTGTCTATTCAGATATTCCACAGATGCAGGGTATATCAAGTTGATTGTGGAGCTTTAATCCGCTGCTTCTGAGGCTGCTGGGAGAGATTTCCCTTTCTCTTCTTTGTTCTCACAGCTCACAGGAGCCCAGCTTTGGATTTGGCCCTGCCTCTGCGTGTAGGTCGCTGGAGGGCATCTGTTTTTTGCTCAGACAGGACGGGGTTAAAGGCGCCGCTGATTCAGGGGCTCCGGCTCACTCAGGCCGGGGGTGGGGCGGGGGGAAGGAGAGGCACTGCGTGCGGGGCGGGCCTGCGGCGTCAGAGGCGGTGTGACGTTGCGGCAGAGGCCGGCGTGACGTTGCAGCAGCCTGAGGCCCACCGTACGTTCTCCCGGGGAAGTTGTCCCTGGATCCCGGGAACCTGGCAGTGGCGGGCTGCACAGGCTCCGCGGAAGAGGGCTGTGGAGAGTGACCTGTGCTCGCACACGGGCCCCTTGGTGGCAGCAGCAGCAGCCTTAGCGTCTCCCGCCCGTCTCTGGGGTTTGCGCTTTTAGCTGCGGCTCGCGCCCGTCTCTGAGGTTCGCGCTTTTAGCCGCAGCTCACGCCTGTCTCTGGAGTTCCTTTAAGCAGCGCTGTTAAACCCCTCTCCTCGCGCACCAGGAAACAAAAAGGGAAGAAAAAGTCTCTTGCCTCTTCGGCAGGTGCAGGCTTTTCCCCGAACTCCTTCCCGGCTAGTCGTGGTGCACTAACCCCTTCAGGCTATGTTCAAGCCGCCAACCCCAGTCCTCTCCCTGCGCTCTGTCCAAAACCGAAACCTGAGCCTCATCTCGCAGCCCCGCCCACCCTGGCGGGTGAGCAGACAAGCCTCTCGGGCTGGTGAGTGCCGGTCGGCACCGATCCTCTGTGCAGGAATCTCCCCGCTTTGCCCTCCACACCCGTCGCTGTGCACCACTCCGCGGTCCCGAAGCTCCCCCCTCCGCCTCCCGCAGTCTCCGCCCGCAGAGGGGCTTCCTAGTGTGTGGAAACTTTTCCTCCTTCACAGCTCCCTCCCACTGGTGCAGGTGCCGTCCTTATTCTTTTGTCTCTGTTTTTTCTTTTTTTCTTTTGCCCTACCTAGGTACGTGGGGAGTTCCTTGCCTTTTGGGAGGTCTGAGGTCTTCTGCCAGCCTTCAGTAGGTGTTCTGTAGGAGTTGTTCCACGTGTAGATGTATTTCTGGTGTATCCGTGGTGAGGAAGGCGATCTGCGCGTCTTACTCTTCCATCATCTTCAAGGTCCCCCCGGTCCCATTTCTTTATTTTTGTTTTTATTTCCATTTCTCTAGGAAGTGGGTCAAAAAGTTTCTTGCTGTGATTTATGTCATAGAGTTTTCTGCCTATGTTTTCCTCTAAGAGTTTGATAGTGTTTGGCCTTGCATTTAGGTCTTTAATCCATTATGAGTTTATTTTTGTGTATGGTGTTAGGGAGTGTTCTAATTTCATTCTTTTACATATAGCTGTCCAGTTTTCCCAGCACCACTTATTGAAAAGGCTGTCTTCTCTCCATTGTATATTCTTGACTCCTTTATCAAAAATAAGGTGAACATATGTGCACAGGTTTATCTCTGGGCTTTCTATCCTGTTCCATTGATCTATATTTCTTTTTGTGCCAATACCATACTGTCTTGATTACTGTAGCTTTGTAGAATAGTCTGAAGTCTAGGAGCCTGATTCCTCCAGCTCAATTTTTCTTTCTCAGGATTGCTTTGGCAATTCGGGGTCTTTTGTGTTTCAATACAAATTGTGAAATTTTTTGTTCTAGCACTGTGAAAAATGCGAGTGATAGTTTGATAAGGATTGCAATGAATCTGTAGATTGCTATGGGTAGTATAGTCATTTTCATTATGTTGATTCTTCCAATCCAAGAACATGGTATATCTCTCCATCTGTTTGTATGGTCTCTAATTTCTTTCATCAGTTTCTTATAGTTTTTTGCATACAGGTCTTTTGTCTCCTTAGGTATGTTTATTCCTAGGTATTTTATTCTTTTTGTTGCAGTGGTAAATGGGAATGTTTCAGATTTTTCATCATTAGTGTATAGCAACACAAGAGATTTCTGTGTATTAATTTTGTATCCTGCTACTTTACCAAATTCATTGATTAACTCTAGTAGTTTTCTGGTAGCATCTTTAGGATTCTGTATGTATAGTATCATGTCATCTGCAAACAGTGACAGCTTTACTTCTTTTCCAGTTTGGATTCTTTTATTTCTTTTTCTTCTCTGATTGCTGTGGCTAAAACTGCCAAAAGAATTTTGAATAATAGTGGTGAGAGTGAGCAATCTTTTCTTGTTCCTGATCTTAGTGGAAATCATTTCAGTTTGGCTGAAATGATTTTGAAATGATGATGTTGGCTGTGGGTTTGTCATATATGGCCTTTATTATGTTAAGTTCCCTCTATGCCTACTTTCTAGAGGGTTTTTATCATAAATGGGTGTTGAATTTAGTCCAAAGCTTTTTCTGCAACTATTGAGATGATCATATGGTTTTTATTCTTCAATTTGTTAATATGGTGTATCACATTGATTGACTTACATATATTGAAGAATCCTTGCATTCCTGGGATAAACCCCACTTGATCATGGTGTATTATCCTTTTAATGTGCTGTTGGATTCTGTTTGCTGGTATTTTGTTGAGGATATTTGCATCTATCTCATCAGTGATATTGGCCTGTAGTTTCCTTTCTTTGTGACATCTTTGTCTGGGTTTGGTATCAGGTTGATGGTGGCAACATAGAATGAGTTTGGGAGTGTTCCTTTCTCTGCTATATTTTGGAAGAGTTTGAGAAGGATAGGTGTTAGTTCTTTTCTAAATGTTTGATAGAATTCGCCTGTGAAGCAATTTGGTCTGTAGCTTTTGTTTGTTGCAAGATTTTTAATCACAGTTTAAATTTCAGTGCTTGCTATTGGTCTGTTTATATTTTCTATTTCTTCATGGTTCAGTCTTGGAAGGTTGTGCTTTTCTAAGAATTTGTCCTTTCTTCCACGTTGTCCATTTTATTGACATATAGTTGCTTGTAGTAATCTCTTGTGATCCTTTGTATTTCTGCTGTGGCAGTGGTTCCTTCTTTTTCATTTCTAATTTTATTGGTTTGAATCTTCTCCCTTTTTTTCTTGATCAGGCTGGTTAACGGTTTATCAATTTTTTTTATCTTCTCAATGAACCATCTTTTAGTTTTATTGATCTTTGCTATTGTTTCCTTCATTTCCTTTTCATTTATTTCTGACCTGATCTTTATTATTTCTTTCCTCCTGCTAACTTTGGGGTTTTGTGAGTGTGTGTGTGTGTTACTTTTTACTCTAATTGCTTTAGGTGTAAGGTTAGGATGTTTATTTGAGATGTTTCTTGTTTCTAAAGGTAGGATTGTATTGCTATAAACTTCCCTCTTAGAACTGCTTTTGTTGCATCCTATAGGTTCTGGGTCATCGTATTTTCATTGTCATTTGTTTCTAGGTACTTTTTGATTCCTTTGATTTCCTCAGTGATCTCTTGCATATTAACCAGTTTATTGTTTAGCCTCCATGTGTTTGTATTTTTTACAGATTTTTTCCCCTAATTGATATCTAGTCTCATAACGTTGTGGTCAGAAAAGATACTTGGTACGATTTCAATTTTCTTAAATTTACCAAGGGTTGATTTCTGACCCAAGATATGATCTATCCTGGAGAATGTTCCATGAGCACTTGAGAAGAAAGTGTATTCTGTTGTTTTGGGATGGAATGTCCTATAAATATCAATTAAGTCCATCTTGCTTAATGTACCGTTTAAAGTTTGTGTGTCCTTATTTATTTTCATTTTGGATTATCTGTCCATTGGTGAAAGTGGGGTGTTAAAGTCCCCACTATGATTGTGCTACTGTCTATTTCCCCTTTTATGGCTGTTAGTATTTGCCTTATGTATTGAGGTGCTCCTATGTTGGGTGCATAAATATTTACAATTGTTATATCTTCTTCTTGGCTTGATCCCTTCATCATTATGCAGTGTCCTTCTTTGTCTCTTGTAATAGTGTTTATTTTAAAGTCTATTTTGTCTGATATGAAACTTACTACTCCAGCTTTCTTTTGATTTCCATTTTCATGGAATACCTTTCTCCATCCCCTCATTTTCAGTCTGTATGTGTCCCTAGGTCTGTGGTGGGTCTCTTGTGGACAGCATATGTATGGGTCTTGTTTTTGTGTATATTCAGCCAGTCTGTGTCTTTTGGTTGGAACATTTAATCCATTTACATTTGAGGTAATTATCAATATGTATGTTCCTATTACGATTTTCTGAATTGTTTGGGGTTTGTTATTGTAGATGTTTCCCTTCTCTTGTGTTTCCTGCATAGAGAAGGTTCTTTAGCATTTGTTTGAAAGCTGGTTTGGTGGTGTGGAAATCTCTTAGCTTTTGCTTTACTGTAAGCGTTTTAATTTCGCTGTCAAATCTGAATGAGATCCTTGCTGGGTAGAGTAATCTTGTAGGTTTTTCCCTTTCATCACTTTAAATATGTCCTGCCACTGCCTTCTGGCTTGCAGAGTTTCTGCTGAATGATCAGCTGTTAACCTTATGAGGATTTCCTTGTATGTTATTTGTTGTTTTTCCCTTGCTGCTTTTAATATTTTTTCTTTGTATTTCATTTTTGATAGTTTCATTAATATGTGTCTTGGCACATTTCTACTTAGATTTATCCTCTGTAGGACTCCCTGTGCTTCCTGGAGTTGATTGACTATTTCATTTCCCATATTAAGGAAGTTTTCAACTATAATCTCTTCAAATATTTTCTCAGTCCCTTTTATTTTTTTTCTTTTCTTCTTTTGTGACTCTTATAATTCGAATGTTGGTGTGTTTAATGTTGTCCCACAGGTTTCTGAGACTGTTAATTCTTTTCTTTCTTTTTTTTAATTCTACTCTGCAGTAGTTATTTCCACTATTTTATCTTCCAGGTCACTTATCCGTTCTTCTGCCTCAGTTATTCTGCTATTGATTCCTTCTAGAGAATTTATTATTTCATTTATTGTGTTGTTTGTTTGCTCTTTAGTTCTTCTAGGTCCTTGTTAAACATTTCTTCTATTTTCTCCATCTTATTGCCATGATTTCTGATCATCTTTACTATCATTACTCTGAATTCTTTTTCAGGTAAACTGCCTATTTCTTCTTCATTTGTTTGGTCTGGTGGGTTTTTACCTTGCTCCTTCATCTGCTGTGTGTTTCTCTGTCTTCTCATTTTGCTTAACTTACTGTGTTTGAGGCCTCCTTTTTGCAGGCTGCATGTTCATAGTTCCCGTTGTTTTGGGTGTTTGCCCCCAGTGGCTAAGGTTGGCTCAGTGGGTTGTGTAGGCTTCCTAGTGGTGGGGACTAGTGTCTGTGTTCTGGTAGATGAGGCTGGATATTGTCTTTCTGGTGGGCAGGCCCACGTCTGGTTGTGTATTTTGGGTTGTCTGTGACCTTATTATGATTTTAGGCAGCCTTTCTGCTAGTGGGTGGGCTTGTGTTCCTGTCTTGTTAGTTGTTTGGCCTGGAGTGTCCAGTACTGTAGCTTGCTGGTCGTTGAGTGGAGCTGGGTCTTGGCATTGAGATGGAGATCTCTGGGAGCTTTTTGCCATTTGATATTACATGAAGCTGGGAGATCTCTGGTGGACCAGTGTTGTGAACTTGGCTCTCCCTGCTAGAGGCACAGGTCTGACACCCAGCTGCCAAACCAAGACACTGTCAGCTACATGGCTCAGAATAAAAGAGAGAAAAAAGAAAGAAGGAAAGAGAAATAAATTTAAAAAATAAATTAAATTAAAAAGTTATTAAAATAAAAAAATAATTATTAAAAATTAAAAAAGTATAAAGTAATTTAAAAAAAGAAAGCAAGAAAAGAGCCACCAAACCAAGAAACAAATCCACCAATGATAAGAAGCACTAAAAACTATACTAAAAAAAAAGAAAAACTAGCAGAGAGAACCCTAGCACAAATGGTAAAAACAAAGCTATACAGACAAAGTTACACACAGAAGCATACACACACGCACTCATAAAAAGAGAATACAGAAAAAAAATATATATATATTGTTGCTCCCAAAGTCCACCACCTCAATTTGGGATGGTTCATTGTCTATTCAGGTATTCCACAGATGCAGGGTACATGAAGTTGATTGTGGAGATTAACTCCATTGCCCCTGAGGCTGCTCAGAGAGATTTCCCTTTCTCCTCTTTGTTTGCACAGCTCCTGGGGTTCAGCTTTGGATTTGGACCCGCCTCTGCGTGTAGGTCGCCGGAGGGCTTCTGTTCTTCACTCAGACAGGACGGGGTTAAAGTAGCAGCTGATTAGGGGGCTCTGGCTCACTCAGCCCGGGTGGAAGGAGGGGTACAGAATGCAGGGCGAACCTGTGGCGACAGAGGTTGGCATGACGTTGCACCAGCCTGAGGCACACCATATCTTCTCCCAGGGAAAGTGTCTCTGGATCTCGGGACCCTGGCAGTGGCGGGCTGCACAGGCTCCCGGAAAGGACAGTGTGGATAGTGACCTGTGCCTGCATACAGGCTTCTTGGTGGCTGCAGCAGCAGACTTAGCATTTCATGCCCGTCTCTGGGGTCCGTGCTGATAGCCGCAGCTCGCGTCAGTCTCTGGAGCTCGTTTAGGCGGTGCTCTTAATTCTCTCTCCTTGCGCACCTTGAAACAAAGAGGCAAGAAAAAGTGTCTTGCCTCTTTGGCAGCTTGAGACTTGTTACTGGACTCCCTCCCGGCTAGTTGTGGAGCACTAGCCCCCTTAAGGCTGTGTTCACACAGTCAACCCCAGTCCTCTCCCTGGGATCTGAACTCTGAAGCCGGAGCCTCAGCTTCCAGCCCCTGCCAGCCCCTGCCAGCCCCTGGGGGGGGGGGGGGGAAGCAGACAAGCCTCTCAGACTGGTGAGTGCTGGTCAGCTCTGATCCTTTGTGCGGGAATCTCTCCGCTTTGCCCTCTGACCCCCTCTTGCTACGCTCTCCTCTGTGGCTCTGAATCTTCCCCCCCACCACCCCCTTCCTCCACCAGTGAAGGGGCTTCCTAGTGTGTGGAAACCTTTCCTCCTTCACAGCTCCCTCCCACTGGTGCAGGTCCCATCCCTATTCTTTTGTCTCTGCTTTTTCTTTTTTCTTTTGCCCTACCCAGGCTCGTGGGGAGTTTCTTGCCTTTTGGGAGGTCTGAGGTCTTCTGCCAGCATTCAGTAGGTGTTCTATAGGAGTTGTTCCACGTGTAGATGTATATCTGATGTATTTGTGGGGAGGAAGGTGATCTCCATGTCTTGCTCTTCTGCCATCTTGAAGGTGTCTCTATGTGTTTTATTGATAAACAACATTTCTGAATTTGGAACATCCTTCTCACCTAATCAGTTTTTTTTAACATCTTTATTGGAGTATAATCGCTTTACAATGATGTGTTAGTTTCTGCTTTATAACAAAGTGAACCAGCTATACATATTTGATCAAGCGTCAATTTTATTTACACACATTACAGGTATACTTCAAAAGCTGTCATGGAATCTTGCAACTGCCAAGCATAAAGTTCTATTCTAAACCAAATACCTATAAATGAGAAAAAAACTGTGTTCTGTCACACTTAGACATAAAATAATTTATCATTGTACTGTTCAATAGTGGTAGTCATTGACAGAACCAGAGATAACCACTGGAGGAACTGTGAATGGGGTTGTATCTTGGAAAAAAGTGAGAAAGGAGTAATGTATCCATGTGGCTCCCCTGGTTATCATAACACATGGCCAATAAATAAATTCTGAGGTTGATAATAAAGAAACTGTAGCTGGAATTCATCATTTAAAGGGATTGGCAGAAACATCGATGGAACTAAAACCAAAAAAAATTGTAAGTGATTGCCTCTGGGGAGATAGACGAGGGAATGTGTCTAGACGTGGGGGTGGTGGTAACAGAGCAACTCTTGCTTTTTATCCTGAGTTCTTCTGCCATGTTTCATTATGTGGCTATATTACTTAAATAAATAAAATAGAATAAACAATAATAAAATAATTTATAACGTTAAACTACTTGATGTCCACTTACTTATAGAATCATTTTAACTCTTTTATTTTAGTGAGCAGATCATGAATTTGAATTTTCATTGTCATTATTATCATCTATGGTCTATGCTACCTGGATACAGCCCATATAAATTTATTGTGTTCTTAAAAAAAGCCCTTGGAACCTCTTTTAACACCCAAGTGAACCTATTCAAGCAAGGATGAATCTGATTTTACCAGAAGGGATTTTTCTGAGACAAACTTAGGTAACCAAGATAAAACTGACCTCTGTTATGAGAACTCAGAACCTCTCAATTTATCGCCTTTGGGCTACAATGGCCAGAGGGCACTCCCTTCCTTTTCTCATTCCTTTTATAAATATTCCCTTCCACTAACATTGACTCTTGTCTCTTACTTTGCTCTTGAGAACACAACTATTCAGGGCACCATATTCAGTAGCTTAGAGGAGAGGAAACACGCTGCATCTTTTCCCTGAATAAAGTTTACAATCCATGCTTTAAGCCTTAAATTTAATTTTGCCTTCTAAGATTAAGGGATTCCTTAAAACTTAAAGGATACGATTTATATTTAAGTCCTTAGAAGATAAAATAATACTGAAAGTAAAGGCAGGGTTGGATCCTGTGGCTGGTCAAGACAAGGCAAGTTCAGTGTAATTTGGAATCTAGGTGTGTGTGTGAATTGGGGTGGGCATGGTGGTTCTTTGGGAGAAGAATTGGAATTTCAACAGGATCATAAAGGATAAGCAGAACTTAGATGGATTCAAAGCAAAAAAAAAATGGAGCTGGAAAGAAGCAACAAATGTTCTCAAATTAGTAAAGTACCTAGATATAAGGAAGTTTTAAGTTACTTATTAAGTCGTTCATTCATTCACTCAAACAAAATTCAGAGCACTAGTAGCAACTAGGCATTGGGGTAAGCGCTGGAGAGTAGAACTACGTAAGAGCCTTTTCATGAACTTGGGGATATTACAGGCTATAGGGATAGATAAGTGTGGATATAAATAACTGCAATACAGTGGGATGCATTCTGCAGTGCAATGTAAATGGAACAAAGGATGGCAGGCACTGGAGAGAATAAGGTGGGTGAAGAAGGTTGGGTCAAACCCCACAGAAGAGGTGCATTAGATAAGGATTTCTGAAGGCTGAGTGGGATATCTCAAGTGGAGAAAGAAAAGATGGCATCCCAGGCAACAGGAAAGCAGCAGGTGCAGGTGTGTGGAGACCTGGAAGGCCCAGACCACGTAATGGTGAGTGGTTCTATGAAGCTAGAGTATAGGGCAGGTGCTTGAATAGCATGAGAATAGCATGGGTTAAGTTGTAAAGGGCATGTGTGACATGATAACTAACTTGGACCTTATTTTCTACTTGTTAGAAACCATTGAAAGTATTAAAGCAGGAAAATAATGTCATCAGACTTATGTTTCAGAAAGATCTAAATTAATTTTCAATCTTCTCTTGTATTCCCTTTATTGCCAACTAATACATTTCTTCCATCTTAAAAAATGAAAATATACCCAAGAAAACAAAAGCCCCACCCTTCCTAACCTTAGTTAACTGTCTCTCTCCTTCCCTTTAGAGTCATAGTCTCCAGTCACACAAATGTCACTGCCTCATTTCCCAATCTTCAACTCAGTGCAATCCAGCTAATAAGCCCTTTTAGCCCCTTAACATGCTTGACAACCAGTGACCTCCTGACTAACAACTATAGTCTCACTTTATGTGGTTCTCAGAGACATTTGATTCTGAGATCACTCTCTTTTTGAAACTTTTCCAGTACCTAAAAAATCTCACCCAACTGGTTCTACTCAAAACCTCCAAATAGGTCTCCCAAGGCTGCTGTGCTGCGAGGCCTTTCCCTCTCTACCCAAATCCTAATGTTTCCCTGGGTTCTGTTATCTCTTCTGTTTCCTCACACCTACTTGAGGGATCACTTCTACACTTGTGGCTTTGCTCACTCTTTATGGGCTGAATTGCATCCCCTGCAAAAATTTATAAGTTGAAGTCCCAACTCCCATCATCTCCGAATTTGATCGTATTTGGAGATACAGTCTTTACAGAGGTAATTAAGTTAAAATGAGGTCATCAGGGTGGGCCCTAGTCCTATATGACTGATGTCCTTATAAGAAGAGGACATTTAGACACACACACACACACACACACACACACACACACACGGGGGCAGATGGTGCGGGTAGCCAATGTGAATCACAGAGAGAAGACGGCCATCTACAAGCCAAGGGGAGAGGCCTGGAACAGATCATTCTCTCATAGCCTTCAGAAGGTAGCAACCCTGCTTGATCTCAGACTTCTAGCCTCCAGACTGTGAGAAAATAAATTTTTGCTGTTGAAGCCACCCAGTCGGTGATATCTTGTTACCACAGCCCTAACAAACTATTATATCCACAATATGTCGGCTAATGACTGCCCAATCTATAGCTCTCTCTTGAGACACAGATGCACAAGGCCAACTGCTGACCACACATCTCCACCTGCCTGCAGACACACCCTTATTTTATTATATTTTCCCCCAAGTGTGCTCCTCTTCAAGTTTTCCTTAACCATTATCTAACTAATTATGCCAGGTCAGAAATCTTACAGTCAGTGCAAACTTCTCCTCTTTTCTTTATTCACATTCCTCCAATCCGATTAGTCCCATCATTTTTTTCCTCTTATATATTCCCCAGTTCCATTTTCTCCACCACCTCTGTTTTAGCCCAGATCATATCTCTTGACTGCTATTGTAATAGATTTCTAATGGGTCTCCCCATTGTCGTCTTGGCCTCTCAAGTCCAGACAGAGTAATCCCTACAAAACGAAAATATAATCCTATTATTCTATTGCTTAAAAAATATCAACAGTTCCCCTTTGCCTGTGGGCTAAAGTTCATATCTGTCCATAGGGCATATAAGACCCTTCATGATTTTATTTTTCTTATGTCCAATTACATCTCTGGCCACTCCTCCCTTTATACTCTGTCATTCAGAACTGCTGGCAGTTCACAGCTGACATCATAGAGCTTAATGGACACAAAAAGAGATGAATTTGATGTGAGGATGGTATTGCTAAGGTCAAGTCAGGAGGAAGAAACAGTGGAACAAGGACAAGTGTCATAATCATTGTTTGATATGAGATGTAGCCCTATAGACATTTTAGACATCTATGCATTTGTTCTGCTGGCTCTTAGATTGGAAATTGTATGTAGGCAGAGGTCATGAGTATTTTGATTTCTAGTCAAAGAGAAAGTCCTTCAGAAAAAGGGTCTGTGGTCCAAAAGTATCTGGCTTGGTGGATTCCAACATATCTGAAAATTTCATTAAAATGTTTTGGGTTGTGTTGGGTTTTGTGAGAAGGCCCAGGAGCCAAGATGACCATGGCCCTGAGATAGTGGCAAACTGTGGTTAAATTAATTCACACTTTCTTCTAGGACCAGCTGTGGGGTTAAGTAAAAGAGTAAGTAGATTTGAGATTTTTATAGGGATTCTTATTTCTCACAAAGGCATTGCAAATAATTTATCCTGTTATCTTGGGGGAGGATTTAGGCCTTTCCCAATCTTGGTGAGCCTGATTGGTGTTTGAATGCCTTCATTGCCCTCTCTGATAATAGAAGTATTTGTGCACCGAGAACATACAAATAGAAAAATATAGACAGAAGTACCTTTCCAGCCAGATGTTACTATTAAGGGCCTCTCCTATACCCATAGCTCCACTTTGGTAGGATGATCAGTGGAGGAGTAATTGATAACTTATTGGTTTCATGTGGGTGGCAGATACTCCTACAGGACCAGACCTTACTTCATGAACTTCTTTGAAAACACCAGAGCATGAATATCCATTCACAGGAGCTGCCATCTCCATCCCCGATTTTGAGAACCAATTGCATGACGTGACCAAAAACAGACTAGGTGAGAAGGCCAATGACTTCTTATTTTGAATTAACAAATGTCTACTGGAATGTCCCCCCACCCCAACACCAAATTCAAATTCCAAAAGTAGACCCTACCTACAAGGATCACCCAACCCTTCACTAGTCTTATCATGTGGTTGGCTGTGAGTAGAACTGCCATATATGATAGTCCTAATTATAAACTACATGACTGCAATGGACACCAGTCATACTGCAGCACATGTGCATGGTGCCCCTGGGAGGTGAATTTTAAACAGCCGGCAAGGCTACAGACAGGACCCTTATAGAAGCCTTCTAAACTTTCTTTGGTTCTTGTCTGAGGACTTTGGAGCTCTTTGGGCCTTTGTGAAGGTCACCAGCAGAAAATGGAAATCAAGGGATTTTCATCAAACTGTTTTAGGTACTCATATGTATCACAATTACATTCTTCCTAAAGTAACAGAGACACTGTCCCTCTCTCTAGAAGCAGAAGCTTTGTTTATTATAAGGAGATAAATAAGAGATATAAATGGTTTATATGGTGATAGAAATGCCAAGTCAGCTTAAAGGGTTCTGGGGGAAGAAAACTGAAATTAGAGACATGCTAAATTAGAAATGAGAATAAAAAATTGCTTGAGGTGATTAGCTCAATCATGCAGCACATCAGGGAACCCTGAGTGAGGATCATTTCCAAGGGATATTAAGCAAATAGTGAGGATTTAACTAGGAAGCAGCAGAAGCTATTATCCTAGAAGGCTGAGGTCAGGAAGCAAGTATTAGGTGAAGTTTCAGGAGAAAGGCACCTTTGATGGGTCAAGGAGTCACTCAGGTAAATCATTTCTTTCCTTAGGGATTTTTTTTTTAGTGTGTTATATTTCAAAAACGTTTTCAGATACCTGACATTCCTGTCTTCTGCCTTTTCTTACTCACTTTGGTTATGCCTCCTGATTCACTGTCCCCATGACTGTCCACTCTGCTTTGTGTGTGAGGACGTGACAGGAGGGCATCTGTGCATTGCTGTCCCCAGGCGTTTTCATTTTCATACCTTTATTTGCAAAAGGAGCCATTGTTCACATGGGACAGAAGAGAATGGCAATCTTGGGATGTTCAAAGGTCTCAGTGGCTCCTGATCCAGTTCTAATGCTTGGTGTTTGATGCAGTTTCCAAGGAGAGCTGTGACACAAGGGCATTAATCTACCTTGTGACAGCATGGGGTTTTAATGCATTTTCTGTATCTGAAGAAAAAGCCTCCTATGGAGATGGTGAAAGGAGTTATGGTGAAATCAATATCTTCATTTCACCGGGGCACTGACAATTTGTAGCAATGATACAAGGGATCACTGCACAGGGAGAGCTTGTTGGACAGAATCTAATACACAGTACATATACTTTTGAAAATGGACACAAAGATTTGCTTTATGAGTTAAAAAAATAAAAGGTGAATGTGCTACACGGAAATAGTTTCTTTCTAGAAATATGTAGATAACCTGTTATAACAGCAAAGACATGATTCTGGAGCAATAAGGGTTTCCTTACATCTCTCTTTTGCAGAAGTCATGTTGTCTACAAAAAGAGATAAATTCCATAAAGCACATTCAGGAATCAGCAGAAAACATCCTGGATATACACTGAGATATCCAAATCAAAATTATGATGTCTGATATTCTACTAATGGTACAGACCAACCAAGAGAATGGTACAATAAAATGTCAAGGATAAGGCCATTCAGCCTTGTCAGTGAGGCTGACCAAGGAGGAAAGTGAGGACCACCTTTGAAGGTATTATGGGATGGGAGATGAGTCAGAGTACTAACTGGACCAGACTCTTCAGTCCTTTCTCAACGACAGATGTTAGATTTGATATTAATATCAGTGCCACTTGAAAATAAAATTTAATAGTCAACCACTGATTTATTTTGGTTTCTTTTTTCCCTGGGTAATATTGTTCAGCTTAACCTGATTTCTGTGATATTTCAATATTATATGTATGTTGTGGCAATTAGCAGTGTGACTTAAGTATATATCCCTATATATCTATCTGATCTCTTTCAAATACATAAATGAGGATGGATGCATATTTTTTAAGGTTATTATTCATTGCTTTGGTATCTTCATAGTTTACACAAGGTTTAAATATATACATGGAAAAGCTTCTTTATACCTTACATGAGTAACACCTTGCTGCGGTAGGAATCATTTCACTTATTCTATATGCATGTAAAGATAATATGGAAATGGTTAATTTTTCTCCACTTTCCATGAATTTTATTTTTCTTCTTTTTTATTTTTTCTGACAATCAATGTCAAGGAATATAAAGTTTCTTTTATTTGGATGGTTTTAATATTTTCTTTTCCTAAGTCATGAAAATTATTTTTTACTATGTCTCTCAGATATGGTGGATATTTCTAAAGTGGGGTAAAGACAGCATACATACGAGATGCAGATATTCAAGAAAATACAGTCCGCTGCAAAATTTCCCAAACATGTGTTCTGTGAAAAACTAGTCTCAAAAGAGTTCCATCATCAAATAAGTTTGGAAGATGCTGCATCTTATCTCCCTTCTTGGAGATTTACAGCACATTTGGGAATATTTAAAATGTTGGTAAATTCTGCAGAAAAGAAACTGGCTTAACAAAGCCCAGCATTCTTAAATTTACTTGACAATGAAACTTGGCTTTAAAATTCATGAAATACCCATTAACAACCTGCTTAATTATCCCTTACCCATGGGCAGGATATTCTGCACATAAACTCTTGAACTTTAAAGTACATGGTCAATACTGTCTAATGTCCTTGGCAGATTAGGGTAGAAGCAAAAATATTAATCCCTCTATCCCCCACCTTAATGATTTCATCTCTTTTCATTACTTTCTCTATTATTTCA
Organism: Phocoena phocoena; assembly: GCF_963924675.1. NCBI lineage: Eukaryota > Metazoa > Chordata > Mammalia > Artiodactyla > Phocoenidae > Phocoena > Phocoena phocoena. The sequence goes on along the minus strand of NC_089235.1, from coordinate 38,431,592 downwards.
TAAAACTGCCCAGCTAAATGGTCATTTGGCTTGTCAAATTAAGTGCTATGTGAATGTTATAATAATAGTGACTATTAATTGAGCACCCACTGCATGTCAGGCAATGAAGCACTAAGTCAGACACTTAATGCAAACTTTCCTTGTTCTACACAACAACTAGCAGGGACGCATTGCATCTTCACATGAAACATAAGGAAACTGTCTGGGAGAGGTCATATATCTTGCCCAATTCACTTGCTACTATAGGATACAGCCAGAATTGCATAACCATCTCTCGTGTCTCCCAAGTCCCTGCAGTTTTCACTATATCATACTGTCTCTCTAAATAACATGAACTCAGCCAGTCCCAATGATATAATAAAATATGAAATGATAAGAATAATGATGCCAATAATGGTAATTAATAATAACCAGAAAGGTATTAAAATGCTACATTTGTCATTTTACAAAAGTTATGGTGGTGCAGTGTTTTAACAGTAAAGAGCCCACTCTCCTTTTTCCTACCCCCACATCCAATTAATCATTAACTCTGGTTAATGCTTTCTTGAATATCTCTACTGCCACTAACTGTTGTGCAAGTCACCATCTTATCTGCTCTGGATTTTTACTGCAGACAACACCTGACCTAACCTGTATCCTTGTCTTCCTCCAATTCGTTTTGTGCACTGCAATCACAATGGTCTTTTTAAAGTACAGATCTGATTACCTGATTACTCACTCTTCAATTAAAAACCTCTAAGACTTCCCACTGACAATAGGTTAAAGGCTGAACTTGTAGGTTTCTATGATCCTTCATCTTCTGGCCCCTGTCACCTTTCCAACTTCAAACTCCACACTCTCCGACCTCATCGGATTGATTTGTTCATTTGTTTGTTTGTTTTCTTTCCCCCTCCTTCAACCAGAAGTGAGCTCAAAGAGAGGAGAGACCTAGACTCCCCTGTTGACCACCGTGTCTCCCAACACCCAGCACTCCCTCTTACACATAGTAAGAACTAAATAAATATCCATTGAATGAAAGGATAGATGAAAGGGTGAAAAGGGTGAATGAATGAATGAAAGAGAAGTAGTGAATGGGAGAGAAAGAGAGTTGCAAGGGATGTCCAGAACATGTCCCCTGCCTGTGTGTCCCCTTTGACTTTATAGGGACTGCTAAGAGAAGATAGGGTTAGAAGAGGAAATTTGTTTTCAACAAATTTGTGGGATGTGGCTCCAGCAGACCTGCTTCGTGGTCTGGGTGAAGCAGTGTGATGAGACAGGAGGGCCGTTATTTCATCCACAGGGATCTCATCACTGCTCTACAACCTCAAGGAGGGGAAGCTTTGGAAACATCAGAGAGAATGCCTTTGGAAAAACCATCAGCCTCCCCAGGAAGTGCCCTACCAATAGAGGCAATAGCAAGAGTCTTCAGGCCCTTCAAGGACAGTGGAAATTGATGTGGGAGAAACAGCAGGAAAAGTTGAATACAGCAGACACTTCATGATGAGTCTGTTTGGTAAACTGCTTTGTGAACACATACGGGACAATCATTCGAGGATGCCAAGGTATATTCATTAGGGGGTGGGTAGGGGAACCTGCTCAGGGGAGAGACTAGAAGTCCTCTTCTTTTAAGAAAAAGATAAACGGAAACATGTTTCTTCGAGTTTATCCTCAGGCTTGCAAATTCAGAAACTACTATTCTAGAGCACTGAATTTGGAGCCAGAAAATCTTATTTCTGGCTCTTCCACATTCTAGCTCTGTGGCTTGGGGCAAGCTTCAGAGTCTTCCCAACTCCAATTTCTTCATCCAAAATACAGGAATAATGAAACCTACTGAAGGCATTGTGAAGAGCGAATGAGGTAAAGTTTGAAAATATATATGAAAACATTTTTGTAAAATATAAAGTGCTATAAATTATTATTTATTTGTCATAGTCACATGTAGGATGGTCTGTCTATCTTATATTTAAGCTCTTCAACCCTTAAATGATTCTTTCATTTACATAACTGGCTGCCCCAGGAATCATATTTGTTCTCCTGGATCTCACTCCCTCGGCCAGAGTTTGTTGGACTAGCAGTGGACATCTGACCTAAGCTCACCCAGTTAGATTTTCCTACCAGAGATTTTAGAATTGGAACCCAAAACTCTATTTCAACCTAAGTTGGTCTTTTGACTGGCAAAGTCTTAAACTCAGGAGTTATGGGTTGTCATCATATATCTACGTGTTACTGCAGAGCAAAGAAGGACAATCAGAGAGAACTGAGGCAAATTTGTGGAGAAGCTGCCTGGACTCAGGGTGGATTTTCAGTCTCTGGGTCTAGTTTCCTTGAATATTACTATGTTTTAATTATCAATTCTGAGTCTTAATTATAAATGTCCCTTTCTGTCTTTAGTTAAATAAAGTTGGCTCTTGTTCTGTTACAGTGAAAGAATCCTAATACCAGATAGATAGATAGATGGATAGATAGATAGATAGATAGATAGATAGATAGATAGATAGATAAATGGAGATGGCTAGCTCTATTACTGAATAATATATCTGGTTAAAGAAAAAGGCTGTGCTGCAACCTTGACCACATGGAGCTCATCTCATAAGCATGTGGTGTGTCTGCTTTGTAGAGGTGTTATGGAGACTAACATCTGTGTGGCGATTTAGTTTGCCAAAAGAAGCACTATATGAAATAAGGTGATAACTACAATAATAGAAATAACAGTACTTAATAAAAATCAGAAAGGTTTAAAAACTCTACATTGGTCAGTGTGAAATCTTCAGCAATGGGTTGTTATAATATCGGCCATCACAGCAGACTTGCTTGGCTCTTGGTCATGATCCCGTACCTTCATGTGGTCATACCAGGCACCATTGCTCCTCTGCACGTTTCTGACCTTTCTTATTTAAATGAATTCCATCTGTTTGGAAACACTTTTCCTTTCAGAAGCTTGCAGTATCCACTTACTAACCATACAAAAGAAATCTTCTAGTAAAAGAAAATAATAATATTTACTCCTATTATTTCATCCAGTCATCTTCTGGAATGTTTGCAAATGTTCATACTGAACTTTGACTACTATAAACCCTGTTTTAATATTTCAAATATAAATGTGTTAATGAATCTCTAGGAACACATGTTACCAATGTTATATATAATTTCCATCTTGCCCCACATAGTCCTATTGCACCATTCATGCCTGTACAACTAAAATTTTCTTTCTTGGTATGCCTATTGTTTTAGTAACAATAATTGGAAACCAATAATATTTTGTAAAACAAAGTCAGGTATACATACGCAGCTCCAATTATGGTCACGTTGGCTGGCTCAGAATCTGACAGTGGGAAAGAATACATAGAATGAAGGATCTGAGTGCTATGGTGACATAGCACATAAAAAAATTGAGTTTTATCATTTGTAGGATCAGAGTGAATACACATATATATTATACATATGTGTTTATGAATACAGATTAACCTTTTGTAAGAGCCATACAAAATTTATAATTCAGTTGTTCCCAGTTATTTCACAGTGATACAATTACTTTCAAAAGCCTATTTTTAAGAGCTCCTTTGATCAGAAATGTTTGCACACCTGAGTAGGCTGAGCCTAGCTCACTGATGTCTGAATTAAGAAATCAAGTATGTATTACAGCTTCACTAATTTGTAGGGAGATGTATTTGAATTAATGAAAGAGTATGAGTTATTTTATGTAATAAATTACAGTACTTTATTAAATTAGTATTCTTCTTACGTTTGCTTCAATGAATTATAAATTTAACTGCTAATAAGCCACATCCATTGCCAACATGAATATGCTAAGGTACTTTAAAATACTTTCTCTATGAAGTAGATGTTTTACAGAAATTGTTATATTTATTTTGAAAATGGTACCCTTGGTTATAGGGTGCAAAGGCAAGTAGCTCAGTCTCCCCCCCACCCCCCAAAAATCACAGAAAATCTCTATTCTTGTGTTTCCCATAATAGCCTGCATCTATCTCCATCATTTTATGTAACATACCAATATTTTATTTATCAGCTTGTGAGTCTTTTTCTCCCTAGTCGACATCAGTCTTCATGAGGTTAGAGATGGGTCTTGTTCTTGTAGTCACCAGCTCATCACACAGTGCCTTGCATGTAATGTCTGCAACAATAATCATTTGTTGTACGAATCAGTGTGTTGGCTTTCACCAGCAATTTTCATGGATTTTCTCAGTGCGGTAAAGAATTATTACCACACACTACAGGGATCAGAAGGTTAAGATTCTGCTGGATAATGAAGCCAGATAATGGATCATCTGAAACGATTTCAACACAGATTCTTTAAAATGTGTCCTCAAAGAACTGGTGCCCTATGAGTTCATATTTATTGGTTTAGAAAACAGAAAGGTTAGAGAGTCCCATGAAGAAAGCTAGAGAAACTTCCTCAAGTCACGAGCAAAAACAAATTGTGGAAGTTGGAGCAAGACAGCAGAATTCTGTGATCTCAGAATTTCCACTCCCAAGAGCCCTTCCAGATTTCTTGAGTTTTCTGGCTGGGTTTTAACAACAGTAATGTTTTGTTGGACAAGGCATTGCAAAGAATCACTCTTTAGTGAGCCTACCCAAGAAGCCCCATGTGGCCCATCTTTGTTCTTCAAGGGGCTGGGGGCACACAATGGGACTTTGAAAACTGTTTTCAGCTGTTGTCAGTTCTGTAAGAATGGGCTCATTTTCCCTCTGAGAACCCCTACCTGCATTAATATCTTTAAGGGCAACCATTAGTGGTTTCCTACAGAGACTTCACACAACCACATTTTCCAAGCTTGTGTTGGTGCTCTGAGTATCTGGAATTAGAAAAGATTGGTTCAATGTGAAGAAACAACAAATCTGCAGCCTTTGTTTCATTCCCACACACCTGTATCCATCCCAAGTTGTGTCTATACAATGCTAACTTCCCATCAGATTTGGTGACATTGTGTCTCCCTCAGTACAGCGAGATCAGTTGGAGCAAATGCCTGACTCTGGGGTGGCCCTGTCTATGTGCTGTCTGTCCCCTGCAGCTCTCCCTTTCAGCATGAAGCAACTGTTTGCTCATAGGCCTGATAACATCCTAAATGATTCCATTGCTGTCAATCTCTGTTTCTTTAAGGAAGAGATAGAAAGCTCCAGAGCTTTGCCCTGAGACTCCAGGTTTTTATTTGGCATTTGGAAAAAGTGACCTGTGTGTTCAGGGTCAAGTTTGATTCTCCAGATCACTTTATGTGTTCGCAAAAAGAGTTCCTGAGTTTCAGCTTGAGTCTCTCCGCAAGATGACCCAAGTTTCTTTACTGTAGGTTCCTTGGGGCTTTTGCCCTTATAGCTCTTTGAGAGCACTTATCTGCTGGCAGTGAATGAGATAGCAGATCTCCTGAATTCCTCTCTGCTCTTCCCAGGCAGCTAATGAGATCAGAGCTGTACTGCGTTTTTATCTACATGAGATAGGATATCAGGGTTTCTCCCAAAGCAAACCAAAAGGCGACACAAAGAAGCGCTGAAGGATGAGAAGACAACTTGGGACAGGATAACTTGTGCCTATAGCCTACCTGTTAATTAACCAGAGCCAGGATCCAATCATATGTTATGAATAAGAGCAGGAAGCAGATAAATTGTAGTCACTTCAGATTAGCTCACTCAAACAAGGTCAGGAGCAAGTTAATTCTTAAGCGTTTAATTCAGTCGATTGGCACTCAAACGAGGAGAGGCAGAAACAAATGGTGTAGTCTTTGTAAGGTTGTTAATGTGACCCAAGCTTATAAGAGTAAATTAATATTTTCAGCCTTTCCCCAATTTTTCACTATTGTATAGATACACATTTTCAAATGTAAGTTTAGTGTCCTCTTCTCTGGGTTAATCTCAGGTCCACCACCACTGATGTGATTTAACTATTTACTTAAACTTTATGTGCCATAGTTGTCTTATCCATAAAATGGGGATAACATTAGTAGCAATATTTATAAGAATTAAGAGAAATAATGCATTTAGAGCATTTGTTAAGTACTCAATTGATATTAGCTATCATTATTATTTCTGTATGTTCACATTTGAGACACTGAAAGATAGAAATTATTAATTCATTCTTATTAATTATTCTTATTCATTCTTATTAACTATTAATTAATTAATAATTAGGAAGATAGGAATTATTAATTCATTCTTTTCAGAACCTGTCTTCAAGCAGGGATGGGTATTCTCCTAACCATGCTTAGCACAGAGCAATAACTATTCATGGGTAACCATCAGCCTCTAACCCTATGGCATTTATTTTCTCTGTTACATTAAAATTAGATGTTTGCTTGTTATTATTTCACAATTTCTTTTCTAGTATATAATTAATACTGGTATTTTACCCTTTTGGTAAGGAAAAAAATGTTAATCCTCGTATTTCTGCATTTTGGTAATTTCTCAGAGAGCCGTGGTCCTGAGTCCCCTTCTGCGAAGTGCAGGGGATCTTTCCTTGCCTCCTTCTATGATTCACTGTGACTCCTGATTACTGCAACCGGATGGCATTTTTCTCTTCTCTCTTTCCTAATAAGGAACAGAATCAACACGACCGGGATCACTTTGAACAATGGCATTTCTTCTGAATACACTTCTAACTAGATTTGTATTTTTATGCTGTGAGTGGAAATACCAGATAAGAAGAGATAGATGAAGGCAGATGCAAGGATGAGATGGAATATGGAGGTCTGTTATTTGGATTTCCTTAGGTGGGACATTTGCTGCATAAATGGCAACCAGCTCTTTAAAAAAAAAAAAAAATCACACATTGGAGTTCAGTACCATTAACAATAGATAAAGAAAGAAGGCAAAGAGCTCAGCGGTGTTAATCTCACCCCTCACAAATAATGGCACCAGTGACATTTGACCATGTGACAGATGAGTGAGTGGAGAGCCCTGGGACTGTGATAGTGACAGTTTTCTTTTTCTACCCTTGTAAATTATTCAGCATTGGCACAGCACTGGGAAAACACAAACCTGCAAAAGGGTAAGAGAGAAAAGGAATTCTATTGCAAATGAGAATGGCTGCTGACAAGTCCATTAAAAAACAACAACCCAACATTCAAGCTGCGTCTGCTGCCTTCCAAATGTCCTTCAAAAGTTTGGTTCACTAACCTCTTTTAGACATGTGAGAAGGTGGAAGAGAAGAGAGGAGAGTCCCTGTTAAAAACATCCTAGACTGGTTTCTTTCTGAACGTGACTGTGTCATCATCAAAGATAGGATGCTAGGGCTCCTAAGATCACATGGGTTGTTAAAGCCCAACATCCTAGTCACACATTTCCAACCCAGTAATTACATCCTGCTGACTGCAATGCTCCCCTTTGTTTTTGGTTAGACGTGATTGCCTTCCATCCCTTTCTTTGTACTGTGTTAAAGCTGCCACCCCAGTAGAGGCTGTTTTCCTGAATGTGGTTATAAAAATGCCATGGGGGGAAAATACCATGACACATTAAAAAAAAGTGGGAGTATATTATTGTTTATCAATGAGCTTAATTATTTCTCTTCTTTTTGCTTGGAGGAAGACAAGGCCGTCTTCCCACCTAAGTATCCACAGCAGAAATGGGGACTCAGTTAGAGCTCTAGAAATAAGGCTGTGAATGAGAATTCTAACACTGAACCAGACCAGTTGCTCTGCTCCAACCTTCTCTCCGACTGACATCTGCTGTGCAGCTGGAAGGTGAAGGAACTGGTGTTTTTCCATTGCTTGTCCAGCAAGGGGGGCTAGAAACTACAGTTCCATTCCTGTTGGAGACTATTCCCCTCTAGTATATCCTGCCAGCGAAAAATCTCTAATAACATCTTGTGTTTCTATAATAGATTTTATGTGACATTTTCAAAGTATTTTACATTAGTGTATGAAGCTTCCCCTGGTAAGGTATAATGAGTGTCTCCATTTTCCGGAAGGGTGAAACGATACAACAGCAGGCTTGGTGAGGAATAAATCTGCCATGGTGTCAGGTATGGCCCCCAGGTGTTCTTTCCTCTGCCTCTCCATTCACAGCTCTAACATTTACTGTCCACAGTTTTCTCGCTACAATAAAGGTATGACTTTCAAAGCTTGCCCTTTATCAGTCCCCTTTCAGGCCAGGAAATATCACTAGAGGGTGGTAGGAGCATCACAGAAGGTCACAGGGTTTTGTTCATGCCGTTGTGGTGATTCCCTGGGAGTCTTTCCACCCTTCCTGAGTGGCCCACACATCACTAATCTGGTACAGCATGCATCTGAGATGGACATCTCCTGAGGTTTCAGTCCTTTAAGGTTCATTTTGCACTACCACCTGCCTCTCATTCCCTCCCTGCTCACCCACACACATCCACCCTCTTCAACTTTGCCTAAGTTACACCTAAATCAAAACTTTATGACTGTAATTTCTTTAATGCTGGAACAGCTTAAGCAGGCAGATGTAAAATCCTTTTTCTGAGAAGCTAGGTCTATCCAAAAGCAGGCTATTGGACAAATGATCCGAAAATAGAGGCAATGCAAACTAGAATCTTAATCTATGTGTCTGTGACAACAGTTTGAGGCCGTTAAGTGAAGCATTTTCTCCAGGTTTGTATGGGAAAATGTTTCTGCCCCAGGTTATGTCCAGTGAGAATGATGCTATGATTTCTCTCCTCTTACTCTATAGCTTTCTATATAACTTTCATTTGCTGAGCTCATTCCTTAGTGAGCTTGGAAGTCAGATTACGGTTTCAGGAGAACTGTACCTGCTTTTTGTAACATGCCACGTAGGACTTAGGAACATCAGTAGCTGATATGCCTCTACTCATTGATTATTAGAATCAAAAGCTTTGCTCATTAAGGGTTTATGCCTCAGTAGAAAATTAAATGCTCAAAATGTTAACAAATGGTTAATTGCACTTTTTTTCTGGAATATTTAAGGCATAGCAGTCCTCATAGGGCAGGCTTTAAATTGGATGCATTTTCATAACAGACCTTTACTTTTTGGTGGGTTTTGACTTTTTGGTGGGTATAGATAAGAACATCGAAGGAAGATTGCTGAATGGAAGAAGCCATTATGGTATTTCATAGTCCCAAATGGTCCTCATCCCAGTCTTTGCTACCTGGGTAGGGCTGGAGGGCACTGGTTACTCTGGTGTTTCAGGGGAAGAGGCAGACACAGATCTACCTCGTTTTCTTATACAACAGAAAGTATCTTTGTCAAACCTCAACTGGTAAGGAGGAAGAAAGGTCCATTCTATCTTTTTGCTTTTGCAGCCCATGATTTCTAAGGCCACACCAGTCCGGGGTAAAATTAGAGCCACTGAACAGTAATAAATGCCTGCCATTATGGGACTTTCAGCTTCTGATTCTCCCCAAATGATTCCGAGTCTTCCTCTGCAAACAGCTTTCATCAAGCACCCTCTGGAGTGCCTCGCTGAGAAGAATATACTCTTAACAGTTCCTCCACAGCTCACTAGACATTGAGATTGCTGCTGATCAGTTCATCTATTCAACGGATATTTGCCAAATACCCACTCAGTGTTAGAAATTGTGTTAACTTGAGGAACTCTCTCAGTGACTATGACATGGGCTTAATCTGGATCGCTTGTTACACTTTGGAAACCCATCTATTTACTTTGGAGGTGTCTACTGTTTAAGAAAATGGTGGATTTTATTTTAATGTGTTGGTCACAAGTACTAAAGTATGGTGGTGATTGAGGGTAGATAAGATAGGTATAATTAGGCCACAACGGCAAGTTATCTGTCCATTCTTACACTTGCGCATTCTATCCCACCAAACCATCGATACTTTAATTTCACTGAGGGCAAAATAATACTCTCACTTGTCAATCAAAAGTAAGAAAAAAAGAGATTTAGAGAATATCAATCTATAACTTCTTTATAAAGAAAAAAGAAGAAATATATGATCTCATTTAATAGATTACACAATTACTCTGGCACTTATCCTTTTAAATTTAGTAAACCACATTTGAATTGTCATTACCTAGAAGTTGCTGAACAAATTAAAAAAAAAAAAACTTCTCCAACTCTGCCAACATAGTTGACAATTTCCCAAGCTGGATAACAAAGCCCTTAGTGGCTGTCAGTCCTGGCACTGCTGAGAGCCCTTATCTTTGTTCTTCATCCAGTGACTACATAAATCAGGAAGGTACTTGGTTGCTGGGGAGAGTTTCACAGGCAACTTACTACCAAAAATATTTCTCGAACTAACTTTAGGAAAGACTTATCCCTGAATTATAAATGAAAAAAAAAATAATTTTATAGGCATACAGATCCAAAATGCACTTTATTTTTCATTTTAGATTATATCTGTGGGGTGGGGGGTTGGGGGAAGAATTCTTCAAGGTAATTCACGGCATGGACCTTAAAGAGGAATCCAGACTAGTGGCCGAGTCAAAGCTTCAGAAAGTAACTGTAGGAAGAGCTCATTGGCTGATCTGCTCAAGCAGGTTCGAATTTGCTGCCAGCTTTATATTTTTATGAGGTTGGAGAATTGCGATGTTTCCTGGGTTGAATGGGTAGCAACTCACATCAGAGCTTTTGTCCAAGAGGTGACATCAAAATGGCAGTGGAAGCTGTGGTTCTGCTCCCTGATGTCGTGTAGGCTGTTTTGGTGGAAATGAGGAAATAATATTTGTGTGGGAGGGCAGGAGACTGAGAAAGAGAAAAAGAGAAAAATCCTGTGAAAATTATATTATCAGTAATTTTGTCATTAGTTTTTCTTTACTGAGGATATATTTTCCAAATGACTTTACAACACCATATAATACCCTAATTAACCTGAAGGTACTCTTTTATAATTTAGCTTAAAGGTATGCCTTGGATGGTATGGCATACCCAAGATTAGTGCAACATCTTGATTTGACTTGGGTCCCCGTGCTACATAGAATTGGGGGCTCCAGCTACGAGAACTCTGAGGGAAATGGACTCAGCCTTTCTGAGAGGTGGCTTAGAGCCTGAGAGGAGAATGGGCGGTTGAAGACTAGATACTGTTCTGAGTTGAAGGAGATACGAAAGAGCCAGGGACAATTCAAAATCTGCTAACAGAAGAAAACCGTGGCTGCTGAAGATTCTGGGACAGATGGCTGCCTCCACTGCTGGTAGGACAATGTCTAAGAATTATTATCAGATCAAGTGCCAACTGCCCTCAAGAACAACGTTCCTGAGGCCACACAGGAAGTTTCTTCTTACTGAAGCTTATATAGTGTTTGCCTGAAACTAGCTCTCTGCACTTCTCTGACATACCTGATAGGTCATCCTTGATTTCAGATACAGATAATTGCTTCTAATTGTATTCTCACTGAGAAGAAAGAGTGATATTTTCCCACTAGAAAAATTTCATAGACTTGGACTTGTACTTATGAGTCGATGTCTCAACAATTGCAGAGACCCAAACATCTGATTCCCAGTTGGAACTATAAGGTTAAGAATATCTGAATTTAAAGTTATATAAGAAATATATGTTTTGAATTATATTTTTTCTTCCAGTAGATGTGCATCAAATAAGTCTGTGAAATGAAACTGTCAACTATAAGTCATTTGAGACCTTCTGATGTCTCCAGAACTGCCCTTGACCTTTTCATAGGGGAGTTCAGGAAGTCTAACTTCACCCTTTGATTCTCAGCCCCTCTTCACATTCTCGCTTATGTCGGTGTCAATGCAATGCTCTAATTTTGATATTTAGTCTGAGTCTAAGACCCAGCCTCACTGGCATTCCAGTTCTGTTTACTGTATCCATTCTTTGAGCCTGCCTTAGTGACCTGCCTTGGGTCTTCCTAGGACTGAGGGCTTCTGCTCTCAGTGTACATCTTCTCTTTTGTCCTTAGGTTTTGTGTTTCTAAAAGTCTATTATGAATTTTGGAATATTAACTATTTCTAGTTTCTCTTTTGATGAGTTTGGTCCGTTTACACAAATATCCCATGTACTTTTCTGCTTTTTGGAAATAAAATAAGCACAGAAAACTCACTTTGACATATATCTAATCAAAATTCTTGGGGTTGACATTTGTAGGCTTGTTTGTTTTTGTTTTTGTCCACCCAGCAAATACTTCCTCTTCTTTCTTCTGAAAATGGTTCCCTCACTTTCCTCTGGGAGACCATCTCACTCTAGCTGCTCATTTTATGTGCCTTTGGATGGTGCCAAGACCAGCTCTGCCTCCATACTGGTCATGTGAGCCAGTATAATGAATATAGCCAATTTCCTGGCCAAAATGATTGGTTCAGGTTTGGGAACATGACCAAATTTAGGCCAATAAGAGTCAGAACTTTTGTTCAAAGCACTGCTGAGGGTGGGTGAGGGGGAGCTTTTTTACTGGACTTGGCACTGGAAGGGTGTAAGGTGGGAGCTGTTGGAAGCCATCTTACCTCAAGTGGTTAAGGGAACTTGCCCGAGAATGGAGCAAACATAAAGGACTACAGGACAAAGGGATATAGATATTCTGAGGCCTGCTGACATCATCTGAGTTCCCATATCCCAACCATGACTGGACCATACCACCTCAGTTCTTTTCAGCTCATTAACTATTTTTGTCCTTGTCAATTTGAGTCAAGTTTCCAGATACCTAAAGACCATTGACTATTTCAGGTCTATTTTCCTCATGCCTGATGATACAGCGATAGTCTCTTCTTCCAGTTGTTACACCATGCTTGGACTTCCTATTCAGTCTCATCAAAGCTAGAGATGTAGGGCGGAAATGCAAGTCACAGGCTGGCTGCTATCATTGTAAGATGAATTATCCCAGGGACGAATGCGGCAGACAGTCTGTCAGAGTAAAACTAAGCAGAGAATCTTTTTTTCCTTTGTGTGTTGAGAAACAAGAGCCACTTCTTATCCTACTTCCATTTCCCATAAATGGTATGTCTGGAACAATGGAAAGGGGATGGCAGAAAATATAAGACATGGGCCTGCTTTTCCCATTAGACCATAAAACCTCCTTCAGGAAAAGTGCTTCTACTAGTTTACTATTTTATTCCTAGAAAGTAGACTAGTACCTGGCACAGGGCAGGTATTCCATAAATGTTGGCTGACCTAATAAGCAGAACGTTTCTAAAATAGTGCTGCTTGTAGACATCCGTGGCTCTATTGTTTTTTCCTCTGTCATCTTGCTACCAAACCAGCTGCCCCAGGACCTGTGTGGCATTTGTGTGATATGCTTATCAGTCGCACTCACAACTACAAGCAACTCCAGAGGAGCCAGGATAGCAAGATTCCAGCAAAGTCCAGAATACACAGAAGTGAACTTCCTAAGCCACCCCTGTTCATTGGATCCTGAGGTGCTATTGGTCTGAGAGGCCCTGGGTCTCCCTGTGTCAGCCACTCATGAAATGAACAAATCCCAGACTCATGGCCTGAAGCGAGATGATGTTTAACTCTCTGTTGTCTGTCTGGCAATGGTGGGGGGGGGTCTAAAGGTTTTTCTCTTTCAAGATCTTGAAATACCCTCAGATAAAATGCGTGTTCCCAATTTAGCTAGCTATAGGCTCCTGGACCTCAGCATGAGGGAGAAAAACGAGGACAGCTTATATCTTGCGGAGCAAAGAAGCTCAAGGCTCCTGTAAGAGGGGTTACTGCACAGGCACAAGAAGTGTCAGATGAAGTGTGGAAAGACTGAAGCTGGGACTCAGCCTCCAGCTGGAGCTGCGGCTAGCTCCTCGGTGATCAAGCTTTCACTACAGATCATCCATTAACTTTGTCAAACTAATCATGTTGTTCCCTGGGTTATCCATGCTGATAGTGGGGCAGAATTAATTAGGCAAACACAATCTCCAGGCATCCCGAGGACCACAGACCCCGAAGGGCCCATTAGTTCCCTCTTAGCCCAGCCACTCTCTCCAGTTTGGATGGTTTTATTTATATAAAGGAGAACAGAACTCAGGACATGTGCTGCTGAGAGGTGTGCCAGGGCTGGGACTGGGCCTAGAACTGTTGGGGCCAGGCCAAAGTGTTCAACAAGAAGCCTTTCTTGCTGGGAGGTCAGATGGAATGAGAAGCCAGCTTGAGCTGTTCAGAAAGACATGCTGGGCCTTTTTGTGATTGGAGGTCAAGTTAAATGAAAGCAAAGCCTTTGCCCTCTATTTTCTCTCCTCCTCCTGTGTCCTGGCAGCAAGAGTGTAACAAGAGAAAAGTTCAGATTATTGGTAACAACGTAAACAATGGGATCCCTCCAAATCATTATGAAACCCTAGGAATCTTCAAAATGTGTATCTTTTCTGGAACTCAAGTATTTAGTTCCTAGGGCTGGAAAAAAAATTGTACTAACCCCACAGCCTCGTTCTAACTTACAGAAACTCTCCTTGAAAATGAGGGCTATCATGATCACAGAAGTTCTGCTGAGACCTAGCTATACACACAGACAGATGATGAAGGGGTCAGGATGTTGAAGAGGCTGCAGTGGCACTGCTCAGCACACAGCTGAGACAGGCTCCAAGCCAACCATGTCATGTGAACTGTAGGTCAGGCAGGGGCTGCAATCACCTGTCTTGGCAATTCAGTTTGCTACCTTGCTACTTGCCATAGGATTTAAGATACTCAAAAAAAAAAAACAAAAAACAAAAAACAAAAAAAAAAAAACACATAGCATTTAACATCCAGACAGAATGTAAAAATTAAAGAGACAGAGAGAGAAATAGAGAGGGAAAGAGTGAATACCTTTTATTGCTACTTTAAGAGTGATTCTAGAAATCTCCAGTGCCATAGCTGAAATATTTTGAATATACTATTGTCCTCACATGAACAAACAAACAAACAATAACTAACTGTGAAGGTAAGAGGGTCAGAGTCAGTGGGGGCATCACTGACCTTGAACTGCATTATTCAAACTACTTGGATTCTCTGCAGATATCGTGTGTTATGAACTGTGGATTCAACAGTCGCAATGACACGGTCTTTTCTTGATTCTTTGAATCCTCTTTCTTAATCTCCTTCTCTGAATTCCTCTTCTAACCCAACAGGTTTTCAGAACAGGATTTGGTTCTTCTCTTAGACTCTTTCCCTTGGTGAACATATACACTCACTCATATTTAACTATCTATACCTTTGGCAGCTAGCTTTATTTCTGGCTCTGATCTCTTTCTCAAATTATTACCTTTTATCTCTCCAACTGCCTAATGGACATTTCAACCTAAATATTTTTCTATCATCTCAAATCCAACATGTCTATGATCAATCTATCATCACATTCAACTCAGTCCTGGCTTCCTCTGATTTCTATTAATGATTTAATCATATTCCCAAGTATCTAGCCTCAAAACAAAAAGAGAAAACCGTCATCTTAGTCCCTTTCTTTCTTACTGTCAGTCAGTATTTCCTATTAGTTCTTCTTTGTGTCTTTTCTTCTCTTTCTTTCTCCTCCTTTCTAACAACCATACCATATTCATCTGACAATTGACTTATTAAGTAGAACCCTATGAAACTGTCATTCTTTGGTAACCTGGTCAAATAGTGGAATTTCTACTGGTTCATTCTAATACAGTAGCTGCTCAGAGCTGTCTTCTTCATTTCTGGGAAATTAATAACATTTAGATTTTAAGCCTTTAAGAGACAGCTCAACCTTGTCTTGACTCTCAATATTTGAAGCATTTTCTGGTGCTTTGGAGCGCAGAGAAAGACCTTGGCTTTCTAGCTGTGCCTATGTAGTTCAGGCATTCCTGTGGCCATGTATCTCACTCCTCCCACCCCCTGCCCCCAGATTTGGGGCAGGAGGCCCAGAAAATATATTTCCATGACACCACTTCAAATCCTCTTTGGAAGTAGCAATGGAATAAATTTTTAATCAGCCAACCAGGGTTTTAATGCCTGTACTTCACTGACTTGCTTCTGCCAGGATGAAAAGACCTTGCATGGAAGGAATATGACTTCGTTTGTTTTGCCCTCTGCTCTGACACAGTCGGCTGGCCTTCGGGGCACAGCTTAAGGCCCATCTGTTCAATCAAGCTTTTGCCTGATTGACATGGGAGAATCATCCAGGTGAGGGGGTCCCTTAGATTATTATCTTCTTCTCTTTGTACTTGCAACCAGAGACTCCTGGTGCTGCAGCCTCCTCCAAGTGGCCTAAATGAATGAATGCATAAACAATGTTTTCTGTAGCAATTATATCCGTTCCAAAAACTTTCCTCCTCAAATCCTTTGTGGAACAAGTCAGCATATAAATATATACATAAGTAATAAATTTAAAATAT
Source organism: Phocoena phocoena (assembly GCF_963924675.1). Taxonomy (NCBI): domain Eukaryota; kingdom Metazoa; phylum Chordata; class Mammalia; order Artiodactyla; family Phocoenidae; genus Phocoena; species Phocoena phocoena. The sequence continues at coordinate 38,415,462 of NC_089235.1, read as the reverse complement.
TCTGAATGGTAGCTTTGAAAAATTCTCTCTGCTTTGAAAGCAAGACCTTTTACATTTAAAACAAGCATTTGTATTTTCCTTCCATTTGAAAAGATGAATATGAGGTATTTTTCTGCCTGAGTATTTTTAAGCTTTTGTTATTTAAACACATACAGCAGTAGAGAAACTAGAAAAATGAACCCCCATGTATCCATCATCAAGCTTCTACAGTTATCATCACTTTGCCAACCATGTTTCATCTGTCCCCCCACATTTTTCTTGGAATATTTTAAAGCACACTAGTCCATTTAACCTGTAAATATTTTAGTATGCATATCTAACTGATAAAAGCATATAAAAATATAGCCACCATGCCATTTTCACACCTAAAAGTTTAATAGCAATTATTCATTTCGTTGAGATGCCCAGTCCACATTCAAACTTCCCTCATTATCTTAAAGTTCAACATATTGCAAATAGTACGTCTCTAAAGTCCCTTTTGTTTGTTATTGGTGGCCCTCCCTGATTCTTTTCTATGTCACTGATTCATCATTTGTCCAGCAGCACCTCCCACCCTCTGAATCTGACTAATGACTTTGAATGGTGGAGTTTACCTTATTACTCCACTCCCCATATTTTCTGTAAACTGCTAAATCTAGAGACTTTTTTAGACTCATGTTCAGTTTTTTAAGCAAGCTTGTTTTGCAGGTGATGCTGTAGAATTCCTACGTCCTTGTATCAGGAGGCATGTGATACCTGGTTGTCCTACTTATCGTTGCTAAGATTAATCAGAGGAAACATCAAGTCCTCCATTTCTCATAATTTGCAAAGAAAACCTAAAGTGTGTACATGATGATCCGCACCCCCTCATTCAACAGATATTTTCAGAAAATGAACTTCTGAGGCTTATGCGCAGTTCTCAAGGAAAATTGAGAAGTCTAAGAAGTCTAACACAGCATTTGCCTTTAAGAGATTTATACCCCCATGAGAGAGGGAGAGAGACAAAGATATGCAGGAGATGTGAACAAGTAACAATGCGAGCTTTAGAAAACAGTACAAACGCGGGACCACGTGGTTAATAGCCAGAAGACTTTTACAGCTGTTATTTGGTGTAGAAATACAAAAATGGAAGAAAGGAATGTGGTCAGGCAGTTTTCCCTGAAGAAATGACTCTGAGCTAGAAGTGAAGGATTTGCAGGATTTACTGGCAGAGAGAAGGAAAGAGAGGTGGGTACATAAAATGACCTAGCTACAGAAGGTTGGGAAAGAAAGATACAGGGGTTTCTGGGCACAGCACTTTAGTAGAGTTTGTTCCATTAACATCACTTTCTCATTAACTCTGTACCTGAATAAGTACTTGTGTGAAAAGAGACTCAGCAGGTATCCATAATGACTAGCTGTCTGAGTCAAGTGCACTTGGTGTCAGGTTCATAAGCTTTGGAGAACAGGCTGAGAGGTGACCTCATTTAGGGTAGTGTTTTTCAAATTTAGTAAGCTTGTTAAAAGTGGAGGGCCCCTGGTGGCGCAGTGGTTGAGAGTCCGCCTGCCGATGCGGGGGACACGGGTTCGTGCCCCTGTCCGCGAGGATCCCGCATGCCGCGGAGCGGCTGGGCCCGTGGGCCATGGCCGCTGGGCCTGTGCGTCCGGGGCCTGTGCTCCGCAACGGGAGAGGCTGCAGCAGCGTGAGGCCCGCGTACCGCAAAAAAAAAAAAAAAAAAAAAAGTGGAGAGTCCCAAGCTGACACCCAGAGAATCTGGTGTCTGGAGCAGAGGCCAGGAATTTGCACTGTTTACAAGCTCCCTAAGAGGATCTAATACAGGTAGTCCTAGAACTACATTTTAAGAACCACTAGCTAGGGGGATGAATGCCTGGGGTAATAGCAAACAGTCTGCTTCAGGGGATGATGAGAATTTTCCGAGCCTGCTTTAGTAATGATGATGATATTGAACATTATATACCAGGAGCCATGCTAAGATTCTCAGGTGCTTTTTCAGCTTGAATTCCCACAATACCACCCAAAGAGGTAGGCACTGTTCATATCTCCATTTCAGAAATGGGGAAACTAAGGCTTAAAGGAGCTAAGATCACATAACAACATTTAAATTTAGGTGTATTTGATTTCAGAAGGTGAGCTTTTACTATAATTCTACTTTGACCTTGAAGCATACAATTAGTGACACTGTTTCTTCCCTCCAAGAGCTACATATATTTTATGTCACCACTTGAATGGTATCTACCAGCTCTCCCAGTGCCACAGGCACCACCTGTGGCAAAGGATCATGTTTTAGTTTACTTGTTTGCACATTAAAAAATAGGAAGACTCCATTCTCCATTGTATGACAGATATGTAAATTCTCAGGTGAAAGATATAAAATGAAACACAGTATGAGCCTGTTGTATGTGCACAGGCAGGGAACTCTCCCCACATTGCTCCATTTCCGGCTCTTCTCCTAGTAGATGTGCACGTCTGGTCTCCATTCTACCTGCAACAGGAGAAATGCCATGATTTCTGTAGGGACTCAGTCAATAGTCCCAGATTAAATATTTCTAAAGGTTAAACTTGCTTTTCTCACACATGGCTTTACTTAAAGAGATTGATCTGGGTTGAAAACAACTATTTCAGTAAATGAAATACAACTTTATATTTTCATGGTGTCTGTAAAATACTTATAGCATCTTAATGTTTATATACATATACATTTTTTTAGATTCCTTTGAAATTTGTGCTATACTTTCATTGGATAGAAGCTACAAAGAAGAGAGGGTATCCTGCACCTTTGCAAACATCTTTGTTCCAAATAAGTATTCAATAAGACTCTGTGTAATGTCAAAATCTGGGAAGTTGGGGGGAGGGACATTGGATCACTCATGATAACATCTGCTCATAATTGGTTTTAAAATGTACCTCCTATACAGATTTTTTTGGGGAAAGAACTATATAGACTTGCTGGATTGCTTGTTTTGAATGAAATGTTATCAGATTTACTTAAAGCAAGTCATTGCTTTATATATTTACTACTTATTCATTGTATCTAGTGAAATGAATAGGAGTTTGGGGGAAGTCACTGATTTCACAAGATGGGTTGGATTTGCTCTTTATATAAAACAGGAAGATGCTGTTGAACTGCCGGATTCTGGCATCCCCATGCAGAGAAATACACTTTAACTACAAAACAGCATGTTCTGAGTCTGTGTTTTCTCTGGATAGTAGTAGCAGGAACACAGTGTTCATTTAAATTAAACCAGTTCCTTGGATAATAACAAAGTAATTAAAGAAACCACCAAGGAAAAAGAGCCAATTTATTTGAATCCTGTTCATAAAAACTACATCAAGAGCCCGAAGGTAAAAAATAATGTGGGTAAGATGGCAGATTGATGATTTTTTAAAAATTCTGCGTGAGATGCATCTTGATATTAATTTAAATGAGTATCCCTCATCTGAAAATAATACAAGATGCAAAATTTTTATCCTTCTTAAGGGAAATGAAATTCTATTAAAATATCCAGATAAGAAATTGCCACATAGCTTGAAGTCCACTTGACCTCTAGTAATACCTTAACATGAGAACATTATGATTTATTCATATATTCTGCATTCCCATTGGAATAGAGGGGCCTTTGTCTTTAATGCTTTCAAGAGTTTGAAATTCATACTGAAAAACTTATTTTAAATGATATTGCCTGAACCACAGGGAGGTATTTTAGGGCATCAACAATTTTCCTATTTTTGTCAGTAACAAAAATCTAAATGCAGTTGAAAATGTGTACCATGTTTTTATATTAGCACTACACACTGAAACTTATTTTAGAGAAAAACACACCAGTAAAATACCTCTCACATTTAAGCTCCATCAGCGTAGCAGTGAGAAATCTAGATACCTAAACAAAAATTCACAATGGCTCTTTGTGCATTTTAGCATAACAACTGCTCCTTTTTGAAAAGGAGTATTCTCTCTCTGCCATGTTCTGCTTCTCCCTCTGAAATACCGGGCCACTTGGGCTGCATCTCTACTGGTGAGGGAAGTGAAGAAAAGCTTGCAGACTGGAGGATTTGTCAACTGCAGGATGGCAACCCAGTCTTTGAAGAGCAACATACAGAAAATTATCAATGTTGAAGAATTTAAAATGAAATAATTTTTTAGAGAGGAAATATATACATAAAATGTCCAACTTGCCCATTAACAAGATGAAAAGCAAAGAATTTAAACCTGTATTTCATGAACATAAAGTCATAAAAATATACATCAACACCTGGTCAGTTAAATACGAAGAAAAAAGCAGACAGAAAAAAATTATACATGAAAATAAAGGAGAGTTAGAAAAAGGATGAAAAGAAGGGGAGTGGATTAGAAAAGTAGAACCAAGGAAGAAAGACAATAGGACTCAAACTGGGAGAGAAACTCTAGGAGGAAGAAGAGAGTATCACAGGGCTGGAAGAATTCAGTGGACCTTCACCACCTTAATCCCACTCTCTGCAGCCCCCGCTCTTGAATCTGGTTTGCCATCTCTCTGTGCAACTGGTGGATCCTCTCTGAGACATCATACTCTTCATCTTCAGAATTTCTCAAGCCCCCGGTTTGCTCAGTCTTAACCTGTGTACAGCCGCATGGGAGGGACTCCTTCAAGTGAAATGTGGACAGGAAGAAGACATTTCAGAGATTTGACCTAAGCTCTATGTCTTACTTATGGAACTTTTTCCTTTCCAGCTGTTCACACAAGTTGTTTTTCCTGATATTAAATCAGGAATAGTTAATAGACATTTACTTTTAGAAAATTTGCTCAGTTGACATAAAATTCAGCTAAGAGCTGCTAATTCTTTAATACTTTTTGTACATTTGAAGGTTTAAATGTTATGGCTATTTTACCTAAAAGAAGTTTTATGCTAGAGAGCTCTAATAATTTTCTGTAAGTTCTGTTGATTTATAAGTATTTGTAAGAAAGAACTTATATTTCAGATGGCCATTCTTTTTGTCATTTCTGGTGCAGTATGCTGGGGCTGCTTTGTTATTCTGGATCCTGGGACAGTAGCCATATCTTTCATGGATATCTTTTCCTAATTTTTTTATTGTTCTTTTAAAAGCAAAGTGAATAATTTGCTATGTTCTAGAAGATTCTGATGAAACATGAAGCCATGCTAATATTCTCTTATAAGAAAGAAAATTGTGGAAGTAAGTTTTCTGGCCTTGAAAATGTCAGTTGAGAGAGTCATAGAGCTATATTTTCAAGACTAATGAGAAAAAATCCCAGAGCCTTCAAAAGAGGCTGATGAGCAATAAAACAATGTCCGTAAGAGACATATTTTTGATGGTATAGTCAGTCAATGAACATTTAATCAACTTTTACTAAGTTCAGTAAACTGCACTAGATTCTGAGAACTTTAAATTTAAACATAATTCTTACAGTGAAGGATCTTATAATCAAGTGAAGAATTAATTGAAAGCTCATTCTATTTTTTCTAACCTATTGTTTTTTGTTTGTTCTTTAACGTTTGTTACGTTCTAACTCAGACTTGTGTCTGCAACCTAATTTTGTCCACACTAACTTTTGCTTCAGTAACTGTGCCCCCAGCCTTCTAACTCAGCCTGAATTAAGACTTTACAAAGTCATTCTTGGTATGACAGCTTGCAGCGGACGTTCTGCACTATATGGAAAATATAGAACTATGACTCTGCCCCCTATTTTTCTTCATGGCTGTAGATGTACCATCTCTGGCATAGAGATTAGGTCATGAATGATTGTCATCAGTGAGAAAGTTTCAGAGGGACGATTGGGACAGAATGGAGAGAACCTTAATAAGAACAAGCAACCCAAATGCCATACAACTAGTTGTGGTTGATTAACTGAAAGCAGCTCTTCTGCCCCTTTCCTGTTTGCCCATTTCTGCTCCCCTCTAACCTTGAAAGAACCTAATTATAGAAATGAGATCTTTAGGCAATTTAACTCTTGACGTATGCTCTCCTGAATGCACATCTTGCCTTGACTAACCTATTGATTCTTCTCCTAGATAAAAAGAAGCAAGAATGAAGTAGTTAAAGAATGACTAGCTTTCTACCCCCCAGAAGCCCCCCTAAACAATCTTGCTGGCAGATCACATGGGGAAGAGAACATCTGAAGAGAGAGCCAGCCAGTCTGCACGCAGTAGACAATGATGCAGAACCCAACCTCCTGCCTCAATGATTCACTGAGATTCTCCTCCCCTGCCTCCTCTTTAAAAACTGTCATTACTGAACAGAATCTTCAAAGATGGTCTCTGGACATGAGTCCACCTTCTCCCCAGATTGCTGGTCTTTCTGATTAAAGCATCTTTCCTTTCTATTGACACCTGCCTCTCGATTATTGGCTTTACAGCAGTGAGCAGCC